>NC_086154.1:212986395-214300979 GCF_035149785.1 Candoia aspera | reverse complement strand
CTGGGCTTGAGGAATCCAAGGCTGGAGTTAAAATTGCTGGAAGAAACGTTAACAATCTCAGATATGCAGATGATACCACTTTGATGGCTGAAAGCGAAGAGGAACTGAGGAGCCTTATGATGAAGGTAAAAGAAGAAAGTGCAAAAGCTGGCTTGCAGCTAAACCTGAAAAAAACCAAGATTATGGCAACCAGCTTGATTGATAACTGGCAAATAGAAGGAGAAAATGTAGAGGCAGTGAAATACTTTGTATTCCTAGGTGCGAAGATTACTGCAGATGCTGACTGCAGTCAGGAAATCAGAAGACGCTTAATCCTTGGGAGAAGAGCAATGACAAATCTTGATAAAATAGTTAAGAGCAGAGACATCACACTGACAACAAAGGTCCGCATCGTTAAAGCAATGGTGTTCCCTGTAGTAACATATGGCTGCGAGAGCTGGACCATAAGGAAGGCTGAGAGAAGGAAGATGCTTTTGAACTGTAGTGTTGGAGGAAAATTCTGAGAGTGCCTTGGACTGCATGAAGATCCAACCAGTCCATACTCCAGGAAATAAAGCCAGACTGCTCACTGGAGGGAATGATATTAAAGGCAAAACTGAAATACTTTGGCCACGTAATGAGAAGACAGGACACCCTGGAGAAGATGCTGATGCTAGGGAGAGTGGAAGGCAAAAGGAAGAGGGGCCGACCAAGGGCAAGATGGATGGATGATATTCTAGAGGTGACGGACTCGTCCCTGGGGGAGCTGGGGGTGTTGACGACCGACAGGAAGCTCTGGCGTGGGCTGGTCCATGAAGTCACGAGGAGTCGGAAGCAACTAAATGAATAAACAACAGGTGGGCAACATTCTATACACTTGGTGCTGTTGGCAGCTGTATTTTTTGGCATTGCCAGGGTCTGTTCTCATCAGTTTGCTTTCTCCAGTAAGTTCCCTGCTGCTGCTGGGTGAAATGCCTTGTCTTACCAGCCCTAGTTGTGGCTTTAGGATTGTGTAATTCCAAAAAAGGTGAGGTGATCAAAAAGAAGCAATCTACTGAAACAAGTCTGAATAGCGATCATTCACAGAAATATTAATCATCTATGTTTTTCAATGTTGACATTCTACTCCAACAGAATTCTTTCATCTTGTCCTCACAACATAGTGAAGTTCAAACATCTGTAGAGTACTGTAACTGTTTATAGTGGCTCATACATCTTAAATATAAGCAAAACTATTTCCATAACAATCTTTGAGTTTCTTTTTTAAAAGCTGCTATATACTTTACATGGCTTACTGCTGTTGTAAAAACACTGAATTAATGGCATATATGTAAACTCTATTTGACTACATTGCATTCAGATATTTTGGACAACGCAGAAAGAGACTTGACAGGTCACAGCAAACATTCATCTAGTCAGGATCCATTTGTAGCCGGCACTCTACACTTACTCTCTGTCAATTGCATTCACTGTCTTGGGTGCTCACTATTTCTGAATATGGAGATTCCATTGAAGCCTCATAACTAATATCTGTTGATATGTCTAGTTACCCTATACGTGTTTAATCTTCTTTTAAAGCAAATTTTACAATCTGTAACAGTGAGATTTACTCTATAAATAAAGTGTTTTGTAATCTGTTCTGAGTTTATGGCTATCAATTTTACTGAGCAATTATGAAGCCATTTAGTGGCCAGCTAGGACTATGTAATGGAGCAGAGTTTAACACAGTGGAGGAAGCTATGCACAGAAAAAGAATATTATCTAAATTGGCTTTAATGAGCATGTCAGAGAAACACAGGTTATTGATCTTACACATTCAGCCCTCCCAAGCATAAATAATTACACGCTTAGACAGAGTAGGTTCAAGGTAAAGTAAAAAAAGAGTTTTACTGACTTTATTCTTTGGTCCAGTTACATTCATCTTTGGTGGAAAATGAAGGTCCTTGTTTCTTCTGTTCTTTACCTATACTTGGTGATCTCTCAGCCCTACAGCTGCTAAGAACTGCATGCAGAATAGGGGCAGAATTCTTCATCAAGGCCCGAGCACGTGGCCCTGATGAATGAAGACCAGAGCAGCATGCTTGCTTCTCCCTCAGTGGAAGAAGGAGGAAGAGAGAGAGAGGAAGTGGGAGTGGCAACAAAACAGCTTCCTCAAGAAGCATGGTGAATTGCATCTTGGGATCAACTCATTTACATGCTAATGAGGCATGCTGGATTTGCCAGGACCTCCAACGAATTAAAGGTCATACTGTGAAGAAAGTGGGAGAAAAAAGCTCTTTTTGTCCATTTTTCTTACTTTGTACATACATTTATGCATCTCTTTCATATCAACTTCTCCTTGCATGTTGCATATTTCACAGTTCATTTGAATATATGCTATTACCTTATCTCTTTCAAGTACTGTAGTTCAGAATAGATTATAAGCAGCATTGTTAATATGTTGAAAGTAATAATACTTCATTAGATTTTATATTGTTTTTATTATAGTGTGCTATTAAAAATATTTAAATAAAACAATATTTACAATTTTTTATAAAGTCACATTTTTGTCTTCAAGCTTTTTGCTATGTGCTATTTCTATACTTTCAAAGTGTGAGCAAAATGGATGTCATTCTCTGGAGATGATAATTTAATGAATATTTACTTTTCATCTGACACGGTTCAGGAGAGAAGAACCTGAAATGTATTCATCAAATACATTACAAAGAAAATAGGAGCATGTCTGAAGTATTAATGCGAAAGCTCAAGGGTGCCTTTCTCGATGTGTTTATTTCTCTATTTTTAGCCAAGCATAGTTTAAATATTTTTATAATGTTTGTATTGATCACTTGAATAAAAATAAAGATCAGTTTGTAATTTTATCATTAGATGCTGAAAAAGCCTTTGACAAAACGTATAGACAGTACACATTTGCCGTACTATATCAGGATGTAAACTGTCCCTTTTGTACTTCTGTTATGTCAGACACAAGAATGTAAGGAGCAGAGCTTGTGTCATGACATCATGATACTCATTTCATCATATTGATGCAACCCCTGATGGCTGTAGACACCCATGCATTTCATCTTAGCTTAGTCTATTGTGCAGGCCAAGTGTAATGGTATCTTCAGACCTGGAGAGAAACTGGAATTCGAGCTACTTGGACATTCCTCATGAATCAGTTAAGAGAGCTGCTTTTTGTAATCTTATCCTATTTTCTTCCAGTAAATTGTGTTAAAAGAAACTCTGGCAGAATCTTGCTTTCTGCTGAGGTGGGCTGCCAAGAGCTTTGAGATGTGGCCTCTGTGGTTAGTTTATGATTCAGTGTGTCATGTGATCTCAGAAAACTGGGTTAGTTCAGCAAATTATTAAAAAGTAAGCCTAAGGTAAGCATCTTAGGTCTGTTATTGGTCCTGAATAAGTGGTATTTTGCAGGGAGAAAAACGACTTGCTGTAATTTCAGGAGAAATAAACATAATAGATGTTCTGGTGTATATCTCATTCATTTCCATGGACTTTTTACTGGGAAATTTGTGATGAAACTTTGCAGAAATATGACTGGCAAATCAGTTTAATCTGTGCAGATGTTTCTGTCTAGTCACAATCATTTTCAGCTAATTGAAAATGGTCTGTGATTGTGTGTCTAATAACTTAAAAGGCTTTGACTTCTCTAGGAAAGAGGTTGGAACAAATTTCCTCCATCTGTTGCACAGTGCGAATCTTCTTTCTTGTATGTCGTTATGCTGCTGGAGCAAGAATTCTTGTTACAGTTCATAGACAAGGTTGGCAGGAGGGTCAAAGAATTGTAATTGTTTACACTGGCTGACCATATGCTGGCAAAAGGTTGTCTTACCACTTGCAAAAGATTGTTGCATTCTCTCACACAGGGTCTCTGCAGATGTACCCTCACAGAATGGTACATCAGAGAACTAGGGAGCATCTCATAGTATTCTATGGCCCAAACCAGCAAAGTTCTTAAGAAGACTTGTAGGATAGAAATATAAAGCAATGGAGTAATTTAAGATTTTATACTGTCTTGTGGAACAGTTTCATATCTGTCTTATTGGGGTTTTGCCTGCTAATACTAAAGAACAATAAATCAGTCAACCTTTCCCAATAGCCAATAGCATAACTTTTGATGTAAATCAATAAATAAATTCAAATTTAGCCCAGTATTGTTTAATATAAGTACTGGGATTGTTTTTCTAGATCTTAGATTAAAATAATTCCCATCATCTAGTCTTTAATCTTAGAAATGCCAGGAATTAAACTGGAAGCTTCCACCTGAAAAGCCCATCATCATTATTATCCTTTCTTTATAGGCAGAAAATAATTGCAATCAGTTCAGGTCTTTTAACACAGGCTCAATACTGTGCATCTGTGAACAGCTTGGCTGCTGCATTTGCTACAATTGAAGGTTCTGGACACTCTATAACAGTGTTTCTCAATCTTAGCCATTTTAAAATGTGTGGACATCAACTTGCAGAATTCCCCAGCCAGCATGCTGACTGGGGAATACTGGGAGTTGAAGTTCATATGTCTGAAAATGGCCAAGGTTGAGAAACACTGCTGTATAAGGATAGCTTCATGTACAGTGCATTGAGACAGCCAAGCTGAGAAGTAATTGAAATATAGGTAACTGGTCCAAACAGATTAAGAATGGTCACAACTGGTGTACAAGATTTAATTGTGCAAACATACTTCTTCCCACTGTCATCATCTGGGAATCCTAGGATGCCTGGGGGGTAGTGGAACATTGCCTACTGCCAAGCAGCACCTCCATGTTTTGAATGCAATTCCAGCTTTTTCCACTTTTGCCAGCCCGTAATTAAACTTAAGCAATGGTCAAGGGAGTCACCTACTTTTTCAGAGTTACTGCAAGGAATAGAAGAGCTGGAGGTCATCTCCAGATGATCTCTCCAGGAAGTTTCATGAAGATACTGAACAGCATGGGTGACAAGATGGAGCTTTTTGTGATATCACAAGGCACCAAGCTAGATGCTGAATAGTAGTCACACAGGATCATTTTCTGGATTTGGATTGAATAGAACAATAAAACAGTGTATCTAATGCTCAACCTTACCAGGCACTGTGTCCTAACAGTCAGGAAACCACTCTGAGACAAGGAATAGGTCTCTAGTGTTTTATTACTGCTACATTAGACAGAAAATCCTAACAAACTGAAGAAGCATGGGAAAAACCCAGACAGATAAACCCCAAAAGTCAAGGCGAGTCTGATCTGTGTCTCTTTGAATGGCTGCTTAACTCCTCAGTACTACGCATGCGTTTCCCCCCCTGGATAGGGGCGCCCTCCTGCTCACCATCAGTGCTCATGACATCACCCTCCCCTCCAGATTTACATTCCATTTCAGCCCCCTCCTCTCTAGAGTTCCTTCCTCCCTCCAGAGTCTCATGAGAGTCCATCTCACCCTCTAAGCTTCCATGGGAACTGGGCAACAATGGAAATTCTTCAAAGGAAAACTCCTCCAAGGACGAATCAGTGCTGCTCTCCAGGTCTGATAACGCTTCTGGCCCAGGTGGCTGCTGCTGGAAAATAGCTAGATAATTAGAAGAGCTGTCCCCCCTCCCCCTTGGGAAATGCAAGCCAGAGGTGGAGGGCTGCGGCTCCCACTCCTCCTCTCTCTCTGGTCTCAGAGCCTCTGGTGGGGGTGGAGGTTGCCAACTTACGAACTCCTCTGCTTGGGATTCCTCTGCTTGCTGTCAAGTGAGGAATCTTTGGTAGAGTGCGAGGCTCGGGTTTGTGAGGGAAAAGCTGATGGAATCATTGAACCAGTGCTGGTGCATGCACATCTCTGGCATTTTCCCACATGCACTCTTCCTCAGGGTACCCTTTCCAGTGTATTAAATATTGGATGCCTCTTCCCCTCCTCCTAGAGTCCAGAATTTTGACTTCGTATTCCTCCTCCCCCTCCACAATTACTGGAGGTGGGGGCAGGCATTTGCAATCGTAAGGTACTTGGGGGAGGGTCTTTGGCTAGCAAGGCTCTGTGAAAAACTGGATGGATTTTCATGCATGCTGGCAGGTTTAAGCGATAAGCCACTGGATTTATCTGCTGTACCACAGTGAAAGGGTCCACAAACTTAAAGTCCAACTTCTTGGAGGGCCTGGTAGAGGTCAAAAACTTGGTAGAGAGCCATACTTTGTCTCCTACCGCAATCACTGGCCCCTCTTGTCTGTGACCATCTGCAGCTGTCTTGTAAGCACTCTTTGCCCTGTTCAGCTGCTCCTTTAACCACTCCTGTGCAGCTTGTTGCTCTTTAAGAAAATCAGCCACGGCTGGAACAGTTCCCTGCTGGGAGGAGGTGGGCAACACCCGAGGGTTAACCCTGTAGAGTGCTTGGAAAGGAGACATCTTGGTAGAGGATTGCACAGAGTTGTTATAAGTAAATTCTGCCATGGGGAGCAGGGCTGGCCAATTGTCTTGCCGATAAGTGGTGTAACACCTGAGATACTGCTGTAACCATTGGTTAATTTTCTCAGCTTGCCTGTTACTAGCCAGATGATGCAATGATGATAGGTGGATCTGGACCCCTAATGACTGGAAAAGGGCCCTCCAGAACCTGGAAGTGAACTGAGGGCCTGTCCTAACAGTGAGAATTCACGCTGAGACGAGGAGTAGGCCTCTGCTACATAAAACAGAATCCTAACAAACTGAAGAAGCATGGGAAAAACCCAGACATATAAACCCCAAAAGCTAAGGCAGGCCTGATCTGCGTCTCTTTGAATGTCTGCTTAATTCCTCAGTACTATGCATGCGTTTTCCACCCTGGATGGGGGCCCCCTCCTGTTCGCCATCAGTACTCATGACAGGGCCTCTGTCACTCACCAAGTGATTTATCATGCCTCTATACCTAAAAACATGGTCCATAAACAACTGCGCTGTGGCTTGCGCAGATGGGAGGCCCTTGAAAGGAATAAAATGCACCATTTTAGTGAAAAGGTCCACCACCACTAGTATGGAAGTCAGCCCCTGGACCGGGGGTAAATCCGTGATGAAATCCATGGAAATTGTATCCCAAGGCCTACTGGGGGTGGGTAGGGGTTGCAAGAGTCCTGTGGGCTTCCCTGGGAGAGGCTTGGCTCGTCTGCAGGTGTGACAAGAAGCAACGTAACCCTTTATGTCTGCAGTCATCTTAGGCCACCAGTAGTCTCTCAGAGCTCTATGGAGAGTTTTGAAAACACCTCTGTGGCCTGCCGTTTGGTGGTCATGGCAAAGTCTCAGTACTTCTTCCCTCAATGAGGGGGGAATGTATAATCGCCCACTATGCCAGAGGATTCCTGCTTCCACATTAAATGGGCTGGCAGTGTCTTGCGGGCCCCTCTGGAGGTCATCCATCCTGGCCCTGGCATACGGGTCCTGTTGCTGCTGAGCTCTGACTCTTGTAAATAGTTCCTCTGCTTTTCTGCCTGCTGCTAAAATCTTTGTCTGGTTCCCCCTCATAGACTGATCAAAGTTGTGAGGTTGTAATATAGTAGCCTGGACCTCCTGGTGAGTAGCGGGGGTTGCCTGAATGGATCGAGATAAGGCATCTGCCAAACGGTTCTGTGCCCTGGGAACATAAGAAATAACAAAATTGAAACGGGAGAAAAACTGGTTCCATCTGATTTGGCGTGGGTTGAGGGATCTGGTGTTTAATCAAAGTCCCCTATGAGCTGAGACTGTGCCCATGTGGACAAGGGACTGTTGAAACTACAGCTCATGTCCTGCTACACTGTACCCTCCATAAGGACTCAAGGACCCACCTTATAACTCCTTACCTGGTAAAACACCCAGGAAATTTTCATCTTCTTTATGTACAGTTGTACAGTTGATAGTTCACATCAGTATGATTCAGTCTCCTTGAATGAAGCACAATTTTGTTATACTGCCTGTAAAATTAGGCAGACTTTGATTATCCAGTGATCAACCTACCACCATTGTAATATTTTGTAATAATCTTGTTTTGCTTTTACTTTATTTTTATTTTTAACGTGTTTTTGTCTGCAATTCTGGTCAGTGATCATAATAAAAAAATATTCATATTCACTTGATTAAAAAAATGGAACATTGTTGAATGCTTTTTCCTTCCTGCCAATGTTCCTGTTTGTTTTATTATGAATTTATGTGTCTGTTCATCCATCAATTTTGATGCATCATTGATTGCACGATATGATGTGTTTATTATTATTTGGTTTGTACATCAGGCTAAGCCATGATGTGGTTTATCAGGTGAACCTACCCACCATAATTTGTAAATATCTCCATATATATTTATCTTGAATATGTTGGTTAAATATTGTATGTGTGTGCAAGTTTTAAATCTTTCTGTAAGACTTAAAATCTACATTTCCAGGGGATGTTTGCAAAGGAGAGGATCAAATCATCTAGGTTTTAAACCTTGTTTCAGCAGAAAGGAAAAGGATGACATCATTTTTAATTAGAAGCTTGATGTATAAAGGTGGAGAGATCCGACATGTAATTAATTCTGTAGTTCTTTCAAGTCATCTAATCATTTTTCAAGATTCATTTGACCTTGGTTATACTCTCAGTTGCATTGTTTGTTTTAATTTGAACATTAGTAGTTTGATCTTTTGTTGGCACTGGAATTCTAGGCATCAAGAGCTTAACAAATACTAATAAAACTGCATGTTGCTTCTTAACATAGTACTGAAATAGGACACTGAAATGGTGAGATAACACCTATTTACACTACAGTTTTGTGTCTTCTACAAATTTGGGACTATGTATAAGACATACAATGGTCCTTAAGTTTCTTATTAGTCATATGACGAAGTGTTAAGGACCTTCGACTTTTACATGAAAAATATGTTCTCTAACACTGAAGCATATGAATCACACACATACCACCAAAGTGTGTTCATCGTTGATCAGTCTATAGCTTAAATCAGGTATGACAACATGATGTCCTCTGTAATTTTTAAAATCCCATCAGCATCAACCTGGATTGCCAGTGAAATGAAATTGTAGTTGAAAACATCTATAGCAGCCTTTCTCAACCTTTTGACCCTGGAGGAACCCTTGATATATTTTTCAGGCCTCAGGGAACCCCTGCACATTCAGGCTCAAATATAGGCCAGAAGTTACAAAATTATTATATTTGTTTCATGTGTAGACCTGTATATATGCATTAACAGTGTTCTTAAACTAAAAATAAAGAATGAAACTTACCTCTTCAATGTGAAGTTGCCTGAATTTGAAATAATTTTTTAAATAAAGTTTGATATCCCAGGGAACCCCTAGTGACCTTTTGTGGAACCCTAGGGTTCTATGGAACCCTGGTTGAGAAACCCTGATCTATAGGTGCCTGGTTACTACTACTATTTAAATTGTTCAGGATCCAGGCTTAATTATTTATGGATGGGATTCTGAGACCTCTTTCTCAATTTCAGGCAGGGGAAAATGAATTATGGTACTTGCCCATTTATAAGGCAAAGCTGCCTGCCAAATAATAAAACATGGAAACAATAATTAATTAAATACACAGCTAGTGTTAAAGGAAAATGTAGAGTAGCTTATATAAGGCAACATTCATTCCTGTAAAAGAAATGGTAATTTCAAGAAAAGTTAGCAATTTCTGGACTATATCTAGAATGGGGAAAACTTCTTTAGTATAAAATGGTATAGCTCAAGACCTACTGAATGTATCAACAGCATTTTAGCAGAAATTAATCAAGTTTCTCTTCTGTGTCTTCCAACTAATTTTCTGCTGGAAGCAAATTGCATTGCATTTCAGATTAAGCTATTTTTAGTGATTGTCGGTGTTCTTGCATTAACACATGGATATAAAATGATATGGGTATAAAAATAGATGTTTCACTTAACTAATGCTATGTAAGTAAGGAAAAAAAGTTTGTTAATATGGCAAGTACACACACAAACACAGACTTTTCTACTAAATCAACCACAGCTAGCCAGCCAATATCCTCGCTGCTGATATATTTAAGTCATAACAAGCTTTCTGAGAATATCATGCCCATAAAGATATGAAATGGATAACTCTTTAACAACTGATCTTATCAGATTGTAAAATCATTATAGAACTGTGTACCCTGGAGTATGAAAGCACAATATGCTTAAATGATGCCAATACTTTTTTGCAAGGTTACAGGGGCATAAAAAGGATGCAGTGCTATAAAATTTAAGTGCAATTCAGTGTTCAGCATCTGGCATCTTTATTTATAAAGTTATCATTCTTGGCCATGATCATTGTAATACAAACAGGCACTCATGCAGTTACATACATCATTCTTATCTGCAGGTAGAGTTTTTTCTTCCTTAAAAAAATGGACGTTGAATTTATTTATCTTTTCTGGTGGATTGATTTATAGATATGGACAGGTACAAAACGGAAAAGGTGTTTTGTTACATGCTCCAAACAAACACGCCAACCAGATTGTTCTTTTGAACACAGTCCAAATTGACTGTGTCCTAATGGACTAAAACTTACAATAGTGCAAGTGTTTTGTTTCCCTTGAAACACAATTGACATTTTTTTTAATGTTCTGGCCATAAAAAACAATGGGAACTCAGTACAAGCCCCTTGCTCCCTTGATTTTCATCCCAGGATAGTCTATGTTCGCTGATGCTGAACAGCTAAAAGTTGGCAAATAGAACAATTCATTTTTTTTTTTTTAAATTGGAAATTCATACCCAGCAGCTCTATCTGAAAGATGTGGATCCAACCTTAGGGCAAAGAAAAGCTAACTCTCATTTAATGTCCAGTTATCACCTATCAGCTTCAACTTTCCATACAGTATTATACTATAGAGTTTCTTTAAATCCTTGCATAGGTTGTGCTGGTTGAAAAAAAACAGGAGTTGGTGGTGCTGCTTAACTATCTAAGTAATGTTCATTAACATTATAATAGGACAAGAACCAGTACCACCCACCCTCACTACTATTTTGTCTAGCTTGCCAACAACAATGTACTGTACCAGCATTTACTGTTCACTAGCAAAATGTAAGAGCTGAAGCTCTACTACCAAATCAGTGCTGCTCTCCCAGTTTCTTAATTGCATCTCTGATTTAACATCATCAAGGCACAATAGCATGCAGAGAGAACATAAATGCTAATCCTTCACCAAATCAACTATGCCAACCCAAATTATTTATTGTCTTTTTACATGAAGTCTAAAAATGTCATTATATTAAAAAAAAAGACAAGAATGGAAGCTGAACCTCTAAGCAACCAAAACCAGATAGGGAATGTTTTACAAATATTCTATGTAGGATTTCCAGTGGAGAAAATGGTGGCTTGAGCTCATTTTTTCTGCTGTCTGTGGGCTGACCTGCCAGAGTGGCTTTTTTTCTTGTGCTCAGGCAGGCTTCCTTGGAGCCCAGAAGTGTTCTCTGGATTAAGGAGAACCCCAGGAATCACCCCATGTGTTCTCCAGAGGCTGGTCACATCCAGAAGACCGCAAAATGGCATTTTGCAATCGACTGGTAAGTGATCAGCTGGAGGCAGGGCTGTCATCTTCTTCCCAAGCTGCTCTGAAGCCAAAATGGACTGCCCACCCCATTTCTACAGCACTAAGGTTTTTTTTGTTTGAATTTTACCAAAGAGAGGTTTTCTACAACAAAGAAATGCAGAATCTAATTGGGTTTTTTATATATAATTTGTTAAATTGAGATTTAAATAATTCTGGTTTTTTTATTGCTTTTTTATTAAAGTGATTTTTGAGGAATTTAAAACTTTCTCTTCTTGAATCTGTGGATTGGAGTTCTGATGAATTTGCTTTCACTTTCCCATGGGAATGTTGTTTGTTACTACTTTTTATTTTCCTGATTGGCCACACTGGAGATTAAAAGGCTGGAGAGAGTGTTCAGTTACAGCGTTAATGACTTTACCTTCCTGAGGCACTGGAGGGTGCCATAATCTATCTTACTGTTAAGAAATATGGAGGAAATTAATTTAAATGTCAAATTAATCTCTACAATGTAATTAATATCTACATTGTAATCTTTACAATGCTGTTGTTCAAGTCTTGGAGCATTTCACAGAATTTGTGGAGTCCAAATTGTCACAAGAATCGAGAGAAACTGATAAGGCTGGAAACTACCTTAAGAGTAAAGTGGCTTCTCCAAAGAAAAAGATGAGAATTGGCGACTTACGTTTAAATAGTCAAAGGAAAATTGAGTTGTCAAAAGTTGAAGATAAGAAGACAGTGTTGCCACCACACCATGATCAAGAAAGAGAATTAAACTCTAGAGGCTGGAAGATTTTGGACAAATATTTGGGCTTTTTAAAGCAGGTTGTAGAATTTGTAACTGACAAGAAGAAAGCTCTGTACATAATACTGAGACATGTAAATGCCTTGGTTTGCTCTGAAGTGGGATAATTCTCTAACTGTGTTTATCAGGATGGTTTCTTAAAGGTTTGGATAAATGGTTATGCTGTTTTGAAAATTCTTACATTTTTGGAAAATGCCTTGGTTATTGTTTAAATGTGGTCATCAGGATGGTTTTTTAAGCGTTTAGATAAATGGTTATGCTGTTTGGATAATTTTTATATTTTTGGTTAATGTTGGTTTAGTTGGCAGATAGGAGCAAATTATAGTGAAGAAGGCTTGTGTTTGTTACTATATTGAGTTCCAAATTATGTTCGAAGGGTTTTATATGTTTTTCTTTAACTGGGAGGGTAATTTTGTTTTGGAAGGGAATGTAATAATGAGAATTTAAATACTTTATAGAAATAATGTTTACTATAATATGAATTGGAGTAAGAGATTGATATTTATGTATGTCTTTGTTATAGAAAGTCGGAAGTCAGTTTGTAGTAGTTTGTTTTGTGTTTTTTCCACACCTTTTTAGATCTGTTTCTTTTTCTTTGTAGGCTTCTTTGTTTCAATCTTTTTAGTTTTTATGTATATTTTGAAAATACTTTAATAAAATTTCCTAAAAAAATATTCTATGTAGACCTGCTGATCTTAGATGTACATGCACACATGTATGTATGGTTTTGTATCCTGTTTATGTGGAAATTTCAGAGTGCATTTGAAAATGAAAACTCCCTTTATTTTTAAAGACATCCTAAAGCTCAATAAGCGTTGCACCCAAGAGCATGCACAAAGTGCACAAGCAAGGTTAAGACCAGACTTCAAACTGGGAGATGGTGAGGTCTAGTCCTACCTTAAGTACAAAGCCAGCTGGGTGACCTTGAGCCAGTCAGTCTCTCTCCTCTCTAGGAAGCAGGCAATGGCAAACCACTTCCAAAATCTTGCCAAGAAAATTGCAAGGACTTGTCCAGGCAGTCACCAGCAGTCAACATTGACTCAAAGGTGCGCTCACACACACACACACAAACATTACTAATTTATAAGGGACAACCAGTACCTTGAAGTGCACCCATTTAATAGTAGAAGACTACTAGAAGCCAATGCATCTGGCAGAGCAGTGGTGTAACTTGGGTGTACTGAGGTGCACTATACCCCCACATTCTGCACCAGCTGTACTTTTCTGGACCTTCATCTTACCCGTATGAGGTGATTAGTGATCTGCTGGTTCTCCTGTAATATCACCACCACCAACAGCTGTGGGTTCAGGAGGGAGCTGTTCCTATGAGTTGCTAACAAAGGGGTACGGGCTGACTGGGTGAAGAGTAAGAAACTCATCTCCTCCATTTATACCAAGGGAACAATCCTGCACTGAGTGTTTCCTCACTTTCATCCACCATGATCCCATCTGGTGATATTATTGCTGCTGTGGAAAATGTGGGCATCAGTTTTCCTGTGGCTGTCATCCTCCCTTCCCTTGAACAGCAGACCTGGACCTTTCTCTGACTCTCCTTCCATTGATCATTCTTCCCCCACTCTCAGTCATGGTTGCTTTAGGCATGGAATTTTTATAGGTGGGGCAGACTGGATGTAGTTACCTGGGTAGCCCTAAATTTTGTCTGTGTGGAGTTATGGAGAATGCCAAAAGAAACTCTCTCTTTAAAAGGGAAAAGAAAAGGAGTTCTGTCTCTCTGTGTGTGTATGTCTGTGTGCAGGGTCACCAGATCAGCACTGCAAATTTTTTCACAAACACTATAAGGCAGCAGAGAATTGAGTTTTCTGAGTCTCATTTTGCTCCATCTAGTGTTCACCTGAATTTTTGTAGATCTATACATGTTATCTAGGAAGCAGCCCAGAAGTGATATTGTTCACTACAGACCCAAAACCTAATGCAAAGAACAAATTCTCCAAATTTGTAAACAAGCCTTATGGGAGAGGTACTTTGGAGAAGGAAGGAGAAAAACATATTTTTAAGCTTAAAACAGCTGAATTGAAAAGGATTAGAAAAGAATCTCTTTTCCTATTACCCCCTCACCTGTCTTCCCACCCACCTCACTATGAAATAAAATACCAAAAGAGAAACACACTTGAACTAAAGAAGGATGGAGCATTTCCAGCTTGAGCAGCAGCCAGCTGTCTGCTTATATGCCTGCTGTGTTCCTTCTATTCCCCAGCACTCCACTCCCTATATCATTGGACCCAACCACAGCCAATGAAAACTGTTTTACTGGCCAAGCTGGTATTGGCAGATGATGATGATGATGATGATGATGATAGTAGGACACAAATTAATAGCCCTATCAAGTCACCAGGAACGCTATGGAACAATCAATGCTGCTTGAAACAGCCACATTTTGTCCCAGATATAGAACAAAATACTGTTGTATTCCCCTTACATGGGTGTTTTGCTTTGCAGATAGAACACTCAAAACAGCTATTTTGAGCTCAAACCAGTTAGCAACTATTTTCACATCTCTCTTTATAGATATAGTAGAGACTTTCTTTCAATGTGCAGCTGGGTAGTTTTAGACTCCTTATTTTTATGTCCCCACTATGCAATTCACATCTCCTACTGCAATCAGAGCATTGCACATTCAACCCAATCCTTGTTTTACAACTGCTTCTTCATTCCTGGTATTGGAATGGAGTGAAAAATGAAGGAGAATCTGTCAGTCTTGTGGTGGTGTTTTTTAAAATGCTCTTAGCATGTGCAATGTCATATTTTAAACTCAGTTAAACCATGGCACTAAAATGGTGTCAGTTCCTGTTGCCCAGAAGCAAAACACATTTTCTTAGGATGAATAGGAACATATTACAATGATCTCAGGCTTTCTGCAAATTGTGGCAAATCCACCATTGCTTTAACTCCTAATTGAGTGTTTATTATATATTTATATGTGTACTGGAGATCTTTATGCATATAAATTGTATATGTGTTTATTGTATTTTAATGTTTGTAGGATTAAAATATCTCCATGCCTGTCTTGTTTTATTCCATTTTGTTTGTTTGCTTCCTTGCTTTATTCTATATTTCTCTACTTTGTGATCTGAGTTGACTTGATCATCTTTTTGATGGAAGGCTGGGACAAATGAGTGAATGAACAAACAAATATGCTAGACTTCAGCTGAAAATTTGTTTGTTCTGAAGGAATACATGGGACAGGAAGGAAGAACAAAGGGGAAATCAAAAGGCTTCACTACAATTGGGGCAGTTTTAAACTAAGGTTATACAAGGCCCCAGTAATGGAATTTTCTCCATAAAGAGGAATAACGACATATGGTATATATGGTGCCCAGAAGTCTTAAGGCCTCTCCACAAGTTGCCACAAGATTTAGTTTCTTAATGTGATTGAATGGGAAAATTAGTAAATAAATTAGATTAATCTTATAAGAGTCAGCATGGTATAGTGGTTAAAGTGCTGGACTAAGAGCAGTCCTCCCTTAGGTACAGGAGCTGCTAAATGACTTTGAGACAGTCACTTCCTCCCAGACCTAATCAGTGTCCAGCTCTGGGAGAAGTGGCTGAAAAGCAAAATCCCTCCTCACATCATGCTTAATAGCTTTTCTGCGTGGACAGGGCTGGCAGAGTGCAAAAACAAACGGACCCTGCAGCCAACTAGGTGGGACAAACACTAAGAACAACAGCAACAATGTGAGAATTAATCTTACAGATGGCATTTAATTAATTAATGTTAAATATGAATATGAATTAAATGTGTGAATTTGTTGTGGCTTAGCTCACCTCCCCACCCTCTGAAAGAATTGTGTGTGTCTGATGTTGAACATTTCTACCTGGCAGACTTCCAATCTGATAATGGAAGAATCCTAAGTTAAAATCTTAGCTTCTATGTCTTTTGGGGAGACATTTATCTCCTAATTTGGATGGTTTAACTACTTAACTGGAACTAGAAAAGTTTAACTTTCTACTCTTTCTCATTATTGGCTATTTGTGAATGACTGTATCCTGAAACGATGGGAAATCCTGTGAAATGATACCACAAAGGTACAATCACACACACACACTCCTACTGGAAGGGAAAAGTAGGAATCATCTAAACAGATAGATAGACCTTTCAAATGAGAAAACTAAAAGGTAATGTATAGGAAATAGAAGGAGGGGCATACAATGTGTGAAAGATACAAGGCAGAAAAAAAGGCACAGAATTTGCTGAATCATGTAAAAATGGTCAAAGCAACAAACGCCTTTTGGGATTGATTTAAAAACCAAAAAGAAAAAAAGAAAAGACAAAGAGGCTGTTGATCTGTTTTGGGGAGAAATGGACAAAGTATTAACAGCTGATGGCCAGAAGACAGACTCACTTGATTCATATATGACATCTGTCTTCTCTCAGAAGGGAAATGAAACCCCACCTGGCCATCATTGTTCCACTAGTGGAAGAAGGAAACTGCAGTTCAGAACTGACAAAGAGAGGATAAAAGAATCTTTGGCTCATTTAAATGAATTCACATTTCCAGGGCCAGATGGATTATATCCCAGGGTACTAAAGAAACCAGTGAAGTGGTCACAAAACTGCTAACTGTAATTTTTGAGAACTCCTAGAGAACTGGTAAAGGCCCAGAAGACTTGAGGAGAGCAAATGTTTTTCCCTGTGTTTTAAAAAGGAAGGAGGAGGACCTAGGAAATTACAGACCTGTCAGCTTGAATTCTATGATGGGCAAGGTTTTGAAACAGATGGTTAAACAGCATGTTTGGGAGCACTTGGATAGGAATGCAACAATTAAACAGACAAACCTCAGCATGGGCTTATCACAAACAAGTCAAGCCAGAGTAACCTTATCTCCCTTTTTAAAATAGAATTACAATTATAGTAGATCATGGAAATGCTGTGGGCATGGTATCTTCTTTAATAAAATACTAAACATTGGCTAGATTATCACACTGTTAGATGGATTCATAATTGGCTAAATGACCATACACAGAGAGTACTCATAAATGGCTCCACATCCGATTAGAGAATAGTATCAAGGTGAGTATCACAGGACTCTGTTCTAGGCCTGTGCTTTTCATTTTTATTAATGGCCTGGATAAAGGAGTTAATGACCAAATTTGCATATGGCACTAGAAGGAATGGCTAACAATTTAGCTGAGAAAGAAAAGGTTTCAAAAGATTTAGGTAGGGTTGACAGTGGACTGAAATGAACAGGATGTAATTTCACAGAGAAGTATAAATATATATCCTGTGTCTGGGTAGGAAAAATGAAAGGTACATTTATCTATCTATCTATCTATCTATCTATCTATCTATCTATTTATTTATTTATCAGATTTTGCCACCGCCCATCTCCCCCCAGAGGAGGGACTCTGGGTGGTTTACAATAAAGGTACATGTATAGGATCAAGGAAACCTTTCCTGGTGGTAGTGTATGTGAAAAGGATCTGGATGTTTGAGCCAACAGTGTTATGCAACTTCTAAAAAGGCAAATGCGATTCTGGGATGCATAGACTCCAGATTATGGGAACTAACTGTCCCACACTATCTTGCTTTGAGGTATTACTTCAAACACGGTGTCCAGTTCTGGCCCCACAGTTTCGAAAAGGACATCAACAAACTGGAGCAGGTTCAACTGAGATTTACCAAGAAGCTAAGGAGTCTGGAAAGCAAACCCTATAATGAACAATTAAAAAGCTGGGTATATTAGTTTATAAAAGGGATTACTAAGGAGAGATATGATAGAAGTCTTCAAATATCTGAAATGCTGTCCCATAGAACAGGGAGTTGACTTTTTCTTTGCTATCCCAGAATGCAGGACCAGAATCATCAGGTTAAAACTACACCGTAATTGGTTCAGGCAGAACTTCCTGACAGTAGAATCTGTCAGCCAGTGGAACACACTGCCACATGAAGTGACATACTGCCTTTCACTGGAGAACTTCAAACAGAATCCAGATAGTCATTTGTCTGAAATGTTTTAGCTGATCCTGAACTGAGAAGGAGGTTAGACTAGATGATGCCTGACAGTTATGTCTGTGGAAAAGTGTGGGAGGTAACAAATGTCATTATGGTGGGTGCAACTGCACAATGAATTATGGCTTCCAAGGGAAGAAGGCAGAGAGATAAATCTTCCCCCTACACTTTCTCAAGTGAAAACGATCAGCCTATAATAGAAACTGAAGATAAAAACCCTGTCTTGAGAATTAAAAACTACAGCAGGCATAATTACAGAGAGATGGATTTTTTAGATACAAGTGTGCAGAAATTAAAAGAAATTGTTGCTCAGTTAAAAGAAATTGTTGCTCAGTCTCATGAAAAAAAAGGCTTATTCATTCAAAGCTTCATATTAACAGAGTGCTAAGGATCTTGATCAGATCTTGAAAGGAAATAGTCCAAGGTGAAATGACCCATAGGCCAGCCTTATTGTGTAGAAATAATCTACAATTTCTGAATATTCCTTGCAATGTTAAGCAACATCAGTCTTCATTGGGATCCATTAAAAATCCCGCATGTTTTTTCATTGCACTTGGAATACAAATTGGAGATTAAATCTGCATACACTGTTGATTTCTGTTACCATATAGCACAAAGATCCAATCTTGTGGTTAGATTTCTCAGGTTCAGGATAATACCTCACAGTTATTTTAACAAGGCAGATCTCGGAAGTGGAAAACAAAGATAATTATTTTTCTTCATTTGCTCAGAACTGTAAATTATCATTTATTTATTAGATTTTCCTACCACTGCAACTGCTATAAGTCTCTTCATGATGCACAAAGACTATAAAACATCCATAGTAAAGTACAAAACATGAAAAATACAATTAAAATCAGAATCATTAGCATTCAATCTATAATCAGAGCAGTATATAAAAATAAACTGTTATCTCAATTAATTTTAAAAACTCTTCTTGAACAGCTATGTCTGGCCTTGTTTCTAGAATGTCAACTGTACTGAGACTGGGGAAGACTGTTACCCATGGGAAATACACACACACACACACACACACACAAACAGACACACACATACATATCTTAGATTCCCTTCTGACAAGAGACAGATTTTTACTAAATGGGGTATATTAAAAGTGGAAATTGCTTGTTTTCTAACAAGAAAAAATATTCCCTCACATGAAGAGGATTTTTTATCTAAAATATTTATTTTACCTTATTTGTATTTTGAATTTCATCACCACCCATCTCACTCAAAGAGTGGCTTTGAGAATCAAAGATTGGTAGGTCAAATGCTTATCAATGGTAATTCAAAATCCACTGGAGGGATGGGAAGCTTTTGTAAAATCCATATATTCCATTAAGATTGAATAGTGAAAAACATAGGCAAAGAAAACCATCTGAAAAATAGAAGTTATCCAAAGAATGCACAGAAAACGAACAGGCTGAAGCCAGACCAGAGCAGATGATAGCCACTGATCTTGAATAAGTAAGATTGATCACCAGGCAGTGAATTCTACTCAGTCCAGCATTTGTAACATCTAGTGAGCAAACAACTGAAGTGAACAGTGAAGGAAACCTGCCACTATTGGATAAAAAATGAGGGCTATACAAGGAGATAGGGGTCAGGAAAACTCCTATATGTGCTTGCAAGTGTCATGTATAGAGCACTTCCATCTTCCCCAGTCCTGGTGCCTCACTTGGCCAGGATGCAGAAGATCAAATGAATATGATTGTGTGTATTATGTTTAAGCAATTGTAATTAATAAAGTTTTTGTAGGTTAACACAGACACTCCGTGTACTCTTGAACATTTCATTACTGCATAAGAATCCAAAGTTCAAATTAATAGGTGTTTGGAATCTGTTGTGGCACAAGAAATAAGCGCCTCAGAAAGATTTATAAAAAAAAATGTTCATGCTTCCGAGAGGGGGAGAGAGAGAGAGAGAGAGAAAGAGAGAGAGAGAGAGAAGGAAGGAAGGAAGGAAGGAAGGAAGGAAGGAAAGAAGGAAGGAAGGAAGGAAGGAAGGAAGGAAGGAAGGAAGGAAGGAAGGAAGGAAGGAAGGAAGGAAGGAAGGAAGGATTGTCATATTAGAATTTAGAAAACCACGCTAAGGAGCTTATGATAAATTATAAAGAACATCCTCAAACATTTTAATATAATACTTACATGTCTGCTAAAATAGATTTTAACTGGCTTCATGCTTTAGACACTATTTTTACTCAGTCGAGCAAACCTATTGAGAAAGAGAAAGAGGAGAAACCTGATAAATTATTGCTTTCTAGGCTGAAACAATATCCAAACAGTAATATTATTTTTTTTACAATAATGGACCCTCAGGATAGGGTATATAATGATTTGAATTTCATAAATCAGCATTTTTAAAATTTTTATTTTTATACTGGACTACAAAATTTAGACTCAGCAGTACTGGATGATCAAGTTGATATTTTTGGATAAAATAAATCTTCTCTAGAATGTTTATTAACTGTGGCTGCACAATTCAAGAATCAATAATTATTACTCAATAAAAAATAGCAAGTCTCTTGGTCTAAATGTGTATAACTGTGCAAGTTATCATCCAGTGCCTTGTTAAATGCAAATGTTTGATTTCTGACAGTAGTTTTGTCATGCGGGCTTCAAAAACATATTAGCCTCAATAATTCATTTTATCAAAAGTTGTCAGCATCTGATAACATTAGATAATTAATTGATTAGATTGTTATTTAACATATTGGGTATCCAATCAGTTAAACTGAATTGAATGAGCGCAGGTTGTTTTGTTGTATGTGGAGAAAGCCATTGATATGGGGCAGTTTAAATTTTTAGCACATGCCAGGTAATAATGATTTCCTTCCATTTGTATTAACTAAATTGAATGTAGCATTTAAATCCATTAGCCAGAGTTATTACAAATGGAAGTACTTCTTCCCTCATTAAGATATTTTGTGGAATTCATGAAGAATGTCCACAGTCTTCTCTTATATATAATATGTCTTTGGAAACATCAATCTGTTTGATTCCCCAATCAAACTATATTTGAGTATTAAGATGGCTGGGGTTGAACACAAATTATTATATACAAATAATATTTTTCCTTTTTTGAGAATTTTCTTTCTTGCTTAATATTTGGGATTTTTTTCTTTTTAGTATGTTTAAAGCAACAACAAAGAATACTAAGGTAGAATATTATCACAAACGTATAGGTAAAGTCATTTAATTCTTTCCATTACATATAGATTAAAGGATCTGACAGATCATGGAAAACTTCATAATATGATTCATGTTTTATTTCCCCTTCTTTCAAATATCCATATATTACATCATTTAGTTTTATTTAGATTAGCAGCCTACAAAGCTATCAAAGTGAGCTGCATGGATAAGACAGGATTTATAACTAGTATTTCTAATTTAAATCCAATGTTCTTCAACCTAAACCAGACTAGCTTAAGGTTCTCTCTTTCCATACAGACATTTGCAGCATTTTAAATGGATACCTATAACTGTGAAGATTCTGTGACTACCATTCCCTTCTTTCCCCAATGTTGGGAAGTACACATTGTGGCTGATTCAGTGCTGTGTGGTTGAAAGAGAAAAAAAAGAAAACAAACACAAGAGGCAGTGATTTATTGGAATCCATCCATTATGAAAACAGGGGGGTGCTGAAGCTTGCATAAAGACAGGAGAAGAGAGATGGTTGGAAGAAATAGGCCATATCTTTTAACATGCAAATATAGGAGAGACTGGGAAGAACTTGGAATATTTTCTTGGCCAATGCACTGGCTTCAAAGTGGAAACCAGCTGGAAACTTGCTTGAAAGGCTCAAATGGAATGAAGGGTTTAGTGCCATGACCAATGAGGAATAACAAGAAATGGGGAAAAAATCTTGATCAGCCTCTTGTCTTGGGTACAGCTTGGCAATAGTTTCATTCGGTATTTTAGAGGCATTTCATGAATGACTTTTTAAATTTGGCAGAACTTCTTAATTCACTGGAAAAAGAAACACAACAAATCTCTTCTTCCATAACCCCAGTATTTTCTCAGAGAAGGGAAAAACACCTTGTACTTTCTGCAGAACTTGTACTTTGTGCACACATAAAGACTTGTAAGTAAATTTCCTTGAAATACATCCATGTGAACATATTGTAGTTCACATTAATCTTCAAAGCAATTCCTATGAAAGGTGGCTACATTTGGCTCGGTAGACAAAGGCATAAATCACCTTTTTGTTCTACCTGATTGCATTGGCATTTGCTTTAATTTGTGCCAGGAAGGGCTATTTTCAAATTCCAAGGCGTCTACTTGGATCATAAAGTAAGAACAGATGATATTATTTTGAGACAAACAAAATGAACTTATCTTCTTCATAACACTTCTATATACCCAATTTCATTTATTCCAGGGAAGAAGTATTGAGGCAAAGTACCCACATTCCACACCAAAAGGTAAGGGAAGGGGGAGACTTGCTTTGAAATTTTTAATTTTTTTTTAACATTGATCTATTTACATGGATGTATTCTAATAAAATTTGCCTTATAAATATATGTCAATGGAATTTAAGAGGAAAAGAGGAAAATCTTCTGTCTTCATATGCAGAAGAATAGAATTAAGAACATGAAATCTAATACAAATGACAGAGTATGAGGTATCTGATTTACAGAGTATAAAAAATAAGAATGGAATTCTGATGCCATCAGCATAGATTAACATGTTTCTGCTTAGGACAATAATTAGAACTGGAATCTATTACAAGAATAGTGCCAGATATTCAAAAGAATCAGAATTTTCATCCAGAGGATACAGATTTGCATAAACAAAAAGACAAAAGCAAAAAAAACCAACCCCTAATTTATATGTATAGATGCAAATTTAGGCCAATTTTAAGTGAAAAACAAACATTTTTGTTCTTCCTATCATGACTTATTCTGAGCTATGTGTGCCAACAAGATTCTCTGGGCCCAGAACATTAACTCGGCTTTCTGAAATAACTGCATATTAAAATATTGGGAATTATAATATTCACAGAGCTGTTGTAAGGATTTCTGAAATACCATACATAATAAGCATACTGAATCCTTGCAGAATGGTATGAGTTATTCTGAGATGTGTTATACTATGTGCTCTCATGCATATAACATTTGTGGAGCTTATGTAGTTGAAGTAAGACCTTGCTTAGAGGATGCTGATGCAAGAAGAACAATATAAATTAATCTTTAAGATGTCACAGGAGTCACATTCTCTAATAGCCCCTAGCTCTATTTTGCATCCTGTTTCACTGTATTGTCTCAAAAAGGTTGACACCCTAGGCACTATCCCTGAGAAGTCCATTGCAAGATAAATCCATAGAAGGATTTATCTTGCAATGGAACAGAACTTTAATCCTTTCACTATTTTTTCTCCATCTCCTCTTCTTCTCTTGTACACAGTCCCATCCTCATGATATCGTACTTCTGATTCATGATTTCACTTTTCAACAGGAAGCATCTTTTAAGAAGCAAATGACACGGCTTGGCAAAGCACTCCCCATCCCATGAGACCTACCCGCATATGGTGTCAAAGAATGTGTGTGCAGGATGATACTCAAGGGAGAATCGTAATACACAAGGGAAGACAGCTCTTCCCTACCCATCTGTGCAGCCCTGAAAATCTTCATCTCATGGCAATTAATCAAAAGAAAACATCTTCTACTGATAGAAGTGTCTGTGTCTTGAGCTTAAGTAGCCATTTTGAAAACAGAGGGAGGCAGGGTAACAACACAAGGGGATAATTGTATACATTACAATTTAAAACTCTCTTCCCTGACTGCAATCCCTTATAAAAGTAAGGGATGTAATAATCCTAGAAAAGGATATGTCCTACTGGAGCTGGGAAGCAGATTTGGGACATTGGGAAGTACTGTACATATAAAGCTGTGTTCCCATGATCCTGTTTTAGTGGTGTGTTATTTGACAATTTATAAACACAACAAAATAAATAATTAAATGTACTGCAATGCTTGGCAAAAGTATCAAATATTACACTCAACAATACAGAGAGGAGTCATGAGTTATTCCAAGCTTGAATAATGATTTCCTACCACTCATACTGCAGTTCATAGCTCATACTGTAAGGAAGACTCTTCAAATATTTTCCCAAAATGCTTTTTATTACCGTTTGAAACCATTGATTTGTGCTGAACTATTTGAGGCAACAGAAAATACTTTTTCTCCATCGACAATGTGGCAGCCTTTTAAATATCTGAAGATGACTTTGTCCATTTCCTCACTAGTGATTTATAGCATCATCTAGAGTCACCCAGCCATTGTTGTGGTGATATAAAGCCTGTCCTCATTACTGTTATCTCAGCACAACAATGGTAGGATGATGCCATAAGATGCTATAAATCACTAATGAGGAAATGGCCTGATTAGCTCTTAATAATCTTTTCTTCAGGCTAAACAGATCAACCTACCTCAATCTGTTTCTTTGTCTTCCTTGTACCAACTTTGTTGCCTTCCTCCAATTTTCAATATTTTATTGGTGACATGATAAAAGAGAAAAATATTTTTAACATACGATTGCTAGAATTGGGAAGAGAAAAATACAGGTGTCTCTTGGACAATATAAACTTGCCTAGAGTGAAGCAAATAGCTTCACAATAGCTTAGCTGAAGCCAACCAGACATTTCTAGCATTAAAAAATAAAAATAAAAAGAGACTTCTCTCTCAACAGTTGTATCCCTGCAAAGCCACCATCTTGTCTCTTTTCTGCCTTCTTTTTTTTAGTTTTTCTGGCATCTCCTTCTCTTTCACTCTCTCTCTTTCCTGAATGTCTCTCCTTTTTTTCACACAGTAGATTGCCGGGGGAGGGACAGATTGATTGAATCTTGTTTGCAGAGGGCTTTGGAAATGGGAGTGCTTGGCACATTGGAACAACTCTTCCTGCTTCAGCCTGCACCCTCTTTTGTGTCTGTGACTGTCATGAGCACAGATGGTGAGCAGGAGTGGGCCCCCGTCCAGGGAGGAAAATGCATGCATAGTAGTGAGGAGTTGAGCAGTCATTCAAAGAGTCGCAGAACAGACCCGCCTTGACTTTTGGGGTTTATCTGTATGGGTTTTCTCACGCTTCTTCAGTTTGTTAGGATTTTCTGTCTACTGTAGCAGTAATAAACACTAGAGACCTATTTCTCATCTCGGCGTGGTTCCTGACTGTTAGGACAGTGACTGTCAGCCATCCTATTTTTCATCACAGTTTTAGTTTTCTTTCAAAAGAGCTGTAGACCTGTATTTAGAAATAGCCTGACTGTCTGGTCACTAGGACAGAGCACCTTCATGCCTGCAATGTGATAGTTAGATAACAGGGTGTGTGCAGAGGTGGGTGGGGTTTTAAAAAAAAGTCAAATGGAAAGCCACAACCACAGAATTGAAGCTCTACTCCTTTTTTATGTGTGTTGTGCATGAAACATGTAAAAAAAGAGGTGGGCTTCATCATGTAGTTGCAGCCTCCATCTTGAGCTTTTTTGACCTCTCCTGGTGAATGCCCCTGTAAGGTAATTTGATAGGTGGTTAAACCTGACATTCAAAGCATCTGAATCCTGCCCTGCCCCACCCCAAGGAAAGTGGTTGAAGGCTGTTTTTCCTAGCTACAATGACTTTGGTGGGAGAGGAAATGAAGTCAGTGGAATCCTTAAATGGTCCCCCATTAAAACTGTACGGACAGCTCCATTTGTCAGCCTCATTGCTAAAAGAAGATAGAGCTTGGCCATTGGGGCAGCAAATCCTATGTTGCCAGCTCAAGTATTAGTGCATGACACTTTAAGGCAGATGCACTAAATTCTTATGCTACAGTTTGTCCACTCCTGTTCTAAAATATTTGTGGTGTCTGATTTCCAGAGAGATGTAAATCTGTGAGAAAACAGATTTATTAATTCTACAAAGAAGCATGGATCAGGTTTTTTTTTCGTATTTTTGTTTTTTAAATGCATATATTTTTCATCCACAATACATCTTTTATTTATTTTTTCTGCCTAAGTTCACACCATTTTCTCTTTGTTACCTTCCTTTTTAATTTTCTTTTTTAATATAAGTAATTTTATTTTTTATTAAATGAGTAAAAAGCAACAGGATTAAAAAAAAAACAAAAATAGAAAAGGGGGGGAGGAATTTAGTGCAAAAATACATATATAACAATATAATCCCTTACTTATATCTGTATTTATTTATTTCTTTGTTGTTGTTTTAATAGGCCAATATGATATATTTGGAACTAAAGACACAACAAGAATTCCTTAAAGAAGGTTGGAATTTACCATGGGTAATGTATTTGCAAATAACTGGAAATATAAAAAGTCATCTCAGAGAAGCAGGAGGGACCCTGAGAAAGATGACAGAATTTGAAAGACAGAACCAAGATAATTTATTAGGATGTATCTATAAACTGTTACTGAACTATGATATGGAGAAAGAACAAACTTTAAAAATTGCATGATAAATAGGCTGACCATATGTAGCATTTTAAATGGGACAGTACCTTTTTTCACATTTCCCAACTGTCCAGTCATTTTAATATAAATGTCAATCTTGTCCTGTTTTTTAAAAAAATATTACTTAAAAATTTGAAAGTTCCTGTGAACCTGTCACTGGTGATTGGACAGGTTTCGGTGATGCGAGCATGTTGGTGATGCCGCAGCGAGCCGCAAGGAAGAGCAGCAGCTTGATCGAGCAGGAGACTGTTATGAACAGTATGTGGTCAGAGGAGAAATCTAGATTAAGTGTTGAGACAATGAGGGCTATGTTAGTTGTAACAAAATTGTGTCATGGAGTGTGAGAAGTTTTATGATAAGGTATTGAAAGACTGAAATTTGCTGTGTAAGATTACTTCATCTGAAAAATATTCATGGTACGATTGTGGTGAAATGCAGTCCCCTCTACGTCTACCTAAATTTTTGTATGAGTTCTGTCACTGAAGAATAATTGTTAGCTCAATATTTTCATGTAATAAAACTTTTTCATTTTAATGAAAACAAAAATCTTTTTATAAATACAGTAATCCGTTTAAGGACCAGCAAATGTATCTTAAAACCCTTTAAAACTTTTTTTATCGTCTTACTTTTTCATGAATACGGAATATTACATAAGTTTAACCCTGTCCCATTTTTGCCATCCCAATGTCCCATTTTTGTCTCAAGGAAATATGGTCAGCCTAATGATAAAATGGTTGCGACACTTTAAAGAAGTAGTAACAGTGGAACAGTGGGAAGAATTATGGAAAAAAAATCAATAAAATTTATACCCTGCCACAATTTGAGGGACAATTGGTATAAAATGTTGTATGAATATTATAGAACTCTGTCAATGATTGCCAAGGTGGACAAATCAGACAGCAATACATGTTGGAAATGCCATAACAAAGAAAGAACATTTTAACAAATGAGGTGGTCATGAAAAAAGACTCAAAAGTATTGGAAAGAAATACTCCAAAACATCCAGAAAATTCTGAAAATAAAATTTGAATTGAAACTACAAATATTTTTAATAGGTATGACCCCAGAGCACCCAAATGAAAAGCATCACAATTTATTAAGATATTTGCTGACTGCAGTAAGAATCAGTCTGGCACAATAATGGGAAAGAGAACCCTTGCCAACAATACAAGATTGGAAGACCAAAATTAGAGAATATAAGGCAATGGAAAAATGGACTGTATACATTCATAATAGAAGTCTAATCAAATTCAAGCAGGAATGGCTTCCTTATATGCAAAATATCACACAGTAAGGCAAGTTAAGACACTTAGAATATGATTTTTCAACAAAAAGAGAAATTGTTTAAAAATAATTAAAACAATTTAAATAGAAGTGAGCAATAATTCCAGGAGAGTAAAGCATAGTATAAAATATTTAAGTAGCAGTCAGCTGTTAGGAAAAAAGAAAAAGAAAAAAGGAGGGGGAAAAAAAGTACAAAAGAAAGGGGGGCACTTAGATGCTTTTTCCTGTAGACATAAGTTTTTCTTTTCCTGTCTGTTTCTATTTTATTTTATTTTGTTTTATTTTGTTTATTTTATTTTTAAATCAATAAATCAAATCACATCTTTTGACTTTGCACTTCAGCCTTCATCTCAGTGCAAAGCTTCTGTAACAGCAAAATAATAATATTAACAACTTCGTTACCTTTTTATACTGCCTCCCTCTGTTGCCCTTACTACCAGCTCTTCAAACATTATGCACCGCCTCATCTACTGCTGAATGTGATCTTACTTAATGAAAGTGAAGGTAGATGTACCTATTTAACCAGCCAGATCAATAAAACATTCATCAACATGAGCACATTGATTTCATTTATCCCTAAGGTGGTGGGCCATCCTCCTAATGCCTGCTTGTTGAGAAAGTGTCACAGTGAAAGGTCATTGTTGTCAAACTAGTACAAAATCATTTAACTGTGTAAGCTGAGCTGTGAAATTTATTTGTAACTATGAGATTATGCTAGTATTGATCCATCTTTCCTCTATCTTGGAGTTTTGACTGCATTATGAAAAGTACAGCCTCACCTCTCTTCTCAAAAATAGAACTGGTCTCTAAGCATGATGGAAAGTTGTAGGAAGAAGGAAGTTTGTTTGTTTTTTGTAAAGTTGATTAGTCTTGCTTAATATTTTCTTTAAGAAAATGTATTAACATTATGGCAAGAAATGACAAGAGTCCATCATGCAATCATTTGTTGGTTATTAGTGTCATTGATGAAGCTGTTCTAGAATTCAATTAGTATATTGGCAAATTTTGGATAATTTATGAGAAGGGTTGATGATAGTTAATAACAGTTCAAATAGTGAACATTTGCATGCTTTTTTACCAGGCCTCACATTTTCCTAATCATGTATTCGTTTTCTTTTTGCAAGGAGTGGGCAAGAACTATGTTTGGAATAGAATTGGGGCAAGGTTTTTGAGACCAGATATTTTTTGAGAGGGAATTGGAGGGATGGGACAAAAGGAGGGGGGAAACATGAGTGGAAAGAAAATTCTAATTATTTTGTCAGATGAATAGGATAAGTTCCTTCTATACCTTCAACCCTGCTTTAATTGATTTCAAATGAAAATCATAAGTGTTTTTTTTTTATTATTATTTTGCTATTGCTATATGGGAGCTGCCATTTAGATTCCCTCTATATAGTTTCACTCCAGCCTAGGTATTTTAGGTGCATAAACAAAAACTGGTGTGAGTACGGTGGTGCCTGCAACACAAAAGGACAACCATTGTCATCATTTATTTGATCCTGTGACTGATCGTACTTAAATAAATGATGTTCAGCAGCACCAATGTTGCATGAGCAAATTAAGAACATGGGTGCAAAAGATTTATTTGAATGCAAGGATCTTGGCTAACCATCCCTGCCTGTTTATTCAGCCCAAAGCCTTCCCACAAGTGTATTCTTCCCCAGAAGATGATTCACCAAGCTGGCAAGGTAGCATAGTCTAAGAACATGCAAGAACTGCCACCCTGGGCCAAGGTCCAGGAAATATGAAACAAGATACAGAGACATGTTTATGACATCATTGGATTCCATTTTGAAAGAGAAATCAGAACTGCAAAGCCATATCCATCATACCTTTGTTATGAAAGTCCTTCACATCTACATCCCATTTATTGCTGAGATGTCCCCAAATTAAAAGGAAAAAAAGGCCATTGGGGAAAACAGTTATAGAGTAGTGTTCATGTCTATATATACATATACATATTTATACGTATGTTGAATTCTTAGCTGGTTTATTTTATTGCAAACTTGTTCTGACTTTTTTCCAATGCATATGCTTTCATGCTACTTTGTCTTGGTTGCCATGCAAATGGCAGAGAATGTGGCACATTAAATATTTAAAGCGAACAAATGAAAGCCTCCAAAATCTCGATGACATGTTTTGGCGATGCTAAAGTGGCAAGGACTGGAAAAGAAACTGCTGACATATCACATTGTTTTTCTGAGCAGACAACTCCCATGGGAAAAATGAACAGCTGAAGTATCAGTTCCCAAATACAGTATGGTTAGACTAAACTCACTCAATTAATGTCTGTTCAAATGTGGGGAAATGAAAATGGAGGCTCACAAAACACTGTGTACAACTTTTGCTCTAAGCCAAAATTGTGTACAACTTTTGCTCTAAGCCAAAATTGTGTACAACTTTTGCTCTAAGCCAAAATTGTGTACAACTTTTGCTCTAAGCCAAAATTGTGTACAACTTTTGCTCTAAGCCAAAATTGTGAAGTAAGGGCACAGAGCTCAGCAATAAGACTGCAGTGGGTAAGCCACCTGCTCCAAAGTAGCCTGATGTTCCAACTCAAGCCTATGATCCAACCGACTAGTAAGTGGTGCTAACTTTTCAAATACTTCACTATCCTGGGATGACAGCTTCCCCTTTTTCAAATCTGGACATCCTAGGTTTTTAAAAATTTTGTAAAGCAGATTCTAATTCCAAGCATTTACTATATTTTATGTAGCTTTGAGCCTCTGTCAAGCTTGGATGTGGCCCATAAATCCTGCCTCCCACATGAATATTATTTTACCAGATTTTAGATGATGGTCTTGGTTAGCAATTGCAGTAAGCTACTCTCTAACTGTATGTTAGTCTTATATAAAGTGCAAGCTGCAACCAAAACATGTGTGGCTATTTTTTAACCTCTCTATTTTATAAATACTATATTCTCTATTCTCTCTCTCCCCCACATCCCGCCACCCCTTTTCTCCATGCTGTCACAAAAACTACTTAGCAAAGGGGGGAAAAAATCAAGAATTTTACATATAATTTTATTCTGCCTTATTGCATAGTAAATTTATATTGCAAAGGTGCTTGGGTTTTTGAGGGAGGAAAATTATTGTTCAGAATGTAAGATGAATAATTTTCATATTTTAAGATCCTTGCAAACTCCTTCCATTAACTATTCAATACATTTGCTATTTATGGTTAGCAATTGGTCTTGACTAGATGATAATTTTCTTTTAATAGGGAAGAGCAACTAAGACATTGGCCTGGGTAGGATTTTTTGTAACCTATGACTCACAAAGATGCGAGAGCTGGACCATAAGGAAGGCTGAGAGAAGGAAGATCGATGCTTTTGAACTGTGGTGTTGGAGGAAAATTCTGAGAGTGCCTTGGACTGCCAGAAGATCAAACCAGTCCATCCTCCAGGAAATAAAGCCAGACTGCTCACTTGAGGGAATGATATTAAAGGCAAAACTGAAATACTTTGGCCGCATAATGAGAAGACAGGACACCCTGGAGAAGATGCTGATGCTAGGGAGAATGGAAGGCAAAAGGAAGAGGGGCTGACCAAGGGCAAGATGGATGGATGATATTCTAGAAGTGATGGATTCGTCCCTGGGGGAGCTGGGGGTGTTGACGACTGACAGGAAGCTCTGGCATGGGCTGGTCCATGAAGTCACGAAGAGTTGGAAGTGACTGAACGAATAAACAACAACAACAACATGACTCACAAAATTTATATTTTTGTTTTTATTTCTCTAAAAAATAAAATAGCAGCATAGCACAGTATTTACACATAATTATTTCAAGCTCTTAACACTGCATACTCCTCAAGAAAACCCTAACGTATGTGTGTGTGCACGTACATAGTAGCAGCATTAAATTAAAAAAATGAGACACAAAGAGTTTAAGGTGAATCTAACAGTCTATCTTCCCAAAAATCTGATTATCTTACTATGCAGTCAAGCTTTGTGTTTGTTTTTTGCTTTTGCATACTTAGCAAAGAAATCAGTTGTAGCTCTGTTTCTCTGATGCCAAAGAATGGAGCTGTTATCACTAGAAATTGACATATCTGTATATATCTGTTGCATTTTTTTCTTTGGTCAGTCATCTGCCCATCATTTTCAATTCTGTACATAGACGTTTACTCCTATGTATAATTATGCAAAAATGATGAAATGTGCACTGTGTTGTAATGAACATTCTGCCCTTTTGCACTTGTGTGATTTAGACACAAGTCTGCAAGAGGCAGAGTTTGGGTTGGGATGCTGTGATGCACATTTTGTTCCTTCCTTCCTCTTGTCTTTGCTGTGATTATTTACGATTGCATATATATAATTTTATTAAGAATTTTGATTATAATAGTAAAATCTAATACAAACTAAACTTAAAGAAAGAGAATAGAATAAAAAGAGGATAAAAAGTGCAAGGAAAAAGAAAAAAGAAAGAGAGAAGAAAGAAAGAAGTAAGAATGTAATAAAGAAAGAGAAAATAAATATATAAAGAAATGACTTCCAACCTTCATCACAACAAGTATAAACAAATTTAGTGACTCTTCACCTCCTCTAAGGTTACAAACCATTATCTCTTCATCCCACATCCCATCCCTTATCTATAGACAAATCCATAAAGTTAGCAGAAAGTCCATAAAGGGTTACCAGAAGTAACAACTTATTTTTTTTAGCCTGAATAAACCAACTTTATATTCCTTCCTTTTACTTCTAACGGTCTGAATCTTAAAACTAAATTTTAAATTTAAGACTTAAAACCTTTTACTTCTAACTAAAATTTAGTTCATTCAAATATTGTTGTAGGATTTGATTTCTTCTTTGTCCCATCACACAGTTTTTCAAGGCTTTAATAAGCCTCTTTAGTAAATCCAATAGGAAAAAATTGTCCAGGTCACTCTCTTGGTTTATGATTTATGTTTCCCTTTTGAGTTTTAAAACATCAGCCAATTTCTTTTGTAGATCCAGTGAAACCTCCTTTTCCAAGCCATTCTCTTGGCCTGTCAGTTGTAAATCTACTTTCGATACCATTTCTATCTTGTCAGATAAAATTTGTTCTACCTCTGTCATTTCTTCAATAACATCTTCTGGACATAGTATATCCATAGAAGCAGACATCATTACTGAAATTGTTGATACTGTGGCTACTATTTTCTGACTTCATTCTTCAGAAGTCTCCTTCAGTATTTTCACTGTTATAACATTTTGCATCATTTTGTAGGGTTGTATTTTTTTTTCCTCTATCTAAAATCTTTAGTCCCTCTATCATCTAGATTTTAAAATCATGACATTACTTATCTTTGTTATGTCTTCCAAAAACCAAAACAGATTCATTTCCCAGGAGAAGCTGTTTGTTCTTAATACTTAATTTCAAAATCTTATTGTAAAAGTTTCAATATTCCAAATTTATCTGGACCCTTTGTCCGTTTATAACTTTCCAAGATCAAAATCTTATTTAGCTTTTTGTTGTTTATCTCATATTCTTTAAGTTCTTAAGCTTATAATTAAGTTTTCTTTTGTTCAGAGTTGAAGATAAATTCACCCAATTAAGATTTTTCAAACTTGTTGTTCTGAAGGTCTCTAATAGTTTTAAAATGGTTAATAGGCAATTTCCAAAACTGGCTGGAAAGTGAGGTTTGCAAATTTAGTGTCCTTTAAAAGGCTCCACTGCATTTGTGAGCAAGATGGCTAATTGCTTTGTCTCCTGGCACTCAAACCTGCAGAAAACTGCTGTCCTGCAGCCTCCTCATGAGTAGCAACTGTCCAGAGCATATGCGAGCAATCTCCCATCCTCTCCTTATCTGGAGAGGTTCCATGGAACTGGTCTACTCACCGGTTCCTTGGTCTTTGCCATGGTTGTCAGCATTGCTTTCGCTGAGCCATCTTCAGTCCACCATCACACCCTCGGAAGTTTCAACAAACTGGGTATAGGGCTGAACAGAGGGCAAGTTTCGACAGATGGCTAGACCACCTATCCAAATTTAGCATGGATATATAATAATGGAAAAAGAACCCAATTATCAGCTGATAATAGACAAGTTCGTTTTGAACAGGGGTTTAGTGCTATTCTAAAAGATTGCTAAACCCATGTTTAGAACAGCCTGAATAAAGACTGACATGGAGAGAGTTATAGTAAGAAATAGCAGAGATTACACCCTCAGCATAGAATGCCATAGCCTTTTTCCTGCTGGAAAGAGAAAATGCTGTCCTAACAGCCAGGAACCACGCTGAGTCAAGGAATAGGTCTCTAGTGTTTATTACTGCTACATTAGATAGAAAATCCTAACAAACTGAAGAAGCGTGGGAAAAACCCAGACAGATAAACCCCAAAAGTTAAGGCGGGTCTGATCTGTGTCTCTTTGAATGGCTGCTTAACTCCTCAGTACTACGCATGCGTTTTCCCCCCTGGATAGGGGCCCCCTCCTGCTCACCATAAGTACTCATGACATACACTAACACAAAAAAGCAGCTTTAAGCTGCCTCAGGTATGAGTTGGTGAGATGAAAGCAACTTTATGATAGCATAGTAGAACAAAAGAAGTAGCCAGACTATGGTCATGCCATGGTTAGGCGCAAGTGGGGAAAGGCCCAAATCGTCTCTTCCACCAATGGAAGAACTCCTTCCATTAAGAAAAGGATCAGACTATTTGTGAAAGCTATTACTTTAGGAAAGAGTAGACAACGTTCATTTTCTCCCATCACACATGCATTTCCTTTGCTTGTAGTTTCCTGAATCAATTTCCATACTTTACAGAAAGCTAGAACCTAAGCAATAAAGCTTGTCAAGTTTGTTCTGAATAAACTAAAAGGCTTCTATTAACTGAAAGACATGAAACATTCCCTTGTTGAACATGCTATACTTCAAAATATGCCACATGTTCCACCTAGCTTCTTTAGAGGTGCTGTCACTGCCTGTTACTCAGTTTGGTATTCCCCGTGTGGTATTATGGGCCTGTTAGCTAATAATACAGGGAACAACTTAAAAATACAGAGAATGTCCCTTTTAGCAACATTCTGCTTTCATTGGGTTAAATTTCAGACAGATGGCCTGAACAGCTGGGAAGTTAGTCAGTGAGGTAATATTAAAGCCCCTGCAGCTAAATTTGCTATAGCTTGTAGACAATTTTGATAGCTGAGTGGGTATATATTAGTGTCAGTTTGTCAACAGTGGAAAAGTAATGCTAAAAATCATTGTGTTCTCTGATAAAGGCTTGTTCCTCACCAATGTTGTAATGGACTATTAATTTTTTTTAAAAAAATATGGAGATGGTTCCACTGCTTTTATGGACAGATGTTGTGAAATTCATGAAGTGTAGTGTGTATTTATTATTATTCAAATTTTGCTACCGCCCATCTCCTCCAAAGAGGGACTCTGGGCGTGTGTGTGTGTGTGTATGTGTATGTATGTGTGTACATATATATATGTATATATATACATATACATATAAATATAAATATAAATGGAATAGTCTGCTGTAAGCCTCCTTTGTTTTTGCTTTTATTTTTATCCACATATTATTGACTCTTGCTTAGGGTCAAATTGGATAGCTGAGTGCTTCTTGTCACGGTTGTTACATTTTTGGCTTTGGGACATATCATCACAGGGATTTTTTTTTTAACAATCTTGACACACTGAGATTGGTATGCAGTGCAACAATATAGTAGAATGTGAAGGTGATTGAAGTGACTGTATTACTTCCAGCTATAAGCTGGGGATATCATTTTTGAATGTTCTCCCAGTTCTACAGCTAGGTAATTTTATACCACTGGGCTGAATGATCTTACATGAAGTCTCCTTCAAATCAAGTTTGATTCCCGAGTTCAGCTTGTGGTGGACATTCACATACTTTTTGAGGCAACAGTTGAAAATATTTTACCACTGCCTTCTTATGGGATACTTTCTTGACTTCTCAGCCTAGCCTATGGCCCTGGTAATTCCAGGGTTCTCTTATTCAAGTGCTAATAATGACCTTACTAGCTTTTTGAGATCAGTCAAGGTAGGTTAAGTGCTGCCACAGGGCTGGGTCCTCAAGTCAAGCCTAACTCTGTGATAATACAGATATAACTGGCAACAGTACAGAAGTGATTTACCACTGTCTTCTCCCAGAATGTATTTTATCTTCCAGGTCTAGCCTATAGTATGGGTATTTGCTGGTTAGTACTCGTATCCAAGTGCTAACTAGCTTGATGGTACTTAGATTCTGAAGATAGGTGAAGTATGCCAGGTATTGCTGCCTGATGATTTTCTGGGGACCCTTTTAAATGGTTGTGTGTTCAGCTATGAAGAATACAGGTTTCTTTTCTTTTCCCTATGCATCATTCTGTTCCAGGGTTTACAACTAGACCTTTGCTAACTTTGTTAACAAACAAACAAGGGATACTCTGGATGTGTACAATTGCATGTTTTAAACTCACTTAAATCATGGCAGGATTGTAACTACAGGAATAATGGAGTTTACTTCTGTTGCTTTGAAATTAAACAGATTTGTCTGTGGCATCCTTGGTGCTCTCTGAGCCTTGTTGTTTTCTTGCAGATGTTTCATTGCCAGACTAGGCAACATCTTCAGTGCAAAGAGGGAGTGGGCCTTGCTCTCAGTTTATATACAGTGGCTTGTCCTGCTTGTGTTGGTGGGGGTGTTGTTCCTTGATTGGGCTGTTGTTTGCTGCTTGGTTGATTGCCTGAGTTGATAGTTCCTTGATTAGGGTGTATTGTGCTGTTTGATGGTTCATCTGGTGTTAATCTTAGTGTCAATTTTTGCATATGTGGGTTGCTGGCAAGGGAGTGTACTGGTCTTTTGGCTTTTCTATTGTCTCTTTTGAATGGTATGCAAATGTCATTTACCTCTATGCATCTGTTGATGGCTGCTTTGTCTGAGTGCCAGGCTTCCAGGAATTCTCCAGCATTTTTGGATTTGGCTTGGTTTAGGATGCTCACCGTTTCCCAGTTGAAACTATGGTTGAGTCTGTCCATGTGTTGTGAGATTAAGGAGCTCTCATTGTGTCTTCTGACTGCTAGGTGGTGTTCATGGATGCACTCTGCTAGTCTTCTGCCTGTCTGTCCTACATAGTGGCTGTTACAGTCTTTTCACTGTATGTTGTAAATAACTCCTGTTTTTTCTTCTTGGGCTATTGGGTCTTTTGGGTTACTTAGTATGTTTTGAAGAGTTTTAGTTGGTTTATGTGCTACGGTGATGCCATGTGGTTGTAACAGTCTGTTTCTGAGATGTTTCTGATGTATGGCAGTGTTATCCTTTTCATAGCTTCTATTGGTTGGGCTGTAGTGGGTTGGGTGGTGAGGCACTTTTTGATAAAGTTGAGCCGGTATCCATTTTGCTGGAAGATGCTGTACAGTCTGTTTCCTTTTTCTGGTGTTCTGGGTTGCTGCAGTGTGTAAGTGCTCTTACACAGCTTCTCTTGTGGGAGATTGGATTGTTGGATTGATTTGTACAGTTTTGTTGTAAAAAGTTATGTATTTTCAAAACCAAGCTAAGAAAAGGGTGCATGTAATCCTGACATATAGGTGAGATATAACAGGTTAAAACTGGATCCAGATGAGAAATTCATCTGGTGTCTGGGGGAAAAAAAATCTCTATCTGTGTGGGACCTTGCTTGCATTGCTGCTGTTGTTGTTATGTGCCTTTGAATCAGTTTTTACTCCTGGTGACTGCCAGAACAAGTCCCTGCAGTTCTTTTGGCAAGGTTTTTAGAAGTGGTTTGCCCTTGCCTGCTTCCTAGGGCTGAGATAGTGACTGGCCCAAAGTCACTCAGCCGGCTTTGTACCCAAGGCGGGACTAGAACTCCCAGTCCCCCGGTTTCTAGCCCAATGCCTTAAGCACTACACCAAACCGGCTCCCTACTTGCATTAGAGGAGGTGATAATTCCTCCAAAAAACAGGTATGCTCTTTGATCCTGCACTGTCCTGAAGTTCTCAGTTCAGCGCACTAGCAAGGAGTGCCTGTTCCAATGACATCACTTCCTGAAGAGGTCTGACCTGGCCACCATTATCCAAGTGCTGGTTCCCATTGGAACACACCCTAGGTAGAGATACACTTGAAGAAAGAGGTCCAGAATGCAGTGACCAGGCTTATCTCTGCTGCTTCCAAGCACAGGATGCAACACCTGTAGGGGCAAAGCTTCACTGGCTTCTTGTAGATTTAAGGTGCTTGTACTGACATCCAAACCCATAAATGGTTGGGTCCTGCCTTCCTGAAGGAGTGTCTTTCCTTGTATGTCAGAGCTTCAGTAGTTCATGCTACCCTGTCCCTGGCTGCTTTTAATGAGAAGGCTAGATCTTCCCTTTACAGGCTTTCTCCACTTGGGAACCTGTATTTTTCAGCCTGCTCTTCAGACTAATATTTTACATCACTGAAGATATAAATCTTTGTGAAATGTTATTGTAGCTAACATATACCCATATGCTGTTTATGTTTATATATGCATATGCTATTTATGGATGATATTTGCTGGGGTGACTTGGTGTATTTTACTGATGGTTGTGACTGTACTGATATAGTTTGGCTTTTTGTTGTTTGCCACCACAGTGAGACAGATATATAATCAATCAAACAAGCAAACAAACAAACAATGTGCTCAGCCAATTGCCTGGCCTATGGAAAGATTCTGTCCTGAGCACCAACAACCCCCATGTGTCCTGGCATGCCCCAAACCACACAATACTGAAGTTAAAACTGACATTTCCTCATTTCATCTGCCTACTGTATCTTTGGAAGCTAATTGAAGTTTCCCAAGTCCTGTGCTAGCTGTACCTCTGTGTTTTTTAAATTAAAAGAAAAAATGAAAATCCTGCAATTAAAAAAAAATCTAGCCATCAGGGATAAGGCTCCCTCCAGTTATTTTGTAAAGCATTTGAAAAGGATACATGTGTGCAAAGCCAGTCTGTTACCTTTAGATGCTACCATTTCTTTGGAGAACCAAGGAAATAAAGGGGGGCACTTAAAAAGCAATCAAAACAGTGCCTCACTAATCTCCATTTCCATATTTAGTCTTACTTTGTGGTTCTGAATTGAGAAAGCAGCAAGAACCTGTGCAAACATGTTCCTTTATTTCAAAGGAATGGAACTGAGTGAGAAAAATGTTTGCTTATTTATTCAAACTTCCTTTAAAAATCAGTATGCATTAAAACTCAAAAGATAGCTTATATAAAGACTATTATATAATGAGCTTATACTTAGGAAAGAGGGGGGAAATCAAAATATTTTCAAGAGGGTGCATGACAACACAAGTTATAAGATAAAATATATTGAGACTAACAAACTTTGAATAATATATTCTGAATGCCACCCCTGAGGTTCATTGGTAAACAATGCAAAATATTCATAAGACACTTACTAACTTCACCATTTTGGTAGAATGTTTAGTTTCTGTATGGTATTGTAAAAGGGATCCTTTACAAATGAAACATGAGACAAGATGATACAATAAAGACTTGGGAAAAGAAATTCTATCAAATTGTGCAACTCCTATTTGCACATAGTTGAAGGATTGCATATTTGTGTGGGTACTGAAGAGTGTTGAGGCTGCTAGTAGCCCATTCCATGGATATCTAATCCTAGCCAAAATTTTTAACTATGTTTGCATGATATGATTGAAAGTCTGTCTTATAGGACAGACAGTCTGATATGATGTCATCTCTGGGCTGTTTAGTTATAAGAAAAGTCAGTTCCAAGAACTGCAGGTAGATTCTCCTTCCTTTACTACAAAAAGCGAGGTTAGTGGGAGGCTGGACCAAGACAGCTTGTTGCTTGAAATAGAACCTCACTGTAATATTCAGAACCAGTTTGTGTTACCTTCTACCAAAGTCTGATGCATGGCAGGTGATTCCTGGACATACAATATGATTCTTGAATTTGTGATTTTGTTATTTGCTGATTTCATTTACAGAAGCAATTTCACCGATGACTGTAACACACTTCTCTGACATTGGAGCAGATTATTCCCATCTACTTAATATTCCCATGCCCCTAACTTCCACTGAATTTGTTTCCAATTATTGGTTTAGAATCTTGATAGTTAAATTTTTCCTTTTCTAAAGAAGAAAAGCTTGAGATGGTGTGACTTTTTTGCTTGCTCCATGAAAATCACCTAGTTGACACACTCTCTTCTATAGGCTCCATTTTTAAAATTACTATCGGAGATATCATGATGCAGTGTCTAAGCAGTTTATCGTTTTGCAGAATTCTAGAAGCTGTCACCATACTTCAATAACATGCTGAGCAGAGGACAAATTCAAGGAAGATTTTATGGAAACCTCAAAATCATTTCACTAAATCAAATATCAGATTAAAATGCATACAGATTTGAAATCAAGACACCCACTGTATCTTTCAAAGGTAATTGACAGATGCATGGGAAGATATATAACATCTACAATGTGCCTACTTAAAAACAAACAAACATGCATTTTCAGACCTTCTGGGATTACAGAGTATATACAATTTTTCTTCTGCAAAAACAGCCACTGTTGCACCTCTTCAACATTTTGCATCAAAAAATACCCTGTTGAGCTTCTTCATTCCCTATTTACTGCGATGACCTGTCTGCTATTACAAATCATGATAAACATCAGATTAGATAAAATCTAAGAGTGAGTTGAGACTTGTCTGCTCCACTTCAGGATGATGAAAATGTGTTTAAAATCAACCTATTTCCCTTTGGAATTGCCAGTTTGACTGACTCTGATGCACAAACCTAGCCTGAACTATTTTCATTCCCATCCCAAAATCTGCTGTGACAATCACAGCTCTGTGCAAAAATGTATGGACTCCCAAACATTGTAGTCTCTGATAATGAGTCTACATGTATTGTACATCAATTCATGGAAGAAATTTGTGGACATTAACATTATCTGAGCTGCTACTATTCTACCCTGTCATTATCAAGCAAGCTGAACAGCCAGTGTAGGCAACAAAGAATGCACTGAAGCAGATTATGAGAGACATTGAGCAACAGAATTACCAAGTTTCCTCACTGCTCAATGTATCACTTTGTATTCAACAGTGGGAGTGATTCTGCTGAGCTTCTACTGAAAGGACATCTCAAGATGTTCTTCATATATCCCAATCCAAATAAAGCTGAGGATGTGCAAAACAAACAGTAATACTCTGGATTCTGCTCAACCAGCATCTACTTTTAATGCAGTGACATTGCAAAAAACAATGTTTGCTAGAAACAGTGAATCTAGATCAGAATGGTTGCTGCTGTTACAAAGTCTTGAGAATACCAAAGGACAGGTTAGTAAAGGTAAAGGTTTCCCTTGACGTAAAGTCCAGTCTTGTCCGACTCTAGGGGGCGGTGCTCATCTCCGTTTCAAAGCCTTGGAGCCGGCGTTGTCCATAGGACACTTCCGGGTCATGTGGCCAGCATGACTCACGGAACGCCGTTACCTTCCCGCCGAAGCGGTACCAATTAATCTACTCACATTTGCATGTTTTCGAACTGCTTGGTGTGCAGGAGCTGGGACGAGCAACGGGAGCTCACCCCGTCGCGCGGTTTCGAACCGCCGACCTTCCGATCGACAGCTCAGCGGTTTAACCCGCAGTGCCACCGCGTCCCTATTAAAGGACAGGTTACCAGTCAGATAATTTAGAAGTCCTTTGGCACATAGAACATCTCACACTTCACATGAAGAAAATCATGAATAAATGTTGAGAAAAATGGAGAAATCTTCCATGCATTCCATCACTTGTATTCCTTAATCCATTCAAACCATTTTGAAGACTGTCATACAATGATTTTCACTCCTGATAACCTTGGAAAGCAGAAAACAGGCAGGGAACACCAGGAACCAATCAATGTTCTCTGTTCATCTGTCCAACAGGAGATGAAAAAAATTAACATTCACTTAGTGACCGACTCACTAAACTACACTAATTCCTGGAGTAACAAAAATATCTTCACTGAAAAGGGGAAAAAATAAAAGGACACCAAGACATAGTTTTTTCAGCTTATAATTCAGGAAGGTGTTTTGCAGCAGGGTGCTTTTACTGAGTTGCAATGAAAATTATGAATTGTATTGTACAGTTGCTGTATGTTGTGGGGAACAGGAAAGAAAATAATGGCTTCAAAGGTTGGAAAGCAAGCTGAAGGAAGGGTTTGGTGCTGGCTGCTTGTATAATCAAGAAAATCAAGTGGGCCAGTTTTTAGAAAAACAAAAATACAGGAACTGTGAAAGTGACTCGAAACTGACTACTGTAGAGTGGTTAAGTTCAGATTCAGTGATTAACCTGCTTGTGGAATCCACTGCAAAGCTCTCAGTTCAGGCAGAGGAAGGCAAGATGAAGCACAAGTTCCTGAAAACGGGAGTCTTGTGTAGCTCCAGCACCATAAATCTCAGAGTTTTGTCATTTGAGGTGCGTCACAATTGGGCCAGAAGGAAACCCTCTTTTGCCGCCCAAGGAGACAACAGCATGTAATCACAGCACTGCATTGCTGATGCAGGAGTAACACTAAAGCTTCTTGTGCAAATTACCTTAACTGGGGCATTTGCAACTTTTTAGCAAGCAAATCAGCCATTTTTTTTAATAGGCTGAAATAATTTATTCATATTAGCTTATTAGGCTCCAGTCAGTTCATATTGTTACATTGTCTGATGTGAAAAGATTCTGTGTATTTGACTACATAAATTGATTTTTTAAAAATCAGTGCCTAGGCACATGGTGCACAGGCACAAACATTATTTGTTTTTTGTGTTAATATACTCAGAAAACAACTCCTGGCAGTTGATACCATAAAAAAACAGAAAAACATAATAAAAGTCTATAAGCCAATAAAACCCCAAATCTACCCATAATACAATAGTGCAGTGTTGATAATTCACTCCCCAAAGGCCCTCCAGTTTCCTTCTGGAAACTGCCTTGAGTTTCCAGAAAGCTAACAATAAGGCCAACAAGCCAGCATTGCAGATACAGAACGTTCTGGAATGCTCCAGGATGTTCTGTTTTCACCATTCACAAATGGATTGTGATTTGCTGGATGTGTTCCAACATCATGTGGAAGGTTATTCCTTTTCAAAGGATACAAGTTGTTGTTGTTGTTGTTGTTGTTTTCATTTTATCTGCCATTGCATTTTCATGTTTGGCTGGTGAGTGAAATAATTAAGGCTGTGGTGCTGAAATCTTTATCTATGAATGGAGGATGAAGGACTAAGGTCTTCACAGCAGGATAATGGGGAAGATGAGGAGAAATTTGAACAGCTGCCTTTCCAGAAATACACTGATGTTCATGTGGAAGCTTCCACAGTGAGGGTGACTTTCAGCAGTCTTTTGAGGAAAAAAAGAACTTATGCAGAAAACAAAAACAGAGAATTTAGCTTGGTTCTCTTTCTAATAATAAAATATCATGTTTCCTCTCTGAGATAATTTTGCAGAGCTACAGTAGCCATAACTCTTGCATAGCTATTGTGAAGGAAGAACATCTGTTTCTAGCTATAAATCTGTCATGTAACCAGTAAATCCCAACAAGGAGACATTACCAGTTTATAACTTAAGAGCCCACAATAGTAGAGATAAAAACAATATGTCTTGCTGAACAGTGGCAATGTCACCTCGAGTTCACTCGAAAGCATAACAGTCTCATAACCCACTCTTTCATTAAGGTTTTACAAGTCGGACTGTTTACTACTTTGACTGGGTCTTGATGATGCTTTGTGCCATTTTTAAAAAGTTTTTAAAGGGATCTTAAGCTGGACAAAGAAACAGCCCAACAAGAAGGCTCCCTGCTTCTTTTTGATCATGCTGTGTGCTTGACTTCATGAATAAACTGACAGGAAGCATAATAAATGATTAAGCACCAATGTCTTCCTTAGGGATGCTTAAACGGCTTGATCTTTGTGAATTCTAAATCAAATCTGTTCCATATTTCCTAGAGTAATATGTGGTTCAGAATATAGTACACTTCTCAAAATACCATTTTTACAAAAGTCCCAAAGTCTTTTCATATGCTTGTTTTGAGGACAAGGAAAGACGTGAGGGTTTATGTGTATGTGTTTTTACGAAATACTGTATATATAACTGAATTAACTCAAGTTTATTTTAGGCACCCTTTGCCCCCCTCCCCCCCCAGGCAGAAGCAACAGTGAGGAAAGATGCAATGTTTGGATTTTCAGCAAAGAAAACAGTGAAGAAGGGGGTGTTGAAAAATGTATCCCTATTGCATACTGTGGGAAAGTAAGAGAGGGAAAAGTCTTTCTCCCTATCTTATAAGATAAGAAGTGAGATTCATTCAAGAAGCTGAATGGTGGGAGACTCAAGATAGACAAAAGAAAGAAAATGCACATAGTTAAATTGCAGAGTATGAGTCACCAACTGGGGTTTTTTAGAGACCGTCAGGCAACATCACAGAGAAAAGGCTATCTGTGGCCACTAAACCTTCTTTAGGTCTTTTTAGTTTGAACAGATTAATAGTAATTTCAATACTTTTTTCTCAGATTTTAACTGATTTGTATTTTATTTCATTTTATTTTCTATTGTTGACTGCATGGAATGTCTTTTAGGACAAAGATGGAATATACATTTTAGAAAATATATAGATACCAGCTGAAATGAACTATTCTGTTAAATGAGAAGTGATATGCTTTTATGTCACAAATTATTTCCATATCTAGCTGACCTTGCTAGGCACTGGAATTTAAAATAAGTTCAGAAGTCAGGGAGGTAAGAAATTAGGAAAAAAACAGTTTTTATATTTTAAATATTATTTAAATGATGCTGTTGATGGAATTCACTAGGACTACAGATTTAAGTTATAAATCTATACACCCAGCCTCAAATTACTTCTGAGTAAATGTAGGATTGTACAGTCAGTTTAGCAACCTACACTGGCTAAATTTTTTTTTTTTCTAGCTGCTGCATCATTTTCTAGATGATGAAAGAAGGTTAGTCCTCCCCCACCCCTGACAAAACTTGCTTTGCATATATCATATGATTGCTTAAGTCAATATTGCACAAAGAAGCTCTGTACTTGTACTCCTGATAAGTCTGAGATTAGTTTTCAGATTAGGGTTATACTCAGCTTTGCCAATTTGAGCTAGAGTTGGCTGATTTCCATGTAAGATAGACCTTGTAGTTGCAGGCAAGTACAAAAGTAATATCAGTTTAGAGCTTTTATCTTTATTACTTGTTAATAATTCAGGTTATTTTGGAAGAAAATGGGAACTATATATGACAATTGAAATAATAATCGCATACATATATAAAATTTTCCTAAGCAACATTTACTATGTATATTTTTATCCTCCCACCTGTAATCTTGCAATAAAATTACTATTTTCTGCTGAAATCAGTGTGACTTAGTTGTGACTGATATCTAGTTGAAATCAACAGCTCTAAAGCCCAAGATCCAACAGATAATGTATAAATACAGAAAAATAAAGAACAAAAAAACCTCCTTTATTTATTTATAGCTAAAATGTATCAGCCCACTGCAGTTTAAATCTCTCCTGGTGACAGCATGCCATAAAAACACTAATAAAATCCATATATAGATTAGAATACAACCAACAATAAATTAAAAGAACTGTTAAAAACAGTAGACAATAAAAGAATCACTGTAAGAAAAACTTAAAAGTATCATGGGGCTAAAACTTAAAAATGTAATATAGTAGCTGACATACAAGGAAATTAGATGCTTGAGAGAACTAAAAGTTTTTGTCTCATGCTGAAAAAAACAGATTAGATACCAGGTATACATCCCTGAGGAGCATGTTTCTTAATGAAAATATCACTTGCCTTATTTCAAGCAAGGGAGGGGATGTGGAATAAGGCCTTCTTATGACGATCTCAGAATATGGGCTGGAAGAGATGGGAAGAGATATGATGCCAAGCTATGAAGGTCTGGCTTTATAGATTAACAGCAGCAATTTAAGAACAGTAACAAATGGGAACCAGCACTCATTAAGTTTATGTTCAACTCAGTAGCCTCTTCAGAATAATGTAACAGTCAATGTTGGTGAAAGAGGTGGGTTGTCAAAATGTGACAGCAACCAGGCTATAATTATTTATATCTTTTAAATCCAATTATTTCTTTTCATATGTAGTTTCATTACCACCTTCTTTAATGAGATTGAGGTCAATCCTTCTTTAAAAGAGGAATGTATGACCTATTAGACTCAGGAATTGATCTCCTCTCACTGAATGTAAGAAAACACAAATAGTGGGAACAAAACTTTACAGAACATCAAATAATTTATCACATCTGTTGGCCTAAAAGTTGAACATCAATTGGCAAAATCCAATTAATATGTGATCTTTGAATCACCCAGAAAATGTCAATGATAGACATGATACTATGGTAGAAAAACAAAACAAACAAAACAAAACAAAACAAAAGCGTCTTCCCTTGAGAGCACCACCACAGAATAAACACAATAATGGAAATTTTCTCCGTAGAGTGTATAAAAGAATACACAACTACATCCATAGTTTTTGATCAGTTAAATCACTTTTAGTGAGCCTGGCCTTGTGAGCTAGTCCAGAAATTCTAGCTTTCTGCACCAGACTTTAGACTTTAAATGCTGAGCTGTAGAGATGCTTGGTATACCAGTACCAGACAAGAAATATCAGAATTTCAAAAAGGTTTTCAAAAGCAGCCAAAATTGAAATTATTATTATTTTTTACTATGGTTAAATAAAAAATGGTATTTATTTTGAGTAAATATGGTAAATGATACATAGACTATTTAGTGTGAGTTTCACACATAGCATGAGGACTGCTGTAGTACCCTCAAGATGGCATCTTATACGAGACTTTTCCCATAATTATGGATTTATTTATGCTGAGTTCCTTTCAAATCCTACAATCTTATTGTGGAAACATTGCTCACCAGTTCTGGTTTGGGTGGCAGCCATATTCTTGGTATTATAACTGAAAGTGTCCTTTAGTATGGATTTTTTTCTCATTTAGAAGGTGAGGAAAGAAGTTTCATTCATGTCTAGCACTAGATTATCACAAAAGGGTTATTATCTTCCCCCGAGGTGTTCTGTCTGCCTCCTTTTACAGATGTAATGCCAATCTTTTTCTCTAAGTATAGTTGATTGGGAAGAAGTGTTGGCATTTGAAAAATCCTGCCTTGGAGAATTAGCTTAGGTTGTCTAACATCTTTCAGCTCCATGCTTTTCCTCAGAAAATAGCTACTTCTAGTTAAAAGTTGGAAGAAATGAGTTACCAAATTCTGACAATATCCAGAATAAGTACTACTACTATTACTGTTCCTCAGCAAAGGATCGTTACCTTGTCGTGGTGCTGGAGCTTGAGCACCTCAATGATGCCATGAGCTAAACTGTGAAGGGTCACCCAAGACGGGAAGGTTGTAATGGTTGCCTATTCTAAAACACTATCAGAGTCATGAGCAGGAATTCAAAGATATCTGATTTATTAAAGAATAGTATGCAGGATCACAGAGAAAGCTGAGAATGATAAAAGCATGCCAAATGCAAACTAAAAACCCTTGGTGCAAATTAAATCCCTCCCCCTCTGTAGAATCTTCCCAAGTTCACAATCCCAGGTGCTCCTAACGGTTTCTGATAGTCTGCGGGAAAAGTCCTTGAACAGAGAACATAACCCAAACACATTCCATTGTAATGAACACAGATACAGAGTTTGGTACAAGGTTTCACAGCAGCTCCCTCCCAAACAGAAATGCCCGTCAGCACCATGGCATGTGAAATGTTACGATGTATACTGTACATTGAAACAGTGAACATGACATACTGCCCCCCCAAAAGAAAGAAAAGACTAAGCAGCAGGCTTCAAAGGGTAAGCAAGATGGAAACGGTGAACTAAATCAGGAGCATTAACATGGCGGGCAGACACCCATTCAGGATGAGGAAAGTGTTTCCATCGGACCAGATACTGGAGGGTGCCTTGAAGCTTGCGAGAACCAATGACCTCCTTGACCTCAAAGTGCTGTTGGCCATCAATCATGATTGGAGCAGGAGGAGGAGGTTGAGGATGCCAGCGGGAGGAGTGATGGACAGGCTTGAGCAAGCTGCAATGGAAAACAGGGTGCAAGCGTTTCAAATTGTGAGGCAGGTCCAATTTAACAGTAACTGGATTGACAAGACCAACAATAGGGAAAGGACCAATGAACTTGGGAGCAAGTTTTTTAGAGGGTTGTGGTGACTTGATAAATTTGGTAGATAGATACACTTGATCCCCAATCTTGAAGTCGTGTTGCAAGGAACGATGCTTATCGGCTTGAAACTTGTAAGCAGCCTGGGCATCAGCCAAAGCTTGTTGAATTACCGGCCAGGAATCAGACAGCTTAACAGCCCAGTCCAATGCCAAACATGTTTGGGAAGGGGGTTGTGGCAGTTCAGGGATGGGAACAAAGTCGTGACCAGGAACCACACGAAAAGGGGTTTGCCCAGTGCTTTGATGGACAGCATTGTTGTAAGCCACTTAAGCAAAAGGTAGTAACTCCACCCAATCGTCCTGATGGTAGTTAATGTATGCTCTAAGAAACTGTTCAAGAGTGGAGTTTAAAATCTCAGTAGAACCGTCAGTCTCAGGTTGGGAAGATGTGGATAGTGCTTGTTTGGTGCCAATCAATTTTAAAAATGATTTCCAAAACTGGGAAGTAAACTGTGTCCTGCGGTCACTGACCAAATGGGAGGGGCTACCATGGAGGCGGTAGATGTGGATGAGAAATAGGCGTGCCAATTGCAGGGCTGATGGGATGGATGCACATGGAATGAAATGTGCTTGTTTGGAAAAAAAATATTTTACAACCCAAATGACAGTTTTCTTCTGACTGGGAGGAAGATCCACAATAAAATCTATAGAAATCTCATCCCAGGGATGGGACAGGCTGGCCACGGGCTGTAGAAGCCCCTGTGGTTTCCCCCGCTTTCGTTTTGACATGGCACAAACAGGACAGGAAGCAACATAGTCTTTTACATCACGTCTCAAGGTAGGCCACCAGAATTGACAACGAACCAAATGCAATGTTTTGACAAAACCAAAGTGTCCAGCAAGTTTATCATCATGGGAACATTGTAAAATCTCAGCTCTTAAAGTTTCGGGCACATGAAGGTGGTGTTCCACCCATGCCAGACCATTTTCAAAAGAAACAGTGTCTTTATTAGCTAGCAACCAAGTGTCAGATTTCAGCGCCTGGAGAAAATCCTTCTGTAACTGACAAGGAACTTGCATTTTCTGCTTCCCAGACTGGGCTGGGGGTGGGGTTCCCTGTGCTCGGGTCTGGCTCCAAGTGGCAGCAACCAAACCCAGTTGTGGTTCAGTGAGAACAGTCCCAACTACATCTGCCCCCTGGTCAAAATCCTGACCACAAAGGGTCGTTCAGGATCGGGGTGCTGTAGAATAGGCTCAGCAGTGAAAAGGGATTTCAGTTTTTTGAATGCTGCCTGGCATTCAGGCATCCAATGCAGCACTGCTCCAGGATGTCTTACATTGCGTGTCTCCCCCAAGCCCTTGGTACAGAGTAAATCAGTGAGGGGCAAGGCAATCTCAGCGAACCCCTGGATAAATTGGCGATAGTAATTACTGAACCCGAGGAAACTATGCAATTGCCTCTGGGTGCGGGGATGTTCCCAGCTTAAGATCACCTGGATTTTTGAAGGGTCCATTTCAATACCCTTGTCAGACACCCGATAGCCCAGATAGTCAAGTTGGGTCTTGTGGAATTCACATTTGGAAAGTTTGGCATAGAGTTTGGCATTTCTAAGCTTGTGTAACACCTGTTTGAGGAGGTGTTCGTGTTCCTCCTCGGTTTCAGTGTAAATGAGAACATCATCTAAATAAACCAGGACCCCTTTAAACAAATGATCATGTAATACTTCATTAATCAATTGCATTAAGACTCCAGGTGCCCCTGCCAACCCAAAAGGGAGGACTTTGTACTGAAATGAACCCAGTGGACAATTAAAAGCAGTTTTCCACTCATCCCCAGCTCTTATGCAGATGCGGAAATAGGCTTTGCAAAGATCGAGCTTGGAGAAAATCTTGCCCTTAGACAAATGAGCTAACATGTCCTTCATGAGTGGAAGAGGGTACTTGTTGAGAATTGGGACAGAATTTAACCCTCGATAGTCCATACAGAGTCAAAGCGTGCCATCTTTCTTTTCCTGGAATAGCACAGGGGCCCCAACTGGGGAATTTGCAGGTTCAATAAACCCCCTTGACAGATTTTTGTCAATAAAGTCCCATAATGCCTCAAGTTCCTTCTGATAAATTTTTGGCTTGGGCAATTGAGCATTGGGAACCAACATTATTGCACAGTCAGTTTTCCGGTGGGGGGGGGGGGAGCTGATCTGCTTCCATTTCCCCAAATACATCTGCAAAATCTTGGTATCAATCAGGCAAGCCTTCTAAATGTGCCAAGCTAGGGCGCGGCATGGCGATCGCAGCCCTTCCAACCCCCGCACGTGTAGCTCTCTCCGCTGTAGGAGCTTGGTAAAACCCATCTTTAAAAGTCACAGTTCTGTGTTCCCAGTTTATATATGGGCTTCGATAGGTCAACCAGGGATCCCCAGAATTACAAAGGGATTGCCAACAGGTGCTACAATGAATATTAAAGTCTCACGGTGGCTGCCCATTTGCATTGCGACAGTTCCAGTGAAATGGGTTGCTGCCCCCCCCCCCACTGTTGACCCATCCAACTGTGTGAAGATCAAAGGCTGCTGGAGGGGGAAGCTAGGCTGGTTCAAAGCAGCAACCAGATCAGGGTGAATTAAACACCTGGAACACCCAGAGTCAACCAAAGCCCAGACCTCTGTAGTTTTTGTACGGGAGCCCAATTTCACTTTTACTGCTAAAGTGGAACAGTCAGCACTCACCATAGCATCCTCGTGCCCATCCTTCTCCACCTGCCTGCAGGAGCTCTTCATGGCAGGTGGCTGGCATTTCCTGCCAGCTCCTTAGAGTCATCTTCAGCCTCTCCCGAGGAGTAGAATACTTCCTCAATGTCGTCTGCACCCTTGGCTGCTGTCATCCGCCACAAGGGGGGGAGGGCGATTTGGCTGGCGGCTTGCCTGCTTTATCTCCAGCCTTGGCTTTTGGGCAATCAGCTGCTCGATGCCCTTCCTTTTCACATCGGAGACACTGATCCCTTGCATAGTGCCGATCTCTCTCCTCATCCCAGGCTCTATAGCTTGGCCGGGCAGCAGTCACAGCACTTTGGGGTGCCCTCATGGTGGTGGGTGGTCTTTCAGATCTTCTAGCTTGCATGAAGTTATGCTGAGCATGCTCAGCCTTGCCTGCCAGACAGATCCATTCGTACAATGACACTGGGTCATCTCTACACAACCCCCACCGTAGGATGTCCTGGTTGAGTCCCTCTTTAAACCATTCTATTAAGGTTGACTGAGACCAGTTGGGGATTTTCCCAGCTAGAGCCTTAAACTCTAGAGTGTAATCAGCTACAGACATTTGGCCCTGGGTAAGATCCTTCAGTGCCTTCTTAGCTCTTGCCTTGGCCAGAGGATCCTCAAAATGCAGCTTTAATGCCCACATGTATTCCTCGAAATAATCAAGTGCAGGGGAGTCAGCCTCACTTAATTGAACATACCAGCCAGCCACTCGACCCTTCAACTTGGTGGCAATGGCAGTTATCTTAGCCTCTTCAGAAGGGAAGTATGCTCCCAACTGCCTCATGTAACTTTTAGCATTAGTTAGAAAGAAAGATAACTTGGTTGGATCCCCATCAAACTTGACAGAAAAGTCTCTCACCCCTACTCCAGTTGGAGCAGAATCGGCAGCTGCTTGAGTGGTTGGGCCCCAGGTTACAGTAGCTTTCCCTCTTCAGGGGGGGGGGACACTGGTGATCGAGCCCTGCGGGGTGGAGATTCATCCCGGAGCCATCTCCAGCCCTGCTCCTCTGGCGGTCCGGATGGGAGGACGGGGGATGGTTGCGTGGAGCTGGAATCTTATCCACACCTCCCTTGCCCACCCAATGACAGAGACAGGTTTCTTAGCATGTACTCCATCAATTCTATTTTGGCCTCCATCACTCTTAGCCTTTCAGGGGTTTGAGATTCCTCCCTCCCTCGCGTGTTTGGCTGTCTCTCTGTAGATACCGTGGTAGATTCTACATCTGGGGTCAGCAAGAACTGATACTTCCAGGATGCCTGGGACGTCCCTGGCTGGGGTTCTCCCATTTCATCCCAGGTGATCAACTCTGCAAGCGATTCCCTGGGTGCCGGTTGCTCTGGTTCTCCCCCATCATCAGATTCCTCCACCTCAGGAATGGAACTCAATTCTGCCCAGAAATCTGAAGGTTCTGGGGTGAGGCTCAGTTCTCTGCACTTGACCATAGACTTGGGTATCAAGCTAGCCATCTCCTCAAGTTCCCCAGTCGTAAACTTGGACTCGGCCATCGTTAACTATTTTCCCTCACAAGAAACTAATCTTGGCAGGAGCTAATGGTACAATTTTGGTGATTCTCAGCTTTATGTAATGGTTGCCTATTCTAAAACACTATCAGACTCATGAGCAGGAATTCAAAGATATCTGATTTATTAAAGAATAGTATGCAGGATCACAGAGAAAGCTGAGAATGATAAAAGCATGCCAAATGCAAGCTAAAAACCCTCAGTGCAAATGAAATCCCTCGCCCCTGTAGAATCTTCCCAAGTTCACAATCCCAGGTGCTCCTAACGGTTTCTGATGGTCTGCGGGAAAAGTCCTTGAACAGATAACATAACCCAAACACATTCCATTGTAATGAACACAGATACAGAGCTTGGTACAAGGTTTCACAGCAGCTCCCTCCCAAACAGAAAGGCCCGTCAGCTCCATGGCATGTGAAACATTACGATGTATACTGTACATTGAAACAGTGAACATGACAGGTCGTGACAGAGAGGTCAGATTAAATGTGATCCCTGGGGAAGGTAATGGCAACCCACCCCAGCATTCTTTCCATGAAAATAAATGGATCAGTACAACCAGAGATATGTTGGTATACCATCGGAAGATGAGACCCCCTGGTCGGAAGATGGTCAAAATGCTACTGGGGAGCAACAGAGGATGAGTTCAACTAGCCCCAGATGTGATGACGCAGCTAGTTCAAAGCCGAAAGGATGGCTAGCAGCCAACGGTGCTGGTGGTGAATGGCGAATCCAATGTTCCAAGGATCAACACACCATTGGAACCTGGAATGTAAGATCTATGAGCCAGGGCAAATTGGATGTGGTTATTGGTGAGATGTCAAGATTAAAGATAGACATTTTGGGCGTCAGTGAACTGAAATGGACTGGAATGGGCCACTTCATATCAAATGACCACCAGATCTACTACTGTGGACAAGAGGGCCACAGAAGAAATGGAGTAGCCTTCATAATTAATAGTCAAGTGGTAAAGCAGTGCTTAGATACAATCCAAAAAATGATAGAATGATCTCAATTCAAATTCAGGGCAAGCCATCTAACATCACAGTGATCCAAATATACGCCCCAACCACAGATGCCGAAGAAGCTGAAGTAGAGCAGTTCTATGAGGATCTGCAGCACCTACTAGACAACACGCCTAAAAGAGATGTCATTTTCATTACAGGAGACTGGAATGCTAATGTGGGCAGTCAAATGACATCTGGAATTACAGGTAAACATGGCCTGGAAGAACAAAACGAAGCAGGACATAGGCTGATAGAATTTTGCCAAGACAACTCACTCTGCATAAAAAACACTCTCTTCCAACAACCTAAGAGATGGCTTTATACATGGACTTCACTTGATGGACAACACCGAAATCAGATTGACTACATCCTTTGCAGCCAAAGGTGGCGGACATCTATACAGTCAGTAAAAACAAGACCTGGAGCTGACTGTAGTTCATATCACGAACTTCTTGCACAATTTAGGATCAGACTAGAGATTAGGGAAGACCCACAGATCAGCTAGATATGAGCTCACTAATATTCCTAAGGAATATGCAGTGGAGGTGAAGAATAGATTTAAGGGACTGGACTTAGTAGATAGGGACCCGGAAGAACTATGGACAGAAGTTCGCAACATTGTTCAGGAGGCGGCAACAAAATACATCCCAAAGAAAGAGAAAACCAAGAAGGCAAAATGGCTGTCTGCTGAGACACTAGAAATAGCCCAAGAAAGGAGGAAAGCAAAAGGCAACAGTTTTAGGGGGAGATATGCCCAATTAAATGCAAAATTCCAGAGGTTAGCCAGAAGAGATAAGGAATTATTTTTAAACAAGCAATGCGTGGAAGTGGAAGAAGACAATAGAATAGGAAGGACAAGAGTCCTCTTCCAGAAAATAAGAAACATTGGAAGTAAATTCCAGGCAAAAATGGGTATGATCAAAAAAAAGATTGCAAGGACCTAACAGAAGAAGAAGAGTTCAAAAAAACGTGGCGAGAATATATGGAAGACTTGTATAGGAAGTATAACAATATCGGGGATAGCTTTGACAGTGTGGTCGGTGAGCTAGAGCCAGACATCCTAAAGAGTGAGGTTGAATGGGCCTTAAGAAGCATTGCTAATAACAAGACAGCAGGAGATGACGGCATCCCAGCTGAACTGTTCAAAATCTTGCAAGATGATGCTGTCAAGGTAATTCATACTATATGCCAGCAAATTTTGAAAACACAAGAATGGCCATCAGATTGGAAAAAATCAATTTATATTCCCCTACCAAAAAATGGAAACACTAAAGAATGTTCAAACTATCGAACAGTGGCACTCATTTCACATGTCAGTAAGGTAATGCTCAAGATCATGCAAGGTAGACTTCATCAATTCATGGAGCAAGAATTGCCAGATGTACAAGCTGGGTTTAGAAAAGGCAGAGGAACTAGGGACCAAATTGCCAATATCCGCTGGATAATGGAAAAAGCCAGGGAGTTCCAGAAAAACATCTGTTTCTGTTTTATTGACTATTCTAAAGCCTTTGACTGTGTGAACCATAACAAATTGTGGCAAGTCCTTAGCGGTATGGGGATACCAAGTCATCTTGTATGCCTCTTGAAGAATCTGTATAATGACCAAGTAGCAACAGTAAGAACAGACCACGGAACAACAGACTGGTTTAAGACTGGGAAAGGAGTATGCAGGGTTGTATACTCTCACCCTACCTATTCAACTTGTACACAGAACACATCATGCAACATGCTGGGCTTGAGGAATTCAAGGCTGGAGTTAAAATCTCTGGAAGAAACATTAACAATCTCAGATATGCAGATGATACCACTTTGATGGCTGAAAGTGAAGAGGAACTGAGGAGCCTTATGATGAAGGTGGAAGAAGAAAGTGCAAAAGCTGGCTTGCAGCTAAACCTCAAAAAAACCAAGATTATGGCAACCAGCTTGATTGATAACTGGCAAATAGAGGGAGAAAATGTAGAAGCAATGAAAGACTTTGTATTCCTAGGTGCAAGGATTACTGCAGATGCTGACTGCAGTCAGGAAATCAGAAGACGCTTAATCCTTGGGAGAAGAGCAATGAGAAATCTCGATAAAATAGTTAAGAGCAGAGACATCACACTGACAACAAAGGCCCGCATAGTTAAAGCAACGGTGTTCCCCGTAGTAACATATGGCTGCGAGAGCTGGACCATAAGGAAGGCTGAGAGAAGGAAGATCGATGCTTTTGAACTGTGGTGTTGGAGGAAAATTCTGAGAGTGCCTTGGACTGCAAGAAGATCCAACCAGTCCATCCTCCAGGAAATAAAGCCAGACTGCTCACTTGAGGGAATGATATTAAAGGCAAAACTGAAATACTTTGGCCACATGATGAGAAGACAGGACACCCTGGAGAAGATGCTGATGGAGAGTGGAAGGCAAAAGGAAGAGGGGCCAACCAAGGGCAAGGTAGATGGATGATATTCTAGAGGTGACGGAGTCATCCCTGGGGGAGCTGGGGGTGTTGACGACCGACAGGAAGCTCTGGTGTGGGCTGGTCCGTGAAGTCATGATGAGTTGGAAGCGATTGAATGAATAAACAACAAACTATTACTGTTACTACAAGCAGTGGAATTGAATTATGTTAAAAGAAAACTATATCCAATAAAAGATGTTGTCAAGCATTTCTTCAGTGTTTTTTAATTGGAAATGGAGAATGAAATTATTATGTTTTGCTGCCAACTGCTATAAAAATTGTATTTGTATTGAAATATTAACTTGGCCAACAGCTACAGATTGGCTTTAGAGGACTGCCTATATTAATGGGACAGATATACTATGCAACAAAAGAGAACACCAAACAGGAACTGGTCTCCACTATAAAAAAATTCTCAGAAAGCTATTTTTCTTCTTTTCCCTTTTTATATCAACAGAAGAAAAATGCAGAGATAAATATGAAAATGATTTTAACATAAGTAAAACAGGTTATTCGTGTTAAATATTTATTAATTGCTGTTATTATTAAACATGGAATAAATGAAGTAGGCTATAGACAATGAGTTATATGATTTATATAATTCATATAGCCTCTGAATGTTCCGTTCTTGGGGCCACTACATGGTACCAAGGCATTTATTCACTGAGAATAGGGAAATTAATGTTTCTGGTCTAATCAATCAATGATTTCATGGATGCCCCCAGATGGACATAAACTATATTGGAGTTTTACACTGAATACTTTCACAGCAAGCTGAAGCCATGGCCATCAATAAAAAACTCCTGTTAGCAGAGCAGATGCCATCCAAAGCCTCAAGAACAACAACAACATACTCATACAAGTTGACAAAGGAGGAGCAGTTGTCCCCATGATTGAGGCAGAATATGTCAAGGTAGCTGAGAAGCAGCTCTCCAACACTACACTGTACCAACCTACCCTCAGATTCCACAGCAGCTGCTCAAACTTTATGCCACCAGCACTCTCAGCTACATTTTTTAAAAAAGCAAGGGCTTCTTAAGAAGACTGAAAGCCTTTAGCCATGACCCTAACAACACCATTTTACCATGGATATTGAGGCACCATACACCAACTTCCTCACAAACATGGAATTCAATTCATCACTGATGTCAACACAATATGATTTGCCCCCAGACTATGTGACTTTGTACTCACCCATAACTACTTCCTCTTTTGCAATAACATGCACCTGCAAATAAGTGACACAGCTATGGGCACACACATGGCTTCTCAATATGTCAGCATTGTCAAGGCTGACCATGAAAAATGCTTTCTCAACTCTTATCACCTGAAGCCCCTCCTTTACTTGAGATTCACTGAAGAAAGACCAAACCTTGTTCAAAAGGATCAATGGACACTAGTTTGACATCAGAACTCAAAACAAGGACAAAATAGTATGAGAGAATTTCAGCTTCCCAGGACACTCCATTACAGAACTCAAAGTAGCTATTTTGGAAAAAAAGAAAATTTACCAGCACAACTGAGTGAGAGAAAGCTGAACTCTTTTATGTCAAAAGGTTTCAGGCTACCTCAGAATGTCATAATAACACAACTGGTTTCTAACACATTACAATTGTTAATTCATAGGTACTGTAATCTGTCTTGCATAATCACCCTTTCTTCCCCTCCTTTCCCTCCCTACCTCATCCCAGTTCATATCTTACACCAGTTTAGCCATTCCGTGTATCTGATGAAGTGAGCTGTAGCTCATGAAAGCCTTTTAATAAAAATTGTTAGTCTGAAAAGCTGCTACCAGACTCCTGAATTTTGGCTCCCATACCTCTCCTCCAGCATTGCCTGGAAAACAACCTCATGGCTTTAAAAGTTTCTTGCAATTTGTCCTGTAGCTGATTTTCCAAAACAAATATACCCTTCTGAAAGATAAGGTAACAGCCTGTGAATGAAAAGGCTTTTTCTTCTGTTGGAATGGAAGATTTCATCAAAGAGCTATATTGAACTTCTGTGGAGATCAAATTACTGATCAAACAGGTTTATGATACATCCCCAACTAGGATTGACAACACATCATCTGCCTTCACTGTAGAAAGCACCCACACAATTGTTAACATGTTTGTGGCTTTTGTTTCTTTTAGAGAGCTGGAGAAGAAAAACTTAATATAAAATTCTTAAGGCTTCTGACATCATTATTAAGACAAAATTGAATGACACACTTCATGCGGTTAGCAAATAAGTGAAGTAATTTTGATAATAAATAGTAGGTGTGGAGTCTCAATCCAGGTTGAGGAAAAGCATTTAAGCTTCTTCCCTCCTTCACTGTGGTTCTGATTCATATTGTCACCACTGATATTGAAGGGAAAGTCAAAATTGCAGGTGTAGAATGACAGAATCAGAGAATCATGGAGTTGTAAGGTGCCTTAAAAACCATTTACTCCAACCCCTGTTTGGTGCAGTAATAGTGTAATATCTCTGACAGACGGCCATCCAGTCTTTGCTTGAACAGTTGTAGCAACAGGAAACTTACTACTTTATGTGGCAGCCTATTCCACTAGCTGATGGTTTGTATGGTCAGGAATATCCCCCCCCCCCATGTCTAGACTAAGTTTCCTTCTTTGCAGTTTTAACCCATTGTTTTTGATCCTGCCCTCTGGAGCAATGGAGAATAAGTCTACTTCCTTTAGGGTGACAAGCCTTTAGATATTTGAAGATGCTATCATAGCAGTATCAGTTGTCTTCTTGTAGTCTAATCATATCCAGATCCTTTAATGATTCATCCCAGGGCTTGCTGTCCACACCCATCGCTATCTTGGTAGCCCTCTTTTGAACTCCTTTCAATTTAAAATTGTCTTTTTGAACTTTGGTGTCCAGAATAGGCTACTATATTCCAAGTGGGGTCTGACCAGGGAAGAATAAGGTTGCTTTTAGGTCTCTTAGATCAATGGGGACCCAGGTGTCTTTCAGTGTTCAGCAGCAAGTTTTGTTCAGGTGGCTATGGATTATCCTCTAGAGCAGTGTTTCTGAACCTCAGTGCCTTTAAGAGGTGTGGCTGGGGGATTCTGGGAGTTGAAGTCCATACCTCTTAAAGTTTTTGAGGTTGAGAAACACTGTTCTAGATGTTTCTCTAGATATATATATATATACACACACACACACACACACAAGCACATATACAAACACTACATCATTTGACAGTGAAAATATGTGTTGTTCAGAAGGTGTACAGCTAAAGTAAAGTTAAAATACAAAGTAAACTATTATCCAAATTCAAATGTTATATGCAAAAATCAGGAACTGTTATTTCTTCTGGTTAATTTGCTTGTTTTGGAAAAGTGTGCAACAAGTTTAAATAAGCAATACTCACAAAAGCTTATCACAATCACAAATTCCTTTTTGCATAATAGTTAGGAGGCTCTGCCTAATCATAATAATTTAGATTGCAGAATGCCTAGATTCCAAGACTGACTTAAAACAGGACTTATTCTCTAAAACAATTGTATTCCTCTTGTATTGACACAGCTGAAAGAAAGTCATAGCTGAAAGCAGGGGTAGACAACACAAAGCCCATGGGTGCCTCTATGCCCACAGGCTTTTTACTTACATACCTCCATGCTTCCCATTACCTTGCTCTGATTTTTAAAATATTCTTTTAATTAAAAAACACAATCCATACGAAGCTGGCATGTTGCAAAAATAGTGCCAGATCTTTATTAACAAGAATGCCTCTGGGCACCACATAGACCATGTAAGTATTCAATTTCAGGAAATGAATTGCAACCAAGTGCTTTGTTTTGAAATGTAAGTTGGAGTGATAGAATCTGGAAGGAGTTAGAAAGAGGTGGGGAGTAATCTCACTAGTTTAAATAGAAATGTTGAAACTGGCCATGGGAGACTGCTCACAGTTTTCAAAATGAAACCTATCCTAGCTTAAAACATGATTTCCTATTTAATCATTTTTTTCCCAGCACTGAACCTCTGCTGACTTGCAGTGTTTTAGCACTTGGTTTAAAAGGTTCTCTAGAGAGAGCATGGACCAAGATGGCAGTAATAGGAAACACTACAGCATATAAGTCAGACAAGTCCAGGTATGCAAGCTTATATATCATAGAAGTGTAAAATGAACTAGGCAGACTTAATCCTGCCTTTCTTAATCCTAAAGCTGATAAACTGTTGAAACAATCTTTCAACAGTTTATCAGCTTTATTTAACCTAGAGGACTGAGGAGTCTGGAGTTTGGTTCTCTTAGTGAGTGCTTGGTTGAGTGAAAATCTTTTAATGGAAATTGTGAACATGCCTTTGAAATTTCCCTTGTTTCTTTTCTAGAGCAGACACCTGGATTTATACTTGGAAATATAATTTCAACACTTTCATACAGATGTTAACACAAATTGCTAATATGAAATCTAGTCTTTTTTATAGGAAAATTACTGATACAACAACAATTCCTTTGTTGTTAAAAATTCCTACTGGAAAGAAATTAAGTTTATATTATAGGCCACCTAACAAAGGAATGTAAACATACTGGAGCTGGCCTCAACTAAATTGCAAAGGAAGAAGAGAAGGAGAAGGAGGAAGGGAAGAGGAAGAGGAAAACTAATGGTCCTGAAAAACTCAATTGTCAGGAAGAGTACTTAGTGTTATAGTGAACATTTCAGTGAAAACCTCAGTGTAATAGTAAGAGTACATACTTTGTTTATCGAGACTGGATTAAATCATTCTGAAAGTGTAATATGCCTCCAATGGCACAGAAAGACCTCTGCATGGAGAGATTCTACCTGTCAGGGCAGAAAATGGGTAGGTTTGACCTGGGACAGCCAGGTTATGAGAAGTCCTCACCGTTTTTCACCCTGAGACTACACTTGGCTTTCAAGTGTGTGTGTATGTGTGTGTCTGCACGCACATGTATTCCTTCAAGTCAATCTTTTACTCCTGGCGACTGCCTGGGCTAGTCCCTGCAGTTTTCTTGGCAAGGTTTTTCAGAAGTGGTTTGCCATTGTCACCTTCCTAGGGCTGAGAGAAAGTGATTGGCCCAAGGTCACTCAGCTGGCTTTGTGCCTAAGATGAGACTAGAACTCATGGTCTCCCAGTTTCTAGCCTCATGCCTTAACCACTACCCCAAACTAGCTCTCTAGCTTTCAAGAGCTGCAGTGACAACTTCATTCCAGAAAATACTGGCTGGGTGAAGAGAAAAACTGCACACAATTACATATCATTTACACTGCAATTTAGATACAGTTACTATTTCCACTAGGCAGGGCAGAAGCATTCTCCTGCTTTTTTCCCTATCAACTTTCTTCCTATTCCATTCAATGGAAGAGAATTCGTTTTACAAATTATTTCAGAGGAGGAGAGAAATTGGGGCATTCTCACATGTGTTTAATTAAGTTTCATTTCTAATGGTAATTAATAACTATTTCGTGTTCAGATTTTGTTAAACAATAACTCTCCACATCTATGAAGAATTTGGATGTATCAAGTGTGGGTTGCTGTGAGAAAAGTAGTTATATATTCCTGGAAGGAGGCTTGTGTTCCAGATTCTTAAAAGTTGTTCTAATGAAATCTCTCAGCTCTCAGCCTCTGAATGAATTTTGTATGGAATGAGAGGCAAGACTGGACAATATGATTTTGTATAGTCTAGGTTTAATTCATTGTTCAAAAAGTGAATCACAATGATGTAATTAAAGAAAGTTGTATAATTTCAATAGCCTAATTTTTTTCTTTTATTTTACCATTGGATATAATTTAGGTGTGGGGGTTGTGTGTGTGTCTGTTGTTGTTTTTTTGTTTAGTCATTCAACTGCCATTTTTAAAGTTTTTCTTCTTTCATCATCATGTTTGAAAAAAAAATCAGACCAGATAATGTATATAATTGCACATTACTTTAGAGAAAGCTCAGCTGTTTTGAACATAAATTCTACTGCTTTTCTAAACAGATGCTTGTTCCTGAGAGCAGTATTTAGTCTTTATTTCTGTGAAAGCTGAGATTTTTCTGAAGCCAGGCAAGGATTTCACAAGTATTATTGCAGCATTTAAGCATCTGAATGTCTGTTAATATGTTTTCTACTACAGATTAAGGTTACTATGGTAACTAATCATTTTGGCCGGGTGGAGAGGTTGAATTTAATTTTCCTCTTTTGGGATGTTAATTTTTGCACCTGGGGGGAAGAACTTGCCTGGACTTGTTTTAGTTTCAGTTTCCCTTCTGTGTAGGCATGCAGAGAGTTAAGCAGCTCTCACTGAGAGCCTGTAAGAATGCAGAAGCTTTTAAATATGTTTGCTTTCTGTACATAAAATTATTTTTATAGAAATGCCTGTGTGTGACTTTTCTGATCTCTCCTGGGCCAAAGGCTTTCCTGGGCCAAAGGAATTGGGTAGTAATATGTACCTGTTTCCCTTAGGTGCATGGTACATAGAACTCTATATGCCTGTGTAATGGTTGAATATGTAACACAGAATTAAGTTAGCATTTATTCTAGTCACGAAAAGATTATCCTTGGGTTATACTTTGCTTTTGCCCTGAATTTGTTGGGATATCTGTGTAGAGTAGGATGATCCTTCTCATTGTCAGTTTAAAGACCTTGGGAAACAGATACTCCTTAACTCTGAAATGGTGTCATCACCACCTGATATAAAAAAATATTCTTTAACCTTGAGAAGTTGTCATCACTGCCTGTTGAATTTCTCTTTGGCAAAGTCCAGTGAAATAAGACCATCAAAAAGGGGTGTGGGTCATGGAGGTTCGGAGCCTATATAAGGTAGTCAAAATTCCCATGGGATGGATCTTCAATGCAGACCTAACTGGAAGGATGCTGCATAATTGCCAGCTTTGAAGGAATCTGCTCAGTGTAATCTCTTTGGGGTTCCCTCCTTGGGAGAAGAACCATACATTCTTTCTTTTATTATATTTTTGAATATTATTTTATTGCTGTCTCATGTTATGGTATTATGCTATTTTCTTGTACTGCCTTGGAATAAAGCCTTAAGTACTCATGCTGTGTATATTCTAGAGGTGACGGACTCGTCCCTGGGGGAGCTGGGGGTGTTGACGACCGACAGGAAGCTCTGGCGTGGGCTGGTCCATGAAGTCACGAAAATTCAGAAGTGACTGAACAAATAAACAACAACTCATACTGTGTGGTCATCGCTTCCAAATCCAAAAGAACCTGTGACTCCAGCATCCTGGGCTGGGGACAGAGTAATACACTAATCCAGAGGTTCCCAAACTTTCTCAGTTCATGGCACTCTTATCATTTTTTCATGGTGCCCTAAGGCCAAAAGCCCACTGAAAACCCAGCTTGGCAAACATAATGTTGCAAATGGATTTCACAAAAAATTATAATAATCTGTGGTGGCCCTGTGAGTTTGCCATGGCACTCTAGGGTACTACAAGGCACAGTTTGGGAATTGCGACATTAACCCAACTTAGAAGAAGCCTTTGGGTGTAGCTTTTCTTGCTTGCTAGGATTTGCTAAGATAAAACATTTCACTGGTATCAATAGTGTCATGGTTAACTGAAGGGTTTGGTGGTGGTGGTGGGGGGGGTTGGCTTTACTTTGGTGACAATAGAGAAAGGATTGTTTGTTTAGCTCCCAGGGAAAGAGTGAACTCAACAATTAGCAAGTTTGAATTGAGTGTTGATTGGCAAGGACCTTCAGAGCTCAGGTGTGGCTGAGCAGTGATTGCCTGAAAGTGCTCCCTATGATCTTCACACCCACAACAAACACATTTGGGATCCACAGATATTGAGGACTGTTGCAGAATGCTGGGAAAGCCTTTAGCCCAGGAGAGATCAGAAAAGTCACCCACCAGGCATTTCTATAAAAATAATTTATTTACATAAAGCAAAACATATTTAAAGGGCTTAGCTCTCATTCAGAGCTACCTAGCTTGGCTACATATCGGCACAGAGAAAAAAAGAGGAAGTAAGAAACAAGTCCGGGCAGGTTCCTCCCCCCAGGCGATTTGCATCAAGCACGTGAAAGGAGACAATCAAATACAACCTCTTCACCCGGCCAAAATGATTAGGTACAATAGCAGTCTTAATCGTTAGTAGGAAAACATCAACAAGGACAAAGACCATTTCCTCACTAGGAATGTTTAGCAATTATAGTGTCACTCAACTGCTGTCATAGTGATATACATGAACCCTGCACTCCTTGTCATCTTGGCACAATGATGATTGGATGATACTAAAAGAAGTTATAAACCATTAGTAAGGAAATGGTCAAAGTGGTCAGATTTAAAGTGTGTTGAAAATGGTTTACAAATAGAATGGCTGAAGGTGTGGCAGAGCTCCCTGTGGAGAAACTGTAGAGAGCAGATACCTCAAATTGGCTCATAGTTTACAAAAGAACAAGAGAGGGGGTTCAAACAATACTCTGGTAATGCTCAAAGTTAACTTAAATTCTGTAACTGAAATCCAAAGATATACTGTACTACTATAGGAAACAAACTACGGGCGTTTTTGTTAAAGAATGAACAGTAAATTGATTGAATTGGAACAATCATTTTGCAGATGGTGAAATACGTTTTAGGAATCCTGATGAGTTAAATATGGTAACTATGTATTCCCGCTACAAGTAGCAATGTCACAAAGCAAGTATCAATGTCTATATATGTTCTTAGTATCTCCAAATTGTTTAGGTCCCTGAAAATGTTTATATATTAGAACATTGTCTCTCTTTATCAGAGTTCCACACATGTGCTCCTATAGACAGGGTGTTTAATTAAGCCAAAATGTACAATTCTGTAGTGCTTCCAAGGCAGCCTTCCACAATATATAGAATGAAAAATGTGCAAAGATAGCATTCCTACACTCTGCATATCAATGTGTAGTATTCATATTGTAATGCCTTCAACCAAGTCTTTACTCCCTTTCTGTCACATTATTTTGGCTAGCACAATGAAGCTTTCATGTTACTTGGCTGGAGAGATTCTGTAATAACCAGCTAATATAATGGGAACCAATATTATGCTAATATTTTGAGTTGGGATATATACAAAGAATGAATTGATGATTCAAAATGTTGCCAGTGCAACCCTTGTTCTTTCCCATAGAAAAAAAAATATGTCCTGTTTTAGCAATGGTTCTTTGCATTACATAGGATTATTATTATGGGTATATTTGCATTGGTTCCATCTTCATTTCCTGACCCATTTGGAATCATCGTCCTCTATAATTTACATTTATTTCTTTACAGTCATTTCTATTGTAGTTGCTGCTTTGGTGAGGCCTGAGTAAATACATGAAGCACAGAGAAAATTGAAGAAAAATCCCACTGGTTCCTTCTTTGGGATCTAGAGAATGTGCCATAGAAACATTTCCACTATTAATAAGCAACTTGTGAGAGTGTTTCTTTGTGCCTGACTGACCTAGATTACTCAACAGCATTAATTAATATCTACATGAAATATCTTTAGTTAAATATTTTTAATATCTACATGAAACCGCTGGGTGAGATCATCCGTCTCCACGGGATGAGGTATCATCAATATACTGATGATACTCAGCTATTGAGTATATGCTGATGATACTCAGCTACTACATCTCCACCACGGGGGAAGTAAGTGATGCTGTGGCTGCCCTTTCCAGCTACCTGGGGGCTGTTGGGGTCTGGATAGGGAACAACAGGCTTCAGCTGAACCCTGGTAAGACGGAGTGGCTGTGGGTTAATGGCCCTTTGGCCCCCAGGAATTTGCCATCTTTAGTTCTGGATGGGGTTGCACTGCCCCAGACAGACCCGGTGCATAACTTGGGGGTCCTCTTGGACTCACGACTCCTGCTCAAAGAGCAGGTGGCAGTCGTGGCCAGAAGGACCTTTGCACAACTTCGTGTTACTTCCCTTCCTGGAGTGAGTTACTCCCCTTCCTGGAGCGAGAGGCCCTTCAAACAGTCACTCACACCCTGGTCATCTCCCATATAGACTACTGTAATGTGCTGTACATGGGGCTACCCTTGAAGAGTATCCGGAAGCTACAGCTGGTCCAAAATGCAGCTGTGCAGATGATCTTAGGTGCTTCAAGATCAGCCCACATAACTCCATTGCTCTGCGAGCTTCATTGGGTGCCAGTTTGCTTCCAGGTCCAGTTCAAGGTGTTGGTTATCACCTTTAAAGCCCTACATGACATGGGTCCAGGTTACCTAAGGGACTGTCTCATCCCCGTCACATCAACCCGTGCCACCCGGTCATGCAAAGAGGGCATGCTACAGACCCCGTCTGCAAGAGAATTCCATCTGGGGGGGTCCAGGAGGCGGGCCTTCTCTGCAGCAGCTCCCGCCCTTTGGAACATCCTTCCCCCAGAAGTGCGGTTAGCCCCCCCTCTTCTGGACTTCAGAAAACAGCTGAAAACCTGGTTTTGTCACCATGCTTGGAGTGGGGAGAGGAAGAGCCATTCTTGGGGCTGGTTAGTTCCCTAGCCCTTCAGGGACCACCCTTATCCCTTTATGGGTGGAATTTGATCTGCCCTTACTTGGATGTTATTGTATTTTATATTTATTGAGTATTGGTATTATTTATAATTTTGTTGAATTTTAAATTGTTTTTACTGTGAACCACCCAGGGTCCCCTGTGTGGGGGAGATGGGCGGTGATAAAAATATGATAAATAATAATAATAATAATAATAATAATAATAATAATAATAATAATAATAATATAATTCTGAAAAGGGCATTGCCCTGGGACCTCAGAGATGTGCCTTCTCGGTGGCTGCCCTAGCCCTTTGGAACAGCCTCCCACTTGAGATTAGAGGGATCCCTATCCTTTTAGCCTTCTTAAGGACCATGAAAACCTCGCTCTTCTCCCATGTGTTGGGCTAGGATTGGGGGCTGAGCTATAAGAATGTTTGGTCTGGTGCCTGGGAGGAAGGGTATGTTTTTAACTATGTTTTATGGATTGTTGTGAGCTTCTTATAATCATTATATCAGATGTCTCTGCCCCGGGAGTTGAGACGGGTTTGCTCGCTCCCGGCCTTCCGGAAGAATTTGAAGACTTGATTCTGCCGCCTTGCTTGGGATGGCGAGGGTAACAGCTCCACCTGGGGGTGGTTGGTGCCATAGCACTCCCTATTGATTGTGATTCCATCTCCTCTTGGATTTTATATTTATTATCTTATTTAAATTTTAGATTGAAATTTTAGGTCTATATATTTTTATTATACTTTTATTGTAAACCGCCCAGAGTCCCCAGTTGGGGGGAGATGGACAGTGATATAAATTTAAATAATAAATAAATAAATATTGGTCCTGCGAATAAATTAATAAAATGATGTTAATTTGCATTTAATGGACATTTGGCTATAATGAACAACCCTACCCCGCAATTATTCCAGAAAAAAATCAAGATGTTAGCGTGCTAACAAATGAATGCAATGATGATAACATACCATGTAGTATTAGTGTGAGGAAGATTGACACACCTAGCCATAACTAGTTCTGTTTACAAGTCATGGCATGCTTACTATAGAAGGCTGGAGCTCCATACAGGCATTCTTTACAAGAAAATGTTCCTTGCTACAATCCGTAGGGATGCTTCCTTCAAATAATTTCTATTACTATTTCTATCTTCTGTATGCATGCAAGAAGTATGATTAATTCCATAGGCAGGTTCATATAAATATTACATTTTTCAATCGATAACTATTTCACTCACAGAAGACACTACATATGTTTCAACCCATCTACCAGCCACCATTTTTCTTCAGTCAAAGTTTTCTATGACTATTTTGAAGTTCTTCCCAAGCAGTCATGGCTTTCATGCACTGCCAAAGACAATTTGATTCAGAATTTTGGTACTATTATAATTTTTACTGGTGGGATACTCTTCTTCAAATGTTCATGCTATTTATCAATCCAAGGAGAACCAAGGTGGGAAGTTTTTGAGAGACATTTTGAAATGTCTCTAGAAGGCATTAAGATCAGAGTCCATGGATATATGCTCAGGAACAAATAAATGTTAGTTTGGATCAATGCAAGTTTGAGATAAAATGGACCGAAAACACACCATAAACATGGCAGGAATTAGATTCTGCAACTGGAATGCTATTGATCTTCAAGGCAAAGATGTATTTACCACTTCTTCCTTCTTATGCAGTGGGTCACAGGTTCATGCTGTAAACACAATGTCACTGCATTTTGAAAAAGTACCAGCACAACAGCACCCCTCTATAAGCAATACAGGGAGTTGTACTCCCAAGTCATTTGGAAGACACCAGATTGGGTAGGCTAATTTAGATCAAGCATAATGGCGAATAGTCAATGTTTTATATATTCTGCAAGTCCTTGTCATCTAGTATTGAAGAAAAAGACACTAAATGTTATCATCCTGTGATAATAGCTCATCAGATTCAAACTTGTTCCATATGTTCTGTTACCCAGCTCTGACCCTGCTTAATAAATAATATACATTGTGAAAAATGGTACTAGTGCATTTTATGAAAATATGTACAGGAAGTGTATGCAGGGGCTATTGCATGGATAATTTATTGAAGTACAGCTGTTCATTCTCATTTGTTATAGCAATATTCATATTTTGGTCATAAATAATTGAACCTACATAATCACCCTCCAGTCATCTCTAAAATAGCATAGAAGATGAGCTCTTTTGCTTGCCATATTGTTATTTTATTTTTTTAATTAATGTTTCCTTCTGTTGGGATAATATTTTGCTGTCAAGGATTTCAATAGTGAGATCTACAGAAGGTATTTTATTGGTTTCATTCAGCATGGGGTGGGCTGTAGCTTAGAGTGAACTCATGACAAAGAAGGCTAAACTTCTTAAAGTAAGATACATGAACTGTAGGTAGGATCTTGGCAGAGACAATGGAAGATGGGAAATTAATTTTATTCCAAACCTATCTAATTTTCCCTATTTATGAACCAATACTGAAAAGCAGTTACTCCTGAAATCTTCACTATTCTGGTGTAATTTGCCAGTCACCAAATGTGCCCCAAAATGTGCGTATTAGGGAAAAGTGAGCACATAATATGCACGTTAAAGGAAAGTGTCACAAATTCTCCATATGAGATAAGCAGGAGCTTAGCTGGAGTCATGGAATTACTTCTATAGGTGTGCCTGCTACCTTGAACTCCTTGGGGGAAGGATGCATGGAACAGGAGGTCAGAAACAGTCACAATAGTGGCCATGATCATGTGATGAAAGCCCTATCCCTTTTAATGATACATGTTAAATATCAGTGGGGCTTTGATTGCACAGTTGTGGCACCATCTTGACTTTTGTGACCTGCCCATCCTACCCTGCATAGGAGTTGGAGCTCAACTCTGTTTAGATATGGAACTAACTGGAAGAACCAGCATGCTGCATTATCCTGAGCCTGAGGAAAATGTTCTCTCTTTACCAAGATGTTCCCTCTGAGGAATACAGGCTATCTATCTATCTATCTATCTATCTATCTATCTATCTATCTATCTATCTATCTATCTATCTATCTATCTATCTATCTATCTATCTATCTATCTGCATAGTGCACACATTATGCAAGTAGGCCCAGAGCAATACCAAATTTAGCTGGAAGGCAAGAAAATTTCTTTGTCAAGTTATAAGACGTTTTGTAGTGAGCTTAGGAAAAGCTAGCCTAAAGCATTTCCGCACCTGAGGCCAAAAATGCAAATACCATAATCTTATATATTTGTCTTATTTATAAAAGCATGTAGTTCAACACTGAACAACTACAAATTGCCACCATTCAACAGTTCTCAAGATTCCACCTGATCCATCAGGTGATGATAAACAATATGCCACTTCCAGCCACCTCCTTCAGACCTTGGTTAATAACACCCCTCCACACTTCAGAATCATCTATAAGAGATCCTGCTGAATGGATTACTCAGTAACTTATCACTTCCTTCCACAAAGAATATGGCCTTTCTCAGTAAGAGTTTATCTCACTAAACTGTATTTAACCTGACCATTACCTGGTTGGCTGGCTGCTGGCCTGAGGCTTTGGCTTTGGAGTCTAATAAACAGAGTCTGTGTAGCGAGTATCCAGGGTTGGTCAAATGATCATGTTTAAAGAAAAAAAGAAAGAACGACGATGATGGTAGGGAGATACTCAGTTGCTTTGACGAGATCTTGCAAATAAACTATGTTTAGACAGGCTTAGCCTGTTTTTAGCAATTTAAAAATGCTACTGAAGCTGTCAAGCTGTCATTAAAGTGCACTTTGTGGGGGTTCTAACCAAAGCAAGTGGAAATAAATTGGCTGTCTTCAGCTTGGAGGCTTGGCAGCCCTGTATTGACTTGTTAGGGAACATCTCATTAACAGAGTTTAGAGTTTCTCTCTGACACCTAATGCTCCAGAATCTTGACGTTCAACAAACTGCTTCAGTGACTATGCTTAGGTGAGGAAGAAAAAAGAAAGAAAAGAAATGCTTTAAGCCAGCCTTGACTGATCCCCAGTGGAATAGATCTATTTATTTACCCATTTTATATTCTGCCTTTCTATACTAGCAGTAGCTGCTTGATAGAACGTACTGTGATCTGTTCTTGGTAAATTTTTTATTCTTCTAGTTGAAGGACTGTCTCCTTTAGCTAGAATCTACCCATACGATGCAAACATCCAGGGGAAAAAAATGTATGTAATTTCTCATTGTTATAAAATCAGGAAGAAGTATTTCCTTGCTATGAGGAACAGATTTCTGGATGTGAGACTGGAAGTATGATTTGCCTTGATGTTATTGGCCATTCAGAAGCAGGTTAAGATGGAACTCTTCAGGAAGATGTAATTAGTTAAGGAAATGCAAGGGGAATTGTTTATATGTTGCTCTGAAATTTAGGTTAATAACAATTATTAATTTTAATTGAGTTTAATATATTGAACTTTACTGTATGTGCTTTATGTTTTATGTACAACTGAGAGTCTCATGATTGTAGCAGTATAAAAATCAGATTGGTCAACAAATTAGTTAGTAATTCATTTGGATTGTGCCAAAGTGCACTTCACTATATACAAGGGCAATTGCTAACTTCAGCAACTATCAGTGAACAGATTTGTTTTTCTGAGTGGCATCCAAGTTAAATGATTAATCAAGTCTATTTAAATAAATCTGCACATCATTTGTTTAAAAAAAGCTTTTGAATGTACACTTCATCCAAACATTGTCTGAAAGTGCAATGAAGATTTTTTTAAGGGGCCTGTTTTCATATGCAGGATGAGTAAATGAAAATGAAATCTGAATGCAAACAAAAATGTCTGTCTATCAAATAAAATATATATTTTTTCATCCCATTTGGCCAAATTGAGTATAACTTTTGTTAGAATAATACTCTATGGCAAAGAGTAAAAATGGCTTAAGAAAACAATGACTTTTTGATATTGTGGTATAATGGTGAATGGAAGAAAATGGACTTTCTTCCAGGGTGCCACTGGAGGAAAACAAGGAGTGAACTGACCAAGCACAGGTAAGAGCCTGCTGGTTCTGAAGAAGCGGGTTGGGTCCTTGGGGCTGTAGGTGGAGCCATCTGTGTATCAGATCCATGTTCCTGCTGTGGTCAAGGCATCCTGGGAGATGACATGTGATTGGAATGCTTCTTTGAGGTGGTCCTGCTAGTTCTTAAAGAGGCAATGGACTGTCCTTTCCTCACAAAACCATTGTTAGCTCCAACAGTGCTGGATAATTTTCGTCCTGCCTCCAACCTGCACATTTTAGGAGATAATTTGGTTTCAGCTTCAGAGGGCTATGGAGGAAGAGGAATCACTGGACCTTTTTTGTTGATGATTTCTGGTGGGAGCAAGATGGTGATGGTGCATCCATCCTGATCCTCCTGAATACCTCAGCTGTCATGAGTACTGATGGTGAGCAGGAGGGGGCCTCAATCCAGGGTGGAAAACGCATGTGTAGTACTGAGGAATTAAGCAGCCATTCTAAGAGACACAGATCAGACCCGCCTTAGCTTTTGGGGTTTATAAGTCTGGGTTTTTCCCATGCTTCTTCAGTTTGTTAGGATTCTGTTTAATGTAGCAGTAATAAACACTAGAGACCTACTCCTCGTCTCAGCGTGATTTCTGACTGTTAGGACATCAGCAGCCTTCTGTACCACTGATCAAGGCATCTTTCTGTACTGGCTTAGAGGTTTGGGATGGGGGACATGGTATTGAAGTTGTTCTCCATTTTTCAGGGCTGGTTCCAGCTGGAGTGTGTGGGGGAGAGGTCTAGTCCTAGACCTCTGCTTTATAGGGTTCCTAAGGTCTCTACTCTCTTCCCCCTCCTATTTAACATCTACATGAAGCCATTGGGTGAGGTCATCTGGGATTAAATATTGTCAGTATGCTAATGATACTCACCTATACATCTCTGCCCTGGGTCAACAAGTGATTGTTGGACTGGAACAAACAGCCTTTGGCTTAACCCTAGAAAGACTAAGTGGCTGGGTTTTAGAGCCTCTGAATCTGACAACCTTCTATATTTAGTTCTAGATTGGGTGACACTCTTCCAGACAGAATTGGTGCATAACTTAAGGGATCTCTTGGATTCTCAGCTCCTGCTTGAAGAGCAAGTGGCAACTGTTGGCCTGAGGATCTTTGCACAAATCTTGTGTGTCAATTGTAACCATTCCTATATCAGGAGGCACTGCTTATGGTCACTCATGGTCATTCATACTCCCATCTGGACTACTGCAATGTGTGCTACATGGAGCTGCCCTTGAAGACCATTTAGAAGCAGTTGGAAGACCATTTAGAAGTGGTGTTACAGGGATGCAGAATGCAGCAGCATGGGTAGCTATAGATGTACCACAGTGTACCCATATAACACCACTATTCCACAAATTGCACTGGCTCCCTATAGGCTTCCAGGTGCAGTTCAGTGTGCTGATTATCATCTAAAAGCCCTTCATGGCACAAGGCTGGGTAATCTGCAGGATCTTCTAGCTCTGATCATTTCTACCCATCCCACAAGGTCCCACAGGATACAACAAAGTGGGCATATTCCAGGTCCTTCTATGAAACAATGCCACATGATGAGACCCATGAATTGAGGCTTGCCTGTGGAACAGTATAAGCCCAGATACTGGGATGGCCTCAAATCTATGGTTTTTTTGTAAGGCTTTAAAAACCTGGCTCTGCTAGCAGGCACTGAGCCAGAAGGTTGGATGAGTGTGTTCTGTGAGGCTTATGAGAATGATTGCAGTTGGTTTCATATGTACTGTGTCTGGGTTTTTGTTTTGCCTATTTCTTGTTTACTTGTTTATAACCACTTGCAAGTTGCCCAGAACTACAATTTGCAAGATGGGTGGCAATATAATTTGATTAATTAATGAAATAAACCAACACCTACGCAAACCTTATATTGAAATTCACTACAAAAATCCAGGCCAGAATAAGGTGGAATAGAAACAGGAAAATGGACCCCAGTTGACCCCAGCTAAGGACCTTCTACCGGCCCAAACATTCATGTGGATGTTTTTGGCAAAACAGAAACTGTACCAGGCCAAAGTCAGAATAAGCAATTTCCTCTCTCCTTTATCAGCCCATTTAACTTATTTTCATTATTTGTGCTAAAAGTTTAAATCCATTTTTTAAAAACACACACATAACAGGAATGTTTAAAAGAGATTAAAGTGTGGATACAAAACACACAACCCCTTTCCTACCAATACTCCTTCTTCTCTACACAAAACAAGAAGTGACTTTTTCCCGCAATGTCCCTTCTATATGGTAATGATCTCTTTCCTCAACTGAAAGCTAAGGAAGCTAAATCTCTTCCAAATGGCTGGCTAACAGCAGGAGAAGATGACAACTGCTTTTCTGGTTGAACCCAGTTTGAACTTTTTAAGCAGTCAGACTTTTTTAAGTGGTGGATTTTTTTAAGTCACGGGGGGTATATTTTAAACATCTCCTATGTGAAGCCTTTCTCCACTCTAATGGATCAGTTTGATCTGTGCTATCTTTCACTTGGGATCACTGCAACTGTTCAAGCCAATTGGGGGAAATACTTAATACACATATCAGGGAATGATTTCTGGGACAGAATAATGGCAGGGAGGGGGAGGCGGAGGGATAATTTTTCACAGTCCTTCCCTCTCTCAGCGCATGGAACTCCCATTAGTTTCTTCTACAGAATTTCAGCAGATGAAGTTCTGGCAGTGTCCAAGGGGGTCTGGCAATGTCTGGGGAAAGACATAAATATGCTTCCTTTAGAAGATATATTTTCTTCCTGAAAATGTATTTTCTCAGGTCACAGGATGGGCTCCTGATAGACCCAACATAGAATCTTTCATTTTCTGATATTTAAATGCAGAAGCACAGTGCATAGTGGAAGCTGAGTGCTAGACAGAAATCTATTCCCACTCAAAAATTGCCATTGAGTAAAATGAACTTCCCTGTGTCCCTCAGCTGCCACATTGTCAGTGTAAGGTCTTTTACCTCTCTTGTTATCCACTCATGGAGAATTTAAACTAGAAGCTCCATAATCACTTCCATATGACCAGATAGATACAGAAGAGATAGAGATACACAGACACTATCATATATAGATGGGGTGTCCTAGCAACAGTGACTTTGCACATAGACTAGAGTAGCATGCTTTACACTGGCCTGTTTCTAAAGATGACTTAGAAGTTTCAGCTGGTCCAAAATGTGGTGGCTTTTCTGCTAAATGGGGTTTGTAGATTTAGCAGTACTATGTCTCTGATGCAGTTGCTGCACGGGTTTGCTTCCAGGTCCAATTCAGAGTGCTTATCACAGTTAAAGCCTCGCATGGCTTGGCACCAGGCACCCACAGGACCATCTTTCCTGCCTTGAAAGGCCACCTTGTATAATGGCCCATCTTGTATAATGTTGGGGGAAAGAGTATGCTGAGCAGGTCTTTAAAACAGTATTGTTCCAGAGGGCATATGGGTGTTAATGGCACAAGGGCTGCCTTAGATTAGATTAGATGGATGTATCATTTTTATGAGCTTGATTGTTATTTTCTGACTGCAAACTGCTGGGAAATGGCCAGTCCATAAATAATGGAACATTCACATACATAAATCACACACATGCAGATATATATGAACACAAACATGCACACCTATTCCATATAATATGGAAGACCTATCTGCTATTCAGATGATATTGAGGAGGCCAGTTTTTGTGGTTCTTAATATTTCCATGAGATTCAGAAGTCCTTTCCTTATTTGTACTTAACTGTGGAACAATATGCTTGGAAATATCTGCCATTTTCCCATGAACGTGCCTTCTTCTTGTCCTCAGCTGATGAGTGAGACAGGCTTAAGTTGTCCCAGTTGTACCTGTGTTAAAGCAGCAGCCTCCCCTTATTCTGACACTCTCCAAGGGCAACCTCAAACAGAGCAAAATCTTTTAGGCTTTGTCTCCCATTATTTTGGAGGGAAATTAGATATAGTGATTTGAAACAGAGGCAGTGGAGGCAGGAAAGGGATTGGCAGCAGGAAAGGGTCAAAGACTTTTCAAATTACAAGGAGGATAATTTCAGTGGAAAATGTGTCTTGTAGAAAGTAGGATGTATGAGCACTCTTCTACCATGCAGTTAATCAGAAAGAACAAGTGGTTAAAACTTTAAGCCAGAGAATCTGGGTACTTAGAAGTATTCATTGATTGATTGATTATATAATATTTATACAAAAGCAACCTGATTATTTCTATTGCCCTACTATAGGTATAATAGGGTATAACTCCCTATTTAGGAAATTCAGGTATACATTTGTTTTCAAATGCACATATATGTTAATATAATTTTTATATGTCTTCAGCAAAGGACCGTTACCTTGTTGTGGTACTGGAGCTTGAGCACCTCAATGATGCCATAAGCTAAACCGTGAAGGGCCACCCAAGACGGGAAGGCCATGACAGATAGGTCAGACTAAATGCGATCCCTGGGGAAGGTAATGGCAACCCACCCCAGTATTCTTGCGGTGAAAACTAAATGGATCAGTACAACCAGAGATATGTTGGTATACCATCGGAAGATGAGACCCCCAGGTCGGAAGATGGTCAAAATGCTACTGGGGAGGAACAGAGGATGAGTTCAACTAGCCCCAGACGTGATGATGCAGCTAGCTCAAAGCCGAAAGGACGTCTAGTGGCCGACGGTGCTGGTGGTGAATGGCGAATCCGATGTTCTAAGGATCAACACACCATTGGAACCTGGAATGTAAGATCTATGAGCCAGGGCAAATTGGATGTGGTTATTGGTGAGATGTCAAGATTAAAGATAGACATTTTGGGCATCAGTGAACTGAAATGGACTGGAATGAGCCACTTCACATCAAATGACCACCAGATCTACTACTGTGGACAAGAGGACCACAGAAGAAATGGAGTAGCCTTCATAATTAATAGTAAAATGGCTAAAGCAGTGCTTGGATACAATCCAAAAAACAATAGAATGATCTCAATTCGAATTCAGGGCAAGCCATCGAACATCACAATGATCCAAATATACGCCCCAACCACAGATGCTGAAGAAGCTGAAGTAGAGCAGTTCTATGAGGATCTGCAGCACCTACTGGACAACACGCCTAAAAGAGATGTTATTTTCATCATGGGAGACTGGAATGCTAAGGTGGGCAGTCAAATGACACCTGGAATTACAGGTAAGCATGGCCTGGGGGACCAAAACGAAGCAGGACATAGGCTGATAGAATTTTGCCAAGACAACTCACTCTGCATAACAAACACTCTCTTCCAACAACCTAAGAGATGGCTTTATACATTGCCTTCACCAGATGGACAACACTGAAATCAGATTGACTACATCCTTTGCAGCCAAAGGTGGCGGACATCTATACAGTCAGTAAAAACAAGATCTGGAGCTGACTGTAGTTCAGATCACAAACTTCTTCTTGCACAATTTAGGATCAGACTAAAGAGATTAGGGAAGACCCACAGATCAGCTAGATATGAGCTCACTAATATTCCTAAGGAAAATGCAGTGGAGGTGAAGAATCGATTTAAGGGACTGGACTTAGTAGATAGGGTCCCAGAAGAACTATGGACAGAAGTTCGCAACATTGTTCAGAAGGCGGCAACAAAATACATCCCAAAGAAAGAGAAAACCAAGAAGGCAAAATGGCTGTCTGCTGAGACACTAGAAGTAGCCCAAGAAAGAAGGAAAGCAAAAGGCAACAGTGATAGGGGGAGATATGCCCAATTAAATGCAAAATTCCAGAGGTTAGCCAGAAGAGATAAGGAATTATTTTTAAACAAGCAATGCGCGGAAGTGGAATAAGACAATAGAATAGGAAGGACAAGAGACCTCTTCCAGAAAATTAGAAACATTGGAGGTAAATTCCAGGCCAAAATGGATATGATCAAAAACAAAGATGGCAAGGACCTAACAGAAGAAGAAGAGATGAAGAAAAGGTGGCAAGAATATACAGAAGACCTGTATAGGAAGGATAACAATATTGGGGGTAGCTTGACAGTGTGGTCAGTAAGCCAGAGCCAGACATCCTGAAGAGTGAGGTTGAATGGGCCTTAAGAAGCATTGCTAATAACAAGGCAGCTAGAGATGATGGCATCCGAGCTGAACTGTTCAAAATCTTGCAAGATGATGCTGTCAAGGTAATGCATGCTATATGCCAGCAAATTTGGAAAGCACAAGAATGGCCATCAGACTGGAAAAAATCAACTTATATCCCCATACCAAAAAAGGGAAACACTAAAGAATGTTCAAACTATTGAACAGTGGCACTCATTTCACATGCCAGTAAGGTAATGCTCAAGATCCTGCAAGGTAGACTTCAGCAATTCATGGAGTGAGAATTGCCAGATGTACAAGCTGGGTTTAGAAAAGGCAGAGAAACTAGGGACCAAATTGCCAATATCCGCTGGATAGTGGAAAAAGCCAGGGAGTTTCAGGAAAACATCTATTTCTGTTTTATTGACTATTCTAAAGCCTTTGACTGTGTGGACCATAACAAATTGTGGCAAGTTCTTAGTGGTATGGGGATACCAAGTCATCTTGTATGCCTCCTGAAGAATCTGTATAACGACCAAGTAGCAACAGTAAGAACAGACCACGGAACAACGGACTGGTTTAAGATTGGGAAAGGAGTACGGCAGGGCTGTATACTCTCACCCTACCTATTCAACTTGCACGCAGAACACATCATGCGACATGCTGGGCTTGAGGAATCCAAGGCTGGAGTTAAAATCACTGGAAGAAACATTAACAATCTCAGATATGCAGATGATACCACTTTGATGGCTGAAAGCAAAGAGGAACTGAGGAGCCTTATGATGAAGGTGAAAGAAGAAAGTGCAAAAGCTGGCTTGCAGCTAAACCTCAAAAAAACCAAGATTATGGCAACCAGCTTGATTGATAACTGGCAAATAGAGGGAGAAAATGTAGAGGCAGTGAAAGACTTTGTATTTCTAGGTGCGAAGATCACTGCAGATGCTGACTGCAGTCAGGAAATCAGAAGACGCTTAATCCTTGGCAGAAGAGCAATGACAAATCTCGATAAAAGAGTTAAGAGCAGAGACATCACACTGACAACAAAGGTCTGCATAGTTAAAGCAATGGTGTTCCCCGTAGTAACATATGGCTGCAAGAGCTGGACCATAAGGAAGGCTGAGCAAAGGAAGATAGATACTTTTGAACTGTGGTGTTGGAGGAAAATTCTGAGAGTGTCTTGGACTGCAAGAAGATCAAACCAGTCCATACTCCAGAAAATAAAGCCAGACTGCTCATTTGAGGGAATGATATTCAAGGCAAAACTGAAATTCTTTGGCCACATAATGAGAAGACAGGACACCCTGGAGAAGATGCTGATGCTAGGGAGAGTGGAGGGCAAAAGGAAGAGGGGCCGACCATGGGCAAGGTGGATGGATGATATTCTAGAGGTGACGGACTCGTCCCTGGGGGAGCTGGGGGTGTGGACGACCGACAAGAACCTCTGGCGTGGGCTGGTCCATGAAGTCACGAAGAGTCGGAAGCGACTAAATGAATAAACAACAATTTTTTATATGTAAGCATATCACTCTGATGTTGAATTATATTCCTAAAATATGGACTTTGTCATCTTATGAAGAGCTTTGGCTTTATCAAGTTTGGGATGCAGCAGCAGTTACTCCTAGTGCATAACTGAGAAGAAAGTCATTCTCCTGATTTTAAGGAATGGATCCAGTATATGCGTTTTTCATCTATTTTTGAAAAGCCTTTGAGCTTTAGAAATGAGAAGATGATATATTATGTTCTATATGTTCCTGATTTAATGAAAAGTTCAACAATTGTATTAATTAATTCAATATGGGCATTTATAGTTACATGGATATGTTGTTACTGTTATTTACTTTATTTAATCACTATAATATATTTAGGGCTTTTTTCAATGTAGTTTATTCAGTGTAGTTTTTTTTCAGTGTCACTATAAAATAGGCAAAAATAAAAGTATATACCTGTACATTCTAAAGATCTGAAGCCTGGTGTTGTTTACAACATGGGAAAAAGGCTGCCCAGCTATTATGTAGAATTTATTACTGCCCAGCTATTTTGTGGTGAGAAAAGTTGGGGCTACGGTATATTCCATTTATTTTTGTCAATTGCACTGATTTCTTATTCACTTTCAAGATTTGTTCAAGATACAGATCTGGTTCCTGTTAGAACACCTCTCCTGTATGTACCAGCCTAATAATTAAGTTCTTTGGAGGTGGGCCATCTCCCAGAGTTCTCTATGCATGAAACTCAAGTTCGCCAACCAGTGGCTTAGATGACCTTATTTAGCATCTTCCAGGTGATTCCTACAGTACTTGCTTAATATAAGGCAAAATCAGGAGGTGGATTCAGTTCAGATTTGGATCTTGGTATGAGCTGGATATGGTCTTGTTTAGAAGAATGGGCTATCAAGTGGGAAGGACAACCTGAATCTGTCTTTGTTTTACAAGAGAACTGTAGATTTTAAAAAGTAAAGCATAAAAATCCCTACTTAGCTGGATGAATCTATTAATCTTGTTTTTTCAAGTATGTGCATCTGTGTGCATGCTCAAGTTGCACACATACATATAGGTTATTTCACCTTGATTGATTGATTGATTGATTGAATTTGGGTGAGTCAAAACAGGACTCAAATATAATCTTCACCATCTCTAAATTAAAATGCACAGAACAAGAGCTCAATGTCTAAGGCAACCATAGGGATTTATATGGGGAAAGGAAGTCAAAAGGTCAAACTACTTGAGGAGCTGTAAATTCCCTATGCTCGAGAATAGTACAGTTGCAGTCTAAATACATCTCAGGACACCAGGGTGGGGAAGGCTGATGCAGAATCATGATCAAATCTATGACCTCTCTGAAAGATTTGCAGTTCCCAGTATTCCCCAAAAAGAAAGGGCTAAAGATGTTCTTATTAAATCCTTTTTCCTCATCTAAACATCCTCCATGCTATTTGGTCCATGATTTCCCTAAAGAAGCAATTATGTAAGAGAAAAGGTTAACTCTCTTCCTTCCTCAGTGTAGTCCTGAAGCAGCTGCTGAGCTGCTGCTTTAAGTAAAACTGGAGGAGAGGTGAGCTCAGATTACACAGGAGACCCAGCAAGACTGGGAGCAAAAGGATTCAGAAGAGGGATTCCTGGAAAGTTGTGTAGTAGAAATAGGACTACACTATTTGCCCTTGGGGTGAAGTAATTTGGTGGCTCCTATGTGTCTACAAAGCAATCTGTCCTGCCACTAGATAATTCTGAGTTCCAGCCAAATTAGCAAATCTCTTATCCCAGCAAAATTCCATCCTGTTCCCATTCAGCTGGGAACTGACGCTAAAATAGTGACCTTAGCTGTTGCATTTAAAATGACATGCAGAATACAGCATTGAAACACTTTTGCTCTGTTCTGCTTGAACTGTTCCAGTTCCCTTGGCTAATACATTAGTCTGGTAACGGTGGGAGCTGTAATCAGAAGTAATCTGGAGTTATAGATTGCCACCAGGAGATGAAGTGGTCTCCTTTTTATCAAGAAGTTGTTAATACTGTGATGGCACCATTCCTAGACTTGTCACTCATCTGTTAGTAGAAGGATGTCACAGCCTAATCCTGTATGCAGATACTCCCACTGCATTTTATCAGAGTACCTATTTATTTATTTGGCATATTGTTATAGTGCTACATTCCACAAGGATGTGGATAAGTGTCATTGAAATGAGACCATCAGTCTAGTCTATGCCCCAAATATGCTCTTCATCCTAGGCATAGTTATTAAGGCTGTGCATGCAAATCAATTCCTCAGAATTCACAGGAAGTGATTTTAACCTGGCACCCCTCCCCTATTCATTAAAGCAGTGCATCTGTTTAGGCTTCTGAAGAAACTTGTGGCTTTTTTAAGGAGTTGAGTCATTGAAATTAAGTGGCTCTTAAAGCAGCTAATCTCTCCCCTCTTGGCTTGTGCTACCTCTAGTAGATGGCCTTTTTTTCGGGCCATCTACTGGAATGGCCTAGTTCACACAATAGGCTAAAGTCTTGCCTGGCTTGCTATAACACACTGCACCAGAAATCCTAATTCAGCTTTACCATAGTCTAGCTGCATGATCATGAGTTGGATGGTAATATTTTAAATAAAAATGTAGCAAAATATAGCACAAAGGGAAAGGTTTGAAAAAGAAATAGAGCACGTCCCTGGAATAATAGCATGAAAAGAATGCTAGATTTCTACCTTTCCACTCCTCTTTCATTCTTCCTTGCCTTCTTCTCTTGCTTTAGTTACTAGATCAAGTATACCATGCTGTGAAAGGCTGTGCAGCATGTTACAGTTTTAATAATGCTTTAGGCAGTACATGAGATTCATCACAGATTCTCTGGAAACTTGATCATTCGAAATAATTTCAGAGTTCATTTTGCTTTAAGCCAGAGTTGAAGCACATATTGATGACACATAACAACATTGCTTGTTTCAGACTCAGAAAAATTGGTTCCCACTTAGTGTCCACTCACACTTTTGGAAAGGTAAAGATAGTAGAAGATGAAAAACCTGCAGTTTAGACTTATCCTGACACCTAAAATATAGCAGAAAAGAGCTGAGTGCATATTCTTTGCTCACACTCTCTCAGTGAAGGAAATGTGAAGTTCCCAATATAGTTGGATGCCTTCAGCTACTGCTTGGAAGTTTCAACCCCTGACTCTGCTACTAATGTTAAGAGAGCTACTTGACTGAAGGTAAGATGCTATCAAACTGGATTTATTAGAAGGTATTGGTCACTAAAGCAAGAATAGCCTGGAAGAAATTGGTCTCTGAACCAGGGGATATTCCTGCCTTGTTACAGATGTCAGATATGCTTCCCAGGAAAGTGTTTTCAAATATGTTTCCAGCAAAGGATATTTACTTTTCTTTCTTCCAGTTATTGAAGCAATGGCTCGTTCATTTCCTTCATCATTTCATTGTGATTGGAGGTCAAGAGATCACAGAATGAACTGTTGCTTTGTAGTTTCCCTGATTTTAGTGAGATCTAGAGATGTTCTGTTGTGTTCCTTTTATAACACGAATTTTCAGATTAATAATCCAGTTAGTATGAAATACTGGCATACCTAAAGCAGATTGCAAATGACTTTTTCCCCAACGGATTCTGAATGTACAAATCATTAGGAAATAGACTAATACCACATTTGTGTCACTGCCAGGTTTGTTAAGAACACACATCTTTGTTAGCAGCCATTAAACAACAGTAAAAAAGGAATTTCTCTGTGTTAGGGTTTCATAAATTGCTCTACCTCTCAGTAGAAGAATGAATGGTTTGGGGGACTTCTGATGGGGAAATGGTGGACTGAGCGGCTGTGCCTGCAGGCTTAGCAGGCAGAGCTGACAACTTGGCAATTTTTTTTCGTACTAAGGCAGGTTTTCCTGAAACCCAGGAACATTCTCTGGGTAAAGGAAAACACCTGGAATCATCCCATCTGACCTCCGGATGGCTGCTTGCAGCCAGATCACAAACAGCATTTCACTTTCGACTGGTAAGAGCTAGCTGGGAGGCAGGGCTGTCAATTTCCAAGCTGCGCTCTAGCCTTAAAGGGACACTAAGACTGGCCACCCCATTTCTAAATCACTTCATTTATGGTTTTTTTTTTAAAGTACGTGTAACCTAAGAGAGGCTTTCTACAGCAAGGAGAAGCTGACTCTCTTGGTGATTATCGTTATTTTGGGGATTACTTTTTTTAAAAAGTATTTTTTAAGTTTTGGACTTTGTTTTCCTTCCAAATCGAAAGGAGGATTGAGAGTAAACAATTGTTTTCCTGTTATTATTTTTGTATTAAATTTGAAGATATTAGCATTTTCCTACACATTGAATCGGCTGATTTGAACTTTCAGTTTTCTGTTTCTATTTTCCCATGAGAACAGTCTGCCTATCTCACTCTTGCTTGTGTAAATACATTCTGGAACTTTTCCATATCTTTGACTTTTGCTGGTTAAGCTCCTAGGGGGCATTATCATCTACTGTTTGAAACGTGGAAGATTTTAAACAGATTTTTTTCTGACTTCTACCAAACTTTTATGCAAGATATGCAGGACATCATGGAAAATATGAGGTCTAAAATGTGCCATCAGGTTGGATATGTGGTGGATGAAATTGAGGAATTCAACAGTGCTAGAAATGTTTCTTCTAAGAGTGAGATTGGGATTTCTATTGAGATGCTGGATGAAGATCGGATAGTGGAGTTGGAGAAATTTAATGGAGAGAGAAATCTGCAAACAGTAAGTGAAATTGACTTTCTGGTGGAATGCCATGGAAAAGAATGGGTCATTATGTATGGGAGGTTTTTTGAAGAGAAGCTGGAATTTTTGAGCAGAGCTGTTGATTTTTTTAAGAGAAAAGCTCTGTGCACATTGTGGGGATATGTACTGTAAATGCTTTCTGGTTTATTTTGAAGTGGGATAAGGGTTAAAGAATGTTCATCTGAATTGCTTTAAGGGTTCAACTGCTGCCTTTTAAGGATTTGGATTAAGATTATTAGGGTATAAAATGTTTATTTGGATGGTTTTAAGGATTTGATCTAAGGCTACTGTTTTGAATTGTTTTTGTTTTTTGTGTTTATTAAGATTATTAAATCTGTTGTTTGCCATTATACTTAATAATACAATTTATGTGCTTTTTAGTTTGAATTTATTATAGTAGACAGAAACGTATAGAATAGTAGTAGGAAGGGAATAATTAAATAAGTGTTATCTTTTGGGGAAGAAAAGTTGTTTAGAAGGTCTATATGATTTTTTTTTCTTTATTTTAATATAAGGGGGGGGAGTAACTGTACTTAGTGATTTTTATAATGTGCTAAAGTAGAATGATTTATAGAAATAATGTGGTTTTGGTTTAATATAGAGTAAGAGATTGGTTATGGACATTTTTGTATATCCTTGCTGTTAAAAGTTGGAAGTCACGTCTTTCTGTAATTTTGAAAAAAAAATTCTCGTGTCTTTCCACAACTTTTTAGTTCTTTTTTCTTTTTTGTAGTTGTTTGTTTTTTCATAGCTTTTATCCCTGTCTTGAAACTTAATAAAATTCTTTTAAAAAAAAAGAATGAATGGTTTGGGGTTAATGTGCTCCATTTCACTGTTTACTTTAAGGGTCATGTACTGATGTGGCAAATCCATGAAAATTCATCAGATTACACTGGGGGTTGCATTTTTTTGTCCAAGCCTCATGAGGTAGCAGAGAAAGTCTCATAACTTTTTAAAAGAAGCACTTTAAAAGCCAGGATTCTTCAGTTAGTAGAGGGTTTTATTCCAGCCTTTTTTTGCGGGGGTGGGGGGGATGACAACCAAATGACCATTCATTCAGCAACCTATTGCACCAGATTTCTGTTCAAAATCAGTGAACAATTATGTTCCTATTACTTGGTGGTTTGGTGTTGAATTTTAATAAATGTGAAAACAATGTATCAAAAGAACTCAGAGGTCTCCAGTGGTTCATGGGAGATGGTTGACTATTCCTTATTTAGAGTCACATTTTTATTCACAACAGCATTTATATAACCTAGTTTCAGTATATTTAACAGAAAATGGAAGGGTTAAACTGGTAAAACAATTAACTATTCAATATGTATGGGTTGAGTTAATCTTGCTTCTAAGCAGTGCATTTTTCATATGCATTAAGCAAGGCTGTACAGCATACAATGAGAGATGGAGAAAGCTCAAGGTCATGAGTTTTGTTGTAAAACCTACCCACCTAATACTGATGGATTTCATTAGGCTGGAGCCTCTATAAGTTCAACTGACCCCACATGGGTAATGGCAAGGATCCTTTTTCTTACATCAGAAGTTGGAGTTGTCTCAAATGCCAGCTGAGACATTTCTTAAGCCTAGTCAGATATTGGAAAATGGTAGCTCTAATGTGTTTGGTTATTACAAGGGTAGGCAACTCACAACTCTACTCATCATATTTGATCATAGGTGTCCATTCTAACCACAATTATACTAAAGTAACAAAATGTGTATTATGGCATCATGAAGTAAACTCTACCTTTTTGTATTTGTGTTCCAACTTTACATACATTTATTTCAGGGTCAGAGCTTGTGTTGTGATGCATGTTTTTGTAGTTGCCTCCCTTGCCTGCTTCCCCATGGATACCCATGCTTGATTGCTCCCATTTTTATACATCCTGGCAGTGTCTTCCCCTGTCCCCAGATCACATAATCAAAATTCAGCAGACCATTATTTCAGTTCAAAAACAAACATAAAATAAAGCTTAATGGAGGTGCACTAATCCTCGACACCTATTTTTATTTTTTAAAATATTCCTCTTTCCCCCAACAAACAAGGCAAAATATTTTGGGTCTCTTCCTTCCTTAGGTGGCTCTTAGAAGCCTGAATATTTGTTCAAAGGCACCCCCATCTGCAAAAAGATTGCATGCACCTGGTTTACATCCATTACATGATTGTAGCATTTTGAAACACCTATTTTCCTGAAATGCTGATTCTATAGTACATATTTAAAGTCCCAGGGGGCTCTGGTGGCCTGGCTGCTGCTGAAATGCCTTTTGTTAATTTTACCCTTTTGCTAAGAAAAACTGATGAATACATTTAGTTATGAATAACAAGGAATATATCAGGACTGTGCCTCAGGTGCCCTGACCCCTCCCCTCTACCTCCATTCTTGAATCAATGACTCAGCTATAGACATCTAGTCATATTAACTTGAACAGATTCAGAAGCTTATTTTCTTCTTTCATCCATTTCTTCATCAAACAATGGCTCTTTTTCTTTTGTCTGTGCAACCTGCTTATTGCAGAGATGTCCAGAACTTTTTATATTGTAAGGACATTTGATGCCTGTTGTGGCTATATTTATCAGCCCAAAGAAGAAACGTTAATCAGTCTTGTCCCCTTAGGTTGCAGTGTAGAATATAACAAAGTTGATCAAAAGCTGTGATGGAAAAGCAACATATATTGTGTGATTCAAACTTTGGAAATGTGTCAAATGCTGTGTGGGAAGAAAATAAAGAATTTGATTTGTCCATAGGTTGAAAAATACCCTTAATTTCTGTATTGCCTTGGATAGCAATGTGGTGTCTTCAACAAATCGAAGTTGCATTTATTTTTGTTTTGGGTTTCTACATTTATTGTTCAGTAAAAGCCATTATTTTCAATATTTGGCACTGTGAAGAAAATAGTCATTAGATTTTGCTAACAAAGCAGACATGAGGCTTATTGTAATAGTCCCTATCCCAAACTGATTTGCAACCTCTTGTTTTTGTTTGTGTGCAATTAGACCAAATTTCTATGTTAACCCGTAGAAAGGAACATACTTTTTAACTGCTCTGTCTCTGAATCATTTGTACATAAGAAAATTGGTTAAATAAAAAAGACTCCTTGGGTCAAATTGCCATCCAGCATGTGAGAAGGGCAGAATGGAAGATTGGTTACCGTTTTGTTTCCTAGAAGTGTGGGTGGGTGGTCTGGTGGTGGTGGGTGAATGATGTGGTGGGCTGGGTCATTGTTTTTTATTTCTTCTCAGATAATACTTTTTGTGAAAGATGTAACAATATTTCACAGTAAAAGTTTCCTAGTGATACATGCTTAACACGGATGCATGACTATTCAGTTCAGAAACTTGATTTGGAGTTTCATTTGAACCTCAGAATCAAATCTACTTATTAAATCAGAGCACTGAGTTGATTTAAAGCAACTCATTGAATCTGACGCTATAAGTAGATTTGGATGGCTTTAAGCATATCCATAAGCATTTTTTTCTGAACTGAGTCAGAAAATAGAATCAGATGAATCCAGTTTGATAATCTAAAATGGGTAAAACTGATGATCTGGACTGAACTGATAATTCAAATCAGACAGGACTTCACAGGCATAATGTCCTAACTACCAGGAAACACACTGAGACAATGACTTGGTCTCTAATATTTATTACTAGTACTTAACAAGAATCCTAACAAACTGAGGAAGCGTGGGAAAAACCCAGCCATATAAACCCCAAAGGTTAAGGCGGTCCCGATCTGTGTCTCTTTGAATGGCTGAACAGTTCCTCAGTGCTACGCATGCGCTTGACAGTCTGGGTGGGAGCCCCCTGCTCGCCATCCTTACTCATGACACATAATGCCTCCTTTTTCTATGACATGTTCTGTCACAGATTTTTTTTTTCAGTCTTTCAATTGCAAAAAATGCCTATGTCCTTCACCTTTCCCTCCCCTTTGCTGAAATCCTTTAGGGTTTTCTTCTAGAAATCTGATTCTTTCTCTTATTATATTTGATAAATTCAATGGTTTCCAGTAACAACATATATTGCAGTAACACCCTTCATCACCATCACATCTCCCTCTGTCTTACATTTCTGTCCCTCCATCAAGTTATATCTTCGGTCACTTATTCAGCATCACCCTTATCTATCCTATCTACCTACCTACCTACCATATTATCTATATTTTTTAATAAATAAACTACTAAACCCACTTTCAACACTGCAAGATCCTTCCTGCAGAAGGATTTTCATTAATTCATTTCACTACTTTTTATTCATTTCCCATACCATGATTGGAATGTGTATTCTGCATATTTAATCAGTTTTAGAAAGAAATGTACATTACTATTGCCTTTTCATTATTTCAAAAATTTCTCATATTTTTGTTCCACTTTACTTACTTTACTTACTTTTATCCAATCTTCCTCTTCCCAATGGAACTGTTTATTCTAACATAATACCTGTGGTGCTAAATCTCTCTCCTTTCCTTCAAATACTTCTTCAAAATTTCATTTTTACTTATGGGCTCTTGAACTTCCAAATCCTGTTCCTAGTTGTATAGTGAGACATCTTTTGCTCCCAAGATTGTCTCCTCATTCTCCCTTTTCTTTTAATGGATGTTGAAAGCCTTTCTTTCATCTGCTTTTTTAAGGGAACAGATTTGTAGACTTCTGCAGTTGGGGGTGTTGAGGTTTTCCTACTAATAGATTAAGCAGCTATTGTGCCTAGTCATTTTGGCCGGGAGAAAAGGTTGCAAGTGATTGTCTCCTCTCACGTGCTTCATGCAAATCACCTGGGGGGGAGGGAACCTGCCCAGACTTGTTCTTACCTCCTTCTTTTTTTTTTCTCTGCCGGCAATGTAGCCAAGCAAGGCTTGCTCCAAAGGGAGCTAAGTCCTTTAAAATATGTTTTGCTTTTGTTTTCTGTAAATAAATTATTTTTATAGAAATGCTTGGTGTGTGACTTTTTTGACCTCTCCTGGGCTAAAGGCTTTCCGAGCATCTGCCAACAGGTTATGGGCCCAGTAAGCCCAGTAAAACCCAGAGAGAAAAGAGAGATCAACTCCACACCTCATGCACAATTTAAAGGCAGGTAGCAAAGACCTGTGAAGATTGTCTTTGGAGCCACCTGGAGATTTTCCAGCAACTGCCGGTCTACAGGACAAAGAAGCTAGCTGAGGTGACTTGCAAAAGAAGGAAGAAGCCATGGCTACCTCCCAGCCCTCAGCGATGCCTCTGGAGTGCCTATCAGAGACCAACTATTTGAATTGGGCCCTGAAGATGGAGATGTATCTTCGCAGAGAGACTCTTTGGCTGCCAATTGGTGAGCAAACCCCCCAAAATCCCAGTGCTGAATGGCTGAGACAGGATGAGCGGGCTAGAGCCACCATTATCTTGGGAGTTGAGGACAATCAGCTAGTCCACGTGCGAGGCATGCAGTCTGCAAAGCAACTTTGGGACGCTTTGAGAGACTTGTATGTAAAGGCAACAGCAGGGAGTAAAGTTACTCTGACGAAAAAGCTGTATAGAGCCTACCTTACAGAAGGAGATAGCCTTCCTGAGCACCTGCATTATATTCAGCAGCTGTTTGTTGAGTTGCAGGAGAGAGGAATGGAATTTACACCTCTCACAAAATCATATATCCTCCTGTCCTCACTAAATGCAACGTGGGACACGCTGATTTGTACCCTGGAGGCTATGCCTGAAGCAGACCTCACCCCATCGTATGTTACACAGCGCTTACTCGCTGAATGGGAGAAGAGAGAGGAAAGATCCCCCCCCATCTCTTCTGGAAAGCTGCAATACCAGGAAATGAGGGAAAAGAAGGGAAAGGAACCTGAGGCGACAGCGCTAGCCAGCCAGCGATGCTTCACTTGCGGTTCAGCTGGACATTTGCAAAGAGACCGTGCCATGAGACCCAAGAGTAGAAAGAAAGAGAAGAAAAACACAAGGGCAACACAGAAGAAGGCTCTTCAGACAACCCAGATTGCACAGGTTGCTGAGAAGGGTAATTCTGATGTATGGGTGTTAGATACTGGGGTCAGTTGTCATTTATGTAATTGTAAAAGCTCTTTTGTGTCACTGTCTAAAACTGAAAGACAAAGTGTATCTTTGGCTGATGGGTCTGTGACCAAAATTATGGGACAAGGTGACTTGTATTTATCCTGCTTGGGAGAAACTGTAAAAGGTGTGTTGTATGTGCCAAATTTACAATCAAACCTTTTATCTGTGGCACAATTGGCTGCAACAGGGTATATCATAACATTTAAGAAAAATGGTTGTGAGATACGTAAAAATGGGAAATTGTGTGCTACTGGTATGTTAAAAGACTCCTTGTACATTGTGCAAAATGCAAGGAAGCCAAGCTGCAAGGCTGCAGTTGGCAACACACCATATCATGACCAATGTGTACAACTGATGCACAGGAGATTTGGTCATGCTAATTTCAGTATATAGCACAAATGCCACAGCTGTGTGCTGACCTAAAGATAAAACCCTGTGATAAATACTTAGACTGTGTAGTTTGCAAAGAATGCAAAACACTAAAAGCTCCTGTGAGTAAGCACAGTGACAGAGTTACAACTAGACCTTTGGAAATTGTACACTCTGACATTATTGGTCCTTTTGCTCCAAGTCTTGGACAAGCAAGGTATGCAATGACCATCATTGATGATTTCTCAAGATACACATTTATCTACATCTTAAAACATAAAGATGAGGCACTTGAGAAATTTAAAAGTTTTGTGACGTGGGCAAATGGAAAATTCCCTAGGCCTGTATCTGCACTCCAATGTGATAGAGGAGGAGAATACCTTTCTCACAAATTCAGAAGGTTCCTAGTGGAAAAGGGGATAGAACAAATTCTTTCTAACCCTTACACCCCTCAGCAAAATGGTGTTGCTGAAAGAAAGGGCAGAACCTTGCAAAATGCGATGGAATGCATGTTAAAAGATTCACGATTATGTTTTAAGTACTGGGGAGAGGCAATATCTACTGCCACTTATGTACAGAACAGGTTGTATAACTCTGTGATTCAGGACACTCCATTCCATTTGTTTTATGGTGTGAAACCAAAGGTAAACCATCTTAGAGTGTTTGGTAGCACTGCATGGGTTCACATTCCAAAACAGCAGAGAAGGAAAGGAGGCCCCACAACAAAGAAAGCCATCTTTGTTGGCTATGAAGAAAGCCAGAGGAGCTACAGGTTCATAATGGGAGAGAAATTAATAATTAGCAAAAGCGCTTCTTTTGCTGAACAAAACTGGGGGAGATTAAATTCTAGCTCTCCAGTTGAACTGACCACCACAAGAGAACAGCAAGGACTTGCTGATGGTGATCTTTTGCCTGATGAGGACATTAAACCAGAAAAGCAAACTGAAGATCTGTCTGATGAGACAGATGCTTCTCAGGAAAGTGATAGGAGTCAAAATTTAAGCCCTGTATTACCTCGCAGATCTCAGAGGAGTAATAAAGGTGTTCCTCCATCACGTTTTCAGGGTGAAACAGTAAAGGCTTTTCACATATTCACAGAACCTGAGTCTTTAGAACAAGTGAATGCTTTACCACCTGAGATTGCACAAAATTGGCATTCTGCCATGCAACAGGAATTAGCATCCTTGAAAGAAAATAAAACATGGAAACTGGTAAATCTACCTCCCAATGAACGCTGTCTGGGTTGTAGGTGGGTTTTCAAACTGAAAAGGGATGCTGATGGAAAAATCCAAAAATATAAAGCAAGGTTGGTTGCAAAAGGGTTCACTCAAAGGAAAGATTTAGACTTTGACAAGACTTTTGCACCAGTTACTAAAGGTGAATCAATTAGATTACTGTTAAAAGTTGCTGCACTCAAGGAAATGTCAGTTAACCACTATGACATTCAAACTGCATTTCTCTATGGTGATTTAGACCACAGATTATACATGCAGCAACCCCCTGGCTATGAAAAAGGGGAGAATCTAGTCTGTGAACCGCAGAAGTCAATCTATGGGTTAAAACAAGCTGCTAGATCCTGGAACCAAAAAGTAGATGAAAAACTGCAGAATTTTGGTTTTGAAAAAGGAAAAGCAGATCCCTGTGTATATATGAAGAAGGACAAACAAGGCTGTATGTATCTCTGCATTTATGTTGATGATTTGCTGCTGTTCATATCAACAGAAAAAGGCTTGATTTTGAAGCCTGCATAAAAAGCCTTGGAATTATAACAACCTAGGTTTGGAAAAACACAGGAAGAAGAATGGTAGCTTTCTGTTAAACCAAAGGGGAGATAATGGTAAAGTAATGTGAATGGGAAGACATATAAAGAGTTGTCAGAGAAGATTGGTTTGCAACTTAATCTGTAGTATAAAAAGGGGAGTGTTGAGGTTTTCCTACTAATAGATTAAGCTGCTATTGTGCCTAGTCATTTTGGCCGGGTGAAAAGGTTGCAAGTGATTGTCTCCTCTCACGTGCTTCATGCAAATCACCTGGGGGGGGGGAGGGAACCTACCCGGACTTGTTCTTACTTCCTTTTTTTTTTTTTTTCTCTGCCGGCAATGTAGCCAAGCAAGGCTTGCTCCAAAGGGAGCTAAGTCCTTTAAAATATGTTTTGCTTTTGTTTTTGCTTTCTGTAAATAAATTATTTTTATAGAAATGCTTGGTGTGTGACTTTTTTGACCTCTCCTGGGCTAAAGGCTTTCCCAGCATCTGCCAACAGGTGGCAAATGGGTGCAGATGACAAAATGACATCACAATGCAATTCCACCCCTTTTGTACTTGCATTGTGATGTATGCAAGTTTGTAAGGGGTGGATCTTGCATTTTTATGTCCTGATGATGTTTATCCTTTTGATGCAACCTCCTCTTATTGTAGATGCCAATGAAAAGAACTCTTTCATATGTTTTAGATTTCTAGATTATTCTTCAAATTCTGGACTTCTTCAGCTTTTGTGATGCAGATCTTGATTCAAAGCTGATCTTAAATTGAGTACAACATTTATATGTCAATTTTCAAAACAAAAGTTTTTGCAGTTAGCATTATAAAATATTGAAAAACAGCAAACAATTAGCTTCAATTTTATGTATTAAGAAAATCAGCAGAAAACATACCTAAATACATTGGATGATATAATAACTGTCATTCTTTGACTTAGCAAGAGTCTCCTGAATACTGAATATTCTTTAAGGCTCTAGAACTTACACACGCACACACACACACACACATTTCCCACAGGAACCCATGGAACTTAGTACAAGATGTCCTAAGGGAAATACATTTGCATTTCCCCTCCAAATCAGCATTTATTTTTTCTCCAAAATATACTAGATGCCTATTTATCAGCTGAAGAAGTTATTTATTTATCAAACTTTATCACCGCCCATCTCCCTCCCAAGGAGGGACTTGAAAGCAGAATGGCACCTCATCCCTAGGCTGCTTCCAGGTGAGTTGCCAAGAAAACTGATTTATTATTCTTTATATCATACTAATATTTTGCTGTCTTCATGTTTAATTCACCTTCAAATTCTGCTCTGACTTTAATTAAAGTAGCTAGTGGGGTCTTTCCCAAAGCTGTACTAATAACGTTGATCAGTTCATAAGATAAATCAATACCTCCTTGCTTTGGCACTTTGGGGAATTAGTTCATGTGGATAAAAATTGCTCAGAGTTTTATGGCATCTGTGCAATTCCATTTATCTGTTGTGTATCATGTAAGGGGAGACTGATGATTTCAAAAACATAAACCTCTCCTCTTGTAGAATTTGGAATATTGGTTTCCATCTAAAAGAACAAAACGTGTGTGTGTGTCTGTTTCTGTGTGTGTGTGTCTGTGTGATGTGCCTCTGAAATGCTCACATAGGGACTTTGATGCATCTATATAGCTCTATGAAAAGCCGGAGATGTTACCTTATGTTCATTATTAGGGAATGTTTGCAATGGGAATGGTCACACGATACTATATGAAAGCTAATGGAACAGAGTGCTGGCCACCAGGATCTCCACTGCCTTAGATGACGGGACAAGATGTAATGTGGTGTAATTTCCTCTTCCTCTCACTTCCCTATCCTGGCAGCCATGTTAAATGGACCACAGGTATGGCTGAAGCAAAGCATAATAGAGGGAAATGGAATGGACTGTAGAAGTGAAACTTCACAGTGCTGCTCTATTAAACCATACTCCAGAGTGGCCACAGCAGCAACAGAGCAGGATCAGCAGGAAGAAAATGTGATAATTGCCCAGAAATGGAGTAAAGCACAATGGAGAGACAAGTGATGAAAGGGGAAGATGTGTTCCTGATGCTCCTCACAATCCTCTGCACCTGTGCTTGATAGCTGAGCTATTTCTGAACTGTTTTAGATGTCAGCTGGACTACTTCAGGAGGCAGACTCTTGGCTGCCCACTTTACTGAAACAAGATTCTCAGAGTCATCTTTAACAAGATTTATTAAAAGGGTTACATTAGGTTACAGACGTTTCAGCAACTGGATTACTTTATTTTAGAACCCAATTTATCTCAATTTTTGTAGGGCAGAGACATCTTAAATGTATGTCAAATGCTCCTTCTGTAAATTGGCAGGCTGGCTGCCCATTTCCTTCACAATTGAGGAATAGGAAGATATCTGCTAATATTTTTACAACCTTGTCTTCAATCTTCAGCAGCCTGTGACCAAGCCATTACAACAGGACTAGCACTTTTTTGAAACTGTTATGTCCATGTTCAACTGTAGCCTGGCCAATGGATTGAAAGGATAGAGGAGGGGGATGGGATGAAGAAAGAGGGAGCTCCCCTGATGCACTTATTCTGCATAAGGCCTCCTTTATGCCTGTGACTTTTTAGTTTGGCCACTTGACAGGAGGAAAAAACATGTCATTCCAAGCACTTACCTACACTTGCCTAAACTCACTCTACTTTATCTTAGGGAGAATGACTGGTGGCAGGTTTCACTCCAGTAATCAGTGCTTGGTGAAAAAGGAAATGAAACTGTGTGAATCTACCACTCCCTTTCCTTGGCTTGTCCCATAGTAAATCCATACTAGTCTGCCTCATTACTGTGACAGCATAGGGCTCAGCAATTAGGGCATGAAATGTTATGTTGGCCTACTTTTCTGCTGGCTCAAGGACTAATGGACAGCATTTTAACATGGCCATCTGGCTATGCCCAATGACATCAAAGGTTAGTCTTTTGTTTTATCTTACCCTTTTCCCCTTTTCCTGCTTCCAGGTACATTCATATCCAAATGTATCTGCATATGAATCTTCTGTTTCCAAGCCAACCCTCTGAGGAAGAACAAAAGATTTTTTTGGCTGCAGAGGATATCAGCCCTTCCTGATAACCTCAATTACTTTAATACGCAATATGAGTAGTTCTGTGATGGAATGTCTCCCTGAGGAGGGGGGAGAGAGACCATTCCAGGCTGATAAGCGTTCTCACAGTTTGCACAGCTTGGAAAATGTGGGGGCCAAGGAAGAAAGTTAGAATAGCACCGCCCTAAATTCCCAAGAGTATTTTTCCCTTTAGCTCAGTTAAGGAGCCTTTTGTCTGGCAAGATTCTGTACGTGGTAGAAAACAACAAAGGAACTAGAGTTGCAGTCTGACTCAGCATGGTTTTCTTCTCCAATTACCTTGACAAGTTCACTTTTCATTGATAAAACATTCCAAAATGGTGGTACAGCCAGTTCAAATAATTCCAGTAAATCAAAACAATTTACAATACAACCATAATAATTTTCCAAAAATAGTTGTTATAGTAATGACAAAATGCTAAGATCTGATAACTGAATGGTCTGAGCTTGTTTTCCTGTCTTCAACCCTTGCTTTCTACTGTTGCATTATGTTTCAGTAAACAGCCTTCTGGGAAATCTTTTGGGCTGAAGAGCAGTTTAAAAATGCTTCAGATCAATGAATAAATAATAGTACATAATTCTAGGCATACTAACTTGGCAAGAAATGGAACATTATTCCAAACATATATGTATAGGATTGGGTTCCAAAACAAAAATACATTATTTTAAAAATGAAAGCAATCCAAGCATAGAAGCGTCTTTGCAAATGTATTGCTCCATCATGTTTATGGACCAAATTTCACCAAAGATTTCCTAACCATATTTCAGTAAAGTGAAATGTTTCCTCTACTGTTGGCCTCCAAATGCCTCAGTACTAACTATATGATTGCAGAGCATTGTGGGTTTGAGAGAATTCCAATAGATGAAAGCATGGATCCACAAGAAACAGAGTAGTCCATTCTTTACCACTAAGATCCATATACTGATGTGTGGTCCATCTGGTCGGCATCAAGTGAAAGGTAGCTTTTTATTGTGCTTACTTTTTTTCCCTTCAAGCAACAAGCATCTTTATAATGAATGATTTCATTTCATATCATGTACATAAAACTGATGGACTTTGCAAGTTGGTTTTAGATGGATGGAACACATTACATTTCGTTATGTCCTTAAGTACTATGCATGCATCTGGGGAGTCAAATTCTACATTCAATAACTTAAACAAATATTTTTCTTCTTTCTTTCTTGATGACTTGAAATTTAGCATACAGGCTTCAATTTTTCTTCATTTTGGGTCACCAGAAAATAGTGGTCCTTGAAAATGCTAATACCAGAAATAGAACATGCATTTGATTTGAAATATTGATGAAAGATGTTTTTCTTTGAACAAGGTTGCTAGTAAGCTATGACATCATAAATGTGAAACAGATGAAACATTTACTTTCTTTAAAATGACTTTTTGTTTTTCAATACTAAGTTAAGTCTTGAGTGTCCCTAATTAGAGATTTAATTTATCCTATAAAGTGCAGTTATTATACTTTCCAGATTTCCACAGGACTTCAGTATGAAATTTTAAGTACACTATGTTCAAAATAACAAAATAACTATATATATATATATATATATATAGTTTGTGTGTGTGTGTAGAGTCAATTAATATTTCAAGTTCTTAGAAATCTGTTATTTATTTAGCTATCAAATTGAAAATTGACGTGTTCTGATATGCATATTGGTTTTTTTGTTTTTCCTTGATAATCTATATATCCATCATTCTCCATGTAGCCATAATTCTGAGAAGAATAAAAAAAAGAAGAAAATTGTGAAAATAGAAATGAATTAAGAGGACAAAATCAGAGATCTAGCCAGCAACTTTAAAACCCACAGTGATTACAGAATTTATTTCAATATTTTTTAAAAAAAACTATTGAAGCATTTTCAAAATATACATAAAAACTAAAAAGATTGAAACAAAGAAGCCTACAAAGAAAAAGAAACAGATCTAAAAAGGTATGAAAAAACACAAAACAAACTACTACAAACTGACTTCCGACTTTCTATAACAAAGACATACATAAATCGATATCAATCTCTTACTCCAATTCATATTATAGTAAACATTATTTCTATAAAGCATTTAAATTCTCATTATTACATTCCCTTCTAAAACAAAATTACCCTCCCAATTAAAGAAAAAAACATATAAAACCCTTCGGACATAATTTGGAACCCAATATAGTAACAAACACGACCCTTCTTCACTATAATTTGCTCCTATCTGCCAACTAAACCAACATTAACCAAAAATATAAAAATTATCCAAACAGCATAACCATTTATCCAAACCTTTAAGAAACCATCCTGATGACCACAGTTAGAGAATTATCCCACTTCAGAGCAAACCAAGGCATTTACACGTCTCAGTATTATGTACAGAGCTTTCTTCTTGTCAATTTCAAATTCTACAACCTGCTTTAAAAAGCCCAAATATTTGTCCAAAATCTTCCAGCCTCTAGAGTTTAATTCTCTTTCTTGATCATGGTGTGGTGGCAACACTTCTTATCTTCAACTTTCAACAACTCAATTTTCCTTTGACTATTTAAACGTAAGTCACCAATTCTCATCTTTTTCTTTGGAGAAACCACTTTACTCTTAAGGTAGTTTTCAGCCTTATCAGATTCTCTTGATTCTTGTGACAATTTGGACTCCACAAATTCTGTGAAATGCTCCAGGACTTGAACAACAGCATTGTAGAGATCGTTAAATATCAAATTAATTTCCTCTATATTTCTTAAGAGTAAGATAGATTATGGCACCCTCTAGTGCCTCAGGAAGGTAAAGTCATTAATCCTGTAACTGAACACTCTCTCTAGCCTTTTTATCTCCAGCGTGGCCAATCAGGAAAATAAAAAGTAATAACAAACAACATTCCCATGGGAAAGTGAAAGCAAATAGATCAGAACTCCAATCTGCAGATTCAACAAAGAGAAAGTTTTATATTCCTCAAAAATCACTTTAATAAAAAAAATAATAAAAAGCAAAATTCTTTAAATCTCAATTTAACAAGTTAGATATATAAAAAGCCAAATTACCAAGTTAATAATTTTAAAAAATAATGAGAATCACCAAGAGATTCCACATTTATTTTTTGTAGAAAGCCTCTCTTTGGTAAAATTCAAACAAACAAACAAACAAACTTAGTGCTGTAGAAATGGGGTGGGCAATTTTAAGGTCCACTTTGGCTTCAGAGTGGCTTGGGAAGAAGATGATGGCCCTGCCTCTGGCTGATCGCTTACCAGTCGATCATGAAATGCCATTTTGCGGTCTTCTGTATGTGACCAGCCATCTGGAGAACACACAGGGTGATTCCTGGGGTTCTCCTTAATCTGGAGAATGCTTCTGGGCCTGCATGGGCCCAAGAAAAAAAGTCACTCTGACAGGTCAGTCCACAGACAGCGGAAGAAACCAGCTCAAGCCACCATTGTCCCCACCAGAAGTCAGAATTTATTTCAATATTGAATAAACATCAAACATGAGGACAAGATTTCTCTGCATAAATTGAACATTCACTTATATATTTCTTACTCCTCTTAAGGGAAGTAATTTACCTGAATTAAGGAAAAGATTTGCAGGGAACACAATAGCTGTGTTCCACTCAAATGAGGAATACAAGCACAAATTAACAGGAGTATCCCAGATGGCAACAAGGAAGGAGCATTTTTCATTTTTGGAACTCCACCCATGACTGTTTGTTGTTTGACAGTGGTGTGTGATGAGGGTTTGGCCTGTGGATTTTTTGGAGAAAAGTGCAGCTGGGGCTGTTGGTCATGATGGAGGCTGTGTTATTGAAGGGATAGATTGCGGTGGAGGAAAACACCAAAGGAGCAAAATGAGAGAATGAAATAGAGGCTGGAAAAGATACCATGTCATGATGAGCAACAAGGAGGACCAGTGATGGAACTGACAGTGTTCTGGTAGCAGTACCTTTTGAGCAGCACAGAATATTGTGTGATTTGGCTATAGTTTTGGAGCTGCATGAGCAATGGGCTAGAGTTGTGTAGAAACTAGAATTGTACCATGAAGAGAAAGCTGGCAGCTGCATCTAAGAGCAAGTGGGTCACCAGCTAGATGGAAGGAGGAGTAACAGGACTACGACAGGACTTGAAACAACACCAGCCTGCTGGAATGTATTATCTGGGATTGGTTTTGGTCCTGCTGTTGATACTGCTACTGTTGTGCTTCTGGGCAGATTTTTGGATGGATTACAGAGGGAGAGGAATGGTTTGAAGTTCTCTCAACTGACCAGCAAGGAATTAGCTGTCATGGATGGAAGAGCTTTGAACCTGCATATTGGTCTGCAGATTTGCTCTCCATATCTCCTGCAGAGGGTAAGGAAGAAGCCAGAGGTGGAAGTCACTGGCATATGACCGATCTGGTTGGAATGTTGGAGGAGTGCATGGGACCATCAGCCTGGTGTGTATAGAAGTAAAGATTCCAATGCTACAAGTTTGATAGGTGTTCTCTCTACCAGTAAATCAGATATTCTAATAGCTTTCGCTTGTGTCTAGAGTCCAGAATGCATTCTACTTCATACTATTCTTCCCCATCCACTCGAATGGCAGAAGCAGGGAACCAATAGCTTTAGAACACAGGGACAGCACGAGCAGTGACTGATGGAAAATAGGATCAACTTTTTTTGAAGCAAGCACCTGCAGATGAATGGTGGCTGGATTAACTTCCTGGATAATTAGGAAGAAGCCAATAATCTTTAAGTCCAGCTTTCTGGCTGGTTGGGCAGAAGGCAAAAACTTAGTTGAAACCACACCAGATTCTCCACAGCAACCTTGGTCCTTCTTGCCTGGGTGGGTCTACAATCCTCTTGTATGCAGCCTTTGCAAAATCTAGCTATTCCTTTAAGAGGAGCTGAGCAGCCTTCTCCTGCAGAACATCCAAGAACAGTAGATGCAGGAGTTCTGGAGGGTAAAATATGAGGGCAGTAACCATAAATTGCCTGAAAGGGAGACATGGCTATGGAGGAATGTACTGAGGAGTTACAGGCAAATTCTGTAAGAGGCAACTGTTCAGTCTAGTTGTCCTGCTGATAAAAAACATAGTTCCTTAAGTACTATTGTAGTAATTGGTTCACTCTGTTTTTTCATTAGAGACCAGATGATTTAAGGATGACAAATGAATCTTAATGTCAAATAGCTGGAAGAGAGCCTTTCAAAACTTGGATGTAGAGTGAGAGCTATGATCCAAAATCACATGTACATAAAAGCCTTGTCAACATAAAAAGGTGATCTAGAAAAAGCTGCACATTTCCTAAGCTGATAGCCACCAGAACTCTCTGAGCACCCAAGTCTAGCAGTTCTATTGTCATGGCAGAACTGCCATATCTTTTCCCTTAAAGTAAGGGGAACATATAAAAGCAGGTTGTAAAAAAAATGCCCAACATTCAGAGTGAAAGGCGAAGATACTTGACAACCCATGACCCATTGGGTCATCCTTCTTTCCACATGTAATATAGGATTCCCCTCCCCTCATGACCCTCAGCAGAACTGAGTAAAGCCACAGCCCACTGCCACCTCCTACTCACTGACCCATGCAGCTGACTGTCACTTTGCTGCAGGAGGGGAATCAAAAGGAACCATATACCATGCAGAAAACTGCAGCCCCTCTCCCCATCCTGGTGTGTTCCCAAGGGCCCCCAAGGGCCCCCTCCCTCCAGGGAGGAAGAGGGCTGACTCATCAACAATCAGTGTCCCCCAGCCAGCCCTACCTCACTAACAGATGCTCGGAGTTGCTCCCTTGCCCTTCCCTTCCCTTGCCACCCACCACTGTTTCAATTTTTGGCCTTAGTTCCAAAGGAGCCAATTGTCACTTGCCCATTGGGCCTTGCCACCAACCAATTGAGTGCAGGGGCCAGAGGGAGGCAGGAAAGAGGGTGGGGATATACCCCTCCCATCTTCCCTTGCACCATGAAACCTACAGGTTTCTGGGAAGTGTAGTTGGAAATCATGATCACGTGACCGCAGCTAACTGTGGCAATGCTGCAGTGGCCACAACTTTGCAAATAGAACTGGTGTAAACCCTAACCCTTGAAATTTCAATTCCACAGAAGTCATGGGTCCTGGATTTTGGACTCATTCTTTTAGTTAGTCCATTTGAGGTACCTTGCTTCAAAGAATGTTGCCCTACCATTTCAGCCAGTTAAAGGTTATGAATAAACGGGCAGGAGAGTCTTAGTAGTACATAGATAACAATGGAAACCGGAAAAAGAATTGTGCCCAGCTGTTCTACCAAGGTGTGAAGGACTGTGCTTTTTGCAGGAGTTTGCAGAATTTTCAGATTCTTGTGGTCTGTGTGTGCACCTTATGTGGCTTTTAGCAGAGCATTTCTACAGCTGCATCAGTTTCTAGCTGTTCTGTATGCAAATACTGTGGGGTATATACATTTTAAATTCAATAAGGATTAATGGGCAATATCGAGCTCAAATATACAAGCCTGAAATCACTTTTTGTATGTGTTTTGACCTCTTGTCACCTTTCTGAAAGTTTAACAATTCAAATTCCGAACTTGGTTTTCAGTAAGATCAATAACTGGTGCTACTGGGCTAACAATATGTGATGTTACCTCACAGCTTATTTAAACTTTAATTAGTTATAATTGTAGCTTGGGTGAGCCTCATTAAATAAAATATTATGGTCTGATAGGCTTATGTTTGAAAGTCATGTTAAGAATGGTTCATGAATTCTGATGAGCATTTGGGAATTAATTTTGGACACACCTAATGTACTACATAATCAGCACATCCATCCCCTGGGTATTTTCAGATCTAACAGCATATATCTTATTTTTCCCTTTTTTCCCTTGTTGTTACCATGCAGAAAAGAAGCAGTTTATTGATTTTCAGGAAGGCTGTCATCCTTCAACTAACTAATGCATTATTAGAACTGTGCTCACTTTTTTGGATGCACTGAATAAACTTTACATTGTCGGCCTGGCTGCAGTCTGGTGAAGTCACATTTAGTGACAGCAGAAATAAGCTTCATAGTGACGTTTTGTTGGATATCATGAAGAAAGCTTTTTTAAAGGGCAGAACGCAAGTGCTTCCTTGCTCATATCATTTTACTAATGCAATCTCCCTTGAAGGCTAATCTGTCTCCTTCAGCTATCTACACATTATAAGCAGCCATTTCCAGATAACTCTGAGCTCATCTTGGAGAGATAGAATAACAGTAGCCAGAAGAGAGAATGGCTGAAAAGAACAAATTTTGCCATATGCTGGAATGTTCTTAGCTCCACAAGATTGCTTGGATATTTATTAGCTACTGAATGGATTCACATAATAAAACTTTGCTGCCATCTCATAGTGGATATTCATGCAATGGGGCATAATTTTCTTTAGCAGATGATTTGATTCTGTGCCACTGTTTTTCCATAAAGCTTAACGTTGGACTTTTTATCGAGATCTGCAAGGATAGGCAGGTTATTGCATTCACTCATTTCCTTGAGTTATTTACTTGTGGAATGTCTGAAAGTGAGTTCATGTGTGAGAGGAAATGGTATGTATTTACTATAAAAGCTGTAACGCATGTTACGCCACATTGTTGCTCATTTTATTATATAATTTTTTGTTAAACAGACTACCTTACCTTACACTCAGCAGTTGGCAATACCTGTTTATGTCTGGGCCCAAAAGCTAAGATGGACCTGGTTAGTACTTGACTGGGAAAGCACTAGAGAATTCCTCTAGTAAGGAAGACAGTCTAGTTTAAGCTAGACTGAGAAGTCAAGAGAAGATGATCTCAGGAAAATTCCATAGCAAACCACTTCTGTGCTGTTGCTTAGAAAACTGCAGTTGGCATCCATGAGGTAACTAGGAGTTAAGTTGGACTCAGGGTATCTGTACTTGTGTTAAATTATCCCTCAGATGAATCACACATCTTCCTTTAAACCCTGGCATTTCAAGCACTCAGTTTTCTCCCTGAGCAGCATGCATAGAGAATTGTGGCCAGACTGGGCAGGAATCTCTGCACAGAGAGAATTGGAAGTGTATACGTCATTGTACATTAATTTACTGGCTGAAGAAAACAGAACAAGAGTAGCTCTTCAAAACTGCCACCACCAAACACCCCTGACTTTCTGTTCTGGCTTTTGCAAAAGCCATCCTCATCAGCTGCAGAGCAGTAAATACCAGCAAATAATTCCCTTCCCTAAAAGGCCTTAGGTGTTGTGGGAGTAAATTGGCATTCAAAGAATTGACCACTTTGGAACAAGAAAAGGAACTTCTTGAGGGCCTGGACAGCTCATCTCTACAGTACAGTGTGTGGGGAGGGGCGGGGGGGGGGGGAGGAAATACAGGAGGACAATTTTCAACCCTGAGCTGGGGTGGAAGAGGCTTGATATTGTCCTTGGCCTCCTGGTGGGGTGAATCTCATTTTGACATATAATAACATCTTGACACAAATTTCCAGTACAGATGTCCTTGGCATTATAATGATAAAAACTCTGGCCTCAGCTTTAGTCCAATGTCTCTGGGTTTTTATTTCTGGATCTGGTCTCAGTTCTTTCTTGCTGGGCAAAGGTATACTGTTTCCTCAGCCTGGCTGTTGGCTGCTACTGTAATTGCTGTGTAGAATCCATTTCTGTGAGTTGAAGGAGGAAGGGCTGGGAGTACTTAGCAGTCTATATGCATGAGTAACTTTCTGTTCTGTTTGATTCTCCAAAAGCCACCCTCTCCACTGCCCCATTGTAGGAAGAAGTGATTGAGCTAAACAGGCTGGCATTTACAAGAACTGGAGTGGGGTATTGGCTGTTGTTGCAAGCACTATAGTAACTGACTAGAGGCCATGTGATCATGTGACAGCAAGTTGTGCAAACTGCAGGATTACTTTATAAAAATTTTGCATATAAGGTCCAACTGCAATTTTGGCTAGGATACCATTTCTGCATTAATTGGCATTATATAATTTTATGTCCTGACTTTCTCTATAAATAAAAGTGTAGGAAGCTTTAGCTCTAAGATTGGATCACACCTATTTCTTTGTTACCGCAAGGAATAGTTTTTTTTATCTGCAGAGAGTGTTGGGAAAGAGTACTGGCCTAGACTTCCAGGACAATATTAGAAAGCCAAAGCTATCTTTAGACATTCATTTCTGGAAAAATCAGCAGTGAATTAGGGTTTTCTTGTCAATTTATATGCTCAGTATTCTCTTATAATTCATTATGTGTCTGGGCTTGGTTGTTTGAAGCTGAACAAGGACTTATTTTAAAAGGCTTACCTATACCGTGACCTCATCAGTCACAAAAATTGACAAGCCTGAAACAAGTCAACTTGTCTGGTGCTTAATAGTTTAGGGAGCTAAATGAAAGAACTCTACCCGTTTAATGATTTATTGGATGAAAGTAAGACCATTAATGCTCATGCGAGTTGGACTTGATGGATAGTTATACCTAGAAACATGATGTATGAAGCATTCTCACAACAATATGCCTGCCTTGTTTATATCTGGGTTAAGTTTACAAATGCACATGCTGTTAGAGATTGGGTAGGGATAGATAAACATCCTTTTCTTCTCTTTTTCCTTCTCTTCATTCAAATGTGTTGTTTTAAACCTTAGGATTTTTTTGCAGATGATAGCCAACTGAGACTTGCAACAAGTGTTTCTGTGAATCTGATTTCTGGCCCCTCTGTCTGGATTTCCTGGCATCTGCTTTTCCCAGCATACTGGAAGCCAGGGATAAATGTGCCCTTTGCTCCTATTTTGCAATCAGTGGCCTCAGAGCAAAGTATTTTCTAATTAAAACAAGCCTAACAAGTAGATGGCAGTTTAGAAAACAGTGTTTCAAGTCTTGGATACTAGTTCATGAAACCTATACTACTAAGTTTCAGTGGCTTGAATGAAGATACTCAATGGGTCTCACAATGGGGACTTTTGCCATAGTTGCCCTGCTATAACCATTATTGTGATTTTGATGAATGTGCTTGATCTGGTGATGCCTCACAATGTTGTTGTTCATTCATTCAGTTGCTTCCAACTCTTCGTGACTTCATGGACCAGCCCATGCCAGAGCTTCCTGTCGGTTGTCAACACCCCCAGCTCTCCCAGGGACGCGTCCGTCACTTCTAGAATATCATCTATCCATCTTGCCCTTGGTCGGCCCCTCTTCCTTTTGCCTTCCACTTTGCCTAGCATCAGCATCTTCTCCAGGGTGTCCTGTCTTCTCATTATGTGGCCAAAGTATTTCAGTTTTGCCTTTAATATTCCCTCAAGTGAGCAGTCTGGCTTTATTTCCTGGAGGATGGACTGGTTGGATCTTCTGGCAGTCCAAGGCACTCTCAGGATTTTCCTCCAACACCACAGTTCAAAAGCATTGATCTTCCTTCGCTCAGCCTTCCTTATGGTCCAGCTCTCGCAGCCATATGTTACTACTGGGAACACCATTGCTTTAACAATGTGGACCTTTGTTCTCAGTGTGATGTCTCTGCTCTTAACTATTTTATCGAGATTTGTCATTGCTCTTCTCCCAAGGATTAAACGTCTTCTGATTTCCTGACTGCAGTCAGCAACTGCAGTAATCTAGGCACCTAGAAATACAAACTCTTTCACTGCTTCTACATTTTCTCCCTCTATTTGCAGTTATCAATCAAGCTGGTTGCCATAATCTTGGTTTTTTTGAGGTTTAGCTGCAAGCCAGCTTTTGCACTTTTTTCTTTCACCTTCATCATAAGGCTCCTCAGTTCCTCTTCACTTCAGCCATCAAAGTGGTATCATCTGCATATCTGAGATTGTTAACGTTTCTTCCAGCGATTTTAACTCCAGCCTTGGATTCCTCAAGCCCAGCATGTCGCATGATGTGTTCTGCATACAAGTTGAATAGGTAGGGTGAGAGTATACAGCCCTGCCGTACTCCTTTCCCAATCTTAAACCAGTCTGTTGTTCCGTGATCTGTTCTTACTGTTGCTACTTGGTCGTTATACAGATTCTTCAGGAGGCATACAAGATGACTTGGTATCCCCATACCACTAAGAACTTGCCACAATTTGTTATGGTCCACACAGTCAAAGGCTTTAGAATAGTCAATAAAACAGAAATAGATGTTTTTCTGAAACTCCCTGGCTTTTTCCATTATCCAGCGGATATTGGCAATTTGGTCCCTAGTTCCTCTGCCTTTTCTAAAGCCAGCTTGTACATCTGGCAATTCTCGCTCCATGAATTGCTGAAGTCTACCTTGCAGGATCTTGAGCATTACCTTACTGGCATGTGAAATGAGTGCCACTGTTTGATAGTTTGAACATTCTTCAGTGTTTCCCTTTTTTGGTATGGGGATATAAGTTGATTTTTAGCAATCTGATGGCCATTCTTATGTTTTCCAAATTTGCTGGCATATAGTATGCATTACTTTGACAGCATCCTCTTGCAAGATTTTGAACAGTTCAGCTGGGATGCCATCATCTCCTGCTGCCTTGTTATTAGTGATGCTTCTTAAGGCCCATTCAACCTCACTCTTCAGGATGTCTGGCTCTAGCTCACTAACCACACCATCAAAGCTATCACCAATATTGTTATCCTTCCTATACAGGTCTTCTGTATATTCTTGCCACCTTTTCTTGATCTCTTCTTCTTCTGTTAGGTCCTTGCCATCTTTGTTTTTGATCATACCCATTTTTAGCTGGAATTTACCTCCGATGTTTCTAATTTTCTGGAAGAGGTCTCTTGTCCTTCCTATTCTATTGTCTTCTTCCACTTCCGCACATTGCTTGTTTAAAAATAATTCCTTATCTCTTCTGGCTAACCTCTGGAATTTTGCATTTAATTGGGCATATCTCCCCCTATCACTGTTGCCTTTTGCTTTCCTTCTTTCTTGGGCTACTTCTAGTGTCTCAGCAGACAGCCATTTTGCCTTCTTGGTTTTCTCTTTCTTTGGGATGTATTTTGTTGCCGCCTCCTGAACAATGTTGCAAACTTCTGTCCATAGTTCTTCCGGGTCCCTATCTACTAAGTCCAGTCCCTTAAATCGATTCTTCACCTCCACTGCATATTCCTTAGGAATTTTTGTGAGCTCATATCTAGCTGATCTGTGGGTCTTCCCTAATCTCTTTAGTCTGATCCTAAATTGTGCAATAAGAGGTTTTTGATCTGAACTACAGTCAGCTCCAGATCTTGTTTTTACTGACTGTACAGATGTCCGCCACCTTTGGCTGCAAAGGATGTAGTCAATCTGATTTCGATGTTGTCCATCTGCTGAAGTCCATGTATAAAGCCGTCTCTTAGGTTGTTGGAAGAGAGTGTTTGTTATGCAGAGTGAATTGTCTTGGCAAAATTCTATCAGCCTGTGTCCTGCTTCGTTTTGTTCTCCCAGGCCATACTTACCTGTAATTCGAGGTGTCATTTGACTGCCCACCTTAGCATTCCAGTCTCCTGTGATGAAAATAACATCTCTTTTAGGCGTGTTGTCCAGTAGGTGCTGCAGATCCTCATAGAACTGCTCTACTTCAGCTTCTTCAGCATTTGTGTTTGGGGCGTATATTTGGATCACTGTGATGTTAGATGGCTTGCCCTGAATTCGCATTGAGATCATTCTATCATTTTTTGGATTGTATCCAAGCACTGCTTTAGCCACTTTACTATTAATTATGAATGCTACTTCATTTCTTCTGTGGTCCTCTTGTCCACAGTAGTAGATCTGGTGGTCATTTGATGTGAAGTGGCCCATTTCAGTCCATTTCAGTTCACTGACACCCAAAATGTCTATCTTTAATCTTGACATCTCACCAATAACCACATCCAATTTGCCCAGGCTGCTAGCCGTCCTTTCGGCTTTGAGCTAGCTGCTCCATAACGTCTGGGGCTAGTTGAACTCATCCTCTGTTCCTCCCCAGTAGCATTTTGACCATCTTCCAACCTGGGGGTCTCATCTTCCCATGGTATACCAACATACCTTGTTGTACTGATCCATTTAGTTTTCACGGCAAGAATACTGGCCGTATTAATACTGCCATTACCTTCCCAAGGGATTGCATTTAGTCTGACCTCTCTGTCATGACCTTCCCGTCTTGGGTGGCCCTTCATGGTTTAGCTCATGGCATCATTGAGGTGCTCAGGCTCCAGCACCATGAGAAGGTAATGATCCTTTGCTGAATTCACCATATTTTAACATTATTTCCCCTTTGGCTATCATGTCTTTGATATAAGGTAAAGGTAAAGGTTTCTCCTGACATTAAGTCTGACTCTAGGGGGCGGTGCTCATCTCCGTTAAGCCGAAGAGCCGGCACTTGTCCCTATAAACTTCAATGGTCATGTGGCCGGTATGACTAAACAGAACGCCATTACCTGCCCGCCGAAGCAGTACCTATTAATCTACTCACATTTGCATGTTTTTGAACTGGTAGGTTGGCAAGAGCTGGGACTAGCAACGGGAGCTCACCCCATCATGTGGATTTGAACTGCCGATCTTCCTATCGGCAAGCTCAGCAGCTCAGCGGTTTAACCTGCAGTGCCACTGCATCCCTTGTCTTTGATATAATGATATCTAATATCGATATGTTTTGTCCTATTTTTGCAGGCTTCAGATTTTGCCATAGCAATGCAAGCTTGATTATCCTCATAAACAGTTATAGGCTGGTTCACTTCCATGCCTATGTCTTTTAACAAATGTTAAAAGTTTTCTTCTCTGCTGTTTTGGAATGTGAACCCATGCAGTGCTACCAAACACTCTAAGATAGTTTACCTTTGGTTTCACACCCTAAAACAAGTGGAATGGAGTGTCCTGAATCACAGTTATACAGTCTGTTTTATACATAACAGGCAGTGGACATTGCCTCTCCCCAATCCTTAAAAGATAAATGTGAATCTTTAAGCATGCATTCCATCACATTTTGCAAGGTTCTGCCCTTTCTTTCAGCAACACCATTTTGCTGAGGGGTGTAAGGGTTAGAAAGAATTTCTTCTATCCCATTTTCCACTAGGAACCTTTTGAATTTGTGAGAAAGGTACTCTCCTCCTCTATCACATTGGAGTGCATGTACAGGCCTAGGGAATTTTCCATTTGCCCATGTCACAAAACCTTTAAATTTCTCAAATGCCTCATCTTTATATTTTAAGATGTAGATAAATGTGTATCTTGAGAAATTATCAATTATGGTCATTGCATACCTTGCTTGTCCAAGACTTGGAACAAAAGGACCAATAATGTCAGAGTGTACAATTTCCAAAGGTCTAGTTGTAACTCTGTCACTGTGCTTACTCACAGGAGCTTTTAGCCTTTTTCACTCTTCGCAAACTACACAGTCTAAGTATTTATCACAGGGTTTTATCTTTAGGTCAGCACATAGCTGTGGCATTTGTGCTATATACTTGAAATTAGCATGACCAAATCTCCTGTGCATCAGGTGTACACATTGGTCATGATATGGCGTGTTGCCAACTGCAGCCTTGCGGCTTGGCTTCCTTGCATTTTGCACAATGTACAAGGAGTCTTTTAACATACCAGTAGCACACAGTTTCCCATTTTTACGTATCTCACAACCATTTTTCTTAAATGTTATGACATACCCTGTTGCAGCCAATTGTGCCACAGATAAAAGGTTTGATTGTAAATTTGGCACATACAACACAACTTTTACAGTTTCTCCCAAGCAGGATAAATACAAGTCACCTTGTCCCATAATTTTGGTCACAGCCCCATCAGCCAAAGATACACTTTGTCTGTTTGGTTTAGACAGTGACACAAAGGAGCTTTTACAATTACATAAATGACAATTGGCCCCAGAATCTAACACCCATACATCAGAATTACCCTTCTCAGCAACCTGTGCAATCTGGGTTGTCTGAAGAGCCTTCTTCTGTTTTGCCCTTGTGTTCTTCTTCTCTGTCTTTCTACTCTTGGTTCTCAAGGTATAGTGTTTCAGCAAATGTCCAGCTGAACCCCAATTGAAGCAGCGCTGGCTGGCTAGAGCTGTAGCCTCAGCTTCTTTTCCCTTCTTTTCCCTTGATTTCTGATGCTGCAGCTTTCCAGAAGAGATGGGGGGGGGATCTTTCCTCTCTCTTCTCCCATTCAGCGAGTAAGCACTGTGTAACATATATGATGGGCTGAGGTCTGCTTCAGGCATAGCCTCCAGGGTACAAATCAGCATGTCCCATGTTTCATTCAGTGAGGACAGGAGGATATAGGATTTTGTGAGAGGTGTAAATTCCATTCCTCTCTCCTGCAACTCAACAAACAGCTGCTGAATATAATGCAGGTGCTCAGGAAGGCTATCTCCTTCTGCAAGGTAGGCTTTGTACAGCTTTTTTGTCAGAGTAACTTTACTCCCTGCTGTTTCCTTTACATACAAGTCTCTCAAAGCGTCCCAAAGTTGCTTGGCAGACTGCATACTTCTCACATGCACTAGCTGGTTGTCTTCAACTCCCAGGATAATGGTGGCTCTAGCCCGCTCATCCTGTATAAACCATTCAGCACTGGGATTTTGGGGGGTTTGCTCACCAATTGGCAGCCAAAGATTATCTCTGCAAAGATACATTTCCATCTTCAGGGCCCAATTCAAGTAGTTGGTCTCTGATAGGTGCTCAAGAGGCATCGCTGAGGGCTGGGAGGCAGCCATGTCTTCTTCCTTCTTTTGCAAGTCACCTCAGCTGGCTTCTTTGTCCTGCAGACTGGCAGTGGCTGGAAAATCTCCAGGTGGCTCCAAATAAAAATCTTCACAGGTCTTTACTACCTGCCTTCAAAAATGTACATGAGGTCTGGAGCTGATCTCTCTACTCTCTCTGGGGTTTCCCTGGGCTGCTTTACTGGGTTTACTGGGCCCATAACCTCTTGGCAGACTGCTGGAAAGCATTTGACCCAAGAGATCAGAAAAATCACACACGAGGCATTTCTATAAAAATAAATGTATGTACAGAAAGTACAAAAACATATTTACAGGCTTGTGCATTCACACACAGAAAGAACTGAGCTGCTTACTCGACTGCAAAAGTGAAACTAAATAAGTAACAAGCAAGCTGCCTTCCTCCAGGCAATGAAGCTATTAACACCCAAACTTAGGACAATTAACTTCAACCTCTTCACCCTGCTGATACTTAGGGAAGTACTCAATAACATTAATTTCTGTAGCAGAAAACAATATACCAACAGTATATTCTATTACACATTTTCTTGTTCTGTAGCTTCCTACTTTCCCCAGTTCATGAACTTTGAAAGGCCTAGAAAAGGAGTTCCCCCATGATGTTTTTTCTTGGGATTTAGTAGAACTAATGAGAGCCAAGAAATCTGCAAGAAGTGGTTGGTACTGAAATGAAGGACTTTCATACCCAACCTTGACCACCTTTTAACTAAAATAAGTAGAGTTAGAAGTTCAATACCACTTATAGAGAAATTGTCCTAACAGTCAGGAATCACGCTGAGATGAGGAGTAGGTCTCTAGTGTTTATTACTGCTGCATAAGACAGAATCCTAACAAACTGAAGAAGTGTGGGAAAACCCAGACAGATAAACCCCAAAAGTTAAGGCGGGTCGGATCTGTGTCTCTTTGAATGGCTGCTTAATTCCTCAGTACTACGCATGCTCTTTCCCCCCTGGATAGAGGCCCCCTCCTGCTCGCCATCAGTACTCATGACAGAAATTGCTGAAAGATTTTTCATTTTTATCATTACATTGTGTGTCAATGCCAAATTAATATTTAAATCGTTTTGCATTATTTGCATTATTTAACCAAGCAAAATTGTATAGGAATAATATTTGCATCCTTTGACAAATTTTTATATCTGAGAACAGAAGTGGAGATTATGTGCACTCCAAATTCTGCTTGAATTTTTCATATATAGGGCATGGCCATCTTTTAAAAGAAGGACTTAGTTACAGGATAGAAGAGACACCTGTCAAATAAAAACTGAAAAATGCTTGAAAGTGTAACAGACAGTAAGAATATAAAGCCACAGATCTAAAAAGAATTGTAAAGGATAAGGAGAAATCAGCTGTGTTAACAAAAACACAATTAAGCTTAGTGCACTTACAGAGAGGCAAATCCTACTGAGATAATTGAAACTTACTTCTGAATAAATGTGATTAGACTTGGAAATGTTAAGAGCCTCAAAAGGAAATACCTTGACATTTATTCAGACTTATTAATTTGAAAAGCAAACTGGGGGGAAAAAAGTATAGAAATGTTCAGGTTTCCAGCTATAATTTCAATTACTTTTGTGTTTTCTTTTCTTTTTTTCACAATCAGTTAATTCATATATAATTTTAAAAAGAGTTCAATCCCACTATTATCTTTGGGTTTGACAGTGCCATATGTTTATGCTGGCAAAGAAAGACATCATAAGTATGTGTCTGGGCTTAGAGTTATATTTATTTTTTGATTCTAGTAATGTTAATAAAAAATGACTGAGTTTACTTGATTGATGCAGAACCTGTAAACATGGTGTTATCAAGATTTATCTAGAAATGCCATTAAATTAGTTGTTGTATTCAATAAAGCATGCAGTTACCAACTTCATGGCACAGCCTGCCTCAATTATTACTGCAGGTGGGGATACTATAGATTCAGCAGAATCTTGAACCGAATATGAATGATTCTGGGACACTTGTTAAAAGTCTGTATTGTATGGAATTCTTCAAAAGCTGGACCCTTCTGAAGGGCACAGAGACGCAGCATATTTGCAAAAAGAGTCAGGATGTGCAGTGCTTCAGATTTGATTCCAAAATATGTTACTTTGGGTGCTACTTCAAAGAGTTGGAAGAAGGAGCTACGATTGTGCTTCTGCATACTTCAAAACACCTTTTGGAATAAATTTTGAAGTACTGAATAGCCATTAAAAAATAGATTGGTTGAAAGTTCTCCATGTAAAGTAAACACTCGGGAGAGGATAGGAAGAGAATCCTTTTGTGTCTGACAATCCTAGATTCTACTCAAAAGGCCGTTTTTAACAAGGCACTCTAATGACAGTGCTTTACAGGAGAAATATTGGAGTAATAGCATTAATGCAAGTTTTCCTTATTAATGCTATTTTCCTTCTCAGGAGTAGTACAAATATTAAATTAAATTAAATTATGAAATGGATTTGCTGGCTTCCGTTAAATATGGGAATTTGTATCTTTGGGTGATTTTTTAAAATTCTGGAAGTTCACATCCTCTATCGTTCAGTGCTCCTTCATATCCGTCACCAAGCATTCATCTGGTGGAAAATTACAGTGGGTAGTTTCCAATTTAGTTTGCACCCAGCACACTCCAAGTCAATCCCTATGTCCAGATCAAAGCAAGCACACACACCACTCAGTTCATCAGGCAATTAAAAATATATAGCTTGATATTTATTTATCTATTTATTAAACATCAGCAAACATCAACCACAGTTAACAGGCAAAACTGGGACCAAAAGGCAAGTAAAAGCAGGAAGAGAAAAAAACATGAACAACAGGCGATAGATAAAAGACAGAGGACTTAATATCAACAATCTATATTTGCTTGCTATATAGAGCTATATATCACAAGGCACAGCACTTTCCAGGGCCACTGGAAACAATACTGTGGACAATTAGCATCAATCTTTGGTCATTCCAGTTTTAACACTTTTATATATGTAACAGCAGCAGAATAGGATGGAAAGTAGGACACCATGTGATTTCTCCTTTATTCTGCACCATGAAGGAAACAATTTGGTGGACAGGGATATGTTCAACATCATCTACTCTGTTGTCAGCTGAGCAGGAAACATACATGCACACATACCCAGAGGCCTTAAACCAGTGTTCCTCAACCTTGGAAACTTTAAGATGTGTGGACTTCAACTTCCAGAATTCCCCACTGCCTTTAACCCTGCACTTAACCCTTTGAAATCATAGAGGTCTCTTATCTATTTATGTTGAATAGTCATACAGATTGTCAACCAACAGTAGGAAGACAGAAACAGCTTTGACTTTATCAATTTTTAAAACTTCCCTTGTCCAAAGCCCCACTGCTGCCATCCTTCTAGATCCCTTTCTGCCCATAATATCTCATTCTTCTTTAGGAAATGTTGAGATTCAGAAATAAGCTGCTTGTCCAAAAATAAGGGGAAACAATCCCTTCTTAATGAAATCCCTGGATTGCATGCACCTAAGTGGCATTTCCAGGTTGTGTGGAAAGTGACTTTACACTATTTATTTGCCAATAATGTACCCATTAGGTAGGATTTCTGTTATATGAATAAACACCTTTTTCAATCTTGATGAAGCAATATTAGCCTAAAATACATAAGGAGTGTATGGGACAAGACAAAGATTGTTCTAAATCTGATTCATTTTGAGAGTCATTTTACCATTCAACAAAGAGTCGACAAAGATTATTCTTCTGATATTAAAAAGTACACAAAAGTAAACAGTACATATTAGTTGATTTTAAACAAAGATAACTTTGAGACATTTATGAGAAGGCAGCTTACAGATTTAAAGAAAGTACATCCACAATGCAAGATAGTTTGTCACATAAACTTAAGTATAGTAAATGTATATTGAATTGTGGCCAAGGCAATCAACAATAATTAAAGAAAAAATAATGAGGCTCTTGTGGCTGTTGTGGCTGTTGTAATTAGTGGGAATACTTTTTTAAATGAAGAAAAGATACCAGAAAGAAAGGAAAATAGATCTTGATGACAGAAATGTGGCTCTGCAATTGTCATTTCACTTGGTCTCTTAATGTTCATTGATCATCTGCTCAGCTGAAGCAGAATTTCTTCCTGATCAATACTGTAAAAACTGAGGATGCTCAGTTCTGCCAAAGGCAATGAAGGTATGAATGTTGCAAAGGCAAATTTCTGTAGGTATACCTTGGTAGCAGATTTTTCATTAAAAGATCTAGCTATTCTCATTGGCAAATGGCAACTTGAAAAAAAGCAGGATCATTAAAATAACTGTCAAGTCCCAGAATTTGTAAATATACACAGTTTGTTTTTATATTTTTGTTGTTCTTTATTCTTGGTGTAAATGCCCTTCATGATATTTAAAATGAAATATATATATATATATATATATATATATATATATATATAATTATCTAGAATGACATGAATAAACATCACTGAGATATATATTGATATATATTGATATATATATATATATATATATATATATATATCAGTGATGTTTATTCATGTCATTCTAGATTATACTAGACAATATTGTAGAAGAACTTGCTAGTATGATATGGATTTATAGAAAGTTATCATCAAGCATTGACTTAAATTAAATCAGTTATTTTATAAAACTAATTAACAAAAATGGATACAACAATATTAACAATATAATGTACTCTTAAAATTAATAATAATAATAAGCAAAAAGCAAAAAAAAAGAAAGTAAAATGCTGGGAAAAACCTCTCCACATATCAACAATCCATTACTGCATAGCCAGGGTAAATTCCAGAATTGTACGTAATTTTCTCAGACAGATTTCATGTTAAAAAAGAAAAAAAAAACATAGCTCTGTTTTTATATAGATTTCAAAGACTAAGGATATATTATCATTAACTTTTAACAACTAATGCAGGGTAATATCAACAATTCTGACTATTCCAGTCTAGTTAGGCAGTCAAGGTAAGTGCAGATCATATGAATTAATGTTTCATCTCCTGAGTTGCATCACCACCAAGATCGTTGCAACCAATCCTCATTAAATATTTTTGGTGATATCCAAAATACATGAGGCTTTTTTTTTTTTTTCATATTAACCTACTTTTTGGATTGTACCAAAGAATTTAATATTATTTAAAACAACCCTCCAGGACAGAACATTCTAATTTTCCTTGGGTTATGTAAATAACTAATATCAGCTTCATCATCTTCCTTTAGCTTCCTGTAAGAAAACCAGTTTCTGACCTAAAAGCCACAATTAATTCCTCTGTAACCATCAACCCCAGTGGAATCACAGAAGCAGAAATAAGATGTGGACCAAATAGACCAAATAACAAATGTTTGAGTTTGTTGTCAAGAAACACTCTGAGGTAAATAAAACTTGCTTTGTTTTTAATTCTGCAAAGGATTTAAAAATGGATTCCTCAGAACTTCCAAGTTGATCAATAGTAATAATATTGTGAGAGGCCCAATTTACTCCAAAACACATTTATTTGATATTTTAAAATTGAGATTATCCCGCACTATAAACTTTTTCATGGGAAAAAGGGACAGGATGACATTTACAAATCCTTTTATGTCTTGCAGGATTAAATGCAACTGATGAAACTGATCCCTGCACAAATAAGAATTGCAACATTTTCCAGAATTTCAGTGGGGTCAAATAATAACTCTTGAGGTGAATCCAAGAAGGAGCTGAAATCTAGCCAACAACTAACGTTAAGATAAATTCTTGATGATTTGCCTGAAAGCATGGAAAGCTAAATCCAATGTTCTCAATAGATAATTATAATTTACACAGTTAAAACATTGCAGAAGTCCTTGTCAGACAATTTGATTCAACATCCAATATATTTGTTTAAAATAATGCAATGGGATAAACGTGGGAAGATTACACAAAAGGTAAATCAACCTTGGAATAAAAATAATCTTAATTACATTAAATTTACCCAAAATATTCATAGGAATTCATTTTCATTTTCATCAAAACAAGAGGTATTTTCACCTACCATTTCAGGAAACTTCTGAGGAAACAAAAGAACCAGAACATTATTTAACCCCCCAGTTTTAAACATCTAAAAATTATTGATGTGACCCAGAGGCATTAAATCTGACTCCAGTTTATAGCGTGATCAGACCAGACATCAAGCTCAAATATATATAAATGAGATTAGGAATAGACATCTATCACCCATCTGAAAAACAAAATGTATTTGCATATCATATACTTTATACTCTGCAATCTCCCTGAATTAGTTCATTTTATGTTGGCATATCTACAGGTAATCCTTATTCAATGACTCCCTTGTACAGAGATCGTTTGTAGTTATAACGATGATGAAATAGTAACTTTGCGACCAATCCTCACATTTATGACCTTCGCAGATGTGTAAAGCAAAGGAAAGCTGAAGTAAAATCATAAAATCATGATGTTTCACTTAGCAACTGCTTCAGTTAACAACCAATCTGCGGTCCCAATTGTGGTCGCTAGATGAGGACTACCTGTAATGATGTGAGCAAGACGTTCTAAAACCATTTCTAAAAAAAAAAAAGTAGGTCATCTTGTTGTTGTTTATTCGTTTAGTCGCTTCCGACTCTTCGTGACTTCATGGACCAGCCCACGCCAGAGCTTCCTGTCGGTCGTCAACACCCCCAGCTCCCCCAGGGATGAGTCTGTCACCTCTAGAATATCATCTATCCATCTTGCCCTTGGTCGGCCCCTCTTCCTTTTGCCTTCCACTCTCCCTAGCATCAGCATCTTCTCCAGGGTGTCCTGTCTTCTCATTATGTGGCCAAAGTATTTCAGTTTGGCCTTTAATATCATTCCCTCAAGTGAGCAGTCTGGCTTTATTTCCTGGAGGATGGACTGGTTGGATCTTCTGGCAGTCCAAGGCACTCTCAGAATTTCCTCCAACACCACAGTTCAAAAGCATCGATCTTCCTTCGCTCAGCCTTCCTTATGGTCCAGCTCTCGCAGCCATATGTTACTACAGGGAACACCATTGCTTTAACTATGTGGGCCTTTGTTGTCAGTGTGATGTCTCTGCTCTTAACTATTTTATCAAGATTTGTCATTGCTCTTCTCCCAAGGATTAAGCGTCTTCTGATTTCCTGACTGCAGTCAGCATCTGCAGTAATCTTTGCACCTAGGAATACAAAGTCTTTCACTGCTTCTACATTTTCTCCCTCTATTTGCCAGTTATCAATCAAGCTGGTTGCCATAATCTTGGTTTTTTTGAGGTTTAGCTGCAAACCAGCTTTTGCACTTTCTTCTTTCACCTTCATCATAAGGCTCCTCAGTTCCTCTTCACTTTCAGCCATCAAAGTGGTATCATCCGCATATCTGAGATTGTTAATGTTTCTTCCAGAGATTTTAACTCCAGCCTTGGATTCCTCAAGGCCAGCTTGTTGCATGATGTGTTCTGCATACAAGTTGAATAGGTAGGGTGAGAGTATACAGCCCTGCCGTACTCCTTTCCCAATCTTAAACCAGTCCGTTGTTCCGTGGTCTGTTCTTACTGTTGCTACTTGGTCGTTATACAGATTCTTCAGGAGGCATAGCAGATGACTTGGTATCCCCATACCACTAAGAACTTGCCACAATTTGTTATGGTCCACACAGTCAAAGGCTTTAGAATAGTCAATAAAACAGAAATAGATGTTTTTCTGAAACTCCCTGGCTTTTTCCATTATCCAGCGGATATTGGCAATTTGGTCTCTAGTTCCTCTGCCTTTTCTAAAGCCAGCTTGTACATCTGGCAATTCTCGCTCCATGAACTGCTGAAGTCTACCTTGCAGGATCTTGAGCATTACCTTACTGGCATGTGAAATGAGTGCCACTGTTCGATAGTTTGAACATTCTTTAGTGTTTCCCTTTTTTGGTATGGGGATATAAGTTGATTTTTTCCAATCTGATGGCCATTCTTGTGTTTTCCAAATTTGCTGGCATATAGCATGCATTACCTTGACAGCATCATCTTGCAAGATTTTGAGCAGTTCAGCTGGGATGCCGTCACCTCCTGCTGCCTTGTTATTAGCAATGCTTCTTAAGGCCCACTCAACCTCACTCTTCAGGATGTCTGGCTCTAGCTCACTGACCACACCGTCAAAGCTATCCCCGATATTGTTATCCTTTCTATACAGGTCTTCTCTATATTCTTGCCACCTTTTCTTGATCTCTTCTTTTTCTGTTAGGTCCTTGCCATCTTTGTTTTTGATCATACCCATTTTTGCTGGAATTTACCTCCAATGTTTCTAATTAGGTCATCTTACTTTAACATATATTTAACCAAAGACGGGGGAAATTACACCAGTCCTGCAGGGGCTGCAATTCATAACAGTTCATTTGTAGACACCAATCAGTGTGTTGATTGATGATTACCTTTCAGCCCTAAAGAAGTAAAGTTCTTATTACCTTAGAGACTGCTTCAACCCATATTAGCCTGCCCCATCTTATGACAGTTTGTTTCATCACTCCCCCCACCCCCACCCCAGTGACCACAAGGCCTAAGGTACTCATTTTGCACCTTAACCCTTTTCCTTGTTGCTGGGAAATATCAGCATAATTTTGGAGTGAGGATGTCAAGGGGTAAAATAGGTAGTAAAAGTTTCTATAACCTTGAGAAACCCATTTCCCCTTGAAATATTTAATCTCTTCCAAATGCAAAAATGTATCTGGGGAAAAAAATAAAAAATGATTTTTTTTTTTGTTTGCCTTTGGGTGACTGATGTCGAAGAGCATTAAGTTGTAGGACTCCCATGTGTAAGCCAGGTGGAAATGAAGCTGTTTTAGGAAATTCTTTTCTGGATTTTAATCCCTTCCTCCTGTCTGGCCACAGTGCTGGCCTGATGTTCTGTCTGGGCCATGTTTACCATAGCTCCTGGTTGGTAGATTCCCAGCTTCTTTATCCCTTGTGATCCGTTAAAAAAGAAAATAAGAAAATGCCATTGTTTTACCCATTTTTCACCTGGGCCAGAATGGGAAAGTGACAGAACTCTTGGTAGTTTTATTTGGTTAGAAGCAGAATGGAATGTCCAGAACTGATGTCTGGAATGTCCTGCCATGGTTCCCTTAAGAAATTGCTTTGATGTTCTGAGCCTCATTGGTTGGGAACAGAAAAACTGTGGAATCAAATCAAAGAAGTTGTTAAGGATGAATGTGAGAAGAGATTCCCAAACAGAAGAAAGCAAACTGGATGTCAGGACAAACCATGGAAACTGCTAAAAAGAGAAGAGAAGCCAAAGCCAAGAAAGACAAAGACCTCAGGAAGGAACTTAACAAAGAGTTTCAGAGAGCTGTTAGAAGAGACAGGAAGCAATATTACAAAAACATCTGTAACGACATTGAAGATGGAAACAGACATGGAAAAACAAAGAAAGTCTTCTGAAGGATCTCTGAACTCAGAAGGAAGTTCCAACCTCAGATTGGTATGCTAGAGAATGCCAATGGACAGACACTAACCGATTAAAGCAGATCAAACAAAGATGGAGTACTGTACAGTAGAGTTGTCAATATCCAAGATACCTTAATAAATATTCTCTGCTTACAAGTCCATCTAGTACTAGTAGATGAAGTTAGATCATCACTCTGGTCATTACAAAGTTGGAAGGCTACACAAACTGATGGAATATCTATAGAAATATGGTGAGCAACAAAAGAAGAATCAATAAAGGTTCTAACTAATAACTATGCCAGCAAACCTGGAGAATAACGCAGTAACAAACAGACTGGAAGTCTACATACCAATACCAAAGAAAGGAACTTATCAGAATGTGCCAACTACTGTACAATATCCTTAACTTCACATGTTATCATACATGTAGTCACTAAAAGTCAACATGAACCTGATGGTACATAATCAATGTAACAAGAGCAGTAACGGAAATCCTTGTCTCTGGACTGAAAAGGACTTCCAAATTAATTGGAAGCCCCTCAAAATAAATGTTCAGTGGCATAAAAACTCTCTATTAACTTTCTCTAAGTATATTTTTCACTCTACCTATGAAGAAAAGCTTTCAGAGTTTTTTTTTCCAAGTCAAAAAAGAGTTGATATGAAAGATTAGCAAGCTTCTTTTTAGATATAGTGCACTTTCAGAGTATATAACAGAAACATATGATTAATACAGAAATTAAAAAGTCTTGTATTTCACATTTAGAACAGCTGAAAAGTTCGCTTGTGGGGTGTTAACTGAATCAAGCCTTGTGCACAAGTATGTGCATAGAAATCAGTTATTTCTGGATTGCATCATAGATCTTAAGGATCATTTGACTTGAAATAGAATAATTGACACGTAATCAATAATTAACTCAATAAATCCAATGTCCCTGACAAACACTGTATATACATAAATCATGAGAGAGAGAGAGAGAGAGAAAGTCCCTGAATGGTGTGTCATAATGAAAAGAGTGTCAGAGGGGGAAATATATTGGTTATATGGATGCAAATTTACCCAATTCTGTCTATTGCAAGCACATTCTTAAATCAGGGTACATCTGGGCCCCAATTCTGTATATTTCCAAATTCTGTATTTTTCCAATTTCTCCAACATTTGTGATTCAGCCAATAATTGAATAAAAAAATTACAGTTTCTAATGAAGTGTGTATGAAAAAATTCATAGAGAGGAAAAGTCACTTGCAGAAGTGGATAGCAAATGTTTGCATCAGGCAGAATTGCATGTAAGAATGTGTATGTAAGGAAACATGCATGACAATCTTTACACATTTTAATTTGGATTTTTTAAAAAGTATGAATACAGTTGTAACAGTGAAAAGGAATTTAATGCTGAAAAATGAGAAAGTGACCAATGGAAAATTGACTGATTTGTCCATCCCTGCATCAGAACCCTCTACTGAAATAAGCTACTGAAGTCTACACAATACCATGTCTGTGTAGATGTTTCTGCACACATGCATACACACACTCACTAGACCTGATTTAGTATGAATTAAATGAAGTTGGCTTCTGCTGGCTGATGCTCTTTCCCCCCCCATCCTTCTCAGAATGTTTCCCTGGTGGTACGGAAGATGTGTATAAACTGAATGATCGGCATAATGAAATAAAATGACATGCAAGAGAAAAACAGCAATATTTGCTTTGATACATCACGCACTGAAGTCACCATGTGTTCCTTGGTATTTCTTGCTTGCATCCTGGGGAATCATATGTTCCAAAACAGAACTTCATGCTTTCTGCTGCAGTGATTTACAGTTAGATGAAGAAGCAGTGCACCAGAGCTGAAATACCACACTGTGAAGAAAACCCAGGATTTTATCAGCAACCTGAAATTCTTCCCCAGTGTACACACAAGCACTGAAGATTTACATTTGTTATACTGTGAAGGTCAGTAGCGTACTTTCTGACCTGGGAAATAACACTGTCATCCTCCCATTAATTCTGTCCATCAGCTGAAGATGACTGCCCAACAGATAATATAGAAATATTTAAAGTTAAATTATTGTCTAGTGCTCCACTGCACTCATCATGTACAATCAACTGGAAAAATTCACATATGCAACCCCCTAATGAAATTAATAGAAACTCATGAAAATATATGAATGTTGATGTGGCTTTCATAGGAGAACTACATTTTAGATTGTGCCCATAAAACCTCAATTTTCTTAACCCTAATTGCAAGCCATATTGTGGGTTTTGTAATCCACTGTTCACCATGTCCTGCAACCGAATGCTCATTGTGTTTCTTTCATCCACTGGAGATTTGATTCAGTACAAACTAAGCTGGAGGAGATCATGCAGATAGAAAAAGCAGGTTTATAAAATGGGTTTTCTACAGGCCTTCTCTATCGCATTCCTCCAGCTGCTTTAACCATCTTCTGGAACTTCTTGACAGCTAATAGATCACATTAATGATATTTAAACTGACTTCTCCTTAACATTAAATAAGGGAGAGGAAGAGGGCAGAGTAATAATTCTTTGTTGGAAACCATAAACACATTAATTTCTATAATAGCCAGTGGTAATAATGAGGATCCATAACATGGACTAAAATCACAAAACTGTGCATATAAATAAATAAATAAGTAACACCAAAGCAAGACTGTATTTAACCAATGTTTGACTACCTGTCCCCCATTTAGTTAACCTTTCTAGTTATTATCAGTCTGTAGAATTTTTCTAAGCTTCTGAAAAGCTAATTCTCAAGAGAGAAAGGCACCAACATTAACAAGATCATAGTTCAACCAATTATGATTATTTGCTTTCTGAATAGAACATCACTGGGCAAGGATTCAACTGCTCCAAAATAAGATATGTCCTCTCCAATTGCACACTCTGATATTCTTATTACTTCTGAGCCAATTAGATTTTTTTCAGGGCTTAATGTAACAAATCCATTACCTTGTACTTGGCCTATATGTTCCAAATTAACTAATTGAAAATGGCTATTGAAGAAGATTTTCCCTAGTGTAAGACAATATAATTTTAGCTTTCAGTTGTTCTACATGGAAATTCACCTATGAGATCATGAGTCGATGAAGATTCTCAGTCTTCCAGGTGGAATTGTCTGTAGGTTGAGTCATGGCAATTGGATTTCTTTCTTTTTGGTAGAAACATTTCGCTGCTTGTCCAAGCAGCTTCTTCAGTCTGGGCAAAGGTTGGTGATGGGACCCCATATATGCTTTCCAGGGTGGCTGCATTGTCCCTAAATCATGAGGTTATGGAGATTACTACCCTTATGCACATGTGGGAGTTCCCCATTTGTGAAGCCAATCAAAATTCACATGCATTTTATGTACACGTACAAGTATGGCAGCAACTTCAAACGGATGTCAAATTATTAACTAGCAGGATGCATGGTCAGTGTGTATCACCTCAAATTTTGGCATGATATAGTCTAATTTAGACCTCCTTCATTTTGCTTAATCTTTGTCTATAGCTTTGTCCAACCCATTTAATCTCTGTCTAACAGATTGTATGACTTCAACATGAACCCTATTTTTTTTCTCATTTTCCCTTCAACCTTTTGGTGGCTGAGAAAGGTACTTTATTTTCTGTGCTTAAGTGGTTTTATTAAAGTATTGCCTGATTGTAAATTTTGTACAATTTCTTACAGACCAACACAGTTTAGTTCTGTTTTATTATAGACTTCACCAATCACAATGTCTCACTATATTTTATCAAATTTTAATGTAAATTTTAAACTATTCATAGTTTATTTTACAGTACAATAATTATTTATTGGCTGCTTGTTCTGATTCAGCAGTCTTCACAATAATACAAGAACTGCACAGGATCAGCTATCAAGTTTCTTCTAAAGTACCATTTTAAGAAATATGTCTATACTGTGTACTGTCTCTGATTTTAAAGGTTCTCAAGATTAAACTTCTGATACTATTTATAATCCCAGGGGAAAGCCTTTACTATTATAACACTGGCAGAAGCACCAAAGGATCATCCATTTTTTCAACAGAAAAACATTTCCTAACTGTAATAAACCACGTCAGAGTGATACTTCTGGGATTTCTGTGAAGTTGATGTGAAAGTATATAAGATTTCATGAATGAATGTTCAAATATGCATTCTGCTCTAGGACTTCCTATGCACAGCAATGTTCCAGTATTACATTTCTGTTAGAGTTATCCCTCTCTGTTTCTATGTGGATCCTGTGTAGGACTCTCCTGACTAGGTATTGGAATGAGAATCCTTGCAGCATGTTCACAGACTTTATGTGCAGCTAAGATCGTATGACTTGGATCAAGGAGTTGCTAAAAAGCATGCATAATTATCTCTTGTTATACTCACAATAAAGCAAATTGCTAACTCTTTCTGAAAATGTCCTGTTACTTGCGACCACCAATCTAATAAATCTCAATAGCAGGCTCAAGAGCAGAGTTTCTGAGACTAATTAAGAATCTTAGCAAAACTGAGCCAGCATTCTCCATTTTAAAATCTCATTGATGACTTCAGTGAGAAAGAGTTATGTCTGCTCTCAAGCTGTGTCATAATTAGTACTGCCATTTATTCCAACTAACAACATTCTTTGATACAATAGACTTGATTTTTATCATACAGATGTGAAAAAAATGTGTAATTCTATTGAAAGAAAAGAAATTAAATTGGCATGAAAATATTGTGCAAATAGGATCCTAATGCAAAATGACGTTGGAGCTATAAAATACAGTAGGCACAGCTTTTTACATTCAAAATTAATCTGGATATAGGCTCATTTCTCTAGCTTAATGACTGAAAAAAATAAGCACAGTAACAAATTTAATAACCGATTGCTGTCTCCCTGCAGAAGCAAGATTACAAAAACATTGGAAACAGACACCATCACTTGTGCAAAGAGCAGTTGAAATTGAAAAGTGAATCAAAATAAGTCAGTTACCCATTCCTGAAGCCTCTAGATATTCTCTTCTAACTCATATGGATGACATGGGTTGTATGCTGTGCGCATAGTATCTTATTGGGAATTTATAGATTGTGAAGGTGATGGCGTCTCATGCCAACTTATAGTAATAATAATAAAAACAATATAGTAAGGGAGGGAAGGGAAAGGGTCAGATGGCCTAGATTCCACATGAGTAGTAGAACTGTCTGAATATTTATAACTGACACTGTTGATCTGAAGTTTTTCCTGTATACATACTCTCTTCCTACGTATTTCTGGATGTTGTATCACTCAGTCCAATAAATCACAAAAGGAAAAACACAGTCAAGAGTGAGTCTGAGTTATGGACTCATCCAATTAAGCATTCTGGAAGGCATGATTGCCTTAGGGATTGAACATCTCAGTTTAAAAAATTAAAAAAAAATCCCATAAAAGATTATACCCTAGTAATTGCTTATTAAATTTTCAACCCCCCATGACAATAACAAGTTTAAACTGATTGCTCAGTATGTTTAAAATAGATGCTGCTGAACACACAACTAAAGAAACTGCAATAGTGTAACTTAAGCTTTATTGAATGGACAAGCCATATAACTCTTCATTATCTCTGTAAAATGGAAGAGATTTCATGCATTTCACCACAGCCAATCTGATTAAATAATTCAAAAGGGCGTTTGGAAGTGTTTCTGTGGCTGGCTGGGGAATTCTGGGAGTTGAAGTCTACACATCTTAAAGTTGCCAAGGTTGAGAAACATTGATTTGGAATGTGGAATGACTGGTCATTAAGTTTTGGGCAAAGCGGGTAAAAACAACCTTGATTAGGGATCCAGTTGCTTAGCAGAAAGCAAGTTCTGCTAAGTCACATCACCTGCTGAACTTCTGTCCATTCCTGTCTGTCAAAGGCTCAGGAGCCATCATGATATCAAGATGTGAAAAACATAAATTTTTTATACTTATTTATTTAAACATATATCAGGCCCTATAGAAATAAGAAAGTCCCCCATTCTGTTTATTAGCAAGGCAGTCAAACAACAGCCTCAAGGTAGCCCCACTTATGGCTGGATAACAATATCTGTCAACCTGAAAGCCTTGGAATTAATCACCTTTGTACTTTGACCAACTGAACTGCTAGGTTTACCATTGTATTTGTCCTTTCCGTACTAACAAGTAGGTACTGTCAATTAGAGTCAGCAGTGGTTATGGTGGTGGAAAGTGAGAGAAAAGTAAAAATTGCTGCAAATGTTTTGAGGCTGGCTGTAATCCCCTTGCTTTGAATGCAACATGGGTTTCACATACAGTATCTCTGCTACAACTGAGATTAACTGGCTTGGAATTTTATATTCTGTAATATGTTCTATATGGCTGAGGTCACTTCTGATCTTCTGAGGAATATGCTGCCCTGATCAAGTTGTATCCCCTCAACCATAGCTATGATATTGGGAAGTAGGTAGGACAAGTGGGGTCTCTGTCCTGGACTATGCATAATTTAATAGTCAAAAGGACTATACAGTAGTTAAGGTCATCTGTTGTTCCTAGGTTCTGCATAACATACCAGAATATTTATACTATCCACAATTTTCTCCTGTATTCCGGAGGAATAGAGCGTCTCAAGTGATAGATATTTACTGTATCTTCCTCTTGCTGTCAAAAAATATAATAAAAGCTGGAATAAAATAAACATAGGCTTGGCCAAGTAAACCAATCAGTTTGGAGCAAAAATAAAGCCCCAACAACATGCACTGTTTTGTGAGTGCAGCAATAATTCCACCCCTCTGAATGCTCCAGCGAGTGAATTACTTGACAAGCCATTTGAAGTATAGCCAGTTGCCAGCTGCTATATCTAAGACTGTTCCAGATTAGAATACAGATGCACAGCATTTACTGTTTATGGTTTAAACATGCATTCATGGATCACTTCAGAGACAGCTCAGCCTCTAAAGTTAGAAAGCCAATGTAAACTAAATGGCAGATCATTGTAGATTTAAGAGACATGAGATTATTATTCTGCAGCGATTGTGAAACATGAGCCCTGTAAGAGTTGTCCCTGGCTTAGGGACAGATGGTTAGTGCTGTCAACTATGATGGATAGAAAATAGAATTGAAAATGGTGAGTCTGAATTAAGCTCTATATAAGTTCTCCTACCATTTTCTGTAGAGTCTTGAGCTTTCAGATAACCATCTTAATTTAGAGACACATATATGTTTGTCATAATTTATACATGAAATTCCTGTATGTGCAGGATAGTGATAAGCAGATTCCTTTGACTCAGACACAGATCTGGGCTTTGTAAAAAGCCAAATAGGGATACAGCTCTTTTTTTCAACCTGATTCCAAACTTTTTCAGGTTAAGAATGTGTGGATCAGTTACAGGTCAGATATAAGCCCAGTTTTTTTAAAACAACAACAACAGGAAGTAAATGTGTCCATCCTTTTAGGGGCAAGGACAAGTTACACTTCCAGCTGAGACTGACTGTATGAGGTGGATGAAGCTTTTAGAGTCTTACAGTAATACGGGGCTTTGACAACACTTTTTGTTGAGTGATGTGTGATCATGAGATACAGTGTGGGTCACACAGTCAGTTTAATAAACAGTCTCTGCAAAGAGCACTATATTGTTATAAGCATGCAAGGCATTCTACTGTGAAAGAGAGAGAAAGAAAGAAGTCCTAGCCACCTCATCCATTCTGGAAAGTGAGTCAGAATGTTTTTTTTCCTCCTGGAAAAGACAAAGGCTATCCAGTTTTCTCCCCACTAACATTCGTCCTGTGGTGGATCAGTCGTGAGTGAAAAACAAAAATCTGTTTCGAGATTTATATCCCTATTTTAGACATCCCCAATGACACTATCGATGGGACATTACCCACTGTTCCTCTCTAAGTATTGCCATAACAAATCACTCATCCATTCTGTTACCTGCCTTTATTTATTTATTTATTTATTTATTTGATTTTATTTGATTTGATTTGTATGGCTGCCCCTCTTATAGCACAACTCTGGGTGGCTTGTAACAAAAATAAAACCACAGTAACAGTTAAAACAAAAAACAAAACCTGGCACCTCAGCCATCCTCCTGAAATGCCCCTAACACGACCCACAGGCTCCCATCTCCCTCTACCATAGCACCTGGGGGAACAGCCAGCTCTTTATAGACTTCCAGGAGGCTAAAAGGTGGGGAGGGAACTGCTGGATTGCTGGGGGAAGGGTGCTCCATAGGAAAGGGGCCACTGCAGAAAAGGCACACTTCCCAGGTCCCAATAGATGGCAATATTTAAGGGGAGGGACCTGAGGCATGCCTACTCTATCTGGCCTGGTGGGGTAGCAGTTACCCTCAGGGAGAGGCAGTCCCGCAATTCATGTTCCATATATTTTTTGCATTCCCAAATCCATCTACTTGTTCTTCTTAACTTGATTGCTTATATTTCCATTGCTTCATAACAGCCAATACTTAGTTGTCTATTTGGAGAAGATTGGCTTTGCCATGACACTTACTGAGTGGCATCCTTCATATACCTGAAGGTAGTGGTCTAGCTTGGAAATATAAGACAAGCTAGATCATATATTCTGTTCTCCTCCAACATTTTGCTGCCTTCAGGTGTGATGGAACATGCTATCCCACCCCAATCTGGAGGCAAGCTTTTATTTGTGGAATGCCTGATAATGTTTGAATCAGCCCCATGTTTAAAGTCTGCATTTTGCTGCAGAAAAACCTTCAATGTCATAATATTTATTTCATCCTGGGAGATATTGTTGCAGATGCTGGGAAAGCCTTTAGCCCAGGAGAGGTCAAAAAAGTCACACACCAAGCATTCTATAAAAATAATTTATTTACAGAAAGCAAAAACAAAAACAAAACATTTAAAGGACTTAGCTCTCATTGAGAGCTACCTGGCTTGCTACATGCCGGCAGTGAGAGAAAGAGGAAGAAGTGAAGAACAAGTCCGGGCAGGTCCTCCCCCCAGGCTATTTTGCATGAAGCACGTGAGAGGAGACAATCAAATGCAACCCCTTCACCTGGCCAAATGATTAGGTATAAAAGTAGCTTAATCTGTTAGTAGGGAAACCTTAACACTCCCCTTTTTACACTACAGATTAAGATGCAAACCAATCTTCTCTGACTTTATACGTCTTTCCATTCACATTACCATTATCTCCCCTTTGGTTTAACAGAAAGTTACCATTTTTCTTCCTGTGTTTTTCCAAACCTAGGTAATTGGTCACAACTCCAAGGCTTTTTAATATGAAATGGCTTTTTATGCAGGCTTCAAAATCAAGCCTTTGTTTTTCTGTTGATGTGAATAGCAGCAAATCATCAACATAAATGCACAGATACATACAGCCTTGTTTGTCCTTCTTCATATATACACAGGGATCTGCTTTTCCTTTTTCAAAACCAAAATTCTGCAGTTTTTCATCTACTTTTTGGTTCCAGGATCTAGCAGCTTGTTTTAACCCATAGACTGACTTCTGCAGTTCACAGACTAGATTCTCCCCTTTTTCATAGCCAGGGGGTTGCTGCATGTATAATCTGTGGTCTAAATCACCATAAAGAAATGCAGTTTGAATGTCATAGTGGTTAACTGACATTCCCTTGAGTGCAGCAACTTTTAACAGTAATCTAATTGATTCACCTTTAGTAACTGGTGCAAAAGTCTTGTCAAAGTCTAAATCTTTCCTTTGAGTGAACCCTTTTGCAACCAACCTTGCTTTATATTTTTGGATTTTGCCATCAGCATCCCTTTTCAGTTTGAAAACCCACCTACAACCCAGACAGCGTTCATTGGGAGGTAGATTTACCAGTTTCCATGTTTTATTTTCTTTCAAGGATGCTAATTCCTGTTGCATGGCAGAATGCCAATTTTGTGCAATCTCAGGTGGTAAAGCATTCACTTGTTCTAAAGACTCAGGTTCTGTGAATATGTGAAAAGCCTTTACTGTTTCAGCCTGAAAACGTGATGGAGGAACGCCTTTATTACTCCTCTGAGATCTGCGAGGTAATACAGGGCTTAAATTTTGACTCCTATCACTTTCCTGAGAAGCATCTATCTCATCAGACAGATCTTCAGTTTGCTTTTCTGGTTTAATGTCCTCATCAGGCAAAAGATCACCATCAGCAAGTCCTTGCTGTTCTCTTGTGGTGGTCAGTTCAACTGGAGAGCTAGAATTTAATCTCCCCCAGTTTTGTTCAGCAAAAGAAGCGCTTTTGCTAATTATTAATTTCTCTCCCATTATGAACCTGTAGCTCCTCTGGCTTTGTTCATAGCCAACAAAGATGGCTTTCTTTGTTGTGGGGCCTCCTTTCCTTCTCTGCTGTTTTGGAATGTGAACCCATGCAGTGCTACCAAACACTCTAAGATGGCTTACCTTTGGTTTCACACCATAAAACAAATGGAATGGAGTGTCCTGAATCATCGAGTTATACAACCTGTTCTGAACATAACAAGCAGTTGATAAAGCTTCTCCCCAGTACTTAAAACATAATCGTGAATCTTTTAACATGCATTCCATCGCATTTTGCAAGGTTCTGCCCTTTCTTTCAGCAACACCATTTTGCTGAGGGGTGTACGGGTTAGAAAGAATTTGTTCTATCCCTTTTTCCACTAGGAACCTTCTGAATTTGTGAGAAAGGTATTCTCCTCCTCTATCACATTGGAGTGCAGATACAGGCCTAGGGAATTTTCCATTTGCCCATGTCACAAAACTTTTAAATTTCTCAAATGCCTCATCTTTATGTTTTAAGATGTAGATAAATGTGTATCTTGAGAAATCATCAATGATGGTCATTGCATACCTTGCTTGTCCAAGACTTGGAGCAAAAGGACCAATAATGTCAGAGTGTACAATTTCCAAAGGTCTAGTTGTAACTCTGTCACTGTGCTTACTCACAGGAGCTTTCAGTGTTTTGCATTCTTTGCAAACTACACAATCTAAGTATTTGTCACAGGGTTTTATCTTTAGGTCAGCACACAGCTGTGGCATTTGTGCTATATACTTGATATTAGCATGACCAAATCTCCTGTGCATCAGGTTTACACATTGGTCATGATATGGTGTGTTGCCAACTGCAGCCTTGCAGCTTGGCTTCCTTGCATTTTGCACAATGTACAAGGAGTCTTTTAACATACCAGTAGCACACAATTTCCCATTTTTACGTATCTCACAACCATTTTTCTTAAATGTTATGATATACCCTGTTGCAGCCAATTGTGCCACAGATAAAAGGTTTGATTGTAAATTTGGCACATACAACACACCTTTTACAGTTTCTCCTAAGCAGGATAAATACAAGTCACCTTGTCCCATAATTTTGGTCACAGACCCATCAGCCAAAGATACACTTTGTCTTTCAGTTTTAGACAGTGACACAAAAGAGCTTTTACAATTACATAAATGTCAACTGGCCCCAGAATCTAACACCCATACATCAGAATTACCCTTCTCAGCAACCTGTGCAATTTGGGTTGTCTGAAGAGCCTTCTTCTGTGTTGCCCTTGTGTTCTTCTGCTTTTTCTTTCTACTCTTGGGTCTCATGGCACAGTCTCTTTGCAAATGTCCAGCTGAACCACAAGTGAAGCATCGCTGGCTTGCTAGCGCTGTGGCCTCAGGTTCCTTTCCCTTCTTTTCCCTCATTTTCTGGTCTTGCAGCTTTCCAGAAGAGATGGGGGGGGATCTTTCCTCTCTCTTCTCCCATTCAGCGAGTAAGCGCTGTGTAACATACGATGGGGTGAGGTCTGCTTCAGGCATAGCCTCCAGGGTACAAATCAGCGTGTCCCACGTTTCATTTAGTGAGGACAGGAGGATATAGGATTTTGTGAGAGGTGTAAATTCCATTCCTCTCTCCTGCAACTCAACAAACAGCTGCTGAATATAATGCAGGTGCTCAGGAAGGCTTTCTCCTTCTGCAAGGTAGGCTCTGTACAGCTTTTTCGTCAGAGTAACTTTACTCCCTGCTGTTGCCTTTACATATAAGTCTCTCAAAGCGTCCCAAAGTTGCTTTGCAGACTGCATGCCTCGCACGTGGACTAGCTGATTGTCCTCAACTCCCAAGATAATGGTGGCTCTAGCCCGCTCATCCTGTCTCAGCCATTCAGCATTGGGATTTTGGGGGGTTTGCTCACCAATTGGCAGCCAAAGATTCTCTCTGCGAAGATACATTTCCATCTTCAGGGCCCAATTCAAATAGTTGGTCACTGATAGGCGCTCCAGAGGCATCGCTGAGGGCTGGGAGGTAGCCATGGCTTCTTCCTTCTTTTGCAAGTCACCTCAGCTAGCTTCTAAGTCCTGCAGACCGGCAGTTGCTGGAAAATCTCCAGGTGGCTCCAAAGAAAATCTTCACAGGTCTTTGCTACCTGCCTTTAAATTGTGCACGAGGTGTGGAGTTGATCTCTCTTTTCTCTCTGGGTTTTACTGCGTTGTTTACTGGGCCCATAACCTGTTGCAGATGCTGGGAAAGCCTTTAGCCCAGGAGAGGTCAAAAAAGTCACACACCAAGCATTCTATAAAAATAATTTATTTACAGAAAGCAAAAACAAAAACAAAACATTTAAAGGACTTAGCTCTCATTGAGAGCTACCTGGCTTGCTACATGCCGGCAGTGAGAGAAAGAGGAAGAAGTGAAGAACAAGTCCGGGCAGGTCCTCCCCCCAGGCTATTTTGCATGAAGCACGTGAGAGGAGACAATCAAATGCAACCCCTTCACCTGGCCAAATGATTAGGTATAAAAGTAGCTTAATCTGTTAGTAGGGAAACCTTAACAGATATTACAAATTTGCCTACTTTCTTCTGAGCTAGGTTCTATTAACATGTGGAATGATCCCCATCACTGGCTTAAGTTGCCCAATTCTGAAATAATTATCAGTGTGAATTCTTTTGTGTGCTTAAAGAAGATAATCCCCTCCTAACCTTTTATAAAATAATAGAGAATTTGCAAGCAGAAAGTATTTTGGGAAGGGGGATACACCAAAATTTTCACAGCCATTGGCAATTCCTGGACAGAATGGTAACCCTTCATTATATGCATTCTCCTTAAATATTCTTTTAATTATTTGTTTCTGCCAATGTCCCATCATTTCAGTTTAAGCACTGTAACTGACCTGGGCTACATCAAAAGATAATAATTATTGAAAAGTTTCTCCCACTCAAGAAAGAGCCAGAGAATTGAAAAAGAAAGAAAGAAAGAAAGAAAGAAAGAAAGAAAGAAAGAAAGGAGGGAGGGAGGGAGGGAGGGAGGGAGGGAGGGAGGAATTTCATGTATTATGGACACATGAAAATTTCTACAGCTACATAATATGGCACTTCAGGAATTCTTTCACAAGAGCTGTGTAATTGTTTCCACACCAACCATAATCCATTTTGTTTCTTCTGCTCATTGTATTTATTTTAATAAAATATTGTGAACCAAAATAAATTTTTCTACTGTAAAAATTTATATATGTAGAGAAGATGTTTGTTTGAGTTATATTGTAATGTGAACCTGTTTAATTTTAATTTCCATAGCCAGTATGCACACCTATAAAAAGATGATTAAAATGCTTTTATTTTTGTGCAGTATCATTATTTATTGTTATGGTTATTACTAATTTACTGAATAACAAAAGTTCTCTGGGCAGATTTTAAAAAGATTAGAAACTCTGAAAGTTTCTTAAAACATAAAAGACAATAAAAAAAGTACACCAATAAAAATACAATGGATAAAAATCAAAGTAAAAATAAAACATGAAATCCACTGTTCCAGCAGAGAATGAACACTTAAGATTAAATTAATAAAAAGAGAATAGAAATCTCTGGGAAAAGCAGCATGGTTTTGGTGGGTGCCAAAAAACAATATCAGCATTGGCATCAGCTGGTTTTCCTTGGGAAGGGCTTTCCATAAGCTTGGCCTCATTACTGAGAGACCTGTGTCCCTAGGAGCCACCTGGGGAGAGATGAAGAAAAGCTTCTGAAGATGAAGAACCCCAGCAGGTACAAGAGACAGGCTGCTCTGCCCCCAGCCAGTCAGGCTTTCAAAGTCAGCCAAGAACTTGAACTGGACACAGATACAGACTGGCCACCAATGCTGCTGAAATGCACATTGTGTCCCTTATTTATCTATCTATCTATCTATCTATCTATCTATCTATCTATCTATCTATCTATCTATCTAATTTGTCACCACCCATCTCCTCCCACCAGAGGGACTCTGGGCGGTTTACAACGGACATAGATAAATACATTGTCAGTTGATGTGGGAAAAGGATGAATTGTATATATGAAAAAATAAGAAATTAAAATGATTAGATTTAGCTATCACTCTATTTTACACAGATTTAAAAACCTGGTGCTTACTTAAACTGAGGACTGCACTATTGTGGAGAGAAAAAAAGTTCCAACAAAGTTTTTCATGCATCCAAACAATATGGGTTAGAAAAGTATTGGCAGATTATACTTGTTTTAAAAAAAGTAATCAGTAGATTGCTCATTCACACAGCATGAAATGATGCCACAGCTATTTTCTTTGCTTTTTCTCCTTCATTATTGTTTGCAGTGTCAACTGTAGACTGTTCAGGAAGGGTCACTTCCAGAAACTGCCTGGGCAATGATCAGGTATCATTACCACATATTTCATGCACTACAGAGAGACTGGGACACCAGCTGGTTTGCCAGATGTAGCTTTGTGAAAGAAGATGGACCTGACATCTGTTTTCCATGCCCTAGTAACTTGCAAGCTGGATTATTGCATTGGGCAGCCTTTAAAAAGAGTTTGGAAATATCAGTTCATCAAAAGAGTAGCTGCCAGATTGTTATCTAAAGCCCAAATATCACAGTAAATAATTCCAATCATATTTCACCTGCTCTGGCAATCTACTTGGGCACAGACTTGATTTAAAGGGCTAGTATGTCCCTTTAGAATACTGTGCATATCATAAGGCTACAGGGTGTCATATAGTTCTCAAATTCCTTTTTGTGTGGCATCTCCAAACAGAACAGCAAATATTCAGCCAACATTTCCTACTGTCATAGAAGTCTTAAAGCAGATTTTTTTAAAAAAATGGTCACTATGGGAACCCTCTGATTACGCCCTGTCACTCACTGATATCACTGCAGTGGCATTGATTTCCTGTAGAAAGTCACTTCTTCCAGCCAACTGTCTGCAAGAGAAAAGCCTGTGTATGTGCTATCTGTATCTTGGCTTACATATAATCCATGATCTTGATAAGACAACTTTACCTCTGAAAGCTTTCTTCTTGCAGGACAGTTGTATTGAACAAGCAAATGCCAGTAAAGAGTTATTGGAGTGACACCGGTGAAAGGCCAGGCTTAAGCAGGACAACACATTGTAATCGTGATTTTTATAAAAAAATATCTTCTATAAAGCATCTGAATAATGTCACTGTGAGATATAGATGATAGATAGATGATGATAGATATATAGATAGATGTTCCTTGAAAATTCTGGCCTGTCTACTTTGCATAATTATAATTATCAGACTTGCCCTACTTCAAAACAGTAAGCCAGTAAAAGGCTCTTTTCCCCTGTTTTCAAGTTATACATGACTTAAGATCAGTTACCTACAGAAACTACTTCCTCCTGCATGAATCTATCCAAACCTTGAAACTGACACTGGAAGCTGACTTGCTGTCCTGCTTGTAGATATGTGGATGGCTTTGAGAAAGAAAGTGGTGGGACCAGGACCATGGGTTATTCCCATGTAGAGTTCCACCTAAATCTTGTTCTCTGTTTTTGATAGGTGTTGAATATCTTTGTTGTTTGACTGCCCCTAATTAGGAAATAGAATACAGCATACATTCATTGTATTTAAATTACAATGAATGTCTGCTGTAATCTATTTGATAACCTCATATCTTTTTGGACTTGTTAATGTTTTAGTGCTGCCTTCTAGTGTTTCAAAATGCTTTGTATTTGTTGCAGTATCCATGCTTTATATTTGATTGGAGTTCTTGGCTGCAAGTCAATTTAGTTGGATTTGAAAAGAAAAGCAAGTTCTGAATACACCCATGCATGCATGCATGCATGCATAGATAAATACTTTCTTTCACTTTTCACTCTGCTTGCTGAAACCAAAATACCACAGCTTTAACTTCAGCTAGTTTCAAGCCTAATACATTGCTGAGAAAAATTCATCAGAGATAAGTGCCACTCTGTAGCTAGTGGGATAAAAATGAAAATAAAGCATCCACTTTCATGCTCCTCCCTGAAAGCTTCAGCATAGCAGGATTGACAATTCTTCTGTCACAAGTAAAATAAAGTTTCTTCTAAAAAATCTTTAAAAAATTATCTTCCACAAACTTTGCTATTCTGTTATTTTCAGAATGGTTCCATAATTAGTATATGGTATAAGAATGATCTGAGATTTTGATTTCATTTTGAATTATATTTTCCATTCATCTATCATCACTGAGGCTTTCTTTTTCAAAGGCACCCACATACAGAACAGGAAGTCAATCTCCAGTCCCAGTTTCAAGATTTGGATAGCTTCATGCAGGAAAAAGTAGTTTCTGTGGGTAGCTAATACTAACTTATTTATAACTTTAAAGCCAGGGGAAAGCAGCTTTTATTGGCTTACCATTTTTTTCCTGGGCACTAATATTTATAGTGTTTGTTTGAATTCCTTTATTCAACATATAGTTCTACACTCAGAAATTACTATGATGGCAGGCAGAATTTTTATGTGCATCTCTCTCTCTCTGTCTCTCTCTCTCTTACACACACACAGACACACACACACACACACTTTCTCAGAGATCCTTCTCACTCTTTCTAACTTGATTATACACTCTTATTTTACATTTCTTCATAAAAATCATGCTTAGGATTTCCATCTGAAAACTGTATTTTGCTGAGATTCTGGGAGGTGTTAAACTGCAAGCTAACATTTGGTCCATTTTTTTTTCTTGGGCAATTTGAAAACTCCAACATATTCTCATTTTCATCCATCTATCATCCATCTCTCTCTCATAGACACAAAGCTTTTCACTTCTGTAAAAGGAGACAGATGTTCAACAATATTGAAAAGTTCTATATTTCAAAGACCCTGATTTTCTATTCAGTAGGAAACACAGAAGAAAGCTAGAAGGAATTGAAAATTATACAAGAAACTACACTCAAGTTATCCACTACAAGATTCAAATGGGCTCTGAGATTGAGGTTAACATTAAAGCTGATGTAATATTTGACAGTGAGCACCAAACTGGAAAAAGGCAAATGGAATAAATGGGACATGACTCATTCCAATAATTTATCTTTCAAGAAAATTCTTTCTTTCTTGATCACTTTTTTACTCTTTGGGTGCATTATATGTACCAATATAATATAATGTGGTACATTGCAGGATGGTATATTTATTTATGGAATTTCAATACCAATAATTAACCAAATATTTAGGGTTATTCACAAACTTTTAAATAAACAAAATAGCAAATGAAATGTAATGCAATAAAATCAATCTCTATAACTAAAGCAAGACAAAACAGGGTCACATCAATATAAAACTTGTTATTAAAAGTGAGAGGAAATAACAATGAATTCTAAGTTCTAAAATGCACTGACTGTAGCGGCAACGCAGAAGACCATTGTTATTTTGAGGGGTTAAGTGACATATTTTGATTTTTTCCCTCATGAAGAAGATTAGAGTTTATTTTGAGTTATACTGATGTTTAACTGGCTTGTTTTTATCTCTGTTTGGAGTGGGGGGAGAAATAAGAGAAAACCCCCAGATTGTTACTTTAAGAATAAGTCCACTCTTCCAACAACCCCTCCAGAAAATATATCTTTGCTTGGAGTGTAGGGGGAGATAAGAGAAAAAAAAAACAGATTGTTTTTGTTAAAAGCACTAGCTGATCTGTAAAGCTTCCCAGGCTCTTGGAAGCAGGTGCTCTAGGCCCTGAGAAGTATCCCAGTCAAGGTTGGGCCATGCAGCCTTGGTACCATGGAAACATGGTTACGAGGTTTGAGGGCCAGACTTTGATAAAAACTCTTGGGATTGTCTTTTGAGTTTGGGAGCTTCTACACAGATCCTGCATGCTGGTGCTGTGGAACTAAAAACCATCCTTTTGGAGTTATTCCTGTTACCTTGGTCAGGAGGCTTCTGGAAGCAAAAGGGAATAAAGGTGTCACCTTGCTTAGGTATGTTATGATTTCTTTCTTTATGTTATGCTTTTTATGCTTTTGTATAATCTGCCTAAAATGTGTTTCTGTTTGAACTGTGTTTCTGTTTAAATTTGTTTGCTTAAAGTTTATAATAAAGCTTAAAGTTTCTTTATCCACTGGTGTGCTTTTTGTCTCTGGATCTAAAAGAACCAATTGTTTGAGCACCTGATCACTGCTTGGACACTTGGCAGAACATTGACAAATGATATAAAAGACCCAGGATATAACACTTCCCCTAACCTCAGTTCAGCTTGTCTAAAGGGCACGAAAAGGGTCTTCTTATTAGGCAGTGAAACCCAGAGAAGGATCATGGATGAAGAGTATGAGGCCCAAGGAGATGTGTTGGAAACCTTTCTAGGAGAAAATGATCCTTCAGTTTCAGTCCTTAAGCTAATTAGGACTTTAAAGATGGCTACAGATTATTGAGTTGGGCCGAAACAAATTGGAAGTCGCTGAAGATTGTATAGCTCTGGTTTAATGTGACTATATTTGTGATTCTTTTCAATAATATTGCTTTAAAAACGTGTTGAAGTTTCTTGACCATTACAAAAACCAGTGCCATATGTCACACATCATCATCATCAACAACAACATTATACTGTCATGAGAGATAACTGGAACGTGGATAACTACAGCTAGGCTATCTCTGCCCAGATAGAGTCACCTCTGGTACAACAGTGGACTCAGATTGAAATTATGGATGATTGTTATATGTATGTTGTCCACATAGTATCTCTACCCTAGATAAGATGATTAGATACCAGTCAGATGAGTTTGCCAGTCAAAATAAGTTTACCACTGATGCCTCTTTCTTAGAAAGAAAAGCAGAAAGTAGCTCTTTCTTTTCTAGCAAGTGGTTTGTTCTTTACAAAGCTGATTTTAAAAAGTAGGAGATACAACTTTTAGAAAGTGTGCAAAGCTAATTATACTCTTAGGAGTTTTATCATCTACAATTTAAATCAGCATTTTCCTAAGTAGGATTGAGAATTTTGCATATTGCATGTGCTGTGCTAACCTTTATCATGGAAACCAACTGAGAAGGCTAACCTAATTTGCATATCAAAGTTATTTCCTACTGTACATTTTAATCCATTAGTGTATTTTATGCTATGTTTTGCAGAAAATGATGCTGGAGTGAAATATCCTGTGGATATGTTTGTTTGTTTTTTTAATTGGGGTGGGCAGCAACATTTCTTAAAGGAGAAATAAACAGGCTGGTCAATCATCTATGCACTTGCATTTGTCTGTAATATTTGTTAAGCCTAATAATTATGGACATTTGAAAAGTCAAGCATAGCAACTCATATGAGTGAATAGCCCTGCTACATTTTCTACCAACAAAATTGGATCAAGATTCAAAGCCCATCATGAATGTTTTGGTCTGGTTCTGCTCACAATACTCCAAACATGACAGAGAAGTGATGGTAGGAGCATCACTCTGGTAAATGCGGCTGCATTTCCTACCATACTGGAAAAAGAATGATACAACTCTTTTTCCTCTCAGTTCCACAGAACATTAATTAATTAATTAATTAATTAATTCAAATTTGTTATAGCCTCCCAACTCCAATGGACTCTGGGCGGCATACAAAACAAAACAAACAAAAAAATCCATAAAAAACATAAAACCACACAGCCCAGACTAAAATGTTCTAAAACGAACAGAAAGCAAATGAACAGCCCCCGCTAATACTATAATACATTAATACAAGAACCCCAGGTCTGGATTAAAGCCAGGTTTTAAGAGCTTTCCAGAATCCTAGAAAAGAGGCTTCTTTAATTCTGTTGGGATAGTAAAGCAAAGCTTAAAGAAATGAAATAGGAAGGAGAGAGCTAAAGACAATCCCCAGGGGTAAATAATAGGAGGATGTCTTTGATCTATTTTATTGAGCAGAATGACAGCAAATGTAAGATGCTACTCCCTTTCAATGTTCCCCATATTGGCTGCCCAGGAGAAGAAATGTGTGAGGGCCAATTTTGCAACAACAGAATTTTATTCAAGTGAAGTATAGACAAACAACCAAATATTTCAGTTTCAAGAATCAAATCTAGAAGTCCATTTCCTTCCAGAGCCAGTTCCTTCTAATGCAGATTCACAGATGTTAAGTAATGTTTTATTTTTCTTTTAGCCTTCTACCCAAAGTGTATCAAAGGTTTAAGTATTGCCCTGCAGGTTTTTTAAAATTATTATTATTATTATTAAATACAACTCTTAGAATGGAATATATTAAAAGCCAAATGGAGTACCAGGGAAACCAAAATTAAAACAAACCTACAAGATAAATAAAACCACACACGACTGAAGAGAGTCAACTCACAAGTGACCATCTGCTGAAGTTTAGGTGGAGCAAAACCCACCTGGGCTACAAGCCACCAAACTCCTGTGGTATACAGCTGTTTACCTGGAACCTGGGCACCAGGCCATTAAAGCCGACATATTATCCCAGAGGTGTCTGACAGTGTTATTTTATTTTAAACAATCTGACTAGATTAGAAAAAGCTTATGTTCTTTTTCTCTCTCTTCTTGCTTGTTGTAACCTTTTAGGTTAAGGGGACATTGAGAAACTTGTTTAAATATTCACAGTTGACCAATTTACATTAAATGTGAATTTAAAGGCCCACTTAAAACTAAGTTGTTGGCAACATAGACAGTAATCATTGTGCAGTTTATCCCATGCCTCTGATTTGGTTAGAGATTGTCTAACATGAAGAAGTAGAATTTTAAAACTTTATTACTGCCTATGGATAATGAGTAGCAGCTGGTCTGGTGGGAAGCAATAAATCTCAAAAGATTGGGCATAAAATAAATTTCCCCTTCATTCCTTCTGCTCCTGCTTAACTGGAAGCTTGTATAAAATGTATATTCAATTATTTATTTATTATATTTACATCCAGCTTTTCCTCTAGGAGCATGAAATGGCATACCAGAAGCTCAACCCTCATTTTATTGCCATAACAGCAACACCATGTACCAGCCTAGCATGAGAAATGTGACTGCTGGTCAAAAGTCACCCTGTCCATTGGGGGTCTGCAACTTCTTTTCTTGAACTTCCCATGCTCCTTCCTTGGAAAATGTGCCTCATTAAGGGGCCTAATTTTAAGGAGACATGGAAGGAAGTACTGGACCTCCACAGAAACTTCATTTTGGGAAGCAGGGTATATACAGTAAAATCCACGCAACTTGATTTTGTTCAAAATTACTTGTCATTGTTACTTGATTTTGTCCAGGAATAATCTTGTTTTATAATAAAGCAAGGCAATTAAAATAAACTTATAAGGTGAGAAGGTATTCATATGGAATGTATGTTTTTTTAAAAATAAACTGCTGCAAATTTAAATGAAGGATAGACAACCTTTTGGTGAACAAGGGCAATGCTTAACCTTTGTGTTAAGACATGGTGAGAACCCAAAGTGAGCAGAGCCATGCCATGAACAAAGGCAGATCTGAGATGCTCTATGTGTATTTGTGCATATTTTAAGCTATATTAAATTACTATAGTGTCATCCATTTCAAGTCTCAGAATCAAAGGCAATCATGGTTGAAGGGAGTTGCAAAATAGTTGCCAGGTACCACACGCTTCTGATTTAGGAATTAATAGGTTGAATATACACAATATATTATATTAGGCTAAAATGAGATTGGCTAATTTGTGATTCAGAGTGTTATGGCAAGTTATGCCATATCCAAGTTATGGCCTATTGCATCACAATTAATACAGAGATTTCTCTAATTAGATATGTGCTTAATTTGGAAAATAATATTCTGACTTTCAAATGGTGAAAAGAAAATATAAACTGTGCAAAACATGTTGACTAAGGATAGTTTTGTGTTCCCACAGGCACTCACAATATTACTATCCAAGTAGCCAGTTGAAGAAATACAGTTTAGTTTCTTTTTCCTAAATACTTTTTAGAAAGAACAACTGATCTCCGGGTCTTCAGTATGTCACATTGTTAGTTAACTAGACTAAGGATTAGATGGCTGGTTTAAAAATTACACTTTATTTCCTTACCAAAAAAAGAAAAGCAAAAGAAGTCTGCTCAGGGGATTATCTCTCCAGATGCTTTCTTAAGTAGCAGCCATTGAATAGAAATAAAACTGACAGCATTAAGAACCAAATGAATCATGAGAAGATCTCTAATCCTTCCTTAGAATGAAATGCAGACCTTTTGCTTGAGTTTCATAACAACACTCCAGTGCCTTGAGCTGGGTATCTGAAATATCCTTTGCACATGTTGAAAATGTATTGAATTCTTCCTTCAGCGGTTTTGATTCGTGTTATTTTGGCCACAACAATAAAGATCAGATTCAAAGTCCACTGAAGTCAATAAATGCTGAGATGATAGGAAATGTCAAGGACTGAGCCCCCTGAAGTTTGTAGAACAAGATCAATGAAGGCCACACTTGAGTAGTGACTCAGGGAGATGTATTTCCCAAAAATGGTGGAGTCGGGACAAAAATTAAGCTTTATTTTATTAAAATTGAATTAAATGAAATGTGTGTGTGTATGATGGCCACAATCCATCTGATTAAGACATGGAAGTAATGCAGTTAGCCTTGTTGAGGTGTTTCACATTGCCTTGTAACCTTGACTAGCACTTGCAATAGCCAGAGGAAGCTTCTGCACATGCATAGGAGTTTAATCAGCCACTTCTAGTAGCTGTTGCATTTAAGGGATGGGTGGAGTCAGCTTCAAAAAAAAGAGGCAAAGTGAAACAATGCAGCTGCCTTACATTTAGAAGCAAGAGGCTACACTGCATCATGAAGCAGTTTTGAGGGGATGGTTCACATGAATTTTCAGCCAAGGAAAGTACTCCCTGAAGGTACTTTGTGGTCAAGTTTATATAATTACTGATTACTAATGTAACCAATCCCTTTTTGTTATATTACAATTTGCTGGCAATTTGTATGGGTTCTGGGACTCTACCCAAAGCTTTGAAAAACCATTATTTTAGCACCACTGCATAGAGTTTCACCCTTTTTTCCTTGATTTTGAATGCCCACCAAAGAAGGCATTCTTCTTCTATGCCATTCATTGCTGTTGCAATCAGATATTTCCCAAGGAAATATAGATGCAGTTTCTTGCTTTGACATTTTTGCTATATGTATAGCTGTTGATGCTTTAAAAATTGGCATCTCTGACAGTGACAATAGCAAGAGAACAGAATTTGAATGATCTTGGGATGGCCCTATTGTACTACTGCAATTCCAGAGGCATTTTAGGATGAAGAAACATTGGTTGGAGCACTATTTTCCGACTACCGGGGGAACATACAGTTTTTCATGCTTGAAACATTTTTCAAGCATGTATTTTTATTGGATTAAAAAAGTAGAAAAGGAACCTACCATCTGCTAAGGTAAATATACCTCATTTTTTTTTAAAAAAAAGTATTTCAGACCTTTTATACTTTTGAATTTGAGGGTGTCCCCTCTTCTTCCACTCTCCAAATTTGGGAGAAAAAAATTATGGAGACACATGTTACACAGTCTTTTTGAGTTCAAAATGTATATTCAAAAGTGATGAACACAAATAAATACAAGAATTAGCAAGGTTATATATAAACATTTCTTTAGATTTGCTTGAAGACTAATCACATATAATACTCTGATTAATCTTCCGACATTTTGGAAGGTACCCAATATTTTTTATCAAGATATTGAGAGAGAGAGAGAGAGAGAGAGAGAGAGAGAGAGAGAGAGAAATAGGTAAACAGACACATCTAACAGCTAGGTAGTGTAATGGTTAAGGTGATAAAAGTGGAGAGACCCAGGTTTGAGTTCTCCCTTAGGCGTGGAAGCTGACCGGATGGTTTTGAGCCAATCATTCTCTCTCAGTCCTAAACTGGGAAGCTGAAAAAACCTATTCACCAGCTTGTGATAGATTATGATCTATAACCTTGAATGAAGAGACCTTTATACAGTGGAAGAATTATTTGGGGTGATAATGATTATACTAATTTACAGATATGACAACATGCACCCCTAAAGCTGTGAGTTCATCCAGAACACACTTCTAATCTTCACATATTGCATATAGCACAAGAATCATATACATTTTTCAGCAATTTCAACACATATCCACTGTAGGAGAAAATCTGTCTAGCTGTTATGTTACCATGCGAAAAATTATCTCAGAATATGGATGGGCAATTATTTAAGTGTTGCAGACTACAGACTACTAACATTACTGCTGATAGTAGTACACATTTGTGCAATTGTAAAAGTTTCACTGAAAATTAAGAGAAACTTGAAAATTTTAGACAAGCAAATATTTTTCTCTACATCACAACTGCCTAGTTATCCTAAACAGGATCAGATGTATGCAGATACCAGAAATAAATAATAATAATAAAAAACAGATGAATATGAATGCTGAGAATGGGCAGAGCACATAATGAATGAACACACACATCCTCTAACACAGTTTTCAACCAACAGGCAGCTAAAATAGGATCATATTGTGTATCAGTAATTTAGGAAAAAAGGAAGCATTACTCTATGTAGTAAGGAAGTTAGCCTGGAGTTTATATGCATCTAGAAATAAATGGGAATCACCATGAGCTGCTGGATGGAAAGCTGTTTGGGCAAATAAACCTATTGTGTAAAAGTAATTCATTGCAAACTGTACTTGGACTGCATTGCTGATTCCAAGAAACAGCTTTTTTTTAATACAGTTTTAGGATGGCTTTAAATTCCTGTTCTGAAAACAATACAAAGAATCTTTAGAGACACAACATTCACAGAATTGGTTTAAATTGTGCACAATAAATATGATAGTATGAATTAAACATCTATTGTAAAACAAACTAAATCTTGAATTTGCATACCTCTCTCTACTATGAGTAGACCCTTTATTAAAACTTGGGATCTAAATCTGTATATGTGAACTCTAAATTGTATAAGGGTAGGTCCAAGACAAGTAAGTACAACCTATTTATCTAGTAACCCTTGTATGCATGCTATGGTCTATATTCCAAATCTTACAGAAGATAAAGTGAAAGTATTTGTGATGGCTAGATCTAGCCTGAGACCATTCAAAGAACCTAAAAACACATGCTTAATCCTGTTTTCCTCAGCATCTTCAACAAAAGTCCTGGATGGTTTTGAACAATGTCCCATAGTGTAGGGTACCCAGGAGAAACATGTTAACTGAAACTGTTATAGCATTTTAATTTGCAGGGATGAAGGAAAGCTTTCCATAGATGTTATCAGAAAGATCTTCCTACTAATGAGGATTGCCAGCATGCAGGTAAGTTTGAAGAAGAGTGGTCTTAGTATAGAATTTTGGTTATACTCAAGTCCAAGTGCTACTGTAAGGAGTGTTGTGACACTGAGCTGGAGTTCATAAAAAATGAGCACTTTTTGTTCCAGGGTGATTTTGGATTTTTGCTTCTCAGGGTAAATGCTCCATCATACTGCATGGTAAAATGCATTTGAAAACAACAGCCCTTTCAAAAGCATTTTATCATAAGCATTATGGATCCTACTCTGTCCAAAGACTAAAACATCTTATATGGATGCAGTCATGCCCTTGGTTGAATTCCTGCCTGGGTTGCCTGGAACTAGATTGCAAAGGAAGAAAACTATAGCCTGATTAGATTCTGTCCTATTTCCTGCTGAAGGTTATTTCTTTGGCTAATTGGATTTTAAAATTAGACATTTATACTGATAGTTTAACTTAATTCAGTGGCTCTCAAACTAGATTGGATTTATTTTCCTCAAGTGATAAACTGAAGTTTTTTTGTTAGACATGTTTTTCTTGGGGTCAAATGAGATACTACACAAAGTTGCGCAGAACTTCTCTTGACTCCTTATCTCCACTTTTCAAAGTAAAGGGTAGTGTTTGGGAAAGGAAGTAAGGTGGGGGAAGGCAGAGACAGTGAAGAGAGCGCTTAATTATTTGTACTAGCAAACATTTTCCCTGAAGAAACATTTCCCCTGACTTTTTATTATTGTTGTTATAGTTTATATTATTATCTATTAAATTATAAGGCCACTTGACTCCATTGTGATTCTGGGCAGTGTACATATTAAAACAGTTTAAAGAAAAAGAGAGAAACACAACAGGCATTCAGAAAGAACCCACAAGCTCTAAAAAGAGCCATATAACTGCACCCTCTCTAGCGCACAAAAACAAAAGAAAAAACCAGAAAAACAGATTTAGATGTAATTTTTGTTTAGCTGAAACTCAGTGAATGGGACACTACAAATCAGAGTGGCTCCATAACAGCACTCTGCATTTAATTTTTTTTTCATTCTCCAAAATATATTTAATTGAAAATGGGAAAAAGCGAGTTATACTTGTGCAGTATAATTTTCTAATTTAATTGGTGCAGCTTACAATGGACCAGAAGCAATTTATAATTCACATATCACAGGAGCACCTAAAGAGTATCATTGCACATGTTTCTATATATGTGGTATATTTGGTAACAGCCGTATCTAATGCCACGGATCCATCTCTCCTCTAGTAAAAGTGTTCCCATCTCTTTGGAATGTAAGCAGTTCTATGGATCTCATCCATATGGAAGATGTACTTCATATGCACTTTTCCACATGAGTGTGGGTTTGCAGCATGCCCAACACTGGCTCTGCTGACTCAGACAGGATGTCTCATAAAGGCTGAGTCAGGAACAGAGAATTCTCATGTCCTAACTGGGTTAGGTATAAGCTAATGGCCTCAAGTGCTTTTGAGAATCAAATTGTAGGGCACTGCATCCAAATCCCTTAATAAATAGTTTATAAAGCAGGACAAAAAATAGTTATTTTAGCCCTTAGTAGTTAATATCATGTCATGGGTCCTTGGCTATTCCGAAAGGAATTTTTATTTTTCTAAAATGCACCCTTTCCCCTTTTAGATAGATAGATAGATAGATAGATAGATAGATAGATAGATAGATAGATAGATAGATAGCTAGCTTTCTTCTTGTGATTGTTTAATCTGTAATGAAGTAGAATACCTTCCTTACAAGTGCAGATAATTGAGAAGGCAGATAGCACTTTTTTTTCCCCTCTTGTTATGATGAGCACATAAGATAAGGCTGTGCTTAAGAAACATCTGTGTCCTTGCTGGATATCTTTGTTCCATGCTGTTCCTTGGCAAAGAGATTGTGAAAGCAAACAAGCTCTCATTCAGGGCCTGGCACAGATCCTGTTGCAAGTTACTTCATTTTTACACAGAGTAGACGAAAACGAACACTTCTTTTTCTTCTTCTTTTAAATAGCTAGCTCAGAAGAACATAGCTCAGTTCAATGCAACATAAAATATTGGAAAAAAATTGCTTTATACAGAGAAATGGAAAGTTATAAAAGCCATTTCTTTGAGAATGTAACTGCAGCTGAGAATCCATTGAAGTGGAACTAACCATGAGTGTCAGTTTGTGGGGTCACTGAGAATTACACAAGTATCTAAAAGGCCTGAAACAAAACCATCACAATTAGTTTCTCTTGTATTTTTAAAAACAAAGAATAATAATATGTTTTGGGAGAACATTTTTTTAAAATGTAAGTACATAAAGGGCATAGGGCATATTCGAAATGTAAAAAAAAAAAAAGTTTTTGTTTTGAACTCAGAATAAAGCAGCCAATGATCCAGAGAAACAAAACAGAGAATGGCACAAGTGTTCAATTTTTTTTTTTTTTAAAGCCTTGAAATATCCTGAATATTCCACCACAGAAAACAATAGGAATTCAACACAAGATTTCTGCTATATGTGCCACATGGCCTTCCATGGGAAAAGTAAGCATTTGACAGCAGAGGGCCAAACTCAGTGCCTTGGGGGGCAGGACATGTCAAGTAGTGGGTCTCCCTACTTTTGGAAGAGTTAGGCTAACTTCTAAAATATGATGTTATCCGCTTTTTAGGCTTTTTAATATGTTCCCTGTTTTAAAATGGTGGGAAACCCTATTTCAGTGGTGTAGCAGAAAAGCTTCCAGGAACTGAAAAATACAGTTTGAGACCTGGGGTTAAGCCTCTGATAGCCATCACTTAAGGCTGGGGACTAAACAAACGGATTTCTTTCAACTGTGGTGGAATGCTTCCAATACTGAATTCCAGACTAGCCCAAAAGTTACAATTGACCCAGAGTTTTATTAGGTTTAGATAAATGTAGATATGCACATACAGTATTTCATAGCTAACCAAAAAGAAAATATCTTTACAAGTTGCATAGTATTCAAGATGTGCATTGTTTGGGTCAAATGTAAGTGCTATTATGAATGCCTGGATTTTGTAAATACTCGTGTAGTGATTTTTCAGTCTCCAACTATGTATTACCAACATTTCATTAATTCCAGTTTCTATTTTTTATGTATTTAGGATGTGAGGAAACATGACAGCAAATTTTCTTGGACTATTGGTTGAGTACATGATACTGAACATCAAAAATGTTTCCTACTGCCTAATGATGTAATATAAAAAGACACCTATATTCATAAGAAAAAAAAGAGGAAATACAGGGAGTATAATAAACAAGAAATCAAAATCCATAAAGTATTCTCATTGTAATACAGAGAAGAGATGTAATAGGTATGTTTCAAAGGGATAATAAGTTGTGAGGAGATCACCACATAGGTAGTAGACATAGTAGTTTCAGTAAGATTATTACAGGTATAAATTACTTTGGCCTTGTGAGTTATTATGTAATAATAGCTTTATACCCCTTGAGATGCATTGACTGTAGTTCTTATTTCCTATGCATGCTGCTCTTTTCCAAAAATAGACAGCACTGAAAAAAAACATAGAGCTGTATCAGTTAAAAGTTTTGAAAAATAGGCTGTTTGTTTGAAAACAGTTGTTTTTAGGGGGATGTGTTGGTAAGGATAGAGGTAATTTTGAAAGATAAGTAAGTGCCAGCCTGCCAGCCTGCTGGCCTGCCTTATAACAGGTCTTTGCAAAGCTCAGTGCTTACAGCTTTGTTAAAGTGAGGCTTTCCTTTGAAGCTGCTTCATGGATTGGTGTGACTCTTTTGTTTCTAACAGGGAAGCAAAGCACATTCACTGAAATATTTTCTGGCTATTGGAACTCCAGATGAGGCTTTGAGGTAATAAGAAGTGCCTAACAGAGGAAGATCACTTCATCTTTTCATATCATTGAAGCAAATTGTGTTCCCTCCATGACACAAAGCACCTCACTAAGGTGAATCTAGGCCACCACTAACAGGCTTACTCTCTAGTACCTATAAATATGATAACTGAATGCAGTAATTGTGGATGCATACTTCAGAAAATGTATTTACCTGCAAACAGTACTCTGTACTCACAGGAAAGTAAATCTATGGTTGTGATCTTTTGGCATTATATTTTTTTCTGGTTTGGTAGGCCTCTTTATAAACAGAAAGCTATAACAAATAAAGCATTTGCACAGCAATGTCAAAAATGCTCTAAACTTGAATACTAGGGAATTCATGGCAAAGATATGTGAAGTTTACTTAATAACCACAATGTACAATGTAGCCACGTGCTACAAAAGCTGCTGTTTGTGGTTTTCTGGGAAGACATTTAGAATGAAAGAGAAAGTGCTCTAACATGAAAAGGAAAAAATTCAACATATGGCATCTTCTCCTTACCCTAATCACTTGTCAGCCAGTAGTAAGTTCTATATTTATTTAACACTTGATATGCTTCAAACAAGCTGGTACTGTTCTACTGGGTTGTTTTAAAATGTACTTTCCATTGCTGTTGATGATACTTAGGTGCCATCAAGTCAGTGTTGGCTCTTGGTGACTTTAAGGACAAATACTCACTGCCTTTACCAGACTTCAGTAATAACTTATAACTTTTCCATTCCAGGAATCTTGTTGGTTTCTTGAACAGAAGGAATCAGATCAAATCAAATCAAATCAAATCAAATCAAATCATCAAATCAGTTTATTATAGCCATAAGGCCAGATACAATAAAATATCTCACTTAGATAGAGCTGTATCAGTTAAAAGTTATGAAAAATAGGCTGTTTGTTATATAAGTAATCTAGCTATAACTTGTCTTTGTCTGCTAGAACCCGGGAGCCTGTGAGTTCTAGTCCCACCTTAGGCATGGAAGCTGGCTTGGTGACCTTGGGCCAGTCACTCCATCTCAGCCCAACTCACCTCACAGGGTTGCTGTTGTGGGAAAAATAGGAGGAGGAAGGAGTGTTGCCCGCCTTGAGTTATTTATAAAAAATAATAAAGGCGGGATAGAAAATAAATAAAAAATAAAATAAATATGAATTGTTGGCAAAAAGCCCTGTGGAAGAGCTCTGTCTTCACTGCATTCCTACATAAGAACAGGAAGGAGGCCAAACAGATTTCTGGGACGAGGAATTCCAAAGGGATTGTTCCATCATACAAGACGTTCTGGCCATGCTTCCCTGAACCTCTTGCAGGAAAAAACATCAATATCCCATTCTGGATCAATGAACCAGACGGGCTGATTCTCCCTAAAGAAGATAATCCTGAATACCTATGCATCAAGCTATAAATAAGGAGGGAAGTCTTTCCCTTTATGTAGTCACCCAGCATATGGAGATTGCAGTGCTGCCTTATAGAGTAATTGTATGATGCTTATAGATATGTTGTGATTATAAAAAGTAGGACCATCAGATGTAAGCAGCCTATGGCACTCCAAATTTTGCTGAAAAACAGTTCTCAGTATCCCTCACCCCCACCCATCCTTTCTACAGATTCCAGGAGCTTGTAGAAGGAGGCAGAGTTGTAGTTTAGCAACTTCTGGAGTGTCACAAGTTGTCCACCTCTGAACATGAATCTGTCTGCATGTTAAGTTCAACTTTTGAGACCCTCTGCCTTCAAGAGATTATTTCAATTGGAAATGTGTTATTTTGAACAGGCACATGACTTTTTTTCTAGAAGAGATTTCTTTTTTGAAGTGATGTCAGAGAACAGACCTCTGTTTGAACATTTCATCTGTTTGATGGATTATCCATTTTAAGTCTGTTTTAAAGATTTTAAAAAGAGCTACATAAAGGGAAAGTAGGATTCCAGAAGCTTCTTATCAGCAATTAGCAGACTAAGAAAGACATATACCTCATGTGGTCAGAGTCTCTCTATTACAAGAACTATAGTATTACATTTCTGTATCCTGGGAAATATGGCATTATATATCTGTCCAAAATCTATAAGCATTAGTTAGTTGACTATTACTTCTGGAAGCAAAGATAGGGCAAAACTATTATGAGTTAATTCACTGTAAAACAATAATTTCTCCATGACCCCATAAAAGTAAGCATTTTTCTTTGCTTTTATCACTTAAGTAAGCTATGCTATTCTCCCTCTAATGCCATTTTATTCCTTCTTTGGCCATGGTTATCCTTAAGTGATGACCCAAGTAAATAATTGCATTGGAAGGACCTCCTTCCCATGACAATGCTGGCCTCAGTTACAAATTGTACTTTCTACAGTGGCTCCAACACATATTATGCTATACCACCTGCACATTTTATACTGGAATGAAGTTGAATTTTAGACTATTTTGTCCCATTATTTATGATAATACAAATTTACATTTGATACACAGTCACCCAAGGTTTAATATAAAGGAGAATGGCCAGCAGTTGGTTCACATAAAATCTCATTAGTGCCTTTCATTGTTTCTGACAATTCTTGGAAGGGAATGGATCATTAACATGCAAATAGAGATAACCCCTATTTTCAAGCTAATTGTGACAGTGCATTCTTATGCATTCATAAGATATATTTGGCAGTTTTGAGGCCAAAGCAATTTTCAAGGCTAAATTATTAGAAGAGGCTCAGCCAGGTTTTTAAGCTGGAAGCTAGCTGCATGCTTAATTACAGCTGATTATACGTTATTTTATTGTGAATGTTAAAAGTTGAATTAGCCTATTGCAGAATAATGATTAATAGATTTTAATAAATGAGTAATCAATGGATTTGAAGTAGGATCCAAAGAGTTGTTGGGTTGGTGATATACAGCAAATGCATCTTAACCACCTTGAAATGACAGGAAGCCCATTGAACTATTTATCATACACCATCTATTGACTTTTCCTTTTGAAGTATACTTAATGCCATCAGTTTAACATATCTGAGCTTGTCAGGGAACATTATGCTATAGTTGACAAAAAAGAAAAAAAAATGTGCTGGAACAAGCTGTTGAACCATGAAAGGGAGTAATGCCATTAATGATCATTGTAGCTCCCAAACGACATGTATCGTCATCCCAATATTGACCAAACAAAGTATTTTCTGTAAGTTGTAGAAAAGAATATTAGATGACTGTTCTCTAAGCCCTTGGTAGCACATCCCAGGAGCCATAGGTTGAATGTGTTCCATCCGCTGAGGATGGAAACAGTGGTCTAGACAGAGAGGAAAGGATTAGATAACATAGTCTTCCTCCTTGCCAGGGTCCATGGTGGCATCCTTCAAGGACATAAAATTCTGATTTCAGAAAGCTTCCAAGGAGTGTAGTGCAAGCCATGTAAGTATAGAAAAGAATCTTTGCACCTGAAATCCCTGCTGCACTACTATTCCTAAAGGAAAAAAAAAATTGAAAGAACCACACAGACAAGTCCCTCCTAATTGCTCACAGTGGACAGGGAATTTTTGTTATTGTTTTCAGAAGAACAGAATAGAGAAAAACAAATGCAGTAATGTTCTCCTTCTTCCCTCTTTCCTGACATTCTGCTCTGACAGAGCACTGCGAATCCCAGTTCATTTCTTCGGCTTATCTGTGCAGCCCCTTGTCTGATAACCTGGTACAGCGTTCAGTTGAATGAGAGCTAATAAAATGAAGCTGGTCATGACTTCCTTAGGCAAGTTTGAAGCATGTCTCCAGTAAGAGAGAGACATGGAGGGTGGGGCTGGATAGTTCTCTTGACTAGGAGGAAAATAAAGTATTTCTTTCACAGTGGGTTCCATTCTTTCTGGAAGAACAGATGCTTCTTATGTCATCATTATCAATAAAGTTAAAAGTAGCAAAGAATGCCTTTTTGATCCTTAGGCAAGTTTGTCAGTTCTTTCAATCTTCAACCTTCTTGAACAGGAATAGCTTGGGCACAATACTCATGTGCTGGTAACATGGAGGATGAAGTATTGCAGTTTGAATCAAGCAGTGCATCTGAGGTCTGTTCAGAAGCTGCAGTTGGTGCAGAATTTTGTTGCTAGGAATCTGAATGTGGCACCTTTGCCACTCAAGTATTTAACCTGTTCTATAGTATATGGTAAGGATGCCTTTTTGAAAGTGCTACAATTATCAGGAATGTATTGTCTAAGCAACTCTAGGCAGATTATAACTAAAAAACCAATGTAAGAAAAGAAATACAGCTGACCAGAAGAACAACATGCAAAAATAATGAAATGAAATAAAATGAAACCAATTCAGATAAAAATGAAAGTAAAAGAAGAAGGGGCCCCCACAATCACCCTGTCCCCAAGGACTGGGAGAATCACCAGATCTTTAATAATTTCCTGAATGATATAAGGATGGGAGCCACATGAATCTCTGGGGGGAGGCCATCAAATCTGTATAAAAGTAAAAGTACTAGGGTGATAACAGTATCTCAAAATATTAGGGTTTCGCTGCAGAAAAGGATTTGGAAGAGATATATAATGCTGGTAGTATTTCCAAGGCCATTTTTATTCAACCAAAATGAAGATTTGTCTTTTCTCTAGAACCAGGTACTGTAATGTAACAAAATCCTTCTCCCCAGTATTATTAAAACACTAATTAGCACTATTCTGAATTACTGGTCAAAAAGTCATCACTATGTATATGGGTGGGGTTCTGCAGGCTAACTTTAAAATTTGGAGGGTGCAGGAAAAATACCAAAAAAGTACAAGAAATTTTATATAGTCTTTAAAAAAACATGCACACAATATAAATTGTAGATTGGGCAGATGTACTTTAAGATAGGTGTAGTTCTTCTCCCCAGCTACAGGTCTACACACAGCTGTATGGTACAAATGAAATGGTCCAAATTGCTTTTCACCCAGAAGACCTGACTCTGTACAGTGCTTCCCAAAGTCAGTGGTATATGCCTTCTAACAGAAATTATACAAATGCTTTTAAGAAATACAGACTCTTTAAGAATGATAAATATGTGTATTTTATGTACAGATAAATTAATAATAATCTGGCCAACTATTTTTTTAATAAAATACATTTTTATGCATCTAAAAGGAAGGAAAAATGATACAATCTTTTTTACTAATTGTCTTGAATATCTGACAAGGAAAGTGGGAGATTGTGGGTATAGTTCCAAACCGAATACAAAGTAAGAAATAAGTCATGAAGGACCTCACAGAGACCTCTTGGTGTTTTAGTATCACACAGAAGAACTAATAGTGAGTTTGAAAAATATAGCTGAAGAAGCAGTGAAGCTAAATAAATCAATGTCAAAATCCAAAGATTGCTAGGATGATGAAAATGAAAACTAGTTTAGCTGACAAAGACACCAATAATGACTCTTGACTGGAAAGCTCACATTTCATTCAATTTTTGTGTTGTGAAAGTAATAGAAGCAATGAGATTTACAGCTGTCTTATCTAAATAAAACCAATTCAGGTAGAAAAAAATATATATATTACAAACCAAAGACTTTATTTTTCTCTGTTTGGTTGCTGAAGTGCTATAAGTGCAACTTCATGCATCAAAAGCTTTTAGGTCTCTTCTGAGACTTCATAGAACATGACAGAAATTAAATTAATGACAGCAAATAATCTTTACACTGAGAAATGTGTTTGTGTAATGACTGTATTACTCAATCTGCCATCAAATTCGATTCATATGTAATTATAGTAGAAATCTCTTTAATGGAGTGTAGCATACAGAACACAGTGAAAAAGTTGCGAATGAAAATTCCTGTATTTTCCCCAAGTTAAACAGCCCAATGAATTCAAACCCCCTCCCCTTCTCAGGCATGCAGCCCCCCTCTTCATGCCAGTCAGTTCAGCTCCATGCAGATGTCTTCAACAGCTCAGCAGCTTGATCTTGGATACCAGTGATAGTCCAAACAAGATGCTTTCACACTCCTGGCATGTTCCCTCTCCCAATTCTGCTGACTCGCAAGTCCCAACATGTGTTAACTCTATTCATGCATTTGAATCCAATCAGATGTTCTGGGAATGTTTGATTGGGGAGCATGACAGTTTGATGGGTAAAACACTTTCATCAAAGAGAAATATTTCACTGTTAAAAAAAGGATGCAGTTATTCGGTTTCTTTCCAATCACTGAAAACTGTTTTCCATTAGAGTTTGGTAATGGAAAATGAAACAAAATATGCTTTTTTAAAACTTGGCTAATGAATAACTAATACATGAGATTACAGGTCCTCTCTTATAGCATGTCATAGGTTTGGTTGGGCATCAGTCTAAGACAAAATAGTCTGGCCAACTTTTTGCTTCTTCATTTTTATGTGCCTAGCTATGCACCGTACATGGGCTTTGAATGATGTGCTGAGGCCACAATCAAAAAGTTAGGCAAGTCCAGAATAAAGAAGTAATTGGGACTAGGAACAAAACTTAATTTTACTTTGTTTTACTTTAGTTTACTTTATATCTATTTACATTTAAATTAATACGGCAGTGCAAGGATTTGATCCAGAGATTCAATTCAAAGGTGATTTTACTGAATCCCCAAATCAAATTAACCTTCCAAATAGAGTTGACAATGTGGATTGAATTGTTGAATTCAATCAGGTTCAATTATTTAATCTCTCTTTTTAAAAATCTATTTGAACATTGAATTAAATCTATTTTCCAAAGTAATCTAACCCATCAAATCATACTAAGCTGACAATTTAAATCAAAATGATGGCTTGAACTGGATTATTCATAGCCATATTATTTAAATCTAGATAATACATATTTAACCACTATTCCTTTTGGTCTAATTAAATATCATGATTGGGGGGGGCAGATTTGGAGGGATTGGTGAAGTGTTTCCAGGGGCCTCAGGGTCTCAAGTTGTATGTCCCTGCTATGAACCATTTCTCTTACAATAGTAAGGTGAGAATCCTTTCTCTCTCTATGCCTTATTTCACTGAATGTGAACTGCCCAGCAGCCAGCACCTCTTGACTCTGACCTGGATAATTTTTTCCTATTGGATTTACAAAACTTAAAAATTACTTAACTTTTCATCCAAAATTGAGTATAACATAAAAAAGGACTCCTGCATTTCATATCAAAGTAGTAGGTTTTTTTTTTACAATAGTTTCAATTTCAATAGTTTCAATTACTTAATATTAAGATTTCCACTGAATCATTACATACATACATACATACATACATATGCTGATAAAAGGAAATAAAAATAGGCAATGGAAATTTAACAAGTTAAAATACCTGAAAAATAGAAAAAAGAAGAGAAAAGTCACCACCACCACCAGCACAATAAACTATTGATTTCTGACTTTTTTATTCATTTGCTAATTTGTGATATTTGTAAACATTCAGGCCTCCTTAAAAGCCATACTCTAAGTCTGGTAACTAAATAATGTTGCGACACTGTCCACACATTATTCTTTTGACATCTAGTATTCTTTAAGAAAATCTGAAAATAAAAATGTTTACAACAGTGATGACTGTAGTACCCATTACCACTCTCTGTTTGAAGCTGAGCTGAATTAGAAATTTGACTGCTATTTGCACTGCAAGAAAAGCTGTGGAAACATAGCACGTTAGGGATGCACAGTGACCCAAAGGGATACATCACTTCCTTTGAAGCCTCCATGAAGCATACTTTGAGGCTGCGTTATGAGAGGCTGCAGTATCTCGCTTCGAAACAGCAATGAACAGCCATAGTACTTTGCTTAATCTATCAAAAGTATCTTTTGTGCATGTTCAGAAGCCACTTTTTGCAAAACCAGAAGGCCAGCTGAGGCAGATGGGTCCTGCCCAGATACTTCTGTTTGAAGCATTGAGGTAAAAATAACCTCAGCATGAAGAGCCTGAGTAGAGTGCCTCTGTGTCACAAAGGACCGTCAGACAGAGCACACCCATTTTGCCTAACCTATTCCCCGTCTTTCACTACTGAAAATACATTCTGGCTTCTCAACAATTGCTATTCTCCTAACACAAAATAAAATGAATAAAATAAAATGCCATCTCAAAGCATAGATGCTGGTTGTATTCATAAACCTACAAAGATACTTCTATGAAGAAAATTATCTCAGGGGATAATTTTTCCCTCAGGGGAAAATCAAATGTAGATTTGAAAGGTCTGACTTTTAAAGTTCCACTGAGCCTTTGCCATGTTAGTTGCTCATCCTCAACACAGATGTCAAACTTATAGAGTGAAATCTTTTCTTGCATTCTATTGTTTCTTAGGTAAGTAACAGTAAACAGTAAAGTCACATGCGCATGCTCACACACACACACAGACAAACACAAATACACATGAAACACTGTAGACATTGTAGGAGGAAAACTGTGCTAATCTATGGCAGCAAAAAATCAGAAGGATTGTGGTAACACCTTTTCTGACTAACACATTTTGTTAAACAGCATAAGGTTTCATGATCTGTCGTTCATGCCATCAGATGCACAATGTCTCACATGTAACCTGTATCTCTATAACCAACCTGTCTTCCCCTCCCTCTTCCCCCACCTCATCCCACTTTAAATCCTCCATTAGTCTAGTCTCTCTATTCATCTGGTGGTGTGAGCTGCAGATCACAAAATATGTCTTTTAATGAAATGTGTTAGTCGTTAAAGGTGCTACCAGACTCCTGGTAAATGAAATATTAACAGTTACAGATCTAAAGTTAGAGTAACAATTAAAAATCAGTTTTAGCCAATATTTTAAAACATCAGAGAAAATGTAACATTATTTTGCCTGGAGAGGCCATAAAGGATGTTAGAAGTGATACTAGATTACCTTCCTAGGGAAAGCTTTGTGTAAATGTGGTCAAACAGGCCCTTTAAAGGTGTGTTAAGGAGGGAAATTGCTGAAAAATTCCTTTTCTGAACCCCTATTAGGGATGCAGATGTCTTGTTTTCTTTTGTACTTGGACTTCTATTCACCAGTTAGAATTTACCTGACTTTAGAAGGTAGTGAATCCAGAGAAGTACCTAACATTTGGGTAGATGGGGAAGTGTTTGTCCAAGTACCATCTTTATAGATTTTCAGAAAGTAAGTAATTTTGTTTTTTTAAATGCCTAGCAGCCAGTGATGGTCAGTATTGAAAAGTTACTTTTTTTCCCCAGTAATGTCTGCTGGAATGTTTGTATGTGTGTCAAAATCTGCAAGATGGCAGACGTAGTATTACAATCTAAACCCTGCCCCTTTTGTGCCCCTTTCCTGTTATGTATGTAAGGGGGATGTAATGGAGGAGAAAAAGATGGGGCTGTTTCTTCATGGCAGGCTCTCTCATTGTTTGTTTGTTGAATCATGGTTTTGGCATGACTTACTGAACCATAAATAACCATACAGGATATATTTCCATAATATTCTAATTTTTAAAATTACTTATTGGATTTATATTCCACCTTTCATTTGAGAGCTCATTAGACAGCACTCCCTCCTATTTTTCTCCACAAGAACAGCTCTGTCAATTAGACAGTCTAAGAGAGAGTGACCAGCCCAAAGACAGCCAGTCAGCCTCTGAGAACCTGGTCTCCCTGCTTCTAGTTCAGCACTTTAACCACTATCCTATTCTGCATGTCTGGATAAGGAGACTACTAAGGATCTAAATCACACTGGGTAAAATATGGTTGGCTACCTTGTGATTCATTGTGCTGTGTGCACACAGCTAGGAATGTGCCTCTCCATTCCTTGCTCAGTTAACTGGAATCCCTTAAACTTCCTGAATAGGATTTATGTATATATGAGACATTGATATGAGTTTAAAATAACATTGATGAACTCATGAATTTTTGAAAGAAGCCATGAAAGAGATACTGTAAATGAGGAGGAGCTGTTGCTTAATTTAAAGCATGTGATTTGAAGCAGAAAGTCCCACATTTCTAGTAGGCTTGGAAAGTATCCTATCTAAAACTCTAATGTAGACAATATAACCGTGAATCACCCAATATGCTATCTGAAACATCAATTCATTTCAAGGACATGATTTGAACTTTCACTTCAGTGTGATAAAAAGTTGTGGAAAAAATCCATTCAGTTGAAGAAACTTGCCTCAGAGGCATGATTTAACTGAATTGACTTCTAATCAAAGCTTCAAACTGAAGCTTCCAGTAGAAAACAGTTAATTAGATGAATGAAAGTTAATATAAGTTGCCTACGAGCCAAAATTTTGCTTGTCTGTCCATATATTGTATATGGACAAACACATGCATGCTAATATACAGACATCCATAGTCTTAGGTGAATATGGCCTACATTCATTTCACTGTTATGTCAAACCTCATATATTCGTATTTTGTAGATCTAGCAAAAATAGAAAATGAAAAAGCCCTTGCTTGACTATGGCACTGGTAAGTACACTGCAAAGTTACAAAGGTTTGATTGATAGTCCTGGCCTTCATTTGGTTATAATTTAGTTGGCTCAGACTCTGATTCCATCATTTTGTTCTCACGTTTTCTAAAATAGGGAAAAAACCCGAAAGGCTATTTGTTTGTTTTGCTTTTCACTATAATGGATGGAAAGTGGTATTTTCAAAAAGTTTAATTTATAAATTAATACAAATTAATAAATTGAATAATTTCATAAATTATTATTAGTTTATTATTTTTCAGATAGTTAATCCTACCTGAATTTTAAAAAAACACTTTACACTTTTAAAATGAGCAGGTGGATTGTGGTTGTTGTTGCTGTTGTTGTTATGATGATGATGATGATGATGATGATGATGTAGATTTAATATTGGGAAAGGAGTATGGCAGGATTGTATACTCTCACTCTACCTATTCAACTCGTACGCAGAACACATCATGCGACGTGCTGGGCTTGAGGAATCCAAGGCTGGAGTTAAAATCACTGGAAGGAACATTAACAATCTCAGATATGCTGATGATACCACTTTGATGGCTGAAAGCGAAGAGGAACTGAGGAGCCTTATGATGAAGGTGAAAGAAGCAAGTGCAAAAGCTGGCTTGCAGCTAAACCTGAAAAAAACCAAGATTATGGCAACCAGCTTGATTGATAACTGGCAAATAGAGGGAGAAAATGTAGAAGCAGTGAAAGACTTTGTATTTCTAGGTGCAAAGATTACTGCAGATGCTGACTGCAGTCAGGAAATCAGAAGACGTTTAATCCTTGGGAGAAGAGCAATGACAAATCTCGATAAAATAGTTAAGAGCAGAGACATCACACTGACAACAAAGGTCCACATAGTTAAAGCAATGGTGTTCCCAGTAGTAACATACGGCTGCGAGAGCTGGACCATAAGGAAGGCTGAGCGAAGGAAGATCGATGCTTTTGAACTGTGGTGTTGGAGGAAAATTCTGAGAGTGCCTTGGACTGCAAGAAGATCCAACCAGTCCATCCTCCAGGAAATAAAGCCAGACTGCTCACTTGAGGGAATGATATTAAAGGCAAAACTGAAATACTTTGGCCACATAATGAGAAGACAGGACAGCCTGGAGAAGATGCTGATGCTAGGGAGAGTGGAAGGCAAAAGGAAGAGGGGCCGACCAAGGGCAAGATGGATGGATGATATTCTAGAGGTGACAGACTTGTCCCTGGGGGAGCTGGGGGTGTTGACGATTGACAGGAAGCTCTGGTGTGGGCTGGTCCATGAAGTCATGAAGAGTCGGAAGTGACTGAACGAATAAACAACAAAGATTTAATATAACTGCCCAGTCTAGTTCAATTAAGAGTTCTAAGAGCAATATTTAATTTACAAGTCAGTAAATTAGAAAAGTGTCAAATTATTCTGATTCCCCACTTTCATCAATTCCTAATGCAAATATCAATTTATCACTGTTTATAGTGTTTGTTTGCGTGTGTATCATAAGTCTTTCCACCTGAAACTAAGAACCAGTGCAAAGGTCATCAAGGCCATTCACAACCACAAAATTAAAATAAATTTTGCTACCAAGAATTAAAATTGCCAAGCAGGGTACTGTCATAAAATTAGATTATTCTAACTGGCAATAAAAATCTTTGCTATGGGTGCAGTCCGATGGTCCTGGCCTCAATCTTTCTGAAAGCCATTGTGACCCAGGGTGTTGTATGTTGGAATGGGAAGACCTATGTTCTAATCCACTCTCACCCATGGAAGTTCACTGGGTGACCTTTCACCAGGCATTCTTTCTCAACTCAACCTATATCACCAGGTTGTTGTAGTAAGGAAAATTATGAGGAGGGAACTCAAGTGGCTTGAATTCCTGAATGAAAGTTGGGATATAAATCTAATGAATAAATAAACATTTCAGGAAACATACAATGTTTTGGATATTCTCTTCTGAACTTGAAGAAGAAATTTCAATTTCAGAGGGGGAAATGTGATTTTGGAAGTCCTTCTAGCTGCCAGTCTCCAAAGCTGTTTTTCCCCATCCCCACCTACAACAGTTCAGAACTTCATTTCTTCCTGATCCCACAATAGTTCAGAACTGTTGGGGTGGGTGTAATTGCAGAGGTTAAGGCACCAGGCTAGAAACCAGAAAAGTATAAGTTCTAGTCCTGCCTTAGGCATGAAGCCAGTTGGGTGGCCTTGGGTCAGTCACTCTGTCTCAGGCCTAGGAAGAAGGCAATGGCAAACCACTTCCAAAAATCTTGCCAAAATACCTTCAGGGACTAATCCTGGCAACCACCAGGAGTCAACCTTGACTTGAAGGCACACCCACAACCACATCCACACAACCATAAAACTCTATTTCTTCCTATTAATTCTAATTGAAGAAACTTGGGGTTTTCTTAAGCAACAAGGGAAGGAAAATGTATTGTTGTTTTTTAACTATCACTCTGCTTGGAGGAACCTGACAGGATGTTCAAGGCCACAGAGCCTCTAAGATCAGAGTACTTCATGATTATAAATTAGATTGGTCTATAAGGCACCTTGCATAAGGAAATAGAGGAAACATTGTATGATAACATTTCAGTCAAAATTACCTATAATAAATATTCTTCTCAAGGATAGTTAAGGTATAGCAGATATATATATACATATGTGTGTGTGTGTGTGTGTATGTGTATGTATGTGTGTATGTGTGTGTATGTATGTATGTATGTATGTATATATATATATATACTCACTCACTCACTCACTCACTCACTCACTCCCTTCTTACCCCTATGGGTGGTTTGTGTCTACTAGAGGCCTGGGATTTTGAGGGTTCTGCGCAGTATCTTAACATTGCACTCTTCTGGACAGAGATCTCTGATGTTGTTCCTGGGTTCTGTTCGAGCCACTCTCCCAACTTAGGAGTCACAGCCCCGAGTGCTCCTACCACCACTGGAACTATTTTGGCATTTACTTTCCACATCCCCTTTAGTTCCTCCTTCAGGCCCTGGTATTTCTCCAGCTTCTCATACACCTTCTTCCTGATGTTGCTGTTACTTGGCACCACTACATCTATCACCACTGCTGTCTTCTGGTCTCTGTCTAGTACTACAATGTTTAAACTTGCAGTTTAGAGCAACTGAAAACAATCTTTCTTTGCCAATGACCAATTTCTTGCAAGTCTTTCCCTATTCCTTAAAATGAGTTCAAGGAGGAAATGTCACATACTGTATATTATAAATCACATCATCTCATTTTTATTTTTATTCTTATTTTTTTTTCTTTTTGGCCTCAATTTGTTTTTGGCTTTTGCTTTTCTATCCTGACAAGATCCGCATTAGCTCTGAAATGTAATGCTGTTAACCACAGCGGAGTTGTTGAAAAGGGCTGTTTTGATTTGATAAATACTGTAGGAATATAACCCCAAGGAATTCAACACAAGAAAATATTTGATGCTATTTCTTTTTTCATCTTTACTAGAACTTGAAATAACAAAGTCCATCAAGGATAGTAGCTCTGATTATGATTTGACTGATACATTTTTTAGATATGAGGGATGTTGAGGTACCTTCTGTCCTTAACAAATGTAAATAAAATTTGCACATCAGATAGTGCCCTTTATTTTATTGGTGTGATTTGTTTTGCAACTTACTTATTTGAAATCCATAAGTCATAAAGAATTCAAGGAGCAAAAGCAGGTGCATTTTCAGCAGCTGTTATTAGATACAAGGATATAGGATGTCACTAAGAATTATGACCATTGTCTCCATGTTTTCTAACTGCTGCCACAGATGGCAAAATAAGTGTACCATCCAGGCCTTCTCAAAATGCAACCAGTGGCTGAAAAGATCGGTCAATAAATTCTGTTGTCCAAACAACATAACTCAATGAAATTGTTTTTGCAGCAGGATACCAAGTATGGCACAATGTTTCACATGAAATGATTGTTGTCTGTGAATACTAGGTTTTGGTCAACTCATATACTGGCACCCTCAGAACAAATAGAAAGAATCAGATTTTCTGTAGCTAAATAAGCACATTGAATTGAAATGATTATAACTATGCCCAGCATATACAAACTGTGTTCCAGCATATCTGTTCTATGTTTCTACAGTGTCAAGAAATTTAATGGCTCCAGCAAACAACATGCATGTTATGGAAAGACAAGACTGTGAGATGATTAAAACTATACTTTTACATTGCCCAGAAAGAGGACTGAAATATGGCTGGAATAAACGTGGACCTGAGCTGTAATTTTTTGTCAGTACATGCTGACAAACCTTATCAGATTTTTCAAAAATACAGTAAAATGTCAACCCAGAAGAAAGAGCTGGTGGTTTTTCAATCAGTTCCACATTGGTGTCACAGATCTGTCCTGCACACTGCAGCTCCCACTACCTTTTCTATATGAATAATACCTTGATTTATATATATATATATATATATACACACACACAGACACACACACACACACAAATACATACACACATACACATACATACACACACACATACATACAGTGTGTGTGTGTGTGTGTATCAGTGAAAAGACTGCAGCACATTAAGACAAAATTAACTTCCTACTGATTTTAATGGAATAATCTAGAGATAGACATGTTAATTGCATACTTGAGGATAATAATGCAATTGTTTTGTGAAGCAAAATTATGTAAAAATGGTACAAAGATTCACTTTGAGAAGATCAGGCTATGTTGGTTTTGAGGTTCTCAGTAGGACCCCCAGGGTGGGTGTATCAGTTAATCAGTATCAGTATCAGTGTATCAGTGCATCAGTGCAAATGTGCAAATAGTGGATTTTGTGGAACAAAATAGTACAAAACTCTGGAATTAGTTTTAGGTAGAAACCAAATCTTGGAGGTTGTAATTAACAAAGCTTGTATATATCTATAGTTTAAATACATAATTAAAGCTTTGTGCAGCCTTCCCCAAACTGGGCGCCCTCCAAACATGGGGATATCAGTAAGTCCCACCTGCAATATTCCTCTGAATGGCCTCGTTCCAATTTTGTTCAGCTCCTTTTAGATCTTTGTACAAATGTGCACATGAGAACATCCATGTGCCCATTTTCCTTAATGCTGTTTAACTGACATGTATACATGTTCGTTCATTCATTCAACATATGTTGTACTTGGAATGCAATAACTTCGATGCTTCTCCACTCAAATTGAATGGATCCATCCTTCCTATGCCATATAGGTATTAGTAAAAGCATTTTACTGTAAATCTGTCAGCTTCACAGGGTAAACCAGATAGGAATCAGAACCCGATGAGCTAATTCTACTTTATTGTAAAGCTACATTGACAGAATCTTGCAAGTCTGAAAGTACAATTCTCCCCCCCCCCCCCCGCCGTCTCCTTTACAGCCTGAGAAACTAGGGAGGGTCCCTTCTGAGCCTCTTGCTCTTTCTACTATCCAACTGGGGGCTAGGCTGTCTCTTATCTGATTGTTCCCTTAGCAGCATTTCTTGGCCCATTCTCCCAGGGTCTTTTCCACATACCATCACAAAATCTGTAGTTAGTGGAGTATGATCACATATATAGACAATATGCCTCAAAAGTGAATATGGAAATATTTTTAGCATTACATATGAAATGTAAACTGTTTATCCTATATTAGGCCTGATTTCCTTTTCTGTACTAGTCCAATAATCCATATGTTTATATTTGATAATAACCCTCAACTATGTTCTGAGTGTATTATCTCACTCCCTTAGTTCTATCACTGTTGCTTTCTGTCTAACAGCCTGTGGAAGGAGTGAGATAATACACTAATGCAAGTTGCAACTAAATTGGCTCCATCTGGAGTTTTGCTGTACCCCAGAGAGCCAAAATTAGGCCAAATCCAGAGGGACGTCTACTATATTTTTGCTGTTTTTGAGTGCGATGCTAAATAATGTCTTCACAATGAGTGATCCTTAAATTAATGAAATGTACCATGCCAAGAAAACAAACAAACCCTACACCAATGGGGCTATAACATTTCAGCAATATGTTAAATAAACATTGCCTTTTTATATTGTTTCTATATTTTTTTGTATCAGTTGTTGTTTGCCAAATTGAAACATAACTAATAAGATCTCTTCTTGGAGCTGGGGTCTCTTCATTTCAAAATATTGTGAATGATGAAGATGCTTTTAAAAGCAGATGTCATCATGCCACAATGCCTAGTTAGTGTTAACTGTGGTTGTGCTTCTGCAACAGCACAAATCAACAGCTGGGAACTGAACCTACAGTATATGTATGTTGGTTGGCAACTGTTAATACATCCTTGAGGGAGGGGGAGTTTCTGGCTGCCTTCAAGGAGGCGCTGGTACACCCCCTCCTCAAGAAGCCATCCCTGGGCCCTACTATATTGGGCAATTTTCGCCCTGTCTCCCACCTTCCCTTTTTGAGAAAGTGGTGGCTTTGCAGCTCCAGAGGGTCCTGGAGGAAACAGATTATCTAGACCCCTTTCAGTCAGGTTTCAGGCCAGGATATGGGACAGAGACTGCATTGGTCGCACTTATGGATGATCTCTGGCGAGAGTGGGATGGAGGGAGTGCATCCATCCTTTCTCTCCTTGATCTCTCAGCGGCTTTCGGTACCATCAACTATGGTATCCTTTTGGGTCAGCTCAGGGAGTTGGGGGTGGGTGGTGTAGTCTTGCAGTGGTTCACTTCCTTCCTCCAGGGCCAGTCCCAATCAGTGGTGATAGGAGAGAAGAGATCTGCCCCTCGATCCCTCCGTTGCGGGGTGCCACAGGGTTTGGTTCTCTCTCCTCTCCTATTCAACATCTACATGAAACTGCTGGGTGAGATCATCCGTCACCACGGGATGAGGTATCATCAATATGCTGATGATACTCAGTTATATATCTCCATCCCAGGTGAAGTAAGTGATGAGGTAGCTGCCCTATCCAGGTGCCTGGGGGCTGTGGGGGTCTGGATGGGAAACAACAGGCTTCAATTGAACCCTGGTAAGATGGAGTGGCTGTGAGTTGATGGCTCCTCTGTATCTGGGAAGTTATCATTTTTAGTTCTGGATGGGGTTGCACTGCCCCATTCAGACCTGATGCATAACTTGGGGGTCCTCCTGGACTCACGACTCCTGCTCGATAAGCAGGTGGCAGTTGTGGCCAGAAGGGCCTTTGCACAACTTCATGTTGTGTGCCAGTTACGCCCTTTCCTGGATCAAGAGGTCCTCCAAACAGTCACTCATGCCCTGGTCATCTCCCACATAGACTATTGCAATGCACTGTACATGGGGCAACCCTTGAAGAGTATCCGGAAGCTTCAACTGGTCCAGAATGTGGCCATGCAAGCAGTTATTGGTGCCCCAAGATCGGCACATGTGACAGCACTGCTGCACGAGCTGCACTGGGTACCAGTTTGCTTCTGGGTCCAATTCAAGGTGTTAGTTATCACCTTTAAAGCCCTACATGGCATGGGGCCAGGTTACCCGAGGGACTGCCTCATCCCCTTAACATCAACCTGCCCCACCCAGTCATGCAGAGAGTACATGCTACGAACCCCGCCGGTAAAATAATGCCACCTGGCAGGGTCCAGGAGGCAAGCCTTCTCTTCAGTGGCACCCGCCCTCTGGAATATTCTGCCCCTGGAGGTGAGACAGGCCCATTCGCTCCTGGACTTCCGGAAGAACCTAAAAACCTGGTTCTACCGCCTTGCCTGGGGTGGGAAGGGCACCAGTTCATCCTGGGGGTGGCTATTATAGATCTCTCCCAACAAACAAGATCTGTGCTGCTGAATTTTATATTTTATATTTTATATCTATTTTATTTTTATAGAGTTATTTATATTGTAATTTATGTGTTTTAATTCTGATTGTAAACCGCCCAGAGTCCCCTTTCTGGGAGAGATGGGCAGTGATAGAATTTTGAAATTCTATCCAAGAATTTCAAGAACAAAAATATAAATAAGTTAATTTATAAATATATATACTCTAAACCCTAGAGATGTCATTGCCCAGGTATAAGAATTATCTTTTTAAAAACTGAAATTTTATTTAAACATTGGGATTTTCATCACACACAGCTTATCTAGCATTGCCTTCATTTATGTGACTAATTTGCCTCAGGCAATACTAAAATCACACTTTTACTTTTGGTATAAATTGTCATGCTATCTGTAAAACCCACAAAATCCCTTATATGTATTGTTGGCTTCAATTATTCAAGGTAATTAAAGTTTCTAAAATAGATGTCTAATTTGCTTTGACCTTTTTGACATCTGAATCTGAGGTCAAAGAAATTTTTCACTTGGGGAGAAAAATGACGTGCCAAACCTGTTTTGACAGAACCAGTGCTCAGTTTCTGTAAAATAGACAAATCTGAAAGATGAAACAAGATCTCTCAGTAGAAAATGCTGATGTTTTCTAGTTCCCTTTCCCAATTTTCTGCTTTTTCATTCATGTTGTAGGAAGACATATAAGAAACTAAATAAATCCCGTGCCCATCCTTTCTTCAGCATTAAAAATATATTTCTCACCAATACTCTTTTTTTTCCCAGACTCTTTCCAAATCCGCTAGATTGAAATAAGTTCACTAGATACTTGCAATAAAATAGAGCAAAGCACATGAATCCAATCAGATGGGATTCCAAAGTGCTTTCAAACTGAGCAGAACACACATCCATCTCACCATTGCATCATGGTAATGAATGTGAGGATGGTAATAAATTATGGCTTTCATTTATCAATATATGTATGTCAGTAAATATACATCTGTATGTTTTTCTTTCCTTTTCTCAGTTTTTTTTCTTCTTTTATAATTTTGTGTCATTTTCTTCTTTTTTGTATTTCATTAATAAAGAAGTAAAAAAAACATATTAAAAAAGAAAAATAAAAAACGGAATAAATTATCCTTATTTATGTATTTATTTACTTATTTATTTTTCAAATTTCTATTACCGCCCATCTCTTCCAAAAGGGGGACTTTGGGCGGTTAGCTTTTCACAAGGCATTGAAGACTTGGCTGTTTCCCCAGGCATTTGGGTCAGGTGGATAGATGAGCTCTGTTGTTATTGATGTGTTTTTTTGTTGAGTGGGGTTATTGTTTATCTTTGAGTGCCAAGTGGTTATATGTGGTTTAATCTTTGTCAGCTCCCGAGAGTCACTTGTGTGAGATGGGCAGCTATATAAATAATATTAAATAAATAAATAAATAGGGGGCATGGTGGCTCAGTGATTAAGATGCCAGGCTTGTCAACCGGAACGTTGCAAGTTCGGCGGTTCAAGACCCAAGCACCACATGACGGAATGAGCTCCTGCACTCACCCCAGCTCTTGCCAACCTATCAATTCGAAAGCATGCAAATGCAAATAGATAAATAGGTACCTCTTTGGTGGGAAGATAACAGCATTTTCGTGATTGTCATGCTGGCCACATGACTGCGGAAGTCTCCTTAGACAACGCTGGCTCTTCGGCCATGAAACGGAGATGAGCACCACCCCCTAGTGTGTCATTAGACATGACTAAATGGGAATCTTTGCATTTACCTTACCAAAATAAATAAAGTATAGATGGGTTGGTGAAAACATTTATTCTACTAAGAGCATCATTTTTTAATTGACTTTTTATTCTGGCTTTCCATCAAGGAAAAAATAGGTGGCTGAAATAGGTACTTACAAATATAAAATGAAATTAAGAACAAATTGATTGAGCCCCAAAGGAAATGTACAGCTAATGAAAATTTACAGCTAATGAAAATCTTTCATTATGTGGGTGATATGGCCTGAATACTGCATTTTTCAACCTATTAAAATTATTGTTATTGTAATTGTTTTTTTCCCAGAGAAGCATTTTTATAATTTCCATTTATTTATTAATTAATAACCATGTAAGCAGCCCAGGATATCAATAAGTTCAGAAGCACCTTCTTTTGCAACCAGAAGAGTGCAGAATATATCACAGCTAAGATGCTAGGTCCTCCCTGTGTAGAAAAATATTGAAGGTTAGGTGGGTGGGCGGCTACTGGATACAGCATTTTGTCATATGAACAAAGACAGATGTAAAAAGAACCGGAATATTCTTGGCAAATTTTCTCTAGCTTCATTATTATTTGTGGCACCACTTGTCAGGAATATACAGTACAGCTGGATCTAGTATGGATGATTGGCAGTAGATCCATAGTTTAGCAAATGCTATACTTTAGCAAAGACTCCAGGTATTATTAGAGCAAATAACAACATGAACAAAAAACCCCAAAGCCACTTATGTTTATTTCTTTAGGAAGGACTGGTATTCTGACTTCTTTGATTCTGAATGTAAAATGTATTATCAACCTGGGGTTAAAAAAAAAGCAAAGTATATACACCATCACCCTGAATGCCACTTAACTTTGCTGATTCCACTACTAATGGTACTGAGCAAATCATTACTGTGAGCAAAATGTCCTTCCAGTCCTGTTCCTCAAAGTAAGAAATCATCTGCAGTCACTCAAAGACTCAGCATGGCTGATTTGAAGCTCTTTGCACACAAGATACTTCCACTGAGAATTCTGGTGATACTCCTTCCAAAAAGACTCAAGAGGACCTCAAAGCAGCCAGACCAAGCCTTCAGGTGGAATTTTCTGCCTTGTAACTTCATGGAGTGGATCCAAGAGAAGCATATTTTTGAGTGATTTCTACAAGCCTAATCCTTAATCTCATGAAAGCATGATATTGACATCTCAAAGATGCATAACCTATTCTCCAGAACAGGTTTTCAACATTAAATATCTTCTTTTAGTGTAGTTACTGAGAACTTTCATTTTGCTGGTGCTGGAAATCTAAAGACATGTTCTACTTGTGATCATCCACAGAGATCCTACTTCAACCTCCCTCCCATTTTAAGGGAGATAAATATATGTTGCCCCCAAAGCAGAAAAGCCTCTCCATAAAGATATGCCTATATTTATAGACTATCTACATTCAGATGCCTAGTAAAACTGTTTTGTTTGTGGAGAATGATAATAATTCAATTGAATTTAATTTTTGACAAGAGCTTGGAGGTGCCAAGAAGGTAGGAAGAAAACCAGCTGTGCTAATTCTGTGAACCTCCTGTACCATGGGTACAGTGTTCTGGGATCATGTTCTTTTTTTGTAAATGGTGGGTGGAGGACAGAAAGAAATTGTCTTTAATATGTTTATGTTTAATGAAATTTTAAAAGTGCATTATTTTTATCTTTATTACACCAATGTTATGTTTTTATTGTGAACTGTCAAGAGATTTTGGGATGTATAAAAATTATATGAGAGCCAGTTTGGTCTAGTGGTTAAGGCGCTGGGCTAGAAACCAGGAGACTGTGAGTTCTAGTCCTGCCTTAGGCATGAAAGTCAGTTGGGTGACTTTGGGCCAGTCACTGTCTCTCAGCCCAACTCACCTCACAGGGTTGTTGTTGTGGGGAAAATAGGAAGAGGAAGGAGTATTAGGTATGCGTGACACCTTGAGTTATTCATGAAAATAATAAAGGCGGGATAAAAATTATATATATATATATATATAAATAAATAAAAGAATGAATTCAAATACACAAAGGTTAAGTTAAAAAATGCAGGCCAAATAATAGTCTTGAATTATTCCTTTCCCAAGTGTATGGAATGTGTTTCCTTGACAACAGAATCATATCTGTATCTAGGCTGTGATTTTTCTTTACCATATTGTTAAAAATAGTGGGAAACTGTGGGATTCAATATGTATTTACAAACACAGCTTCATTGGCAACATGCCTTCAAAGCCAATCAAAAGACTTTATACTTTAAACTGAATCCTAAGGCACTTCAAAATGAAGTGCTCTTTAATTCGGTTTCCATAAAAATGTGACAAGATCTTGAAAATGCTTTTATAAATCCTCAAGTTATAATGTTATTAAACATTCCATTTGTAACCAGACTTGCTGTCTTAAAAAAAGGAAGCTTTTAAACATATTAAAAATAAAATCTTACAAGTTAGCAAAAAAGCATTTTCTCCCCTGATGAATGACCTCATTGGTTTTAATTAATCTCCCATTCAAAAGTTTAACTTACTTCCATTCTGGAAGGTTTTGACATAATCTTTAGGTCTTTTTGAAGCTAAACATTTCTAGCTTGACTGCATTCACTCTAAAAACTCTCTAATTAGTCATTTATTCTTCTATTCATTCATTTCTTCTTTCCTTCATTGCTGCTAACTCAATAGCGAAACATATCCAAAAGTTATAGCTGCAACACTGACAGATCAGATACAAATGATTTTATATGTTGCAGGAATGAATCCCTAGAAAGAAGTGACATTGTGCAATTAAAACAACCCATTTTGTGCAAATACATTATTTCAGAAAAATTCAAAAGACTAATCATTTTGATTATTTTTTAATAGCAATGTGGAACTCTGAATTTACTGCCTGATGAAACTCCTGAAATGCATTGTGTGTCTTCAAAAGCTGTCTAGGCTGCTGAATAGGACACTATAAACCTGATTTCAACAGACCGAAAACAAGATGTGACAAGCAGTTTGACACTGGCCCTCGACTAATTTCCGTTATTTGTAAAGAGGCACATCTGAATAGAAAGAGCTCAACAGAATGGGTCAGTATGGTTGAGGCCATGTCAGTTCACACATAAAAACCCAGTGCAGGGAAAAATAAGCAGCCATTGATTTTCAGAGAAAGCCCCAGAGCCTGTGGAAAGTTGCCAAAACGAGGCACCAGCTGCTCTCTGCTGGAAGCCTTTGTGGGAGGATGAGAGCAGAGGGAGAAAGCTGGTGGGTCTAAGAAAGGGGAAATGAGACAGAAACCAGGATAGAAGAGGGGTTGCTGACTGCCTCAGCAAGGCTTCATTCTGAGAAAGTGTTTAAGAAAAACTGCATGCACACACACACACACATATGCACACACACAAACATACATGTCCCCCTTCAACCTGCCCCCTCCACAAACACCCACACCCCAGTCCCCTCTACTTCTATTTATGCAGTGAATTAGGAACATTTCCAATGGGAATTTCTCATGCTCTTTCCCACTTCCTGAATTCAATCTACCTTTTTTCTCCCTACTGCTCTATCTAATAAATAAATATAGGCCTCAAAAAAAATAATCAGTGTGATTGCAGATCTTCATTAGCATAATTGCATTATGACAACAATCTTGGAAAGATAATAAATGGAGAGTATTTTGCTTGAAGTCTTTAGGCTAATAATAATAACAACAACAACAACAACAAGCCTACCTCAATTCTTCTTAAGTACTTCAGCAATATATGAAGGAGGGGGAATTTTAGTGATGAGCAATAAGTCTTTGGTTTAAAACTAGACATTTCAGAAAGTGCAGCTTTTGGCTGCATAAATATTCATAAGACAGCATAGCATCAGCCTGGACCTGCAAGTTTTAGACAGATTCCAAAGGTGAAATGTTCATTACAAAGCAATAAGAAAGTCATGCTTGCCCATATTTGCTTTTAAGCACATACCAAAGCTACATAGAAAACTTTTATTTCCCCATTCTCTTATCATGAGAAGGGACGGTATCATACAGAAATGCACATATTAAACAAGGATTAATTACCATTTATTTATTTTCTTATTTATTCATTATGGTCACTGGAATGACCAGTTCTGCCCAGTTTCTCCTTTTCTCAAAGATCAATTCATTTCAACACATTTGTAAATCAATATACAAATTGGTCCAAAAGTAATTTTCTTGAAAACTCACATGCACTTTTTCCACATTTTTCCTAGTATATAATTCTGCTAGTGAAAGAGTGATTGGTGGGAGCTAAACGTTTGGCAATGTTTCCTGAATCAAATGTGTATTTCTATTTCCTTTATGTGCACATTTTCTGCATACTTTTTCTTTAATATTATTCCCTTTTCTGCACATTTTTAGAGAAGCTATGTACTTCATTGCCAAGGTTTGAAATATGTGTGAATGTACAGTCTGATTCGCACAGAGATTTGAAAAATGCAGAATTGAAGTGGGCAAGTTCATCTTGGACAAGCAATATTTTCCCTGCATCCTTCATTGGAATGCATGCTTTCTTGTGGAATGATACTTGGGTTTATTGTTTTTAAATGCACTGCTCACTGCAGGTTTTGAAAAGAGGTCTAGATAGCCAGCTGTGGGGTATGGTTTAGTGCATTCCTGCTTTGAATAGGGAGTCAACTTAGATGACCTAGAGCAGGGTTTCTCAACCAGGGTTCCATGGAACCCTAGGGTTCCATGAGAGGTCACTAGCGGTTCCCTGGGAGATCACGATTTATTTTAAAAATGCAGGCAAATTCACATTAAAGAGGCAAATTTCATTCTTTATTTTTAGTTTAAGAACACTGTTCATGCATATATACAGGCCTATAGTACATGAAACAAATATGATAATTTTGTAACTTCTGGCCTATATTTTAGCCTGAATGTGCAGGGATTCCCCAAGGCCTGAAAAATCTTTCAAGGATTTCTCCAGGGTCAAAAAGTTGAGAAAGGCTGTCCTAGAAGTTGTCTTCCAATTCATAAATTCTATATGTGCAGCTTGTGCATGGCAGTCATCTTAGTGTATCAGAACCCACATAGCATAGTGCAGTGTTTCTGAACCAATGTTACTTGTTCCAGCAATGATATGCAGAAGTAGATTAGATGGCACATAATTCTCCTCCTCAAATTGGGAGAGAAGAGAGCAGAGAACGAGGGTGGATACACTGCCAGTCCATGTGTCAGTCTGCTGAGAGAAAGGAATTGATAACCTCAGCAGAGTATTTTACGGGTTCAGGACTGAGGCAGTGTCTGGCTTAGTAGCCAACATGAAATATTTCTGAGTAGTTTTCTCTCATTATTTTGGATTTGGCTTTGATTTTTTGCTGAGGGGACGACTGCTCCCACAGTGGCAAAAACTGCTTCAGTTAGCTTTTACTAATTATTTTACAGTTTTAGCAGTACCAGTTATGGTCAACAGCATTACTGCAACCTTTATCTTCATAAAACTTGCCAGAATTGTTAAACATTTTAAAACCTTTAAACATCTATGCCCTTTCTGGAAAGACATTGACTTTTTGTTTCTGAATTGAGGGGAGCCAAATTCTCCAGTCAAAGGGTGATTGGTGAGAGTTAAGGTGTGTTGGATGGGGTCACACCTTCCACTAATTCATGCTTTGTTTTTATCACAGTTTATTTAATCTTGTGTATTAAAACATTTGTATTGGTTGCCAGGCATTTTCCAGGCACAATAGAAGGTGCTGATTTTAAACTTCAAATAGTTTATGATCAGCTTATTTGAAACACCTTCTCTATATATGTTACATATAAACAATCCGGCAGCCTTTTTCTAAAAAACACAGAATTAAATCTTGAAGACATGGGATAATATTGATCAGACTTTCCATGATGTGAACAGAGAGCCAATTCACAAGCGGAAAGGAAATACCTTTTAGCAATTTAAAACTGTAAATCTGGTGTTGCAGTGAAGTAAAATCTTTTTTGTTGCCCCCTCCCTGTATGACTAGGAGCAGTAATTCTCCATATACCAGTAAATTCTACATTTTTAATGTATGATTTGAAAGTACATTCATAACATGAAAAAAATATATTCATAATATCAATCTGTGCTGATATTTGTAATACTTAATAAAATTATGGATATTAAATAAAATGGAGTAGCCCATATGATATCAATAAGTTGCCCCACACCCACATCCCACATTTCAACATAGTAAGGTCATTTATTTGCAGTTACCGTGGCAAGATTATACCTTTTAAGTCAAAACCAAACAATCTTAATTTGGATTATAACAATATGTGAATCCAGCCTCTATCATGAAATATCAACCTGGTTGAGACTTCCAGGAAAGAAATGGCAGACTGAAAATGGCTCTGTGAAAAGCAAAGCCGACAACAGTGGTGGAATGAAGACTGGCAAGTAGAACGGGTCTTCGTAATTTCTCTCTGGACAAAGACAGGAGTTGAGATCACCCACAAGAGCTCCAGACAGTTGCTCCTTGTGAGAAGACCACAAGATAGTAGTCTTCATCAGGTTTAGAGTTCTGGGAGATAAGGGAATAGTGATCTTGTTCCAACCATGGACAGTGCCTTTGAAAGGACACTGGATTCACATACTTCCTTTTCTAATCACTTTTGGAAATTGCTTGTTAACTGAACCTTTGGATCAACAAGTTTTACAGCAGCTGGTGAGTTTCCTTCAATCCTTAGTGAAATAAGATTTAAATACAAGTTGAAGGACTTTTAAAAAAAGTGTGTGTGTGTGTGGAATAAACAGCAAAAGGGAGATTACACCTTTGATTTTACAAAGTTACAAACTGACTAAAGGTCCAGATAGATTTGAAATAAGATTTTGGAATTAATTGTAAGAACCCTTCCTGTGGGAAAATGCTTTTGTTTTCAATTATTTTTGTTAAAAAAATAGTAAGATAAGACTTTAAAAACTGGACACTAGACGGAACTAGAAGGAACTAAAGACTACAATTAAAGAAGAAGAACTCTCATACTCAAATTACAAATCCAGAATGAAGCAAAATACTTTAACATTAGACATATTGAAGGATATTTTTGAACAATGGACCCAGAACTTAATTTTAAGAGTGTCTATAGATAGACTGTATTTAAAAGATGTTATGGAAGAGGAACAAGTTTTACCTGACAAGATTGAGACTGATCTGAAAGTAGATTTAAAAGTGACAGGCTACAAGAATGACATGAAAAAAGATGGTACACTGGACATACAAAAGAAACCAGATGATGTCTTAATAATTAAAAGGGTTCTTGAAAATAACAAACCAAGAGAGTGACCCGGATAATTTTCCTCTATTGGATTTTCAAAAGAGGCTTGTTAAAGCTTTGAAGAATTTTGTGAGAAAGGACAAATAAAAAAAAAATAAAAAAATCAAGTTCTAGGACATTATTTGAAGGGGCTAAAGTTCAAGTCTATGGCCCTCCTGCTTAATCTTGACACTTCTTTCTACAACAGACCTAAATTCATTCCATATTCCACATGTTTCTGCTTAGGCAAGCCAACTATGAAATGTATACAAAAATAATTACCATCCAAAGCAATATCTTTCAGGTGATATCTTTGCTAATGTATTAAATGTGGCAGAAAAGGACATGAAAAGTGTAATGTTGATCATGAATATTTCTTTTGCTCCATTTATTACACTCATCCAAGGCAATTCTTAAACTCAAATATGCCCATCTATTGCATACTTCTGGAATCAGTTTTAGCCTGCTGTCTGCTGATTGCCAAATGCAGTATGCTGAGACATGCACAGGTGGAAAGAAGTCAGCTAAAGGAGTCTCCATGTGGTTTCATGAATCACTACAAAAAATGTGCCATAGAAAACAAAGCACTGTAGAAATCCTTAGCAAACCAATTTTCTTCAGTAGCGTAATACCACATTCACTGGAGCAGCTCAATAAATAGGAATTATGGCTTATTCTTTATTTTCTCATTCATGCTCCAGGCACTCTGTATGCACAATTTTATGGTTAGAAATGCTCAGTCAGTCAAGAGTAATAGTACTCTGAAAAATATTTAAAAATAATTTCCCAAAATGTCCCTTTTCTTGTATCACTGGCTATATTGTGATGAATGGTTTGTATTCTTGCTAAGTAGCCAGGAAATAAAATTAAGCAGAATATGTTTTGCTTGAGCAAACCTAAACTAACAAAGAAAAGGCTCTGATTTTAATAAAATAAAATGTATCTAAGGCAATGATGGGAATACTGTCTATAGCCATCTAAAAAGTGAGACCCAGTAATAAGAAAATGGAAAAAAGTCCAAGAAAGCTAAATTGACTTGCATCCAGTTTTTGTTTATTTGCTGCACTTTTAAATGCCTGATTTTCAAAAATATGGCCAAATAATAATGGGGATGCCTACTCAAGTTGGGGAAGTTCAGATGGAAATTCAGCCTCTTTCTTATTCCTTAGTGGTCTGTATACTCATTATATCTCCCATACATTTTAATCCATCCTTCCCAGTACTATTTTGTCCTAGTATACTTCATTTTTTTCCCCAATTTTAATAGATATTTATTTTTTCTTGTGATCCTATTACAAGTTGTTTTTTACTCTCAGCCCAATATGGACTGTGAGTCTCTTACCATTTCATTTTTTTTTCAGTTTTTCATTTGTCCATTTCCATTTCATTTCATATTTCATTCATATCCCCATTTCATTTTGCTTGCCATTTTTACTGGCTTTGTTTAAAAAACTGGTGTTATCTTCCTATTATCTATCATCTCTCTCTCTCTCTCTCTCTCTCTTCCTCTTACTCTTTTGTTCAATTTTTCACTTAGTTTTTAATTTCTGTAATTTGCTTATAATATGATCTTAAATACTTCGTCATTTAAGAACCATGGCTGTTGCTGCCAAATCATTGTGGTCATTATTATATTAAGAATAATCTCCCTTTCTCATCTCCCATTCTCTTTTTTTTCCCTCCTCTTTCTCCAACATTATTTGATCTCAGAAAAGCTAAGTGAGGTTAATATCTGGGTTGAAGAGCACCAGGAAATTCTAGGTCTCTAACCTAGAGAAGAAGGTGAAGAAAAAAAAGTGCCAGAAGAAGGCAATAGCAAACTCTTTTTGTATCAACGTTCATATAATCACCAAGAGTTGAGTGCTACTAAGAAGAGATTTACTTTTATAGACTTCCATGCTGGCATGAAGTAGAGTGGGAAGGGAAGGCAATGAAGTCATGGAGACTTACTTCCCCTTTCTCCATGTATGTATTGTACTAAAAGTTTTGCTAGCAAAGTAAACACTTTCTGGAGATGATAGCCTCCCCACTCCTGCTCTCCAAGCATTCAGGATTTCACTTTGATATAACATGAAACTCATGTACAGTTCCCAATTTTTCTTGTGTTATGATCTTAATAAATACATATCCACTAAGTCTGATACTTAGGAATCATTTTCACTGGATTTATTAGTGCTTTATTTTGAATGGACATACATAGAAATGACTCAGCCCATGCATAAAGTACTTAAACCCATTAAAATAAACAGTAATGCCTAACCAATGAATTAGAAAAATAGCCAGGCTAAGTGAAGCTCATAATCATGCCATCTTAGTGTTAAAATGATAGAAAAAATAATATTGCCTTTTAAATATTCATTCTCAGTTTTAAAAGTGCAATCAGATTATTTATGAAGTATTCCTTCAGTTTAAAAGATGTTTCATATCTTTCAAGTGCATTTTGATTAAGGCTAAATATTTTGTTTATTAGTATTTTTACAAATAATATCCTAAGGATCTCAAGGCAAATTACATTACATAATACATATGTTAAATATCTTAGGACCCCAATCCTAGAGTGACTGTTTCTCTTAAATCATAAAAGACCTTAACAGACATTCCTAAAATGTTTGGTCAGAATTATATAAGCCATTCTGCTGTTCTTTTAGGACCAGCTTTACAAAATATTCTGGACTTCAGAGTTCCTGTCATGTTCTAGAACACCTGCAACTTCCAATTTGTCTTCAAGTGCAGATGAAGCAGATTGCAATGATCTATTCAAATGTTTGCCAGAGTGTAATTAACCACAACCAGGTCATTCCCAGCTAGCTGGCCAAATATACTCCCACTTGAACCTTCAGTGACAGAGATAATCCAGAACACTAAGATTGCACATCTGCTTTTTCCAGTGAGTGCATTATAATACAGAGTCGAAGACATATTCAATTTCCTTATCTGTGACTTACTGAATAATTTTCAGTTTGTTGATTCTCATCCAGCATTTTAAAGCAGTCCAACACTTGAATCATCTCAGCTGACTCTAATCACAGGGAGAAATAAAATCTGTCCTGTAAAATAAATATTATTGTATAGGACAGTCTAAAAATTTTATAACAGTATTCTATAGAATGTTGGCTTATGACAGCCTGCTGGTTAAAGACCAGTTTAGGAGGATTTATTTAGAATTCCTAGTGGTTCTTTAGAAAATCAACTTTAAAAAAATCTCTTACTGATAAATTGCTTGCAATTTGCCAGATTATATCTCTAAAAATAAAACACCCTGCACAGTTTAATTGGCCACCAATTCCTTTTATATTTCTTTCTGCAGAGGTTTCCAAAGGTAAAGTCAAAGACTGTGAAGGTTAGGGCAGGATAGTTACAAACAGATCAGTTTTATCTAAGAGGAATCAATTAACTGGAAAACTCAACAGGAACATACTGGAGAAGTATAAATTGGTTAAAGAAACAAAGCACAAGAAGTTGAGACAGGAATGATATAGGAAAATTTCAGTCCAGTCACCAATCCAGAAAATGTATGCTGCATGAAAGAACTCCCTGAGTACTCTAGGAGAAGTCAGGCAGGATAAAAGGTTGCAACTGGTCATAAATTTCTAGAATAATTCCAATTTTAATGCTAGTAGGAATTTTGGAGGTATCTCCATGGTGCCTATTGCTTCTACAGCATAAATGGGCAACTTGTAGGCCCCATGTGGCTTTCAATCAATGTCAACCATCTCTATGTTCCTCACAGCCTGGCAGTCAAATGACTAGTCAGCTGCAATGAGAGGGCTATCATGCCTGAGACATAATTATTGGAATTAGTCCAAATCCACCCAGTGTCATGGTGTATGTTCAAATCTTATTCCATTCCATCAATGTCTGTAAAAATTGATATTTAAAAAAAAAAATCCATAAAACTTAGAGCTATTTTATACAGTAGCTTCTGAATCTGGCTGTCCACAATGTAGCATGTCCTTTCATATAACTTATGCAGCTAGTCTTATATGATATATACAGTATGTAGGTATGTATGTATGGGGGTGGGGGAGTGAAGGCCAAAGTGGTCCCAGTGGTGGTAGGAGCCCTTGAGGCTGTGACTCCTAAGCTGGGAGAGTGGCTCGAATAGATCCCAGGAACAACACCAGAGCTCTCTGTCCAGAAGAGTGCAGTGCTAGGAACAGCTAAGATACTGTGCAGAACCTCAAACTCCCAGGCCTCTGGTAGAGGACCCGAGGTTGAGGAAGACACATACCACCCATAGGGTTGAGAAGGGATTTTTTTTTACATTTATATCCCTCCTTTTGCAACAGGAACCCAAAATGGTGTACTTAGTGCTTCCTCCTCCCATTTTTCCCTACAGCAACAATGCTGTGAGGTAGGTTCAACTGAGAGAGAGCTCAGAACAGGAAAGGAAATGCAATTTAATAGGCATAATGGAGACTGCTGAAATGAGTCTCTTGTTCAGAATACAAGAGTTGAAAGACTTTTTTTTCCCAGAAAAAAACAAAAAACAGAAGCAATAGAAAGGGAAAAGTATTATCTGTTACAAGTATTCTCACCTGTTCAGAAAACCAAGTAAAAGAACTTAGCACATGCTTAGGGGCCTGATCAACTTTTATTAATTTAGATGGCTTTATTATGCAATAGTATTTAATTCATAGTCTAGTATAAATATAGATGTAGCAGTGCTAAATGACAAGAAGGAGTATGAGAAGCTGGAGAAGTACCAGGGCCTGAAGGAGGAACTAGAGAGGTTGTGGAAAGTGAAGGCCAAAGTGGTCCCAGTGGTGGTAGGGGCACTCGGGGCTGTGACTCCTAAGCTGGGAGAGTGGCTCCAACAGATCCCAGGAACAACATCAGAGCTCTCTGTCCAGAAGACTGCAGTGCTAGGAACAGCTAAGATACTACACAGTACAGTAGTATCGGGTTCTCAGTAGAGGACCTGAGGTTGAGGAAGACACCTACTACCCATAGGGATGAGAGGGAATATATATATACACACACACACACACACAGACTCAGACACAGACACAGACTCAGACACACACACAGACACAGACAGTACACATACTGTATTTTTCTCCCTAGGCAATATTTTACTTCACCGCTATGTTCCTTAGGCAACTTTCTATAAGAGGTTCTTTATTATTTAGCATCTAACATATAATATACTTTTGCCCATTACCTACCCTTTTACTCTTGTTTCTCTAACCCAGTAGTGAGTAACTTGCAGCCCTAGACTGCAAGGTGTTCCTCAGCCTAATTCCAAGCACCTTTGCAAGCAAGCAATCCATCCCTTTAACAGGAAGGACGTGTGTCATCTTAGCAGCCTGCCAGGTGCATTTCATCAGAGAAAAAGGGAGAGAAATACCATGGGAGGCTCTGGCTCTTGCTGTGCTGACTGTTGACTTATAAAGACTCCAATGGGAGTATAGCTTTTGCCAGAAGAAAAATTATCTACTCTTGGTCTAATAAAATAGCCAGGAAGGTGAAGAGCAACTACATAAACTCTAGAGAGGGGTTTGGAACAGCACCTCCAAACGTTGCTTGCTTCTCATAGATGGCAGTAACACTGAGTGTACTGCCACATAGGATTTTTGTATTGCTTTGTGACAGTGTGATCCATAAACAGCTGATAGAACCCACAGTGGCATCAAAATGACGTGTGAGTTGTGATGCTACTGCACAAATGATGTAAATTACATAGTTGGTCCAAGTATGTAATTTGTGTCACTTGCATGATGATGTCATGGTACCCTCTGCCTCTGCCCTCCCCTCCCCCCCAACATCCATGGTGCAATTTCATGCTATCATCTACTTGGTAACTGAGGCAATTTATCTGGTTCTGGAATCATATAAAAGCAAAGTCACCATTAGCAATGCTGACCTCACCAGTGATCCATTTTCTCATTGGTGGGAATTCTTCCCTTTCCCCCACTTCCTGGGTCGTGGACGTATCCAATAATCAGTCTCTCCCCTCCCAGAGCATCAAGGTCCTGATTCTAGTGCCTCTCTGTTGGCATTCTAATCAGTAGTTATAAGGGAAGTTTCTTATTCCTAAACCATGGACAACAGTGAAACACAGTAATGTTTTTTTTCCTTTACTGCTTCACTGCCAGACAGCAAATTGTAAGGTAAGTTTTTGTTAGTGTTCAATTTCACTGGTATGGTAGATGCATGCCAAGGGTTTGGCCAGAGGGTTGCTGGACATGGGGAGGGGCAAAGTGACAAAATGTTTTCTTTTCTCATTTCTTTTCTCTCTTGTACTTAGGAATGCTCCTATAAAGTATTCATATATTGAATTTTTGTATAAATTGCAGAAAACAACCACAAATCAAATCAAAAGTATAGAGGATGGAAAAAATAATTTTACCCTCTCCGTACGTGAAGTCTCCATTCACAAAAATGATTGCACTTTTGTTTCTAATTTGACTTCGTATTTCTCAGCTAGGATCATTTCTCTGTATTATGTTATGTACATATTAAGGAACTACAGAAACATAAGATGGTGTTTGTGTTTTTGGAAACCTTCACACTGTTAAAGCTGCTTTTTCACAAACACTGAAGCTATTCATTTGAAACTTGTCAGTCACAATCTCTTCAAAAGCATAACTCCACCTGAAATTCCACAAGAAATAACAATAATAAAACTATATTGTCAGTATCCTTCCCAACACAGCATCCCTGTACCTATTATAAGAATGTATTTTTGTTTATCACCTCATGAGTAATTACAATTCTAAAAAGTCATCCTGCGATATACTGATTAGAGTGGTAAACTATGACTGGGTAGCACCAGGTTCAAGTCTATCCTCAGGCACGGAAGTTCATTTGGGGCCAGTCATATCATTCAGCCCAAGCTGCCTCACAGGGCTGTTTCCACTGTGGAAAATGGATAATTCTGTGCGATATATGTAGGAAAGGTGCATGCCACTAGAGTGTGAACACAGGTTCAGGGGATCTGACTGAAATGTGCAAAGCCATATAGATTTCCAGTTTTCCCCTTTTATTGTGTTCATTTAAAATACAAGGCCAGGTTACTTGTGGGACCACCTCTTCCTGAGGGTATCTGCCTGTCCTACTAGGTTAGATAGGGTAGGTGTGCTCCATGTCCCTTCCCTTAAATATTGCCATCTGATGGAACCTCAGTGGCATGCCTTCTTGGTGACTGCCTCGGCCCTTTGGAACAGCCTCCCACTGGAGATCAGAGGGATCTTTATCCTTTTAGCCTTCTGGCTCTTCCCCCAAGCATTGGGCTAGAACGGGGTAGGTGGGAGTTGAGCTGTAAGGATGTTTGGTCTCATGCCCGGGAGGAAGGATATGTTTTTAACCATGTTTTATGGATTGTTGTGAGCCACCTAGAGTCCTTGTATGAGATAGGCCGGCATAGAAGTCCTGTAAATAAATAAATAAATAAATAAATAAAATGAATGAATAAAAACCATTGAAAAGCAATTCCAGCCAAACTTTATCAGAACAATCAAGCAATTTGTTTTTTCCAGCTTTAAACTTCACTGTTTTTCATTCTTTTGCAAACAGTTCCCTTTCTATTATTCTATTATTCTATTCCCTCAAATTTTGGGTTGGATCATAATTTGGAGTGGGGGACTCATCCACCAGTAATTCATTGGCTTTTGCTTTTTGAAGTTTAGGTACAGTGACCTAAACTTTATTGGACATAAGGACATTAATATGTCCTTTATTATAACGGACAGTCCTTCATTTCAGAAAGCTGTCCTTTAGTTTTATTTATTTTACAAAAAGTCACTTTTGTCCTTTATTTTGGTCATTTAACTTTAACCATAGAAATGGTGGCTTCCAGGGGAGGTATAGCGAACTGAAGATGGCTCTGAAAAAGCAAAGCTGATTACCATGGCAAAGAACAAGGAACCATTGAGTAGGATGGTTCCTTGGAACCCTCCAGATAAGGAGAGGATGGGAGACTCCTGAAGTGAGTCTGCCTTTAATTGTGAATGAAAGAAAATTTAATCATAAGCTTAAGAATTTTTTTATATAATAATAATAAACAAAAGTGATTATAAAATGAAAGTGAGGTTTGCAAACTTAGTGTCCCTTAAAAGACTCCACCATGGATGCAAGCAAGATGACTAATCCTGTGGTAATTAATTAATTGTAAAGTACAAACAGCCTATTGTGGGAAATAGATTCTGCTTTGGTTTTTACAAGGTATAACATAGCTAAGTAATTTCATGATTTCAAAAACTGGACACCAGAGGAGACTAAAGATTTTAGTGAGAGGAAATATATACAGGCCTGTAAAGATGATGCAAAACGTTATGACAACAAAAATACTGAAGGAGACTTTGGAAGAATGGAATAAAAAAATAGTAGTCACATGATCAACAATGTCAGTAATAATGTCTGCGTCTATGGATAGACTGTCCAAAAGATGTTATTGAAGAAATTCAGAAGCAGAACAAATTTTATCTGACAAGATAGAGATGATATTGAAAATTGATTTGATACAGGTTAAAATAAGATGTTGTTACTTCTGGCTACCCTTTAAAGACTGAAAAGATTTTTTTTAGTGGATTTGTTTATAGATAAGAGATGGGATATGGGAGGAAGAGATAAATGTTTGCAGCATTAGAGAGGGTGAAGAATTACTAAATTTGTTTATACTTGTTGTGATGAAGGTTGGAAGTCACTTGTTTATATATTTGCTTTCCCTTTCTTTGTTATATTCTTTTCTTTCTTCTTTCTTCTCTTCCTTTTTCTTTTCTTTTTCTCTTTCCTTGCACTTTTTGTTGTTGTTTATTCGTTTAGTCGCTTCCGACTCTTCAGTTGCTTCAGTTGCCTGACTATTATCTTGTTTCCCAGGACTTAAAGAATGTTTCAGCCCCCTTTGCCTAGGTAATGGCTCTTATCTTTTTCTGTCAATATCATCTTTCTTACTCCTTGCAAAAATAGAAACATGCTACCTTATTTAACATTAGCTTTACAGTATTTAGCTGGGAATCCTGTTTTATCAGTGATATCAGCTGTGGAGTGTAGAACTGATTGTCCATGTTGTGGAATGTAGAGGAAGTATAGGGTTATTAGTCAGGTGGACCATTCATTGTGATTTTCCAATTCACAGTACATCTTTCAAACTGGCTAACAGCATACTCAAGAAAAAGGGTATGAAATGTTAAAAATCTCAAACAGCACTCCTTAATAAAAACAGTAACCATTAACAATTGTAGGTAAGATTTAACAGCCAACCAAGCCATAACTGTTGAGTCCTTGGTACTCTCTGAGCTTGGTTGTTTGCTTGCAGACATTTCATTACCCAAATAGGTAACATCATCAGTGCTAGTGACTGTGGGGTTTGCTCCCTGTTTCTATGTAGTAGCTTGTCAGTGATGGTGAGTGTGTCATTTTCTCCTGAGTAGTTCCTTCATCAGGGTATTCTTTTTTGCTCCCTGTTTTGTTCTTGTTTGTTGTTTATTCGTTCAGTCACTTCCGACTCTTCATGACTTCATGGACCAGCCCACGCCAGAGCTTCCTGTCAATTGTCAACACCCCCAGCTCCCCCAGGGACAAGTCTGTCACCTCTAGAATATCATCCATCCATCTTGCCCTTGGTCGGCCCCTCTTCCTTTTGCCTTCCACTCTCCCTAGCATCAGCATCTTCTCCAGGGTGTCCTGTCTTCTCATTATGTGGCCAAAGTATTTCAGTTTTGCCTTGAATATCATTCCCTCAAGTGAGCAGTCCAGCTTTATTTCCTGGAGAATGGACTGGTTTGATCTTCTGGCAGTCCAAGGCACTCTCAGAATTTTCCTCCAACACCACAGTTCAAAAGCATCAATCTTCCTTCTCTCAGCCTTCCTTATGGTCCAGCTCTCGCAGCCATATGTTACTTTGGGGAACACCATTGCTTTAACTATGTGGACCTTTGTTGTCAGTGTGATGTCTCTGCTCTTAACAATTTTATCGAGATTTGTCATTGCTCTTCTCCCAAGGATTAAGCGTCTTCTGATTTCCTGACTGCGGTCAGCAACTGCAGTAATCTACGCACCTAGAAATACAAAGTCTTTCACTGCTTCTACATTTTCTCCCTCTATTTGCCAGTTATCAATCAAGCTGGTTGCCATAATCTTGATTTTTTTCAGGTTTAGCTGCAAGCCAGCTTTTGCACTTGCTTCTTTCACCTTCATCATAAGGCTCCTCAGTTCCTCTTCGCTTTCAGCCATCAAAGTGGTATTATCTGCATATCTGAGATTGTTAATGTTTCTTCCAGCAATTTGAACTCCAGCCTTGGATTCGTCAAGCCCAGCATGTCGCATGATGTGTTCTGCGTACAAGTTGAATAGGTAGGGTGAGAGTATACAGCCCTGCCGTACTCCTTTCCCAATCTTAAACCAGTCCGTTGTTCTGTGGTCTGTTCTTACTGTTGCTACTTGGTCGTTACACAGATTCTTCAGGAGGCATACAAGATGACTTGGTATCCCCATACCACTAAGAACTTGCCACAATTTGTTATGGTCCACACAGTCAAAGGCTTTAGAATAGTCAATAAAACAGAAATACTGTAGGTGTTTTTCTGAAACTCCCTGGCTTTTTCCATTATCCAGCGGATATTGGCAATTTGGTCCCTAGTTCCTCTGCCTTTTCTAAAGCCAGCTTGTACATCTGGCAATTCTCGCTCCATGAATTGCTGAAGTCTACCTTGCAGGATCTTGAGCATTACCTTACTGGCATGTGAGATGAGGCCACTGTTCGATAGTTTGAACATTCTTTAGTGTTTCCCTTTTTTGGTATGAGGATATAAGTTGATTTTTTCCAATCTGATGGCCATTCTTGTGCTTTCCAAATTTGCTGGCATATAGCATGCATTACCTTGACAGCATCATCTCCTGACTGCAAGATTTTGAACAGTTCAGCTCGGATGCCATTGTCTCTTGCTGCCTTCTTATTACCAATGCTTCTTAAGGCCCATTCAACCTCACTCTTCAGGATGTCTGGCTCTAGCTCACTGACCACACCGTCAAAGCTATCCCTGATATTGTTATCCTTCCTATACAGGTCTTCTGTATATTCTTGCCACCTTTTTTGATCTCTTCTTCTTCTGTTAGGTCCTTGCCATCTTTGTTTTTGATCATACCCATTTTTAGCTGGAATTTACCTCCGATGTTTCTAATTTTCTGGAAGAGGTCTCTTGTCCTTCCTATTCTATTGTCTTCTTCCACTTCTGAGCATTGCTTGTTTAAAAATAATTCCTTATCTCTTCTGGCTAACCTCTGGAATTTTGCATTTAATTGGGCATATCTCCCCCTATCACTGTTGCCTTTTGCTTTCCTTCTTTCTTGGGCTACTTCTAGTCTCTCAGCAGACAGCCATTTTGCCTTCTTGGTTTTCTCTTTCTTTGGGATGTATTTTGTTGCCGCCTCCTGAACAATGTTGTGGACTTCTGTCCATAGTTCTTCCGGGACCGTAACTACTAAGTCCTGTCCCTTAAATCTATTCTTCACCTCCACTGCATATTCCTTAGGAATATTAGTGAGCTCATATCTAGCTGATCTGTGGGTCTTCCCTAATCTCTTTAGTCTGATCCTAAATTGTGCAAGAAGAAGTTCGTGATCTGAACTACAGTCAGCTCCAGGTGTTGTTTGTACCGACTGTATAGATGTCCGCCACCTTTGGCTGCAAAGGATGTAGTCAATCTGATTTCGGTGTTGTCCATCTGGTGAAGTCCATGTATAAAGCCTTCTCTCAGGTTTTTGGAAGAGAGTGTTTGTTCTGCGGAGTGAGTTGTCTTTGCAAAATTCTATCAGCCTATGTCCTGCTTCGTTTTGTTCTCCCAGGCCATGCTTACCTGTAATTCCAGGTGTCATTTGACTGCCCACCTTAGCATTCCAGTCTCCCGTGATGAAAATAACATCTCTTTTAGGCGTGTTTTCCAGTAGGTGCTGCAGATCCTCATAGAACTGCTCTACTTCAGCTTCTTCAGCATCTGTGGTTGGGGTGTATATTTGGATCACTGTGATGTTAGATGGCTTGCCCTGAATTCGAATTGAGATCATTCTGTCGTTTTTTGGATTGTATCCAAGCACTGCTTTAGCCACTTTACTATTAATTATGAAGGCTACTCCATTTCTTCTGTGGTCCTCTTGTCCACAGTAGTAGATCTGGTGGTCATTTGATGTGAAGTGGCCCATTCCAGTCCATTTCAGTTCACTGACACCCAAAATGTCTATCTTTAATCTTGACATCTCACCAATAACCACATCCAATTTGCCCTGGCTCATAGATCTTACATTCCATGTTCCAATGGTGTGTTGATCCTTAGAACATCGGATTCGCCATTCACCACCAGGACCGTTGGCCACTAACCGTCCTTTCGGCTTTGAGCTAGCTGCGTCATCATGTCTGGGGCTAGTTGAACTCATCCTCTGTTCCTCCCCAGTAGCATTTTGACCATCTTCTGACCTGGGGGTCTCATCTTCCCATGGTATACCGACATATCTCTGGTTGTACTGATCCATTTAGTTTTCACGGCAAGAATACTGGGGTGGGTTGCCATTACCTTCCCCAGGGATCACACTTAGTCTGACCTCTCTGTCATGACCTTCCCTTCTTGGGTGGCCCTTCACGGTTTAGCTCATGGCATCATTGACATGCTCAAGCTCCAGCACCACGACAAGGTAACAATCCTTTGCTGAAGTTGCACTTTTTACTCCTCTTCATTTTCTTTTCTTTAAGTTAGATTTTACTATTATTATTAAAATCTGTAATTATACATATATATATACTGTATATATAATTTATTTTAAAATCAATTTACATATACTGTTTGATTTTAGATATTTTATTAGGAACCACATTTTTGTAAAGTTTTTCTTGCTCTTGAATTTTCCTTTGTAAAGCAAACTACAACTGGCTTTGTAAAGCAAACATAAACAATTAAATTTTTTATCCTTATGAACCTCTTTCAGATTTGCCCCTTTTTCAGGTTTATTGCCCCTTTATTTTTTCCAAGAATATATGGTCACTGTAAGCTTAGGAAATTTGGGTGTGGGAGAAGGGAACCCAAATTTTCTCTAAGCATTCTCCAGAGAAATTTTTAAAGACTAAATCTTACATTGCAAGATTGGGGGATTTTATCTGTTACTATTTAGGCTATATTTCTTTTGAAAATATCCTTTAAAAATAAATTTTAATTTTAATACATACAACAAATTCATTTGAGCTGGTTTTGTGCAGGAAGCGTTCCCTGGAGGTTGCATCCAATTAGTTTTTCTCTACTTCTGATATTGAATAATTTAGATGAACACACATGCATAGACACACATTTTACTTGCCCATGTTTTTGATTCCTTCTTATTCCTTCATTTGAAAAAATTGCCCCGTGGCATAGTGGGTACCAGGAAATACAAATGAAATATTTTAAGCAGCCATGACCCTTTCACCCAGGATTCTGTTTATAGATACATCAGCTATTAGTTTCTTTAAGATCTTTAGTGGGTCCTGTTCAAAATAAGCTTTCATTTCCTCTAGGCAACTTGTTCAGATTCTGTTTAATTGTAAATGACTTTTATAGCAAAACTATTTCATCTTGTCAGATTTTATTAGCATTCTTAGGGTGGCTTACTGTGTGATAAAGATATTGTTTCTTTTTAAGAACTGGAGGGAGAATATAATCTATAGGCAAACAGGCCTAGATTAACTGTTATATCTAAAATGGTATCAAGTAAGACATAATTCAAATTAAGAGATTCTCTGGTCCCTCATTATCTGAAACTTGAGTGAGATGCTGTAGGAATTTCTTGTTAGATTTAGATTTCACAACTTAGATTTCACATAAGCATGCAGAAGAACAACACAGAGTGAAATCTAAGTTGTGAATTGATGCTATTCATTGATCATTCATTCAGAGCATTTTTAGAGTGTACTTTATTTCAAACTGGTGTAGTATTTTACATCACACAATAAAATCAATGCAAGTGCTGAAACAATCACAGAAGGGGGGAAATATTTTAGAAGTTAAGAGCTTGGGTAAAATAGCTAATCATTGCTCAAGGACTCAAAAACATGGGTGTAGGTACCAGGTGAATTTCCCCCAGGAAAGAGAGACAAATCAAAGTATTATAGGCCTTCTTCCCAGCAGCCACCTACCTTTCACCAGATAGCAAAAGAACCTGGAGGAAGAAAATATTAGTGTACTGACAAGTGGGAGTTGTTAAGGCACTTGGAAGATGGTTTTCTCAGTTCCCTGTTGTGGTTGGTAACCTAGTAGCTCTATTTTGTACTAACCCCAACAAATAGTAGTAATTCTAATTGGAACAAAGCTAACTGTAATCAGGCTTTCTCTTTATGGGATAAGTCTCGGGTAAAGAGAGTTACTCTGTGCCACTGAGGTCTCTTGACCTTTAGTTATACAGCTGGATTAATGAGTACCTCCAGACTGCTAATCTACCACTTTCCAGAACAAATTGAATACCACTTCCCCAGGCAAGCATGCCCTCTTCCTAACTTAAATCTCTCTGGTATTACAGTATTTGTATCCTCTTCTGATTTAAACTCCTCTGGTATTATTTGTAAACACCACTGTTCCGAACATGTTTCCCATAGGGTGGAAAATGGTTGGCCACATATGGGTTGTATAGGTTTCTGGTCCTCTTCCACCACTGCCAGTTGCAAATTGTGTCAGATACAGGAATTCTATGATGAAGCATAAGGGACTACAGTTGGTTGCAAATCACAGCACTATAGAGTATATACTGAAACACTAAAGAAACCGTACCACTGATAATTAAAACAGCCAGAGAAAATCCCTGTCCATGACTCTGTTACATTGTAATTAGTAGTGATGTTCATTATACAATAAATCACATACTATGGGAAGTAGTTCCTTAAACTTGGCTCTGTAACTTTCTTGGCAAGATTTCAAATACTTGGAAGATTCCATTATGTTGAAAATTAATCAGATTTCTTCTTACTTTCTCTTTCTGCTATACAAAGCAACCCATCAGTCATTCTCCAAAATATACAAATTCACAAAATTTAAGGTTTTTTTTAAATAAAAAAGATAATTCTCCTCTGACTATTTTAGTTATCCTTTCCTACTTACTATATTTCTTCTATATCTGTATCCTTCTATATCCTTTTCAAAAACTGAGTTCATTAGACCCATACATGGATGAAAAATGACTCTTATTGTAATTGTAATTGTAATTGTTACTGTTATTATTATTATTGAAAAACACCATGTCAGAACCAGTCTTGACATTACAGATATTATTCTAACATATGTCAAAATTATTTTATCGCTTAATATTAAACCATTTCAAAACTGATCCAACTGCACATATAATTTAAACCAAAATAGGTACAATGCATTGCTCAATGTGCTATGATTCTATATTGCAACTTCACACTGGACAGTTGCAAAAAAAGGACAACAAAGATAATGTCAGAACTGGAAACTATTCACCAGTATATTGAGCCTTGAAGACAGAGGAGTGATATGATAACAGCTCTATTTGAAGAGGAGTCACACAGAAGACCATGGCTCATTTATCAATCCAGAGTACAGAACACAGAATATTGAACTTAAATTACAGAAAGGTAGATTCTAGTTTAAACCTGGGGAAAAAAAACTCACATGATTTGACAGTAGAACCAATTTCCTAGGGTGAAAATGAGCTTTTCTTTCCTGAATATATTCAAGCAGGGCTGGGACAGACTTGTCAAAGATGCTGTGGTTGGATTCCTGCATTGAGAAGGGGGTTGGATTTAACAGCTTGAATAGTTCCTTTCAATTGCAATACACTAAATAAACAATGTATGCAGATTAGATGGAGACCATTTCCTGGGACCATTCACCTGGGTTTCCTTACTGGACAGAAAGGCATTTCTTCAGCAGAGTGCAACATATGTTATTCTAAAACAGATGATGCAATACATGCTTTTGACATATATCCCCTCTCCTGCTCTGCTTATGCAAGGTTGCAGCTATTTTCAGTGCCATTTTGATCCAGCATGAGCTCTCATCTACAGGTGTAATCATTTATGGCCGATGATACTCATTTCTGAGCTGTTCAGCTTCTTCATTACGGAGCAGAGTATGACCTTGAGTACATAAAATGTAGGCAAACAATGTGCTAGTTAGACAATGCTGTCCTAGTTGCTTCTGATGTAAAACTATGTATGAAATGCATTTCACAAATCTTAAAAGCACCTGCACTTGCTCCTAGTCTGTATCTTCTCAGATTGGGATCAGACTATGATAAGAATTGCATTTGCCCTGGTAAATCTGGTCACTTCATTTTCTTTAATGTAGCTTTTCTTCAAATTCCCACACTTAAGGTGTGATGTTATTCAGCCTTTTTGTTTGTGACTCATTGATTCTGCACAATTTTCTCAGTCAGAGCTGGGAGTCCCAGAAATTTATTTGAAGCCAAACTTACTATCATTTCCATGCCAAATGTGCATTTGATTTTTATACTTTCAGGCCTTTTCAGATATGCACTAATTAGTTGTTCCTCCTCTTATGTACATAGACAAATCTCTTGATTTTGCTTTATCTCATTTTGATAATTTTGTTGAATTCTTACCATGTGATCCAAAGGAAATTCACATCCATGTTGGACAAATTCAATAAATTAATATAATTTTTCTATGTTTCTTTACTATGTACAAACATGTTGTGTCTGTTTACTACATATGGTTGAATGCTTAAGGATTTAAATCATTTCTGCTCTCTGATTTTAAAAAAAATGAACAAAACAAAATTCTCACCCACTCCTCTGTTATGCTGTATTTTCACAGTGACTTTTCTCAAGTTTTAACAACTCTGAGAAATTGCAGGCTACACAATGCCAGTACACCTGGAAATTATGTGGGGCACAAAAGATCAGCATAGTTATTTACAAGTAACTGTTATTCCTGTTAATATGTAACAGCTATCTCACTATTTTTTGGCAATACCACATTTATAGCATTTGTTATTTGTAGCTTGCCTGCTTTCATTTATTATAGCATTAATAAAAAAATGGGGAAAAAGTCCAGGTGAATGGTATTTGTCACCAAAATTCAATTACATCTTTTAAAATATGGCAATTAGATAGAGGCAATCTATCATTAGAAATCCACACTGAGAAAACTTGTCTTGCAGATTTTTTTATTGATGAATTATCATTATAAAAAAATGCCACAACTCAGTGTGATACTCTCTCTCTCTCTCTGTGTGTATATGTATGTATGTATGTATGTTTCTATATGTGTGTATGTTTCTATTTTACTGTATGATAATTCATCAGTTTAAAAAAAAATCTGCAAGAAAAGTTTTCTCATTGTGGATCTCTATTGATAGACTGCCTCTATCTAATTTCCATATTTTAAAAAATGTAATTGAATTTTGGTGATAAATACTGTTCACATGGGCTTTCTCCCCAGTTTTTGTTAATACTATAATATAATGAATAATAAACAATAAATAAATTGTTTTTATAATTCTAATTAATGAATAAAAGTCTGATATGTATCTATATATAAAGAGGTGGCTGTTTTATTAGTTTAATCATTTTAATTAAACTTTAATTTAGGTGATTGAAAAGAAGCATTCAAAAATTATCTATAGGAGGTTTTAAAAAGTGTGTTTTATATTCTAAAGGAAAGAGCATCCACCTACCTATTTAGCTTGAAGCAGCTAAGATGGACCACTTCCTTCATGAGGAAACAATTCTGGGCATTGATTATTTATTCAAAGCATGACTTGTTAAGCTTTTGGTCATAGGAGAAGTTCTGCCACCATTGCCTGTGTGAACAGATTTATTTATTTATTTATTCATTCATTCATTCATTCAATTTATATAGCCTATATCTTCACCAAACAAGTTTCTTTGCTTTACCTTTTGAAATGACCTTCTGGCTCACAGTCCTTGTCTTCTGGTCAGACTTTATTTCACTGTATTTTACTGTGGAGCAGTTTGGAATATTTGTCATGAAAAGAGCTACATTAATATTAATGTGTTGATGGTGTTATGGCTTTTCAAGTCTATTTTTCTTTTGATGGGGTTTAAGAGCCAAAAAATGTACTGAGTGTACAGAAAATATGGGTATAATGGACTTTCTGAAATGCCCTGAATGAGATCTAATAGATGAATTATTAATCTCAACGTTAGTGAAATCCTGCTTCAGCACAACATTTTTGTAGCCTACCTTGAATTTTATTAGAATCAATCCCTACCCCCACCACACACAATGCTGTCAACAGAAATGATTTGATTAAGCAATCTGTAGATCCTGTTTTAATTGCTTAAAAAGTTTGATTTATAATTATTTGGTATGTGGAATTGATAATATTTATATACAAACTATGAAATAAAGTTGAATGTTCTAATTGTTCAGTTGCTCATTTTTGTCTAAGTTTATAGGAGTTGTATCCCATTTTTATATTGAGAAGTATTTTTAAAAAATTACATGGAAATTCATATTTATTTCAGTCTGCATTTCCTATTTACATGATACAATGAATTTTTGTTTGCTATCTTTACCAAAATAATCATTCTTATGTGGAACTTACTCTGATGTATGAATTTTTTGTGTACATTTTTGTGAAAGAGCAGCTCTGCAAAACTCACACAAAAAAATAATATTAAAGTATAATCAAATTTTGTTTTGCTTATTTGCTTGGGAAGTACAGGGATACTATGTAACTATCCCTGAAAAAATTATGAGTAAGATCTTAGTTGGGAATGACAACAGTTCCCACAAAGACCTACATATCCCTCTGTCAAGTGGGTGCACAAATGGGTAAAAAATTGTATTTCTTGTCCAAATCATATGGTTCACTTTAAATGAATAATTCCTGCTGTATGAGTGTAAAATATCTATATTAATTTGTCATCTTCTTCAAATATATGGGTTCAGTGTTACACCTCTACCTTGGGAAAGTATAACAGAATATATATGAATGTCTACCTGTATTTCTACTTTAGTATCCTAACTATGCTCAATTCATTCAATAAGTTGCTTATTCTTTATAGATATATCTAGGCAGGGATATGATCTTTTAAATAATGTCAGGCCCACTTAGAGTGCTAGAATTTGAGGATGTTGTTACTACCTACAAAATAGGCCTGTTTTTCTTTCAGAATCTTTTGCTCAGTCAGAGGATAAAGAACCAGAAAAATATCATCTTACCTTGGCGATATGTGGCCATTGATCCTTTTATTTCTTTTCCTTTTCCTTTAAAATTAGTCCAAATGCCCCTTTCCCTCTACTTATTTTTGCAATGATCATCTGATGATGCAACACTGGTGACTAGTGCAAATAAGGAAGAAGGGGAATGTGTGCATCACTTTGGCATGTATAGGTCAATTTAAAATTTTAACAAATAGAAAAAGAAAGCAAGCATCTACACATCCACAAGGCAAGATAATGTACCCATCCTCAAATGCAGATTAATTTTTTTCAGCCTTTATATTCTACTTCAACATTGTCTCCATCCATTGAATGAGCAGGAGAAAGTTGAAGGATGGTGAAAATTCAGCACAATACTAGTTTAAATGGACAATTGAATTGAATTGAAAATTGAAGCTTTCAACTGAATTGAATTGAAAGTTGAAGCATGGTGAAAATTCAGCACAATACTAGTTTAAATGGACAATTTTTGTCATATGAAATGGATGCCAAAAATGCTTGGACTTTTATTTTTATTTTAATAGAACATAATCTTCCAAGTTTCAGATAAGGGCTAATAACTACAGATTTATTTGTTTTTAACATGTGAACTCCCCTTATTATTAAACCACAAAAGTGTGAGTACATAGGTAAAACTTGTTCAACAAACTTTTTTATTTTCCATTGTTACACAACACATTGGCTTGAATCCAAACTTAGCAAGCTTAGTGAAGCAGGTCCATTAAATTCAATAGGACAAGTTAATCATGACCATCTCATTAACTTCTTGCTGTGTGAGTATTCTAGGCCAGAAACTGTACTATAATTCTGATTTAAAAGTTTGTTTTTCCATTGGTGGAAATTATCCCTGTAGCAAAGTTATTGGTACATTCTCTTGAGATCTCTTAATATACCCATCTTTACTTGTTTTACTTATATACAATAGGAAAATAAAACTATTCAATTACAGACAGAAACATTTACTTCCTTTAAAGCAACCAAAGTAAATTGTGTTAGTAGATTATGCTGACATGGCAGTAATATTTTCACCTTTTATTTCAGTACAATTAAAGTATGTACTGAATATCTTTTACTTCATAAACACCAGCACATGGGCAATACAACAGAGAAACACATGACAATATTGTGAATAGCTAGGAGAGCTGGTTATACAGAAAGTAGTATTTTTTTATTAATATTAAAAAGATCTCAAAGGAATACATGCATTTGTTTTTATTTTTATGGAAGCAATAGGATGATCTATTTGCTGGAAATTAGAATTTCTTTACTAGATGATGCCAGGGATTCTAGAAAATATGCCTCTTAAGTAACCCTATTGTTGACATTTGGAATTATGTTCACCGACAGAAATGAAACTCTGATTTGATTTAATCAAACAATGCATTACAATTAATAGTCCTGAATTAATAGTCTTATGATCGTTTCAGTTGCCATCCCAAATATTTTTACACCCACAGAATTATGGCTTGAATAGAAGAGAATGTATGTAGCTTAGGGTTGACCTGTGGAGTCCTTGGTGCTTGCTGAGCTTGGTTGTTTGCTTGCAGACATTTCATTACCCAACTAAGTAACATCATCAGTGCTAGTGATGATGGGATTTGCTCCTTGTTTAAATACAGTAGTTTGCTCTACCAGTGTTGGTGGGAGTGTGATTTTCTCCTTGATAGTTCCTTGATCAGGGTATTGTTTTTTTCTTGACTGTTTGTCTGCTTGATGGTTTCCCTGGTACTTCCTTGATCAGGCTATTGTTTTCTGCTTGATTGTTTGTCTGCTGTTAATCCCTGTTTGATCCTTAATCCTAAACAGGGATCCTTCAGCAAAGGATCATTACCTTGTTCTGGTGCTGGAGCTTGAGCACCTCAATGATGCCATGAACTAAACCGTGAAGGGCCACCCAAGACAGGAAGGTCATGACAGAGAGGTCAGACTAAATGCGATCCCTGGGGAAGGTTACGGCAATCCACTCCAGTATTCTTGCCGTGAAAACTAAATGGATCAGTACAACAAGGTATGTTGGTATACCATGGGAAGATGAGACCCCCAGGTCGGAAGATGGTCAAAATGCTACTGGGGAGGAACAGAGGATGAGTTCAACTAGTGTCATGAGTAAGGATGGTGAGCAGGGGGCTCCAATCCAGGCTGTAAAGCACATGCGTAGTACTGAGGAATTAGGTAGCCATTCCAAGAGACACAGATCAGGCCCACCTTAGCCTTTGGGGTTTATATGTCTGGGTTTTTCCCACGCTTCTTCAGTTTGTTAGGATTTTCTGTTTATGTAGCAGTAATAAAACACCAGATACCTATTCCTTGTCTCAGCGTGGTTCCTGGCTGTTAGGACATCAATCCTAACAAACTCCTACTCCCATCGAAAGAGGGAGGAACAAAGAAATTAAAGGGGAGACATTTGGAAATGTCTTCAGAAAACCAAGAAATTTGGCTCGCCATCCAACAATTAGCAGCAGCCCTGCAACAACACCAACAACAGGTAGATCTACAGGTCAACACATTACAAGCTGCCATGCTACAGCAGTTACAACAACCAGCTCCGATTAACCCATAACCGGCGCCAGCAGCAGCAGCAGCAGCTCCGCCAGTAGTCTTGAGATCCCAGGGCAGTCTACCAGAGAAGTTTGGAGGAGAAGCAGGACAGTTGAGAACCTTTCTTACACAGTGCACAATGTTTTTCGACAGCAGACTGGCAGAGTTTCCCACAGACAGAACCAGAGTCACCTTCATCCTAAGTCTGCTAAAGGGACCAGCAGCCAAATGGGCTATTCCCATGGTGGAGAACAACGACCCGATTCTCAACGACTACCAGAACTTTTTGGCAGGGTTCCGAGCACACTTTGACGACCTGATCAGAGAGGTCACTGCCAGCCGGGAAATTCGGAAGCTCAAGCAATGTAACAAGAGGGTGGGAATCTACATTGCTGATTTCAAGTTGTTAGCAGGAGATCTGGACTGGAATGAGAGTGCATTAAAAGACCAATTCAAACAGGGGCTGGATGAAGAAATTAAGAATGAATTAGTGCACCAGGGAACACCAGCTAACCTAGAAGCCTTATATCAGTTGTCTGTGGTCATAGATGCCCAGCTAGAAGAGCTCAGACAGATGCAGCCGGGGAGAAACAGGGCCGTCAGAGCGCTTCCAGGATTTCCAGCTCTCTCCATAGCATCTACTCACTCAGGACCAGAGGAGCCAATGCAGATCGGGGTGAGAAGGAGGCTTATTTCTGAGGCTGAGAGGCAGAGAAGGAGAGAGAGAGCCCAGGGGCACATGGTGAGAGCTTGCCCAGTGAGAAGCCAAGCAACTTCAATCAGATCCCCAGGGCAAGCAGCTGAAACAAGAGCCATCTCCACCTCTGCTTCCAACCAGGGAAACTCTGTTGGTCTCCCTCCACAGAGCTCAGCAGGGAGACCATCAATCAATTAAGGAGGGCTCATTCCGAGGATTCCAGGCAATTCTTTTACTACTTACCAGTAATAATGCACGTCAACCCAGAGCACCAGGTCAAGCTAGAGGCCTTCGTGGATTCCGGAGCTTCAACCACTTTTATTGATGTGCAGACTGTACAAGACTTCAACATCCCGACCACAACACTACCCCCCCCCCCATAGGGACTGTGATTGCACCATTGAGTTGATACCAGGAGCCAGGATTCCAGCAAGGAAACAATATCCCATGTCTCCCAAGGAACTAGCCACCTTAAAGGATTAGGTAAAGGTAAAGGTTTCCCTTGACGTAAAGTCCAGTCGAGTCTGACTCTAGGGGGCGGTGCTCATCTCCGTTTCTAAGCCTTGGAGCCAGCGTTGTCCATAGGACACTTCCGGGTCATGTGGCCAGCATGATGACTCGGAACACCGTTACCTTCCCGCCGAAGCGGTACCTATTGATCTACTCACATTTGCATGTTTTCGAACTGCTAGGTGAGCAGGAGCTGGGATTAACAACGGGAGCTTACCCCGCTGCGCGGTTTCGAACCGCCGACCTTCCGATCGACAGCTCAGCGGTTTAACCCGCAGCACCACCGCGTCCCTCCTTAAAGGATTACTTGGACTCTAATCTCCAAAAGGGGTTCATCCGGCCATCTACTTCCCCAGCGTCTGCTCCTACCTTCTTCATACCAAAGGAGCCTGACCCGTTGGCACCTGCAAACCAGGAGACACCCATGAGAGTGGTCCACGATTTCAGTTTTTTAAATAAATTCACAAAAAAAGAAACTTACCCACTGCCTCTAATACCTGATCTGCTGGATCGCTTACAGAAAGCATGCATTTTTACCAGGTTGGATCTCAGGAATGCGTACAATCTGATCCAGATGAAAGAGGGGCATGAATATCTAACTGCCTTCAACACCAGGTTTGGTAAATTTGAGTACCTTGTTTTGCCCTTTGGCTTGTCTAATGCAGGAGCCATATTTTCCCGATTTATGAATCAAATTTTCTCTGATTTACTAGATAAGTATCTGGTCATTTATCTAGATGACATATTAATTTTCTCTGAGGATGCTACAACTCATGTAACCCATGTAGGTAATGTCTTACAAAGACTGAGAGAGAACAAGCTATTCACCAAGCTAGAGAAGTGTGCCTTTGATTTAACTGAATTACCTTTCCTGGGCTATAAGGTATCAATGGAAGGCATATCCATGGATCCTTCTAAGGTCCAGGCAATTCTCTCTTGGCCACCTCCCTGAAATGTTAAAGAAGTACAAAGATATCTAGGATTTTGCAATTTCTACAGGCGGTTCATAAAAAACTTTAGTGACAGGGCTAGACCCCTCACACAGCTTTTGAAGAAAGGATCAAAATTCATTTGGGGGGAGAGGGAGCAAGCAGCCTTCCAAGAATTTAAGCAACGCTTTGCATCCCAGCCGCTGTTAAGACACCCTGATCCCACAAAGCAATTCATAATGCATTCAGATGCTTCCGATATTGCCATTGGGGCAGTGTTATTGCAATATACAAACAAAACCGAGAATACATTGCTTCCGTGTGCCTTTTTTTCACGCATGCTCTCACCAGCAGAGAGAAACTATGATGTTTTTAACAAGGAGTTGCTGGCAATTAAAGCAGCATTCCAAGAGTGGAGGCACTGGCTAGATGGTGCAACCTTTCCTGTGAAAGTTTGCACCGATCACAAGAATTTACAGCTTCTACAAAACACCAGATCCCTCACCCCATGCCAAATCAGATGGAGCCAGTTTTTCTCCTGTTTCAATTTTGTTATTTCTTATGTTCCTGGGGCACAGAACTGTTTGGCAGATGCCCTATCTCAATCCTTTCAGGCAACCCCCGCCACTCACCAGGAGGTACGGGCTATTATATTACAACCTCACAACTTTGATCAGTCTATGAGTGGGAACCAAACAGAGATTTTAGCAGCAGGCAGACAAGCAGAGGACCTATTTACAAGAGTCAGAGCTCAGCAGCAACAGGACCCATATGCCAGGGCCAGGATGGATGACCTCCAGAGGGGCCTGCAAGACACTGCCCCCCAATTCAATGTGGAGGCAGGAATCCTCTGGCATAGTGGGCGATTATATATTCCCCCTTCACTGAAGGAAGAAGTACTGAGACTTTGCCATGACCATCAAATGGCAGGCCACGGAGGTGTTTTCAAAACTCTCCATAGAGCTCTAGAGACTACTGGTGGCCTAAGATGACTGCAGACATAAAGGGTTACGTTGCTTCTTGTCACACCTGCAGACAAGACAAGCCTCTCCCAGGGAAGCCCACAGGACTCTTGCAACCCCTACCCACACCCAGTAGGCCTTGGGATACAATCTCCATGGATTTCATCACGGATTTACCCCCGGTCCAGGGGCTGACTTCCATACTAGTGGTGGTGGACCTTTTCACAAAAATGGTGCATTTTATTCCTTGCAAGGGCCTCCCATCTGCACCAGCCACGGCGCAGTTGTTCATGGACCATGTTTTTAGGTATAGAGGCATGGTGAATCACTTGGTGAGTGACAGAGGCCCACCATTCACTTCCAGATTCTGGAGGGCCCTTTTCCAGTCATTAGGGGTCCAGATCCACCTGTCATCATCACATCATCCTGCTAGTAATGGGCAAGCCGAGAAAATTAACCAATGGTTACAGCAGTATCTCAGGTGTTACACCACTTATCAGCAAGACAATTGGCCAGCCCTGCTCCCCATGGCAGAATTTACTTATAACAACTCTGTGTAATCCTCTACCAAGATGTCCCCTTTCCAGGCACTCTACGGGGTTAACCCTCGGGTGTTGCCCACCTCCTCCCAGCAGGGAACTGTTCCAGCCGTGGCTGATTTTCTTAAAGAGCAACAAGCTGCACAGGAGTTGTTAAAGGAGCAGCTGAACAGGGCAAAGAGTGCTTACAAGAGACCTGCAGATGCTCACAGACAAGAGGGGCCAGCGATTGCAGTAGGAGACAGAGTGTGGCTCTTTATCAAGTTTTTGACCTCTACCAGACCCTCCAAGAAATTGGACTCTAAGTTTGTGTGCCCTTTCACTGTGGTACAGAAGATAAATCCAGTGGCTTATCGTTTACAGCTACCAGCATCCATGAAAGTCCATCCAGTGTTTCACAGATCATTGCTAGCCAAAGACCCTCCCCCAAGTGCCTTACGATTGCAACTGCCCCCCCCACCTCCAGTAATTGTGGAGGGGGAGGAGGAATACGAAGTTGAGGAAATTCTGGACTCTAGGAGGAGGGAAAGGGGCATCCAATATTTCATACACTGGAAAGGGTACCCTGAGGAAGAGTGCACGTGGGAGAATGCCAGAAATGTACATGCTCCAGCACTGGTTCATTGATTCCATCAGCTTTTCCCTCACAAACCCAAGCCTCGCACTCTACCAGAGATTCCTCACTTGGATGAGCAGGCAGAGGAATTCATAAGTTTGCACCTTCCACCCCTGCCTGAAGCCTTGACTCCAGTTACAGAGGAGGGGGGGCCCACAGCCCTCCACCTCAGGCGTGCATTTCCCAGGGGGGAGGGGGGACAACTCTTCTAATTATCTAGCTATTTTCCAGCAGCAGCCACCTGGGCCAGAAGCGTTATCAGACCTGGAGAGCAGCACTGATTCATCCTTGGAGGAGTTTTCCTTTGAAGACTTTCCATCGTTGCCCAGTTCCCATGGGACCTTAGAAGGAGACGTCGACTCTTATCAAGCCTCTGGAAGGGAGCGGGCTGAAATGAAATGTGAATCTGGAGGGGGGGGTGATGTCATGAGTAAGGATGGTGAGCATGGGGCTCCCATCCAGGCTGTAAAGTGCATGCGTAGTACTGAGGAATTAGGTAGCCATTCAAAGAGACACAGATCAGGCCCGCCTTAGCCTTTGGGGTTTATATGTCTGGGTTTTTCCCATGCTTCTTCAGTTTGTTAGGATTTTCTGTTTATGTAGCAGTAATAAAACACTAGAGACCTATTCCTTGTCTCAGCGTGGTTCCTGGCTCTTAGGACAACTAGCCCCAGACATGATGATGCAGCTAGCTCAAAGCCGAAAAGATGGCTAGCGGCTGACGGTGCTGGTGGTGAACAGCGAATTTGATGTTCTAAGGATCAACACACCATTGGAACCTGGAATGTAAGATCTATGGGCCAGGGCAAAATGGATGTGGTTATTGGTGAGATGTCAAGATTAAAGATAGACATTTTGGGTGTCAGTGAACAGAAATGGACTGGAATGGACCACTTCACATCAAATGACCACCAGATCTACTACTGTGGACAAGAGGACCACAGAAGAAATGGAGTAGCCTTCATAATTAATAGTAAAGTGGCTAAAGAAGTGCTTGGATACAATCCAAAAAATGAGAGAATGATCTCAATTTGAATTCAGGGCAAGCCATCTAACATCACAGTGATCCAAATATACACCCCAACCACAGATGCTGAAGAAGCTGAAGTAGAGCAGTTCTATGAGGATCTGCAGCACCTACTGGACAACACGCCTAAAAGAGATGTTATTTTCATCATGGGAGACTGGAATGCTAAGGTGGGCAGTCAAATGACACCTGGAATTACAGGTAAGCATGGCCTGGGAGAACAAAACAAAGCAGGACATAGGCTGATAGAGTTTTGCCAAGACAACTCACTCTGCATAACATACACTCTCTTCCAACAACCTGAGAGAAGGCTTTATACATGGACTTCACCAGATTGACAACACCGAAATCAGATTGACTACATCCTTTGCAGCCAAAGGTGGCGGACATCTATACAGTCGGTACAAACAACACCTGGAGCTGACTGTAGTTCCGATCACGAACCTCTTATTGCACAATTTAGGATCAGACTAAAGAGATTAGGGAAGACCCACAGATCAGCTAGATATGAGCTCACTAATATTCCTAAGGAATATGCAGTGGAGGTGAAGAATAGATTTAAGGGACTGGACTTAGTAGATAGGGTCCCGGAAGAACTATGGACAAAAGTTCGGAACATTGTTCAGGAGGCGGCAACAAAATACATCCCAAAGAAAGAGAAAACCAAGAAGGCAAAATGGCTGTCTGCTGAGACACTAGAAGTAGCCCAAGGAAGAAGGAAAGCAAAAGGCAACAGTGATAGGGGGAGATATGCCCAATTAAATGCAAAATTCCAGAGGTTAGCTAGAAGAGATAAGGAATTATTTTTAAACAAGCAATGCGCGGAAGTGGAAGAAGGCAATAGAATAGGAAGGACAAGAGACCTCTTCCAGAAAATTAGAAACATCGGAGGTAAATTCCAGCTAAAAATGGGTATGATCAAAAACAAAGATGGCAAGGACCTAAGAGAAGAAGTATAGGAAGGATAGGAAGGATAACAATATCAGGGATAGCTTTGACGGTGTGGTCAGTGAGCCAGAACCAGACATCCTGAAGAGTGAGGTTGAATGGGCCTTAAGAAGCATTGCTAATAACAAGGCAGCAGGAGACGACGGCATCCCAGCTGAACTGTTCAAAATCTTGCAAGATTATGCTGTCAAGGTAATGCATGCTATATGCCAGCAAATTTGGAAAGCACAAGAATGGCCATCAGATTGGAAAAAATCAACTTATATCCCCATACCAAAAAAGGGAAACACTAAAGAATGTTCAAACTATCGAACAGTGGCACTCATTTCACATGCCAGTAAGGTAATGCTCAAGATCCTGCAAGGTAGACTTCAGCAATTCATGGAGCGAGAATTGCCAGATGTACAAGCTGGCTTTAGAAAAGGCAGAGGAACTAGGGACCAAATTGCCAATATCCGCTGGATAATGGAAAAAGCCTGGGAGTTTCAGGAAAACATCTATTTCTGTTTTATTGACTATTCTAAAGCCTTTGACTGTGTGGACCATAACAAATTGTGGCAAGTTCTTAGTGGTATGGGGATACCAAGTCATCTTGTATGGCTCCTGAAGAATCTGTATAATGACCAAGTAGCAACAGTAAGAACAGACCACGGAACAACGGACTAGTTAAAGATTGGGAAAGGAGTACGGCAGGGCTGTATACTCTCAGCCTACCTATTCAACTTGTACGGAGAACATATCATGCGACATGCTGGGCTTGACGAATCCAAGGCTGGAGTTCAAATTGCTGGAAGAAACATTAACAATCTCAGATATGCAGATGATACCACTTTGATGGCTGAAAGCAAAGAGGAACTGAGGAGCCTTATGATGAAGGTGGAAGAAGAAAGTGCAAAAGCTGGCTTGCAGCTAAACCTCAAAAAAACCAAGATTATGGCAACCAGCTTGATTGATAACTGGCAAATAGAGGGAGAAAATATAGAAGCAGTGAAAGACTTTGTATTTCTAGGTGTGAAGATTACTGCAGATGCTGACTGCAGTCAGGAAATCAGAAGATGCTTAATCCTTGGGAGAAGAGCAATGACAAATCTCGATAAAATAGTTAAGAGCAGAGACATCACACTGACAACAAAGGTCTGCACAGTTAAAGCAATGGTATTCCCAGTAGTAAGATATGACTGCAAGAGCTGGACCATAAGGAAGGCTGAGAGAAGGAAGGTCGATGCTTTTGAACTGTGGTGTTGGAGGAAAATTCTGAGAGTGCCTTGGACTGCCAGAAGATCAAACCAGTCCATTCTCCAGGAAATAAAGCCAGACTGCTCACTTGAGGGAATGATATTCAAGGCAAAACTGAAATACTTTGGCCACATAATGAGAAGACAGGACACCCTGGAGAAGATGCTGATGCTAGGGAGAGTGGAAGGCAAAAGGAAGAGTGGCCGACCACGGGCAAGTTGGATCTGATGATATTCTAGAGGTGACGGACTTGTCCCTGGGGGAGCTGGGGGTGTTGACGACCGACAGGAAGATCTGGTGTGGGCTGGTCCATGAAGTCACAAAGAGTCGGAAGCGACTAAATGAATAAACAACAAACAAGAACAAAACAGGGAGCAAAAAAGAATACCCTGATGAAGGAACTACCCAGGAGAAAATGACACACTCACCATCACTGACAAGCTACTACATAGAAACAGGGAGCAAACCCCACAGTCACTAGCACTGATGATGTTACCTATTTGGGTAATGAAATGTCTGCAAGCAAACAACCAAGCTCAGAGAGTACCAAGGACTCAACCGTTATGGCTTGGTTGGCTGTTAAATCTTACCTACAATTGTTAATGGTTACTGTTTTTATTAAGGAGTGCTGTTTGAGATTTTTAACATTTCATACCCTTTTTCTTGAGTATGCTGTTAGCCAGTTTGAAAGATGTACTGTGAATTGGAAAATCACAATGAATGGTCCACCTGACTAATAACCCTATACTTCCTCTACATTCCACAACATGGACAATCAGTTCTACACTCCACAGCTGATATCACTGATAAAACAGGATTCCCAGCTAAATACTGTAAAGCTAATGTTAAATAAGGTAGCATGTTTCTATTTTTGCAAGGAGTAAGAAAGATGATATTGACAGAAAAAGATAAGAGCCATTACCTAGGCAAAGGGGGCTGAAACATTCTTTAAGTCCTGGGAAACAAGATAATAATCAGGCAACTGAAGCAACTCAGGCAAATGCCTCCCTGATTCATTGGAGTATAAGGACGGAGGAATAGCACAATCAGCCTTGCAAGATTCTGTTATTATAGTCAATCTCAATAAAAATAGTTCTAGTCTTCCTGTGGAGTTAATTTCCTGGCCTTGTGTACTTGGGCTGACAATTATTGACACATAAGTCATCATCAAAAGCCTCCATGCATTTCTACAGAACCTTAATGCATATTAGATGAACTCCAAACTTAAAATATGGAAATTAGGCTCCAAGAGATCCCAGGAACCACATCAGAGCTCTCTGTCCAGAAGAGTGCAGTGCTAGGAACTGCTAAGATACTGTGCAGAACCCTCAAACTCCCAGGCCTCTGGTTGAGGATCGAGGTTGAGGAAGACACATACCACCCATAGGGGTGAGAAAGGAATTTTAATTGTCAATTGAAGGTTTTTTAGGTTTATAGGATTAATAGTATGTAGGCAATGATTTTAAACTGGGTCAATCTTATTCTGTAGTTTCACTTTAAATCAATGTTTAATCAGTCAAGGAAATAAAGATAATATGCACTATAATTAGAAGTTACTGTATACTACTTTTATTTCATAGATATTTATTTTATTTCTCTTATTTGTCTCATGAATTAACAAAGGTCAGATATTCCCTCTTCTGAATTAAAAGTTGCTGCTTCAAAGAAAACAAACCATAGCTAATCAGCAGCCTGAGTCTTCATTTGCTTCAAGGAGTTATTTTTGACTAGAACTATTGAACAGAGAGAAACATATACATACACCTCAAGTGGAAGCATGGAAAATTATCAATTCTCTGAAGGTAAAATTCATGCAAAGTCAACATAAAAGAAGAGAAACATAAAAGAAGAGAGGAATTGATATTCACATGCAAATGCAATCTATGAAATTTATGAACCAGTTCCATGCTTAAGTGACTCTGTTTCTGATGATTACATGAAGGTTCAGCTCTAGTTTATTCTGCCAGAGGGAAATTGGAATGCATTTTTTTTTCTGTAGTTTTAAAATATGGTGGAGAGAAACCCAAAAGCAAAGAGATATTGGAAACAATTATAGTAAACAAAGAAACTGAGCTACAAATTTAGAAGATCACATTTCAAATCTCTCTTTGGCCATAAACTCAATAGGTGGCCTTAGGCAACACATTTTTTTTACACATAGTATCCTATCTCCTGTCCCAACTGGAACATAAGGAATAATATCACAGATTTATCACCATTATATAATGCTTGTAAAACTACTTGGAACTATATACAACTCTGTATTATTATTATTATTATTGCAATTATTTTTTAATCCACCCTAATTACTGTTTCTCTGACAACATTTTAAAACTGAAGTTGGAAAAAAAATGCCTATAAACTGCATTAATGAACTTTTGTCTCAGGACTGTAGAAACATGATTCAGTAGCCCAGATTGGTCTGAAAAGAAGTCTTGTAAAGATATGTTTGCCTGAAATATTGGACTGAAATACATAATGTCATTTCACAATAGTAATGTGTTTTCCTGCTGCCACAAGAATGAACACAAGTTTTATGTTGCATTTAAAAGTAGCATGATTTTCTTTGTAGACTAACCAATATACTTTAGTGGCACTATTGTTCAAACTGAATTTTGAAGCAAAGAGGAAAAGAAGTGATGGCACATGTATACTTCATATATGTAACTATAGATAATGACAATGAAAGACATCCAGTGGCATTTTAGTTTAAAAAGTTGCTTAAATGGCAATACTGAACATTCTGTATGCAGTGATTGAATTTCATAACATTTGTTATTCTGCTTTTATGTTCTTGACCAAAGTTGCTGTTAAAGAACAGTCCCAATCTGTATTTCATAACAATGAATGGCTTTGGTGTTACAGCAATACTGTTCATTAGATATAACTGTAAAATATACCTAGGCACAAAGGGAAAAACACAGCATTATCCTAACATCAAGATTGGGAAGCAATGTCAGCACTAGAATTGCTACCAGATGTTGCCAAATACAATTTTAAAGGTAATTTTGGAAGGTACTGCTCAGGTGAAACAGCTCTAGGAAGTATAAAGGAAACCAATTATTTGAAGATTCTGAGAAATGTCACCTACAAAGAAAAATAGGTGTAAGAAAAATAGGTGTAAGAGAAGAATTCTACTTGTGTCCTGTTCAGGCTCCAGTGATGGTTATTTGAGAAAGGGCCTGGTAACTCTAGAACCAAAATTCTTTTATAGCTTGATAAAAAATCAAGACAAAGTGTTAACACTGATATATCATGCAATTAGATCAACTAGATAAATGTAACATGGTCCAGGATGATCTAAGATTGATTGATTGATTGATTGATTGATTGATTGTGCTATCAAGCTCTTAGCAACCGCACAGATACAGTTTCTCCCAATCTGCCATTCAGGTGCATCTATTTCTCCCAATCTGCTATTCAGGTACTGTAATTGTCCATCCATCTTGTTGCTGGTCATTCATTTTATCTCTTTCCTTCCACCTTCCTCAGCATTAAGGACTTCCCATGGTTTTTTACATTATGTGTCCAAAATATGATAATCTGAGTCTGATTTGAGTGCCTTGAGTGAGACCTCTGAATTTATTTGTTCTATGATCTATTTGTTTGTTTCTTAACTCTCCGTGGTATTCTCAGGAATCTTCTCCAACACCAAAGTTCAAAAGTATCAATACTCTTTCTATACTGGTTCTTCAAAGTCCACCTTTCCCTATTACAGAGTGACACACAGGGAAATCAGTACCTGCATGGTTCTGATTTTTGTAGGTATAGACACATCCAAGGATCTAAATATCTTTTCCAGGGTCTTCATGGCCACCCTATCAAGTGCTAGTCTGCAGGATACTTGTTGATTGCTGGCAACTTAAAAGGCAGAAGCTATCTACCATTTCAATAAATTCCTTGTCAATTCTAAGGCTGGTTGCTGTACCTGATGTGATTATTTTCATCTTCTTTATATTAATTCCTATTTTAATTCAGTATAGAAATATATTTACTCAGAAACAAGCACATTATTTGTTTTTATCACAGTCTTTTATTTATTGGAATTGGCTTTAGAATTGTTCAAATATTCTGAATTGAAAGACAGGAGTTCATTTTATAGAGTCATACAAAAATGGGTGTTGGCTGTTCTTGCTGCTTTTACCAGTTCAACAAAAATAAAAGACACCCAAAAAGAAGGCGACTCACCAAGTGTCTTTATTCTTTCTTGCCAGGTGTCTTTTCCTGCCAGGCTTTTACAGGTCAAGTGTTCTTAAAGGCTGCCCAGTGGTTTTGAGCGTGATGGTAATGCCATTAACATGGAATATTAGATGACATGGATTAAACTTTGTAAATACTTGATTGATTGATTGATTGATTGGGTAAAATAATGCTCTGTCATAGGCATCTTGTGCTCTGAAAGTTTCCTATGAAGTTATAATGTGTCAAGATGCTTATCTTGCTCGTGCCAGTTTTATGTATTTCAGAGATTCTGAATAAGAAGAAATTTGGCCTCTGGATGAGGATCTATGGCAGGTTAGATGTTCCTGCGAAGATCGGTGGTCAAGTGGCAAGTTCTGACTGACAAAATTATCTCTGGAGAAGGAGAAATCATGTGATCATCCACTTGTGCTCTGCATAGCTGCTCCTTGCGAGGAGACCACAGGAATTGAGTTTCCTGCAGTTGATCGTGGTTTGAGCAGCTTGGGAGTTGAAGGATTACCATCACGCTCAAAACTGCTGTGCAGCTGGATGTCCCCCACTCTGCTGTTGTTTAGAAGAGTCGTGAAGACCTGACTCTTCACCCAAGCTTTTGGCAAGGAAGAGTGAGACCCCTCACTTCATCATGCTTGCCATCTTTTATCTTTTATCTGTTAATGTTTTAATTGTAATTTCTTTTTGGATTGTTATGAGCCACCCAGAGATGTCGAGAAGCATATAAACTATGGGCAGCATATAAATTATTATTACTATTACTATTACTATTGATGTCATATTCTAAAAAGATATATGTTCATGCTATTTTAACTTTATACTAACAGTCTATGGCTGCCTCTTTCCAAGATGGAAAAAACTCCCGAAGGCAAGGCTTAGGTGGGTAGGAATTAGAAATCCAAGGAATCCAAAATCCTCTCAGACCTCCATCAATCCCCAAACCCAGAAATAATTTAGACTGGCTCAATAGCTTTTCTAAACTATTTTTCTCCAAATTTAAGTAGTCAGAAGAAAGAAGTTGAAAACATGGATATCTTTCCATCTTCAATTCCACATTTCACTTCAGTCTACATATATCAGAACTTTGAACATGTCAGGGAGCTTAAAGAACAGAGCATCTGCCAATCAAGACGAATTACTCTGCCGTCTCTTTTTCTAGTTTTTATTATGTTCTGTGAACACAGACAACCACACAGTTGCTCAATGATGTTAGGCCAGGATCCTCAAAACAACAAGAGCAACAAAAAGAGGCAGAATCCAAATTGTGTCAGATAACAAAATAATATGGTTCTGTGATCTTCTACATTCTTGTCCTTAAGACAGTAAATATTACAGAATGTCTGAAAGCAATTTCTCAGAAAAAAAGAATTTAGTTTCTGTACTTTTTTCAAATATTTGGAAACAATAGGACATTTCAAAAGAGTCATGGATTAGGAGATCCTGCTACGCCCTGTATTTGGAGGACACAGGTAATATTTCATTCTTATCACTTCATTTCCTACCATTTATCATATTGTACTATAGCCTTACCATTAAATATTATTGTTTTTGAGGTATGGGAATGTTTTTCCAAATGTTATTCAAAATAACAGTGTCAGACAGTCTACAGTAGAGACTGAAAATTTCTGAGTTCAGACTTTGAGAAAAGAAAGAAAACATGAGTGAAGTTTCTTTGTTTGCCTGCTTATCAGCACAGCAGTGGCTAAAATAGTCATAAAAATGCCATAGGACAAGCCCAATCTGCAAAATGCAGCTAAAGCTTCAGATAGAGATAGACTATCCTTATTAAAACAAAGAATGTAAGATGACTTAATCCTCATTATAAAATAGATTGACACATGATAGCCAGGAAAAAAAAATGGTGATGGGTACACCATTGGAAGACCTGAAAGACCAGGTTAGGGATATATTGTCACGGAGAAGATCTATCTATGTGGTCACTAACAGTCAACACCAACTTGATGGCACATAATCAATCAAAAATTATATTTGTGAAAGTGAGTGGAATTCACTTACCAACACTGAATGATAATCCGTTGTCTTTTAACAACTGTGTAATCTTTTTTGCAAACAATTGCTTCTCACTGCACACTTCTGGGTTGGAACAACGTGATGCCATTAATAAGAAAATAGATTTGCTCATGATATCTTTTAAGAAATTTAATCAAAAGCATACAAACAATTTAAATGGTTGATAGAACCACAAGAACTTAAATCTCAAAGAAAATAGCCTTTGATATAGAAAGAAAATAAGTTACCTAAAACAAAAACAATAGCCCAGCAGAAAACAGAAATACCTAAAATGAAACAATTACAGAAAGAAGCCTACAACTAAATCCATTATTGCTTCAGACAGGGGTGTCTGCAGGGTGTGGTCAAAAAGATGGCAGCCACAACAGTATGATCAAAGCTCCACCTGTTTTTTGTTTATATGTGTGACACAAATAAAAAATGGGTGGTGCTTCAATCACACCATTATCTTAACTTACACAAAAATAAATTATAGAAGCCCTCAGTTGGATTTTTTGCTACAGGATAATAATCCTTTGGTATAATAGGCAAACATCAGTTCAGTCCAAGGTTTTCTGGTAATCTATATCTGTAGCTACTGTATATCTATATATCTATTTACAATCTTAGTTGAGAAGAGGAAAGTATTCGGTATTCTTGAAGCCCATCATATAGCAAAATGCAAAAATGTTCCTCTGTTTAAAACAAAAAAAATATTATAAGTCAGGCAACAGTACTTCAAAATTACTAGCTTCCCACCAAATAGCTTCCCACCAATTACTAGCTTCCCACCAAATAGGAATAAATAACATAGACAGAACAGCCTAATGGATCTTTGGTTACATAAATTAGGGAAATTAACTAAATTTTATATTAAATTCTACAAAAAGCAACATGTGAATTTAGAGACAATATAACAGTATTTAGCATTCATTCAGATACCCCACCCCAGATGATGTTCAAGAGAAACTGTTATATGAAAACCACTTAGTATAGAAGAAGTTACAAACGTTATTTAAAAAGCTTAATAACAATAAAGCACCAGGTCCTGTTGGTTTTCTAACATTTTATAAAAGCTATGCAACAGAACTAGCCCCATATTTAGATTACTTTTGCAATACTTCTTTAGAAGGGCAACCTAGCTCCATCTATAGCATAGTTTTGACGTATTATTTGTGAAGAAATTACCAAAGTTCTGTGTGTAAAAGTACCACCTACTTTATTGAATGTATTTACAGCAACTATAAATCTTCTGGTTTGATGCTTACTGAGATTCAGCTGAGTATTGGAAGAAACCTGATACATTAAATCTTAAAATCAGCCTTTTTAGGTGGCTGTCCATTCTGCCTAATAGTAGGACCAGTCCTGTGAGGACAATTATCATACCTCATTTTAATCATTTCATCTCCAAGCCATTCCCACCTCTTGCAACCATTCCTCATTAGTTTTCCCTCTCTTACTTTTACTTTCTACAAAATAAGGAGAATAAAGAAAAGTGATAAAAATTCCATCTTTCGATCAGAGTGAATCTTTATGATCAAGATCTTTCTGGTACTTTAAAAGTGATTTAACCTAATTTATCTTTACAATGTAGGCATCAGAAGTGATGTATTAACATTGTTTCCTTGATGTGAGGAATGATATGGCTTTTGCAGTTGTGATATAATTATAGTGCTTCATTGTTTAATAAGCTCCAATGATTATTTTTGACAACCATGCATATTTCTAATGAATATTACCTAGGAAGTGAAAAACTAAAGATAATTGAAGATAATTAACACTGGCATTTGCACCTCAAGGAAATGTGGCATTGAAAGGGTGTACATGACTCACTTTTTAGTGGTTGAGTACACAATAGGAATACTGTGATGCGATGATAATTCTCACAGCTTTCTTTCTCTTCCTTTGGAAACAGATAAATGAGGTCGGAGTTCCTTGCTGATGCAATTGTTCAGCTGGGAATTATAAGGGTGGGATAGGTGAACTCTGCAGTTCTAACAGCTTAAAAGACTGGTGAATTCTGTCAGCAGACCTCACAAGTGCTTCTAAGAGGCATCTTCTGAAAGAAAACAGACTGCTAGTGAGATAGACAAAACCTATTTTTTATTTATTTGTTTACTTATGAGACATATAGCTCACCATTGATTAGGATTTCAGGGCTCTGTTTTTTCCTACAGCAACAACTCTGTGAATTAGACTGGCCTGAAAGAGGTGACTGGTCAAGGTCACCCAGTGAACTTCCATAGCTGAGGGTGGTCTAACCTTGAGTCTCTTCATCACAATCCAACACTTGAACCACTGTGTCATACTGCCTTTCACCTCATTGGCTGCTTTTCTGCTAATAGGAAAGAACATATGAGCCAAATGGGTCTGAGATGGGTATTTTGTTATTTAGGGAAAACACAACCATAACGTAACATTTTGTGTATGTATCTACCTGGCTTACATTTAGTAGTCACTTTTAAGCAAAAATGGACAAAATTATCTTTGTGTATACACAAATACACTGGAATTACATTCAGGTTTTTTGATAGGTTGGGATAAATACACTCAGGTTCAGATTAGGTTGGGGTAAATAATGAAATTTATGAAATAATACAACTGTTAGTAGTATGAGATATTAGGGGTGGTAACTTAAAAATTAATTGAAGACCCTTTTCTTCAAAGGATCCCCAGCAAAGTATAATTATGATTAAATTCCCACTGGTCAGGTTCAGTCTCCTGAAAATCACCCTAGTCTGTCTAGCTGAACAGTCATTAGCCCTTCCATCAACTATCTTCTCAAGACTTCTGCTTTGAGCCTAGCCTTAGGAAAAATGGAAAAGAAAGTGCTTTGGATATTCCTGTCAGAACCAGAAATACAGAACTTAAGGAACGTTTGCCAATCCAGAAACATAAGGAGTAACTGCAACCATGCAGTCTTCCATGTGGAGAAAGTTTAATGAGAAACTTATTAAACCAATGAATCCAAATTTTTTAGTTAGACATAGGAGTTTAATGGGAAAAGAAGAATACAGGAAAAGAAGGAAGGACAATAATTGCACACATTATAAAAGCAATACTAAGGCTATGCACAATTTTGAAGAAACATTCTGATTCAACAAATCAAATGCTTTACAGTCTTTTGAGGCATGACATAGATTTTTTTTATGTTTCTTCAGTTATTGCAGATAATAGACAAAGCTGGAACTTCAATTCCCTATGTGGAAAATGCTGATGAGGGAGGGGTTGGGCGAGGTGATGAGATCCCTGACATTGGCATCTGTAGCTAGCAAAAATATCTGCGGGATGTCATACTTCCATCAAAATAATAAAAGCAGCTCTGTATATTTAGGATATAAGCTCTACCCCTTTTGTGAATACCTGCAAATCATGATTAATGTACAAAAGGAGCAGAACTTGTATTGCGACAGTGCAATGTTCTTTTTGCCCCCATTTACCCCCATGAGCCCCTCAAGGATTTTTCTCATAACCAGACAATTAGTATAAAGCCAAGTTGCAGTCCCTGCCTGTCAGAACTCTTCGGGCTAACCATGCTTTAGCTTTATTCACTTTTTCAGCTTTTAACTTCTTTAACTTGGCCAGTCACAAGCTTTGATCCCTTGCACTGGACCTTGCATGCTAACATAATACTACATCTCTAGCTGGACCTGCCAACATAACTTGAGAGCTTAGATCAACTTAGCTCTCTCTAAATTTGGCTCAGTGTTGTCCTGACTTTTTCAATTTGTAAAATTGGGACAGGTTTTACTGCTTTTAAAAGGAGTAAATGTGGCCCGATTATAAATGCCACTTTGTCGTTGTCCACCTCCTTTTCTTTGGCTTGCCTATTCCTTTGGCGTTGCATCCAAATGTGCAAGTCTTCTCCTGCTGTCTCTGTCAACTGACTAACACAACCACAACTGTGACATGCCTGAGTCCTGCCAGTGGTTAAGGGGGTCTTTTCCAGGATGGGCCAAGCTGGCTAACTAGCTGTGCCAAACTGCCTGGCACCTGAAAAAAACAAGTGAAAAAATAAGATACTTTGAAGTTTGCATTTCTAAATTGGAGTAAAACACTTTCTACATATGGAATAGGCCAGATGAAAATGTGGAAAGACAAGGAATTATACTCAAGAAGAAGATACATTTTTTTTCTTTTTTTAGAAAAATACCTTATATTAAGAAGAGATATAACAGCAATTATGATTTTAAAAAACCACCTAATTTTCTTGTATATTAGGTGGGTGATGGAATCAACAAATCACCCATTAATAAATGTTGAGGAATTAAAATTAAATTCTCTCTTTCAACCTAAAGGCTTGATCTCCAAAAATTACACGTTAATTTTGGAAACAGATATAGGAACCCCTACTCTAGTTTTGAAAGAAACTTGGGAGATGGATCTGAGAAAAAAGCTGGAGGATAATACAGGGTAAGCACAGTAGCAGTCTGGGGAATTTCTTTCAGCTTCTGTGCAGGAATTATATTTGAAGAAATATTTGAAGATTTTGCATCAATGGCATTTAGCCTTTGTACAAATTGCACAGATATCTTGTAATAAGCTGGATGACCTTGGGCCAGTCACTGTCTCTCAGCCCAACTCACCTCACAGGGTTGCTGTTGTGGGGAAAATAGGAGGAGGAAGGAGCATTAGGTATGTTCCCTGCCTTAAGTTATTTGTAAAAATAATAAAGGGAGGATAGAAAATAAATGAATAAATAAATAAATAACTTAGCAAACTGTTGGTGGAATTGTAAATAGAAGGGAAAATTCTTCTAGCTCTTAGCTGGATAATGCTAGTCAGGCCATCATCCCTCTTGCTACTGCTATTCCTATCCTTTCTGTCCTTTTACAGAGCTATCCTTAGTTTTATAAAATATAGAGGATTAATAAAAGCCAGCCTCTGAATTATTGTTGATTTAGCCAATCAAGGAATATATCACTTCTCTGATGACATGGAGACTATCCAGCAAATCAGAACATTTTCTAGCAACTAAAATTTCCTAGCAATCATTGGTTGAATGATAAAGGCTAGTTTCATCAGTTATGCTATTGTATAAAGAGGATTAATGGGGCAAGTCATGTGGGAGTAAGAAAATATGAATTCTATCCATTCAGCCTTTTTAAAATAGGGGTCAGGTGTTTATTACCAGATGTTATAGTGGGCACTATTGTGCTATTTCAAAAAACAGATTTGTCACAAATAACCATGAGCACTGGGATGTGAATAAACTGGCAAAGTAATAATGAGTATTATAATAATAGCTACTAAGGAATAAATTATGTGTTATTAGTTAAACTAACACTTGAATTAATTATATTATAATCATAGAAGAAATGTAATTAAAATTAATCTACAAAAAATGCAGGTAAGGTTTCCTGGATTGTTGTTTTTTTTCAGTCCATAGCAAAAGCAGCTTGATCACATTAATCTATTTTAATTTACCATACTAAGAATATTATTTTCTGTTGCTTTCAGTTTACTGAAGCTGTAATGCTACTAATTCTTGGCAGATATTTTGTCTTGAAAGATTGGTTTCATTTCACATGATGTGAAATTGTACTGTTCTTGCTACCTTTAAATATCTCCTAAAAGCTCCCTTTCCATGATTTTTTTTTGACAAAACTCTTCAGATTTCACAATTACTGTACAGTATATATAACTTGTATAAATGCATATTGTTCTCCATCTTAGCGAAGTTTCTTTCTTTACTTTTATTTCTTGTTTGCTTGTTTGTTCTTTATCAAATTTTAGACTGTTTCTCAGAGTAGTGGCCTGATTTTGTAAGCAGTATATTAACTCACCAAACACATGTGATTTAGCCTTCTACACTGAACAATAAACAAATAGAACAACAGTTCAAAATGAACAATGCAGACAACAGTTAGAAATGATCAATGAACTGCTATTTCAATGAACCTTACCATTGCACCCTGAAATATTCTTCCTTACTCAGAAGGGATAATATGTTTAACACAATACAGTATACTAGGTAATACATTGCACACAAATGTCTAGCATACAAATCGGGAAAGGCTTTCTAAGTTGTTACAGAATATTTGAGCATAAACCAGTTTTATAGTATATGTCAGATATCTTGTGATATCTAAGCTAACTGACAACTTTGGGAGTTGTAATTCCAACACACAGGACCAGGGGTAAAGGAGGTCAGTATGTCAAACTGTAGGCATGACTGGGTGGTCCAAACCAAGCCCCCCCCCCCCCCGTATGCATTTCACATACATAAGAAAAAAGTGCAGAGCTTCAATGGTCTGGTCATGCTCACCATTTTGGCATCCCCCCTCCCAATACCCTATGCTAGGTTGGGAAAGGGGTACATCCAGAACTGATATCTGTAATACCTAAAGTCACTTCAGGCTTCTGTAGTTTGCTGTGGAACAATACATGTGCATTGGTTGAGCATTGTATTTCATTTTTCTATTAAAAAAAACCCCTAATATATTGTGTAATCAGGAAAGCACTGAAATGCACCTGCAAATACATATATGTAATATTTTAGAAACAGATTAGAATAATAGCATAAATTTATTTATTTATTTATTATTCAAATTTAATTACCGCCCATCTCCCCCAAAAGAGGGACTATGAATAGTAAAAAGAATCCATGTCTAAAGACAAAAAATATAGGAATTCAATTTCATAGTACTAACATAAGAAAAAAGTCATATGGATGAATTCCATCCTGTTATTTATTATTCCAAATGTTTATTTTTTAAAAAATCACAATTTTATAGGAATTTATCATTGTATGAATTGTGTCAATATTTAGTACAATAAATTCATTTTGTACACAAGATAATCTTCTATTTCCTTTATCTACCCATAAAGAATAGGAAACTAAAGCTTGCCAGTACATTAATTCAACAAAATGTAGACAGCCACAGATCTATTGTCTCAGTCAGAAATCAGATGCTTCTAACACTTTCCATTTTAGCTATTAATAATATTAATGAAAACTACTGGTTACAGTTTTTAAAAACTGATACATGAAAATAGCAAGAAATAAAGTACATTTAGACCTACTGTATGCATCTGACAGAACGTAAGTTTTAAAATTTAAGTATTATTTTTAAATGTGGGCTAATGTGAAAATGAGTCCGACCGGACTTATGAGTGAACCTCTGCAAAAATGCCAAGAACTATAAGTAAATGATCCAAGAAGGCTATCAAACTTGAGTTCATGACCCCGACTCTACAATTCTAATAGAACAATCTTCTGGTTATTGAGTGATGAAACCATGTGTTAAAAATAAACAAGATGCTAAGCCAAATAGGCCATTTGTTTTCTAGAGAAACCTGAAAGCCCATATGCTTTGAGAATGTTTGTCAGCTCTATCTTTAGATGAATGCCTGCCTTAAATGTACTTTAAAACAGCTTGTGCATGTGCTATTAAATGTATATAATTAAGACTTCCTTTGCAACATATATTTGTCTTATGATCAACTTTTAAACTCAACTCAGGCAAACTATGTTTAAAAACTTTTATTTCTCCTTTATTTAATATAAGATTATCTATGTTCCTATTGCTGGGTTGCAGAAATGGGTTTATTGAGTTAAAGAATGAATTCCAACTGAATTTAGAGCAAAAATATTTGTCTTGAATCCTTTGAATGTATTAGTGCAAAGTAAAGAGTGCTGTTTGCAGCCGGCCACCCTCCCCTGGAGCTAAAGCAGATCTGAATATATTGGGGGGGAAAAAAGTTCCTATAGAGACTGTTTTAAAAACAGATTCATTGGAGGTTTTTGCTTCTTATTTCCATGAACGCAAGAGAAAGCTAATAATCTTTAATCTTCAAAGCTGATTTCAAAGTCAAAGAGAACATTATACATTATAATATTCAGCAAATATTATATGATAAGGGGAAAGGGGAAATGCTCTGTGTATAATTTATTAAAGAAGAACTATCTACTGCCATAGTCTACTGGAATCATAGATCATAATGGCTAGCAATATAAACAAGTAGTAAGTCCAACTGGTTGGGTATTCCTCTCAGGATCCAACCAGTGTCTCACTTACAAAATGACTAAATGTCACAGAAATGCAAGGTTCACCTGTTGACTCCAGGATAGAATGAAGCTATTGCATATTTAAATATAGAAGTTTCTAATGTTCTTTGAGACATCCCTATTTCATTCTTCTCTCAATGGGATCATCTCCACCACCAGATGACTTTATTTCTTGAAATAATGCCACCTCTTCTTCATTATGCTAAGTTCCTTAGATTTCTTTAAGAGCCATCTAATTTTGTCTTTGATTTATCTCAACAAGATTTTGAGTGGCAGCTCAACCAGTCTGTGTCACAGTCCTTTTCTTATATATATTTTGTTACTTTTACTATCCCATTTTGACCTTCTCTCTGTCATCTTTTTCCTTCCTTCCCTCCCTCCCTCCCTCCCTCCCTCCCTCCCTTCCTTCTACATTTAATCCATTCAAGCAAGGACTTGTTCAAAGCCCAACTAAATATATTTAGTTACTGGAAGAAAAGGACAAGTTCTACCTTCCAAAGCAAACTGCAGTAGCAATTACCCTTTACTAGAAAAATAATGACAGAACAGGTTATCTTAAGGAGCATAGGACAAGATGTGTGACACATCTGTGGTTTTCTCTCCTACAGAGGAAAATGGCTGGGAAACTCAGGAGAAATACTGCCATTTCTTCTCTGTATTTATCATCTGGGAATAACATCTCTTGTCCTTGGCAGCATTTGAATTTCATAGAAGAAGAAGAACAGGAAAGAGGAGGGGGAGGAGGATTTAGAATCAATGGAGTTCCACATATCACCCATTTTAAAAAGTTTCCAATGACCGTGCCATATGCCAATTCCCTGTTCTAATAGTGTGCTTTGTGTGTTGTGTCTATAGGTGCATGCACAGACATACCTAAGTGTGCATGAGCACATATTCATATTCCAGGACAGCATGTGACCCTAAGGTCATCTCTTCTTTCATTCATATATTGAGAATGTGCAACAACAATAAACCATAGAGTTTTAAGGAAGACTACCAATGAAATAATTGAACTAGAACTAGTATTAAGGCAGATTCTATTTGTTTGAATGAAAGTAAAGATAATGGAATCCCAAGACATTATAGATACCATCAGATGCTGTTGTTATGAAAGTCTACTACATTTATTTTACATATGTTTTAGCCTGTACTTTTGCATTTCTTTATGGTTTGCTTCTAACCTTTAAAAGAAAGAAGGATTATTCTGCTCTAGCACCCAGTTTGTTAAATGCTCTCCCCAGATCTGAAATACATACCGACTTTATTTCAATATAGGTTCTTGCAGACAGAGCTGTTATTTGTGTGGGCATTCAACAGCTTATGACTATACTGTTCTGCTACTCGCAGGCACTTCTTTCATTTGTTAACTGTCCTATCATTTTGATTTACATTTTGTTGTATTTTATAGAGTGTTGAAGATATCCTCACATCATACAACAGCTGGAGGTGCCAGGATTGAGAAATTTTATACACATTTCAAATAAGAAAAGCTTTGCCTTCATCTGTACCTGCCAAGTGAAGATCAAATTTCATGTATCTGATGAAATAGCCAGTAACCTATATATACTTACATCATAATAAATTATGATCATATAAGATGCTACAAGTGTCACAATTTTTTTATTTTTTTTACTAAATAGTTCTACTGTTCCACTAACTACTTGTACAACGACTGGTCTTTTATATCTTTGCTGGTATAACCTTTATTAAAAAGTGATATTGTAGGCTCCATTTGTTTTTCCACAAATGAATTATGATTCTTTATAACAAAGTCTTTAAACTCTCATGCATGCATTTGTTAAAATTTGCTCAAACTACCAGCTGATTAGATTATTTGCATAAATTACTTTTGCCCTGACTTTAACAACAGAACCTTTCATTGGAAATTCATGTTATGCTAGGATGTTAATTACTTAAGTTTCTGTAGAATAATTGACAAGCAAGAAAATTACAGATCCAGTTATAATGCTCATAAGCCTGCCCAACTTCACATTATTTTCACCAAGAAAAAATTAAAAATATTTTGAATGAATTAATGCATATAGAAAAACAAACAAATCCAGCAGTAAAATCCAAGCATCAATGTTGTTAAGTGTGGACACAGTATTCCTTACCACTCAGTGTACAGTATAAGTGGCAGAAATACAGTGAATCCTTGGGAGGCTTTGGCAACCTTCATTCTCTGACTAGAGAATAAGGATGTTACTGATTTAACTATAAGATATTACTACGGAAAACAAAGCAATCCAGCATCCTTAATTTAAGAGACTGTTACAGCAATTTGAACAACAGAATCCTTTTCCAAGCAGAAAAGTATTCTTTTTTAAGCCTCCTAGCTGAGTTCATGGAGGGCAAGTGAAGCATGGGTTGGATAGGATAGAAAGGCACAGAAGTAGGCCTAAACTCTTCTACAGGCCTATGACAGAAACATCCCCTAATAGAACACATCTGCTATAAGTTACAGTATTCACAATGTTACTCACCACTAGAAGTGGGTGCTGTTCTCCCTTCTCTTCCTCCCTTCCCCCCCACCCTTGGGCACGTTGTAAAGAATGAAATTGGGACTTTCAGACCTACTCCAAATTCATTCAAGACATTTTCAAAAATATCTCACAAGGTTATGTTGTTGGAGAAAATCAGTACCTGCACAGAATATTTTACTACACGTTTCAGCCATGGATTCTATTTTTAACATTGCACTACATCTGACAGAGTGGGACTAAGCAGTTTCACTGACACTGAACCAGTGACACATTACATGCTGTTAATTGATAAGGTACTGACAATCTGTCTCAGATGTCTCCTATTTCCATAGAACCAGCCTGTCTTCCCTTCCCTTCCCTTCCCTTCCCACCTCATCCCAGTTTAAATCCTATATCAGTCCAGCCATTTGATAAAGGGGGCTGCAGCTCATGAAAGTGTATGCCTTTTAATAATGTTTGTAAGTCAGAAGAGGTGCTATCAGATTCTTTCTGACATTGAACCAGTGAGTCACTCTTTTCAGCCCTTTTGGCTCAATGACACAAATCAACTTGCCACACAAAATATAACAGCAGTTCTATAAATTTTGTTGCTATCATATTAACACATGGAAACTGGCTGTAATTTCTTTTAGCTGCCTTCCAAAGCTCCATGGCTGTTCTTGCCTAATTGACAGACTATTCAATTACTTGTGTAATAAGAGTAATAATAAGCAGTGTAAGAGCTGCACTGGTTTCCAGTTTGCTTCCAGGTGTGATCCAATGTGCTGGTTGTTTCCTATAAAGCCCTCCAGGGCATAGGACCTGGTTACTTGAGGGAGCCCCTGTCTTCCATAATGTCTGCCCAGATGATTCAATCCTGCAGTGTTGGTGCACTCTGGATTCCTTTAATTGAATGCCATCTGTTGGGTCCTGGAAGTGTGCCTTCTCTGTAGCAGTACCTGCCTTTTGGAACAAGGCACCTCCCCCAAGATGTGAATGGCCCCCATTCTGCTGTTGTTAAAGACCTGGCTCTTCACCTAGGCCTTTGGTGAAGGAAAGTGATATCCCTCACTTCATCCTACTTGTCATCTTTTATCTTTATCTTTTATTGATTTTATTGTAATTTCTTTGTTTGATTGTTGTGAGCCACTGAGAGTGAAGCAGCATACAAGTTCAATAAATTATACTATTATTATTACTATTACCATCACTATTACTATTATTAAACATGAGCTGTCCTAATTAGTAAACATTTATTGGTTTATTCCTTTAAGTTGCTGGGAAGCATTTAACAAGCATCCGTAATGGCACAGTTAACATGTATTAGAGATGTCGGAAGTTTTGTGGGCATATTACTGGATTTCTAATTACTGTAGGTAATTTCAGTTTCAGCTTCTCATGCAATTGCTTCTCATGGATTTAAAATTCTAAAGAGATGCACTAATGTTTCATAATATTTCCCCATGTCTTTTGCATTCTCAAACAAAATCTCAAGAGAATTAAATAAAACATTGCCCTCTATATGGTTATTGCTGGAATTGCTACAATCATTAATTTGAAAGATATGCTTATTGTGTCCTTTTAAAGGGCTGTGTGATTTCTTGTACTTTTCAAAGGTTTGGAGTCAGATAGAAGGGGGAGAAAGAGGGAACTAAAATAGTGAGATGCATCGTATGAATATCTAAAAACAACCACCACCTTTTTGACGAATAAGAAAATATTTTTTGGATAGGGCTTGAAGACACACACTTGGAGGGGAGAGTTGTAAAAATCATCAGTGATAGCAAAAATTCCACACCAGTCTCTCAATCTCATTTGCAGGTGACACTTCTTTAGAAAGGAAGATTTTTCAGTTAATTTTTTTTTCTACAAAAGCACAAAAGTTGCTAAATGTTTAATGGAAATGCCTATTCCTAATAGTGATGGCAACATCTCTGCATTTTTTTCCCCATAATTTCTCTTTCTGTGGCAGACAGGCTATAATTTTTCAAATCAAGTCTGCCACTAAGGGTTTCTGTTAGCGAGGGATTGGCATATTTTTTACATGTTTTTTTTCCCAGAATGCCATGTGATTCAGCAATGTCTTGGATATTATTTAAAAAGCAGCCACAAGTTACATACTACTATTGTGGTAAATTACACCCCTTTTAAATTGTGAATAACAAATATTATCTCTTGAAATCACTCCAGAGTCAGTCCAAGATCCCAATTTGATTTGATTTGAGAAGCCAGAGATATATAAAGCACATTTGCCCAAACATGGTTTATGAGTTGTAACTTTAAACATGCCTTATTTCCAGCAATTCTCATGGTACAATTTATAGTTGGTGATTTCTTGTGATACCATAGATACAAGCAACATTCTAATCCAATGGTAGGACATTGACATTAAGGATTTTCATTTATCTATTGTTTATTATATGGCAGTAGATCAGTGGAAATGGAAGGCTGTATGTTATCACTTGCATGTTTAGCAAGCAGGAGATTCTGTCTTTCCATCCTTGCCTATATGGGCTTGAGATAATGATAAGTTTAGCTTTGGTAGCCAGCTGTTGTTGCATCTAGCCCTCAGAGCTAAATTCACAGATCTTGAGACAAAAATCAGCTATTGGTTTTATTTTCAGAGTCTCTATTCCACTTTTCTAAAATAATAATAATAATAATCCAGCCATTTAATGAAAAGAGTAAATATAATAATGTGGTTGTGTTCTACTGAATTAGCTCTTAACTTTCTGGAGTAGCTGGCACAGTGTGACCAATTTCTGCACTCACATTCAAAGTGGTTTTGCTTTGCTTTGTTTTTTCCCAAGAGAGTGTTTTATTACTTGTCCTTCACTACAGCTAAGGCTTTTGTGTGAAATAAAGATGCAAAGCTTCAGTGCAACAGCAGCTCCCCATTACTAGGCTTTATGTCTTTTACTTTTTTCTTGAGTCAATAGAACCTGTCACACTGACCTGAAAGGTAGGATGCTTCAGAAAGACATGTGACAGATGCTGGCTGAAGGGAGCAACAGCAAGGAGCTGTTGTATAAGGCTAAGCATCTTGCCCTGTGTCCACAAACCAACTTGCCTTCCTATCAGGAAACTCTTTTGTTGTTATTGAAGAAGTAAGATTCAACTATCAGCAGGTTAGCATGGGGTAGCTGCCAGGTCGATCATTGCCTTTGGAAACTCCAGTACACTGACATAGATTGATGGTTGGAGAAGCATTGTGTTTCATCCAATTCTTTATTTTTTTTCTTGTCCACCTTTTTAAAAAGGAAATGGATATATATATATATATATATATAATGTACAGTGAGTTTAATCCCAATTGAACATTCTCATTCCACAGCAACTAGAACTATGGTGAGAATTAAACTTGGGACAAGCATGCTATTTCTGCCTCCTGTATCACTGCCATTCCCATTTTATTCCAAAATCTGGAAAATGAACATCTGCAGTCTGGAACAAGGTCAATTCATGTAAGCTCCCTAGAACCCTAGACTATGAGGCTTCAATGATGAAAGGGCTAACATCTGGCAGAGCAATTTTCATGCATTGTTTCAAACCCAGCATTTGTATTTGTATTTTTTTTTTCCTTAGAAACTGGAAGTATGGCATTGAAGTGTGGTGTCCTTACATTTCTTTAATTATGAGGCAACCAAGAGGTTGTGTGAATACACCTGTGTTTCACTGTTCAATCACCTCTCCAATCCTCTGCTCCTGGCTTCCTAAACTTGCATTAAAAGCCAAGGGAAAATCTCATGTGAGATCTCCTCCTGTGGAACATTTTCAGTGACAGCGCTGCCATCAACAGTAAGGAACAAACCTGCCCTTGAGAAATCATTGGAGAATTTCTCTTTTCTCTGGATAAGTTTGGAGAAATTGTTCAACCAATTTCTCTGCCTACAACTTGGGTGGAAATATTTGAATGGCCATTTAACCCTAGCTCTAGTTTGGAGCCTATACAAATAGAACAGGATCAGGGTGCAGACAGTCAACTTGTCACTTGTGGAAGGCAATCTGACACTGACAGAGTGGCTTGAATGGCATAGTCATTCCACATCTCTCTGGCACAAGGGTAAGTGGTACCTCTAGGCCACAATGACTGATGGCACCACTTCCCATGGGTGGAAAGATCTACAGTTTTAGATTGATTGGGAAGGAGGTGAGGCATTGGCATCTCTTAAGCTTGTCACCCTAGGCCAGTGTCTACTCAGACTTAGCCTAAAACCAATATCTATCTATCTATCTATCTATCTATCTATCTATCTATCTATCTATCTATCTATCTATCTCTATCATATAAGCAAACAAGCAAGTATAATTATCTAGCTTCTGCTGTAACATGGAAGCTGATCCTGAGTTCAAGAGTTGAATCCCCTAAAGAGATCCCAGCAGAATCCCTTTCAGCTCTTCAGATTTTAATCAACCTTGCTGTCAGGTTTACCACCTACAGGGAAGCAGGCTCTAAGGAGCATTTTCCCTCCATTCTGGAGCATCCAATAAGGGGAAAAAAAGAAAAAGAAAATCCTGCTTCTATCTGTGAACTTTTTACAGCTTTACTTTTATCATTAAGAAATAGTCTAATACATGAAAAGTATCACTCAGGTGTGATAACTTTAAACAACACTAAGCTATTGAGCTTAGTGAAAATTAATCCCTCTGGGTCCTGCAGAAAGGCTTGTTCAGAAATAACAATCTTCTCACATTATAGTGTGAACAGTCTCCTTAAAGGAGCAGAACTTTCCTAAAGGCCAGTGGATACTAAACAAAACCAGCTTTTCCTCCACTCATGCAAATGCCACAATTTCTTCTCATGCAGTTGTTTTTCTCTCTGACATCTTGGTCCCTGCTTCATGTATTGGAGCTCCTCCCATCTCACATCTCACCCAACTGATTCTTCTGTGCTTCTCCGTTGCTTGGTTACCTAGGCCTCAATTCATCCCCAGCCAAATCCACTGGGTGATTCCTTCATGGGTGAAACTTCCAGCTTCTCACATTAAACACTGTTGAGTCAACCAGAATATTTTGCATGCCCGTGCCTTATCCTGGCAACTTCTGGGTAATTCGCAAGTAGTTTTGCTGCCCACAGCAACTATCACAAAAACATAAAATAAGCCACTTGTTGCTGGCTTGTCTAGAATCTGAAACTTGTACTGTGGTTTACTATTTGACATTCATCTAGCATTGCTTTGTCCTCATTTGCAAGTTTTTCAAAATCCTTGTGCTTTCTGTTTCTTATTCCATCAGTGAAAACAACCATGCACATTCAGTCTGTAGGATTCAGCACATTTAAATGTAATTTGAGTCAGATAAATGTCTAAAGCATTTCTTTTTCTGTTCATTCTAATTATACAGCTGGTGAATATAATTCCAGTGTTCTGTTATAAAACATGAGCGTTCTATTTTTTGTAAAACTGATACAATCTGTCCTACTAATATTGAATTTAGTATGGATAATCTCCTTGGTAAAGTAGATTCGCTGTCCATATTTCATAGGTATTAAATACAGTTTTTTCACAAGTGCCCTTTAATGTTACTGAGATATTTATGTACAGTGTAGTAGAAACCATGTTAAAATGGCTTCTATTACCCATTCCATCCAATAAGTTGTGATCCTTATAGTTGCATGGTAAATCAAACTAGTACTGCCAAGGAAAGCAGTCTACTGTTCAGTTTATGGGCCATTTTGGCACTGAAAAGAAAGAAGGAACCTGTCAGAACCCACAATCAAAGAGTTGTTAGATCTGTTGATTGTGTTCTCTGCCATTGAAGCAATGAGTGTCAAGCTCCAGATGGCAGGGGAAAAGTTGCTGAGAGTGAGAAGAAATCCAAGGTGGTACCAGCCAGCGGGCCAGGAGTGGAATGCTGGACTGTTAAGGAAAAGTGGGGTGGTGGTGGTGGAGGAGGTTTTGACATGCCTATGTGTCTTTTATCAGGTAGCTCTGTGAGAACTTTTTTAGTCGTGGCTTTTTGCTTAACATCTGTACACATCATCAATAAATCTGAAATCTGCATTTCATCTGGATGCATGAGTCAGAATTTTATTGAGTCAACTGTGTCAGAACTTTACAGAACCAAAAGTCCAAACCTTTTCATATATTTTCAGGGTGAGCCTGATATTTTTTATGAAAAATGAGAGGTAACCAGACTTCATTCCTGTTCACCTTCATCCTGCCACAGATCCAGTAGAAGCAAATCATAATATTAGTCATTAATCATCATCATCATCATCATCATCATCGTCCAGATTAATAGACTGTATTTACATCTCCAATATAGAAGTACATACTTCCATTTGGCTGGGACCAAGGGTGGGGCTTACATTGCTCCTGACAACAGAGATATCGCTAGTTGGTTACTCTGTTTATCATGTGGAACACTTTTCACATACTTAATGGATGAAGTGGATAGATTATTTGAAATTGTTTACCCAGTTCACTTAGTATAGAGGTACAGTACCTAACAGAGTATCTTAAAACTAACCCTTTGTAACATCTGCACAGCAGAGACATTCATTTTTTGTAGTAGCTTACCTGTAATTCAAATTTTTGCCAATGTACCACTGCATAATTGGAAACAATACTGTGTTCTATACCACAACAGTAAAATTACCAGCTGTCCTGCTATGTGAAAAGGTCACTAGATATATTCAAAAAGCTTCAAGGTGTTCATCAATAATTACTTCTTGATATTAAGACTGAGCAGTGCTAAATAAGTTAGCTCTGCATAGTATATAAGCAAACACAATACATGTTAAATGGCCACATATACCAATCTATGGATATATTCTTACAAAGTAATGTTCAATCAACAACTGACATCTAGCAATACTAGCAATACTACTAGCAATATTAATGTAATTTTTATGTGGCTATATTTTTAATGCTATTTATTGTAAACCGCCCGGAATCCCCCATTGGGGGAGATGGGCGGTGATATAAATTAAATAAATAAATAAATAAATAAATAAATAAATAAATAAATAAATACCAGCTTGTAGTTATTAACGTATGATTTAAGACATAAAAAATATGATATTTTTGTTGGATGAAGTTGTTATATAAACTGTTCAAATTATTTTAAACAGATTGTTCCTTAGTGATTTTGTGCATGTGTTTGTGTTTGTGTGTATACCCACAGATATGTTGATTATATCAGAACTAGTTGCATAATAGTGATGAACCCAGCCAGTTTAGCAATCATAGTATAATCATTCTTTTAACTTAATGCCTACCAGTGATTTGATCAGGACCTTCCAACTTTGCCTTTAGTTTCTCTTTATCTGTTTACTGTCAGTTGTAGAGGTGAAGAGATCTGCTCAGCCACATTTCAACATATTTATGAAATTTCTCTAATTTTATTGGAATTCTTTTAAATTCCCTAGGCAAGATCACTGATTATTCAACATTTGGTTTAGGATTTTTTTTTCCTCTTTGCAATAAGTTGGTATTGATTAATGAAGTTTCCAACTTAGTTTTCATTAATAGGCATGTATAATAAGAATGTTTATATCTTACTATTCATTTTTCCTTTTATTGCTATACAGTATTAGATAGAAGCACAAAAAAGAGAAAGCAATATTACCAGATTCATAACAAGCATGATTTAATTCCAGTTAGCTATATACGGTGTTTACAGGTACAGAAATTGAAGAAAAAGGTGAAAATGGATATCAAATGGATGGAGAGCAATGGGATTTGTTATTTACAATGAAGTCATCTCATTGTGTCTGTGCACACATACTGTACACAGACAACTATGCACACTTGCTTTAACTATCCTTGTGGTCTTAAAAATTACAAATTACTCTAGAAATCCATGGCAAAAGTCATTTGTTTGGAAGAAATAGAGCATTTATAATCTAGCATACTGTATATCAGGTATTAATATCTTCTAAAATATTTTTATTTCCAATTATTTCATGCTTCTCAGATATGAAGAATAGTTTTTGGTAAGAGAAGAAAGTGAATGCCATCATGTTATTTCCCATACTTTCTGCTGTCCATGATGGCGAATGAACCTTTCTGTATAAAAATATGGTTCTTCAGTTATTCCTTTCTTCATATTCTTCATGTTCTTATCCAGTAACACATAGATAATGTTTTTATTGATTTTTTGTTTGGGGATTTCTGTTGTTTTTACTACTTTGTGCCTGTCCAGGGTTGTCACAATAAAGGTGGCTATGTACCGTTAAGTCATATATATACTCTGTGTGTGTGTGTGTGTGTGCGTGTGTGTCCATGTATCTTTCTACACAGTGTACCACTAGCATTGATTAAAACATGTTCCCAGTGTCATGCCTTTTTCTACCAGCAAAGCACAGTAAGTGACATGACACACATCCAATGATTATTATGGATGATGAGGTCCCTAGGAAAGCAAACAGGGCTCCAATTTCTCTGCTTTTCCATAACACCAGACAGCGGATGGTAGATACTGCTGTAGGCACACTGTGAGCTGGGAGGCTCCTTTTCAGTTGAAGATAACTATGAGCCTTTAAGGAAATAAAACATATAATGACATTTCTGATTTTTTCCCTTATCCTGTACTGTATGAGCAAATATGTCCTGCCACAAGCCCTCAAAGAAACATGTTTGTGCCAGTAATGATTTTGAGAGATCAAATTCAAATTTCAGGTTCTAGTTGTAGGTTTATTCTCTTTTTTTGTATCTATCATTATATTTAATCTTTTTTTCACAACTCTACTTTAACCTTAAGAAATAGCATCAGTTTAGTTCAATTGTTTCTTGCCTTTGAGCTGCATCCTACTGCTATAGGTTATATTTTAGCTGTAGGTTCTTTTGCTGAGGGTTAACGTTTTAACAGAGTCAAAAGATAATGTGCTAAGCCTGCCACTTCTGAAAAGAACTATGTACCTGAGGGTAGTCAAACAGCAGAATGAAAAATGAAAAAGCTACACTGTTAACAAAGCATGTGCTGAGAGCATTAGGGCAAGCCTAATCAGCTTTGGTTACAAAAGTTTTAAAAAGTTTTTAATTTTAAAAAACCTAAGCAATGTTGTCTTGTGATTTGTTTCTTTGCCAACCAAGAGAAAGAAAATAAACTCTGAATCAAAACAGCTTTTTAGTCTTCTCAAGAAGATGCAGGTTAAGCTTACAGAAGAACAAGAATAATGACTACCCATCCATTATGAAGTAATTTGTCTTCAGGAACAATAGAAACAAAGCAGAGTCAAGATAGCTTTTGATTTAAAGGTCGGACTTCATATACAGTCAAAAGGATATCTGGAGTCAGGTGTCATGTGAAACTTCTGGCTTGAATTTTGAATGTGGCTAGATCTAGCAGACGAGTGATATATTGATGCACTGTGTGTGTGTGTGTGTGTGTGTGTGTCACACCCTATTGAATTGTAGTGAGACCTTTTCCCCAACAAGAGTTTAAGATACAGAATTAGGCTTTTGCCTTATTTTAGATTTTGCAGATGTCACTTTGTAATCGTCTACATCTGGATTCAATCCAATTCCCTACAGTGAATGTACTTGTGGGAAAAGCTGTGGGTGGTATCATGAAAGCTATCTCCTGCCTCATCTTGTTGAACAATTACAAATACAGATGGCTATTGAAGCAATACAAAGAGATTGGATTAGCCTAGATGACTATCTGAGGGGCAATTTACATCTGGAACACATGCAATGTGGTAAAAATAATGTTCATTTCTGACTTACTGATCAGAAAGAATAAAGTTCTATATAGAATTTCTATAGAGAAATTATATAATTTCTGGACTTTTCATTGGTAAGATTGCTTAGATAGATTTTCCTGGCTGAGAGCTGAAAGCACTGGCAAATGACTTGCTTTTGCAAACTTTCTTGTCAGTTACTTCCCTTCCTTTCTTCCAATGTGAAGCTTCTAAGTCTGGTGGCACAGGGATATAGTTGTCAATGGTTCTCTTATTTACACTTATTAGAAAGATTTAAGTACACAAAATAATTTATGGTTTTGAACATTTTAAGGCTGAAATAGAATTGTGTACAGATGATGAACATGCAGTTGCTAAAATGTATAAACTTTTATTGAAATTTGAAACAGAAGAACAAGTGAAAGAATGTTTGATAAAGTGGGTTAAATTTTTTGGTTATAGTACAAGTATACAGATGGAACAATGGGAAAATATGTAGTTGAAAGAATTGAAATTTATATGTTATAATCTTAAAGATAATTTTTATAAAATGTTGTACTGTTGGTATATTTCACCAGAGAAATTGTCTAGAATGTATAAAGGCACTTCAAACTTATGTTGGAAATATGAACAACATTTTATCATGTTTAGTGGATGTGTAAAAAAGATAGAAAATTCTGGATCCAAATACATACGCTGATTCAGTGGATTTTAAAGATTAATAAACAATTGAGATCAGAGGTCTTTCTTTTGGCATTGATGGACAAACAGCTGGAAACAATTATGGAACTTTGTTTCTGTACATGATTAGACAGGATAGATTATAGAAGGAATTATGTTGTAACCGCAGAGTAAGAGGTAAATTTATAATTGTACTTATAAATGCTGTAAAGAATATCAGAAGCTACTTTTTTATTTTTTTTTATTTTCTGTTTTTCTTTTACTTTTTTCTCCTTTGATTTTTTTCTTTTTCTTTTCTTTTTCTTACTTTATATTAGTTTGTATTAGTTTTTAATCTTAATACACACACACACACACACACACTGAAGCTTCTTTATTTTGGAAAAAATGGGGACAAAAGGAAGAGATGGATGGATGCTGTCAATGGTGATACACCAAGAAAATCTTTACCTTTTTAGACCATTATCTAAAAAAGAATAAGAAAGCACATAATTGGCCAGAAATTGTCTTCCACAAATATTCAAGGACATTAAATCCCACTGGATAGGAAGGAAGATGAGAAAAGACAGGCTCTCTGTGTGTGTGTGTGCGTGTGTTTGTGTGTTAGATAGAATACTCTCCCACAACAAAATTAGAGCCAACTTATCTAATAAGTTATTAATGTGTGTGATATAATACTGAAAGGAAAAACACTACTAAATTTCCTACAGTATCTGAAACAGTTTAAGCCTTGGATAGAGAAATGTCCTAAGGATGATTGATTTTATCTGCCAAGGAACTGTCTTGTAATCAAATTCATACCAGATCTCTTGTGTATTGATCATGTCAGAAGACCTTATGGTGAGAATTTCTTAACCTTTTTACTGCCTTCAAGCTCTTATGTTGCCTTTCATGCAAATAAAACTTTCAGTCTAATCCTGCCCTGTACTTTAGCCTAGTGGCAAGGATAATTTCTCAACAGCAAGAACCTCTGCCCAATTTATTTGACCCCTTTTATATATATCCTATCTGTAGCTCTTTCCACACCCCTATTTGAATCAAGGCCCAAATCCAAATCCAGAAGTGGAAACCTGAAGCTTAATGTTTTCTTTTGACTTGCATGGGAAGCATACAAACACATATAACTTTAAAAAAAGAAAAGTAAGAGAATGGAATTGAATTTTAAGGCAATATCTACTGGGACTGTGCAAATCTTGAAAGAGTGTTTGGCTTTGATGAAACAACCCCTCAAAGTTGCTTCATGATGCAAAGATGAGTGATTGTGTGGCTTCACTAAGCTGTGCTCCTCAGTCCACTCTGAAACTTGTAGAAGAAAGAAGAAGCTTCTGCATTGCCTGCACAGAAAATCTGGAAAAGACTTTGGCTTTTGCAAATGCTGAAGGAGATTGCAAGGCAACACTGTCTTCTCAGGATTCTCACTTTTTCTGGCTTTTGCAAGTGCCCAAAGAAAGAGATGATATGGAGGCCTTAAGATGAGGTGCTTCCTTAAAGAAAAAAATCATTGCTTCTTTGTGTCTCTGAAGAGAAGCATATGGCCATTATAACATGATGCCCTTGGTGGAGCAACATCTAAACTGTCTTGCACAGGTCTACCACAGACTCACACAATAAGGTGAACTTTGTTCAGTTTCCGAGAAACAGTTGTTGGTTGTAGGGTAAGTTGGATAAAATGTTTCTGCAAGATTTAGTGGGTTTTGTAGTCCACAATAGTAGTAGTTGAATGTTGACTGATTCAATCTGATTTAGTTTTGAAGGTGTCAGACTGGAAGCAGGAGACTTAGGTTCAAGTTCCCCCTCAGTCATGGAAATTCACTGTGTAACTTTGGATCAGTCACTGTGTCTTCTACCAAGCTACCTCAAAGGTGGCTGTTGTGGAAAAAAATAGGAAAAAATAGTGGTGTCGCTATTACCTTGAGCTCTTGGGGAAAAGGTAGGATATAAAAGCAATGAATAAATAAATAAAACCTAATTCTAATTTTTAAACGAATTATACCTATATTATTGTCATATTGACAGAAGGAAGAAGTCAGAAATTAAATATTTACCTACATTATTTTTAGGGAGTTTTTTCTTCTTTTTTAACATTTATAAATAATAATATAGTGACAATTTGGGCATTAAACTCAAACATTTATACTTTTTCATATCATGAAAACAATTCAGTGTACTCTGGTATTTTTTACTAATGTTATACTGAACATTATCTGTAAGAATTGAATAATTATCTCTCCATTCTAGATAATATCTTTTTTTTTAAAATATACCTTCATTTTAACTAAAAATAAAAGGATTTATTTAAAAAAGGGGGATGGGATCTGAAAGTGATGAGCATAACCCCTGTCGTGCTTTATAAGATGTGTGCAAGGGAGCTCATTACAGATTGGGAGAGAGGTTAAAAAAGGCTTCAAATATTTCACTAGGTTCACTAGGTGCAGTCTGTGAAAACTGCAACTATTACAAGGTATTTCCCCTTGGTAAGAAATAGGCCAAATGGTGGATAGTGCAAGAGTCTTCATGTTCAATGTCCACAAATTTGCCCACAAGTTTGCATTTGCACACTAGAAAACATACAGCCCGGAAGTGTTGTATGTCAGAAAATGGAAGGGAGGCCTCCATCACTGAGCTAAGTCAGTGAAGTAACCGATTTATAATTCAGAATTCAGCACCAAAGAAAGATTAATCCTAAGGACAGCAGCAAGACAGTGCAACTGGGCCAATGTCTTTCTGCATATATTGGCATATGAGCTTGGAAGCTCACATACGGTGCCAAGTTGCTTTATGTACTTTTACATTCTCATACAGAAATGGGCAGCTGCTATTCATTCTTGTGGGGGAAAGTATAACCCAGCCTTGCATTTCAAACAGTGATAACATTGAGCTAGAAAGGCAAATAATAGTTGCACCATGCATGCTATATGGTGTCAGAGTATTTGTATTACATTTATATGGGATTATACAGTGTATAGAAATGTTTATAGAGAAATACCCTATATGCAGAAATCAGGCGTTTTCTATTACTGAGGTTAGATAAAAATAGATACTAGCATTTATATTATGGCCTGGTTGATGAAAACTACAATTCTTTTACAACTTGGTGCTTTGGCCTTTGAAACTACAATTTGTTTCTCCTTATTCTGGTTACTTATTTAGTTGCAGTGCTTGCCCGCCACAATAATAAAGCTGTCACAGTCAGTATATGGGCTGGATCACCCTGCACTGATATTATATATCTGTTTATAATGTTCTATTGTCTCTGTAAATATGATTCATGGTACTAATTAAGATGTAAGAAAACCTCAGCATCCTTCCTTTGTTTGCCTTTGTCCTTGAAAGTGCTGTCTCTTTATCATGGCACATATACCTATCTGAACAAAACTGAAACTTCATTCTTTTTCCCTTTGTTTTATATCTACAATCCTGAGTGTATTCAAGCCCCACTTTTTAGGCCTTATGAAAGCACTGACAAACTAACTATGCTCAGACAGAACGCTACAGTAATTCTGCAGACAGCAATCATCTACAGTGGAGGGATTCTTCATCTAAGTAGACTTCCCATGTGATATATCTATATATACAGTATTTGTGTGTATATCTCTGTGTATGAATGTGGGAAGTGTGTGTACATTAGAGCTATGATCGGACTTGGGGGAAGGGTAGATAAGAGGAAGGTCTGGCTTTACCCACCCCCTACCCCCAACCCCAGATTGTGGTTTGAAATGGAAACAAACTTTGGAAAAATATCCACAACTGCAAAGAGTTCAAATTTTGGAATGAACACAGTCAAAATCAAAACTAATAACAGGATCTTGACAGATTGGTATATTCTCATCGGCCATTGGGCTCAAGTGATACATCATTTTATCTTTCTAACAAGACTGTTGTTACTTTCTTTTTTAAAAGAATAGTTCATATTTATGTCACATCTTTTCATTCCATTTGTTAGAAAGCCAGTTTGGTCTAGTGGTTAAGGTTCTGGGATAGAAACCAGGAGTCTGTGAGTTCTAGTCCCGCCTTAGGCATGAAAACTGGCTGGGTGACCTTGGGCCAGTCACCTTCTCTCAGTCCAACTTGGTGCAATGTAGACTAGCCTCCCCGTGGTGCACCCCAGGCAACGTGACTTGTCATGGATAAATAGTCTACACACCTGGCTGCTGGACCTCTCAAGGATTTCCCAGCAAGAAAAAGCAGCATGAACACTGAACTGCTATGCCATACGATTAAAAAAAAAATCCATTTGTTGTAGGAACTGGGACAGAGTCATGATAATGGGCTTTATACTGTTTCAAGACTCCAGTATAGTACAGAGGCTAATACATAAAGGGCCTTTTTAGGAAGGAATGGAAGAAATTGCTTGGACCTTGTGTGTGAAATAGGATCCATCCAAAATTTGGGTTAGTGTTTGAAATTATCAGGTGGATCAATACTTCAAACTTATAAAGTTGTTTGGTTTTAATATAGCCTCTAGGAGTTATTTTAATGTTTTGGGTTTCTTTATACACTTTTGCTACTTAAAAGGGGATACATCAAAATGTTTTGAAGAGATGTTTCAGTTGAACCTTCATTGAAGCAAACCACATCTACAAAGTTTTGCTCTATTGGATATTCAATATACTGTATACTTGATGTTGCTGTTTGACCTGTTATGGTAGCCATGATGGTCTAAACTTAACTTATTCTTTCAGTCTCCCAGTGGTGCACTCATCACCACTGTAACTGAATCCATCCACCTTGCTGCTGGTTGTCCTCTTCCTCTCTTTCTTTCCACCTTTCCTAGCATTAGAGCCTTTTCGGGAGAGCTGGGTCTTCACATAATGTGTCTGAAGTAGGATAATTTGAGCCTGGCCATTTGTGCCTCGAGTGAGAACTCTGGGTTGATTTGTTCAATGATCCGTCGCTTTGTTTTCTTGGCTGTCCACAGTATTCTCAGGAGTCTTCTACAACACCAAATTTCAAAGACATCAATACTCTTCCTATCCTGCTTCTTTAAAGTCCAACTTTTGCTTCCTCAGAGTGTTACAGGGAATACCATAGTTCGCATGATTCTGATCTTAGGTGTAGACACATCACAGCAATTGAAGATCTTTTCCAACGCCTTCATGGCTGCTCTACCAAGTGCTAGTCTGTGGCATATTTATGACTGCTTGTTCCTTTACTGTTGGTGATTGATCCTAAAAGGCAGAAGCTACCCACTACTTTGATATCTTCATTGCCAGTCCTAAGGCTGGTTGTTCTACCTATTGTTATTAGTATGGTCTTTTTTATATTTAATTTTAGTCCTATTTATTTACTTATTTATCCCCCCCCCTGCAAGTTCTGCTGTGCTACCTCATTGTGGTGGTGGTGGTGGTGTTTCCTGAGAGGAATGAATAAAGTACCTTGGGAGTGTATGCCAAGAGTATATATCCCCAGCAGGGTAACCCAAGGCATTCCAGCTGTTGTCAGCCTTACAAGGTACACCAGACAGTAAACACAACCAGATGAGTTAATTCTACTGTATTGTAAGTTTTCATTAACAGAATTTTGCAAGTCTAAAAGTACTTCTCTCCCCCATCTCCTTTAGAGCCCAAGAAACTAGGGAAGGTGTCTTCTGAGCCTCTTGCCCTGCCCGCAGTCCTGCAGGGGCTAAGTTGTCTTTTATCTGACTGTTCACTAGGCTTTGTCTCTTTGCCCTGTCTCCCAAGGTGATTCTCAAATACCATTACATCTGCCTAGCTAAAGCAAGCAGGCACCTATATTGGGCAGCAGCAATATAGGAAGATGACAGAGGCAGATGATCATTTTAGTGACAATGGCAAAGGCATCAATTCATATTATGCAGGAGAAGGCAATGGTAAACCACTCCTGTATTTTTACCAAGAAAACCACATGGATAGAAAATATAAAATTATAATTCACGAATGCATATCTTCCAAGACAAGTATTTTCCAGGCATATTGATTTTGCACAGTTCAGCCTGCCTAGGTAGCTGTTCCTTTTTTATTGTATTCTTCACTGTATATTATATAAAAATGTACTGACTCATTAACTTTTTAGTGAGTATTTTGAAGGGTTGAAAACATTACCTTGATCTTTTGACAAAAATCTGGAATGAAACATCAACACAGGGGAAAACTATCTTCAGTAGTAAATAAAATATAACAGAAATCTCTCATCAGATTGGTGACTTCAACCATGGGAAATTACTGCAAACATATATTTCTTATTTCTGACTTAAGTAAAACAAATATCTCAGAACAAATATATTTACAAGGTTTCCAGGATACGAATCATGAATATAACATTGTCATAGTCCTGCTTATGTTCATTTTATACAAGAATCATTAGGCACAACCTCTAGCAGCTCACACACATAAGCCCTGTCCCAGGCATTTTGTAAGTAGGTAAGTAAGTAAGCAAGTGCTTTTTTTTTAATCTGTTCAGTTATGTCCAGTTCTCGAAGACTGCCTGGACAAGTCCCTACAGTTTTCTTGAAAAGGTTTTTCAGAAGTAGTTTGCCATTGCCTCCTTCCTAGGGCTGAGAGAGAGCGACTGGCCCAAGGTCACCCAGCTGGCTGTGCCTAAGGCAGGACTAGAACTCACAGTCTCCCAGTTTCCTAGCCCAGTGCCTTAACCACTGCACAAAACTGCCTTTCAAGTAAGTGCTACTTAGAAACCGGAAGTCTACCATTTCAAGTAACGCCATGCTGAAATCTGCCTTGTAATTTCTGTCTACCCTCCTGCCAAAGAGACTTCAGTCTTATCTTCAGGTTACTTGAGAATTTCTTTTAAATTTTTGTTCTATGTTTTTAAGCTTTATTGTTAGAAGTGGCAGAAGGTGCTATTACTGGTATTCTTATGTTCTATTACACATCTCTCCATCCCTCTGAAGCCTCGCTGACTGCCCACACCTCCCAATCAGAAAAAGTTCTATGGGAAAAGCTTGCTTTTGGGGGGATTTGAAATACAGGAAGCCAGAGAGTGCAGGCAGTTGGAGTGATGAATGTACAATGAAAGTCAGGTTTGTCATGCATACCCTTTGGCCTCCTGGAAACCATATTCAAGAACACCATTTTCTACTCATGTGAAATTCTTTTCTCCTTTGAAGGAAATTTCAGAAACAACGTTTCTGGAAATTGAATGAAAAATTATATGGAGCACAAATTCCAGAAACTGGGCTTTGAATCCCTTTGAAATTCCAATCCCTCTATCAGGGGTAGGAGTTTGATTTTGAATTGGGGAGACTACAAGTTCTGTTTATTCAGTCTTAGTCAACTTCCTTGCCTGTTGTTGTGGTGGTTAATACTGTTAAATGGTCTAATTCAGTGAGTCATTCCTTTCCTCAGGAACCCTTTAAGGATAAAATGTGAAACCAATATATGCATACCAATATAGCCTTGCTATGATGCAGAATATCTGTGCTGAGATATCATGTCCAGTCATCAACAAAACATATCTTCTCCAAAAAGCTTTAACATCTCAGAGATATCACTTTTGATCTATGATTTATAGTGTTATCATTGGGCCAGGAGCAGTAATTTCTGCTCTTCAATCATTGAAACATTTTTGGCTCTAATAAGCAGAGTGGCAATACATTTGACAGTATCTGACAATATAAACCAATTCAAGATGACAATGTAAAGCAATACATTTACAGTAGTAGGTTTTTTTCCCCCAAAAATGATACTTTTCTTGTGCATTTAGGCTTTAACAGATGTTTAGGAAATGTGTGGCTCTCTAGAAGTTGTACTTGTATTAGCCTTTGCCAGCAATATGCAGGAGGAACACCTGATGTGCAAAGAGTCCTTTTGAGACTTGAACTCCCACTTCCAATATCTGAGTAGGAAAAGCCACAAGCTGGGGTTAGAAGCCCTGCTGCCTTTGTTACTGTCACTCTGTGCTCCAAGACGAGAATGGGTCAGAGGGCAGAAGAAGAAAAGGCAAAGGCAACAGGGAACTGCTAATTGAATTGAATTAATTGCTCAATGAATTGAAAAATGGTACCATTAAAAGTGAATTAGTAGACAATCTAGTTTTCTGTTTGCAATCTTGGTCCTCTACCTTATATATTATTTAGTTTACATAGGTTTCAAATACTCATATATGCATTTTAGCATAAAGTGTTGCCATTAGCAATGTCAAGATGTCATGGAATTGTTAGAGAATTTAGGCAAAAGTGGCCTCTTTAATGGTCTGCCAAAAACAACCTGATTTCTTTGATTTAGTTGGATCAAGTTTCAACCCATGCTCAGCTGGCAATGACTAGTCTGATAAACTAAAACAGAATGTCTTCTTTGGTACAGATTTTTACTAAACTGGTGAACATTGTAGAAATACAGAATAAGAATACTATATTGTAGAAGGCATTTTATGACATCACAATATTGTACCACTGTATAGACAGATAAATAGTAGACTAGACACACCCTACAGATTACTATTCAGATACAATTATATAACAGAAGTACTCTAGCATAAGCTCTTTTTTGTTTTACCAGAAATTGAAATGAGGTGAGCCTCAACAAGGGGGAGAGCTTTTTCTGTGGTTGCACCCATTTATGGAATTCCCTCCCCAGAGAGGCTTGACTGGCATCCACATTAGCATTGTTTTGGCACCAGGTGAAGGCTGTTTTATTTTCCCAGGCTGTTGAATTGGCTTTTAAATGTATTTTAATCACATTTTAATTCATGCTTTTTTTGACCACCTAGCAGCCATGGTGCTCAGCTGTTGATGGCACCTGTGCGATATATATATAAAATAGTCTTGCTGATCCCAGGTTCTGTATTTCCTTCTTTGTCAGCTCCAGATCTCACACTAGTGGTCTCAATGGTAGTCATTTGGAATTGGTAGTCGGCAATGCTGGTTAGGAATTCTGGTAGTTGCAACCCCACTAAATCTGTGGAAAGCTTCTCTAAACAATACTCCCACCCTCTTTTTTTTTTCTGTCTCTCCTTTTTTCTTCTCTCTTTCAGAAAACTTTAAAATGATACAAACAAAGGCACAGACCTATTTCTCACAAGCAAAGGTACAGACCTATTTCTTCTTGACATCAAACTGCATTCTTCGTTTCACATCTGTCAGTCTCTCCCTATACAATTGAAAATAGACACTTGGCTCTTCAGTTCCACAGGGTCTGCTTGTTCTACATCAAAAATCAGAAAACAGTTTTTCCTCCTGTTGCAGCTACCAAATCTCAGCTGTCTCCTCCTCTTCCTTTTCTTCCTCCTCTTTCTCCTCCTCCTCTTCCTTGTCCCAAAAAAATTGCAGAAAAGTAGACAAAAACTTTTGAAGGCTAGAGATACATATTTTGGACTAACAGATTGTTTCATTTCCTTATAGAAGACTAGTACAGTGTTACTTCTGAAGCAAATCTTACAATATTAGCAATTATGATAGGTGATTTATTCTTGGCTTCTATGTGTTTTAATTTTTGTATTATTGTAATTGTAATTGTTTTTATTTTTTATTTTTTATTTTGTTCACTGCCCAGAGTCACTTGGTGAGATGGGTGGCCATACAAATTAAATAATTAAGTCCTTAATTAAATATTTTGATACATAGATTTTCCAATAAAAAGATATCACAATTGAGCAGTATATGGTTTATCTCTAGAGCTATGCAAACGGTGATTTGTAAAAGAAGGGCTAAATCAGGGAAGTCACAAGAGTGCTCATGCAAACATTTGAAAAGATGTGTAAGTTCATTCAGCTATGTTAAGGCAGACAGGAGCCTGGGGACACTGGCAAGGGAATTGCATACACAGCCACATTCTCAGATTCAGACTTACTCATATTGCTCTTGCATATGCCTGCTGTTCCAAGCATGAGGTTTAAAGCAGAACGTATGACTGTACACAGGACTAGCATAGTCCCCTGCATTCCCCTTAAACATCGACCTTTTAGTTCCCTGCCATTCTTTCAATCCCATAGAATTGTATATTTGTTCAAGTAAATGCAAGTACATTTCCACCCACCTCACATGGGGGGACTGAATGCAAAAAGCCATATATCAAAGTATATATTATAGAGATGCTTTGCAAAGTGGATTACTGTCAGCAAAGCCCCTGTTCTTGACAGCTTCTTCAAAGTCTGTTCCTGTCTCTGCACACATTTGCATGCACAAGTGCTTGGCTGGCAGTACAGAGGACATACTGTATTGCCTGTGTATGACACCAGAGACAATCTTTGAAGCAGCCACACAAGTTTTCTAGAGGATGTAGCTGCTTTAATGATTCAATCAGGGATGCTTCTCTTCAACTAATGCACTTTGTAAAATGCTTCTTTTGAATGCTTTGCTCAGCCATACCAGAGATTTAAACTTAGTGAGATGTGTGTCCCTGTCACACTATGCATGTAAGTCCTAACCCATTCTTTGGAAAATCCAGAGAATCTCAGGAAAACACAGATCCACCCTTGTCTTCCCCTTCTTCCTTCTTTTACTTATGCAAACAGTACATATATCCTGAATTTATGCCTGGATCCACAGTTCCCTTCCTCTTACTTCACCTGACACACACTTTGCTGATAGTAATCCACTTCACAAAGCATCTCTGTAATATATACTTTGATATATGGCTTTTTGCATTCAGTCCCCCCATGTGAGGTGGGTGGAAATGTACTTGCACTTTTATTTTTTATTTGGCAAAGTAATCTGAAACTAAAATTTCTAATTAGTTAATAAATGATGGTTAGAATGATCTATTGTAGTACTTAGTTTTATTGTAGAAAGGCAGCTTTGTCTTATTCTGTAGAGCAGCCTTTCTCAACCTTTTGACCCTGAAGGAATCCTTGAAATATTTGTGCAAGAAACCCCTGCACATTCAGGCTCAAATATAGGCCAGAAGTTACAAACTTATTATATCAGTTTCATGTGTAGGCCTGTACTTATGCATTAACAGTATTCTTAAACTGAAACTAAAGAATGAAACTTCCCTCTTTAACGTGAAGTTGCCCGAATTTGAAATATTTTTTTGAATAAATCGTGATCTCCCAGGGAACCCCTAGTGACCTCTCATGGAACTCTTGGGTTCCATGGAACCCTGGTTGGGAAACCCTGCTGTAGAGTATGAGCAAAGATAGAGAACAAGAGCATTTTACACTGAAGCACCTGATGCCATGTTCTCATAGTATATGAGTGGGGCACTGCAGGAAAGGGCATCAATAGCTGCAGCTGCTATTGTTTAGGCCCAGGTTTAGCATTTAGGTCCACCTAAGTGTTCTGCTTATTAGTTTGTTTGGGGGAAGAAAAGGCAAGGCTTGACAGTTCTCTATCTGTCATGTGGAGAGTAAGTGATGTAATGAACATACATTAGTTTGAAAACTGAAAATACTGCAGAAATAAGAAAGAGAATAATTGAAAAAGCAATAATAAGGAATGAGAACCTAGATGTCTGTCTACATTCAGAACAAAAGCTGTCTGCCTCCCTTCACATGGGATTCCTGCCCACCACCTCACCCCCGCCCCCACTTTTACTTACTTCTACTAATGGGTGGAGGATGCTAGCTGGAACAATTTCATTACTTCCAGCTAGCATTTTTTGTGAATCCAGTTTGTAAGGAATTCAGGAATTAACAGAGCTATGGATCTGTGGATCTGAGGATTTCCCAATACATACGTAACCCAAATTGCATCATTTTAAGTCTCATTGCCAACGAAAGCACTAATGGCAATATATCTTTCCACACAAATTTTATCATGGCATACCTAGGGGACTTCTAGTTTGAAATGTGTTTTTCTGCCAGGAAGGCTGTTCGGCAAAAGCAGAAGTTTTGCCATTGCTAAGGGAGCTTCAGATGGTCTTCATCCAGCTTTTCTCTGTCTTCTTAGGTCATTCATTCTGAAATATTTCTTTTTCAAATAATTATCTTTAAAAAAAGATTCACTGAAGATAATGATGGAGGCAGACTTTCTTCCTGTCCAGTCATTGCTTTTTTGAATAGATGGTTTTAAATTCAGAGTCATCTGAAAATAGAAAACATGAAATACTAATGAATAGAGCTCTAAAATAAATAGCTTTCTTTTCGTGGAGGAGGAAAGCCAGAGATTTAAAGCAACTGCAGATTTCTTAGTTGAGCATAACAAATTGAACCAGTTTTTTATACTGAAACCATGTAATTTAGATGTGTTTGCTTTCTAATATCAAGCTGAAAGAGCATCATTTGTTATCAATTAGTATTGCCAGAGCACTGTAAAGAGTAATGTGATGTAACATTACTATTGCGACAATTAGTATACATTAAGATACTCATTAGTACAAATAAAACCTCTGTTATAAATACGTTGATTAGAACATATTTATTTTTTCTCAGGGAGTGCAGCCTGTAGTCCAGATGTCATCTTATCCCAGGCTTCACATCTCAGAATGCCAATGTGGAATAGACCCTAGGAATTAATTTCATTCAGGAAGTGGAGCACTTGGTCCAGAAGTGGCTTTAGGAAGAAGAGGATAGGAGAGGATAGGAGAAAATGAGCAGGGAAGGGAAGGTATCATCAGGTGAAAATAATAAACTTGATGCCATTTTACAGTCAAGAGGGGAGAGCAAATGTTCCCAGGCAATACTACTGCAACTAATTTATAATATTTTGATTTTAATGAGACAGGCAAAGGCTTAAAATAGATGATCTTGCATTTGTTTTAAATCATGGATGAAACATATAGGTAATATAATATGATTTGTGCTCATGAATATAAAAATATCATAGACTATCTTTCTACAAAATTTATTTTCATTGATAATCATTCATGTTAGGAAAATGCAAATAACCTACCAAAATTTAGCTTTAATCTTAAAAGAGATGCTAGGGCCACGTGACATTTTCAATTCGAAAGGTGGGTTGGAGGTTTGCTGCTGAATCTGCAGCTGCTTTGTGATCCCAGCAGGAGACAAGCTGGGTTGCAGGAATTGCAGTCAGGTGGTACTCTCACACCCCCAGCGTGCTCCAGAGCATGCCTTCAAGTCCACAGTACTCATGAAATATCAATGATTCAATTTTATCGGTTTGACAAAAAACATATCAAATGCATCTCTTCGATCAGACCAGTTTTCAGTTCAGGAATATAACTTGATAGGTTATGAATGTGAGCATGGAACACTGTCACTTTCATGTCACATTTCCAGTATAGATGAATACATCAACACGGTAGATGCAATTATCCTGGTCAGTCACTTCTGTAACTTTCAGTAGTTACTCTTCTCTTGACCTCTTCTCTTTCTTTCTTTCACCCACATATACACTATTGCCCCAAATATACAAAGCCCATTCCCAGCTTTTTTCTTTGGCTGGTCTTACTAATCCTGACCCCATCTGTCAGCCCCATCATCATCCCTCCCCGTAGAGCCACAGCATTTGTTATCATGGTTCAGGATTACAGAGATAGACAAGCACTGTCCACTACCAATAGACTGTTTGTAGAACAGTTCCATACTATGTCCATCATTTCATATTTATTCTATGATGAAAGTAGAATGTATAGATCATTATTAGTATAAAAGCAATAATATCAGTCATTTAACCATTTCCAAAGCAGTTAGGAAAAGGTTTGAGAAATGTATATGCATTATTGTTTGTATCAATCAAAATATTATATAGAAAGACAAATGGTTTATCTGATGTTGAATACAATAGTTTTTTTGTTTTGTTTTGTTGTCTTTTGTTTTGCTTTACATGCTTTTCCCATGAAACTACCTCACTGGGAAAAAGGATCTTGAACATTTTAATTGCTGCATACCATGTCCAACACTCCAGTTTTGAAGGTCAGTCTTCTGTGATATTAGTCTTCTGGTTAAGCAGGTTTGCATGGTTTTCTTCCGGGTATGCTGTCATAAGCTTACTCATTAAAATCAACTAATGTAAAAATGAGCCTGTGAACTAGGTCTTATAATGGATAGATAAAAAACTAAGTATTGTTATAGTCTGACTGCCTGAAGACTACTAATTTGCTTCTGCAGCAGGAACATATGTCTTAACACAGTGGTTGTGACCTGGTAAAAATAAATTGTGTGACACCCTTTCCCCAAGGAATAAAACTAGAGATGGGCAAGAAAGAAATATACTCCTTACTTTTAATAATTAAATTGTAATCTATATCTCACAGGGGTCTCCTAATTTGCATAATTACAACTGCTCACTGCAGGCTTACACAGGAAAAGGAGAGCACTTTCAAAACTTGCTTCCATTTTATCTGGGCAAGCTGAATGGGCAAAGTGGAGAGCAAAGCTCAGAGAAAGCTTTGACAGTTCTCCCACAAGGCCTGTACAAGCAACAGTAGTTAAAATAAAAAAAAACAAAGAACTGTGACCCAGTCGCTTATAAAACTCTGGGGTTTAAAAACGCCTGTCTTAATTATTTCATTTAATTTATCTTTGATAAATGATAAAACGCCCTGTGCCACACTGATCGCTTGTGACCTGGGGTAAGAAATGGATCATTTAAACAATAACATTATACATTAATATTAATGCGGGTAGTCCTTGCTTAGCAACCACACTTGGGACCAGCAACTCCATTGCTAAGCCTTGCAGTTCGCTAAGCAAAACATCACATGACTGTGATGGGCTTATGACCTCACTTCCTCTTTGGTTGTTGAGCAAATCACCCTAGTCATTAAGCAAAACATCACATGACCATGACTTACAATTTTACTTTCGCCTGCTCTGTTAATTCTGTTTGTCACAAGCCAGTTGCAAGCGCACAAATGGTGATCATGTGACCGTGGAATGCTCCAATGGTTGGAAATATGTGCTGGTTGAGAAGCGTCCAAATGGCAATCATATGACTGTGGGATGCTCCAATGGTCAGAAAAGCAAGGATTGGTCACAAAGCTTTTTTTTTATATATACCACTGTAACTTTGAACAGTTGTTAAATGGGGCAGTTGGTAAGTAAGGACTACCTGTATTGCTCTGGGAATTAGTTTTCACCTGGGGTGGACACAGTCTAATATGAAGGAGAGAATGCTTTCTAATGAATTAAAGCATGTGCAACTGTTTCTTAGATTATGGTCATTGATTATTATATACAGTTGTCTACAATAATTGTACAGTAATGTGTTTCACAGTAGACTGAATAAGATTCCCATCAAAATCATATCTTCTGTAACCTAGAAATATATTTTATTAGGTGCATAAGGAAAGCTTTGCTGGGTGGATTATCCTGTTTTCAAGAGTAGCCAGTTTGGGAAAAGGGATAATAGAGAAACTCTCGCAGATTTCATTACAATGGAAATGGTGTGAATGCACAAAGACAATCCATTGTGGCACTAATGAGTATATAATTTACTGAATCTGTTAAAACATCTGTCTCAGAATATTACTTAAAAGTACATATATTACACACACACACACACACAAAAGAAAAAGTTATGTAAATGAAGGCAAAATTAATAAGCTAGGGAAAGTTGCATATGAAACAAATATAGATTTTCTTAAACCTTTTTAAAAAATATCATAGACTGAACTGGAGTTTTGAAAGTAAAAACTAATGGCAGAATACAAGTGATACTCAAATGGATAAAATATAAGCTGATGCTGTATACCATCGTAGTTGAGGTGTAAGGATTAAAAGAAGTGTCACATTGAATATAGGTTAGGGGTAGCGTTTTTGCTTGTCAGAGCTAGCATGCTGTCTTTCCCTAGGGAATATTTTTAAAACTGTGTTGTGAAAGGAGGCATGTGCTTTACAAGATAGCTACTAGAAGAGTTGGATGTTAGTGAGGGCTTGGTGAGACTGCTGTTTTTGTGTAGTGTGTGTGTGTGTGTGTGTGTGTGTATGTGTATGTATGCATGTTTATTATGCTGTGGTGCCCCAGAACTGGGCCTGAAGCTGGAGCTGGGGCTGGAATCATTCTGGCAGGGCCAGAGCTAGTGATATAGCTGCAAGTCTGGTGGAACTGCCAGACCCAGTGGGGCCTGCAGAACCTATGAAGGACAAGGAGCCAACATGGGCATCAGGATCCATGGCACCTGTAGAGCCAGCAGTGAGGACACAGCACAACAGACTATTGAGTGTCGTCGGCTGTAGTAACTTGGACACCACAGTGGATGACTGCTCAAGGTCCTCTGTTTCCTGCTAGCCCCCTATCCTGGATGCTTGACCTTTAGGAATGAGGGAAACCTGGGCTCCTTTGACTGCTTTTTCTCAATGGGGATGACCTTGGAGGATTCTTCTGGAGAGGGGCTGATGGGAACTGGGCAGTGTTGTCAACATTTGGCAGGGGAGTTGTGTTTATTTAGGGGCCTCTTTTGCCATCTTGGGGTCTTTTATGTAATGGCATGTAAGAATGACCTTGGAAGGCAGGGGGGAAGAGATGCTGCCTAGAGAATGATCAGATAAAAGGGGGAGGAGCCCACAACAGAGTAATGGACAGAGAAAGAAACTTAGAAAGGATCCACCCTAACTTGGCAGGTGGTAAAAAGGGATGGTGGGAGATTTGTGCTTTCAGACTTGCAAGGTTGATGTCAGCCCTCCCAGGTAAACCAGACGGGAAACACAACCAGATGAGCTACTTCTACTCTATTGTTAGGCTACATTAACAGAATCTTGCAAATCTCTTGCCATCCCTTTTTACTGCCTGCCAAGTTAGGGTAGATCCTTTCTTAGTTTCTTTCTCTGTTTGTTACTCACTTTCCTAGAAACTAAGAAATATATATTTGAGGGTCTCTAAAATCCATATAGTGACCACAGTCAGCTGTGATCTTAGATATAGAACTGAATGAATTATATTGATAGGGGAAAATGAAAAAAAGTTTGTTTAATTTTGAAACTGCATCCTCTATCATGTCAGTAGGTAAGAAATAAATTGTGAATATTTTATCACTTATTCACATTCCTTGTACTCTCTCTTTGCTTAAGGGCTTCATTCGAACCCCAGCAGATAATTTATCTCGTCCTCTTACCTTGATTGCTGTGAGGGGTTCCCATGTTTCCAAAGAATGATCCAGTCACATCTGATGAACTGAGTTGCAGCTCACAAAAGCTTATGTCTTAATCAAATGTGTTACTTGGAATACCAGAGCCCTGATTTTTGCCACCATAGACTAACAGAACCCTTCTCCTATAATGTCTAAGTGTCTCTCAGTGACACACATGAAAAGCATCTCTTAGTGACACACATCAAGCTGCCCTCAAGATGACCTCACACATCCCAAAATAGTCATTTGCTGAAGTGAATAATTCCTTGTGATTTAGTGAGCTTTTTAAGAACATTACTGTCCCTTTCAAATCTGCAGCTCCATTGACTTTTTTGCTTGCAGCAGTTTTGCATTTTCCTCTGCTTCACTGGAAGTAGCCTTCACCTTTGCCTCATGCATTTGCTTTGCACTGGACGATTAATTGCAGCATTCAGACTGATGGTGGTAAACAAGCTGGAGGTGGGGGCAATAGCTCTAGACTTTACAGGAGAATAACAGGAATGCTTTTTGACAGCTCACAACTAATCTATCTATTTGTGGCTGAAGTGTTCTGGATAAACCATATTCTTATCAAAGCTATCTGAAAAAGTGAGAATGCACATGCACTGAAAAATCCAAAATCCAAATTATTTGATTTTAATATAATTTAATTTTATAAAATAAAATAAAAATGCTCTTTTCCCTTTATATAGACAGAAATCCATAGGTACTTTTTTTTTGTCTGAGTAGCATAATAGTCTTCTTTTCCACTTTCCATTTTACCTCAATCAAATGTGAATAGCATCTGGAAGAATGATAAAACTTATAATTTAGGGTGGCTTCTGGAAAAGCCTATTGATCCAAATTTGATTTTTTTTCCAGTAGAAAGAAGTTGTCCACCTATAACAACAAGCAAAATAAATCCAAGAAATATCCATGAAAGTGTGAAAATTAACAAGTTAAATTACAATGTATATGTAGGGGTGATGGTGGTACCAGTAGTGAAATGCTTGTGCAACCATATTCCCTGAGACATGTTTTAAAAATTCCAGATGAATCTTTGAGCCCTCAGAAGTTAGACATCTGGGACAAATGTAGGCTGACAGAAAGTATAGGGAGACACATATATAGTATCTGTTTGGGCCCCCTGGATCTGAAGGTATTCCATTGTTGACTCTCAGTGGGGTTGCACTTCCCATCTGAGAATTTTGCTCAGTCTGGTGGTCCTCTTGGACTCTCAGCTCCTGTTCTTAGAGCAGGCAGAAACTCTGGTCAAGAGGGCCTTTGCATAGGTAATTTTCATGCACCAGTTGCACCCTTTCTAGGACCAGAAGACACTGCTGAAGTTACTCATGCCCTAGTTACCTCACAATTGGATTACTGTAACTCACTGTACACAGGACCGCCCTTGAAAACCATCCAGAAGCTGAAGTTAATCCAGAATGCAGTGGTATGGGCACAGTGTTATATATGTGTGACTCTACTGCTTCACAAGCTGCACTGGTTGCTAGTTAGCTTACGAGTGCAAGTCAAGGTACTGGTTTTCACCTTTAAATCCCTTCATGGCGTGGGGCTTGGCTCCCTGAGGAACTGCTTATCTTCAGTTGTCTCTGCCCTACTGGTTCGGTCCAGCAGGGTGGATCCACTCCAGGTCCCATCAATTAAAAAATATAATCTTGCAGGATCCATTGTACTGCAATTCCTGCCCTCTGGAACGATCTCCCCCAGAGATTCATATGGCTCCCACCGTTATGTCTTTCACATTGTTCTCTCAGGACTTGGGGATTGTGAAGTCCCCTTTCTGTTTTTCCTTCATTTTACTTGGTACTGGTTTTGGTTTTGTACTTTTCTTTTCTTTTAATAAGTTGGTTTTAGTTGTAAGCTACCCAGATTCATTTGAGAGTTGGGCAGCCTATTAATAAAACAAGTAAAGAAAGGGAAAATTGGGAAGGATGCCTACTTCTTTTAATATACCAAACTCATGAAAATAGTAATAAGTACAGTATTTATGTACATTATAATTAATTAGAAGAGCATATTTAAAAGATAGTTGTGTATCTTGATAAATAATGCATCAATAAAACTTTTTGTAAAAGTACCCTCCCCACCCACATGCACTCTAATATAAATTAGGCAGTCTCTGTTTTCCAATTTGTTCCAGTTTGTTTACTTTATTTAAGTGGGTGATATTGGCCAAAGGCCACACACAAACGTTGACCCCCTTTTAACTCCACTGTAATTGGAAGCCACCCTTTTTCAGCCACTCCTTGATTCTGATACAACAGGCCAGTGTCAGGGATGAAAGCAAGGAAAGAAGCAAATATACACTTTGGAATCAATGGAGGCTTTCTTATATCTGCCCCGATTTCATCTGGAAGTAAGGAGCTTGTGGGAACATTTGTTAATCAGGAGAGCTGAGCTAGGCAGCCATGTAGCAGATGTCATGCAGCATTTTTTATAGCAGCACAGTCCAGCACTTCTATTGCTTTTGCTACCGCAAATCAATACGATTTGGCTGTGAGTCAGGATTACTCAAGGCAAGGTAATTATATAAGCACTGATATAGGTCACTGTAAGGGTTAGCCAGGCTGTACAATCAGCAGCATAAATCCAAACCTGAAATTGGAACGGGTAAACCTCAAGTGTTATTGTTCTCAGCCAGGCCTGGAAAGCAATTCCTGTTCCTCAGTGTTGTTCCAGCTACTGGAAGCAATTTGTCCCAGCTGGGAAATTTCATTCAGTGCTTCCACATCCCCAGAAATCTCTTGGAACACTTTAATTGTAACAAATTGTGATGGAATGAGGTTCTAAAATATCAGGCAAGAGATGAGTTGTGCAGGACTTCAGATATGATTCCAAAAAAGTGCTTTGAGAAGCATGAAGGTGCAACCATCATACCTGTGATCCTGGAGAAAAATGAGGTTACTTAATAAGTTGGAAAAAAGAGACATGGGTGGCAATGACTGACAGGAAGCTCTGGCGTGGGCTGCTCCATGAAGTCACGAAGAGTCGGAAGCAACTGAACGAATAAACAACAAAATCTCCATGTCCTCCAAAGCGCCTTTCTGGAACTGGATCTGAAGTGTCACACATCCCTACTTGTTACACTGCAGTCATACGCAGTCATATGCTTCTCCTTCCTTCCATTGTCCTTGGTGCAAAGATGCTTCCCTTGCAAAGGAAATGGAAAATGTTTGCATGCAGGCTCTCTATTTGTCTCGTAAACAATATTGCTAAAAAAGAGTCAAACCAAGCACATTTTATAGAATTGTAAGTATTTGGCATCAATCTTTATCCCACTTCACCGGTAATTTTCGGTAGATGGAATTACTATGTTTTACAAACCATCTTTTTTTTTTTTTAATTTTGCATTTGTGTAATGACAGAATTTGAAATATACTACAGCTTGTTCTTCATTCTCTGAGTCCACTGAAAATTCCCCCAAGAGATTATTCTTTTTATTTATATTAGCAAGTCTTTAGATCATGTGATAAGGTACAGTTCATGTTTAAGCTCACTGAATTAATTTGATTAGTGATAATCCTAAAGGAAATGTACTACATGCTAATATCCTAGACTAAATTGTGACTATGACTGTTACCCTTCTACTAATTTCATTGTAAATGAACTAATGATAGCTAGAGTTTTTCATGTGAATGGATGGATAGATGGATGATAGATGGATGACAGAGAAAATAGATAATAGGTAGATGACAGATTTAGTTTTGTAAAGATACATAAAGGAATAGCTCTTTGCATGCTTTTAGGTTCATCAACTACATCTATTTCTTTCCTTCCAATATGAACTTATTGGGAGTGGGATACATATCCAAAGCTACCAGAAAGTGAGGATAGAATCTTCTGACAGCAGTTAATATAATTACCTCCATGTATTTAATAATTTTCTCCTTCCACTACATTAACATTTTTATTTGGAAGCTTTTTTTTAAAGGGCCCTGGGAGGTGCACCCAAGGCTGGAAATGGGTAGGGGCATTGCATACAGCCTTGGGGTCACAGGTTAGGTACTCCTAATATTTGTTTAATTACTTCCTAATATCATTTTATGAGCATGGCTTCAAGAGTAAATATGATTCTTTCCCATTAATTCAGTGGGGATTCCTAGCAGAAATAGGAGTATTTAATACTGGGTTATTAGGCTATACATAAAACTTGATACTGAATTATCTTTATTGAAATTGCTTAAAACATTTATAAGACTTTAGGTCATATAAGTGGATTGCCATGTTAATATTGTTTGTGTCTGAGTATAACCAGACTCATCTTCTTGTTCTAGTTTGGAAAGTCCTGCTTGTTAGAAGCTATAGAATGTAAAGTTCCTACCATGTGCTTTACAAAACAGAAGTGGAACAAATAGTTGATAATGTTAAAAGGGAAGGTAGGCATTATCTAGTACTGATAAGATCAGTATGAAACATATGATGACCTAATTTCAAATCTCTAACGTGTTAAACCCCTTCATAGACAATTGCATTGTACAACCCAAAATGCAAAGTGTACAGTCTCAGAAGGTTCACCCATCATGGGCAGATCAAAGATAAGGGATCAGACTAAATATGATCCACTGGAGAAGGAAATGGCAACCCACCCCTGTATGCTGCCAGCAAAAATTAAAAAACAACAACAACAACCAGATGGATATTGTGAAATGAGGACAATGGCCACATGATACTGGAATATGAACTATCCGGGTCTGAAGGCATCCAAAGAATTCCTGGGGAACAGCAGAGAGCAAACACAAGTAACCTGGTGTTTATGAAGTAGATGGATTAAAGCCAAAAGATTGTCCAGCTGCTGATGTGCCAAAAGGCAAAAGAAATTTCCATGCTGCAAAGATGCTATCTGTATACCATTGATATGTGGAATGTCAGAACCAAGAACGAAGGCAAACTTGATGCTGTCAGAGCAGAATATCAAGACTGAACACTGAATTCTGTGAATCAGATTTGGATTGGAATGGATTACTTCATATAAGAGAAGCTTCAGATCTTCTGCTGCGGACAAGATATTACCCTAATATTGATTGACTTGCCTTGGATAAAAATTCAGATCATTCTAATTTTTTGCATGTTGTATTCAAACACTGAATTTGGTATCTTTTTGTTAATAATGAAGTTAAATGGGCCCTATAAAGTATTGCTAACTACAAAGCTGAAAGAGTTGATGAAATGCCAATAGAACTGTTTAAAATCTTACAAGATGACTCAGTTAAAGTGCTACTTGTGGTTTATAAGTACCTTATACCTTACTGAAGTGGCCTATGGACTGTAAGAGATCAATTTATATTTGTGAAGTATTAAAAAAGGATAGCGTTAAAGAATGTTCATGTTACTAAACAATTGCATTTATCACACATGCTAGTAAGATAATGCTAGGGAGGAAGGAAGGAAGATAGATCTTGGTGGGGGGGGTTCCTGATTTTTAGTACTGTATACCTAACAACTACTGTATTATTATTATTATTATTATTATTATTATTATTATTATTATTATTATTATTGGGCAATCTACAGTTAGATTCACAGTCTAAGACTGATGGAAACTTAATGACTCCAGTCCTATCCAAGGACCTAAGAATTATTAAGGTAGTGTCTAAGAATATAGGCAGTTTCAAGCAGGGTGTTTTTAATGTAAAATTAGGGTGTTCAGGTCTGATAAATTCAATATTTCCAGTTGACGAAGGAGTCCTTTAGGTATTGCTCCAAGGGCTCCAATCACAATTGGTAAAACAATGGATTTCTTTTTCCATAAGTGTTCAACTTTGATCTGCAAGTCCCAGTATTTTGTAATTTTTTCCCAATTGTTTTTCCTCAATCTTAGTATCACCTGGTATAGCAACATCACTGAACCAGACTTTCTTCTTTTCAATAACTGTTACAGTATATCAGGCATGTTAGGTATGTTATGAACAAGATGCCTGTCTGTTTGGATCTTAAAGTCCCATAAGATCTTAACCCACTCATTTTCTCAACTTGATGGTCCCAGTAGTTTTTACTACATTTGAATCCAAAGCTCTGGCAAAGTTTCCAATGACTAATTTTGGCAGCTTGGTCATGACACTGCTTGTAGTCAGTTTATGAAGTTTTGCTGCAGTCACTGATCAAATGGTCAATTGTTCCATCCTTTTCACTACAAAGGCAACATTTGCTGTTGTTTGTTACATGTTGAATTTTTGCATTCATGCAATTAGTAGGCAAAACTTGTTCTTGAGCTGCTAAAATAAAGTTTCTTTCTTTAACACTCCTGATCTTAACCAACATCATGTGGGGTTTTTATTGGCTTTTCTTTCTATATCCTTCAAGTATTGGCCAAATACTTTCTTCCAGTTAACAAATTATTATTGTTGGTCACACAGTCAGCCAGATGTTTAGACTGGATCTGGCATTTTTGTCCACCTATCGAGTCCTTCCCAAGGACTGGTGTAGGCAGATGTTGAGTTGTTGTTGTTGTTGTTCCCACCTTTTACTCTCTATAATTTCTCTATAATTTCATATTATGGCTACTGGATTTGCTACCATCTCTTTCCTTAGGTTCTTTCTATCTCAAATATGGCCTCAAAAATCACCACCCATAGTCCCTATACAGACTCTTTTGGAGCTATAGGTGAGCCAGTCATGGCCTCAGCTGTCAGATTGATTTATAATAATAATATTTATAATAATAACTGACTGTGTGACTGATATTCCTGCTACTCCCAAATTTACTTAAGAGTATTATTAACTCTGTGAAAACCACTGTACATACAAGAATATATCTTATAAATGCCTTACTTTTAACATGGAACAATTAAGGTACTCAGTGTACAGTGTTACACTGAATACAGATTTCCATTAATGGTAATTTACAGGAAGGTTAATATTGTTATCCCTTATCACGGATGAGGGTGAAAGAGCAGTGGCTTGTGAAAGTCAATCTAGTGAATTTGTGGATAAGAATAGATTTGTGTTAATGCATCATCAGGTCTGGCCACACACAAACATAATCAGTACTTTCAGAGATGCAACTACATCCTTTCATTTCTTGCTTTAAGACTTTAAAGATGGAGGCTGTTTTAATTTTATATAATGAGCTGAGGGCTTTTTTGTAACTTGAATGCAGCTGTTCAGCTGTTCAACCAAAACATGGAATTTAATTGTGCTTAAAAAGCATAGGGGTCTCACCCTAAAGTCCCCACTCCATCTCCAAGTCACTATTAAGCACCCCTACTTCAACTAACTCTGGACCACTTGAATCTGTCTATATGATTATGGAAGTGGTTTTATCAGATTCCCTAGCCGAAAGCAGATGTATGCTTATATTCAAGCACATATGAGTAGTCGTTTTCAGACCCTGCTGCTCAACATGGCAGGGTTGGGTTTATGGTGCACGGCCAGTGGTATGCATTCTCTTAACAAGAACAGAGGAAACATGACCTTACAAAGTGTTTCCAGATCATGTTTTGTTTTAGTTCTATAAAAAGCCTTCCTGATTTTATTAGAACGTTAGCACATGCATGTTCTGGGAACATGTAACCAAGACAATTTTAAAGAATGAGAAAGACAGTGAAACGGTGTGCTTAATCTCACCCACCAATTTTCATCCATGCTTGCCCACCTTCCACATAGTATTTCTACTCCCATGGTGCTTAGGTGAATGTAGTTTGCTATTGGAGGGATGGCCCACAAGGCTACTCCTGCTTTTAAATTATTAGACTATAGAGTCAGGTAGGGTAAGCCACCACTGATATCTGAACAAAACCTCAGATTTTGGCATGAATCATGTCTTTTTCCTTTCCCTACCTAATTTGAACATAAGAAACTGTGCTGAGATGTCAATGTCTCTAGTTTATAGATATCTCTGGCTTATTCACCTATATAAGAAGTGTGGATCTCATCCTCTTCTTGATCTCTGGTTACTAACCCCTACTTCAGCAATCCCTCCACAATATCTTCATCCATCATAATGATCAGTTTCACTATGGTTCACTGTATTTTTCATGTCCTCCCAGCCATTCTATGTCCACCTTCGATGTAGCTTTGCCAGTCTGGAATGGAGTATCTTCTGTCTAGTCCTGTTCATCCTGGCATGACTTATGTGTCATATACATATACATGATTCATACATACAAACAAACCACCATCCTTATAATACTTTTGTTTAGTTTTAGGCTATACCATAAATAAAATCAGATTTATAATCCTGACTTTCCTGCCTAATTATTTCTATTCAAGAAGGATTAGAGTAGAGGATTCTGTCAGGTAATTTTTCCCCAGGTGCTGGTGTAAGAAAGGCTGGTGGTTAGCCAGCTCCCACCTGGTGTGATGTAAGCTGATGGAAAGATATTAAGAGCTAGGGTATATTGAACAGAGAGCTGTATGAAGAGCTGAATTAACTAGCCCTTTTCACTCCCTCTTATACTACCTGACAGAAGAATGTGCTGGATTCTGACCAGCAATTTCCAAATAATCCAAATCTGGACAGTATTACAATTTGTTCCTTGTTTGGAAGGGAGTTGTTGGGACATTTTTCTCCCTGTTCTTAGCAACATTATCTATAAACATTAGCCTTACACAATATTTTCATCCATAAAAATGAGCAATTTGGCTATTGATCATCAGCTCATTTTTCATGTCCTCCCAGCCATTTTATGTCCACCTTTGATACAGTTTAGCTGGTCTGGAATGGAGTATCTTCTGTCCTATTTCTGTTCGTCCTGGCATGACTTTTTTTTCATTAGTCATGTTTGCAAACAAATGAATTATTCTAGCATGACTTTCTCATGACTAGTCATTAATCATGGGGTAAATAAACATAGTGAATATATTCAAATATTACTTTCTGCTCTAACATGGATACTGTCTCAAGTCTGGTCAGGCTCTATGTGTCCTTCCATATTTTGTCTTTTGAGGGTGCAGGTACTATTCCACCCAAAGATACTCCAGAAGAGCAGAAGGTCAGAAACATCTAGAAGGCCAGAAAAAATACAGCAGAACAGAAAGGTTCTATTGTTGTGCATAGTTACCCTCCTGTTGGTACAATATGACCAGCAGATTTATATTTGCTCAACTATTAAATATGGAAGAAAAAACAAGAATTCTGATCCAATCTCACCTTTTATTTGTCCTTTTATTTATCAGTATTTAAATTGTAATCCTTTTTTTCTAGCTTTGTTTTATTTGAAACAAGGAAAATTGAATTTGGTTTAAATATGTGTGGTGTTTTAAACTGATAGAAGCAGGAGGGTTTCATGAGCTTTGAGGATCTTAAAGACAAAGGAGATTTAAATTTATTTTGAATGTATCATTGAGGTCCCACTTACATTATAAATAAATCTTCTCTCCTTCTGTTCTAGTGTATCACAGCATGATTTTCTTTATTGTGCAAATGCTAGAGTTGTCTCTTTCTGACTGATATACAGTATATTTCACTAATCTATAGCATACAATGAATATAGCACTGGAAAAACATGTCAATAGACAACAAAGCAACGAAATGTTAGCAGATCTACTACTTTTAAAAGATTATGATATCTTGTATTTGTGAGATATCATAAATGAGGAACTTGTGCATCCTAAGCTCTTAAAAAACAGGACCAGATCAGCAGTGTGTGAACTAATAAGAAGTTGAATGAATCCAGGTTTCTCCCTTTGCAGTGGGAAGGGCTGTTTACAGAAAGAACTGGAATCCAGCTGAGGCTTCCAGTGGAACATAGTGAATAATTTATTCCCTGATTCCATTGAAGTTCTCCTTCACCACAAATACCTAGAGAATCCCTCATCAGTAAAATGAAAGAGGGAATTGACAAAATTCCTTCTGTTTCTTCACCATAAGCAACCACATATTCCTGATGCCCAACTCTGGACTCAGCCTTATTTCAATACTGACTCTAACCAATAAAATAAAATAAGATCTAATGTCACATTTTGTCCATACTTTTGGTAAATACATTCACTACAGACCAGGTGTATTAGTTTAGGACCATTTCTGTTCTCTCCCTGTCCATATGATACTTCAAAAAGGCTCTCCATAAGAGGGATAGGTTGTATAAAGTTGGTAAACTTCTTCCTTTGTCAGTGGGCTCAGAAATATTTGGTTAGTAGGTAAAACTTTTTCTGGCATGGAAATTAGTAATGGAAAAAGCGTCAACATACTGTATGTGCATTGGTTAGCTCTTTTTTAATTAAAAAAAAAAAGGCAGCCCTAACCCAAGGTTTTTTTTTTTAATGAATATACTATCCAAGGTGAGCTGGGAACAAGAGTATTCAGAAGTAAAAATTACATGTATTTCTAAACTGTTACTGATAATTGTTTACACTCTATCAAACATTTCATCCACTTAACTCTAATTAGTTTTCCGTTGTTGTTTTTCTTTTTAATTTACTTAGATAATTTATAAACTAGTCACTGAGATAAGCTTTCTTTTTTTCTTAGTGGTATAGCCCAACCAACTAGCAGGACATTTTGAAATACTTAAACACTGAAAACAGCTAATGTGCCAGATACATTATTCAAAAATCCTGATTACCTTTCAGATAATTAGCAGACAATCTGAAATTTGGGGGAACTATCTTAAAGGTCAGTTGTGTTAATTAAAAATGCTGACTTCAACACCAGACCTTTTATGAAAATGAAATTACATAAGCTGCCAAAACACATAAGAAACAATTGTTTAAAAAGAGGTTTGATGGAGTAATGAAGAATACAGTTTATGCTTGGAATAGTAAAATACAAAAACTGGGAAACATTATGAAGGCTACTAGATTAAGTTTTAAGTTGTAGGCAAAGATTTTAAGAACTTTGCGTTATTATTACAGTAGAAGATAAAAGCCATATGAGAATTTGAGTCAGTTGGGAGACTCAGTTTTAATATACATCAAGCCGACAGCTCAAAGAACACTCACTCATAAGAATTTGACATTACCTTAGATAGACAGTCTTGGAGCAGGCAAGATGGAAAAGCCCATCAATTTAACAGAAGTGAATCAGGCAATACTCATAAATCCATTGCTCTTGCCAATGCTGCTAAATTGACCACCCTCAGTTTCTTTTTCAGGAAAAGTATACTCAGAACTTTTTTTTGTCACTGCCAAAACATAGAGGTACTAAATCTCATTAGAATAAATTTGATTCTTGTTCAGACAAGACAGGACCAATGGATTATTGCCAGATGGTTCAACATAGGGATAGAAAGAAGTCAATATAGGGAGTCAAAGAAGGCAATATATAGGCAGTGAAAGAAATCAAGCAATTCTGTATATGTAGAATCACATTTTAAAATCCACGCCTGAAAGATCTCAACAGTTTAATAAATTCTTTCCTCAAAATAACTTATAGAAGCACCACAGCTGTAATTGTAATTTGGAATTTGTCTGTATTTTATCAGCAGTGAGGCATATTAGTGTTCCTTGTTCAGTCCTCTGTAAAATGACATGATCCCATTGGAGAAGCATTTTGCAGTCTACAAATTATGAAATACAAATTAAAATTAAACTTCTCTCTCTCTCACACACACACACATGTGTACATAGACACTTTAGAGACTTTTATTACACTTGATTCTAGCATGCCTTTTTATTGATTTTTTACAACATCCTCATTTCCAAATATAGTATAAGACTAGCACAACACATCTTCTTTAATGTTCCTGGATAACCCTTAGAAACATGTGGGTCAGGATCTCCATTCGTCTAGCTTAAATGTTTTTTTCCTTCCCATTCCTCTTTCCTTTCCTTTGTATGTTTTACCACGAACTCCACTTTCAGGGAAGATTCTATAACAACATTTTTTCAATGGAGCAAGGCAACCATATAGATTAGAATAACAAATCTTCCAAAGAATGTATTTATGAACTGTATATTTATTTATAAAATTTATAAATTGCTTAAAGTCTTGATGTTTCAGTTGTGAAGAATTCTAAGTAGCGTACAAAGAACCACCAGCAAGATAGCTAATGCAAACCTGTAAAATTACATTATAGTATGTAAAAGTTACACAACTGTCCTCATTAGGATTTAATAATGCTAGAATCACCCTGAAACAATGAATCTGGGATATAGATCTCCAAACAAATTTAAGTAAGGTGCTACAACCCAATATCTGTCATTTTCTTCTGGAACAGTTCGTTCCAGCTTCTTATCTATCATCTATCACAGTTTTGAAATTTTGTAAAGCTTTCACTTTAGCCAGGCTGGACGCACTGCCCTCAGCAGTCCTTTTTGGACGTTTTAAGGGTACTCCTATGCACTATGTCCATGTAGTGACAGCTCAGTAGAAACCCTAAGCCATATGTTGTTATATTGCTTTCTATATAAGGATTCTAGACAGATCCTTATATATCCATTATTGAAGAAATTTCCAGGCAGGGAGAGTGACTTCTATCTAATGTTACTTCTTTTGGACAAGGACCCAAAAATATCCTCCCAGGTTGCCCAGTTTTGTGCTACCATCTGCACAATATGCCACATCATCACTTAGATTTTGAATTTCTTAACATAGTATTTTATTTCAATTCATTTTAGTATTTTCATTCTTAATTAATTTTGGATTGTAGTATATTAATTGCTTTTGTTTTTATATCAATATTTATTAATGTAAGATTGTTACTATTGTATAGTTTTACTGTGTCTGGCCTTAGGGCTGTAATAAATGTAATGATGTTAAACAACTGGTGTAGGGCAATTCAACATAAACCAGGTCAAAACAGCCAAGTTTCAGAAGGCTGTAAGAGTAGAAGCCACCCCCACCACAGGGAGCACAAACCAGAAAAAGGGGAGTCCCCAGAAATAACATCTGCTTTTGGACTCACTCCTGCCTTACCGCTTAGCAGGAATCATTTACACAGGTTGGTCAGGCAGAATTTGTCTGGGATAGGTGGACACTTAGATGTTCAGGTATGTAATATTGCATGTATGATGTAAACAAAATATTAATTATAGTTACTGGAAAGATTTGACAAAGATTTATATTAAAATTGTATTTCTCATCTTGAAGACTGGCTTATAATGAAAATCCACAAAAAGGTGCAGTCCTGAAAGAGGAATGAAATATATATAAAAATTGTTTATTATATTTTGTTGAAATATAGAGCTCTAATTGATGGCCAAATATCCCGACCTGCTATAATTTGGCTATCTATTATCTGCATGTTGATATATAAATATTTCCCATGATTCCACTTCTGATTCCTTGAACCTGAGATGCAAGAGACTGAGCCTTAAATCTTGTAACTTCATAGCGTGTGCTCTATCAGCCACATGAAACCAATATCTGACTAGTTTTTTGGGATGAGATTAAGCTACAGCTAAGAACTCCTAGGGGTAGGGACCCACAGCAAACCTATTCTTCAAAAAGTCAGTGGGTGGGCCAAATATTGTTAGTAGATATTGTTCTGAAGATACCCAGGGGCCAGGTTATCTAGAGATTTAAAGGTAAGAACCAGCATTTTGAATTAGGCCTGGAAGCAAATTAGCTGCAAAGTCAGTGATCCTAGCATTGATGTTACATGTCTGAATCTGCCATGCATTTTGGGTGAACTGAAATTGGCAGAACCATGGAGAGTGTCTTACAACAGTTTAAGTGATGAGGGAGGACATCAATTACTTTTACCAGGGTATCCTGATTGAGATAGGCCCAAATAGACCACAACCTTCACAGCAGAACCATCATAGATCAGTTCCTCTAAGGGAGTGAGGCCCCATCCACAGCTAAAACTAGACCTGGGATCAAGCTAGATTTATCTCCAACAACCAGTAGCTATGTCCTTGTAATGGGCTATGAGAATAACCTTGGGAGACAGGAGGAAGGGCTGCAGCCTAGATAACTGATAAATGTGTGATAAATTAAATCTGAGTCCAAAGGAGGAATGGGAGTGGAGAAAGAGTCTCAGAAGAGACTCCCTCTAGTTCTCTGGAAAGGAAAGGTAGGGGAGGAAGGAAGTGCTTTCAGATTTGCAAGATTCTGTTACTATAATCTTGCAATAAAGGTAGTATTAGTACTCATGGTTTTGGTTTCCTGTCTGGACTACCTGAAAGGGATGACAGTCCTACAGGTTTTTAGCTGAGCTTATTTTGATCTATCCAGGTCATAGAGCCCAGATCAGGACTTCTATAGCATCTCTGGCTCAGTTTGGGGTTGTGATCTATAACTGAGTGGCATCAGTGTACTGAAGATATCTCAGTCCAAACCAACAGTAGACCTTTCCCAGAGATTTCATATAGATTTTCAACAGCGTGGGAGAGAGGACTGCAGCCACAGTATACCATATTGGGGCAACCTTCAACTTGATTGCCTCTCACTCGCCCACAGCTGAATCCCTTAAGGAAAGAGTAGGCCATTGTAGAACAATATTTCCAGTTTCCCTTCTTCACAAGTAGTCCAGAAGGATACCACGGTCAATGATATCAAATGTTGCCTAGAGGTCTGGTAGCACTGTGTATGGTATACTTCTTTCATCCAGGTCCTGACAAAGGTCCTGTACCTGTGGACCAATGGTATTTCCATCCCATGCCTAGGCTTAAATCCCAACTAAAGTGCATCTAGAAAATCTGTTTCCTTTAGGATCCTCTGTACCTGAAATCCCACTGCCTTCTCCAAACACAAAAGCAAAACAAAAATATTGTGAGCTGTAAGCATTATACTTCTGTATACATTTTCTATATTGTCCAAAAATATTACCCAGTCTATGATCAGCACCATCTTTTTCCTATAAAGTGAAATAACATCTTTAGATGTCTTTGCATGAAATTTCCAAGAAACATAATATAGTGCTACAGCATCTGTATTTCCTGTTACATTTTCTTTAGGGATTGAATGTCAAATTCCAAAGCTGAATGAATATGTGGCAATTATGGAATTTAATGGCAATCTTTTATAAGTATTAGAGAGTGCAGTTTTACTAATACCACATTTTATTTCAAGCAATTCCTCACAGTATTCCTAAGAGAGGGAAAAATATCACAGGAAAGCAAAGAATTATAATAAAACCATTATTTGTAAAGGATTTTCTGCAGTGAACATTTCCAAGGGAGTTACAAGGTGGGTTCACCATTTAGAAAACTTCCAGAGGTTTAAGTTTAAAAGCCAAAGAGGTAGGACTTTTAAGGTTTACAAGGTATGATTGGATGTAGATTCACATGCCCTCAAAGGGGAGTAATAAGAGATTCTAAGAGATTTTTTTTTTTCATTTTCAGCTTAAATGTGTGATGATGGGGAAGGGAAGATAAAAAAGTTTAAAGGACTACTTTAGTGTAAGAGTTTACAAACTTCTGACCTTGTAGAAATTCCCAAGGTTTAGGAGTTTAAGCAAATGTTCTTTTGTTTTCAGTTATTTCTGCTTTCTCAAAGAGTGCTGGGAACAACTGATAATTATGTCCATATCTGTAAATTTCCACCAATGTAGTATCATTGAGGGCGTATGAACAATCCATACGTATCTGGATTCATTGAGATGTCAGTAGCAAGGGCCTTTTGTATCATGGCAGAAAATCTATATTGCGCAAGAACCATTGGCTTAGCATGGGGGAAAATACCAAACAGTTTCATTTAAGTAATCAATGCATTTCTATATTTATAAGCTTCACATCTGCTTTCATGCTAATGTACATTTCAATAAAGGAGAAACATAATCAAAATTATTAAGATTACTACATTGATTTGTTTGTTCTGCTTGTTACTCAGAGCACAAAAATAATTAATTTTTTCCTTTCTATAACTGTAGCCTGACACAAAATCACTCGTTTAGAAATCACTTCTTAGTTGTCAGGGATACAGTGGCTAAAATTGAAAATCCTGCCACTCCACAGCTTGGCTATGATGTTTTCTGGGACTTAAAAAAAAAAGTGCTTGACATTTCTCCCATTTTCACTTTAATGTGTGATTTAAGCAAAGGAAGTATGCAAAAAAGGCCATTTAAAGATGTATTTCCAGATATATTTAACTCAAATAATAAATAATGAAGTGCTAATTATGAAGTTTAAAATTCAAAGAAGTATAAAACACAATGATACTTATCACATTTAGTACACGATATGCAAATCAGGTCAATTTGTATGAGGATTTGTATATATCATATTATCTGACCCTTCCTAACTCTACCTTTATTATATATTTAAAAAGAATATTTATCTATCATCATTGGTTGAATATGATAGAAGACATTGGACAGCTGTAAAATGAATGGCAATTCCTCCTTTTCTTTTGATATATTTTCCATGATTGTACAAACCTACAAAAAGTTTGATTTAATTCAAAAGGGATTTAATCAAATTGCTGAAGTTTTTGACGCAGTTTTCAAATGGATCCAAGGTGTCAAATTGAATTAAGTGATTTTGAATTACCTCAAAATAACATTCTAAGACAATTCAGATATTTAAATGAACTTTCTGGCTTTGCAGTGCTTCAATTCTCCTTCCATATATGGACAAAACTTGGGGATACAATTGGATTCTTTGATATTGATATAAAAAGCTGGCTATTGAGTTTGATATCTTTGTAAGCCCTGCTTATCAGAGCACTTAGGGGAGGACCAAACTCTTATTTGTGCCTCTCATTTTTCTAACAGAAGCTGTGGACAGGCAGATACAGAGACTCAGATTTATTCTGTTCTTTTAAAATCTGATGTGTTGGGAAACACCAGTCTTTCCCCAAATTAATCTTTTATTGTCCTTTTATTTTCTTAATTCTCAATATATATGACTGATGTATAGTAGTCGCTTTTGGACCATGCATGTTTTGAAAATAATGGTCTAGTGGTTAAGGTATCAGCCTAGAAACCAGGAGTCTGTGAGTTCTAGTCCCGCCTTAATCAGGAAAAAGCAGCTGGGTGGCCTTGGGCCTATCACTCTCTCTCAGCCCAACTCACTTTACAGGGTTGTTTCTGTGAGGAAAATAGGAGAAGGAAGGAGTATTAGGTATGTTCCCTGCCTTGAGTTGTATATGAAAATAAAAGGTGGGATAAAAATCTAAAAAAAATGCTTTGGACCCTGTACGAGATCAGCACCTATCCATTATCCACTATTTGTTAAAGAAAACTGTTTTTATGACATGAGCCTGAAAAAAAAGTTGTGGCTGCTTTAAAGAAATCATTTATTAAAGTTAATTCAATTATTACTAAAATCATATGCTTTATTACCTATTACTTGTCTCTTTCCATCTTGTCCTGTACTGAATATTCAGTCTTTCAATTGCATGAGTGGGTCTTAGATAGGTGTTTGCTGTTAGACTATTATATATATCATAGTGCCCGCCCTCTGGAACATCTTGCCCCTGGAGGTGAGATTAGCCCCATTGCTTTTAGCTTTCCGGAGGAAGTTGAAGACCTGGCTCTGCCACCGGGCATGGGGCAGGGAGGAGAATCGACATACTTGGGGTTGGCTAGTGCCTTAAAGTGCCCCCCCTACATAATGATTGAAGAGATCATAGCCATCTGGATTTTATGAGCTGGGGTAGTTAAGAAATTGTTTTAGTTTTAGTTTTAATGGGATTTTATTCGAATTTTATTGTATATTTATTCAAATTTTATTGTATATTTATTCTGTATTGTAAACCGCCCAGAGTCCCTCCGGTCGGAGGAGATGGGCGGTGACAAATTTGATAAATAAATAAATAAATATCTGGAAAGTATCTGCCTGAATTTGGCAGTGTAATGTTCTCTCAGGGATCTAGAATTCCTATTTTTAGTCTATTTTGCAACAAACAAAGCAGCTACAGGTGTTCTAATTCTTTCTCATTATAACATACAGTATATCAAACTGAGTAACAAATTTTGAATCAGTTGGAATCAGAGGTTTCATACCTTGAATATAACTTTTAATTGCATCATGCCATCACTGAATCTTAAAGTGAAATCAGATCTTGACTAATTTGCATGCATTTGATATCTTTATTGTATTATCCAGATTTTGCAGGTCAGTCACACTGATATTCTGTCTCATGTAAATAAAATTTGGGGAGTGGGGAAAGGATGAGATCTATAAGTGTGTACAGGAGAGGTGTGTGTCAAAATCTATACAATGCAGGTGAAGCATTGTGACTAAACACCACCATCTTGCAGATTTTAACACATACACACACATATACACACCTTGGATACTCCTGCAAGATGTGATTCCAATTAACTCAGTCTGATATGGCTAATCAACTTGCTGTGTTTAATCAATTATATATGAAAAATGTGGATAACTTCTAGAGGATAGTTGAACGGCACCTGGGTTATTCTTTGCCCTTCTTGTTTTTATTTAAGTCCATACATGTAGTTTTTAAAATTTAAAAATGTGCCAAATTAGGCCAAAAATATTCTTATATATCAAATAATTCTCTTACTTTTATACCTGTTTCTCAGCCACAGGCCATCCTGTTAAGAATTTTCTGTGTGTCTCCACATACAGTATCACAAATGAGCTGCAATATATAAACATATACCATTCCATACTGGAGGAGAAACTAGTAGGTTGGAGAGGAGAGAAAAATATGAGGTAGTGAAACTCAGATGGTCATTCAGTCTCTATTGCTTCTGTCTGCAATGGGGAATAGTTTTCTTATGCGAAGCTTGGCTTCTTGATTTGACTGAATGGGTCTGTGAATTTTAAGTGGATTGTAGTCATCTACAGCATTGTCACAGACATGTCAGTTATTTGCCCCCAAATTGCACATTCATTGTAATAAAATATGCATATTCAAAATGTGAGTCTTTAATATTCAGATAAGAAATTTATTCTAAATATATGACCTGCTGCCCTTGAAACATACTGAGCTGGTACAAGAACTACCAGTAGTACCTGACATGTGACAATTTTTCACTTAGTGATTAAATTGCATTTAGTACTAATAAAATGCACATGTGTATTTCCTCTGGAGCCTGACCTGCTTCTGAACAGACTGTTGATATGCCTCATTTACATTATACATTTAGGATCCTGCTATGTTATATGGGGGGGGGGGGCGTGGAACCCTCTTTTGGGTGTTCTGTGCTGTACTATCTTCAAAGGATTCACTTTGGCCAGGCTGGTCATTGCCTACAAAAACACTTCCCTATATCTCCATATACATGGGGATAGTCCTTGAGCCACATGATCTTATGGCTTTTTCTAAGGCATCCCAGTTGACTTTTACATGTTGTATTCAAGAAATACAGAAATTCAAAAAAACCTGGCAGAGAGCTTGATTTTTCTTTGTCACTTTTCCTGTCTGACTATTGTTTGGATCTATCTTTCCAGATGGCCCAATGCTGCTCCCCTACATCCATTATCCAACTCTCCTTGGGTCTGAAAATTTGTACTGATTTCTTTTCTTTTTAGCCTCATATATTTCCATTGACTGCTGCCCTTATAGCTGTAATAAAGGTTCTGAGTTCAAAGTATTCATTTTTGTAGCTTGTACAGTTTTTGAATTGTGTTTATTATGGACTCAGCAAATGCTGTCTGTAATTTTGATAATCTTGTTATATGAACTTAATAATGGGAGATGGTTTTAGGCCACCCTCCTCCATATGACCTTTGAATGACTTTAATAAACATAACATGATATACTGCTTTGAAGATATAAGGAAATGGTAGACAAAATTTTTAAATGGATTGTTTTTAAAATAATGAAACTTGTAACATTCCAATCTTAATAGTCTCCTGTTTTATACTGTATATACCCAAGAGAATTGGCTCCATTTCAGTTCCAACCACAATAGGAGACTATATCTCCTCAAAAACTAATTTTCATTAGTCCCCTGAGCAGTTGCTTGAGACAGCTTTCGTTGCATATTTTAGCAGCCAAATGTTGAATTTTTGCTGTTTAACTTCCTGTTGTTTAGGCAAAACACTGGGTAGAATGACTGAACCCACATTGTTTTTTCTAGAATTTGAGCCAAGAGACTGAAAGGCATTTTGGGAATTGATCGTTTGACCCTCTGAGTTATTTTAAATAAATATATACAATGCAAGCATTTTTATATAACCAGGTTATACGTTACTTCACAAATGATTGTATTAGGCTGATTTGAAAAAGAGAATCTAGGTTTAGAGGATGTGAAGAGGTTGTTCATTTTTTTTAATTTCACAGGACCTTTTAAAATTGATGCCAGTGTATCTGTGTGTTTATTTTTTAAACAGAGGGATATGTTTGCACTGAAGATGTTGCCTAGTCTGGCAATGAAACATCTGCAAGAAAGCAACAAGACTCAGAGAGCACCAATATTCCTCCTCAGGGATATTATATTTTACAGGCAGTTTCCACAGTAAAGAAAGTTATGCCCATAACTTAAAATATCATAAGAACATAAGTAGTGCCCTGCTGGACCGGAGCCCTGGACCATCTAGTTCAGAAGTCTATTCTCACAGTGGCCAACCAACAGCACAAGGAACCCCACTGGTTTCCCAGCAGATGGCCTTTAGAGGCAGTCACACTTCCCTTGCTGTAGGCGTCCCTTTAAAGCTCTTCACAGTAAAATTCTGTACAGGCCTTACTTCCCAGGTAGGTTTATAAAGGATTTGCTACTTGAGAAGTCAGGAGGATTTGAAGATTCCCCATCAGCAATTCTAATTTAATTCATTTTGTGACAGGACTGGAAAATATTTATATAATAGCACAGTGTGAATATGAAAATATTCAGCCTTGATGCTTAATAAGTTCTGAAATCCAGCAATTACTGATGAAATTCACATAAGGAAGATTGGCAGGGATGAGATAATATCCTCTATCTATCTGCTTTAGATCCTTCCTTGGCTGGATTCTGTAAGAGCTGCTAGAGATGGGTTGTGCTGAATGTTAGTTCAGATGACAAGAAAAAATACCATAATTAGAGGTGATTTGTGGGAAACGCTACTGACGTAGATATAGAACCATTTTGGGGGTTATTCCCCATTTAATGTCATATTTCTTCCAGTCCCAAGTTAAAAGCTGCTCATTTTTTCTTTGAAGGGAAATGGGGAAGTGGGGGGGGGAGCAAAAGAAAGATCTTTAGGAGCTGGATTCTAAGCAAAATGTAGGGTCCCTCCCCCCATTGCAATTGGAATTTTGTAAAATCTGGTTTATTGTTTAGTCTGATGACTGAACCCAGATACTGTGACTTATTTAATACATAATTACATACCAAATCATCCTTAGTGTCATGTGTGAAGCCAGTTTTGACTCAGCACTTTGTACGGTACATCAGTGGCTTCTGAAAGAGGGTAATGGCCATTATCAGCCAAACACTGAGAGGAGATTTCTCTTCCTTCCTTCTTTGTTGTTGTTTATTTGTTTAGTCGCTTCTGACTCTTCGTGACTTCATGGACCAGCCTACGCCAGAGCTTCCTGTCGGTCGTCAACACCAGCAGCTCCCCCAGGGATGAGTCTGTCACCTCTAGAATATCATCCATCCACCTTGCCCTTGGTCGGCCCCTCTTCCTTTTGCCCTCCACTCTCCCTAGCATCAGCATCTTCTCCAGGCTGTCCTGTCTTCTCATTATGTGGCCAAAGTATTTCAGTTTTGCCTTTAATATCATTCCCTCAAGTGAGCAGTCTGGCTTTATTTCCTGGAGGATGGACTGGTTTGATCTTCTGGCAGTCCAAGGCACTCTCAGAATTTTCCCCCAACACCACAATTCAAAAGCATCAATCTTCCTTCTCTCAGCCTTCCTTATGGTCCAGCTCTCGCAGCCATATGTTACTACGGGGAACACCATTGCTTTAACGATGCGGACCTTTGTTGTCAGTGTGATGTCTCTGCTCTTAACTATTTTATCGAGATTTGTCATTGCTCTTCTCCCAAGGATTAAGCATCTTCTGATTTCCTGACTGCAGTCAGCATCTGCGTAATCTTCGCACCTAGAAATACAAAGTCTTTTACTGCTTCTACATTTTCTCCCTCTATTTGCCAGTTATCAATCAAGCTGGTTGCCATAATCTTGGTTTTTTTCAGGTTTAGCTGCAAGCCAGCTTTTGCACTTGCTTCTTTCACGTTCCTCATAAGGCTTCTCAGTTCCTTTTCACTTTCAGCCATCAAAGTGGTATCATCTGCATATCTGAGATTGTTAATGTTTCTTCCAGAGATTTTAACTCCAGCCTTGGATTCCTCAAGCCCAGCATGTCGCATGATGTGTTCTGCATACAGGTTGAATAGGTAGGGTGAGAGTATACAGCCCTGCCATACTCCTTTCCCAATCTTAAACCAGTCCGTTGTTCCGTGGTCTGTTGCTACTTGGTCGTTATACAGATTCTTCAGGAGGCAGACAAGATGACTTGGTATCCCCATACCACTAAGAACTTGCCACAATTTGTTATGGTCCACACAGTCAAAGGCTTTAGAATAGTCAAGAAAACAGAAATAGATGTTTTTCTGAAACTGCCTGGCTTTTTCCATTATCCAGCGGATATTGGCAATTTGGTCCCTAGTTCCTCTGCCTTTTCTAAAGCCAGCTTGTACATCTGGCAATTCTCGCTCCATGAATTGCTGAAGTCTACCTTGCAGGATCTTGAGCATTACCTTACTGGCATGTGAAATGAGTGCCACTGTTCGATAGTTTGAACATTCTTTAGTGTTTCCCTTTTTTGGTATGGGGATATAAGTTGATTTTTTCCAATCTGATGGCCATTCTTGTGTTTTCCAAATTTGCTGGCATATAGCATGCATTACCTTGACAGTATCATCTTGCAAGATTTTGAACAGTTCAGCTGGGATGCCATCATCTCCTGCTGCCTTGTTATTAGCAATGCTTCTTAAGGCCCATTCAACCTCACTCTTCAGGATGTCTGGCTCTAGCTCACTGACCACACCGTCAAAGCTATCCCCGATATTGTTCTCCTTCCTATACAGGTCTTCTGTATATTCTTGCCACCTTTTCTTGATCTCTTCTTCTTCTCTTAGGTCCTTGCCATCTTTGTTTTTGGTCATACCCATTTTGGCCTGGAATTTACCTCCGATGTTTCTAATTTTCTGGAAGAGATCTCTTGTCCTTCCTATTCTATTGTCTTCTTCCACTTCCATGCATTGCTTGTTTAAAAATAATTCCTTATCTCTTCTGGCTAACCTCTGGAATTTTGCATTTAATTGGGCATATCTCCCCCTATCACTGTTGCCTTTTGCTTTCCTTCTTTCTTGGGCTACTTCTAGTGTCTCAGCAGACAGCCATTTTGCCTTCTTGGTTTTCTCTTTCTTTCAGATGTAGTTTGTTGCTGCCTCCTGAACAATGTTGCGATCTTCTGTCCATAGTTCTTCCGGGACCCTATCTACTAAGTCCAGTCCCTTAAATCGATTCTTCACCTCCACTGCATATTCCTTAGGAATTTTTGTGAGCTCATATCTAGCTGATCTGTGGGTCTTCCCTAATCTCTTTAGTCTGATCCTAAATTGTGCAATAAGAGGTTTTTGATCTGAACTACAGTCAGCTCCAGGTCTTGTTTTTACCGACTGTATAGATGTCCGCCACCTTTGGCTGCAAAGGATATAGTCAATCTGATTTTGGTGTTGACCATCTGTTGAAGTCCATGTATAAAGCCATCTCTTAGGTTGTTGGAAGAGAGTGTTTGTTATGCGGAGTGAGTTGTCTTGGCAAAATTCTATCAGCCTATGTTTTGTTCTCCCAGGCCATGCTTACCTGTAATTCCAGGTGTCGTTTGACTGCCCACCTTAGCATTCCAGTCTCCCGTGATGAAAATAACATCTCTTTTAGGCGTGTTGTCCAGTAGGTGCTGCAGATCCTCATAGAACTGCTCTACTTCAGCTTCTTCAGCATCTGTGGTTGGGGCGTATATTTGGATCACTGTGATGTTAGATGGCTTGCCCTGAATTCGAACTGAGATCATTCTATTGTTTTTTGGATTGTATCCAAGCACTGCTTTAGCCACTTGACTATTAATTATGAAGGCTACTCCATTTCTTCTGTGGTCCTCTTGTCCACAGTAGTAGATCTGGTGGTCATCTGATGTGAAGTGGCCCATTCCAGTCCATTTCACTTCACTGACGCTCAAAATGTCTATCTTTAATCTTGACATCTCACAAATAACCACATCCAATTTGCCCTGGCTCATAGATCTTACATTCCAGGTTCCAATGGTGTGTTGATCCTTAGAACATTGGATTCGCCGTTGAGCAGCAGCACCGTCGGCCGCTAGCCGTCCTTTCGGCTTTGAGCTAGCTGCGTCATCACGTCTGGGGCTAGTTGAACTCATCCTCTGTTCCTCCCCAGTAGCATTTTGACCATCTTCCGACCTGGGGGTCTCATCTTCCCATGGTATACCAACATATCTCTTGTTGTACTGATCCATTTAGTTTTCACGGCAAGAATACTGGGGTGGGTTGCCATTACCTTCCCCAGGGATCGCATTTAGTCTGACCTCTCTGTCATGACCTTCCCGTCTTGGGTGGCCCTTCATGGTTTAGCTCATGGCATCATTGAGGTGCTCAAGTTCCAGCACCACAACAAGGTAACGATCCTTTGCTGAAGTCCTTCCTTCTTACTTTGTTTTAAATGGGGTCATGGAATTGGACAAGAAGGCATTTGAATATCAAATGGGCACTTTATTTATTCATGCCAAACTAGGGAAGGAAAATGGAGGTGGATGGGGTTTGATTCAGCCCTAGCATATACACATTTTTGAAAAGTATATGACCTCAAGAAGCTGTAATGTCTTTTCTTAAGCCTATTTATATGCCCTTGGGCTAGACACTCTTCCTCCACATGTTTGTGTGAGCGCGCGCACACACACACACACACACACAATCATTCCACAATCATATATATGATTGGGCACACACACACACATTACATATGCACACAAACATACACAGACATAGATACACAGATACACATACCTACAGTACATACAAGGAAGCAGTCAGTTCTACTTCTGAAATGTAAAATCTAAACAGTATTATTGCCAAGATGTGGGTTTTGTTTTTTTTATACCACAAAAAACAAGAGGCTTAATTAATGTATTATATTTCTACAGTGAGAAATTGTGCCACTATATCATATTTTAATGCCAAATGTCCTTGTTACAATCTTGGTGGACTCTGCATGCTGTGGATTGCCTATCCTTGGCCTAAAGCACTGTTAGTAAGCTAACAATGTTGGGGCAAAAACACTCCTATCCCATAGTGGTATTTGTTCAGCAATTTTCTTCATTAATGTTTGTACCTCAAACAAGTTATAGAAGGTAGTGCTGCCTGTCATGAACTTGAGCTGACTCATTAAGAATTCCTTCTTCTTGTAGGCTAAGGTGATAGCTTCATTACCCAACTTCTATCTGGGTAATTTCATTTCTCTTTTTAATACCTTGAAGCACAGCAACTGATGGGACTCATGAAAAGAGGATGAGGCTGACAATTGTGTAGCTGGAGCCAAAGTTTCTAATTGACAACATTATGAACCCAAGGAAGAAACCCAAGTTTATTCTCATGGACCATCTCTGTGGGGCACTGCATTACAGTAGTTTGGCTCCTATCTATGTGAATGATTTCAGAAAATGGTATTGGATGACTACTTTTCTGCGCTGTTACAAGGCACTATTCTTTCCCCAAAGCATTTGTTTGTTTGTTTGTTTAACCATCCATCTCACCTATGTGACTCTGGGTGGTGTACAATAGGTAAAAAATACTATATGAACCTGATAAGGTGAAAAAGGGCCAATAAACATATATATGCACATACTAATCGTCTATTCCCTTCCTTGAGTAAGCAGTGTGATACAGAAAAGGAATAAGAAACAGTAAAGCAAAGAAGTAAAGGCATGAGATAAGAAAAAGTAAAGGAAGCATCGCTAAAATTAGTTTGTACAAATGCAATTCATTATATTTGTCTCTATTTTATTATCCTTGCAAACTATCCTTGCTACTGCCATGTCCATACAGTGCTTTGGACATTGCTTTTTGTTCTTTAAAAGCCAATCAGCTGAGTTTCAATCCCAAGAGGAGATTTAGGACTTGGAGATTCATCTTTCTATATATGATGTAATGTGCTATCCTTGGTTTTTATCCAGAAAGTACAGCTGGTGCAAATGTGGCCACTAGGTTCCCAAATCTGGCCCTTGGCTGTGCATGTACTATACTTCCATTGGAGCAGCTGCTCTAGCTGCCAATTAGCCTTTTAACTGGGTTTAAGGTTTCAGTTATAACATATAAGGCCCTAAACAATTTGAGACTAGGATACCCATTAGATTGCTTTTACTTGGTCATTGGGACTCTCAGGGAAAGTCCTATCACATGTATTAAGAACTGATGGATGCCATATGGGGATTGCTGATGGGTGGTCCTTCTCTATGGTGACACACACAGACACACACACACAGAGTACGCAAACTATTGCTGCTTTTCCTGTAAACCACAAGATGTTTGGCATGGAAATATTGAACCAATATACTGTACTCACTTCTGCAATCTTCTCCATTCAGTATTTGAATATTAGGACTATTAGAGAGAGCATACCGCTCCAGATATCAGAAGTGGATATATTAACATAGATATGCATGTCACACATCCACACACATCAAATCTCTGTGGCTTTAGCATATTTTCTTAAGTGAATTGTTTTCCACTTTACATAGCAGTAGCTATTCCTCATTCACTGAAACACAGTGCATAAACCCAATATGGTCACACCAAACTTCAGGCAGAGAATCATTCCAGCATGTCTGTACCCATGGAAATAGAGTCGTCGTACGCAAGATGGGCGGCAGAGAAATTTAATAAATAAATAAATAAATAAATAAAGTGGGAAAGTCTGCATGGGTGAGTGAACAGATCTGCTTTACCATTTTTACTTGACTTAAACCTGAGAAGGTTAGTATTCTAAATAAATAGAATTGTGCTATCACTTGACTTAGAATATTCAAAATATAACCTTACTAAAGACAATATGACAACAGTTAAGTAATGAAGTAATGGCATCTATAATTCCAATAGACACTGAAGTTGTCATTGGCTAACCTATGTATGTAACGACTCTTCTTTTCTTAGAGATGAGCATTAATGATCCTTGAATTTAGTCAAACGGCAGCCTGCATTCAAAGGCATTTGTCTCATTTTCTCACAAGAGTGGAATTAAACAAGGCTACTTAGGTATCAGTCTCTGTTTATGTAATATTAATTAACCATTGACTCAAGCCTTGATATTTATTACTTTGCTAACCTTTTCATGAACAAAGCCATTAAGTACCTTTATACTGTTGTCTACAAATTAAAAAAAATAAAAAAAATAAAATGAGGAGACTGAAAAATGTTTTCTACAACATTTATTTTAGTATGTGAAGGTTAATGTCTAGTTTCTCTAAGAATGTAATATCCTTCAATGTTTAAATGGGTGGCAGCTCCCCAATACTCTGAACTTGCCATATAAATCGATGACATCCCTGCAGACCACTTAATTTGTTCCCTTGAAAAGCAATTTGCTTCTAGTAAATGTTTGTTAGATAACCACCTACACAATATTTTATACAGTCTATATATTTGCAGCTGGTACTTCATCATATAAATAAAGACATTTGAAAGTATACTCATGACAGATTTTTCCCTCAGCTCCAGAAGTAGCATGGGATTTTAAAATATATGGGAAGAATGTACCTCAGAATATATTTCCTTCCTGTCATGGTGGGTGACCATATTTGCAGGTACATGACACTTCAGTCACACATGACACTTTAGTCACCTGCAGTTGTCACTTTTCAGGTGACTGGCTGAGAAATTCATATGTTAGGAGTTCTATCAGTTTTTCCATTGAGTTTCAAAGCTCCTTCCTTCCTTCCTTCCTTCCTTCCTTCCTTCCTTCCTTCCTTCCTTCCTTCCTTCCTTCCTTCCTTCCCATATTCTCATTCTGTCTCTCTCTCTCTTTCTCACCATACTGAGTTGATGAGGAGAAACTACTTGTGACAAAAAGATCCATCCTGTTAATACCCCAGCTAGTGAGTTATGATTATGCTGCCATCCATCTTGCAGTGCTAATTATGAATACAGTCATGTTCTATAGCCATTGTGATATTATTTCACTACTAATGTCTGTCAGTAAATTAAACATTAGCTTTATGAAATAATCCAGTTTCAAAATAAAAGCATCCATCCAATCCAATTCTAACAAGGCTTATTTGATAAATTAAGCAATTCTTACAAATTAGCCCATGCATCCAATATTTGCAGGAAAGGAGGGAGAGACAATAGCAGTTTATTCCTATACCAGTTGCATATCTACCCCCCCCCCCATTACAAGGTTATTATCTACCTAGCAGAACCGTTACGGGTACCTTCAAATGACATGCAAAAAAGTTTGGGTCATCCTCAAGTTTACATAAAATATGTGGGTGAGGCCAAAATCCATTTGAAAACTTGTTCTTTTTATTTCAGGAGTGATGGCTAAATTGATAAGACTGGACAATTTCAGTTTATCAGATAGGCATCTCATTATTTTCCCCACATGACCATAGGAACCAAATAACCTTTTTTTTTTTTTCTTTTTAAAAGGTTGACTTTAAAGGCCCATAAAACAGAACCTCCTTTATCTCAGCCAGCATGGCCACAGTTGTAGTCCCTACATATCTGGATGGCTCCAGATTTATTGGCTGCCATAGAGATATTCTGATGAATGTATAAATCAAAGAAGGAACCTAACATTCTCCAAGTACTTTTTTTTCCTATGCAGACAAAAGGTGAGGAGGGGAGAAAAGAGAGAAGGGCACAGTCATTCCATGCTATACAGAGAAAAAAAGAGAAAAATAACATTAATAGAACAAAGTTAACAGAGAAATTTTAAAAAAAAATCTTAGCAGTTATAATTTCCTAGTGTGCTACTATATAATTATACATTCAGACTTCAAGAACAGCACTTAATTGTTTAAAAACATCTGTATCCAATTTTTCTTAAATCTAGCAACTTGAGGAGGAGAATACAATTTTCTTCATTGTAAAGCAGAGCTTTTTCTTCTAGTTTAGCTTAACTTCAGCTGCTTAGAAGCTGCCCTTTGTATTCTTCTGTGAATGGGCTACCACAAGCTTGTACTTGGCAAAAGGTTCAATCCTCTCTGAAAGTTATGCTTCTGACAGGAAACATTCAACAATTCTAGTATGATATATGATCAACTTTGCAAATGCTTCTACAAAAGTTCCTCTGGAGATTTTTGGTGGAAATATTAGGGCTTTGCATATTTGTGTATAATATATTAATTAATTTTATGTCATATTTTCATTCTTTCTTACCAATCCCCAAGTGGGGATATAATTGAATTAAGATTAAAGAACTATCAAAACATCTAACTTAAAAACAACATAGTCATCAAAGCTCTAAAAACCTAAACACAAAATTTTAAAAAATCTTGACAAGACAACCTTACTGTTCAAATCATTGAACAGTACCAATCGACCAAAGACTGGGGTGAATAGATATGATTAAATCAGTACAGAAGTGTATAAAGTTCAGCACCATCAATAACTGAACAGGGAGAGTGTATGATGTTCTAACACCACAAGAAAGATTTGCTATTAATGCAATTTCACTGAATCAGTGGTAGGGAACGGGATTGTAAATAACAGAACTTAATGTTTTCCTATGAGTAAGACCCAAATCTGTTCAATATTTTAATAAGCAATATTAAATGAAGTTGAATAGAGCTTTACTTCAATGAAGAGCAGACTGATGCACTGTTTCATAGCAAAATGGAGAACTGAAATGGCACTCAGCATGGATCACAGGGCTGCTTCCCTTTTACTTAGCCATTAAAACAGACTTCCAAGCATAAGCTGTACTTGCACTGAAGCTTCTTTCCATCAGATTGAAGCACTCAGTCCAAGTTAAGCTGATGCCTCTACATAGATGTAGGAAATATTGCCTGGCCTAACCTCCAATGGAGCAGCAATCATAATGCTTTTCTAACCATGTTCTTCTGAAACTTTTTATTTCCTGCTTCTTTCATATAGAATAAAATAATTGTTTTTGTATTTTGAGAGGGAGAAAGAGAAGTTAACTGACCTTACAAGTGGTCAATCTGGATCTAGTTTTAACCATTCTTTCCTTTAAAAACCCTCCGTGCACACATGCTCACTTGCTCAGAACAGCATAGGGGAGCTGCCCATCCTGCAGATTCTTCTTTAGCATTTTGCCTCCTCACCAAGCCTGCATGGCACAGTTGATAAAGAAGAGGCTCACTATAAGTTGGAAAAAGTCTTGATGCTATTGCAACTGAGTTTGTGCCGGATCTCATTTAATGTTAAAGACCACTCTCCTCTTCAGGTAACCCCCTGCAAATAGCAAAGGGATTTACAGCACTGTTGTTTCCATGAATTAAAGGGAAACGTTCCTCAACACGAGTGTAAAAATCTTCTCTGCCTAATATCTTGAACATTCTAATATCCCTTATTAGGGGTGAACAAATATAGGAAGGTAGTTTTCTCCATTTTTCCAACTGAAGGTTGTTTCTCTAAAGGACTGCTTGCATGATTATATCCTTTAACACATCCCTGCCTGCCTGCCTACCTACCTACCTACCTATCGTATCCCGAGGGATTGCATTTGTTGGTGTATTGGAGAGTGTTGGTTGGGGTGCCAGGTTCTGATATTTCTGTTCTTTGTTTTTTATTATTGTTGTGAGCAGCTCAGAGTTGTGGCACATAAGATGGGTGGCCATGTACATAAAACAAACAAACAAACAAATGCAAAGCCTAAAGGATAAGTCTCTTTTGATTCAGGTATTGGTTTGAGAAGTGTGGACTAGGTAGGGATATATTAAAATGTTAGTGGAACAAATTTCTCCTCTTTCTGGTGGTGCAGAGAGAGAGAGAATTTTTCCTTGGATTACTATAAGAATGTTGCAAAACAAATAGAGCCAGTTGGGTCTAGTGGTTAAGGTGCTGGGCTAGAAACCAGGAGTCTGTGAGTTCTAGTCCCGCCCTCTGCCTCAGCCTAACTCACCTCACAGGGTTGTTGTTGTGGGGAAAATAGGAGGAGGAAGGAGTATTAGGTATGTTTTCCACTATATGTAGTTGAAAAAGCATGACAATATGTTTGACATGCTATCCCCAGAGGGTGATCCACTTCATTATATAAAGCAATATTCATATAGAGCAGTGCTTCCCAACCTTGGCAACTTTCAAATTGGATTTCAAAACCCATAATTCTCAACACTGGCTATGCTGGCTGGGAAATTATGGGTACTGAAGGTCATACATCTGGAAGCTGCCATAGTTGGAAACCACTGGTATAGAACAGTTCTTAGAAATAGCATTTATTTGTAATATATTGACTTCTCACTTCTCATATATCCATGTTAAGTTATTAAACTCTTTTCAGACTAACAGCTGACTCTATGACACTGAAGGACAATCTACGCAGCTAAAGTGTTGGCTTCAGGAGCTAGGCTAGAGCCAGTTTGGTCTAGTGGTTAAGGCAACAGACTAGAAACCAGGAGGCTATGAGTTCTAGTTCTGCCTTAGGCATGAAAGCCAACTGGGTGACTTTGGGCCAGTCACTCTCTCTCAGCCAAGTCACCTCACAGGGTTGTTGTATGGAAAAGAGGAGGAGGAAGGAGTATTAGATATGTTCCCTGCCTTGAGTTATTTATAAAAATAATAAAGGTGGGATAGAAAATAAATAAATAAATAAATAAGCAAGCAAGCAAGCAAGCAGACTGGATGAAACTGCTGCTCCTCGTGATTGCTGGATTGAGCAATTCCACATTTATTGTGCCACATTTATTGTAGCCAACTGAAAGTAGGCTCAGTTGTGTGAAAAGGCAATGATGTTTTCACCAGCCTTGCCTAGACCTCAAAAAATCATATTCCATAAATAACAACTATTTTCCTCATCTCTTTTGTTTTCTTTGGTTAAATTTGCTCCATTAGACTTGCTTTTACTGCTTCTGTCACAGATCACAGAAAAATGAGTGTTTTTTCTTGATATAATCATGTGTGTGTGTGTGTGTGTGCGTATGTATGTATGTATGTATGTATGTGTATGTATGTATGTATGTATGTGTGTGTGTGTGTGTGTGTGTGTATAATGAAAAAAATAATGATATAAAAGATCTTTTGGGCCCCATTAATGATCTTCTGATGATTAAACGATCCTCCTATGATCAGAAAGATGACCACTCCCCCCATCGACACACATACCCTACATACATAATACACATACAATTTATTTATTCTCAGTAAGTTTATAATGCATTACAATCCTGAAAATATTGAAATCAATATATTTAAGGCATGCCTAATTATGCTGGATTAATACAATATTTAGTTGCCCTGAGTAATGGATGAAGTAATGTTTAATTAATTCAAATCTTAACAGAACAGATATAAAATACACACAAATATAGTCTGGCTGGAAGCGTTCTCTAAATCCTTCTAGGAGAAGGAAAGGGCCTCCAATAATTTCAAAAAGGGCGGGTTGACAAAGTTCGATGGGTGAGGTTCCCTCGTGTTATATTCCCCTGAGATTTAACTATCCAAATAAATGCAAGGGCACCCATCCCTTCTCATGAAACTTTCCCCCAAATTCTCTTCTTCTCTGAAAGAATGTCAAAAGCAAACGCTTTCACCAACTGGAATGAGAACGACTAGGAAAAAATGCAGGAGGATTTCTCCGTCTGGCACTAGCAGGGATACATTTCAAAAGACTATTAGCAGACAAGACTTCAGTGTGACCTCCCATGCCACTTAGGGGAACATTATAATGTTGAATAGTTAGAAGCAGCTGAGAATATTTCGTATCTGATCTTCAGCTGTCTTGATCATTGTTCTTCCATGTTGCCTGCCCCATGTATGTTGGCAGCCTGAAGCTGTTTGGTGCATTAGTCATATTGGGAATGACTTGACTAAATTTCACAGTGATCAGAGCAGCCTCCACTGACAAGGCATGGAGGAAGGCAGACATTTTATGTTCTATTTTCTTAGTGCACAAAGTGAGAATGGTCAGTCACTCATGCCTATTAACAAGCATTCTTGAAATACCAGCATGAACAAATGTTAAAAATGACTTCACTTATAAGAAACCTCTGCCACCCTGACAGCTGCTCATCCAATAGCTCCCTTGAATGAAGCACTTGAGAAGAGCTGATTGCAAGCTGTTATGCCGGGAGAAATATATCCTTAACACATATAAGCAGGTGCCACTGTCTTTGGGGTGTGAGTGCCTTGCTAAAGCCATGAATATTTATTTTGGAAGATGCAATATTCAAAATTGTGGCATACAAAATTTGAAAAATCATGCAACTGCAACACATATCTAATTGGTACTGAAACGTGATATTAGATTTTTAAAAAATATATCTCGTGAATGTCACTGTGTGAAAGCATTGGTCTAATATCATTGTTGCCATGGGAAAGGACAGAAATCTCAGAAGACTTAAGCAGTCTTAGATTTGTTACAGGAAGACAATATTGGGTTGTTGTTTTTTTCCCAAATGGCAATAAACTGGTACCACTGTACAAAACTGTCTTCTGAAATAACTTCTCTATCTTTGGATTAGTAAGTTAGACAAGATGTGATAGACAAAATGAGTGGATTAGACAAGATATGAGAAATGCTGAAATGTTGTGCAAAAGGTGTACCCAAGGGAGCCATTACTGAAATGCTAGAAGCTCCGTAAAGTATTGTAGGACAGTTCTCAGCTTTAATATCACATCCCAAGAGACCTGCATTTTTTGTTCCTTCCAACTTTGTATTCTGCACAAGCATTTTTAACCCTCTGTAATTTTTTTATTATTATTTTTCTTGCTGCTAGATGTTACTCTTTTTCAAATAGCCCCATGACAACATGTACAATTAAGGGTTTAGGTTTAAAGTCAACCAAAGATAAGAGTTGTCAGTACCTTTTTAATATGTTTATTAAAACATTATGGTTATAAATCCATATGTCTCAGCAACACCCTCTCAACCACCCACAAACTCACATCCAGACAATATATGAGTATTTCTTAGCAGAATATCTATTGTTGGTGATTATGGGTATTTAACTGTAAGCACAGCAAGCATTCTTAAGACCTTCTCCTTCTTCTTCTCCTTCCAATGTAATCCTGTACATATCTATTTAGACATTAATCACATTGAATTCAAAGGGATATATCCCAGGAAAGTAATGATTAGTTTGTAAACTTAAATGTATTCAAAAGCTGGGATTCCATGTTTGTAATGTTAAAATCCATCCATGTACTAAAATTTCTTTGCATTCTTGCTTGAACCTAAAATAACACTTATTAAGATGCTTGCTTTCTTCTCTGAGGGTAGCTATAAGGTTTCAATCTCAGTTTATCACTTCTTTCCTCACATGAATTAAGATTTTGAATATTACATTCATTTCTTGGAAAATTACAACACTTGCAAATATTTTGTGGTCTCACGAAATACTCAAACAGGTAGGCCTTGGTTAATGACCAATTAACCAATTCAGGGACTGTTCAAAGTTACAATGGCACTGAATGAGTGGTACTTATGACCAATCCTCAAAATTCTGGCTGTCGCAGCACCCCTGCAGTCATGTGATTGCAATTTGGGTGCTTCACAATTAGCTCACACTTACGACAGTTGCAGTATCTCACAGTCTCATGATCACCATTTGCAACCTTCCCTGCTGGCTTACCAACTGGCTTACTTGCAACTTCCTGCCAGCTTCCAACAAGCAAAGTCAATGGGGAACCCAACAGGGAAGGTTGCAAGTTGCACCCATAAGTCGCTCCTGCTACTGCAGTTTTTTTCCCCAAGGATCCCCACTGCAGAGTATGAGATCCCAGGGATCTCGTACTCTGTAGCATACATGTGCCCACAACAACCCCTGCCCACCCACCCTCCTAGCGTTCAACCTCTTGCCAGCCTGCTTGCAAGCCGCCTAAGGAAAGGCTTGTTATGACTGGCTCTTGCAAATTTGTGCTGGCTTCCCCATTGACTTTGCTTGTTGGAAGCTGGCAGGAAGTTGCATGTCCCAATCACAAGAGGTCCTCACTTAATGACCTGTGATCCTCGCTTAACAACAGCAATGGGGACTGCCAGGATTTCCATTGCTAAGTGATGCAGTCATGTGACATTGTGCTTTATGATTTCATCACTTAGCAATGGAAATTCTGGCCCCAATTACCATTATTAAGTGAGGACTACCTGTACAAGACAAACCAATACAAGTTTTGTCATCAAAACCCCACAGTCTCTTCCAGTATTTTTTCTTAATGTATTTTCCTAATTAGTTTTCTTAGACCATTCCTAGGCTAACTAGAACAAATCTTGTAATTAGCATCATGAATATTTATATCAAACTTCTATCATCACTATTGCATTTGATAGGTTTGCAAAATGCTACCATTTTCTCTATGTCCTTACAAATCAATCTTTCTAAAGAACCTTGCATCCAAAATCAATATGTCCCAAGAGATTTCCATCATCAGATCAAATTAGATGTGGCAGAATTCTATCAAAAACATTTTTCAGGTGCCCAGCTTTTGCATGCAATTGAGATTGGCTTTTAAAATGACAAAGAAAGCCATTCTCTAAATGTCATAATTAATAATCAAACATATTTCTCCACACTGAAAACATAATATGGCTCAGGCTTCCAGATTAGTTATCTGGAATGCAAATGTCAGTTGCTGATTTACCTGCTCCATTTCACCTATCTCTGCTGCAGTGACTGAATTGTTTTGTTAATGGTACAACTTCTAGCTTAATAGCTGTCAGTAAAGTATTTGGAAAGAAAGCTGGTGATAGTTGTCTTTCTCATTATGCATTTTAATAGTACTAGAAGGCTAGATCATCGGCATTAAATAAATGGGTGACATTCAGTATCACACAAGGAAATTCTGCCCCAGTAAGGGAACATTCCCATGACCTCATCTGCAAGTACCCTTTGAACTTTCCCAAAATCTGATGTCGCACTACCGTCCAGAATAGTTTGTGAAATTGTGTGAATTATATAGGGGGAAGGATCCATTGAATTAATGGATGCCATTCTGCTAGTGGATAAATGCAGTTAGATTCCTTTAGTGTTAAATCCAGATAGCCCACAATCCCCATATTCCCAGACTACTTTTTTTTTTTTTTAAAGCTAGTTTTTAGCCCCTTTTGAAACCAGTATATGTGGCAAAAGCAGGGATCACTTTTCTGCCTCTTTTGTTTTGTAAGAAAGGCCCTCTTTTTAGCCAATTAATAGCAAAGACTGGCATATTCACTGTCTGAAGAAAAAAGTTTCTGGGAGATTAAAGAAGAAAACAAAAATAACTGATATAACAGATGAACCATCAGAAATTCAAGATTTAGGTGTGGTCGTGATTGGGCAATAGCATTCTTATATAAAGATGAACAAATGTGTTTGTGATATTTCTGAGTTCTTTAAAATTGATGATTTTTTTTTCTGAGTTTATAAACATTTCAAAAACTATTCTGCCAGTTCATGCAAATAAAATCCATCATTCTTTCTCCTGCAATGGCTGAGAGGCTGTGAATTATGGGAGCCATCCAGACATAATTTTGGGCTGTCTGACAACTTACGGAGTAGCATAGCTCAGTGTTGTTTTCCACTTTTCCCAGGTTTGGGGGCAGGGGGGTGGAAATATAGGGTGTGGGAGTTGAAGTTGACTATATTAGCAATGCAATTTCTTACAGACTGGAAAGAATTCAGGTGAATGTGAATGTGTATTAAATAAGGCTGCATATTTCCCTTTCTCTAATCTTTTTGGGTGGGGAAACTCCCTTTGACTTACTTAGGCTTTTTGTAAAATACTTTGTTTTGTAGACATCTGAACAAAGGCATCAGAAGCACCTTGCTGCTTTTGTCAACATGAGGATATGCTTGCACCATCACAACTCACATACAAAAGAGATAAGGTTTGCATTGCAATGGCACAACACCACTTTCATCATTCTGTCTCTTGCTCCCTCCTCATCCCCAAGAAGGCATCTGAGAAGGGCTAAAGACAGGCTGCAACCAAAATCAAGTGCTGCTTCAAGTTAAAGGAAGCAAGGAAAATTATGCATGTATGTGCAGCCCAGGGGTGGCAAGGAAGTTGGGTGCAAGTCGGGAAAGATGAAAACTATAAGTCTAATAGCTAGGCTGCAGGATGCAGAATGGTAGGTGAACAGAGGTAGTGATGGTGGGAAGAGATAGGAACTTCTTAACTGCAGACCTGCTGACCATAGGTTATGTATTAACTAGCTGCAACAACTAAAGGTTGGCAATGGAGGGGGTGGATAGATGAGATGATAGGAAGTTAATTTGGGAGGGGCAGATATCTAGCTCAGAAACACAGTATATAAGACCCCAGTTTTGTGGCTGGAGAGAGAACCGGAGTGAGAAAGAAGAAAAAGCATGTGAAACTACTAAGGTGAAAAGATCCCCCTTCCTGGCAAAAAAAAAAAGAAAACTATTCATGAGCAAGACATGAAGGAGAAAAGGCACATGGCTTGGTGTAAGGTACACCTGAGCAACAGTTGACAGTGGTATGATCAGCTAGAAATTTTACCTGTGAGAAGAAGCTAGAAGCAGTTTTGAGATCTAGGACAAGTTGTTGTTTATTCATTTAGTTGCTTCCGACTCTTCATGACCTCATGGACCAGCCCACACCAGAGCTTCCTGTCGGTTGTCAACACCCCCAGCTCCCCCAGGGACGAGTCCGTCACCTCTAGAATATCATCTATCCATCTTGCCCTTGGTTGGCCCCTCTTCCTTTTGCCCTCCACTCTCCCTAGCATCAGCATCTTCTCCAGGGTGTCCTGTCTTCTCATTATGTGGCCAAAGTATTTCCGTTTTGCCTTTAATATCATTCCCTCAAGTGAGCAGTCTGGCTTTATTTCCTGGAGGATGGACTGGTTTGATCTTCTTGCAGTCCAAGGCACTCTCAGAATTTTCCTCCAACACCACAGTTCCAAAGCATCGATCTTCCTTCTCTCAGCCTTCCTTATGGTCCAGCTCTCGCAGCCATATGTTACTACGGGGAGCACCATTGCTTTAACTATGCGGACCTTTGTTGTCAGTGTGATGTCTCTGCTCTTAACTATTTTATCAAGATTTGTCATTGCTCTTCTCCCAAGGATTAAGCGTCTTCTGATTTCCTGACTGCAGTCAGCATCTGCAGTAATCTTTGCACCTAGAAATACAAAGTCTTTCACTGCTTCTACATTTTCTCCCTCTATTTGCCAGTTATCAATCAAGCTGGTTGCCATAATCTTGGTTTTTTTGAGGTTTAGCTGCAAGCCAGCTTTTGCACTTTCTTCTTTCACCTTCATCATAAGGCTCCTCAGTTCCTCTTCACTTTCAGCCATCAAAGTGGTATCATCTGCATATCTGAGATTGTTAATGTTTCTTCCAGCAATTTGAACTCCAGCCTTGGATTCCTCAAGCCCAGCACATCGCATGATGTGTTCTGCATACAAGTTGAATAGGTAGGGTGAGAGTATACAGCCCTGCCATACTCCTTTCCCAATCTTAAACCAGTCCGTTGTTCCGTGGTCTGTTCTTACTGTTGCTACTTGGTCATTATACAGATTCTGCAGGAGGCAGACAAGATGACTTGGGATACCACTAAGAACTTGCCACAATTTGTTATGGTCCACACAGTCAAAGGCTTTAGAATAGTCAAGAAAACAGAAATAGATGTTTTTCTGAAACTGCCTGGCTTTTTCCATTATCCAGCGGATATTGGCAATTTGGTCCCTAGTTCCTCTGCCTTTTCTAAACCCAGCTTTTACTTCTGGCAATTCTCGCTCTATGAATTGCTGAAGTCAACCTTGCAGGATCTTGAGCATTACCTTACTGGCATGTGAAATGAGTGCCACTGTTCGATAGTCTGAACATTCTTTAGTGCTTCCCTTTTTTGGTATGGGGATATAAGTTGATTTTTTCGAGTCTGATGGCCATTCTTGTGTTTTCCAAATTTGCTGGCATATAGCATGCATTACCTTGACAGCATCATCTCGCAAGATTTTGAACAGTTCAGCTGGGATGCCGCCATCTCCTGCTGCCTTTTTATTAGCAACGCTTCTTAAGGCCCATTCAACCTCACTCTTCAGGATGTCTGGCTCTAGCTCACTGACCACACCGTCAAAGCTATCCCTGATATTGTTCTCCTTCCTATACAGGTCTTCTGTATATTCTTGCCACCTTTTCTTGATCTCTTCTTCTTCTCTTAGGTCCTTGCCATCTTTGTTTTTGATCATACCCATTTTGGCCTGGAATTTACCTCCAATGTTTCTAATTTTCTGGAAGAGGTCTCTTGTCCTTCCTATTCTATTGTCTTCTTCCACTTCCATGCATTGCTTGTTTAAAAATAATTCCTTATCTCTTCTGGCTAACCTCTGGAATTTTGCATTTAATTGGGCATATCTCCCCCTATCACTGTTGCCTTTTGCTTTCCTTCTTTCTTGGGCTACTTCTAGTGTCTCAGCAGACAGCCATTTTGCCTCATTGTTTTTCTCTTTCTTTAGGATGTATTTTGTTGCTGCCTCCTGAACAATGTTGCGAACTTCTGTCCAGAGTTCTTCCGGGACCCTACCTACTAAGTCCAGTCCCTTAAATCGATTCTTCACCTCCACTGCATATTCCTTAGGAATTTTTGTGAGCTCATATCTAGCTGATCTGTGGGTCTTCCCTAATCTCTTTAGTCTGATCCTAATTGTGCAATAAGAAGTTCGTGATCTGAACTACAGTCAGCTCCAGGTCTTGTTTTTACCGACTGTATAGATGTCCGCCACCTTTGGCTGCAAAGGATGTAGTCAATCTGATTTTGGTGTTGTCCATCTGGGGAAGTCCATGTATAAAGCCGTCTCTTAGGTTGTTGGAAGAGAGTGTTTGTTATGCGGAGTGAGTTGTCTTGGCAAAATTCTATCAGCCTATGTCATGCTTCGTTTTGTTCTCCCAGGCCATGCTTACCTGTAATTCCAGGTGTCATTTGACTGCCCACCTTAGCATTCCAGTCTCCCGTGATGAAAATAACATCTCTTTTAGGTGTGTTGTCCAGTAGGTGCTGCAGATCCTCATAGAACTGCTCTACTTCAGCTTCTTCAGCATCTGTGGTTGGGGCGTATATTTGGATCACTGTGATGTTAGATGGCTTGCCCTGAATTCGAATTGAGATCATTCTATTGTTTTTTGGATTGTATCCAAGCACTGCTTTAGCCACTTTACTATTAATTATGAAGGCTACTCCATTTCTTCTGTGGTCCTCTTGTCCACAGTAGTAGATCTGGTGGTCATCTGATGTGAAGTGGTCCATTCCAGTCCATTTCAGTTCACTGACGCCCAAAATGTCTATCTTTAATCTTGACAAAGCACTAATAACCACATCCAATTTGCCCTGGCTCATAGATCTTACATTCCAGGTTCCAATGGTGTGTTGATCCTTAGAACATCGGATTCGCCATTCACCACCAGCACCGTCGGCCGCTAGCCGTCCTTTCAGCTTTGAGCTAGCTGCGTCATCACGTCTGGGGCTAGTTGAACTCATCCTCTGTTCCTCCCCAGTAGCATTTTGGCCATTTTCTGACCTGGGGGTCTCATCTTCCGATGGTATACCGACATATCTCTGGTTGTACTGATCCATTTAGTTTTCACGGCAAGAATACTGGGGTGGGTTGCCATTACCTTTCCTTAGGGATCGCATTTAGTCTGACCTCTCTGTCATGACCTTCCCGTCTTGGGTGGCCCTTCACGGTTTAGCTCATGGCATCATTAAGGTGCTCAAGCTCCAGCACCACGGTAATGATCCTTTGCTGAAGAGGACAAGTCCCTCCCTCTAGGACAAGAGGGAGAGAAAAAAAGAAGAGTGAAGGCCACAGCAAGCAGCCAGGTACAGGAGACATTGGCAGGGACAATTAGAGTGACCACATTTTGACTGGATGGTGCATTTAGTACCTAAATATAGTCTAAATTTCCTTTTGTTCCAGTGTGTATACTGTTTTCAAATGACGGATCACTCCCTACTGGCTTTGGAGTTTTCTGGTATAGCAGCGAGCTGCAGGATCTATTTGCATGATCTGCCCCAGGCACCTTATGGACTCTGTTGGCTTCTAGAGGGAATTTGGGGTTGTTTCTGGAGCTCTGTTGCATGGTTCAACCAAGGCCTTGGAAGGAGAAGGCAGTTGGCCTTGGATTGGATTGTGCCTTTGCAGAATAGGCACATGGTTCCTGGAGGGCCTCCTGGTTCTCAGAGGAGCCTTTGGGTGATGAAACAGCATTAGAGATGTCTAGAATGCTGCTGGAAAAAAACAAAGCATGAACCCAACCAAACACTGGTAAGAGTCTCATGGTGATAAGGGTGGAGAAATATACTGTAGTATATACTGTAATTATTTCTCCACACTTATTATATCTGTAGAGAGGCAACTGGTGGCCCTGTTCAGGATAACCTGGTCCCCTCATTGTTGATAAGGAGAGGCTGCAGGGCCACTGTGATACCAGTTGTTCTGTCCAAGTTATACATCTTCACCTTGGACTGAACAAGCAATGCTGCCAAGATTCTTTCCCAGTGTCTGGAGGCTGTGAGGGTCTGGATGGGAAAGAAGAGGCTTCAGCTCAACCCTGGCAAGACTGAATGGCTTTGGGTTTTAAATCCCCCTAGCTCCAGATATTCTCCATCTTTAACTCTGCCTGGGGGTGTACTTCCCCAGTCAAAGGGCATGGCTAGGGGGCCCTTTCACAAGTTCATCTTGTGCACCAATTGTGCCCATCCCTGGACTGGGAGGCCTTGTTCACAATGACTAATGCCTTAGTCACCTCTCAATTGGGTTACTGTAATGTTTTGTACATGTGGCTATCCTTAGAAAGCATTTGGAAGCTGCAGGTGGTCCAGAATGCAGTGGTGCAAGCAGAATGCAATGGTGAAAGCAGTTTTTGGCTTTTCTTGTTACACTCATATAACACTACTGCTCTGTGAGCTGCAATGGTTCCCAATAGGCTTCTGGATGTGATTCAAGGTGCTGGCTATCACCAATGAACCCCTGCATAGCATTGTTTCTGCTCATCCCACCAGATCTAACAGAGGGGGCACACTCTGAGTCTCTTCTATCATACAGTGGTGTCTTGTTGTACCCAAGAGGTGGGCCTTCTCTGTGGCAGTGCCTGCCCACAGTCAGTTGAGATCCCCTCAGTGAGTGCAGAGGGAAGATCCCCATCTGCAATCTGTCTCCTCAATGCTTCTGTGTCTGCTGGAGAAACAGACTGACCATGCATGGTATTAGGGTGTCCTAAATTACCACAAAAATATGTTTTCTAAACTTTATTTGAAATATTTTTAAATAAGTCAAGTTCCTTTTTGCTATTCTCATCGTTGTATTTCTCCCTGTTGTATTGAACAATGTTCTTTACTCAGATAACAGTAATGTCCTGTAGTTTTCACCACATCCTAATTCCCAGTCTCTTTTTTGTATGTGCTCTTGAGATGAGATGTTTTAATCACTTTGCTGAAAACTGAGAACATTCACCTGCATTTTGTGTTCTCTCAGATATCCCTGTTAAATAGATGCCACATATTATTAGCCAGCATAGATGCACAAGGAATGTCTGCTGCTGCCTGGAAGTAACCTAACCATTCAATGCAAAGCTCCTCTCAGCAATGTTAGGTGGAATCCCACACCTGTGGAATCAAAAATCTTGTATAAACATGTTTTTGATTCAGACCTTGTAGTATTAAGGATTCCATGTTTATTTCAGAGAATCACTGCCCAGATTTTTTGATAATGAGTTTTTATAGCCAGGTCGTATAATAGGCATGTTTAATTTATCTACCAACTCATTTAGCAGTGCTGTAACTAGGAGTTTAAACCTTGGATGCAAGGGGTAATTAGAAGAAAACTGTCAGCACAATGGAAAACGTCAAGCTGCCAAGTGGAAATTATCCCATTCAGTTGAATTGAGTTGAATTACACAATCGAAAAAATCAGACTGTTAGCAAAATGTTATCATAAGTATGCAATATTTTGATATCTTCTGTGTATGAATTCATGGTCTGTCACAACTGCCTGCAGAGGCAATGAAGAAAATAGGAAAATACTGTCTATTGCCCATACAAAGCCAAGGGAAGATAGCTTTCAAAGATCACATTGGCAAACATATTGTCTTTCTTTATTAGGTTGTTCTTCCTTTCTTCCAAGTCTAAAATCAATGTCACCAAAGTTGTCATCTCACCTGTTGATACTATTATGCCAAAAAGTATTTAACATAAATCAGAGAAGAAATGGGAATGAGTGGCTGATTGGTGTTGCTAACTGCCAACAAGACAGGTTGTATTGCAGCTGGTGAATGAGAAACTCATTAAGACCACTTGGAGTGTCAGTGAATACAAGAAACAACATGAGTACAGACTGCAGTTTTGCCATTTGCAGACAATCAGTCAGTTTCCAAGCCCTCACAAGCAGGACCTTCAGTGAACCAAAAGTGACCAGGATACCAGAACTGAGGGAAGCCCTCTCAAATGGAAAAACAGATGAAGATGGACAGCCATAAATTATAGTCCACAGAACCAGCTCAAATCACTGCAACATCATCTGAAGATTAAGAAAAGCATATCCAGATAGTACAAATCATTTCTTCCTTCCATGTATCCTAAGAAAGAATACATGAGGAAGAGATTCATTTCAGGATTCCAAGGTATAGGCTATTAAAATGTGCATGTTGTACAAGCATAGAGGCTTCTTTCATGCATTCAATATACAAAAATCAGGAAACAGGAGTAGTAGTATAAAAAACTTCAGGAATGGCCAGCTGATATGGCCCTGGTTGTACTTTTAGCAGACACATAGAACCAACACATGAAAAAACATAATTTTAAAAGCTGTTCATGTGAAAATAAGTTTATTTGTTGAAAATTACTTCTAAGGTGTCAGATCTTAAGAGATATATAAGAGTAAACTCTATTCAATTCAGTATGAATTATTTCTAAGGAAGTATGTTTAAGGTGATGCACAAAGGGATCTGATGCAGTATGGCACTGCATGTACTAACATTCTTAATTGTGACAACAAATGCATGGTTAAATCTGGAAGCCAGATAATTATAGCAAAGTTTAAATAATTAAACTAGGTTATAATGCATAACCTAGATTAATATCTGGAAAATTAAACTATCCACAAAGAGGACAGAAGCATAGCATTTCATTTTTAAAATAATTTATATTTAAATTTAAATTTAAAATAATTTAAATTTAGGGAGCCAGTTTGGTATAGTGGTTAAGGTGCTGGCCTAGAAACAGGGAGAATGTGAGTTCTAGTCCTTCCTGAGGCATGAAAACCAACTTGGTGACCAGGCCAGTCATTACCTCTCAGTCCAGCCCATCTCACAGTTATTGTTGTGGGGGAAAAAACAACAGGCACATGCATTACACATTACACATGTTTGGTGGCTTGAGCTGACTATATCAATCAATCAATCAATCAATCAGAAGGATAAAAAATCTAATAATTTACCTATAGACACACGTTTGTCTTATGTTTTGATTGCCATCAGCTGAAGTGGATGATGCTAGAAGAGTTGTGACTGCCACGTGCAAATATTGACCAATCTAATAAAACAGATTAATAGGATGGCCTCCACTATTTGATAGATTTTGAAGGTAAAATAAATTTCATCTACACACATTTCAGAATGCTTTATCTGTTTGCTAGGAAAGGGGAATATTTTGTTTGGTTCTTTGAAGAATACTCATACTGTACAATATAAAGCTTGCTCTATTAAAATACTTTTTGAGTTTCATTCTTTGTACTATATTTTCTTTCTCATTTCATTTGTTGCCTTGCCTTTTGCATTAGCATCTCTTTTTAAAAAATGAATAAAATGTTTTCAATCGCATCTGTATTTCAATATGAAATTAAGGGATGAAATATTGCTTTGTGAAGGATAGAATATTTCCCTCAAATAATAAAAATCCGTTCTCAGATCATTAATTAAGTCATGTTTATTCCATCCATGCTGACACTTTTATGAATACCAGTAATTCTGCAATTCTGAATCCCACATTTTGTTAGATATTAAAAGTTAGTTCCATTTTTTTCCCTATATTAAAAGCTTTGTTCATTTTATTATTTGTTAGTTTTAAATATAGTTGTCAGGATCAAAGGAATCTCCATAATTTTAATAAGATGATGAACAAAGAGTGAATTCTCCTTCCCAGTCTGCAAATAAATATATTGTATATATTCGCAGATAAGCTGAGAATTTGAGGTTCCAAAATACACCCAAAAAATGTTTGGCTTATCTGCGGACAGTAGCTCAGCTTTTTAAAGTTGGTCATAGCCTTAAAAGTTTGCGGTTTCCTGCCTGTCACTGCAGTAAAACATTCAAGGGTTGGTTTATCTGCTGGTGACACATTTTTCATGGTGTTTTGGTTGAAATTTTGAGGCTCAGCTTATCCATGGATAGGCTTATCCACGAGTATAAACAGTAATTTCCACCCTGCAGTTAGGTTTTGAAACATACTCTACTGTCAACCGTGGAGGCTGGTTAAAGCCTAAATGCAGTCTCTGTATGTGAGTCTGGGTCTCTGTATGTGCATACTTATGAACTTAATGCCTGATTTGGTTCACACATTGTGATAAGCTATTATTTGTTCAATAATTAATTATTATACAAATCACAATTGGCAAAGTTGGCATAATAATCTATATTATAAAGACAGGTGTTTGGTTTCATCCAGCTGGTTAAGCTAAAACCAAGCAAACCACTGTATGGCTTAGTGTGCTGTGTGAGTCATGAAAAGGGGGGAGGGCCTCGATTGCACAGTCACAATCACCTTCTTGAATTTTTGCCCCTCCCCCTTAATGCCTCTACAGGTTGTATGAGTCCAAGCTGTGTATTATGTGGGAATAGAGAAAGTATGCATCTATAAACAGATTTTATGTGTAAGTGTGTGGGTAAAATTCATGTATAAACAAGCTATATGTATATGTATGTAGGCACATGCAGTATTACTGGGAACATCACAGAATCATAGGGCTGGCAGGGACCTTAGAGGTCTTCTAGTCTAACCTCCTGTTCCAGAGCAAGAATTGTCAGACTATCCCAGAGAAATGGCTGTCCAACCTTTGACAATCTTTAGTGATGGAGTACCTACAACTCCAGGAAGCAGGCTTTTCCACTGCTTAATAGCTCTCAGTCAGGAAATTAATCCTTATTTTGAGTTTGGTTCTTCTCTATAAAGCTTCCACCCATTGGCACTTGTATCCTCAGGTACTACAGAGAATAAATATGTTCCCTCTTCCCTGTGACAGTCCTGTGACAGTACTAGAAGACTACTATTATGTTTGCCTTAGCCAGTTCTATTAACCTTTCGGCACCAGTTTCTCAGCATCATTCTTGTAATAGTGACCAAAACTGGACACAGTATTCCAAGTGTGGTCTGATCAGTACAATATGGAGTCAGTGTCATCTTGACATTATAGCTCTGTTGATGCAGCCCAAGATTGCATTGGCTGTTTGGCAACTGCTGCACACTGCTTCTTCATTTTTAATCTGTGGCCTACCAAGATACCCAGATCCTCCTCACAAACACTACAGTTGAACCAGATATTACCTATCTTCTAGCTGTACCTCTGATGTTTCCTACCAAAGTGCAGAACCACATGTTCCTTACCACTGAACTGCATTTTTTGGGAAAGGCCCAATGTTCAAGTCTAGCAAGATCAAAAAGGATCAATCATATTTCCTGTTGGAGTCAATTGTGGCCTCAACCACCCCTCCCCAACTGCAAAAAAACCCCAAACCCCAAAACAAAACCAAGAGAAATCTGAATTACTATTTGCATACAGATACCAGATATAGAACTACATCTTGTCCAGGGCATATAATTTTGTCTGCTGAAAAATGTGCCACTGAATCAAATACATTCTCATGACCGTATAAGTAGCCATATAGAGGTTCTGTTAACATAAATGGCAGGTGAAAAAAGCCATGTAATCATGTGGAAATCATTAGAATGTGTAAATAGCCCTACATTTCAGTTGTTTTCATAACCAGAATAATTGTCCTGATGGTTAAAAGCTTACTTATGCTTAACAATTTGTAAATGCTTGAATGAGGCAGAAATATTACATGAAAACCATATGTGCAACGTTTGAAAACTCATTTAACATAAACAATCATTTGCTAAAAGTTTTATAACAGTAGCTTGTTAAATAAACACACCATTAAGATACTTCGTGTGGAGTGAGATGCAAAACATTTATTGATTTATTTATTTTATGAAATCGACTTATATGGCCATTCAACCAACATGTGACTAGGATGGTATACACAAATGAAAACAGTACATAATAATCAAAAAGATTAAAATATAATAAAACATTAATGTGCTAGATACTTTATCCACTCCCAAAAAGTTTAAAATTAAAAAATAGAGACAAGATGAGTGCAAAACCTCTCAACCCAATATGGGGGAAAGCCAGGTCTTAAGAGCCTTCAAAGAGCAGGTAGGGTCAGGGTGATCGTAATCTTAGCGGCAAGGCTGTTCCATAGGGCAGGCATGACAATGGAGAAGTCACGTCAGCTGGGTCCCACCAGATGCCACTGTTTGAGTGGTGAGACATAAAGCTATATGTAGAGATGTTCATAAATAATCTAATTTTCATTAGGTCTTTGTTCTCAAAGGGTAGTATTTTAAATTCCCATTCTTCAGACATTTTGTTCGCTTGTATTTAATTTGTAGTAATAAATAAGGGTGGACGCTTACATTTTACTAATATTTCTTAATCTCAATGATATGTGTATAATTAAAGAAAAGCAAGCTTGTTTTAAAAATAAGTGATATCATACTTCCTATGAATCACTGAGGGAGAAAGTTTCTGAAATAAATTCAGATTCATAAATATGAGGGCATATTTTATGAAGTTACAATAAAAATATGTGTGTCTGTGTGTGTAAGAGAGAGAGAGAGAGAGAGAGAATGAGAGAAACACAAGATTTGATTCACACTATCTACTATGGAAGGCTATACATGGCTGCTGCAGCTGTATGTTATTTTGAAACCAGAGGAAAAAAAATGCAACAGATATATGGGACGCGGTGGCGCTGCGGGTTAAACCGCTGAGCTGTCGATCGGAAGGTCGGCGGTTCGAAACCGCGCGGCGGGGTGAGCTCCCGTTGTTAATCCCAGCTCCTGCTCACCTAGCAGTTCGAAAACATGCAAATGTGAGTAGATCAATAGGTACCGCTTCGGCGGGAAGGTAACGGCGTTCCGAGTCGTCATGCTGGCCACATGACCCGGAAGTGTCTATGACAACGCCGGCTCCAAGGCTTAGAAACGGAGATGAGCACCGCCCCCTAGAGTCGGATTCGACTGGACTTTACGTCAAGGGAAACCTATACAAAATGACTCTATAAGACAAAACAAAAACAAGACCAGAAACTATCAAATTTGAGAGTTTTTAGAATGGGACCTATATGTTTACTTTTCCTTTCATTTAGAGGTATTCAAAATGAATACTTTAGCTTCCTTTGTACTCATCTGTGATTGGTCATGTAGCACCCTGACCTCATCATAGTCATGAGAAGGCTGAGCTAAGTCACAAAGAAGAAAAATGGTACCAGATGGAACAGAGAAAGGGAAAAGTGTATCCTGAGGAAATTGCATTGTTGCCCCTACCTTTTTTTTAAAATCCTGAAAACGTTGATATACAAAATATTTGCACCCATTTGTCTTTTACTTGCCTTAATGTTGAGGTATGGCTATTCTCATACAGGAATTTAATGTAAGGAAAGACACAGATTTATATGGATGTTCCAATTAATTTTCCACCTGTAAATGAGTGCAATCTCTCATCAATAATTCTAAGCTGCTTCTTGCTGTGGCATTTTTACAGAGAGCATACATTGTAGGGAATTTAATTTCACACAGATTTCAAGACAAAAAAAATTGTAATGAAATAATATAGAGGTTCAATTTGATTGTCATCTTTTTTTTAAAAAAATAGGAATGTTATATAGCCTCATAAAATTATTATACACAGCACCATCTGTCGGCTGAGGCATTTGAAGCAGATGAAAAAAAGGCTTGATGAAGCTTATGTAGTGCCCATATTAAATACTGAATGGTCAAAGAGAGAGAAAATGTGTTTCTGTGGGTGTGTTTGATGTTTGCTTTACAACAGAAAATGGATGCAGATGCAAGGGAGGAAAGCTTTGAAGCTGCACACTTGCACATCTGCTTAATATATGATCTCTGTGAAACACATGAATATCTTTTTCTAAAACTGATTTGTAAATATGTGTAATGATTGCATTTTAAAAGGAAAAAATAAAACCAACTGTTTGCTGTCAGTGTGTTCTCCATTAGGCCTGTAGCAATCAGCCTTGATTTGGTTCATACTGGAAATCCGAGATTTCAAAGATTCAGGAAGTGTGATTTGATCTGAGTTTATGAATTGAGATTTGAGGGCAAATTAGTTTGATTCAAGGTGCTTCAAGATTAGAGATTCAATTTAAAGAATGATATGTTTATAGACTCCAAGGGGACCATCAAAATACTTGCAGCTTTTTCCTTCTTTTGATAGAATGGGATGAAAAGAGCAGAGATGGTAGACCTTTTGAAAGATCTAAAGAGGACTAGTGTTCAATGGCAGAAACCAATTTACCATTCAATGCAATGCATACTTTATATCAGAAATGTTAAAGTGAGAATTACAGCATTGAAATCTCCTAGGGCAAGAAGCCTAGAATAATCCAATCTCACTGAGGTTACCCTAGCCAGCTGTCATACCCCACACAGCTGGACAAGGTCAAGGAAGCAAGATTTCAGAAATGTATCTTTAACACTAGACTGGAGTAAATACGGAATCTTGGAAACTAATAGGAATTTCTCACCCCCATTTATAGTGAGTTAATTAAGACGAATGATCTGAAATATATCTTCCCTGATTTCTTGCCACCTGGGTGGATTTGCTGTTTATGAGATAAGCTACCAACAGACTTGACTTCCATCACTTGATTATGTCTGTTCCCCCTTCCATTCATTTCCCTTCCTCCCCACAGTCTATCTTACTGGCAGAGGAGCAGAAACTGTTATGCAGCAGAATGAATTGTACATTAATAATCTACCTATATTGCTCTGGATACCCAGATGCAGCAGCATGCATTCAAAATTGGCAGACTGCTAAATGAAGTGACTGTCACTGAAATGGAATTCCATTAGATCACATCTCTTCTTCCTACCCACCGTAATCCTAGCTGGCTGTACTGCAGAATGGCCTGGCAGAACAGCTGGAATAGGTGAACTCTCCCCACTTCTGTCAGCCAGGTCACTGGATGCATGCTAAATTAATGCTTTCATCTGGGATTAGTAATAGATATTTTATTGGCAGCTAACTTGGCACTGAAGATCAGGACTTTAAGGTTGGCAATGTCACTATCATTCTTATCCTTGACTTCCTTAATTAGCGTGCAACCTGAACAAAAGGAAGAAATAGCCTTTCCTCATTTCTCTGCAATGACATGGTTAAGCCCTCCCACTATAACACGTCTTGCTAGATGCAACTTCAGTATTCGTTCCTGGTACGTTCTCAATTTTTCCTGATGCATTCCTTTAAAAGAGGCCACAACTAATCAGCAGTCCAAAGTCTTTTTCCCAGGCAAATCATCTTACAGAGTTCTTGTTATGGAAATAAAATCAGGAAAAACCATCATGTGTGCTGCCTTGAGTTCTCAGAAGAATGGAGAGATATAAATACAATAAACCAGATATATGTTTGTGTGTGTATGCATGTATGTATGTTTATGTGCATATATATCTAATTTAATAGGATTCACTGAAACATACAATATATCCAAGAATGCTAAAACATTTTCATCCAATTATGAAGTGCTCCATTTTTCCTCAAGCAGGTCAAGGCAGCATTGATTGCACGTCTTCCAATTATTCTCCATAACAGACCTGTGAAGTAGGTTGGGCTGAGAGACAACAATTGTTCCAAACTCACCCAGTAGGCTTCCATAGCTGAAGGAAGAGCTATCTCTATATAAATATAAAGATGCTGTATATCTGCCCCCAAGATTAGCCCCCTCAAAAGAAGATTTTCCACATAAAATATTGCTGAACACTGAAGATAAATCAAGTGCAACAATACTACGGCACTCTACTCTGCCTTTCTAATCTACTCTTTATAGCTATAATCTGTCTTTCATGATATTGAAGGCTATCTTATTTAAATTAGGCTAGTGCTAGTACTTTCTTACAGCAAACCAGTTCAGACTGTACTCCCCCGTGAGCAGCAGAACAACAGTGAAGAAATGAGAATAAAAAATATTATTTTATTTTTTTGAAGCTCTTCCATATACTGTCAATATCCTCCCTTAGTTTAAATACTGGGAAATCATTTACTTAGACCAGTTTCAGTTTTTGGATAACTGTGGACTGGGGTGCAGGGCAGGCAACAGGCAACATACATCATGCCTGCCTCTACTTAACCCCTCCTTCACACACATCCTCACTACCTCTAGGTAGAACAACCATGCTGTTCCAAGGTCCATATGTAGGATTGGAATTTTACTTTTCTGATAAGTGTCTTTGATTATCATTAGTCACTCATGTCAATAATGAACCTTAAATTGCAATCCTTTGGCTAGCAATAATGTAGTACAATTAAGAATAAACAGAGGTGTTGCTGAAGAAAAGTACAAGGTATTTTTGTTTCTTGTAGCTAAAATGTGATCAAAAAATTAAGACAAATGTCTTCATATTTTTGGAAATAATTTGGCTTATTTCATAGCCAGTGCCATACTCTATTTCACACCTCAGAAGAACCACTTCAACCCTTCTATCTTTGTATCTGATGTACTAAAAAGTCCTACTGCCTTTACATGGTTGGAGCTCAAGGCTGAAAGCTATGGAAAGTGGGAAGAAGGAAGGAAGAAGCTTCAAAAGCACCAGACATGGGAGCATAGAAAGATCAATTTTCATTTCTTCTGTTTCACAAAGGAAGGAAGTGAGGGTGTCATAAATTTATGAGGGAATAAAAAAAGGGAAAAAATGTATGTTGGGGGCTGGGGGAAGGAGAAAGTGAAGCAGGAATTCTCTGCCTTCAACTATGATTCAAGCTGAGAAAAATCAGGTAGCCCACATACATACAAATCCCAATGACATTCCTAATTTTAAACTTTAAATCTTGATACCAAGGAGACATTTGCCTTGCCATAAACTTCTGACTGGATTAGCTATGCAATACAGAATTAAATGAAATGGTCTAACAGATAATACAAAGTCATTTAGTTTGTTCCTATGGAAAGTGAACAACATTCAAGAATATGCAGCAGCACTGCTTTCATTCTTTTGTTCACAGGAGATCCAGAGTGAACTAAAATGGATTAGAGGATTGAGCAGCCAAAAGCCAACTGTCCACTTCATCTATTTTAACTGGTAGAGTTTCTGAAGATTTCAGGGTAGAAATCATCTTAGTCCTATCAGGAGATGTGGATCTTTAGCAAGCAAAACATTAGCTCTGCCACTTATCTATGGCCCTGATTTAAATGCTGTACAACACCCTTCAAATTACTATATCATAAAGTCCATTTATTTCTCCAGAGATCATAAGGCCCTTGAGGGTCAAATATTCCCTAAAACTTTAACCTAATTCAGATACAGCAATATCAAAGTGAAAGAGAAATATCTCCATGTGCTCCATAAGCTGGGTAGCAAAGAAGAATTTGTTGAAAAGGGGTTGTGACATGTTCGTGAATCTGGCAATATACCAAGGCTATTTCTGAAAGCATTTGTGACTGAGATTAATGTCCCTATTTTTCAGGTGCCAGTATCATTTGGGCTGTAACTCACCTTGCCTTTGTAATCCATGGCATTATAACAAAATATTGTTTTGATCTTCCCAAAAGAAGCACTTCTAAGCAAAAAGCAACATTTGACAGAAACAAAAAGATGTTGTGGAATAATGTTCAAAGCTTTTATTTCACTGTGCCATGTCCTAAGATTTTCCCAAGTGATTTTTAAAAGACATTGCTAAAAATGGCAATGGCAACTGAAAATGTGGTCTATGTAGTATTTTTACTTCAAAAATTAGAAGGAATTCTTGTGAAAAATGTCAGTGTATTCCAAAAATACATGATAGGATTTTTTTTAAAAAAAACATTTATTTTGTTCCTTCTCCCTAACTTAGAAATTGGCATAGGTTTTATATATCATACAGTATATTTCTAAAAAGTATAAATACACCATTATTTTTTTAAAAAAATCTAGGTTTCATATATATAATTCTAACCTCAACACAATATCAGATAATAAGATTAACCTGATCACAATAAAATTAAGATACAGTAAATAAAACTATTGACTAAAAATAGTTAATTTACTAAGATTTTTTTCCCACTATATATAGATTGTGGCAGCCCCCCATTCACCTAGTTGAGCTGGAACTTTGGCCATGATAAATTTTTGATCTCTTGCATTGAAACAAATAAAAACAACCCTTTCCCCCATTCTAATCAGTTTATCTTGTGTTATGCATGAAATGAGCTTTAATTCAAATTAATTAATTTAACTGAAAGACTATTTAATCACTTGAAAGCATTTCAGCATACACATTAAAGCTAGCACACTAGTTTTAGACCAGCTATCAGTATTTCAGAGTTCCTAAGTGTTAACACAGTTTCATGATGGATGATACAAATTAAAACTAGGCATGGCCTACTTTTACCTATCATTTTAGAAGACACCTGGAACAATAATATTTTTCCCTCTCAGGTTAGTCAGAATGGTGTCTTTCCTCTCATTTTTTAACCCATGACAGCTTTTTTGTCACTAATTGATATTTATGTAACCCTCAGATTGAGAAAAAAAATAGTATGAGCTACTACATCAACCCTAAGATTTGAGACCCCCATTTGTCAATTCATAAAATAATTCTAATTCACTTTAGATCATTCTAAAAGCCATTCAGACTAATTTGGGAATTAATAAGAACTATGCTTCAGAAGCTATGCTTTCTGTTTAAGGTTTAACTATACCTGGACATCTAGAAAAGATTGTAATACTTTAATTTTTTGATAGAATTTCATGATATTTACAAGCACAGAGAAGAAGTTGCATGGAGATTGTGAAAAGGTTTTTAAATACTGATGTGGATTTATTCATATAAAAATCCTAGGACAATACTTGGGGGGGGGAGGTTAGGGAAGATCACCTGTATGAAAACAGTATAAATCACAGTTGTATTGTTAAGAAATAAATCTTTAAAATTTCAGAAAGAAACTTCTGAAGGATGCAGGATGGTTTGTGGAAATGTGTCTTTAAAGTTGATTTATGGGAGGATTTTTTTAAAAAAAATATTTTCTTCCAAGTGCTTGTGGAATTGTTGATAAGTAAGAAACCTGCCAGATTTCAAAAGGATGGATTCAACACTTAGGGCTTTATAATGAATTAGAAAAAAAAAAACAGTGTTAGGGATTCTATTCATGTAATGGTATCTGGGGAAGACCTTGGGAGATTGGATGAAGAGATGCTGCCTAGGGATTGGTCAGATAAGACACAGCATAGACCACAGCTGGATAGTGGGTAGAGCAAGAGGCCCAGAAGGGACCCTCCCTAGTTTCTTGGGCCGTAAAGGAGACGGTGGAAGATTTGTACTTTCAGACTTGAAAGATTCTGTTAATGTAGCTTTACAATAAAATAGAATTAGCTCATCTGGTCATGTTTCCTGTCTGGTCTACCTAGTAAGGCTGACATTTTATAGCTTCATTTTATAGCTTCAGTGGGTTGTGCTTAATAAAGTAGGTAGAAAATGGTTTGTTTGTTTGTTTATTTATTTATTTATCAAATTCTGTGACTGCCCATCTCCCCCAAAAGAGGGACTCTGGTTTACAGTAGAGCTAAAAAAGATTAAAATACAATAAAAATAAGATATATTACATAAAGTATAAACATAAGTATAAAATATAAAATAGCATCAAAGATGGCAATTAAAAGTTCTAATTCAGATTCATAAATACATGGGAACCACTTTAAGGTGCTAGCCACCCCCAAGAATGACTACCCCCATTCTCACCCCAAGCGAGATGGCAGAGCCAGGTCTTTAGCTTTTTTCAAAAGGCCAGGAGAGATGGGGGTAGTTCCAAAGGGCAGGGGCCACAGCAGAGAAGGCCCACTTCCTGGATCCTGCTAATCAACATTCTCATGGATGGGGTCTGAAACATGCCCTCTCTTCATGACTGGGTGGGATGGGTTGAAGTAATGGGGATGAGATGGTCCCTCAGGTAATCTGGCCCCATGCCTTGTAAAGGTGATAACCAACACCTTGAATTGGACCTGAAAGCAAACTGGCACCCAATGAAGCTCCCACAGCAAAGGTGCTACATGCACCATCCTTGGGGCACCCAAGACTGCCTGTGTGGCCACATTGTGAACCAACTGTAGCTTCTGAATATTCTTCAAGGGTTGCCCCATGTAGAGCGCATTGCAGTAGTCTATACGGGAGATGACTAGGGCATAAGTGACTGACTGGAGGGCCTCTTGATCCAGGAAAAGGTGTAACTGGTGCACAACACAAAGTTGAGCAAAGACCCTTCTGGCCACGACTGCTACCTGCTCTTTGAGCAGTTGTTGTGAGTCCAGGAGGACTCCAGGATATCACACTGGGTCTGTCTGAGGCAGTGCAACCCCATCCAGAACTAGAGATGGTAAATTCCCAGATACAAAGGAGCCCCCAATTGACAGCCACTCCATCTTACCAGGGTTCAGACGAAGCCTGTTGTTCCCATCCAGACCCCCACAGCCTCCAGGCACCGAGAAAGGGTTGTCAGAGCATCACTTACATCACCCAGGACAGAAATGTATAGCTGGGTATCGTCTGCATATTGATGATACCTCATCCCATGGTGACAGATGACCTTGGATGCCTCCCTGTAGGTCCTGCCTCCCTGCAGAGGGGGGCAGCATAGGAGAAACTCAAGGCTACCAGGGCATGATCTGACCATGACAGAGGGGACAGATGTAACTCTCCCTTCAGATCACATTGCCACTGGTCTGACAACAAAACCATGTCCAGTGTGAAGCCACTGTCCTGAGTCAGGTCCTGAATAATCTGGGAAAGGCCCATGGCCGCCATGGTAGCCATGAACTCCTGAGCCACCTCCAAGGCATTCCCCAGGGATGGCAGATTGAAGTCCCCCAGAACCATAAGTCTGGGGAACTCCACCACCAATCCCGAGATGGCCTCCAATAGCTCAGGCAGGGAGGTTGCTATGCAGCAGGGAGGCTGGTACAGTAGCAACAATCCCAACTGTTCTTGGGAGCCCAGCTTCAAAAACAGGGTCTTACAACTGGCCTCTTGTGGAGCAGCACCCCTGAAGGCCAACAGAGACTCTCGGATGACAACAGCCACACCTCCTCCCCTGCCCTGGGGTCTCAGCTGGTGCCATACCATAAACTCAGCCGGGCACATCTCTGAAAAGAGCACGCCCCCCTTCAGGGCCCAGCCAGGTCTCGATAATTCATGCCAGGTCTGCCCCCTCCTTGATGATCAGATCATGAATAAGAGGGACCTTGTTATTAACTGACCTGGCATTAAGAAGCAACAGCAGGAGGCCAGGGCCCCCATGAGTCTGCTGGGTCTGAGTATAGAGTGCCAGGACATGCCACAGGTATCAAACACCAGGGGTGTCTTCCCTGAAGATGGCCCACCCTCTGACTCCCATCATGACATCCCTGCCCTGTCACCATCTGAATAGCGTAGCCCACCCTAAATCCCCCAGAGCCTCTAATTCCATTTCCCCCCGATCCCAGACCTCCAGAGTCCCTGGTTAGGGGTCCCTCCATCTAATCATGCAAGATTATATGAAAGAGTAAACTGTGCAGTTTGTATGTGTTCTACAGAATCATAGGGTTGCATCATGGAGGAGCAGACTGGAATTTGACTTCACTGTTTTTAACATAGGAAGTTGCTGATAGGTATCTTCCATCTTATTTTAATTGTATTTAAAGGCAATGCTGAGGAAGAAGTATTCAATCTTGCCAGACAATTGGATGGAAGAGTCTTTTCATCCATGCTGTATTTTCTAGAAAGTAATTGCATTTTTTTCTTTCCTGAAAAGAATATACTCTAGTCAAACATGGTTTCTGCTAAGGCTTGTGATGCCATAGACCCAAAATTTGCTCCCAGAAGATTCAGGGCCAGATTAATTAAACATAAAAAAGAGCCTGGCACACAAACAGTTTTACATTAGAGTAGTGTTATACACAGGGTCACCGTGAGTCGTAAACGACTCGATGGCAACTAACAACAACAACAAAAACAACGGTGCTTGATGCAAGCATAAAACTTGCTTGCTTGTGAAATTCTCAGATCATCCTTTCTCTTATTTTTTTTATATAGCAACAGGTATCCTCCTTATGTTTTATATCAGAGCAGAAATGTGTGTGTAATTCATATAAAATGAAATAATTTTTTTTGCTTTTGTTTTATAGGGTATATGTCATGTCTCTTTTAAATATTAATAAATGAAAGCAATTAATATATAATTACTTATAAAAGTATCTTTGGAAATGATATCCATCTCGGCAATAGTTTCTGTACAATTCAGCTATGATTTATTAATCCTATAAGGGAATAGAGAAAATTAAAGATTGCTCGTATGACCTGCCAACAAGAAAATTAATAACTCGTTTTACTTAAACACTATTTTCTTTCTGAGTTCAGTGATAGAAAACATGATGATTATTCTTTTAATTAAAAACATAAGCAATCAGAAGTGTGCATTTAGTAAAGCAATTCATCAGCTTCTAGCATCAGCTTTATTTCTAAGAACACTCTCCAGAACCTGCATAGGTCTCTTAAGTATGTCTAGGAAATAAGGGTGGTGGATAGCTGTTTAGAAGGGAGGAAAAAAAAAGGAAAATTGGGATGGGAAAAACCATCCTGGCAAATAAATGTTTTACAAATGACCAAGTTCACTAAGCAACATTATGCTAAAGAATCTATTTTGTCAGAGTGCTAATGACAGATGCTTTAAATCCTACATTTCAGATTCCAATGGAAGTGAGTATTTGTAGCACAGGGTTGAACTGTGGAGTCCTTGGTGCTCTCTGAGCCTTGTTGTTTTCTTGCAGAAGTTTCATTGCCAGACCAAGCAACATCTTCAGTGCGAACAGGGAGAGGGCCTTGCTCTCTGTTTACATACAGTGGCTTGCCCTGCTTGTGTTGGTGGGGATGTTGTTCTCTCCTTGGGAGTTCTTTAATTGGGCTGTTGTTCGCTGCTTGGTTGATTGACAGAGTTAGTAGTTCCTTGATTATGGTGTATTGTGCTGTTTGGTTGTTCATCTGATGTTAATCCTAGTGTTGATTTTTCCATATCTGGGTGTTGATTGCTGGTGAGGAAGTGTTCTGGTCTTTTGGCTTTTCTATTATCTCTTTTGAATGGTATGCAAATGTTGTTTACCTCTATGTGTCTGTTGATGGCTGCTTTGTCTGAGTGCCAGGCTTCCAGGAATCACCAATTTCAGGACTTATAGCAGAGATTGTAATGCAGCATCTGGAAAGGATAGCACTCCCACACATACAACCCAAAGTATGAATCCAGTACATGGATGGCACTTTCATCATAATACAAAAGAAACAACTGGAAGAAACTCATGAAACCATTAACAGCATCTTTAATGGAATAAAATTCACAAGGGAAGGAGAAAACAAAAACACACTACCATTCCTGGACATCCTCATCAGGAGAGGAAATGATGGCAAGTTAGAAACACAAGTCTACAGGAAAGCAACCCACACCAATCAAGTGGTCCATTAACAAAGCAACAACCCAACCTCCCACAAGAGGAACTATGTAAGAACATTATTCAGACAAGCACTTACACACTGCAGCAACCTGGAACACCAGAAAAAGGAAACAGATCATCTGGACAGCAATATGGATACCCGCTCAACTTTATCAAAAAGTGCCTCACCACCCAACCCACTACAACCCAACCAACAGAAGCTATGAAAACGATAACACTGCCATACATCATAAACATCTCAGAAACCACCAACAGACTGTTACAACTGCATGGCATCACCGTAGCACATAAACCAACTAAAACTCTTCAAAACATACTAAGTAACCCAAAAGACCCAATAGCCCAAGAAGAAAAAAACAGGAGTTATTTACAACATACAGTGCAAAGACTGTAACAGCCACTATGTAGGACAGACAGGCAGAAGACTAGCAGAGCGCATCCACGAACACCAACTAGCAGTCAGAAGACACGATGAGAGCTCCTTAATCTCACAACACATGGACAGACTCAACCATAGTTTCAACTGGGAAACTGTGAGCATCCTAAACCAAGCCAAATACAAAAACGCCAGAGAATTCCTGGAAACCTGGCACTCAGACAAAGCAGCCATCAACAGACACATAGAGGTAAACAACATTTACATACCATCCAAAAGAGACAATAGAAAAGCCAGAAGACCAGTACACTCCCTTGCCAGCAATCAACACCCAGATATGGAAAAATCAACACTAGGATTAACACCAGATGAACCATCAAACAGCACAATACACCCTAATCAAGGAACTATTAACTCAGTCCATCAACCAAGCAGCAAACAACAGCCCAATCAAAGAACTCCCAAGGAGAGAACAACACCCCCACCAACACAAGCAGGGCAAGCCACCATATATAAACTGAGAGCAAGGCCCACTCCCTCTTCACACTGAAGATGTTGCCTAGTCTGGCAATGAAACATCTGCAAGAAAACAACAAGGCTCAGAGAGCACCAAGGACTCCACAAAATTTCAGATTGTCTACCCATGATTTAAAGACAACAATGTGGTACTTCATCAGAATGTAAGACAATAATGGTGTGAATTTAAATTTAGAGATGATTTCTATCAGTGTCCAGGTCTTCTGTATGTCACATGAAGGCTAACTTGTGACCATAATGAGGAAAAGAAAAATATGATATGCAGTCATTTTTTAATAAGGAAATGTGTGCTGTACCTTTTTCTAGTTCTGATGTGCTGTCAGTTAGATTACTTCTTAGTCTGTATTCCACACAGAGGTGCAGATATAAGTCAGGATAAAGTATTACTCATATATGATGAAACTTTAAATGAAGCAACTAATCATACTGCACTGACACAAAGGTACATGAATCATTCTGATTCATATTATCCAGACTAATGGATGGTTCAGAATATAGTTAGGTTTAGCATTTCTCACTACTGAAGGGCCACATGAAAACACTTCTATTTTTTTTAAAAGTGCATGCAATATATAATTTAGAATATAATATGTTTATTCAGGAGCAACGGTATTTTAGTATTTGTGTGACAGGCTGAAGTGCCTGACTGAAGGAGAGTGGTTGGGTCTGTGCCAAGGTCTTTTTTTTTCTTTTTAGGAAAAGCAGATGACCAAGAGCACATGGGCAGAAAGGGGGGAAATGTTAGAAGGCACCTGTAAAGGGCACATACATGCCTTACTTATAGAATATAAAATGAGTAAGGAAAAACAGAAAGGTTTTGTTTGTTTGTTTGTTTGTTTACTTGTTTGTTTGTTTGTTTCAGATGCTGCAGGACATCTGTTGGAGGGAACATCACCTGGTTAGCATGGAGTGGAGTGGAGGAACAACCCAGCCTGCCAAGTCCAGAGATTCTAGCCCTAAATCTCTGGACTTGAAGACCAGGAGAGAAGACCAGGAGTAAAATCCTGGAGTGGCTTGTAAAAGTGTGAGAAGGCGGGGAGGATGGATTGGATTGAGTACGTGGAGATTCAGATGCTGGACAGTGGAACTTCGTGAGTTAAAGGCTTCGTTTGGCAACAAGACCCCAGGAGAAAACTCACAGACATTCCAGTATCAGTAACTGAGATGAGGTGGAGAAGAAGCTGTAAAAAGGATAAGTGGGAAGTGAGAAAATAGACCTGAGAAGGAGGAAAAGTAAATACGTTAAGACTAGATTTTTATATTATACATCTTATATTATTCTGTACATACTGGTTTTGTAAATATTATTTTCACTTGTCTATATTATTAGATCACACTACTTTATTAGCATAGGTATTGTAGTGTCCAGAATAAAATCCCTTATTTATTTAACTACTGACTGTGTGCATGGCTGTATGTGTGTGTCTGTATCAGCTCTATCCTGACCCACCCTCCAACAATGTGCATTTTATGAGAATTCCATGGGTATTCCAGTAAGTTTTTAATTATGAATTTTGTTTCATGACGGAAGCACAAATACACAAAGTTTAAAAAGAGCAAACTTAAGAATGAAACTGGCATAGAGCCAACCATCCTACTGCACTATAGTGTTATACTACACTATAGTATTATCAGAATAAGCTGTTAAGTCTTGGACAAGGTCATATCATTCTCTTCTCTCTTTTCCTATACTTGGAATGGAGAAGTTTGAAATTTTCCATTGTCCACTGTGAATAAGTAGTAAGTTTTCAGTTACAACCCAAATTGAGAAACAGTGGCTTGATCTAACTATGATAAATGTGAATAAACCAAAATCAAACCACTTATCAGATCCTGGCTTGTTAGATACACACCCTTAGATTTATTTATGTCTTTAAATTATTTTAAATTATTACCTTTCATTGGCTTTTACTTATCAGTTAAAAACTCAATAGAAGAATTTAAAAAGAAATAAAAGTAAACAATAATAAACTCATATTGCAGAAGGTAAAAAACAGCAGTGAGCAGTCATGGATATGAACTCAGCTTTAAGCCACAATCTGGTGGTAAGGGCAGTGAAGTGGAATTAATTCTCTGCCCTTATTGCATCTATGGGATATCAGCCAGTACTAATGTTTGGAGTAGTTCAGACACAGAGAAAAATGGGTTGGAAGATCGGTCAAGTGCTTACTGTGAGCATCTGTCCAGACATTTCATGTATAAAATCACTCATATTCATCCTGACCTGGAAGCAAGATGGTCAGAATTCAAGAAGTTGACAAGAGGGGCATATCTCAGTGTTACCTCGGATGTTTTTGAGTCTGTAGATCTCAAATCAGTGGACAGGGTCCTTTGTGATACCACTTTGCCATCTGTTGGCTTGGTTCAGACAGCTAGGGAAGGGAAAAAATGCTGGATCCTGGCAGTGGTCAGTGTCATGACAGTCAGTGCATCATTGTGGAAGGGCTGGCTGTCTTGAAAGAGATGCTGGTTCACTCCTTCTCAAGAAGTATGACATGGACCCAGAAAGTTTAGTTACAAAGGGCTCTGGAAGAACTACTTTATCTGGACCCTTGGCAGTCTGGATTAAGGCCTGCCATGGAGTGTAAATTGCATTAGTTGCTTTCATGGACAACCTGTGGCAGGACTTTGATGAGGGGATAATGACCAGCCTTATCCTGCTAGATTTTTCAGTGGCCTTCATTTCTATCAACTATGGGATCCTTTTGCATTGTACCATATTTTGGTGGTTCTTAGGTCCTTCTTAAGTGAACAGTCACAGTTGGTGGTTAAGGGGGAGAATACGGGTTGTCCTAGGGCTCACTTATCTTTCCCATTTGGTTTAATATCTACATGGACCTGCTGGGTGAGGTCATCCACCTGTTCGGGGTAAGGTAGCACCAATACGCCGGTGATGCCCAGTTATACATTGCTATCTGAACTGAATGGGAGATGGGATGGAAATCCTGATTCAGTTTCTTGAAGCTGTCACAGTCTGAAGCAAAAGAACCTGGTTCACATTCAACTAAGCAAAACAGAGACTTGCTTGATATAGAAGATCCTGATGATTTCAGGACTGTAGTAACTTTGACTTAGGATAGGATTGTACTTCCCTGAAAGAGCAGGGTTGCAACCTGAAGGTCCTACTGGAGGAGAAGTAGAAGCCACAGCTAGGAAGGCCTCTGCTCAGCCTAAGTTGGTGTGCCAGGTGTAGACTTTCTTGGACCAGGGACATTAAGTACAATTACTCCTACTTTTGTTACCTTTCAACTGGATTACTATACTTTTTTACACAGATCTGCCCTTGGAGATCACTTGGAAACTGTAGCTGATACAAAACACAGATATCTATCAGAGGGCTTATGGGTTAGATTAATTACTGTCCCATACACCATTACTATGAAAGCCGAATTGTTGCTAGGTGCAATTCAAGGTGCTGGTGATTATCTATAAAGTCCTACATGGCTTGGATCATGGATACCTTCAAGATTACCAGATGGAATCTGCCCACTCAATATACACCAACAGAGAATGCCTGCTAAGGATTTTCTCTTGGAGTGGGAATTCTCTGTAGGGGCTCCCCATCTATGGAATTGCTTACCTTTGGAGACATGAATGGTCCCTTCGGTTATGATATTCTGGGGACTTATAAAAAACTAGCCATTCTATAAGGGCTTCAGAGATGAATTTAGTCATCTATTCCATAAAATAAATCATGGTCCTTAAGCATTCAGTCAGATAGGATGGTCACAGACCCTCTTCTTACAACTTCTAAGGAATGGGCAACTGTGAGGTGAAGGAATATTGCACTCCCTCTTTTCGTTAACCTAAGATAATGTGATTGGACACAGGCCGGTAGTTTGATCACAAAACATTCTGATTTAAGGGCAGACCTGATAGTTATTAAAACTAATACCTCTCTTTCCTCTCCTTCCCATATTAACTATCTTTGATTACAATAAAATAACCAAAGATTGTATTTTAAAAAGTCTTTTCAACTCTTTTGGTGTATGGTGTTTTCCTTCCAACCAGCATGTTAAGCTTCATATTTAAATATTGGAGGCATGGCTTTATGGAGAGCTTTGATTTAGGAACAGGGCAAGCTAGGGATGTACAATCCACCTCAAGTGACTTAAAAAAAAATTAAATTCCCCATTGGCTCTAGATATGGGATTCATACTAAGGCAGTACATTTAACCTACTCCAGCATTCATTTAATTCACTGACAAATCCTCCAGTCCATCCAGTTCCCTAGCTGGTTTCCTGCTTCAGTGAATTTAAATAAAAGTGGTAATTTAATTTTATTAAAGATCAGGTATACAGAAAAATCAGATTATACAAAAGTAGAATTTAAACAATCAGATGGAAAGAGAGAAGGATAACATTCAGCACTAAATAATAGTACAGACTAATCTTCTTCTAATACATATGTAGTGATTGCCTTAACCCAAATAAAATGCTCAGACTCAAAATCAAAGTTTAAGTTCTGGTTTTATTTAGAATAGAGTGCAAACAGAGAGAAAGCTGAGAATGAGAAAAGCACACCTAAACTCAAACTAAATAGCTCTGTTTCCAACAACGTCCCACCCCCTCCTTGCATACATTACAATCTCACATTCCCAGGTGTTTATAGGAAGCCTGAGTTTCATTGAAAGCGGTCTTAATGATGGGCCAGGAATCAGCGAGCTTAGAACCCCAATCACAGGCCGCCACAGCCGGGGCAGGAGGTTGAGGAAACTCAGAGATGGGAACAAAATCCTGACCCGACACAACCTGAAAGGGGGTCTGACCAGTGCTTTGGTGCACTACATTGTTGTAAGCAACCTCAGCGAAAGGGAGCAAATCAACCCAGTCATCCTGGTGATAATTGATGTAAGATCGGAGAAATTGCTCCAGTGTGGCATTAAGGACCTCAGTAGATCCATCAGTCTGGGGATGCCAAGAGGTTGACAATGCCTGTTTGGTGCCAATCAGCTTCAAAAAAGCCTGCCAAAATCGTGAGGTAAATTATATGCCCCTATTGGTCACCAAACGAGAGGGGCAGCCATGTGGGTGGTACACGTGTACCAAAAAAGGTTTTGCCAGCTGCTGCACTGATGGAATGGACACACAGGGAATAAAATGGGCTTGCTTAGAAAAATAGTCCTTGACCACCCAAATGACAGTTTTCTTTTGACTGGGGGGCAAGTCAACAATAAAATCCATGGAGATTTCATCCCAAGGGCGAGAAGGGTCAGCCACAGGCTGCAAAAGCCCCTGGGGTTTACCTGATGGTTGCTTAGACATAGCGCAGAGAGGGCAGGAAGTGACATAAGCCTTGACATCCTTCCTCAATGAGGGCCACCAAAACTGTCGCCGGACCAAATGGAGGGACTTGAGAAAACCAAAATGACCAGCTTGTTTGCTGTCATGAGAATGGGCCAGTATTGCAGCTCGCTGAGAGTCAGGCACATATAAATGCCCCCCCCACCCAAGCCAGGTTGTGATCAAGAGAAACCTTGTCAGGGTTAGCAAGGAGCCAGGGATCAGATTTCAAAGCTGAGACAAAATCCGCACGCAACCCACCAGGCATTTGAGGTTGCCTGTGGGCTTGAGAGCGTTGCGCCGGAGCCGTTTGCAAGGGGGGAGGAGGCTGCCCCCAAGCATGGCTCCGAGTGACAGCAACCAAACCTAATTGTGGCTCTGTTAGCACATTCCCAATAACATTGGAGATAGGCTCCGCGTCTTGTGGCAACCGGGAAAGTGCATCAGCCCAAAAATTCTTTTTCCCCGGGATAAACTTAAGTTGGAAATTAAAACAGCTAAAAAACTGAGCCCAGCGTATCTGTTTTGGGCTGAGACGCCTGGGCGTGCAGAGTGCCTCGAGGTTGCGGTGATCTGTCCAAACCTCAAAAGGGCAAGTTGCCCCCTCCAAAAGGTGACGTCAAGCCTCCAATGCAGCCTTAACCACAAAAGCCTTCTTTTCCCAAACATGCCAGCGCCTCTCCGTTTCAGAAAACGTATGGGAGAGATAGGCACAAGGCTTTAAGAGCCCGGCAGAATCTCTTTGCAACAAAGTAGCTCCAATAGAAAAATTAGAGGCATCAACCTGAACAACAAAAGGCCGTTCAGGGTCAGGGTGGGACAAAATGGGCTCCGCTGTGAAAAGAGCTTTCAACTGATCAAAAGCAGCCTGACAGGCAGGAGTCCAATTGAGCACGGCCCCTGGGTTTTTCACTTTGCGCGTCTCCCCGACCCCTTTGGTGCACAACAAATCAGTCAGGGGCAGAGCAATCTCCGCGAACCCCTGGACAAAGGACCTGTAAAAGTTAGCGAACCCCAAAAAACTTTGAAGTTGGCGGCGGGTGCGTGGGCGCTCCCAGTTGAGAACCACCTGAACCTTCACAGGATCCATTTCAATGCCTTTGTCAGAAACCCTGTAACCCAAGTAATCTAAGCAAGACTTATGGAATTCGCACTTAGAAAGTTTAGCATAAAGCTTAGCTTTCCTGAGCTTGGTGAGAACCTGTTTAACCAGCCTCTTGTGCTCCTTCTCAGTCTTAGTATAGATGAGGACATCATCCAAATAAACCAACCCCCCCTTAAACAAATGGTCATGTAAAACCTCATTGATCAGCTGCATGAAAACCCCCAGGGCTCCCGCTAGCCCAAAAGGAAGAATCTTATACTGAAACGAACCCAAGGGGCAATGAAAAGCCATTTTCCATTCATCCCCCTCCCAAATGTGAATGCGATAATATGCTTCGCGAAGGTCAAGCTTGGAAAAAATCCTACCAGTGGACAAATGGGCTAACATGTCTTTTACGAGAGGCAGAGGGTACTTGTTCGAAAGTGAGGTGGAATTTAACCCATGATAGTCTGTGCACAGTCTAAAGGTACCATCCTTTTTCTCACGGAACAAAACGGGAGCCCCAACCGGTGAGTTTGCCGGTTCAATGAAACCCCTAGCAAGGTTTTTATCAATGAACTCCTGCAACACCCCTAGTTCCTTCTTGGTCATAGCATAAATCTTCGGCTTGGGCAAGGGAATGTCTGGAAGAAGCTCAATGGCACAGTCTGTCTTGCGATGGGGGGGTAATTGGTCAGCCTCTTCCTCCCCGAAGACGTCAGCAAAGTCAGAGTACCTTGCCGGCAGCCCCTCCATGGGGAGAGCGGGAGCTTGAGGGTCGACAATTTCAGCCCTCCCCACAGCCAAAGTGAGGGATCTTCCCACAACAGGAGCCTGGTAGAACTCATCCTCAAACGTTAGAGTACGAGTTTTCCAATTGATGCATGGGTTGTGCCCAGTTAGCCAGGGAATCCCCAAAACCACCAGAGGATTGTCCACTGGGGTAACTATGAACTGGATCAGTTTGATGCGCATGCCCATCCGCAATGTAACCTCCCCAGTAAACTGGGTGGCCGGACCCCCTCCCGCTGTGGAACCATCGAGCTGCTGAAAAATCAGCAGTTTTGGGAGAGGGAAGCAGGGCAAGTCCAATGCATCGACCAGGTCAGGATGGATCAAACATCTGGAACACCCTGAGTCGACCAAAGCCCAGACGTCGAGGGTCTTGGATCGGTAGCCCAACTCGATCTTTACAGCTAGGATGGGGCAATCAGCACTCACCATGTTGGTATTGCACCCATTCTCCACCACCTCCCCAGCGGCGCTGTTTAAGGCAGGTGGAAGGCATTTCCCGCCGGCTGCTCCAGGGCGGCAAAAGCATCTCCTGCAAGGTAGACATCATCGACTTCGTCCGCGGTCGCCAGTGCTCCCACCAGCCGACGAGGAGGGTTAGGTGCCTTTTGTGGTGCCTTTTGCGTTGGTTTAGAGGGGCGATCTGCCGTCTTAGCTCTTTGACATTCCGCTGCGCGGTGACCCGTTTTGCCACACTTGATGCACTGCCCCCGGGCGAAACGGCACTGCCTTTCCTCAGCCCAGCCTGAGCCAGACTGTAGCCTCGGCCCCTTCCCACTGGAGGGGGGCTTGTCTCCCTTAGTAGCTTGCATAAAGGTGTGCTGGGCATGCTCGGCCTTCCCGGCAAGACAGATCCAATCATGCAGTGAGTCTGGATCGTCTCTGCACAGCACCCATCACAACACCTCCCAATTGAGGCCATCCTTAAATCTATCGATCAAGGTAGCCTCCGACCATTCAAGAACTTTCCCTGCCAAAACTTTGAATTCTAGGGCATAATCAGCAACCAACTTCTGTCCCTGAACCAGTTCCTTCAGAGCGTCTTTAGCCCTTTCCTTAGCAAGGGGATCCTCAAAATACCATTTCAAAGCAGCTAAAAAGGCATCGAAGGCAGCCAGCACTGGGGCTCTTGGCTCAGACAACTGTACATACCAGTCAGCAGCTCTGCCCTTCAGCTTTGTGGCAATAGCCGTGATTTTAGCTCCTTCCGAGGTAAAACAATGTCCATATTGGTGCATATAATTCATCACGTTGGTAAGGAAGAATGACAAGTTTGTGGGGTCGCCATCAAACTTCACTGGAAAGTCCTTAGCGACCCCGCCAACTGGAGGAGCCCCAACCGGTGGATGAGCCGGGGTAACTACCACCGGAGTGGAACCACGGAGAGCCGGGGAAAAGTCTCGTGCATGGCCCCTTCCCCGTGGAGCCGGTGATGGAGTAGGCAGGATGCTGGGTCCCCCCGCTGCACCCGGACCAGTAACAACCTTTACCAGGTCACTCAATGCGGTTGAAATGGAGCGTAGCATGTACTCCATGTACTCAATCTTGGACTCAAGGACTGATCCTATCCGGCGTGGCGGAGTCTTCCAGCCCTGGCACCTCAGGTTGCTGACTCACCGACACTTTTGTGGACTCCCTCTCAGGAGTCTGGGGGCATCACAGTTTCCATGTGGTATGAGACGTCCCCGGCTGGGGGTCTGCCATGGCATCCCACAGTAACTGTTCCTGTTCGCCGATGCTGTCATCTGTTGGGTCCCTCAACTCCGGGCTGGAGCCTGCGTCTCCTGAATGGGGTGCGGGGTGGGTTGGGAGGGGGCTCGGGTCCCTGCTCGGGAATGCCGCCTCCAAGAGCTGTCTGGTCGCCTCCCCAAACCCCATTGACTCCTTCCCCAATTCTGCCATTGCTAACTTCTTTCGCAAGAAAATTTCTTGGTAGAGACTAGCGAGGTTTGTTCGTGGAATGATTCTCAGCTTTATGCAATGATTGCCTTAATCCAAATAAAATGCTCAGACTAAAATCAGAGTTTAAGTTCTGGTTTTATTTAGAATAGAGTGAAAACAGAGAGAAAGCTGAGAATGAGAAAAGCGCGCCTAAACTCAAACTAAATAGCTCCGTTTCCAACAACATCCCACCCCCCCCTTGCATACAGTACAATCCCACATTCCCAGGTGCTCCTAACGAGCTCTGCTGATCAACAGGCAAAAAGACCTTGACATTTAAGAGATAACCCAAACACATTCCTTCCTGGCACAGCCCCACACATCTCCCCGTACAAGGTTTATCAGCAGCACCCTCCCAGCCAGGAACGCGCGTCAATACTCTGGCATGCAAACTGTTACGATGTAGCAAACATTGCAACGGTGATCATGACAACATAGAGACTGAATTACAAAAGCAGTAGATAAGAATTTTGTGGCTTTCCTAATGATCTTAGGGGTCTGTCCCAACCACAAAAAGTGGATATAATCCTCCAACCAGGCCTATTAATGACGAAGGGATTTGTAAGTGCAGTGCGTAGAATGATGTAGAAAAGGCAGCCCAGAAATATGAGAATGAGAGATGCAGTTTCTTGAAGTTTTCATTGGCATTTTTACACCAAAATGCAAATACTATAGTTCCTAATATTCCTAAGGAGATATTATTAAAGCAGGCTAGAGAAAAGCTCTTTAGGGCCTTAAGCACATATGATTGTATAGGTTCTTTACTGGGATAAACAACTTTCTGCTAATCTTCAATACTCAGAATCTAACAAAGGTTTCTTATCTTGTGTACAGTCTAAGTCTAGAGCATTTTTTTAAAAAAATGTTTCAATCCTGTCTGCCTCCAAGGCTACCAAAAATTAGTTCAGCCAGCACACTAACATATATCCTTTTGGAGCTGGATCTTCCAAGTTGAGTGGAACTTATTATAAAACATCAGGGCAGCTAAAAATTTCCTAGAAAATTTAGTTTGAGCCAATAATTAAACTGACAAATACCGACCATGACCACAAGGGAGATCACCTCAGATTCAAGACATATGGATGCATTAGAGGCTCAAATTGGATGGTTTCCATTTCACTTTCTGTAGGCATTCACCCGGGAACCACACAGCATCTGGAAAATTGTTTTGGCTTTAAAGATCTTAATGGCTGTTGGTACATGATCGCCTCCTTGTGAATAGAAGAAACCCAGGATTGTCTCTACACTCCTGTCAGTCCTTTCACCAGCTGACCTAATTTGTATTCTAGAGGATCGAGAGAAAAGGAAAGTTAAACCAAGATATTCAGAAGACACGACTTGCTCTACTGAGTTTTCATTTATTTACCAGGGATGTGTTTAGTGCCAGGTCCTATGGGGGGCGGGAATCATGACCTTAATTTTAGAATAGCTAACAGTTAGCTTTTCCTCATTACAATAGGTTGCTAAGGCTAACGTGTTTCTTGTGCGTCCAGTCTGTGTAGAAGAAAGAATAATCACATAATCAGCAAAAAGAAGCAAGGTTGTCACCAGTTTGGGAGGATGAAACTTACTTTTTGTTAAAATTGTAACTGTAGAATGAAAATACATTTTGAGAGAAGGGGAGCCAAAATTCAGCCCTCTTTCATTCCTTTCTGCACTGGGATTTTGGCAGAGAGATGGTCATAACTGACAAATCTAATTTGCATGGAGGTATTTTCATGCTGCTTCTTAATTAGGAGTAGCCTCCCTGGTCTTTGAAGATGTGGACCACTTTCTATCAGAGCCTATTTCTAGGTGGATAGATTTGGGTACTTGAGATTAAGAGAGAAAGAGAGGGAGAGAGCACCGCACTACTGATATATTCTACTAAGAAGTATAAAATAGGACACTGGTAAAATGTTGATCTTTCCTCTCTAAATCTAGTCCAGGAATTGCAGAACATATGACATTTACTTATCATGTTGAGAAAGTAATTGAGTGATTATTGGACAGGTCAGTTTTCTTATATATGCTGTAAATCAGCTCTAATCTTTGAGAGCCCGCAAAATATTATTAATGTGGATAAATATAGATGCCAAAATTGAGGCCCATTAACCTATATTGTTTTCAATAGTTCAAGAGAGAACAGATCACAACCAAGAAGCTTCCCATTTTTAAGCTGTCCACTTTAGAATTTATTTATGTCCCAAACCAATAAGTTGTCCATTCAACTTAGAGATGTCAGCAGAAGATACAGGCATACATAGAAAACATTTGGGCTGCAATAATGGAGGCTGAATATCTAAGCAGGAGCCACCAAAGAGCTCGCCATAAAATGCCTCAGTTGTTTGTGAATTTAGATAATGTTCTATTCTTTATCTGAATATTGATGCAATATTTTCATGCATCCCTTATTAAGTGTTGCATTTCTTTATCTTTTCCATTTTCCCAATCAGGAAAGACTTCCCTTTTTTCAGGGAAGCATTCTTTTCTCTAATAGTTTCCTTGACACAGCTAGTTAACAATGCTGGAGATTTCTTGAACATTTCAAGAATGCAGTGAATGCAAATTGTTAATAGACTGGCCTATAATCTTCTGCAACTGAAATGTATGATTTAATTGTATAGTTCCTTGGGAAACAAATAAAATTTAAAAAAGGACTGTCCTGGGCTAATGCCAGTTTGATTCCAAGCCAGTTAAACAATATTCTTTTGGGATCATCGTGCAAAGTCCTCTATTCAGACTGCTTGCTTCTTCAAAACCCAGCATAATTTTATAATTGTTTTTCTCTCCCTGAGTGCATATTTTTCCACTTTTTAAATCAATCAATCAATCCATCCAGTGGTGTATGATTGGATCAATTCTCCAATCACAGGGAAAAAGAATGAAGAAAAGTGAAGACAAGGGTTTCTGCTGGATTTTGAATCAGCAGTCTTCTACATGCTAGGCAAAAGTACTGGGAAAGGTAGCTCTAGAAGGCATTTAGAGACCATGGTAACCATTGATTCAGTAGAGGTAATGTTCCTGCCTCTGTGAAGTAGCCAATGAAGGTGCAGTAGTTGATATAGAGGAAAGTAACATGCTGCAGGCTGCTGCTGAATGTGACCCAAGCAGGAAAACAGTATCTTGAAAGTAAAGCAGGGTAACACACCTGAGGTTCTTTCAGAGGTAAGTGAAAGTTGAAAACAGGGGATGTCATTTGTTGTAGCCTTGCAAAAATAGTTGCTGGTATGTACTGGCCATATGCCAACCTAGCAGTGTGGATAAGCAGTCCAGAACTTGAACTAAAACCTATATGAGACAGAATTCCCAGAGCACCCAGTTAAATCTAATTTATATTAATAGATATATACTCCCTCAACACACAGTTCCTGCTCTTAGGGTATGCTGAAGCAGATTTGAGGGATGGGGTGATGGGATTGAGAAGGAAAAGAAATCTAACACTTTGCTGCTGGGAAGAAAAAAATGGAACATGCTAGTTCAGGATGTGGTGATGGTCACCAAGTGAGATGCCTTAAAGTACCATTAAAGAAATTAATGGAGCAGAAAAATATCAGTGAATGGTTCATTATTATTATGCTGCCTCCAAGATTAAAGGATATTAATGCTATGAATAGTAGTTATTAGGGAACAATATCAGTGGTAGGGTATTGGCTTCATAATTTGCTTGCAGGCTTCCACAGGTATCCTTCCAGTACCACACTTTTCTAGATTTTGTGATGAGATTTTCAGATTGAAAAGTATTTTGTCCTAGATAAATATACTAAGTAATTTTATGGTATTTGTAGACTGCCCCATTTTAATTTTGTGCATCAAAAAGAAGCACGAAAAAGAGAACAATTTAATTGATCAATCACATGAAAACATTATATAACAATACAATGAACACTTCCACACTCAGATGGCTGCCTACAGTGCCCTACAAGTCAAAGGTTCATTGAAATAAAACAGTTTTAGAGACTTCTAGAACACAAAGAGGATTTGAGTGAAGTGTACATCTGGGGACAGCCTGTGTGTACCATAACACCCCATAGTGTGGGTGCTACTGAGGAGAAGGCTTTCACTCCAGTCTTAATTAACAAGCTGCTCTGAATGGTAGGGAGGCATGATAAAAATATTTTCAATCAATCTCTTTTTAAAACTTCACCATTTTATTTATTTATTTATTCATTCAAATTTATATGGCTGCCCATCTCACACAAGGTGACTCTAGGCGGCGTACAACAAAACCAACCATTAAAATTGAATATAAAAACCAATTAAAACAAATAATCAACATAAGTAAAACCAAGATTGTGAGAGGGTTAATTAAGATGTCATACATGGTGCAACCAAAGTGTGGGCTGTCTACTGTCAGGGGATCCTGAGGCCTGATGGAAAAAGCCATGTTTTGTGGGATTTCTGAAAGGCCATAAAGGTTACTGCCATGATTATGTTTGGTAAATTTAATCTAGAACTAATTCCACTAAAAAAAAGTTATGCTGTATGCCAAGGTTATATTTCTATCCCAGAATCAGGGTCAGTGGTAGACTGGAATTAGCTTCCTCGTCATCACAATACAGCAGGCAGTTTTGACTGCCCTATTTAGCTTACCTACGGGAAATGAAAATGAAATGATGCCTTGAGCGATGGGCTTGTAACTGCATTACATTCTTGGCAGTGATAACTTACTATTATGTTATGTTGATTTTATTGCAAACCTTACTGCAGTCATTCTAACCTTCTTGATAAGATTGCAGTTGTCCCAGGAGACTTTTGATCCTAAGAAATAAATATTTACGAATTGTTCAAAGACTGTTAGCTAAAATCTATTATGCACCTTGATTATATAGCACAATATGTTGTATCAGGAAACTTTATAGATTTTTAACAGTCTTAAAAACATAATAGTTAATAGTTAATAGTCTAGAAATTTGATCAATAGTTGAGAAATACAGTAATATTAATACATTGTATAAATTTCCTCATGAAAATAAAATCAGCATCTTATTTCTGATGTAGTTTAAGATAACTTAATGTCATGTTTAAAATGTTCCCCAGTTTAATTTTTATCGATATAATCTTGTTTAAAAGTATTCATACAAGACACTTTTAAGTAGACCAAAAGTAGAACTATGGTTCACTACAATAATGACAATGCTATTTTTATATCTATTAAAAATATCATAGATGATATAATAAGTTCAAAATTATAACCACAATTATTACATTCAAATTACATCAGTCAAGGAAATATGGTTAATTAAGGCTCTTTTAATCATGTTATATTTTATTAAAACCATTACATTTTTGCAAATTAAGCCATGGCAACTAATGGTCTAATGCAAAGCCAGTGAACTAGATTTAGACAAGGATGTAATCCTAAACATACCTTTCCTTTCCTTTTATTAAATTAAAATTGAAGAAAATTATTTTCTTTAATTAATTAAAGCATAATATATGATGCATAAATTTTTAAAATGAGGCAATAATTTATAGGGAAATATATAAAAACATATTGGGTTTTTTACCAAATTGTTGAAAAATCCTTTTTTGGTGGGGTGGGGGGTGGGGCTCTGTATAAAGATGACCAGTTCAAGTGTTCAACTGATACAACTTATATTGGTATGACACATTTTCATGTAAGTTTACATAGGATTATCCTATAAATTAGTCACACTTTGGCATCAATTCTGTAGACATTTACCTGTGAACACTTCTTACTGAAGTCAGTGGAATTATTTCTGTACACAAGCATAGATTTGCATAGGAATTTTTCATTTCCACTAAGGATAAAGGACTTAAATTAATCATGACTAATTTGCTATTGAATGTGGTGTGATCTAAGTGCAAGAAACATGGTCTGGATCCACTCGGTGTATGGCATGGTCTGAATGTGGAACATGGACTGAGATCTGGCTAAACCTGTATGAGTCATTAGCTCTTATCAAGCTCTATCTCAAAGTATAACGTTTATACATATGGAGGTATGCATATGTCAGGAACTTCACAAAACCTCTCTGTCTTTGAAACTTTGAATGAAGTTTTGATAATAAAATGTTTACTGGAGAATAAATGAATCCTAATAAACTGGCTAGTCAGATCTTTCACATCCACTTAAACTATAATCTGCTCTTTGTGGATTTAATGTAAGGATAACATACAAATTAATGGCTTCTATACCTACTTTATGTTCATTGATTGGGATAATATTAACATAGACCATAGAAAGAAAGAGTAAAGCTTATTCTGAACAAGATACAACTTGGTAGAGCCCAAATCTGTTCTTGTTTCGTTAGGCATCTAAGCCTGTTCCAGGGATTATGTACCTGTATATAATTCAGCACTTAAGTGTTGAGTGCTCCTTCATCTTTGAAATCACTGAGAAATTGGTTTCCACAAATATACCACAGTTGTTTGCACCAGGCACATACATGGAAGTTTCTGTAGGAGCTAGAATCCTAAAGGCTGTCCATTGCAGACAATTGTGCTGAACCTATGGAGACTTTTCCAGTGGCATCTCCAGTGTGACTTGAAGAAGAAAGGAACATTTTTATCACTCTTGTATCTCCTAAACAGGCCACAAGCCAAGAAGATATTTTAGTTCAAAAATTGATGTCCTCATCCACTATCAGTCATAGCATGAAACTGAGTAGTAAAGTGCAGCTCTAAAAGTTATCATTATAATTGCCAAAGGAGCATTGTGGCAACACTTTAGATGGTTATAGAACTGAACAGAAAGAGAGAGAAGTGAAAAAAGCATTCCAAATTATATGAATGTTTCCTAATCTTCAGCAACTGCTTCAATTAGTTGCCTTATTTTTCTACACAGTATTTGCTGATATTGCTTATAAAACAATAGCATTAATGGATTTATTATTGTTACAATTATGTCTTCATGACTAATTTACCCTACCTGCTTCAATACAAGTCATTTCAAATTAATTGCAGCCAATGATGTCAATATCTCTGGATTCTTGATTCTCTGAATTAAGAATTAATATTTTTCATGACACTGATGAATAAAAAAAGTTTTGACTTTTATTTTGGCCTTTGAAGCTTTCATTCTGCACTTGACTTGTTGAACTGTTGTATATGAGCTGACTAGCTGACAGACTTCAAAACATCAACCCATGGAATATGACTATCAGATGTATTTCTTTGGGTTGGTAAAATGGGGAGAGAGAGGATGTTAAAGGGGGAAAAGCAGTACTGAGCTCCATGAAATTATACTGAGTGACAGCAGTAGAATACTCTTCCATCTGGCAATTTTAAACAATGTGTCTGGCAATTTCCAGGCAGTAATTCTGCCAGCCTTGACAAAAGGCAGAAATATTTCTTATCACGTCTGAGTAAGACACCTGCAAGCCCAGATTCAGCCCTTATAAATCTAGCTGCAGAGTCAGTGAGCAATCTGTGCATAGCAAAAACAGCCTATTGACCTTTAAAGAAATGGGGAAGGCTGCAGACAAACCATAAAAAAGCCCACTTATCTGTAATGTTGGCATATATCCATGAGTAATGATTGCTTTTTAGTTTATATTTCATCCTTTTTATTCATGCAGTTATTTAAACATGCAAATTCATACAAAAAGACAGGCATTTTCAACCAAGCACTTTGATAGGATTTTAAGTATTTTTCAGCTAGAGTTGGCTTGTTCAAGATTGCTAGTCTAAAATCACATTCTTCCTTCTCTCACTCCTGGTTCTGTCCCATTTCATACGATCTCGGAAAGGCTCAAGAAGATGCATTAGAAATGAAATTCTGGGTGAATCTTGTTTCAGTGTGGTCCCAACTTACTTTAAAGCTATGTTTAAAAATTAAAGAGCTCAACCTGCACAGGAAGTGTCTTCCTGTGCAAGCAAAATTTATGCTAGTAAAGTTAATACAGAAGGGGAACAAAGTACCCGTGACAAGCCTTTTAAAAAATAAAGATCTAATTTCACTCATTCCTCTTTACTAACGATTTCCAATGAAAACAAACGATAACAGTTTGAGTTTAAATGAAAGACAGTGTTTTCCTTGGAACTTAAGGAAATGTTCAAAATCATTGTTTTTCTCTTTCATTAAATGTAAACTATAATTTAAAGTGTTCTTCTTTTTAAAAAATTAGCATTCTTTTAAAAAATTAGCATTGTGGTAGATAAATGGATGGATGGATGGCAATGATAGGATAGATAGATGATGAGAGAGAGAGAGAGAGAGAGATACCAGGCCTATCCACAGCATTCAAAGGGACACTTTGTGAAGCATCTTGGCTTGAGCAAGGCTGACTTCCTTGAAGCCCAAAGATTCTAGCCTCTGCTGGATAGCTTGGCATGTCTGCTTTGAAGACTTTCTCAGAAGACTTGCAATTTATGTTGGCGTACAACAGTCAACCCCTGTGACAGCTGGCAAAGCAAAGTGGCTGTGCATGTGCATGACTTGGGAAGGCCTTTGAAACAGCCAAACTGAGCCTTCCAGGGGATTTGGTTCCCTCAGTGCTTTGAGGAGGGCCATTTCAAGGAACATCCCTTTAAATGCTTTGCATAGTTACTACTGTATAAGTACTGCAGCTCAGCAAGGCCTGCCCAATCTGCTTTGAGGCCAGTTCTTAGGCTCAGAAAGTAGCCTAACATCACTTACATTGACTTGAATTGTTTCCATTTTCCTCATGCTATTCAAGAAAATTGGAGCTCAGTGCTCTTGCTACCTGGCACAGGGAAAATAGAAATGCTTAGTAACTTATTTATTTTCAGCAGAGATATGCAGACAGTCTTACAAAGCTGTTTTACAGTTAAGTATAGAAGTTAATCATATGTAATTAATTATTTCTAGGAGTGATAAATGAATGAGGAAGGTAGTTGATTTAAAAATATTTTTAATAATATATGGAACAGGTTGTGGAAGGAAAAGAAAAACTGAGAGAATGGAATGAGAAAGGAACCGAAAAGAACATTCGAACTGAAGAAACATTATAAGAGAAAGGATGAAGACAAACCAGTCTGTTGTTCACTAGAGAGAGGGCCACCATATGTACTACACAAATGGAGACTGAAGTGACAGTGAAGATACTTCATTTTTTCATATAATCTTGTCAGGGATTAGGGTGATGGATTACAAGAATAATTCTGATTTGACTGATGTCAATCCCAAAATCCAATACCCCTTCTAACTCTTGTTTTTCCCACATGTCATTCCTTGCTATGCAGGGCAGAGTGATATCCCACCTGTTCCAGGTCTTGAACTGCACTTCGAAGTGGAGCTTCATGGGGGATTTTGAATAAGCAACAAGCCAATTAAAAACTTCCATCCTGCCTTGAATGAGTTGAAAACCACCTCCAGTTGCCCTATTCCATGCCAGATTTGGGATCCACACTGAGTTGAAGAATTGTCTCACTAAATACACAGAATTTTGATAAAAGCACAAATTGAACTAGACTGATATATGGCTTCACAGGTACTTGATTGGAAACATTTTGGATGTATGACCTCAGCTATTTAACTCTGTGGAGATCCATATTCTCCTTCTTTCTGGCAATTAAAAAATAATTCAGATCAGGTTAGTATGAAGTTTATCCCCCTTTCCAATGAGGATGATTTTAACTTTCTTAATATTTTCTGACCAGATGAATCTGGGGAACTTGATTTTGTGTGCAGGCAATTACAATTACAGTGAATAGCCATGTACATTATTCTTTTTAGTTTGTCTTCTACATTAAATTTTCACTTCACGTGCATTCTTCTAGCAACTTCTCTGTTTGATTTCTTCATTGCAGCTGACAGCCTGATAACTCTTAATATTGTGTTTCCCTTCTATTTCTATGAAATCTATTTTCTTGTCAGCGTATTACCATGCTTTCTTGTATCTATCTTATTTCATGTGGTTCTTAATTTGGAATTTACTCATATATTTGAATGCACAGTGAACTCTATTTGCACTCTATTAGCCAGGTATTTAAATGACTGCAATCATACCGAATCAGATCACATTTCACATTATCCTTTATTATTTAATGAGACTTCTAATTTAGAATCATGAAACTTCCATAAAGCATTGTCTCTGGGAACTTATTTTCTGTCTTTCCCTCATTACTTCAAGATAAGAATTCAATATTAACAGAGATTACTCTTTTCATGACTTGCTCCTCCAATAAATCAATAATATTTTAATCTTATATGTCTGGTCCTTAGAAATCATGACAATAATATGAAATAACAGAAATCATATCTTAATAGGTTGTTCAAATTCTAAATAGATGTCTCATCAAGACAGGAACTCAAAAGAGAATGAGGAACAGTTAATGAATTCCAGACAAATAATTTTTCAAACCAATCTTTAAAGTGATAGAACTTGAGGGACTCTTTTTGTAAAATAAACACACTTAACTAGAGGGAAAAGCAGTGATAAAGCATCATCAAAACAGATATAGCTAGAGATAACAAAGACAGCTTGAATGTAGAATATCTCCAGCAATTGGTACACCCAGGAGACTACAAGAACATAAGATGCTCTTAAGAAAAGGTAAAGGCTCACAGTTTTATAGATGATACATTGACAGTTCCACAAAGAAAAGTTTAAGAAACTAATCTAGATATCGGCTGATGTAATTGTAGCCCAAGATGAGGCCCTCCAACTCTTTACTGTGCTTCATGGAGTATTGTCTGGCTATGCTGGTGCAACTAGCAAAGCTTGGTGGTGTCCTTTCCTGCCATATTGAGATGAGAAATACATGAAAATTGTAATGAAAGCTCTAAAATAAACTGAACATAGTTTTAACAAAGAATGATCCAATGAAAACCTTAAGAATGGGAAACTTCTGCCCTGCCCTTATGTGCTACTCAGCACTACCCTCTTTACATTATTATCACACCCATTTTGTCCTATTGCTCCATCCATTTCTTCCCTTATTTTTTCTCAAAGAAGACCAAAATGCCTAACTCATAGTCAGACCCCTCATGTATTCAGCCAGCCAGCCAGCCAGCAGCCACAGTTTTTAAAATTTGTTTTAATGTGAACTTAAGACCAGTTTGACCTTTGTACAGAATGTTTCCTCTTGCATAAAAGCAAAAGAAGATGAGAGAAGGAAATATTTGCTTTGATCTGAATGAATTTGCAATTAATAAACTCTTCCTTTATCAAGTGTCAGCCCCGCCAGATAGACCAGACCAGAAAATCAACTCCACAGGAAGACCAGAAGTACCCTTCATCAAGATTGGCTATATTAATGGAATCTTGCATGCCTGATTGTACTGTACTCCCCTAGTTGCATTGCTCTGTACTGTATTGTACTTACTGTACTCCCCTACTTCTTATACCCCAGTGAATCAGAGAGGCATCTGCCTGAGCCACTTCTGAATGTTATCTTGTTTCCCAGGACTTAAAGAATGCTTCAGCCCTTTTTGCCTAGGTAAAGGTTCTTGTCTATTTCTTCAAGGACATCTCCCTTTTTATGTATCATAATAATAAAAAAAAATGTTGGTGTGGTTAGTGGATCAATGAGCAAACAGGAACTTTGAAGTCTCAGTTCTGCAACAAAAATCTTTATAATTCTTCATGTTGCTTGCATTTTACTCTCTGTATCGTGCAGGAATTACTTCAGAGTTCTAGCAGCAGGCAGATACTGTATATAAAAAGAGTGAAATGTAAGTGAAATCATTTCAAGTTCCTGAATAACGTAAAAACAAAAAGCAGCATTCTGCTTTTAATTTTATGAATGAATTATCAGGGAAAAGAAATACTATTTATTTATTATGTTCTCCCCACCCCCCACCAGCATATTTTAGAAAAAGTAAAATTTGTCATATGAATGTAGAAATATATCAAGTAAAAAAAAAAAACTTGGTCACATAATTCTTATTAGAATTGTTTGCTTTAGCATGTTATTCTGCATCTCTGTTTCAGTAGGGATGAGTGAAATTTTGCTTGGTTAGCTTTGTGTTAGAAGGATTTTTAATTTCAAAGTCCACACATTTCTTCAAAAGTGAATTGAAAAGAACTTGTGGTTTTAAAAATCTTGTGCAGCATTTGGTTTCTTGTTATTTGTGTGATATTTCCTAGAATAGGTGGGATTAATGTTTAATTTGACAAGCAAAAAGCAACTGCTGAATTCTCTTCTCAATGTGCGCAGAGACATGCTCTTTTATCCATATGGCTGCTTAAAGTGGTTACAATGAAGATTGTTTTAGGGTCTGTAAAAAGCTTTTTAAAAGTATATATGTCCAAAATGTCATGCCCATAAAATTGAAAAGGTCTGTTCCATATGTTGCAACTTTGCTAATTTTAAATAGGGCTATACTGCTAATAGCAGTGGAGAAATCTATATCAAGATTGCTACTTCTCTGCTGCTACTGGTAGGGAACATTCTTGTGATCCTTCTCAAAACTTTCCATAGGAAAGAAACTGCAGTCCTTCTATCCAACTTTGGTCTGTATTTTCTTCAATCATAGTACTTCTTCTGCATCTGCTATTCAGATTGGGGAAAAAGCTCCCAGTGTCACCAGTGGAAGCTTTCTGCCCCCTCTAAATAACAGTAATGATGGGAATTCCAACTAATACATTGGAAAAGCAAAAGTTGAAATGTTCCTTGCATGACATTCACAAGTCAATTGTTTGTGTAATTAAAACAAAAACAAAAAAACAAAACCAGTATGTCAAGGCTAAAACTCTGGATAATGCCAGCATTTTGCCCTGATCAGCCTGTTTGGTTGCATTTTAAAGGGAAGGAAGTTACCATGCAATTGCAGCACCCAGCAGAGTTTACTACTGGTTGATTAGCAGTTTATAGAGTCCAGCATAATTTACAATAATCCCCAGGCTACTGTAAACTGTACCATTATTCCTTGGTAATTATGGCCCAAACTGAGTCTGGGAAAATTGCCCAAGGTAAGAAGAATATCTGTTCTAGAAGGTGGTGGTGGCTACCCTGTTTCCCTTTTGTTGCCTAATACAGATAAAATTCTTCATCTCAGACTTTCAAAATAATGGGATTCACATGGATCACAGACAGTGGTAAGTGTCTGCCACAAACCAAGACGATGGAAATATTATGTCACAATGCAAATCTCAGCTTTTTGTATTCGTATGTGGTTTCCACCCTGTTGGTATTCTGAAAGGTCTTGAAGCTCTGGTTGTTCTCCCAGGCCTTGAGTTAGGATGGATGAAACCCCTTGTTGGATGTACTTTTGGATAGGTTTTTGCATTGAGCAACAGGTTCGTATCTTGTTTACCTGCTTTGTATTTTTTTTTTAACATTTGCTTTATTGTGACCCATCCAGAGTCAGTTTGGAATTAGGTAGCACCTAAACCAAATAAAATAAATAAATAAAATAAAAGTGAATGCCAGTGTAAGATGGAAGTGGATAAATCATGGCACTTGCATAATGTTGTCATGATGCATGTTTTGCCACTTGCCCCTCCTTTCCTCCCACTACAGAGACATATATATAGATAGTGAACTATGCATTCTAAAACTTAAGAGACAAGATTAACATATTTATTATTGTTGAAAATGGATAGGTCACAGACATCCATTTTGTTTAAACAATAAACAAGGAGAAAGAGCTGCACTGGAATGCTGAAAAATGCAAAGTTCTCAGCAACTTTCCTATGATACTACAGAAGAAAAAATGTCCTATTCCATATGAACCATGCCATTAGGACCTGCTTTGCTCCAAATACGCCACTTCAATCACCTGAAATAGCATTCTGGGCATGATTAAGGTGATCATACCCAGTGACTGAAAACAGTTTCAGTCCCAAGTAGGACTGCCATATGTAGACCGCTGTGCAGTGGCAACAAAGAGTTACGAGTTCATTCCTTGCTATCATCCCCTGTGGTTCAGGTTTTGGCAGCCCAGATCTGGTAGCCCTAGCCCAGGCCACAGGATTATATTTATTTAATAAGCAAAAGATAATTAGATTTATTTCTCAACCCATCATCTAAGATATTTACCCATTCAGAGCATTTTGCAAAGCCAATGATTAAATCCCAGGAAGACCATCATATGGTCTTAAAATAGCACAGCATTTTAAAAAATTTGGAGAATAAAAGTTGATGGTCATACCACATCCAGGATGACTGCAGAATATATTATTTTAAAAGTCTTAACAGTTCTACTAAAAACCTGCAGAAAGTCTGACAGAGATCTCTCTCTCAGAGAGGAGAGTTCCAAAGTGACAGGGGCCACCATAGTCAATGTCAGGCACCACTATTATTTAGGCTAAATGTCTTGTCCACAGTGTCTGGAAAAGAAATTGCATACCTGTGGGAGGAAACACTAAGTGTTTCAAGAAAAGATGATTGAAAACAAATCTGTAGCAACTGGAAAATACCCAGAGGTTTAAAACAGAGAGAATAGTCCCAGTGAGAATGGATTTCATCATTAACTTTGCAGCTGAAGTAGGCAAAACTATGGTGTGAATGGGATTAATAATTTAGATATTACTGAACATTTGTTGCAGAGAAGTATTGCATGTCTGTTTCAGATTAAGGAAGAGAGGCAGGAAGATTTATTTAAATTAAAGCCTTAAACTTTCTACGTAAGAACTAGATCAACAATTCTTTTTTACAACACGCCAACACCAACAACACATTTTGAGATTGGAACATGTGTAATTCCACCCCAGTCTGGACTTAAATTAATCCTTAATAAAATCAGCCATTGTTTTGCTGAAAAAAACCCAATCTTCCAAACCCACAGACTATATATAATGCTCCCTTATAAACAGTTTTCCTGTACTTGTAAGTCAGTGACGTGTTGGCCCAATCTCCTTTTTGTTGAGGGTTTTGTCTAGGTTTTGCACAGTTACAAATTGATAATCTATCTAGGACAGTGTTTTTCAATCTTGGCAACTTTTGTGTGAACTCCAACCCAGCCAGTCACCTGGCCATCACTAGTGCCAAGGGTGTCTGCAGAGTGTAGTCAAAAAAGTCAAGAGGGTGGCTGTGTCATATGAGTAATGCACATAAAAATGGGTGGAATTTAGATTGCACTGTTGATGCCATCTTGACTTTTCTGACCACACCCTGCAGTCACCCTGGGAAGAGGTGAAATCCAGAAGGTGATTTTTAAGCAAGCTTCATTTCCAGTGGTTTACGTTCAAGAAATAAGCAGCTGAAGACTTCAGCCTAGAAAAGCACCTATTCCAGTCCAGTTTAAAGATAAAGGATAGGGAGAAAAATGCAGAGAAAAGGCACCCTGATCATCAGCAGTTAGAACCTGAACAGCTCACTTTTCATGGTGTGCATTTCTCCTTCACTGTAGAAAGTTTGAGTAACTCTCTCTCAGCCTCAGAAGGCTGCAAGGGCAAAGTACTTCCAAAATCTTGCCAAGAAAACTGCAGGGACTTGTCCAGGCAGTCACCAGGAGTCAAAAATGACTTGAAGGGACCAAAACAACAGCAGCATCAGCAGCAACAACAACCACACTATGGCTCACAATAGGGTTTTTTTCCCCCTGTATTATTCTATTTCAGTAAGCAATAATTACTTCTAAACTTGTATCTATATATTTTTCCCAGAGTAGAAATTTTTTTATTTTTATTTTTTATAATGTCTGCATGCCATTTGTCCTGTTCAGACCATGCACCAGATCAATTCTCAATAAAACTCTTTATTAAGAACTATCTACAATCAGTAAGTCCTTAAAGACTGGAGACTGGAGTAATCATGGCTAGACAATGTAGCAAAGCAGCACTAGGTATTATCTGGAAGGGAAACTGGATCCCGCTGGAACACGAGGACTGGAGACAGCAGATCTTGAACTGGAATAATTCTGGAACAAAACGACATGGAATGTCTAACTCAATGGATCAGGATGCAAGGCTACGATCACCCAACTGAACGTGGAATCTCTGGCACCGGACTCGAACTCAGAGCAAAGCTGGACTCAGCTAGAATCACCAGACTGGGCTGAATCTCTGAAGGAGACAAGTAGGAATGTGACTTGGAACTTGGCACTGGGCTGGATCTCTGAAGGAGACAAGTAGGAATGTGACTTGGAACTTGGCACTGGGCTGGACTTGGTGGGGAGCCCTGGACTGGGCTGGATTCTCTGGGCAAGAGACTCAAAGTAAGGATTGGAAGTCAGAACTCGGTTTGACTCGGCTGAAAATCCCAGACTGGACTGGATTCGCTGGACAGGAGACCTGGAGCAAGGCTTGGAACTTGGAATACTGCTTGACTCAGCTGGAATCCCCAGATTAGACTGGATTCACTGGGCAGGAGACTTGGAACAATGCTTGGAACTCGGAACTAGGCTGGGGAGAGATTTTGAGATTTTAATATGTTAAAGCTATCCCTGTATAGAACTTACACAATGATTGTATTGTATTTTTAATTTTCTATTGAAATACATATTATTGTATTTTCCATCCAAACACGCCAGTTTTTATCAGACCTGGCAAATCTTTGTGGTGTCAGCAAGAAAGTCAACCACTTGGTAAATCACTACTGTGAGCCTGATACATTTGTGGCATGTTTTTTGTAGGCTCCATTTAGATGGCCTGCTTAACTGGAGCAGGGAGGGGGGATTAGGTTGCCACGCAACCACTCTTAACTAGACAGCTGTCCTAAACAACTAATTTGGAGGAGGTTCATTCTAAAACTTCAACTCCATAAGCTCTCAGGAACTAGAGCAGGGATGGGGAGATGATAGATCCTTGAATGATTTGCAGGCTATCTGCAGGTGCAAAACAGTTGTCATTCTAAATTTGGCTTTTAAGAATCCCTAATCTGTTATAACTCTGATGTAGATTTATAATTGTATATGAAGGTTATCCCAATGTATGGCTAATGAGTTCCAGGATGGGTTAGATACTGAAGGCATCAGTCTGTCATTGTCGTACCAGCTTGTTGGAGGTAAGGTTGGAATTAGCTTCCTCTGATGCCTTCCAAGACAGGGAGAAATTCATAGAGAAACCTTAAAAAGGAAGTATATTTATTTTCAGTTTAGTCTGATTCTTTAATTACGTAATCACAGATTTAGACATATTGCCATTTTATCTTCCTCCCTCCCCACTCTGCAGAATGATAAGAGGGGAGGAAATAATGGAAGCAGTAAGGCTACTTGTTTTGACACCTGATTATGTCACAACATTTTTTAAAGAATCGCTCTGGAAAGAAAAATCCCATAAAGTGGCAGCCTCCCACTTTCGTTTCCAATGAAAAATGACTATTGTCTCACCAACTCATTCATCTTAGATCATGTGCTGAGAGGGCATGACTGGATAAGTTATGTCACATGAACATGGCCCTATTGTTTTATGGGATGTGTGTGGAATATTCTACCATGAAAACCCCAAACTAGAAGGGTTTAATACTTACAGGAATTTCCTATCCCTGCTGGACAATTTTAAATAGATGTATAAAACCGCCCCTTTTTGGGAGAGATGGGCAGTAATTAAATTTGAATAATAAATAAATAAATAAATAAATAAATAAAATCTATACAAGTTTTATTGAAGAACACAAAGATGGAGGTAGCATGGAGGAAATTCTCCTTAACCATAGGTCTTCAGATTACTTTATAATTTAGAGTGTTTTTCAATTACAGTGTTTTTCATCTTATTTTCAGACTTAGTAGAAATTTTAATGCCAAAGCCTCTGAATAAAATTCAATAACAGAAGAACTCATAACAAACATTATATTTTTCACATTCAAAATACCTGATAATGCCATCTGGTTATGTCACTGTTTTTATGGCAAATGTAAGATAAAGGATCCTTCCAAGACAGAGAAAGAGAATCAATGGCTATTATCTTTGTTATTTACCATCATCATAATCCATCATCTGTTGTTGTTTCATGCCATGTTTTCTATGCCAAGTGTGGGTGTTCAATTCACCACTGATGAATAGCTATAAATTACTGTTTCAGCACTGCTGAGATTCTGCTGGTCACTACTGAGATTCTGAAAGCCTTATCACAGTGGTCTTTTAAAAAGAATCTCCTCTGGTGTGCCATTATTTTTTATATTATTTTTCTTTGTTACAGATTGCTGGAATAATTATGCCAAATGAAAGCATTAATGAGAAAATGTGTAAAGACTGAATATAGTTTGATGTCAATAGATGTTTTGAAGCTTCATTCCATTTCTAAATTTCATTAAATCTATGATTTAGCCTTTGTAATGTCTCATTCATATATTTTGAGGAGGAGGAGGAGAATATGGTCAAAGAAAAGGCTACTGGTAGTTACATACTTCATAGCAAAGAATAAAAGTTTCATGGAATGTAAGATGTTGCCACTGAAGAAGTTTTGCACATCCACCTACAAAGCAGGTACTGTATGTTCATTTGGCTAAAAATATACTGTATATCGTCATAAGGTTATTACAACATGAGTAAAAAGTCAATTCAGACCTGCTTAATGGGCAACATGGAGATAATATTTTTCTGGCATGATTGGATTCATCATAAACCTTGCACCACTGCAGTAATTCAAAGACTCCAGAGGAAGGAATGTGATAGAAGATGTCTGTGACTTCTGCTCTTTGAAACTACTTGGAATCTACACTTGATTTGCTCTGGTATTAAATGTGGGTTTTGTTAATTAATGAGTACATGTCTTTAGTAAAGGTAAATTAAGGAAAATATTGGCTGCATTCATACTACACACTTAATCAAAACAGTTAAAACCTAGCAACTACATTCACACAACAGGCTAAGCTTGGTAAATATAAACTTTGGTCACTCTTTTTGTGACTTAATGTGTTGTCCAAACACAGCCTGAAAAATGAATGAATACAGTAACTAGGTTAAGCTTATTGTGTGGTTATTCAGTTGTTTTGTTTATGTTTTTTTTCTATATTGGTGTGTCTCCAAAAATGAATGAATCATATTGGACTATTAAAATATGTTAATGATGCTTAATATGTAAAACAAGATTTGTACTCACTGTTTAGCTCAATCAAATCCTGCTTTTGGTGCTTTTGGAGCTAAGAGATGGCCTTTCATAGACTGGAAAGCAAAAGCAATTTACCTCATTATCCTACTAAACAGAACAGAAGATTCTTTTCAAACTATGATGCAATGGAAGAAGATTCTTTTCAAATGATTATTTTTTTTCAAAGGAAAGGAAGTCCAGATCGATATGTATTGCAAGCCAAGATTACACAGTCTTATGAAAAGTCATCTGTAGGTTAAAAAAAACCCTACTTTGATTAATGGAAAACATATTGTTTGCTATAACAATAATGCTTCAGCTCTAAGGAGAGAAAATATATAGTATAATATACAACTTATGTCAGTCATTTTTCAAATACTGCAGCTGTGAAAGTTTCTTTCCACCCACTTTCTTTTATTTATAGTTGTGTGGGATGTAACAAATAATGTTCAGGTCATACTATAGCTATTTAGACTTCAGTATATGTCTATCATGGATTATATAAGCCAGATACCCAACTTTTGTCATTGTTGTACTCTTGATGATGTAAGTTTCAGTTTTCTATTCTGGATCTGCAGTAACTGGATCAGTGTTAAATGCCATTCTAATATTTCATTGATAAAAATAGAGATACTCATATGTACTTGTTGTATCACACATTTATTGTGTTAGTACTGAGCACCTATTGTTGTTGACAATGATCTGCTGCTTTTGGCATTATCTGTGAAAGACAGATTTGCATGACCTTCCCACACACTGAAATGATGCAGGCTAGCTTCTCCAAGTAATATCATATATGAGAGAGAGAATTTAATTCAAGAATAGCTTTCTTCCTTAGATGGAAATTTTATAATAATATTTTAGGAAAAGTAATGTACAAGACAGATGGCAGGAGATTAAAAACAGCAACAAGAGAAATGGAAGGAAGGCCTTTTGGGGGTGGGGAGTGCTTTCATTCCCCCCCCCCCTTGTTTTTCATACTGAAGATAAATACAATTTTTATTTTAAGACAGAAAGCTTGCCTCTGTTTAGAGCATGACATCTATGAAAAAGCATTGAGGCTTTAAGTGTTCAGACACAGCTGCCATAAGATGATGCACAGAAAAAGAGTTTTCAATGACAGCTTGCATCTAAAGCATTTAGCTAACCTTAGCAGGTCATCCACAGAACGAGCTGTGCCACTCAGTTTCTACAGAAGCCTCTTCTGAAGCAAGGAATAATACAATAGTTTGGAAGGGACATGCAGCATAAAAAGGAAAAAAAGAAATCCATGCTTGTTACTTGATTGGCCGAGCAGATCGGGATTTGCTATCAACCACATTCTAATTGGTGATTGGGATCACAGGAGAGAACTGGAAGAGAGAAATGTATATTAAATATAAAAGTACATAGCAACTTATTGACTACAAAAGGTGCTGAGAATTGTGAAATAGGTATAAGTCAAGTACTGAGCACAGGACTTGCCCTTCTGCTTTCTTAGAGTTTACCAACTTTCAGTACAGGTGAATGAAGAGTTTACAGGGTAGAACATATTGCATCCAATGGTCAAGGCTACAAAAATGCCTTAAATTCAACATTTTGTACATTATAGGTAGTCCTCATTTAGCAACCACAGTTGGAACCAGCAACTTGGTTGTAAAGTGTAAAGTGAAGCGGTCACTAAATTAAACAGCGACTATGCTTACGATCTTACTTTAGCTTTCCTTCACTTTATAGACCTGCAAAGGCCATAAATGTGAGGATTGGTCACAAAGTTACTTTTCATCACTGCTGTAACTCCAAATGGTTGCTGTACAAGGCAGTCACTAAATGAGTATTACCTAGTATTAATGTAAACTATTATATACTAGTATATTGATCATGCACAAAGCAACTGGCAAAATGATGACAGAGCTCCATGCTATAATTTCCCAGTAAGGAATGGGAAACTGTGGCTCTAATTTCCTCCAAGTGGCTAAAACCTGGACTTGCTGGTTATTCCAGTTGTGCTTTAGCTACCATGTGCTTTCTCTCTTAGACAAAGCCAGGCTGGCCAGAGCAAGGTAGCACTTATAGGCTGATGAAACAATGCATGGAGGACAAATGGGACAGTGCAGTTTACAGGTGGAAATTGGAGAAATGAATTCCCATTTTCACCCTCATTTCTGAGGGGAAAAATATTCAGCAGCATGAACTTGAGTGGTTGCAAATATTTGGTGGACTATAGGCAGTCCACAAGCCATGGATTGCCACTCCTTCCTTTTATCTTCTGGCCCAGAGAGATGACGAACAAAATAAATCCTCTTACAACTGGGAGAGAGATCATTCCTTGTGGGAGCACTTTTAAAAATGTTTCCAGGAACGGTGGCGAAAGGGCTCCTGATTATTCTTATACTTTTCTAATTTCCAAAGTTTTCATCCATCATTGCCTGCTTGCTAAAAGACAGTTGTAAATTCAAGGAATAGGCTAAATATGGTGAGCGAGTGGATAAAATATACATATTATGTGGTAAATAAGGAAAATTTACAGAATTACAGCCATTGTTAAGATAGAACACGTCTTTCTGTGATAGGGTTTTTGTTTTACGTTTGTTTTTTGCCATTTACCATTAAAATACCATTTACCATTTTTGCACACATTTTCTCTCATTCTGACTGTCTGATCTGGTCTGTCTGATCTGTCTGGTATTTTACAAGTTTAAAAGCAGCAGGGAATAAAAATATACAATCTATTTTCCCCTGGGCATTTCAGACCCTGCCACCTACTGCAAATTCAGTTTTATATAAAAGTTCAGTCTTGGCCTCTACCAACTTCAGTTTTATGTAATGCTTTTCTTGAGCTTAAGATGTGCTTTGATACCCAAACAGAGATCACCGTCTCCCCGTACAATGTCCCCTTTAAAGCAATAGTTGGGGCCGTTCAAATTTTGGGCAAACTGTAAAACAACAGAGAAGGCATTTGCCCTAGAACATAACGTCAGCTTGTGTTCAGTTCTTGCCATCTGAATGCGCTAAATATCACTAGATTGTTTTATTGGAGATGCTAAAGGTTCCAACATCAAATTAAATTTTAAAGGTGATAAGGGCCGTCCTTGAAAAGTTCCATGTCATATCTTAATTACAGAGGAATAATTCCATTAGTAATTACGCAAGCAGAAGGGTTAGGATAATAATTCTTTTATCCCCAAAAATAAAATCTGATGAAAATCTATTTTTTCATAACTTGTTCCCCAAAAATTGACCATAACAAAGGCTTTCTTCACATCTAATGAAGCTATGATGGCAATTTCATTGCCACAATATAATGCTAAGATATCTAGTAGAAAACTAATACTGTATTGTCAGAGGTCTAATATTCTTTTATAAAACTAGATGATGCAGGGTGAACTATTGATAGTAATAGCTACTGTAATCTTTGTGCTAAAATAGCAATCAAAACTGTAGCATCCACATTTAACAAGGTTATAAGACAATAATTCACACAATTTGCGGAGTCCTTTCCCACTTTCAGTACCACTGTTATATAAGCCTCACAATAATAAAAATAGTATTGGGTTCTCCCTGTATATTTTTATACCTCTTAATAGAGATCATGTCAGCCTGGGATCCTTCCTGGTTTTAATTGCTTCAGTTGTGTCAAATATATCCTGCAAAATTAGAGATGCAACTAAATCCCTTGAACTGGCATATAAAACTTCTGGAAGACTGATTCCATTTAAGAACCATCCATCTGCTCAATAGTTATCTTTATGTTTGTAGAATATAAATGTGAATAGGAATCCATACATTGAAAATTAAAGACCCCATGTATGTCTCCATAGAATGTCTAATTTCAGCCACAGTTTGAGTGTCCACCCTTTATTTAAGGTAGTTGGCAGAAATTTCCTGTTCACAGTTCACATTACTATTCAGAGGTAGACCAAAAATTGCCAGATAAAGAAAATAAGTCTTTATCATGTCACCTGGCAATAAGATGATTTAATTCTTTTTACTTTTTTACAGCTCTTGAAGGCAGATAGGATTTATTTTCCCAGCATATTACAGAGTAGTTGCCTGCCTAGATAACAACAGATGTCATCCAGTCCCCAGGACCGCAACTAGGATCTCTGTCACATGAGGCAAACATGGATTCTGCACCCATTTTGGTGCCTCCCCAGCGCGGCGCCTGGGGCACATGCCCCATTTACACCCCCCCCCCCAGTTGTGGCCCTGCCAGTCCCTTCTTTCCCCCTTACAACAGGATTCAGCACAATAGGATTCAGGCTAAAAAACGATTTAAACCTTAAGAGTTGAAAAGCTGTGCCTCCCAAAGATATCCACACCACTGTAAATGGCTTCTGTAAACCATTTGTATTCCATAGCAATACAAAGATATTGTTTGTCCTTTTTCATAAGGCAAAGTTAATACTCACAGATGATTATAACATGATTATAACCTTGAATCTGATTCAGTTCCTCTTGAGGGGCTATCAGCTGTTTCTTTCCAAGTTATGTTTGACTCTTCTAACTTCTAAATACTCTTTTTATGTGATTCCACAACTATTTTTCTTTCACATCTTCCCCAGGTTTTCATACTTTCTTTCTAGCACCTTTGAAGCACACAGTAATGTGAAAGTTGTCTGCTGATGGACTACAGTGTGACTAAAAGTTCAAAATTAGAACTTCTCTAGCCCCAGAAGGAGTCAATATTTTTGGAATCAAATCTGGTATTAGAATATTATCTCCTTGTTAATATTCTAATGGCCTTATTAGCTGAAGCACATGCATCCTGAGAAGGAGTAATTATTTTTTCAGAAGACATCATACTCTCTAGCTCTACAGAAATTTCATAAAAGTCTGGAACTGGAGCAGGTTACTCAGCAGTGGGGAAGAGAGGCTTGTTTCTTTTCTTATGGGGCATCTTATCTCTCCCAATGTTTGAAAGCAGTGAATAATAGTTTTGATTCTTTTTCTGGTTGTTTTTACAAAGTATCTGAACAGCTTATGGAGGGAAAGAGAAATAAACTCTGCCATCTTCTTGCCACAAGTCATGATCTGAGGTTGTTTATATTTCTCCTAGAAGTTTAATTTCAATTTTAATTTCTTCTAATCCATGAGTTCTCATGATACATTCTGTATATACAGTATGCTAAATATAAAGTGATAGAATACAACGTTGGCACTCTCTTTCCCAATTTTGAACTATTTAGTACTCCACGTTTCATTTTCACCATTGCTTTCTGGCCACTGTAAAAATGCTTCAATAGGCAGATGAGATGATCTGGGACACCAACGTGTTTAAGGACTGTCCACAGTTTGTTATTGTATTGTATTGTACTGTAGTGTGCTGTATTGTATTTGTGTGTAGCTAAATAATCCTGATTTATGTGGCTTGCAACAAAATAAAATAGAATAAATGTCCATATTAAGAAAGCAGTAATAATGAAATATCCATGGAAATCTGTTGGTATTTCAGGTTGTTGTGCAAGGAGCAATTCACAGAGACGCCAGGTAGCCTGGTTACCATGGTAACAAATAACTTTCTTAAGTGTTTGGCAGGGTGATAAGGTCAAGCCTCATTTGGTTAACTGTTCAATGACCTTATATGGGAAAACAAAACCATCCTGACTTGCTTGCCTAATTTGCATTTAAATAAGCCAGCTCTGCCAGAGCCAGAGCCAGAGCCAGCTCTTCCCTCCTCCTGTTTGCAGCCTCCCTTCCTGCTCAGCACGTGTGGGTGTGTACGAGCTTGTAAATATGTTTCTTTGTATTTAAGAAGCTTTTATGCCCATCCAGCTCTGGATGAGGAACCTGTTTTATGTTGTATGCATTTCTTTCTAATTTTTATAGAAATGCCTGGTGTGTTCTTTCTTTTCTCTCGGGCCAAACACTTTCCAGCACTCTGACAGAACGGCCAACAAAATCCAACCAAGCAATCATAGTTTTTTAAAAAAGATGGTGAACAATCATATCATACAAGTTCTCCAGAAGAGATCAGCTTTCACTAGTTTCTAGAAGGCCATCACAGAGGGAGCCAATCTAAACTCTAGAGGGAGGTTGTTCCAAATCATACATGCCATTTATTTATTATTCACATTTCTGTCACTGCCCATCTCCCCCTAAAAGGTGGAAAAACAATGCTTTCTAGCCTCAGCCCACCCTTAGCTTATGAAAATGAGGCACCATCACTAACTATCCCAGAAGACCTCCTTAGATGGGTTGACATTGGGTTGACATTGGCTAGAATAGGTGTACACGTACCTTGGTGCCATGCCATGTAATTTGCTATGGACTATGTAGCCAAAAGACTTTGTATACTGTACAAAGCAAAGTACTGTAGATGTTGGAACACCCTAGCCTTTTCCATTATACATCTAATGTTAGCAAAGGTGAGTTAATGACCTGACTGGCAGCACCAGATCTTGCTTTTGCTGACTGAATAGAGCTTCTCCAATATTGCTTACAGAGTATATAGTCAATCTGATTTCATTGTTCTCCATCCAATTATGTTCTGTATAGAGTTGTCTTTTAGGTTGTTGAAAGAGGGTATTTACCATAAACATAGAATTTTCTTTGCAGAACACTATTAGTCTAGCTCCTGCTTCATTTTTTTATACCAAGGCAATTTTTTTCCATTATTTTACATGCTAGTATACTTCCAATTTTAGCGTTATATCCTTTTCATTTGTGGGGGAGGAGTTGATAAGGGGTTGCAAGTCATCATCGAACTGCTTCCTCTGCATCTGTGGTTGGAGTATAGGCTTGAATCACCACAACATTTATTGGCTTGCCTTGAACTCAAACTGAGATCATTCTGTCATTGTTTTGATTGTATCTGAGCACTGACTGACATTCTTTTGTTAATAATAATGGCTATACCCTTTTTTCTATGATTATGTTCTCTGCAATAGATCTGATGCTGTTCTGATGTGAAGTGACTTACTCCAGTCCCTTTTAATTCACTGATTCCTCAAACGTCAGTGTTCTGACTTGACATTTATGCTGTGACAATATAAAGTTTGCCTTGGTTCACAGTTCTGACTTTTTAATGGTCCCTATATCTTTCTAGCATCAAACTTTTCTTTTGCCTCTCATCAAACTTTTCTTTTATCTCTGGCCTCTGAAATAGTAGGATGTCTTTTCAGCTTTACCCCAGCCAGATCATAAGAATCGGTGCTTGTTTGCTTGCTTCATTTATTTATGATTAGATTTATATCCTGCCTTTATTTTACACCACTTAAGGTGGTATACTATCCCTCTGCTTTTCCCTTCAAATCTTCAGGGCTTATCTTCCATATAATTTTGACATTGCCCTGGTTGTTAATGTCCATTTTGTTTTTTTTGCCAATTCTTCTCTAGTGGATTGTACAATATTTAATATAACCCCATATCAATGACCTGTGCATCATGGATGACCCTTCTGGCAGAGTACACTCCAAATGGTGTAGTTCATAGTGACTTTGGGATGCTGAAGCCTCTTCACTACTACAAGGCAACCATCCATGAAAGGGAGTAGCTGAATAACCACAAACTTTTATTGACATGTCCTCTCTTAATCTTCTTTCATTTGATTTCTAAAGAACACCAGTGTCTTGAAGACAAGGAGAAGAAGTTGTATAGCAGATTCTGAGTGAGGATATAGATAGTAGTCCAAACAAGAAAATTGCAGAGGTGGGAAGGAGAATACACATATGCATATATGAAAGTTTATATACTTACTTAAGTAAGTACTAGAATAGCATACTATAATTAGTATACCATATATAATGTGTACCTTATAGTATGTGGTATAGACAATATAAATACATATAAACACATAGACAAATGCTTAGACTGTAATAAGTAGAAATCATCATTAAGCACATTTATAGATCTATATCCTCACTCTGACTTGATGAAAAAAGATATCACTGACCAAAACAACTGAAAAAAATTCACAGAGGATTTATGAATAGGTATGAGTGTACACAGAGAAAGTTGATGGGGAAGGAAATTGGGGTGTACTCACAGTGGACTTAGTTAGGGAAGAGTGTCATAAAGAGATAGGACTGACTGAAGCAAAGATCATAGAGACTATAAAGATTAAAAGAATAGTTACAAGATGGATTACAAAGAAACCCATCAATCTGCCTAAGGCCTGGAATGTGTGATGATACAGATGAAGTACTCACAATCTAATTCATAACACATACCCAGTTTCTGCATCCATTGTACATTATAGTAAGGATTTCAGAACATTGACAGATTACCCAACTATTATATAATTATCAAGGAAAGCACAATCACATCTCTTTAAAGTATTACTTTTCAGATAATGCAGTAGATTCATGTCCCTAAAAAGTATGCTTAGAAAAAAAGCATAAGTTTGCCCATGGGATATAGAAAAAGAAATGTTATCTCATTAAGGATACACAAAGTCACACTAAAGCCTGATCTGAAGAATGTGAAATAGGAGTAGTTTGTCAAACACTAAACAAATTGCTTCAGAATGAAGGAAGGAATAATGGAAAACACATTTCCTTGTGTAATTGCTATCACATTTAGGCAGCGCTAGCATGAAATGTTGATCAGCATCTGATCGTAACATCCTTTGTTTCTCAGCATAAAATCACTCTATGTTACTGACAAGAAATCAGTGAAAAATAGTAATTCAGAAGAATTGAAGAATTGGTTCAGAAAAACAAAACATGTTTGCTTTTTTTTTAAAAAAAGAAGAACATGACCTAGAATCCTTAAATGCTATTCTATCCTGTTAATTGCTAAATTATTTGGCTAAATGTTAACGAATAATTATCTGCTTCCTAATAGAATATGGAGTTCTTTGGATGCAAATGATCATTATCTAACATTATAAGAGGTAATAGTAGTAGATGTAGTTTCCAAATGGTGGGCTCTGATTAAACGTTCTTTGGCAATGGATATATACACAGCTACTTTGTCTTTTCATCCTTAGCTGTTTTGGTGGGAATTTAAAAAAAAAGAAGGAGCAGTGGAAAAAACATAGGTGGACTGCAAATGCCACTTAAGTTGGACTACCACATACATGAGAATAAGGGTAGTTGCAGGATAAAGACTTGAGTTGTTGAGAGCCAGGTGGCATACAAGTGTAATAAATTATTATTATTATTATTATTTATTGATCTAACAGCACCCTTCTTGCAACATACAGGAACAACTGGACTCCTCTTTAGGGACTTTAGTGCATGAGTTGTTGGGCTTGACCTGAGAAGTCCTACATTCAAGGCCTTGCTTGACCACAGAGCTAATCAAGTGACTTCTCCCCAGTCACTTTCCCCTGCCCCTCCCAATATTATTATGGTAGGAATAAAATTATGTGGAGATTCCAGGTGTGCCACCTTGAGTTCCTGGAGAAAAGGCAAGATTTACATTCAGTGAAGAAATATTTAACACCAGACAATCATGGAAGTGCCATGTATTTCCTTTAACCCTTCTGCACTGCTTCACTTTCATTAACTCACCTTCCTTCCATCCTTCCATCCTTCCATCCTTCCATCCTTCCTCCTTCCTCCCTTCCTCTGGAGCCTAGGAATCCATTTCCAAGTTATTTTTCCAGTTTTATTTCTTATTACCTTTTAAGGAAGCCACCAACATTTTCATTTGTTCTTTGACTGATCTCCTGTTTCACATGGAAACAGTGCTTGTCTTTCAAGATGCTGCAACTATTTCATGTGAAATTTGGTTTCACCTTCAGACTGGAGCTACAGTATTTCATATACAAATATATGCATTATCATATTAATAATAGAGAATATTATTAGAGAGAATATTCGCTGTCTATTCAACAGTGATACTGAAAATTAGGTATTGTACTTACTTTCTATAAAAAAAAGTTTGCTTCCAGCTGAAAAGAACAGATTATTAAATATCTGTATTTGCTTTCCTGTTGCTGTTGAACTCTTCTGTTTTGGCTGGCAGGTTTGATCCTACAGTTACAGAAATATACCATATGAATACACCATATGTAACCATAGAGAACAATCAAACTAATAAGGAAACCAAATATCAATAGCCACTGTTAACCTTCTTTCTGACTCTAAATTGTTCTAAGTAATTTTTCATTGGCTCCATTACACCCAGAGGAAGAAACAGAGGCTGGTAGAACTATCATCTGCTAATGTTTAAATGGAGAATTGTCTCTGAATCACAAGAAGCCAAATTATGATCCAGTTCCAAAGAATTCAGGCAGTTGAAGAGCCAAAGCCCAAAGGCCTAATGCTTGCCTGAGAAATGGGCTTCCTCATGAGTAAGAAAAAGTCTGTAGAAGTAAAGGTCTATCCTAAGGAGACATCATTCTTGATGATGGTATAGCATAGAGGAGGATACGTTTTCAGAACATATGACTGTGTAAACCATAGCAGCAAATGCTAGAGACTAGTCTTTTATATTGCTTGATATCCTGCCTCTGTTTGGGAATGAGTATTTGGTTTTGGCTTGATTTCTGGCCTCGCTTATACTCAATGTCCGTATTATTGAAGCAGGATACTGATCAGGTTTATGTAGCTGCAGAGATATTTATCACCTAGAACAATCTGTAAACCAAAGTTTTTATATGAGCATGAGAAAGTGAACAATGGCATCCCTAAATTGGCTTCATATATGTGGATGGCTATTAAATGCCATGAAAGAAAGAACTCTATTTGCTTCCACCTGATGATTGTCCAGATTTTGGCAGCTCAGAACTGGTAGCTCTATTTGATTGAGAATATTCCTGCTGCCCCAAAGGAGGTGGCGGTCTGGTTCTTCTGTGGTCTTCAGCTACAACTCTCTCAGTATTCTGGGTGGTTCTTCAGTTCATTCTCCCATAACAGTCAGTTAAAAGTTCCTTTAGATCAAATGCCTCCTGCCAAGCAAGATATTAAAACATTATTTCAAGTTTCTTCAATATGCTCCGTTGCTCACAGGGACTTCTGTATTGTTCTGTGACCAGACCTCTAGAACCAGGTGTCTTTTTAACATAGTTTTTTTTCCCCTCCAGGGATTATACAGGTCATACTCCTCTGTTCCTTCCTTGCATGCTCCAGAATACAAGGTAATCCTTCCATCTACTTTTGCAGGCACATGGTTGCTGACTCACTGACTGTAGTGACAATACCTGGGCATATTCTGTAATCACATTAAGTGGGAGAAGCATGTGGGAAGCATTGTGTTGATTCTTCACATAATCAACACTCTTCCCACACTGAACTGTTGGGATGAAGTGTAACCTCATGTGAAGGGAGGGCAGGAAAGAACCTCTTGGCAGCTGCAAGCATGTGTGAACAAGCCCACTCAAATTTGATGTCACCACATGAGCAGCAATGCCTGTGATTTAATACATATTTAGACAGCCATCTCCTCAAAGCCATATGCTATGGAAGAAAAAAAATGAGTATATTAAAAACAGATTAAAACAGGCTAAAATGTTGGGAAAAAAACTGCTGCAGATTGGTACAGGCCCAACCACAAAACTTTAGCTCAGATAAAAAGACTTTAAATGATTTCCAGGACACGTTGGCCTATATTCAGGAGCAAACAATTCCACAACTGTTGAGAAGCAAAGAAGAATTTATAAATGTCTTCCTCCTTATAATTTTCATCTGAAAACCTCTTTGTTATTCAGTCTGGACATGTGAACATTGATTGTGTGTTAGTGTAAGGAGATGCATGTAAGTACTGATACAATACCCCTACATATCTGGCTCCAACTTCATCGGAAAAAAAAGCCTTTTGCAAACTTTCATATGCAACAAATGAAGTTCTGCAGAGATACTATGACATTAGAGAAGGGATTTGTAAGCACAGCCTTTCCCCCAACACAATTTTAATCTCCACATGTACAAACTGACCTCCTACAGAGAGCTACAGCTAAAAAGGTGTCCTAATGATTTGTAGGAACCCAGAACAGGATGCAATCAGGTCTTGAAAATGGTTTGGCTACAATTCTTTCTGTACTTATCGATATAAGCAGTATCTATTGAGTGGGCTCACACATCATGCTAAGCCATATTTAAACCCAGCCATTGACAATGGTAAACCACAATTATGGCTTAGCATGATGTATAAACCAGACAATTGCTATTTATTCAATCAGTCATGGTAATGCAAGCCATAGATTAGCATAATGTGTAAACAACTCTGTGTCTAGAATGCTAAGTAGGATGATAGAGAAAAGGCTGCATTATTTTTGTGTGGTGTTCTCCAGTTCTGCTGAAGAAAGAACCTACTAAATGTTTTATATGAGTTGAACAGTCCATCAAGGGCAGATCAAGGGCAGAGTATTGCTTTGCAAGATGCCAAAAGTGAGATGCCAGAAGTGCAAAGCCAGAGCAGGACTTTGCAGCAGAAGTCCAGGGCCCTATTTATGAAAATAAGCAGGATGACCCTCAAACAAGGGAGCCTGGTCTGCCACATGTTGAAGTAAATGACATAATATATGACAATATAAAGGGACCATTAATTAACACTGTTAACTGAGTGTGAGGCATTCTTACATTTAAGAACATAAGAACAGCTCTGCTGAATCAGGACAAAATCCATCTTTATATAACATTTTGTTTTCCGTGATGGCCACCAAATGCCTCTGGGGAGCTCACAAGCAGGAGATGACATGCCTCCTCTCCCCTGCCACTATCACTCCATAAGTGCTATTTGGAGGCATGGTGCTCTTGATCTGGGAGTCACACTGAATTCTCAAAACTAATACCCCTTGATAGATCTGTTCCCTGTTAATTTTTCCAATCCTTTAAAGCCATCCAAGTTAATGGCCATAATGAATTGCACAAGATAGTTTAGACCCCTCTATCAGATTAAATATCTGTGAAGTGTGAGCCATGTTGGGTTGGGATGGATGGATTGGATTGGATTGGAAAAGAGGTTAGCCCTATCTTGCCAAAAGGAGAAATGATACTGTTCATTTCTAAACCAAATCAGAACTGCCACTCATTTGCCTATCAGGGCTACAGAGTAAGCCCCACTCTAAGGTCCTATAAGATGGCATTGCTTTAGAGACAACTGGCTCCTGGTCATGGCTACCATAGCTGCCACTTGCTCATTGAGCAAGAGCCATAAATCTAGGAGGACACTCAAATTCTGCCCAAATTCTGCCTGGGGAAATATAACCCCATCATGAACTAAAGTTGGAGTATTTCTGGAAACTAAAGTTCCTTGAATCCACAACCCCTTAATCTGCCAGCATTGAGCCCGAGCCTGTTCCTCCATACCTAGACCCTAACAGCCTCTAGGCACTGGGACAGAACTTCAACAAGATCACCAGCTCTGCTCAGGGTCAAGACATATAACCTGGTATAAATTGATGACAACTGGAATGAATCAAGAGCCCTTGAATATGCATGATTATGGTTGATGAATCTCACATCTACTCTTTTCTCCTTAACTCCTTTTCTTTCTTCCTACTACAGCTATGAATCTACTTGTCCACTTTTTGTAGCACTGATTTAGGTTTAAAGTAAACAGCACTTAAAAACTTTCACTTCATAAAGTATCAGTTGCTGTATTGCAATGCTTGCACTATATAAACTTCACAAGTGTGTATTTATTTAACAGTATTTATAACCTGGCCTTTTGGTTTATCATCCTGCTTGAAGTGATTAACTTGCCTTTAGATGTTGCAGTAAGCCTTTAGAGCAATTTTGTCCTGGCGCCCGCCCTCTGGAATACCATGTCCCCAGAGATCAGACTAGCCCTGACCCTGCTGGCCTTTCACAGGGCATTAAACACCTGGTTTTGCCATCAAGCCTGGGTGAGCCCATTTCCTGGTTGTACTGATTGTGGGATGTTGTGAATGTTCTTGGCTACTATTTTATGCTATTCATTTACAATTTTGGTTTTGTTTTCTCTCTGTTTTCATTCTATGTTTAATTGTTAGCTGCCTAGGGTCTTGTATATGAAATAGGTGGTGATAAACATTTATTATTATTATTATTATTATTATTATTATTATTATTATTATTATTATTTCTGGTTATTTAACATAGAGAACATTGGTGTAGGTTTGAAGGAAACTATGTGGGGCTCCTTCAGTGAGATAGCAAATCAAATCAAATGAAATTGTATTGTTATGATAAAAGAAGTTAAACAAGGAGGATAAAATTAGTAAAATGCAGCCAAACCTGAGACTTGGAAATGCCAACCTCTCTATCCTTGTCCTCTTGACAACCTAGTCTCACAAGAGTTTCATCAGCCCAGTCATGATATTTAATGGCTTGTGGATTCTGCTTCCAAACATTTAAGGAGTACCTATTCCTTCCTAAAAAATGTGAAGGCAAAGACAAGGCAGATTCAATATTGTGTGCCAGCTGTCAAATAATAGTACTTCATTGACTCAGCACGCCTTGGGAGAACTACAAAATTGAGAATTGGATAAGGAACTGGGCAATAAGGAAGGCTATTATGTACATCTTGAAGCCTGAGCTGAGGAGACAATGAGATTATAAACACAATCTATTGAAAAATTTGACTTCGGATGGATCTGAGAGAAGAGGAACACTGTTGTGGCACAGCAAGATAAAGAAACAAGCACAGGTTGGGAAATTGTATACAAATCATGCTTTCTCTAACTGAATGTATGTCAACATGCACGCTGAGTCTCTTGACAATCAAATGAAAAGCTCCAATTTATTTTAATTACCTTCAGTAAGGTTCCTGCTAATGGCTGCTTGTCTATATATCCTACAGTATAACTCAGAGCCAGAATAAAACTTCACAATTTGCTTTCCAGACATAGGCTTCTACTATAAATGTCTCCTTGCATCATTTTAATTTTTTTCTATTTTATTCCAGATAAGGAGCTATTCTATCATTGGCAAATTTAATATTCTCTTGATCTTCTGCTTTTATCTAAACATAATAATGCCCTGAAGCTATGGCATCTAGCACTCCCTCCTCCTTGTTTCCATATCTTTAGCAATGACATAAAACTGTATTTTCTTTTAGCATAAGTTGTGGCTCAAATTAATTATTGGCTAAAAATGGTCCTTTTGTATTGCAAAACTTTTTCAGTATCTGAAGGATGTAGGTGGGCAGATGGTCCCAAAATCTGGCTGTTTCCTTTCCCCCGCCATTTCACAGGAAAATAACAACAGGTTTCCTACCTAGCAACATTTATTGACTATTGTTTGTTAAGACACTTGCCAAGAAGCAGGCATTTTTAAAAAAAAAAAATCAATATGACAAGTCAAGGCATCTGTTGGCATTCCCAACTCAAAAACATGCAGTTTCCAAACCATTTCTAAGCAGGTTCCAATAACACAAAATATTCCTTTTTTCCCCCCTAAATTGGATAATAGTTAAGGAAGTTAAGGAAGAGAGGGTGGAAACATATGAATAAAGCATTTGGAATAGTCTGGAATGCATTTTTGTTCATACTGAGCATTTACATAAAAGAAAATGAACAATGTTCCTCCCTAAGTTTTTATCCAGACATTTCTTCCACAAAGAAATTGTTGCAAATTTACTGTCATTTTGTGCTATCTGTAATATTTCTCCATGTAAATCATTTCTCTTCTTTTCTAACTGATGTGCTAAGGGGCCATGTTTGTCAGTGCTAAGCTAGGGAGGAAGATTAATAAAGCTGTTCCCTGCACAGTTGTCTATCACCCCCCTCCCCCATTAAATATGGGGGTCACCTGGGTTCAGGACCTGGTTTAAACCAAGGGTCCTGCTGAGTTTTCTCTAGCACCTCTTGCACTTCTAAACAGAAATGACACCTTGTCTGTCTCCACCAGAGTCAGAGTCTAATAAAAAGGAAGGTAACTCCCTTTCGACTTCCCAGCCTGGGAAAACTCAAAACAAATGAAAGAAAATTACTTCGTGGTTTTAAAATGAAATAGTTTTACTATTACTTTTATTCCAATATTTTAGATTGGGTCTCCCTGCAGCAACCCTAACAGAGGCTTGGCAATTCTGGAATAGTTCTTTACAAATCTGCAGTAATTTCTACTAAATCCCTAAAAAGAACACAGCTTTTTCCAAGAGTTTTGCTTAGGTCATGTACTAAACTCTGGCTCAAAACTGAGTCCCTAGAAGAGGTAACTTTCATTAAATGGTGAGCAAGGTGAGAGACCCATTTTCATATAAAATCACACTGTTAGACAATAGTAAATCACCCAATTCTGTAGGACTGCTGCAGTAAACCCTAACCTATTTATCATGATAAATCCTACTTCTGATCCTAATACTTCCCAAAGTTCTCTTTTTTCCATTTCCTGTTCATTGGTGTGAGAGCTATATCTTCAGGAATCCATTTTACTATAAATGCAGAGTTCCAGTTGGTACATTTAATTTACATTGAATTGCTTTATGCATTTTTGACTATGTTTGTTTCAAACTACAGCAGGAAGAAGGCTTGATGTTTCTTTTAGGGGGGAAAAATGGAGCATTGGGCATGGTACTGTGAAGTCTGTTATCATTGCTGCTAGATTTTCAGTAGACAGATCATCAGGAGTGAAAATGAGGTACCTCCAGGAACAAACCCATGAGAGGAAATATTTCCTGGGGTAATCAGAACCTCAGCTTTTCAGTATTTGAAACTTAAAGTAGTTCACAAATGAATTACCATAGTGGAAACTGTTGTGAACAGAATCTTTTTCCTGCTAGAAACAGTGGGCAAGACAATGTGTTTCCAATGTCATCCCATTTCTCCTGGTTTCCTGGCTGCCAAGATACATCGCTAGGCTAGTGAGTAGTGGCAAGACTAGTAGAAAGAGCACTCACAGAGCTGGCTTTGCAAGCAGCAAGTTGCACTCAGGTTCCTGCTCAAGGATGTCACAGGGCATGGTCCAAAAAGTCAAGATGGCAGCCATGGCAATGAGATCAAAGTTCTGCCTGGTTTTTATCTGTGTCACACATAACAGTTTGGACCATACCCTGTCCCTACTTGACTCAGGTTTACTGAGAAAAAGTAACAAGGGGTAGTTCATTTTTGCCAATGGTTCTTTTCTGCTTATCATGACCATGTTACTATGGATGATCAAGTTTAACCTGGAAATAATCAAAGCAAAAATGGGATGCTTTTGTACATATGATAACAGGAATAAAAGAAACCCTTCCACATTCATGTCCAATAATGGGTCAGACCAGATTGATTCAGGTAACAGAGTTCAGCCCATCCTGTAAGTTGCAAATAAATGAATGAATGAATGAATGAATGTCAAATATTTCGTTCTTCCTATAGAACAAAGCACAAATTCTACACACAAGAGTAGAATCTTTTAAGACATTCTTTTAAGACTTATTTCTCTGCCCAAGTTTTGTATTTGGATCAGCCCTGGTGCTGTGGGGTCTGATCTTGTCACATAAAAAGGGCAGTAAATATGCTTTATGTTTAGCGGTAAATGAGATACTGTATTTGCTTCAGGAAGAAACAAAAAGCCAATGCAGACACCTGTTCACTTCTCAGGAGTGCCAATGAAATAAGTTTACTGCATTTTTATGTTACGTTGGTCATGGGAGTCCTACTAATTAGTTTGAATCTGGCTCATGCCACGTTCCATGAAATTATCACAGTATCTTTTTAAAAGAAAGAACACCTTGCCATTTTTAAAAAAACTTGAAATGTTCCAAAACTGATTTCTCTATTCCGATACAACTCTAGCACAATAAATGTATTATTTGATACATTGCTGTCCTTTTTCTAGGAAATTAATATTAATAATATTAAAAATTCAGCCAAAATTTGGCAGCATACCCTTTTTATTCTGTTATTAAAATTAATTGGAGTAAATTTTGGTTCATTGTCTAATAAATGGGCAAAGTTAACAGTAGTGATATCAAAGAATATCCTGTTCAGTCTTTTCAAAATATGATATATATTAATTTTGCTGTAACATTTTGACATACAACAAAATAATAATAGCTGTTACATGAACATTAATGTTGATCAGAAATTTGATAGAAATAATATAGAATGGTCTTAATACATATTAGTATCTTTTAACTAGTTCTACTGGGCACTAAGACTTTATTGCCATTGTTACTGCTGCTGTTGTAGTAATTTATGTTGTTGTTTTGTTGACTTAGAATACAAACTGGCACATTTTTGCAACTCTTTCACCACCACTTTTTGTTACAACAGGTTTAAGCAATCAGCAACTATATTATTCTGGAAGGTATCTGTTTGCCAACAAGGACAAGCCAACAATGACAGCTGTTTGAACTGACCAAAAAAAGATTTATTTTTTTTCTGCCAAGTATGATTTCCTTCACAATAAGCCCTTGTGTGCTAGCCAGGCGGAGTAATATATTTTCTCTACATTTGGAATACAACAACAGTACTACTAACTCTCAAGGTTTAATAAAGAAAACTGATGTATTTTGTTCTTCCCAGAATACTTTTTGAATACTTTTTGTTCTTCCCAGAATACCTTGAATACTTTTTGCTGAATTTATGCCAAGATTTTGGACATGGTTTCTGTAATAATGTGAAATGAAACAGCTGCTCAGACTGGTGGTTACAGACATCAGGCTTTGTTGTGGATGGACATGAGAATGAGGGGAGCAAGGATTGGAATGGAGTTTAGGAGCTAGAACTGGCTAACTACTGCTCTGGACTCTGCATAAGTTTAGAAGGCCCTAGTACAAACCAATAGGCTGAATAACATATATACTTTCTCACATACATACTGTCATTCTGTCTGTGGACAAAAAGACTCAAGGCTACTGATGTGTGTTTTCCTTCCTTATGGTTCAGTGTCCCCTGGGACTTTAAGAGAGTGAAGGAGAGTGTACTGCAGAGAGATAAAAAGAGTGATAAAAACACGGAAGAGAGAAAGGAAGCTGAGTTGAAGAGCTGAAAGAGAAGCAACTGAACACCAGCAGTTTGGTGGAGTGAGCCATGAGATTCTGAAGCTAACGCCGCTGAGTCAGAAGTAGCAGAGCCGCACAAGCCTTCCAAAGATGGAGGCCAGCTACAGCTGGCAATGAGTAATTGTTTTCCTACGAACTGGTAAGGACTGAGAAGTAACTCAGTAAAAGGGAGCAATTACCAGGCTACTTCAGCCTAGAGCAGGACCTACTGAAGTTTGGGAACTAGAGCTGGAGGACAAGATAGAGCTAAATGTATGTTAAAAGAACATTAAGGCCTGGGTAAAAGAAATAGAATTCCTAGAACTTAAGGAAAAGGCTAGAGAAAGAACTGTACTATGCTGCCTTGATTGCTAGGTAAGGCGAACAGTTATTAAATCTCAAAGATATATGTGACTATTTTGTCTAGACCCAATCAATCTTTTGTTTTCATTTATTACAGAAAAAATAAAAATCTCTTCCTTCTGCTGTAGGAAAGAGGAGGAAGATAGCTCACAATGTTGTCACATCTAAGGAATTTTAAAGTGTGCTGGGATGTATCCAGCTATGACTGACATTAGGACACACAACTGTGGCTGAATGAGTTCACCCTTTAGTCCTTCCTAGGGCCTCAAATCCAGTCCAGAGATGGGGGGAGCGAGCTGGAAAACAAAAGGCAAAAAGTCCTGAAAAGAACAAGATGCCCAGCTGTGGCATGAAAATCTGCTCTGTGTAAATGTGCTCAGCTATACATGTACATACAATATCACATTCAGTTCCTATTACATAATCAACAGAAACTTCATTAAGTTGTTATCTGGGAACAGTTTGATCCTGTTGGACCCAAGGAAGTGGACAGGATCCTCCAGACAGTAAATGCCACCACTTGCCAATTAGATCCATGTCCCTCCTGACTGGTGAAAGCAGCTCGGGAGGTGACATGTGGTTGGGTCCAGGTGATGGTTAATACATCCTTGAGGGAGGGGGTGTTTCCAGCTGCCTTTAAGGAGGCACTGGTGCAACCCCTCCTCAAGAAACCATCGTTGGGCCCTACTGTACTGGATAATTTTCATCCAGTCTCCCACCTCCCCTTTTTGGGGAAAGTGGTTGAGAAAGTGGTGGCATTACAACTCCAGAGGATTCTGGAGGAAACAGATTATCTAGACCCCTTTCAGTCAGGTTTCAGGCCAGGATATGGGACAGAACCGGCATTGGTCGCACTTATGGATGATCTCTGGTGGGAGCGGGATGGGGGTAGTGCATCCATCCTGGCTCTTCTTGACCTCTCAGCAGCTTTCGATACCATCCACCATGGTATCCTTTTGGGTCAGCTCAGGGAGTTGGGGGTGGGTGGCGTAGTTTTGCGCTGGTTCACCACCTTCCTCCAGGGCTGATCCTAGTCGGTGGTGATAGTGGGGGAGAGATCCGACCCTCGACCTCTCCTTTGTGGAGTGCCGCAGGGTTCGGTCCTCTCTCCTCTCCTATTTAACATCTACATGAAACCGCTGGGCAAGATCCATCACCACGGGATGAGGTATCATCAGTATGCCGATGATACTCAATTGTATATCTCCATCCCGGGTGAGGTAAGTGATGCTGTGATTGCCCTCTCTCAGTGCCTGGGGGCTGTAGGGGTCTGGATGGGGAACAACTTTGGCTGAACCCTGGTAAGACAGAGTGGCTGTGGGTTAAGGGTTCCTCTGTAGCTGGGACTTTGTCATCTTTAGTTCTGGATGGGGTTGCACTGCCACAGACAGACCCGGTGCATAACCTGGGGGTCCTCATGGACTCACGGCTCCTGCTGGAAGAGCAGGTGGCAGCCGTGGCTGGAAGGGCCTTTGCACAGCTTCGTGTTGTGCACCAGTTGCGCCCTTTCCTGGATCGGGAAGTCCTTTGGATGGTCACTCATGCCCTTGTTATCTCCCATATAGACTACTGCAATGCACCCTACATGGGGCTACCCTTGAAGAGTATCCGGAAGCTTCAGCTGGTCCAGAATGCGGCTGCGCGGGCTATTTTTGGCACCCCTAGAAGGGCGCACGTAACACCTTTGCTATGTGAGCTGCATTGGATACCAGTTTGCTTCCAGGTCCAATTTAAGGTGTTGGTTATCACCTTTAAAGCCCTACATGGCATGGGACTGGGTTACCTGAGGGACCGCCTCTTCCCCATATCATCAGCCTGTCTCACCCGGTCATGCAGAGAGGGCATGCTGCGGACCCCATCAATAAGAGAATTCCATCTGGCGGGGTCCAGGAGGCGGGCCTTCTCAGCAGTAGTGCCCGCCCTTTGGAACATCTTGCCCCCGGAGGTAAGATTAGCCCCATTGCTTTTAGCCTTCCGGAGGAAGTTGAAGACCTGGCTCTGCCACCAGGCTTGGGGCAGGGAGGAGAATCGACATACTTGGGGTTGGCTGGTGCCTTGAAGTGCCCCTCCTACATGATGGTTGAAGAGATTATAGCCATCTGGATTTTATGAGCTGGGGTAGTCAAGAAATTGTTTTGGTTTTTAATGGGATTTTATTGGAATTTTACTGTGTTTTTATCTGAGTTTTTATTGTATATTTATTTTGTGTTGTAAACCGCCCAGAGTCCCTCTGATCAGAGGAGATGGGCGGTGACAAATTTGATAAATAAATAAATAATAAAGTTGTACATAGACAGTTGTGAGCTTTGGTTCTGTCTCCCACATAATTTTCTGCACTTAATTTTCTTAACTCTTTATTTACCCTCTTGTGGTCAGTTGGTTGAGAGGGGGTAAGAGCCAATGCAACTGAAGTCACACTTCCAATACGTAATGAACCTTGCTTCAAAGTTGACCCCATAGAGGTCAGTGTATCACAAGTGGTCCATCATCTGTCTCAGATAAATATCTTACTGGAAGAAGGTGGGACTCTCTGTACCCAGTTTCATTAAGATAGCTTACGGTATTGGTGTTTTCCTCTTCTGGCAATGATGTACAATGGTGCCTAAAAGTTTGTGAACCCTTTTGGATGTTCAATATTTCTGCATAAATATGACCTAAGACTTGATCTACTCTCCACATGAGTCCTAAAACTAGATAAAGAGAGCCCAATTAAACATATGAGTCAAAAACATTATACTTGTTCATTTCTTTATTGAGGAAAATGATCACATATTTGCAGTGCAATCATATTGAATAGAGAGGGATTTGAGAAATGATATACCCTTAATGTTTGTCCCAAAGGATTCAGTGACAGAGCACATAACCAACTGGAGCAGCCTTTTGATTAATACCTCCAACATTCAACCAAATTCATAATTACAGATTAGATGGCATCTAGTAAGCATGCCAAAATATTTAATATTTAATTACCTGTAATTTCTTATCCAAAGATGAAGATACTGTACATAACAATATATTATGTAACAATATGTTAGCAGGAGTGGATTACCTTATCTTCAACATCCCTTCCAACTGTAAAATTCTCTGAGGCAAGAAAAGAATTCTTCCAGATGTTTCAGCAGTTATAATTTTCATTGAGCAGCTGAAGGACCTGGGAAGAAATCTGGTGAGACTTTTAAGAAAAACACTCTTCTTAGCAACTGCATATGGTCATTGGAGATTATGTTTACATTTGATGACCTGATATCTTTCCACCTATTTTTTCTACTGTGAGAAAATTCTCCTTCTGCATCCTGCAGATTTGGAAACTGTTCTAGTTTCCAATTATCCCACCCATCTGCTTGTTGACACTCCAAAAGTACTCTAAGTGAATGGTTAGCTGACCTTATTTGTCCCCTTGCAAAATGGGGAAAATAGTTGCTATTTATGAGTTAAGAAATACATTTCTAAGAATTTAGGGGGCAAAATATAATAGTTATGTTATTGACAAGGTGAATGACTTTTCTGTGCCTGAAATAGTTTTATACTTGAAAAAATAGCATGTTCTGGTGGAATTTCTTCTTAATGAGCCATATTGCTATGTTTTTTCTGTGTGCCATACCCATATTAAAATGCCACTCACATTTTTGGGGCAATTCTATCCCCTTCATACTTTCCCCATGTAAATGCACAGAAAAAGGCCCAAAGCAGAGGCAGGAATAAGGAAAGCACAGCAGAGCAACTTTCAAATTGTCCAGCAAAAAGCTGAGTTTGTGTTGAACTGATGCAGAAAGTCTTCTGCTCCAACTTAAGCATCAAAAACTTCCAAAGCTGTTTTAAAAGTTTGCCCTTCCTTTCCTACTTGCTTTTCTGGAGTGCCAAGCTTGGCATGACACTGCAGAATTCCTCTTGATCACTTTTATGAAACAATAAGCTTTGCTGCTTTGGATTAGTGGGATTTCCAGGATGCTATGAGGGTTGGATTGCTTTGCTCCTCTGGAAAGGGTCCCCACATCACAGGTTGTAGTGGGATGTCAGGTGAAGCAAGGCAGATTGGCAAAGCTTGATGCATTCTGAGCAGGACTCAAAGGCATGACTATTGTTTGTTTGTTTTTAATAAAACTATTTTATTGATAGCTGTTCACCAGTATGTACAATAAAGTAAGTAATATGCAGTGTGCACTTTCAAATTACTACGAAGTTTTCATCTGGTCCCCTTAGAACCAATTTTGTAGGCATGACTATTGTTTTGTTCTTCTGGGATGGTGTACTTTTGCTGCATTTTCTGGAGACAGAACATTGCTGAGTGGCAGGCTGCGTTCCTCCTGGGAAGGACACCCTCAGCAGTGACAGGACTTGCTTGTGTCAGGTTTATAGCTTACTGAGAATATTAATTACTATTTGGTTAATTAGCAGAGGCAGCAGAAGAAGGCAACACAGTGAGATACAATATTTCAGAAACCACCAGGCCTCAGAGAAGGAGGTTGGAATGGAGAAGCTGATATTTGTCACCTCACCACTCCTTATTCTTAAACAGAGTATGTGTTTGGGCCAGCATCTGTAAAGATTTGCCTGCCACCCATTTTTTCATTGCTGAAACAGCCAAACTGGTCCCAACAGTGCAGAATATAAAAGTAGGGTTTGCCCACGACTGTATATAGTCTTAAGCCATATTTATGTTCTGAGAGCTGAGTTGAACTCCAGGTTGCATGGGGCAGGACCAGCACAGAAATATAACTTCCCCTCAGTACAACAGAAAGCAAATGTACAGCTTGCGGTTAGTTACATAAAAGTAGCTGGGAGCTGACAAAATGGATGCAGCCTAAAGTAAGGTTAGTCCTGCCACCTCCAAAGAGCTTTGATTGGCCTAGAATGTAATCAGGTGATAAAACGAATTGGCTGGTTGCTAAGGTGACACTCAATACCCACCCACACAGCAATCTTATATATGGAAGTGAACTTTATATGTTGTCTGTAACAACCCCAGAATTACAGAAAAGCCTTTGAATCTACAAAGGGCTTCAAATGGCTAAGAAGCACTTTGAAGTAAACTGTTTGAAACCCTGCTTCGAAGCAGGTCCCTACTTTGATTTGTTTCTGTAGGTTACTTTGACCAAAGCTTTCTTCAAATTACCCTTTGAAGCTTTGTTCAACCTAATAGCAACATCATTGATTGTCATTCTGCCCCATTATGATTTTTTTTTAAAAAATTATATTTTTCTTCTAGAGATTGGAGTCAGCTCTTCAATTATCACTTATGTTTTAGCATTATTTTCATGTATAAATGTATTCACTATTGTTAGATCACTGAATCCAATGTAAAAAGTCCCTCTCTTCCAGAATAGTCCCTTCTTTCATTGGAGATTCTAAAGCGTCATTATGTGGTAGATCATTTGCTCCAAACAAGATTTAGTATTTCCATAAGACTGCATTTTGCTTTGACTTCAAATTTCGTTAATGAATAACACAAATGTATTCTATGTGACTTAAACAATAAATGATTTGAGGCTCTTTTAAACATTCCCAGTTTCTTTTTTTTTTATTCCCCTAGCTCTGAAAATTAATTACCATCCATCAGCTAAAAAGCACATTCAGTTATGTATTTTAAAAAGCAGTACTTGGGTGGGTTTGTTTCTAAGTATTACTAATATCTTTTAAATTGTTTTATGTTACTTATTGGCCTTTTGTTAGCTTCTTTTCTGCTCCTGTAATTTCTCTTCTAATTCTATCAGTACATTCCAACAGCAAGGTTCACCACTATGACATCGCCGATTGGCAAACAGATTTGTTCAGAGCAATACACTGAACCTTCAAGACATATTTGTAAAATAATCAAAATTGCTAATGGTATACTTCAGACTCCTAGATCAAATAAAGTATAAAACAGACACCTAAGCTAGACTGCACTATTTTTGTTCTAGCTTTTGAGCTGCAGGTCCTCTTCATACCCAGTCATCTGCACTGAATCTATTTTTCTTTATTTCTTAGATTAAAGAACTTTAGGAATCCAATTTGTCATTAAACTTTGCCCTCCTTGTAAGAAGTGATTGTGGGAGCAAGTTCATGCATCCTGTTAGTTGTTCATTTTTCATAACTATCGAGTGAAAGTATGAAACGCTATATTCCAACGATGAATAATTTATTATTCTTCCAAGGCAATGAGGATAATCAAGGAAACAAGCTTCATAATATGTGTATAAAATGGACCTTATCATTTCAAAATAAACCAAAGATGCATTTGAACCAGATCAGGAAAGCATCTGTAGACTAAATATTTTTCTCTACCACAGAAAAAGCTTATTTAATTGCCTAACAGCTAGACAGAGACAAGCTGGAAGGCTACTAATGAAATTGCCTGAAAGCCCTTTGGATACTCGCCATATTACATCAGATCCCACTAGTAGTTATTAATGCTTCTGTCATCATTACTCAAGGGGGCTGATTTACAGTTGATCCAATAGTAGAGTAAAAAAATGTATTTATTAACAGTAATTGTAACAACAATAAAAATAGTTCCTGAATAAGGACAAGCCTGGGAATTGCATGAATGGTTCCTGAGACAGCTCCCATCTTTGTTAACCTGATACTTGACTAAAGCACAGATGTGCAGATATTTTAGGGATTAGGTAGCTATATTCATTTAGTTCTGGTAGCTAGGAGTTCAAATAATGTTTAAACAATAATCCATTTAAAATGTACTATTTCTGACCTGTGCATTAAATGTGAAGAAATTGAAGTGGCTTTCTACCATTCATGGATCTCAAGTAATAAAGATTCATGTACTGATTCTTGAATAAAAATCCTCGAACTCTATTTTAAAAATATAATGAATAAATCATAGTTTTTAATGGGAAAGATCAGTTTAACACACATGGTTAAAAGAAGCAAAAAGTACCAGAAGCAAAAAGTATTATATAAGCTCAGCCATCAGTGCAAGCAATCAAAATTGTGTGGTAAAAAGTAGAAAACCAGCTCCCTTGCTCTCTCTCTCCCTTTCCCTTTGCATTTGAATCCCTATCTTTTGTATGAACTTAAAATATACGGTTTAAATTAGATCCATTTCCAGCCATGAACATCTGAATTCTGAAGTATAAAATACAGATTCATGGTCTGATATTCTCTGTATTTCTGGATTAGGGTGGCAAAACTCTCCTTTCTATTGCTTTCCAACTTATCCCTAGTTTCTAAATAGACAGATACTTCTTTTTCCATATTATTATCTATTAAACTTATATATTTCCATTAAGCACACCGGGTGCATAATGAAGTAGTATCCAACTTTTTTCATTTTTGCAGCTAGCTGAGAAGTCCTCAGGGATGGTAAAAATGCCATGATGGTGTCACAAATAAAAAACAGGTGGAGCTTCAGTCACAACACCATGGCTGCCAACTTGATTATTTTTACCATACCCTGTGGATACTGTTGGCAGCTGGCCTTTGAAGGAAACATGAGGCCACATTCTAAAAAGTGGCAGGACCATGGCAAATATGGCATTTGTTTTCCTTTAAATGTAAAGTTATTGAAACAAATTAAATTTAGTGAATAGAATGACTCCCTGTGTATTTTATAAATTGCCCATTCTATCAAGTCTAATTACAATTATGGAGGGGGTCTGAGAATTATACTCCAAACTCCAGGAGCTGTGTACAGTCCCTAGTCTGCTGAGAACCCTAGTCTATACACCCACACACACAAACAATTCCCTTTCAGGAAAGCAATATTAGGCAAAGTGCACACAAAAAATAGTAAGCCAGAGGAATTAAAGACTGAGGTTAAAAAGAAGAAGAAAATATAAATAAATCTAATTTAATGCAAACAATTCCCCACACCTCTCCATAACTTCAATCCTTATAAACCATCCTTGGTTTTGCCGTATCCAGACATTGCTTCATATATTGCTTTTTGCTGTTAAGTTGAAACACTTCATGTTTACCTCTGGCTTTGTTAATACAAATGTTTTCTCTTCATTCCTGGTCTTTATCTAGCTGGAAAATTAGCAGTTTTGCCCAAGACAAGAAGCAGAACTGAGGTATACCTTGCTTGGGTGGTGTTTGTATGTGTGGAGATGGGGCATTCAGGTTGGCCTTCTTTTGCCCCTTGACAGGTATACCCGCAATATATAGTGGTAATGAGTTCTTTCAATGTGCAACTTCTGCCTTCAGTTTGGGTCTGAACTGCAGACCTCATGGTCACCACGTTTCTTCTAACATGATCTGTTTCTTGTAAGGAAAGTCAAGAAAAGTCCATCAGGAAGAGTGTATGTTTCACCTCATCTTGCTCTCCCCCTTCAGAGAAAGTAAACCACTTGTGCGTGTCCTATACTTATGTAAATTACTGACATATTTAAGGACATGGTCCTGGAAAAAGCAATGTTAGAAATTTACATCATTCCTTGTCCCCACCCAGTTTATGAAAATCCATAACTGGAACTCTGATGGACAAGATTAATTGGCATTTTAGAGTCTTTTGGGGTCCTCCCAAAAGATATAGGTCTCCATTTTCAATAACCCTACTCATCCTTAAGACCCTAGCTAATTAACTAATGAGTATAGAACTGTACCCATATCATTATGGAACTGTTATTCAAATTAACAATGCTGAAATTAATCAGGCTTACCTGGACATTAGTTCTCCTGAACATAGTTGAACTACTGTACACAAAGTCATAGAATTTTGCTGCACCATTTGAATGAAACAAATCATCATCATCACCACTACCACCACCATCACCATTATAGCCATTATGTTGCTTGTGATATAGAGATCTCCTTCTTACAATCTTTCTGAGAAATACATATTTTATTTTCTTCATTTCAAATTTCATCAGTCAGTTTAATGACATGAGAAGCTGTACATTACATTTGGGTAGTGAGAAATTAGTCTTTATCTGCCATTTAGGAAGTGTTCTTCATTGTCTGACACAGAATTGATTTTTTTGAACTCATATGTGCCAAAATATTATTAATACCACATTTTGAAATCATGCTCCATATGAACCCATTTGTTTTATAACAAAACATAAGTGCTAAGCACTGGTATGGTTCAGTTTAAAATGATTGGGGAAAACCCTATTCTTTAAAGGTAACTCACACAAAGTATTAAATTGTTTCCTAATTCTGCTCTCTAAAGGGCAATCAATGAAGAACAACCTTTGTAATGAACAAGGTCCGGACAAAAACTGTATATCTGTTTTAGTTTTTTTAAACTAAAAACTATCTGAAAAGGCCCCATGGAAATCATATTTTCCTAAGCATATATGTTATTGTACACTTTATTCTGAAACCCATGCATTGCAGCTAAGGATTTCATTGAAAGCGAACAACTTGGGGAAAAAATCCAAATCAGCATATTGGTCTGGGATTGGTAAATCAGTCAGTTAATAATATGAGATGAGCCATGATGGACTAGGCCATAGGACCATCTAATTCAGCATTCTGGATCACTCAGCACCCAACTAGATGCATTTGGGAAGGTTCCAAGCCTGGTATAGAGAGTTATATCCTCTTTCCAATGTTGCTTCCCCAAAACCAGTTTTTAAGACATGTTGCAGTATTAAAGGCAGTTGACTTATCTAGCAGGAATTCTTGATAATTCATAGTTCCCATAGATTCAAAAGATATTGATAAGGAACAAAAGAGAATGTAGAAGTTAAACCAAAAAAACACATTTTCAAGAAGGAAAGGAAAAAGAGAAATGTATTCTTTTCAGGTTATATATCCCAAAAGGTACATGTTGAGGCAGGTAACCTGTTACTATGGAGATAACCCTAATAGTAGTTGTTCTATTCTCTGTAGGTATGTACTATTTAGCAGGAATAAATATAGCAGACCTATAAATTTAGCCTGCCCCTATCAATGGCTACATTAAATGGAAAGATGAGGAACCCTTTATAAACAAGTAAATAGAAAATGCCATATTTCAGTGTCATATTATATACATAATAAATATGTAATGATCTAATTAGATAGCTTGTCATGTTTCTAATTATATTCTATAAGAATACAATAATTGATATGTTTGATCTCAATTTTCTTATTTTGCACTGTATTTTACTGCAATGGTAAATAAATTTCTATTGCACAGGGTATGAACATAATAGGAATATGATTTCAAGTGTAGAAATGAAGTAGTGGTGATTTCAGTCATATCTTTTAGATCTTTCCTGGAAAATAATTCCTTTTCAGATATCTTCTTTGAAATGTTTTAATTGAATGTGATGAACAGACACTGACATATTTATACATGTACACTTTCCTTCATTCAATATTAGTATGCCATCTTTCCACAGAAGCCAAACTGACCCTAATGACAGTCACTCATACCCTTGACACTTCATAAATAGTGCAGTGTGTTCCACAATTGTCAGCCCTATGAGGAAGACCAGACTAAGAAACAATTGCCCTATACTGTAGGTCTAAAACTACTTTTTATTGGAACAGCTACAGTAACAGAAACTTGCAAGTCTGAATCTGTCCCCCCCCCCCCCGCCTCTTTACCTTAATGTGAATTAGGGAGGGGCCTGAGATATTTACTCCAATTAATTTCTTGGAATAGGCTCAAGCTGCACGTGTCTGATCATTGCCTTGATAGTGACTCTTCCTTCTATACTTTAAGGGCATTCCCTATTCCCTCTACAACAACACACATACTTTTAAGACCATTAAAAGTCTGTCTACTATAGAAGCTTTGATTTCTCCAGAATGCAGTCTTTGGGTGGGCAAGAGCTTCTATATAAACTGCTACCTATTCTGTGGGCTCTAATACTAGCATTTCTGTACTAGTTACCCAACATCTTCTGATATTGTAGGAGGAAAGACTTGTCAATCTATGGCAGCAAAAAATCAAGATTCTGGTATCACCTTTTCTGACTAATAAATTTTATTGAGAGGCATGTACTTTCATCAGCTACAGCACACTTCCCTGTATGCATCTTAAGAAGTGACCTGCAGCTCATGAAAGCTTATACCTTTTAATGAAATTTGTTAATCAGAAAAGGTGCTACCAAACCCTAAATTTTTGCCAAAAGTTTTCTGGTAACTCAAAGTGCTGTTTTTCACCTATAAAGCTCTACATGTTTTGGAGCCCAGATTCTTCTAGAACTTTCTGCTTCTGGTAGAACCTACCAGTCCAGTTTGCACATCCTACATACAGATGCTGAGTGTCCCCTCCCCCGAGATTTGATAGGACAGAAACCAATGTTTTTCAGCTATGGTCCCAGTCTTGGAACAGTCTTCTTGTGGAGATCCCTGTGATCCCTCTTTTTTGATATTCAAGAAGGTACTGAAAATTACCTGTTCCATAGAACTTTTGATCATTAAGATCTTTGTTGGAAGACAAGAAGTATGTAATTCATATCATTTTAATGTAATTTTTATGAAGTATAGAAATTTAACAAATGAATAAACAAACAAACAAAGAGGTTCTCTGTTAGGGCAGTTGCACAGAGAGACCCTTACTGGGAAAATAAAGAAGAAGTGGACCTGAAGTCTGGGTATGGGCCAGGAGGAGGATTTTTGTCAGGAAGAAGGGAGAGGATAAAGGAGGAAGAGGATAACACTGAGGGAAAGAAAACAAGCCAGAGCAGGAGTGAGCTAGACAGTACATTATCAGCCAAGAGAAAATGGTATATGTGGAAATAAGCCATTGCTTTCTCCTGCAAACAACCTTTCCACTGGGACAGAGGAAGAGAATTGTGCCCTTATCTCCTGGGGAAAAGCCAGCTGATACAATTGGGGCAGGGTGGAGGGAATCCATCTGTACTATTTAGCATTGTTTTAAACCAGTTTGTATCAGGATTTTGTGAGAGCTGTGAAAGAGTCTCACTATTTAAACTGTTTGATTCTAGTAAATGGTTTGGAATAGCTAGTAGGAAGGCAGTTGTTCACAATTACAAATAGGTTTTCTTTATTCATTCAATTTCTGGACCAAAGAGGGTTTGAGGTACCAACAAAGCCCCACCAACAAAGCTCTGTTCTGGATGAAGGCATTTATGATGCCACTCTTATTGAAAAGAAGCAAAAGGAGCTGGGGGGTTGGCAGGTCCTTTGGGCAAGATCAGCTCCTAGACTCAAGAGGCTCTTCAGACAGCAAGTGAACATTTATATTATGCAGAATGTAACAGAGACTCTTTTATATAATTAGCCTTAGTATCAGTTATGAAAAAAACAATTTATGATCTCAGTCTGGGACAACTATAAACCATTTCCTTCATCATCATATTTTATTATTTTTAGTTACAGGGCAAGTGAAGGTTTCAAGTCCATTGTGTTTTCCAAGCTTCTTTTACTATAGCATAATGGTAATTCACAGGCATTATCCATCAAGGTACCAAGAGATTCAGAGTAATGGAAGTAACATGCAGCCATCATGAATTACGTCTGTGTGATGGCTACTTTTTATTATTGCTTTAACATTTTCAATAGGGACATTGTAACTGCAGAACCTTAGGGATACCACGAGATTGCCAGAAATCTTTTTGGCAAATAATCCAGACACATTTAGAAAACAAGATGGATGACGGTGAGGTCTACTTGGCTGTCTAATAATAATGTCTCCTGTTAAGGCCCAGGAGAGGCAGATATGATTCAGGAGATATATCATATTTTATGAGCATTCAATGTATATTATTCTTTAACCTGAGATCCCTAAAAACACAGTGACACTATTTTTATGAGAACCTTCATATTTCCAGTAAAACAGACAATTATTCACCTGTTCCTTTTTATTTATTTATGTGATTCATTTGAAGAAATCCATGAAAACTAAACAAAGACATGAAATATTTATTATTCTTTGTTCAGATGTACTTTCTACTCAGTTCTAGAATGACTAGAAAACAGATCAATTGATTTATTTCAACTGGGAAACAAATCTGAGAAATGAGCAATTATATTCATTCACTTGTACAGAAAATACGACAGAACAGAATAATAAGTATATCTTTCTCATCCTGGGCATTCTTCAGATATATAGACTTCACCTTTCGGAAGTAACAGTGTTAGTCAAGGAATTCTAAGAACTGAAGTCAGCCCATGAGAGTGGTGCCCCATTTTGGGAAAGACTTATATGACAATCTAATCATATGTGTGTGTGTGTGTGTGTGTGTGTGTGTATGAATATGAATATGATTAGATTGTCATATCATATCATATCATATATTTTTATTTTTATTTATTTATTTATTTACTGGTGCTGGCACTATTTAGTGTATTCTTCTGCCAACTGAGTCGTGAATTTCTATCAAAGTAAAATATTTGAAAGGATATATGTTCAGGCAGTATCCAATGAGTTTTCCTGAAATATAGGCCTAAATTCAGAACTAGCCTTCCAGGAGAATCTTTTCTGGTGGTGATTTCTTTGGACTGGACCAGGCTTACGTTATCTCAGCTGAGATGTAAACATCTATTTTCTTTTCTATAACATTCACATTTTTCTAAAGCACAGTTTGGTTAGTTTTATATTAAAACTTGATACAAATTAAATTCTTCCCCATCTCTCATGTCAGCAGTTAAAAAATTGGATCATATATGAAATCTGTTCTAAAAATTTGTTCATGTGTGCACACGCTCATACACATACAAAAGCATATATTGACTAGGCTAGGAGTGGACAATATGTTCTTTTCATCAGGAAGTGGGCTAAATAACCCAAAATAACTGGTTAAGCTTAACATACCTATTAACAAACTCTACTAGAAAACCATACTTTTTAATGATTTTTGACTATCCTTGCATGAGTGGGAACTGTTTTAATATCTAAAACGTTTGATTAATAGAAGAAATCTTTCCATCTGCATTTAGATTGAACCCTCTGCATTGGTAGGATTTTCTTCAGCATGTCTTTTGCAAACTTCTTTTCTGTTAACACATTCCACACCCCCAATTATTTCCTTATTTCCTTATTGCATTTCTATTACACCACAATCCAAAACAACTCCCTTGTTCTTGAAATTAGGGACCGAAAGTAAACTAATTAGCATACATTGCCATGTTTTGCAAATAACTGTTTCTCAAGAAAAAGCTTTCCAAGCATATTATTCAAATCTAATAAGAAGAATTATTAGATAAGAAGCAGAAATCTTGGTCTCACCAAGGGGCAAAGAATATATATATATGATTATCCCAAGAAGATTTATTGTATAGTTTCAAAGTAATGATAAGGAATATATTAAAGTGAAACACAGACATCTTGCATTTGTTATGTCAGTTTAATTCGGTGAAAACATACATGTTAACCTGCAGTTGGCATTCATGTGAGCAAATAAACACATTATATCAAAACTCATTTTAAAAAATGGACAGTATAGTCACATCTTTCATTGGCAATCTTGAATAAAACAGTAACCTGTGTTATTTGTATTAATTCATGTCAATGTGATACAAGACTTAAGATATAGAAAAACATTCCTGTAAGAAACTGCCCTCTAAATCAAAAGCTGGGGTATAAACTGAAGGAATCTATCAAAGACCACAACTACTAACCATAACCATAACTTGTCAAAATGTGCACATTTCTTCAAAAACAGAACAGAAAGATTTTGAGGTTTTTTTTAAAAATGAATATTTGTTGAAAATATTGAACATGGGAGAAGGGCAAACTGATATATTAATCTAGTCAGGCAAAGCCTCTGGATCTTAGATATTAGGGCTTAAATTCTTGTTTATTCTGATGTTAAATCAGAGTTATCACTGCGTTCTGACAGAATGTCAGGCTTTAATAACTAAATGTCAAGCACGTCCCATATGATTGTCTCATCTTGGATAGAGCTGCACCTAATGAATTTCCCTAGCACAGAAGGGCAATTTCCCCTTTTTATTCATTCTCAATAGCTTGTGCAACCATAACCATTGTGGAAAGAACTTGGGCTTTTTAGTAAGCTGAATGTGGTGGAAAGCAAGGATGACGTATTTGCCTATCCTTGATTACTATCAAATTATCTAGAAAGTATTATTAAATCATAACAAAGGACAAAAAAAGGAAACTAATAACTTGGGGGGGAAACTAATGTAGCAAGTATAAATATATTTGAGAATAATATCATTGAATGCACTGGGCCTTATTTCTGAGTAAACAAGTAATTCTTAGAATTCTTTTCTTAACAGAATGTTTTTAGGAAGACATTCATTCAAATATAGTGTAAGCTATCAAGTTGTAGAAAGGTTCTGCGTTATGACCAGCAGTGAATAAACAAAAAAATCTAGCAGGTTGTTGATAATAATGTTGGTTACTATTTTATTTGCTGGTGGTATATCCACCTTCTATTCAATTCTAATACTTCCAGAACAAGAAATACATTAATATTCAAGCTAGATTCTCAGATAGAAATAAAACATATTTTCATAGTAATTTTCTAGAACACCTTTGAACCCTTTTCACTACAAAAATGTGACATACATCACTGCTGGGGTTTGCAGTGTGAAAATCTTCCTTTTTTATTTCTCCAAATTTCTTGATTAATCACCTTCACAGTATATGAAATGGATGGAAGAAGTTGTTAATTTACCAAATTAAAATTCTTAGGGACATCTGTTTTATCAGACTATGTTTTTCACAAATAAGTCTGTGTGAACCAACCTCATCTCATCTATCTGCTTTTATACCACTTGAGAAGAATGCCAACATATTTAGCAATTGTCTGCAGAATTTGCCTAAGCAACATGTTATTTCATTGGTTTTGTTTAGCTCTCATTGTAGGAATTTGAGTCTGTTGTTTAACTAAGCTGTCCTACAGTATCTCTTTAAAAACTGAAATGAAAGTTGAACAATAATGATTTTCAAATTATATGGTTGGCAATTTCTGGTTCTGCTGGATTTATGGCTGCTTTCAGATTTAGTGAACTGTATTTGATCAGGCTGTATTTCACCCAGAATCTCTCTTTAAGTGCCTAATTGAAATTGCTCTACCAAATCTGTTCATTTAGCCATACTTTCACTTATAACCATATCCAAGGCTTTCAAAGGCACCTTATTGTGACATGATTAGTTGGCAGTGGTTATAAAATGACACTTTCCCTATTTTTTTTTTAAAAAAAATCTGAAACTTTGGCACTCATCAATGATATAATTATCATAATCAGGAAGGTGCTTGGATATGCAAACTTGTTATTCCAATATATATGAAGCATTATGATGTTATGTTAATACATTTAGAGGCACAGATGTCACATAGAGAAATAGGCCAAACTGTCCTCTTCCATTTATAGAATAGCAGGTGTCTGATAAGGCACTCAACAAGAATGTTTTCCATCTGCCTGATCATCAACAACTCCTGCCATCCTTTTCCAACAGCAATGTTATAGAATTTACATTTAAATTTAAAGCAGCAATATAAATTCATATTATTCCACAAGAACTTTCTAAGCCTATTTTTACACGTTATGCGCTCCATGTTTCTTAACTTAGTCACACTGAAACAATGATGCCAACTTCAGAATTTATGGCTCTGCTCTACTGGATACATAGAATGCCTTCATTTTTTCCACTTCTTTTCTGCAACAAATGTGAAAAAAGAGAAATGAAGATTCTCTTAATCTTATTTTGCAGAAAATCATAACAAGACTGAGTGGATTTTTTAAATTATTTTTTATATTTCTATTTATAAATGGTAAACAGAGAAAAATGAATGATGACATTGGAGGCAGACAAATTAAGTGACCAAAAGACAGAGCACCATCCTTAGGTTACTGCCATTAGAAATGATATGACAGAACAAACAATATCTTGAATGGACCTTTGAGTCCTGGAAGTCTAATTCTAATTTCTGTATAAAGAACATTAAAAATGGCCATTACAAATAAATATATGCTACCTATTCAGAAGGCATATAATATGAGATGTTCTATTAGAAGAGCTGTTGAATAAAAGGACCTCACACAAAGTCATTTGTTTACTGCTCTTTTCCACCCCAATACTTCTTAATAGTGAACCAATATGCCTCCATTCAGTATTTCTCATGTGAGTAATTGTAAGTAAAGGTAAAGGTTTCCCTTGACATGAAGTCCAGTCATGTCTGACTCTGGGGGGTGGTGCTCATCTCTGTTTCAAAGCTGAAGAGCCGGCGTTTGTCCGTAGACACTTCCTCCATGGTCATGTGGCTGGCATGACTAAACAGAACGCCGTTACCTGCCCGCCAAAGTGGTACCTATTAATCTACTCACATTTGCATGTTTTCAAACTGCTAGGTTGGCAGGAGCTGGGACTAGCAACGGGAGCTCACCCCGTCACTTGGATTTGAACCGCTGACCTTACGATTGGCAAGCTCAGCAGCTCAGCGGTTTAACCCCCATTGCCACCGCATCCCTATATGAGTAATTGTGGCCTTACTTAAAATACGGAATGAAGCCAAATATCTGATACAGAAGAGTAACTGTAAGCAGACAGTGAATTCATCAGCCATTATCTCTTCATTAAGAGGAAGAAAAGCTCTTGTAAAAACATGGTAGAACTGTTTCCACTTCTTTGATAATATTCAAATTATAGGTGAACAAACCATTAGATTCTTACATTTATGAGTTTTTTCCCAACTGCACTTATATAATTCAGACACAGAAAAAAAAATACATATGCAGAATTATAAATAATAAGTCACTTCCTTTTTTCCCTTTCTCTATAGCTGTCATGAGTAAGGATGGAGAGCAGGGGGCTCCCATCCAGGCTGTAAAGCGCATGCGTAGCACTGAGGAATTAGGTAGCCATTCCAAGAGACACAGATCGGGCCCGCCTTGACCTTTGGGGTTTATATGTCTGGGTTTTTCCCATGCTTCTTCAGTTTGTTAGGATTTTCCTGTTATGTAGCAGCAATAAACACTAGAGACCTGTTCCTTGTCTCAGCATGGTTCCTGGCTGTTAGGACAATACCTAACTGATAACAATGGCATGCCAAATAGGCATCATTCCTTTGAGTACAATGAATATCCACACATATGAGTCCAATCTGAATATAATTTATCTTATTTGATAAATAAGATATCATTTATCATAGCTGAGTTCAGTTGAGTTGAGATACTGTAAATATCAAGGCTAAGTCACGTTCTAGGGACGCGGTGGTGCTGCGGGTTAAACCACTGAGCTGCTGAGCTTGCCTATCGGAAGGTCAGCAGTTCGAATCTGCGTGACGGGGTGAGCTCCCGTTGCTAGTCCCAGCTCCTGCCAACCTAGCAGTTCGAAAACTCACATGCAAATGTGAGTAGATTAATAGGTACCTCTTTGGCGGGCAGGTAACGGCATTCCATGTAGTCATGCCGGCCACATGACCATGGAACTGTCTACGGACAAACGCCGGCTCTTCAGCTTTGAAACGGAGATGAGCACCGCCCCCTAGAGTCGGACACGACTGGACTTAATGTCAAGGGAAACCTTTACTTTTACTAAGGCACGTCCTAAACAACTAGGTGTTAAACTATAGACCCAAAGACTGCCTTACATGGTTAGGACTCTCAAGGCCAAACTACACATACAACTAATTGTATGAAAACAATTAAATGTGCACATCACATTGGAGGAAGTGGGAAAACCATAGCATCTGGAAAGAGATTTAAGCTTTTTTCTCTGATTTCAGTGAAAATTCAGTGAAAATTATTTACCCCATCTTCAATTAAAAGAAACTCCAGTTGGAGTTTCCCAGCTGATCTAAATATGGATTTTGAGGAGAGAGACATTTCATTTAGATTGTGGCAGACAGGAAAAAGTTACCCCTCCTTCTCAGCTACTGAGACCAACTTCTAAATTTCTCCCCTCTCCTGGTAGCTTTTGATGGCTATCTGCACATTAATTGATTTTACACAAATAACATTATATTAACGCTCACATGCTATGAATCTATTTTACTACTATATTAAGCATGTGAATTTTTAAAAGACACCTGATTGTAGAAAACTCTTAGGTTAGGTCAGACAAAATATGGTAATGTTCTTATTGCATTAACAGATGATATTCATCCAAATAACACAATAGCAGAAACTCCTTTTGGAAATAAAAATATCTTTAACAAATATAAATCCAAAGTCAAGCTGCTGGTTTGTGACATTATCTTACTAAAACTTCTTACAAACATCTTTTGGATGGGCCTCCTAATATACTGGGACAGCAGAAAGCAAATAACAGTAGATGGTGATTTATGGAACAGCTGGTAACTGTGGGATAGTATAGGACTGTTTTATTTGAAAGAACACCATGGAAATCATACAGCAAAGTGAGAAATAGGGTGCCATAGAGCCAAAGAAGTGCAGGCATGAGCTTATAAATGGTAGGATCAACCTGGAAGAGCAAAGGGCAGAGATCAAAATTAGGTTAGCAAGCCCTCAGAGAGTGGTGCAATACCAGAAACCAATATGTTGATTTTGTTTCAGCAGTGAAAATTGAGTTAATCTGCAAATCACGGTGATCATATCAGGAAACTGTAAGGAGAGAAACCTTCCTTCATGGTAAAATGTATCTTTTAATTGCTTCATAAATCTCTACCTCAATAACAAAGCCTGGACATTCAGTTTAAAGTTCTTCAGGGAGGCAAAGAGAATGGAAGGAAGGAAGGAAGGAAGGAAGGAAGGAAGGAAGGAAGGAAGGAAGGAAGGAAGGAAGGAAGGAAGGAAGGAAGGAAGGAAGGAAGGAAGGGAGAGATGTATATGGATTAACTAATTTCTGTTTTTCCCTCAGTACATAGTTAGAACCAAAACCTAACCAGAGGTTACGGAAAGATCGTTTTCTGTGTACAACAGCCATTTACATTTTTTAAAACAGAAATCCTTTTAGAAATAGCACAGAGGCATGAAACAAACCTAGATAAATAAATATTGCTCCATGGTCATGATCACCTGCAGGAATATGGCCCCGTGGGGAAATAGTGCCTTTTTGGCAGAAAATCTAGATTGCTGCTTTGATTGCCAAATCTTCCCCTGTGGAGCTGTAACACATACAGGTAGCCATGAGTGCATCCAATAAAAACAAAGCAAAATCAACATTCATTCTACAAATTTATCCTCAACCATATCTCTTCTGCCACTATCAAAGATCATGGTTATTATAAACAATCTAACAAGGAGACATTTTCTGGATGTTCAGAGTAAGTATTCTTTATATATATTTGTAGGCATCATTTATTGCTATTGGTTTGCCAGCACTTAGAATCTATGTAATGATTCATTTGCAGCATGAAATCAAACACTGAATTGCTTTAGATTCTGTTGGTGTTGCTGATTTTTTTCTTTACTCCCTGCTTTTATTTAATCATAATAGTGTTAAATCTTTCTGAAATGAAAGCATGTCTTCCATTTAATTTTTAAGACAATGAGCTGAACTGTGACAGTTTCTGTGGTTCTCAAACAGGTCATCAGAGAAGTGATGGGGGAGCTTTACATTATTCAGTTCAATGGCTTTACAATAATCTAAGCCAAGTGGGATTGGGCATAAACCCAAATGAGTTCAACAAAGGAATGAAGTATTAGAATCATACAGAGAATGCATTCTCTTTTCAAGTGTGTCCTCGAGACCCATAAATTTCTTCTGCAGTAGGAACATCATTGCTGATAAGGTATAAGGGAATTACAGCCTGCCCTTGGTGAAAGGATATGCATTCTGATAAAATTTTTAAAAAGTGTACTGAATGTGATTCAAAGAATGCTAGCTGGTGTATGGTAGTTTAGATAACCAGGTAAAATATGAGTGGGGCACCTTTATATGATCAGTCAGGTGTTTTGACATTGGCACATATTCCTACAACTTAATTTGCCATTTTTCTATGGAAATACATTCATAATTTCCAATGAGAACCATACAGAATCTTAGCAGCTCTTACCAGTTCTGTATACTGTGTAGGAATATAAGGTTTAGTAATATTTAATAAAAAAATATAGTGGTCTGAAAAGATAAATCCACATTTAAATATGGTTTTATTCTATTATTAATAATTTTCCAAAATTGTTGAGGTTTACAGCATTGCTACCAAATATTTTAAAAAAATGATCCAACATGATTATTACACTTCTGACAATTTTTAAAAATTGTGTATGTATTTTCATAACACTAGAGTAATATACCATATACAGTAAATATACACGCACTGATTTTTCCAGGTGTAATTTTGACAGTAAGTTTCACATTTTTCTTTTACTGATACTCCCATTGTTGCATGTCAATTGTTCTATTTAAATTCTGCATCCATTTAATCATACAGTTTTTGACTTGCTTAGTTTATGAATACTACTTCAGCAACAAATTATAAATTAATCCCTATAAATGAAATGAATTCTGCATAATAGTTTTTTTTTTTCAAATAGAATAAAATCTCTTAGTATTCCACATTGGTTTTGTAATTCCTTTCCTATACCACTATTTTCTATTTTCTATTTCTTTTCAACTACTTATACTATTTTTTTAATGTTTATTTATAGATATTGATACCAGTAAGGTGATATTGGACATTCTGAGAGAATCTCAAATATTTTTATTTTTGTCTTATTAATAAGACAAAAATCATTCTTATAGCTTGCAAGCTATAAGAATTATTCTCCCTCCATTGATCAAATGTTTTGGTATATTCTCCTTCATGGAAATAAATATTTAATATTAAGCAAGAGGCAACATATCTGGACTAAATCTTTCTCTATATTAATCTTATACTATTAGAACACTGATTATTATTGAATGATTGCTTTAAAATGTATTTTTCTATTTGTATCAGCTGAAAAATATTTGGGAAACCTGTTCCTTCCATCATAACAATCCAGCCATATGGTGCTGTAATCTAGTTTACCTTCTAAATTAAGCAACTGGCTTGGTAATATAATTAGAAATTTGATATTACCAGTCCACCTCATTCTTTCAAAACTTATGAAATCTTGAACTTTACCCTCTTGAAATGCCTGCCACTCTACTTTTCGAAATCTGGGAGTAATTGTGCTTAAACAAATCTTCCTTTTTTTTTTTTGGTTAAATAAATTCCCAATATCTAATCTCTTTACAAGTAATATTAAAGCCCATTGTTTTCTGTGAATACTGTTTTATGAAGCTTTCTTATGTTCATCTAACCCGGCATCATTTGTTTTCATTGACATAAGTTTTCCAGAGCCTTGGGCAGATCTTGTGTATTAAGGGCTACTAAATCCTTTTAATAGGAGAGGCCAAGGACTGGAAATTTTAGACATTTCTACATGCAGATATGCCCTACCAATGAAGCATTGGCTGAATTATTAGATCTACTAGTGTATATAACTGGGGTATAGGGTGTGTGTGTGTGTATGTGTGTGTTTGCATGTGTGTGGGCGTATGTATGTATATGTATGTATAAACACACATATACACACACAATCAAATTAACAAAACACCTGATATTAATTCCTTCATCTATTGCATGTGTGTGGCTATCTTGTTATTTCTTCTATAACAATGTAAATATTGTCTATGGAATAGGCAACATACTTTAGAATGTCTTCATTGGGAAATATGAGATTTTTAAATATTAGTTTTGAATGATCCAATTCTTTCTCATTTTAACTCTAATATTTCTCCCAAATTGTATTTATGCTACTTTTTTAACCAAAAAGAACATATGGCAAATAAAAATGCAGACATCTGTATTGCCACAAGGTGAACAGTATATAGGATTTTGGGATTCAGAATATGACCTTTTAGATCTCTAACAACCCTGGTTAATGTGTGACAGCGATTATGTTTCATAGTTTCCTAGATATAATCCACAAAGGTTACACAGATAACACATTTTAAAGCAGTCCGGTGATAGCACATGGCATGCATGACATTTTAATCAACTCTAGCCACCTTAATGGAATTGCAAGAGTGCCTGCCCCTTAGACATCTGGACTCAGCAGGAAAAAAGACGGAAAGTGCTCAAAATGTCTTGCCATTAGGCAGCTATGCTCTTGAACCCTAACCTGCGGTGATCATCAAATGCACACTGTGAAAGTAATGCAGCTTTGCTTAGTCCAAAGTCACCTTCTCATTACCTGACTTAAACAGGGGGCTGCTGAGATGTGGTCATGGCTGCCTCAGTCTGAATGAAGATGAGCTCAGTTTACAATACTTGGCTAAGAGGAATGAAGAGAAAAGGCTGAGGTGTAGGCCGGCCATCTGGGTGTGGAGATTTCAGAATTCATTTGCAAGGAAGAGCTTTATACTGTTTTATGTGTTAGGAATGTAAAAGAAATCAGGCATACATTTCAATAAATCAGATTGGAAAGATGTGCCCAGATTGACTCTGCTATAGGTTAAAAAAAAAAAGACCACTAGCAATAATTTTTAAAAATCCACAACAAAAACATTGCTGGGCAATAGATTGTTCCAAAAAAGAAAGTATTTTTTTTTTTAAATAGTGTATCTTTTTTACACTATTTAATTTTTTTAGTTGAATACATTACAAAGACATATACATCTAGGAAATCTTTGCTTTAAAAACTTGCACTGGGGGAGAAAATTTTTTAAAAAGGACAGTGGAGAAATTTGTGTAAACTAAAGGTATGATGGAGTGATTGATATTAAAAGGTCTGTATATTAATGGAATCTGAACATAAAAACCTCCTGTGCTGGGAAAAGTTAAGACTAACAAAGGGATGCAGATTTAAAAAAAAAATCAAAGGAACAGAACCACTTACTAAAGTTATGGCAAAACAGACCCAGTTTTCACCCAGAGCACTCATGTTTCTTCTGTTAGATTTTATTGTCTTGTATTTTCATATTTGTGCTAAATGGACCCCATTATAGGGATTGAAATATAAAACCATTAAATATATAAATAAATGCTAATCTACACATCTCTAATATGTAATCAGCTCTCTCAAATAAATGAATCAAAACATTTACAGAGGGAAGAGATTGGGGCCCTGAGTTTCAGATCCATACAACCCAAGCAAAACATCAGTGCCTTACTGACAAATGTTCACTGGGGATGGATTACTTCTAAATTTCTAGCAATGTGTCACTCTTTGAAGGTGACTTAGATAATTCAATAAAATGAACTTCTGTCAATCTTTTAATTAAATGCTGGGACAGTGATGTTCCCCCTGTTGTTGCAGCAGAAATATAAGTGCACCACAGAAACAGAAGAAACACTTATTTACAGTTGATTATTTTCCAAATCTACCTTCTTCCATCAGCCTTTGTTTCTAGAATATATCACAGCAGGAAATGTCCTGAAAATGGCTCAGTGAACTTTAACTGTGGCATTTTAACAAGCCTAAATGATTTAAAGTTTGCACAGAGCTTGTTACTTGAGTGGGCACAATTAGTATGAAGGGAGCATTGCCTGATTGCGCCGAGCTTGAATTCTTCTGTTCTGACCCATTAGTTGCTGAACTGTGCACAGCCACTGCATTATTGCAGGCAGATAAGGACGTTCATTATTTTTAGTAATATCAGCAGAGAGACCCCAAGAGAGGAAGCACTTGGGTAATGGTGTTCTCCTCCCCTCCTTTCCTCTGTAATTGTTATCTAAGTTCAACATTTTAATAAGGCTATGAGCTCAGAGACAATGAGGAGATAATTAGTAATGTTCCCACAATTAACATGTAAGAGGACAAGATGAATCATGATCATTCACACAGTTGTTACGTTATGAAGCACTATAATAGTGTGATGCAAGATAAATGAATACTACTCTCTCACTCCAGACATTAGCCTAATTTTATATTTGGGGAAATTCCATTCTTCTTTGGTCCAATTGGATCTAGACAGTGATGTCTAATCACTGCTTTCATAATTCTATCCTAGACAGAAACCAAATTATGGAATTTCTTGTTACCAGCTCAATTGCTTAAATTTATTCTGTTCAAAAATCTGAGAAGCCAGTGACCAAGCACCTATTTTAAATGTGGAAGGTCTTAGGTCCAATCATCCACGCCTCCTGGAAGAATAGGAAGTTGTACTGCCTAGACCCTTGAGAGACACTGTTATTGCCTGACAATAACATTTGGCCAAATGGACCAACAATTTATCTCAGTATAATGCAGCTTTTCATAGTCAATATTCTGCCATACTCTCCTGCAAGCCTGTAAAAAGATGGCTATTTTGTGAAACTAAAGCACATTCTTACAAATATAACTTTTTTCTTTTCAAATTAAATAAATGCATCAAAATTAGCTGTTAATTTATTTACTGGGTAATCAGGCTTTCCATTTTTTTTCTTTTCTTCAGTAAATGAATTAGCATTTATGTAACCTGCTAACTGGGATAGACCATTAATTGTCTTCTTCCTCTTTCTCTTATGCTCTTCTCTCAGTTCACCAACTAATTTGCCAAAATTATGCTCTCGTTCCAAAATGTTTCACTCTGGCATTTTGTTCCTTGAATCATTCCTTCAAATAAATGACTTTAGATTGTGTCAATATACAGCTGATACTACTGTATCAGTTCTTTATAGCTGCACATGCTGGATTACTTCACCTCTTCCTTCCTTGCTTCCTTTTCCTTCTCAGATGTGATTGAGTAATATTGGTACTCACAGGACCAGTGTTTGGAATTCTTCATAAATTGAAGTTTGCCATATTTCTTTTATAATAAGCCATAAAAATAATCCATAGCTTGACAAAATGCTCCATGGCTAAGTCCTGGAATTGGCCTTCTCAGCCAACTGAACTGAAATATGTAGCATAAATTAATCCATGAGCAATACCAAGCAACTTATGGCAGTGGGCAGAAGTAGTGGAGAGTGGCTATGAGGGAGTAGGAAACTGCAGTGGCTAGTGACTGAGATAGCAAAATTGAATAGGTGGTGATTGAAAATGTATCAGAAAAGACATATAACGTTTATCTGCCACCCATTATAAAGTGAGATGAAGGTGGCCCACATGAAGGTTCAAAGGTATGGAATCCAGGTCTGATTCTAGTTTGCTCTATTTAAGTTTGCTCATGTAAGAGCCATTGTGTAGAGTGCAAACTCTGGGCAATTTTTTTCCCCATCAAATTCTCTTTTTTTCATAAAGCTTTATTAATTTTCAACATATAATTAAAACACAAAATACAGAATATAGAACAGATAGAATACAAGTCTAAAAAAGAAACAGGAAAAATTAAAACAGTGCAAAAGTAGACAGAAAAATATAAAAGACAGGTGACTTCTGACCTTCTCCAACACAGATATAAAAGCACATAAAAGATAATATCTTGCTATTAATTAAACATTTAGTAACATTATTTCTCTAAAATCAAACCGTTTTATCATCAAAACCCAAAATCAGTACTTCACTTTTTCTGTTACAAGCAAACAGTTCAAAAGCGGCTTCCAAATAGAAACAAATCCAGTTACAGTATTTTCTCTTACCAGTGCTGTCAGTTTAGCCATTTGTGCCAGTTCCATTAACTTAATCATCCAATCCTCCATTGAGGGAATTTGTGCATCCTTCCATCTTTGAACATATAAGAGTCTTGCTGCTGTTATCATATATAAGAACAGAGTTCCATGTTGCTTTTCAAATTGTTGGTCCATCAAGCCCAAAAGAAACAGCTCCGGTTTCAATTGTAAGTCTACTTTGAGAATCTTTTGAATAATAATACATATTTGATTCCAGAATTACTTAGCTTTTCCACAAGTCCACCATAAATGATACAAAGTTCCTTCACCCAATCAACATTTCTTGATTGTGTGTAGTCATATTCTTGATCAACATCTTTGTTTTTTGTTTATTTACGTCCAGCTAATGACCCAAATTCTTTTAATTTCTTCATCAAAAGTTCAACAACATCCAAGGGGTCTTGTAATATTAAAACTAAATCATCAGCAAAGGCCCTCAGTTTGAAGACCTCCTTCTTTATCTTCAAACCCTTTATTTGATCGTTTTGTCTAATGTCTCTATGCAGGACTTCCAAAACTAGGATAAAGAATAAAGGTGACAAAGGGCATCCTTGCCTTGTTCCTTTCTGTATATGACAACGCTCAGTTAAATTGCCATTTACAATAATACGTGCTTTTTGAGGCACATAAATTGATTTAATTCCTTGAATAAAATTATCTCCAAAGTCCATATTTTCCAAAACTTGGAACATAAATTTGAACTGGATTGTCCAGTTCAAATTTTCAAAGGTCTTTTCTGCATCTAAAAAGATGATAGCTGCTTGCTGTTCATTGTGGTGTTGTAGATAATTCTATAATGTCCAAACCTATTTTCACATTGTCTCTTAATAGCCTTTTGGGTAGAAACCCACATTGATCTTGGTGAATAAAGTCCTGTAAAATTTTCTTCATTCTTTCAGCCAATACTGAAGCAAATATTTTATAAGCATTGTTCAACAATGAAATCAGTCTATAATTCTTAGTTAAAGTAATATCTTGGCCTTCTTTGGTAAAAGTGCAATATTGGCTTCTTTCCAAGAGTCAGGCATTGCAGAGCCCTGCAAAATAGAATTCATCAATCTTTGAAAAGGCTGAGGAAGCTGATCCTCGAATCACCTATAAAGCACTTATATGCTGGCAAACCATCTGGACCTGGTGCTTTCCGCAGTTCTGCAACTTTTTATAGTTTCCATTTTTTCATATAATAATTTATGTGATTGTGAGAGTTTTGGTAATTTTTGTTTCTCCAAATACTCATCTATCTTTTCCAGAGAAACTTCTTGCCTTTTATACAAATTGGAAAAAAAAGTTGTGAAACAATTTCTTAATTCCTTCATCATCCATTAATTAAATATTTCCTTCTTGAATTTTTAATATCATTTTCTTTTCTCTTTCCTTCCTTAATTTATAGGCCAACCATCTTCCAGGTTTGGTGGCAAACTCAAAATGTCTCTGTTTAGCATAATTCAATTTTGTCTCAATTTCCCTCACAGTCAACATAGATAATTGTTGGTGTAATAATTTAAGTTGGTGTAAAATACCAGTATCTGCTGGGTTTTTCTGTAACTCAATTTATTTTACTTTAATTTGATCCAAGATAGTTTGCATTTTTTATTGATGCTTCTTTTTTATAGTACAATTATGGTAAATAAAATGACCTCTCATAACTGCCTTACTGGTGTCCCAGACAGTTTTTACGTCAGTCCCTTTGTCCAAATTGATGTCAAAAAAGTATTTTAAACTCTTCTTGCAATCAACCAAAATAGCTTCATTCAATCTCCATCAAAAAGCCATAGAAGATCTCCTTATTTTCAAACTGACTGGAAACCAAGTAATTCTTTGGTAAAATATCAACTTTACAAATGTTATTGGCTAAATTATTTGAAATCCATATCATGTCAATTCTTGAAAAGGTTTTATGTCTTTCTGAGGAAAAGGTATTTTCCCTTGCCAATCCATTTTTGTGTTGCCAGGAATCTACCACTGCCAAATTGTCTACCATGTCAAAAAAGGACTGTTTAAGCTTAATTTCCTTTTCAGATGTCCTGTCCAATCGTGGGGAAGTTACACCATCCTAGTAGGCACCCGCTTTAATATGAAAAAGACAATTCATTCAGAAGATGTCTAAAAATTTTACGTTTATACTCATTTGGTACATATATCCTCACAACAATAGATTTAAGTCCATTAAGCTCGACTTCCACTGCTACATATCTGCCATGTTCTTCAGAAAGTGATAAAAGTGGTTTCAATTGTGGTTTAACATATATTACAAGTCCATTTATCTTCTTCAAACTTGCTGAAATAAATTCCTCTCCCAAATTTTTATTCTTCAAATATTTAATTTTTTTTCCTTATATGAGTCTCCTATAAACATATCACATCATGGTTTAATTTCTTCAAATAATGATTTTCTTTTTAATTTTGTGCAGGGCATTTTCCCCATTCACATTTCAAGTAAGATGAGTGCAATCCATGATTAAGCAGACATCTCATCAAAGTCCTTGGATGTGGCACCCATGTCTACACCTTGTGGAGAAGATTCTTGGAGTCTAGTTCCAGGTGCACATTTCTCATCTACACCCTGATCCAAACTAGATCCATACCTCGCAAGAAAGTCCTTGGCCTTCTGTATGGAGGTCAGTTTGAATTTTTGTTGTTGGAACATAAAACTTACACCTTCCAATCTTTCCCATCGAAAAACAATTTTATTCTTCTTCAGAATATCTGTTTAAAAAGCATAGTCTTTTCTCTTCCTCAAAATCCTTACAGGAATCTCTTTCAAAACAATTATATCCACACTGTCAATATTTAACCTTGATTCAAAGTGAGTTTGCAAAATCTGGTCTCTTATTTTCCTTCTAGCAAAATGAACCAAAACATCTCTTGGTTTATTATTTACAGCTGCATATCTTGAGCTGATGCAAAAAAATGTATCTAATTCCTCCTCCATTCTGTCTTCCTCCCAATCCAATAATTTTGCCAAAGCCTATATTTTTTCAACAATATTCTCCCCTTTCACCTCAGGAACTCCTCTCAGTCTCAGACAAAAATCCATGTCCCTAAGTTCTAATAGAGCCATTTTATCTCGCTCTTTTTCTCTCTCTTGCTCAGTATTATCCATCCTAGTTTCTCACACCTCCACTCAATCTGTTACATGTTTCACTTCTCCAGCAGTTTTTTCCATATGATGTTCAATCTTTTTCTCAAAGTCAGAATATTTACTTTCCATCATTTGCTCAAAGTCAGAATATTTAATTTCCATCTTTTTCTCAAAGTCACAATATCTATTTTCCATTTTCTTCTCAAAATTAGCCAATATAACAAAATCTTAAAGTCAGTGGAAAAATACTAGAGACTGAGATCATTCAAAAACGAAAGTCTTGCCACTAGAGATGTTTACGGGAAGTATCCAATTAACTCATTAAGAAAAAAGCAACAATACTCTCTTTCTCATGATAACCATGAAAGTTCCAATTCCAACAGGACAGATTCATTAAATCCCAAAAGGAAACAATAAAAATAGTGCCAATTAAATCAAATAAATAAATAAATGAATCAAATAAAGTCCTTTGCTTCTATAAAATAGATCCATAGTTCAGCTTTCAGTTCTTTTTGCCCAAAACATAAAATACAAAACCAAGTTCAAATTCTCAACAGCTAAGTTTCAAAAATAGTGTAAAAGTTATTTTTGAGAAAGAGAAATCTCATCTCTGTGTTGAAAAAAAGCCTCTTTTAAACAAAGAAAAGGCATATAAATTGGTGCATTAAGAAATGGGGTAGTCAGTTTTAAAGTCCATTTAAATGGCTGCAGCGAGGCTTGGGAAAGGATGACAATCCCACCTTCCAGCTGATCACTCACCCCTCGATCTATAAACTCCATCTATGATCTTCTGGCTATGACCAGCCATCCAGAGGACACATGGGGTAATTCCTAGGGTTCTACTTTATCCAGGGAACACTTTTGGGCTCCTGGGAATCCTGCCTGAGCCCTAAAATGCTGTGCTGCCAGGTCTACTTGCGAAGCTAATTCACAAAGAGATTTATTTATTTATTTATTTATTTATCTATCTATCTATCTGTTTATCTATCAAATTTGTCACCGCCCATCTCCTCCGACCGGAGGGACTCTGGGCGGTTTACAACACAGAATAAATATACAATAAAAACTCAAATAAATACACGGTAAAATTCCAATAAAATCCCATTAAAACCAAAACAATTTCCTAACTAGAGATGGGAATTTTCCTAGCAAAGAGATGCTGTTCAAAACGCCATTCCCACTGGAAGTCCACACATTTTTTTTTTAAACTGGGTGATTCATTCCTTAATGTCCTCTTAGGAAATAAGCATGACTGGTCACCTGTTTAAATAGAATGGTAATACAGTAACTATTTTATAGTATTTGTCAATTATACTAAAGATATTAAATCTGAACACTTTTCTGCTTCTTCCATGCACGCTTTGAACCTTAAATTCTTGAGACAAATATTTTGCTCATTTCAAAGGCCTGACAAATCTAGCAGACTTTAATTTTCAAAGGGAGTACAGGTATTCTGTGGACAACAAAAATATAACTCTATTAATATTTACTATTCTCCAAATGCATTCTTTCTGTGTAACTGCTATAAATATCTGAGTGTCAGAAGAACATACAGTAAGTTTGATGAAAGCTCAACAGAATTTCTAGTGGAGTAAATTATAAGATATTTTTCCTTCAGTATCAAAAGTTAATCCATCAAGCAAATGTACAGTGTAACGTAATTCTTTTTCCCAAAACACTGCCTCATGAATGTAATTGATAAAAGAATTTGTCCGTTTGCCTTCGTTAAAAAGGTGGATATTTTTACTTTAATTTCTATCTCAGTGCTCCCTGAAGAACGTATAGTTCAGTTTATCACTATTGATTCACATCCTTTGTTTCTTAAACCATCTGATCACTTGTGGGAAAGACATGTCAGCAATAGCAGCTATTACGTACACAGATACTGCAGAAGGCTTCTTCAGCTATTTGTCTGCATTCACAAAAGCCTGCAACTAGGAAGAGAAGGGACAGGCAGACTTGTCCCTTTCTTTTTCTTACCTTCATGTGTTTTGCTTTCTCAGAAAAGGAGGTGTATCCATATTAGCTTAAATGTGTTTATGATTTTCTGCGAGATCCAGGACTCTTCATCATTTGGGTCTCAGATGATATGGAGGTTGCATAGATGTCAGAAAGAATAGGACTTGCATACACAGTTCCATTCTCTGCCTAGCTTCACGCCCACATACATGGAGGTGAATGCCTGAAGTATATCATTATTATTATTATTATTATTATTATTATTATTATTATTTTCCTATATATCTTATACTGATTTCATTCCCCTTTTATGATATTATGGGGAAAAGAAAAAGAAAGACTGGTATAGTTCATAAAATAATAAATGTACAAGCAATTGTTCTGAGGTCATGTTATAAGGTTATAATGCTTCTAATATTGCCATCTGCTATCTTTCTGCAGGACCTAATCGGAAACTAATGCTTCTAATTTTCTATACATATCTTAGTTTTTCATTATGATTTTGTGAGATTCACATTCATCTACAGTATTTTGATAGACTCAGTTGGACAGAAAGGGAAATTTTATTGAAATGTGTTACTCGCAGTGCAAAAAGCACAATTATGCTTTGCAGTTCCGCTAATAACTATGAAATCCCAGCTTACATATGTAGATATATGTAGTTCCCAGAGACAGCTAGTTTGATTTTGATTTTTCAATCTGTTTATACACACACACCATTTCACAAGGAAAATTATCAGTTGAAACAGTTGACCTAGTTGGTGTTGCAGAACAGCAAAATTTTCACATGTCTCTTTGGCACAGTGTACAGCTTCCACTTTGATATATGAAGCAAAGGCAAATGGGTTACACAATGAATCACTAGTAAGAGTCATTGAACTCAGTCCAATACTATCAGCAGAAATTTAGTTGATCCAATCAAAAATAAAGGGAATGCACATAACAACCAGCTCTCCAGAAATACTTAGCTTTTTTGCAGTTACCTCCAGAGATCCTAAGATCATTTACAAATCATTCAAAACACTGATATGTATGTTCATTGTTTTTAATGGACAACCTCACAAAATCTGCCCATATTTTGATTTTGTTTAGTTGTGTCCTACTTAAAGTTCTGTTACTTCAAGTCTATGCAATTAAGCCAGGAGGAAAGAGATGCTATCAAACAAAAGCACATACATAAATAGTTGGTCTGGATGATTACACCAGCAGGTCCAGATTAACAGTTTGTTTTCTCAATATATGTGCATGAAAAATGAAGTCTGCTTTATATTCTGAATATACAACAGTATCGAAGGTCACTTTTTATAACATTTAATGCCTCAATGAACTTAGTGTTAAATACTTCAGTGTTACTTACATTTATTTTGGCCCCTGGATAAATTACAGCCAAATAAGACTGTAATGATAGCACTGCCTTTGATTTATCTCTCTAAAAACACTTAATCTAAATGCCTTGGTGAAAGATGCAATAAAATATATTGCACCACTGAAGAGGTTCAATCTGTTATTATTATTCTTAAGGTTGTGTCAGCATTTATGTTTCCATTATATGTCCTGTTTACCTGAAGTAATATTTTACCTATTAAAATTTCACTTGGGTTGGAAATATATATGAGGTGTGTAAAGCATTATTGTTCAGTCCAAAAGGAAGGTTTTGTCCTTTAGAAGTATATGAAGTAAAGATGGTTACAACAAGGAAGTGAAAAATATTCCATCCATGGAATTATGTACTTGGATACATGAGTTATTGGACACATTTGTTTGAAAAATAACTATTTGCAAGGGGATGTACTTGTCATTCTTAATTAAACAGGGGGAAACTGCATCTTAGTAAAAGTTACAGGTGGTGTCCTACTATATGTAGACCTGTATGTGCTAATATGTGTATGTGTTTCTCTACCTATCATCTATCTAATTCTAGGAATAAAAGAGGACTCAGATTGAAACAATAAATCAAGTTAAAATGTTAAAACTGCCCAGAGTCTCTCTGGTGGGAGGAGATGGTGGTGGCAAATGTGATAGATAAATAAATTAATTAATTAAACCTTCCTTGTATTTCTCAAAATTGCAGGAAACTTCTCTTTTTATACCTTATTCTCAGGATTGAGAATCCCTTTCTCTCAATAGTATTTATCATTTACTGTATTGCTGGAAATGGTGGAGGTTTTGTTTTGGTTTTGTTTTTGGTTACACATCTTTCCAGCATTCTGGAGCTTCCCTAGGGGCCTTCAGTGCCCAATATGAAAAGCTCAGTGGGAAAAATTCCCACCTAACCCTTGGAATTTAATGGAAGAATGGGAAGCTGTGAAAGCAACAGATTCCTATATCTTACAAAAAAGATGCAAGATTCATAACTGAATGTCTCCATTCTACCCATGAGAATTATACTGATTTCTCGTTTGAGAATCCCATCACTCTCAGGCTGGAGCTGACTAGATTGGGGCTTCCCCTGGACTTTCTGCCAAAAGTTGGGTTAGTGACCCATCACAGAATAACTAAAATATGGCTGTCCCTGAAGAGGAGTTTGCTATTCACTCTTGTGAATAAGATGAGGAGAGTACAGTGGTATATCCATAGCACTCAACAAAGGTCATCACCTAGATGATCTTTGGTATACAATCCCATAGCACATGCCCAAACCACCCAGCCTGGATCCCTAAGTATCTTCCAGGGTGGTTCTTGCAGCTTGCAGGAAATTCTAATACTTGGAAGCACTTTGATCAATGCTGGGTGGAGAATGCTGAGGGAAGCCTATTTCAGCAACTGCCCGAACACAGTTTGAAGCCACCCAAACTACAACATCAAGGCAAATCAGGTGGACTCTTTGGCAAATCACTTCCATTGCCCAAATTGCCTCACTAAAGAAAATCTATGTCTTATATAAGCTGGAGAGATCTTAAAGGGTATTTCACTTTGACTAAAATTCCCTTTGCACTGGAGGTCTGTTGAATCCAGATTTATATTTCACTAACATCATTGTATCAGTTAGCATTTAGCTGAAGCAATTTAAAAAAAAATCTGTGGATGGTGTCTTATATCAGCAAACAGCCAAATTTGAATTCCTGTCCTTTTATTAAAACAAATATGATCAGTATGTAGCAACTGAGATTTTGAGCATTATGTGATGCCAAGCATCATACTGCACTTGTTGGTGTCTTTTTTTTTAATTGCCTTAATATACAAAAGGGGGAAATGAAATGAAAGAAATGAAAAAGAGAAAAATAAACACAGAAAGAGAAGAAAAGGAAACAAGAAAAAAATTGCATTACATATAGGAAATCATTCAGCCCAATTTTTAAACACATCATTAAAACTTGATCACACGGAACAATATTGATCAGTCTTTCCATTATGTGGACAAAAAGCCAGCTGATAAACAGAAAGCAAACATATATTGGCAGTCCAAGATAGTAAATCTAGGGTCATGCTGTCTACCAAACACTAAAGAGTAATATTATTTGTACCTCCATCCTGAATCCATAATTACTGATAGAGCAATAAGTTCCAAATTTTTGTTCAACCATTCAAGAACACATTCCTATATGTTAACAGTACTGACCTTTGTAACGCCAACAACAAACCTATAGATACTAAACAAACTTTGTAACACCAACAACAAACTTATAGATACCAAAACCAAAACAGAGAAATTGTGTGAGAAGACCAGATCATATGATCAAGTGCCCCTCACTCATTACAGACAACATAGTGAGGCTGACAACCAGCCCTTTTAAAACATTCTCTGGGGTGCCAATAAACATTAAAAAGAACTTTGAATGAATTAGTCTCATTTTAAAATTACAATATACTTGTAATTATATATCTTCAAGACCCTTGGTAGCAGTTCAGAATCAAGACCAAAAAGGTTCATCGGCACATCCTTAAAGAAACTGTCGGCACATCCTTAAAGAAACTGTCTTTTCCTCAGCTTTCATGGTAGCCATGTGAACCTAGGAAGATACGTTTTTGAGTTAAGAAGGTGCTGACAAAGTGCAACAAGGCATTTCAAACTGACTTTGGATGCCTCCTTAACTCACACATATTTTTGTGGGAAAGGGCAGCTAGGGAAATATAAGATGAAGCTTCTTAAGGATTCAGATCCAAAACCCTGAACATCCCTACCCCTTATCTCCTGATTTGTTAATCTTGCTAATCCAACTTTTTATATTTGGAAAGAACTAATATTACCTTTTTAACTGTTTATTTTTTAAAATATTATAGACTTTGAATAATTCAAAATACATCCCATTACTGATAGTACTTTGAGAGTTTTATGATCTCTGCATCTGGACCAAGTTGTAAACTAATAATAATTGCAATTTTTATATATCAGTATCTCATAACAGGCACCGAGTCACAGGTTGCATTCAATGTATATATTTAGACTGGTCTCAAAAACAAATGTTAATCTAGCCATCTTCTAATTAAGCCAGTACAACAATATGTTTTTCAAATAGTTTCTTTTTTATGTTGAATCCTCTCTTTTTAAATTCTTCAAAACTAAAGAACTTATTATTTGTATTTGTTTTATAAGGATGGGATGTGTGTGTATGCAGATTTAAAGCTGATCATGTATACATTGGATACAAAATCATTCTGAAAACTCCCCCTTTTTTTTTCTCTGTACTTGTTAATGTTTGTTTGAGATAATTTTCAAAAAAATTAAACATTTCCTTTTGGAATTTCATTGTCTCATTTAGCTCATTTTAAGAAAGAGGAGAGAAACATACACTTGAATGTGCACTTTTAGTAAGGGCAAATAATATTTTCACATTCCAGTCATGTGTACATCTTTGCCAAGGCTCTGCAAAATATCTGCCCATAATAAAGCTCACCTTTTAATCACAAAACTCATTTTTGGGTGTTGAAAAGAATCTTGTCTTTAGATCATTTTTTGACTTTTTTTTAAGAACAATTAGAGCTTTTCTTTGTTCTCTTCCTAACAAGGGAAACTAATTTCCAACAGCATGTATTCGTTTGAGATCTATGCACTATATTTAATATTCTTTTTATTAAAATGCACATTTTAAAATGCACATTTGAGACCCTTTATTATGATTTTGGATATGGAAGGCAGTGGAAGATGAGAACACTTCAAAAACGGGCAATAAATTGTTTGCATAATCAGGGACTCAGTGGCTTATTATAAATTCATTTTCCTTACAACCATGTTTTTAAAAAGATTAAGTTCCATGCTGTAATTGGGATTCACTTCAATATCAAACAAGTTTCATTCTTCAAGTGCATTAATGTTCTTGTCCATTAAAACATTAATACATTCTTATCCCATCTCTCCCCTTTATCTGTACTTTTGAAATAATTTAAGTTACTTACAAGTTTAGGATTATGGCCATCCATGACAGTGTGTTTCATACATGGAACTTTAATGATATCATCACAGTTTACTATACATTTAAGATTTAAAAAACTCTACAAAACCTTTCAAATGTGTTGGATGACATTCCAAAGCAACAAAAATTAAGGAAGAATAACTTTGTACATCTTATGTTTAGAATTTTATATCACTGTCTTAGTTTCTGACAGTTCATTCAAAGTCATGTTTCACTACAACTACAGTGTGAATGCTCCACTCATTGCTTGCTTATATCTATGTATAATGTCTTATGAAAAGTGGTTCTAAGGAAATCTTTCACCATCTGAAGTGGTCCATCTTTTCATCTCAACAGAAGACATCATCTACTGCATCCCAAGGAGGTTTCTGTAAGCAAGGAATTCAACTTTTTAAAATTAATTTGTATTAGGAGAATTAAGTTGAAACTAAAGTTTTAACAACAGAGACAACCAATTAATAAATGGAAGTACACCATTTAAAGGGCATTGAGGATAAGAAATGTTTGTATCGTCCTGTCCTTCCTGGGATTTTAAACACCTTTTCAGGCAATGGGAAGAAATATATTTAGATCAGCTCCAAATTATTTTCATGTCAAAGATACCAAGCATGAATCCTATATAGACTTATACAAATTTAAGACTTCTCACAGCATTCTCCATTGCCTAAAAATGATCTTATGAAAAAAACATGTCCAGATGTCTATGATCTGTAATGCATTTTGTAACTGTTGTGTGAAAGGTGAAAGGTCCCCTGTGCAAGCACCGAGTCATGTCTGACCCTCTGGAGGGATGCCGCTTTCACATTTTCTTGGCAGACTCTATCGGGGTGGTTTGCCTTTGCCTTCCCCAGTTGTCACCTTCCCCAGCAAGCTGGGTACTCATTTCACTGACCTCGGAAGGATGGAAGGCTGAGTTGACCTGAGCCAACTACCCGATACTCCAGCTTCCGCTGGGATCAAACTCAGGTCATGGGGAGAGTTTCGGTTGCAATACTGCTGCCTACCACTCTGCACCACATGAGGCTCATTGTAAATGTTACTTCCTTAAAAATTCATACATGGTACTTTACATGAGACTGGGAATAATCTCTAGTTTTAATGGCTTCTCGTACTCTAGTCAGAAAAATGTATAAAGTCTGGAATGATAAAAAGAATATTTAAATTATCTCCCCTTGTTAATATAGTCATGGTTTCCATGATTAAAATTATAACATATTTTGAAAAAAGGTAGAAGGTATTGTGAATCGCATTGTGGTTGTGCAATTGCTCAGTTGTTTTTGAGTCTTTGTGAACATTACCCCAGGACTTTCTGTCAGTAACTGTTTCTTAAACTGCTGATAAGTTTAGGATTGGATCATCAGCTGTAGTACCTGTATCTATTGTTTTGACTGGGTTCAATTTTGCTAAGCATCAGGGTCTTCCCCAATGGCTCTTGCCTTCACATTATGTGCCCAAACTATCTCAGCTGTAGTTCATTATTACTGCTTGCAATTAACAATCTAGTTTTACTTCACATAGTATTGTTTTATTTATTTATTTTTATTGTGGTCCCAGATACTGTCAACAACATTCTCCAGTACCACAATCCAAAGGCTTCATGTTTTGTTTGTTCAGCACTTCTGACAATCCAACTTTCACAGCCATATGTTACAGCTGGGAAGCTATAGCCTCAACAATATGTAACTTTTTTCTCAGTGTGATGTCTTTGCACTTTAATATTGTGTCAAGAGTTGCCATAGCCTTTTCCCCACATAGCAGTTCTTTGTATTTCATGGTTACAACACCATCCCTGTAGTGTTTTCACCTAGGAAGGTATCTTTTTTCTTCCTACATTGTTTGCATTGGGTTGGCATTGCCTATTGACATAATCTTGGGGGGAGGGGGGAGATATTGAACAGCAAATCAGCTTTTGTACTCTCTTTTTTTTTACTTTCAACAACACTCTTTAAGTCTTCCTTTCTTCCAGCCATTAAAGTGGCATCATCAGTATATCCAAGACTTTTTCTCCCAGCAATCTGAATTCCAATCTCTATTTTTTCTAATCCATATTCCTCCTTATATATTCTGTAGATGTTAAAATTGTGACAATATATAACCTTGGTGCACTCCTGTCTTAATGTTGAACTCTTTAGATATACATATTATATTCTAACTGCCTCTTTTTCATAAAATTTCTTCAATAGGCAGATAAAGCCACAGCCACAGCCATGTTTTTAAGGACTATCCACAGTTTGTTGCAATCTACATAGTCAAAAGACTTTGTAGAATCATTAAAGCAAACATAGGTGCCTTTTTGGACTTCCCTTGATTTTTCCTTTATTCATTGCTTGTTAGTGATATGATATTGGGTGTCCCTGCCTATTCTGAATCCGGCTTCTATATCTAGCAGTATGAATCATATGAACTGGAAAAGTTTGGGTAAATATCTTATTAATCAGTGAAATAGGTGTGATTTTTTGGTAGTCTGAGCATTCTTTGGCACTAACCTGTTTTGGAATTGAATATAGATTTATCTTTTCCAGTCCCTTGACCATTATTGAGTTTTCCATATTTGCTTACAAATTGCAAGTAACATTTTAATTGCATCATCCAGTAAGATTTTTAAAGTTCTGCCATTATTTCATCAACTCCTACAGCTCAGCTGTTAGCAGTGTTTTCTAGGGCCCATTTAACTTCATTTTCCAGACTATTTGGCTCCAGTGATAAAACCTTTGTACTTATCACTGATTTGAGGACCTTTTTGTGCATTTGTTCTGTATAGTTGCACTAATTTTCTTTATAATTTCTTTATCTGGTAGATGTTTACTTTTTTCTTTTATTATGTCCATCTTTCCATAAAGGATTCCCTTGATTTATTTAATTTTTTTAAACCCCACACAATTCTTATCCCCAGTTTCTTTGCATTGCTTATTGCTTTGTCTCTTCTTGCATTTAGTTGGGCTCCTCAGTACAGCAGCCATCTGACAACACCATAAAGGTACTATCAAGTTGGTAACTAAAAGAAAAAAGAAACCAAATAGCATTACTTTTTTTTAAAGCTTTATTAATTTTTTTTTCAAATATACATAAAACCTAAAAAGAATGAAACAAAAGAGCCTATAAAGAAAAGGAAAAAAATAGTATTACTATTTTATTTTCATGGCTGGCTAAAATTTAATTCTCTCAGCATCATTTATGCCTCTCTTGTCATTTGATAAAGTTTATTATGTGAGAATAAAAACTCTAGTAAGTTCCATATCATTCCTGTAGATGGTTACATTTGTTAACATCCAACAGTAGGCAGATATTTTAAAAGATTATTGATCCATGTAACTCCATGGGGATCACATACCCCTAGAATAAAGACATTTAAGAGGTATGAGAAGTAAACAACTGAAATAATGTATAGGTTGAAAAGGATGCAGTATATTTTGTTTACTTTAATTGCTATCATTTTCTGCCACTGGCTAGAAATACACCAGCAAAGTTTATAGAGTAGAACATCATAGATGGGAATAAGTGTGTTCACAAAGCCGCTTTTTTTTCTTTTTTTTCATAACAGGAGGAATATGCAATAATTCCATTGTAACAGCCATAACTTTTAATAAACTGGAATATGTCTATTGTAAGATTATGGAGGTGGAGAGGAAGCTAATATGCTGACTCAGAAGCTTGCATTCCATCAATAATCAGAAAGAAAACTAAAAATATGACTGGCAGCCAATTCAAGAAACTACTACTTCTAAGGTTATCCAATATGAATAAAGGAAAGCAATTGTAGCTAAATCCTGGTACATCTCTATGTCCAAGGCAAGCAACATCACCATGAAAATAGGCATTGTGTGAACTTCCCTTTCACAGAATGTAGATTTGGAAATGTGCTGAGCACCTTCTGGAACACAGAAGCCATAATGTCACTGTTTAAACTAATATCAATTTTTTTATATGCTCCCTTCCCTTATTACTCAGTGAAAGTAAGCAACACAAAGATAGCTTCATGGAATTTACTTCAAACTGCATTTGGTTTTGGCAACTAGTTGGAGTTGGGTTGGTAGTGGACCTTCTTGAGAATACAGTAGAAGCCTTTTGGGGGCTACAGATGTAGAATGATAGAATGTATGGGTTGGAAGGGACATTGGAGAGCATATAGTCCAATTCCTGGCCAAATTAGGAAACTACTCCTGCAGTATCTCTGACAGATGGCCATCTAGCCTTTGTTTCACCACTTGCAGCAAAGGAAAGCCCAGCTGCCAAGGCAGTCTGTCCACTATTAAACAGCTCTTACTGTTAGGAAATGTTTCTTGATGCCCCACTAAAATCTAATTCCTTGTAATTTAAATCCATTGTTTCTTGTTTTAGCTTCTGGAACAATACTGAACAATTATGCATCATATTGTACATGACAGCCCTTCAGATATCTGATAACTGCTATTATGTCTTCCTACTGTCCTCTCTTCTCCAGTATATATAAACCTACACATGATTAGGCTGCTGTTCCTGCAATGGGATTTCACTTTGTCATCTTCACCCTGCATCTGGAAGGTCTTCCAGTAATTCATAGCATATCTTTGGGGTTTTACAGGACTTAGAGGAAGGAAGGAAGAGAGGAGGAAGGAAGGAAGAATCTAGGGAATTCTACATATAAACAAATCATAGGGGGAGGGAGGAAGAAACTCTTCTATCAGCAGTGTCCATTCAACTGGCAGACATCATTGTGAATATCACAGTGTATTTTTATTTAATGTTGGCTTTATCAACAATGTTACTGTTTAAATATTTTATCGGGTCTAAGCTTGTCAGTTCTGCTAAGTTAAATAAATAACACAGAAATTTTCCAATGGCCTTTATCCTTTGTTTGTGGTGAACTTCAATAAGCTCTATCATTAAAATATTGGATTCTTGTTTAAACACAGGAAGACTCTAGGATACTTACTGTATTAGACTGCAAAACCTGAAGTTCAATTCATAATTCATACCATAAGTATGATAAAAGGAAGCAAAGAGAAGGGGATAGAACCATTTTAAAAATATATAATTTTAAGATAAATTTGACATTTTAACTGTTAATTGTTTAGCTCTATGTTTCCTACTGATAATAAAACTTTAGTGCAATTATTTTTCCAAATGGGGTCTCAAGACTATATAGAAAAGGGTTAATTATGTTATACTGCAGAATCTTTATAAAGTATTTATGATTTTTTTCTCTCATGGGGGAACCTGAGGAAAAGTTTTAAAAGAAAACAAAAATCCTTTTCATTTGTTACTCTTTTTTTTCCCCTCCCAACTGTACCCTATCTCGGTACTGACAGATAAACAGAGTTAATTTGGCCTCAAATGAAGCATAAGCTGGCCTCTCTTGTGACAGTGCAAAACTGACCATTATCTGCTCTGCAGAAAGTTCATATACTCCATATTTTTCAGATGCTGGGTATTTTCTTTGCAGAATAGGTATCACTCATTGAATTAGACCTAGTGGAAATAAACAGTATTCCTTTATATCTTCTCTGATCCCATATAATTAATTCCCAGAGTTTCAGATTCTTTCTCAATTCCTTTTTATTTCTACATAGCATATTCCCTTGGCAAAGCGAAGCAATGCTGTTGTAAAATTTGAAATGCATTGTACGTATAAAGTGCCTGACAGAACATCACTTTTTTCCCCATCCTCAGTAATTTTATATACCAAGAAATATCCCTGAATGTGTGCAATAATTTCTAGATCCTAACTCTTCAAAGATATGTAGAAGTTTCCAGACTACAGTAGTTTATTCTAAATCTCTGATGATGACACAGAATTTTTTTTAACTTGTTCTAAACAATATTATCCACAGCACCATATAATATTAATAGTTGTGCAGTAAGAGATCCTGTTTTTGCTGGATGACATTTTGCTCTGCAAGAAAAAAAAAACATTTTTTTGTTTTTTGTTTGTAAAACAAAAAGAAAAATAACACATATTTTAAAATAAATATATATTTTTTTCTTTTATATATCATGAAATACAAAGACATGTAACACAAAATGCAAAACAAAAAATATTTAATCAGGAGAAGCTGAGGTGTTTCATGATGGTATAAGGCAAGAATTATAGTGCAACTGTATTGGTAAGTACTCGGAAATAAGTCAAAATCAAGTTTTAGTTTGGTTACTAACCTATGTAAAAAAACAGAAGAAAATATGTGCTGAAGAGATATCAGTAACAATGTAATATATGAGCAAACTTCAAATAATAATGTAAAGTGACCCTCTGGCCAATACCTGACAAGTATGACCTGCACTCAAAAGAAAAGTGGCAACTTTCAAAGTGGTTTCATCATATTAGCTGGAGAAAAGGTTAGTCACATATTGGGTATCAGGCCAACCTTGATATTGATTGATTGATTGATTGATTGAATTTATATAGCTGTCCATCTCACCTGTGTGATTCTGGGTGGCACACACAATTAAAATAGCAAAGGCAAAAAAAAAAAAAAAAAAACCCACTATCAAACCACTTACAATAAAACTTTTGAAAACAAAACAATTAAAAACTAGACAGGAGAGTGCAATTAAAATCTTACACACAATACAACCATTTTGCAGGCTCCCTGTTTCCCTGGGATCCCCAGGCCTGATGGCAAAATCAAGTCTTCAGCACCCTTCTGGAAGGCCCATATGCATATGCATATTAGAAGTTGCAATAGAGAAGAATATGAACTATTGTTTTATCTGGCCCAGTGTCACAGGCATACGTCCTCTCAGAATATAATAACCTCCTAAATCATCCTTGGGGAATGCAGGCCTTTGGGAGACTGTGCCATAACTGGGCCAACAGTATTGAGAAAGCCTTTCCTGATCATTGCAGAGTAGGGCCATGAAAAGGGGTGTTGCAGCTGATCTTAAGGCACAGGTTGGAAGGAGTGAGGTTTTTTTTATTAAGTACTTAAGCCACTTAGGACTTTGAAGACTAAAATGGGTGCCTTAAAGTGGCCCATTTTAACATTTTAATGTGATTCCACTTCTGGTTTTATAAATGTGATTTCATGTTGTAGGACTATGCATTCTAAACTGCTGTGAATCATTTATGTTTGGCAATATATAAGCATAGTTGATAAATGAGGAAGTAAATAAATCAGGTGCCTTTTGTACAGCATTCTTTTAGGAAATGCTAATATAAACTCATGTGAAATATTCTAAGGTTTTCATGAGTATGAGTGATATGTGAAGATCAGTTCCTTATATCTTAATATTCATTTGCCTGGCAAACTATCAGTATACTCCCAATTTGCTTCTGGTTGCTATGCAAGGTGCTGGTTGTCACCTATCAAGCCCATCGTGGCATGGGGCTGGTTTATTTGAGGGACTGCCTGCCTCCAATTGTTTCTATCTATCCCATTGGGCCCATCCCATCTATTAGAAGATGTCACCTAACAGGATGCAGGAAGCATGCGTTTTCTCACAGTGCCTGCCCTTTTCAACTCCATACTACTCAAGATTGGGTTGGCCCCCACCTTGCTGGCTTGGAAAACCCTTAAAATCAGGCTGTTTTCCCAGGCATGTGGGTTGGGAAATTAATGAGCCAAAGATGTGTGATTGATTGGTTATCTTCTGCTGCCATTTTATGCTTTTGAGGTTTGGGTTATTACTGCTTTTTACTATTTCACATTACTGTTACTATATTGATATAAAATTCACCCAGAGATGGACAGCCATATAAATCAAATTAAATAAATAAATACTCCATAATTCCACTTAGCACAAGCAAATTTGTAAACAGTTTTGATTAAGAGGAACACTTTGAGATTTAGTTGTCCTTTCATGGACATACATGGATTCATCTTGGGAAATATAGGGATATTTTATATTTAATTTTTTTTTAAATAGAAGTAAAATTAGCCCCAGCAAGGAGTAGAAATAATTTTTGAGGGGAAGCTGACCCTAGTGAATGAGATTTTTAAAAGCCTTTTTGCCCTTTCATGAACATGAATGAATTCATACAGAGGGATAATTAATTAAAACAAATGAAGTAGAATTAGCCCCAGCTAGGAGCAGTAGAGATTTTTCAAAGAAAAGCTGACCTCAGTGAATAAGATTGGTGTGTTACTGATAAATCTTGAGGTTATCATTCTTTCTGTCGTCTTCTGTAATTATGAAAAATTACAGTATAAAAAAAATATTGCCTACAAGTGAGAAAACTTGGTGTAAAGGTTGATGTGTCGCAATTCATTATTCAAAAAATGAATGTGACATGTAAAGCATTATGAAGCTTATCAAGATGCAGTTCAAATGGCAAATTGCCATATTATTTATGTGTTGCATGTAGAAGAATAATGCCCTTAGGACGTTATATATGATTCTGTGCCGATCTACTGTATCCAAATAAGACAGATGAGAAATGTAGAGAAGGAGCAACCTGCTGATTCATTGATCCAGAGCCAAATAAATACCCTGAAACTGGTGGAATCCACAAAGCTTCTGAGGGAAGCGTTGATTCTTTCTTTCTTTAATCATTTCTAGCCACTGGAGCAGTGTTTCTCTCTCTCTCTCTCTTTTTTTTTAAATCTTTTTTAAAAATTGTTACTTTCCAATATCTTCTTCAGGTGAGAAAAAGATTTCCAGTTAATAAAGGAAGAAGCCATTTTTGTTTGTTTGTTTATTGCAATACAATGACTTAGGAAGGGGCAATATCTTGTCATGCATAAGTCCTTCCTGAAATATTTATATAGTTTTTCTTAAATTGCATTGGAGATGGGTCATTTTTAAGCAAGGCTTTGTTCCCCTTTATGGCACTTAATTTTATTTAAATTGGGAGTTGGTAGCATTTCTATAAAGAACCATGTAAGTATGGAACAAAAAACTTTTTACGTTTCTGAAAATGGTTACAGAGAAAGTCACAAGCTTCACCTGCATAATCCCAAAGGCTGCCCCAGAATGTATAAGATAGATATGTAGTAATTCTTCTCCCAGAGTTAGAAAGAGAGAAGTGATCCTGGAAAGAGAAATCTGACCCTTCAGAGCTCCTGTAGATATTTATAAAGTGTTTTGCCTCCAGTCAGAATTCTAGTTTGAAAGAAAGGGGGGTATCAAGAGACCTCTCTTTCTTAACCTCACTCATCTTTCCAGCTGACACACTGGAGGATTCCCTTCACAGGTGGAACATGATGGCCAATCCATCTCCTTTGAACCCAAACTGCAGGTAGGCACACCAGAGGGGAGAAAAGCCTTGGACATTCTCTTACTTAGGAGGAATCTCTCTGTCCCTGGCTTTCCCAACTGGAACACTTTGTCTCCTATCTCCTTTTTGTCTTTTTAAATTACTGTTGACTGACAAGTAATCTTTTACTTTAAAGCTTTGCCTCTATCTTACTAAAAACGGTTAGTTTTATTTGTTTGTTGGTTTGTTTGTTTGTTTATTTAAACCTCTCTCCTTTTTATCTCTTCAAGTTGCTACTAACTTCCTTCTCCTCCCAGCCATTTCTTCCAGGAGTGGTATCTTGGGTCAAGCCTCTTTGTGTTAAGCAGTCTCTAGGTCTGTTCTTTGTACCCCACAACTCCACACCTTTGATATCTTTTCCAAATACAAAGTGTTTTTTCCACTCACATCCTCAGAATAACCTCCCCCCACCATTTTATTTTGCTTCCAGGTTCTGCGTTGTCTACTAAGAACCCCATATCTCATCCTCTGGTCTAATAACTTTATTTCTCCCCTGCTTATTTTTATATCCAAGGCCTTGTTCCTACATCTTTCTGTTTAAGAACCTGGGTACCCAGATTCCTAGCACCCACGTTATTTCCTTGCTTTTTATAGCAAACATCTACAATCTCCATCAGTTCCATTCATTCCTTAACTTTACTGCAACTCACAGGTTACATTTACAACAGAATATTATTTAAAAGTAAATATAAGATCTAGATGCATGCCCATCATATTTAATTGTTTTGTTTCATAAAAACAGTACTGCAATATTAAATAGCTAATGTTGTTTTAGAATTATAATATGATAGTATTATGCAATGGATATTATCCTTTGATCCTTGAACTGGTATTATTCATGGAATGAATTCCCTCCCTTTTCCACCAATCTCTATGTCCCCCCAAAATTGCTTCAGAAGGTTGAGTGACTCAACAGAAGAAAATCTAAGCATTCAGTGTAGGAAACCCACTGAGTCAAATATTCAAATAATAGAAATATATTTTTGTGCCCAGATTTAGCCTATTCACTTCTTTCACATTTCATATTAGCAATCTGCTAAGAAAGTATAAGTAAACAATAAAAGAGTACAGTACAGCAAGTTCAAGGGAACACATTGAATGAGGATGAAGCAAAATAAATACTCTTTAGAAGACATCCACATCCTGTTTTTGGAAGTCATCTTCTCCTAAAATTGGGAATGAACCTTTTGTTTGATATTGTATGCACCAATCACAGCTATAGTCCCTACCGTGCTGCAGAAATTTTATTCAAACACGTGAGAAAGCAAGAGATCAAAGCTCAGGAAACCACTCTGACTGCCTCTGCCTTTTTTCTCTCATTGCTCCATTTTCCTCAGCAGGTTGTTTGGCTTCAAAGAGAAAACGGAGCCCAGAGTTATCCCACAGCCTCTCATGTCTCTCAAAAGAGCTTCCTGTCTTTGGTGCTGTTTGCTTTCTTTCCCATAACTCTGGATAATGGTCAGAAAAGAGGAAGCACTGCACTTTTCTTGGATATACATATCTAAAATGCTTTTCCCCTAATTTTAGGACTTTATTTCAAATAATAGAGTAGGTAAAGATGCAACTAGTAAAGATATTACAATGCCATGATCAGCCTAATATACAAATTGCATGCACTGTAAGGATAAGAATATTATTTGCTTAGGTGCATCATTAATATTTGTACTGTGTTGTCAGGAACACAGAATGTGAGGAAGTAAAAAAAAAATAGAGCAGGGAACAAAATTTTGACTTTTTCAATTACATTTGTGGGCAGAAAATCTAGGTAGATTATTTCCCCAGATTTTTCCAAAGGAAAGAGACATTCTCAAATAATTTATCAACAGGACTCCCTCACAGTGGCCATAAGTAACACTGCCCCTGAGAAAGTCCCATGGCAGAAATTCCTTTATGAGATCACCTTTTGGAATTTAATTAAAGTGTGAAGCCAGGGAGGCCAGAGACCAATGGAGAGAGATGTAATTATACAATGAACAACTGGACATTCACATATAGCTCTTTACCATTTCATAACTAAACAGACTTGAATGTTACTCATTAACTGTATGGCAAGAAATGGCTAAATATACAACCACGTACACCCAACTAATTTCATTTAGCACATGCCCTTTTTTTGTTGTTGTTTGTAGGCTTGGTTTTTCAGTGTCTCTCCCTCCCCTTTCAACTATACACAGTAAGAATCAATCAGTCATTCTGAAGCCTCCCTGACTGCCCACGTTCCAATCAAAAAGCCCAATGGGAGAAGGTATCTCATGAGCCTTTCCTTACCAAGAAGGCTACATGGCATTGGAAAGACAATGTGCACCCGCTTCTTTATCTTGCTTGTTACTAAAAAAAATCAAGAACATGGCACTTTCATGGAAGACCTGGTCTTACCATTGGGGAAAAGCTAATTCAGGCTGCAGAAGGTGGTGGTCTGGGCACAGCAGTGAGGTGTTACAGGGAAGAGAGTTGTGTACTATTGCGGTAAGCTCTGCGATAGTTTGCTTACCTGAAGACAGTGTCCTATCTTTCATGGTGAAGTAAAAGTCAGTTGCAACTCTGCATATGAAAGGATGATGCATCTTGTTCTTCATTACAGGCAGCAGTATGTCTTGGCTGGACTATAGGTTGCCCACCACTAGGCCCTTACTGTAACCTTCAAACTATGGTTGCTGGAAAAATACAACATTTTCTACCATTCTGAAGTGGAAAACACCTGAGATTTATAATGTATATTTAAATAGATATACCCTATTAAAAAGAAAAAGAAAATCTACCACATTTGTGATACAGCCAATAATATTTGTGGCTCATGATTAACCCTCCCAAAAACATTATTATGAGTGGCATTCAAGATTGCCCAGCCCTATTTTAAATCACAGATTGGTAACCTGAAGGACCCAGAGGCTGATGAACTACAAATTTTAGCTGCCGGAGCCAATAGAGGCCACTGTTGGGGATAAGTCTTGTAGTCCAGCAGTACCTGGAGAGCTGCTAGTGCTTTAAGTGGTAAAGAGTTCAAAAGTGGATATTATAGATGATAGTGTAGTCTTCTTAGCAATTGCTGCTTTGTGGATTACTGTTTTATTTGGTTTTATTTAATTTGCCCTTTGTTAATTACCGTAAAAGCGGCAACATTTAAGAGATTAATCAGTAACATAATTAATGTTGAAAAACATTTTGAATGACAAGAATGAGCAAGGTACCTTTGTATCTAATTATCTATGAATAATCGTATTAGTCAATTATTGGATGCCTTTAATATTTAATCTATAATAAGACTGTATGCCCATAATATTTACATATACTGATGTTTCATAATAGAATCTTGGACATTTCTCTAATCACCCAATCCATAATGAAAGCATTTGTTTGATTCAGAATTTACTTAGTGGAAAATCTTGAGAAACTTGTAAATGCCTTATCGTCCATATTTTCATTCCACAATAAATTACAGAGAAGGTGAATAAGAATTACTTTATCTAAACATAAAACCACTGACAAAATTAGATCTACAGGTCATTGAGTATTATAGCATTCAATTATTTTTGCCATTTACAAAATGTTTTTTAAAACATTCTAGCTTTTTCTAAAGTACTTGTTATTAATTTCACTTCCCACAGTTCAGCAATCTTATACAATGCCTTAAAACACAAATTAGAAGCACTCAAACATTTATGAGGAAGTAATTACCCTGCTTGATAAACACAGATAGGTAACTTCAGGAAAAGCTGTCTGGTCTATAGACAGCTTGGTTTTTCTGTTTAAAATGAACATGGTTGGTTTTTCTTTTTAAAATGAAAAAAGCAAAGAAGACTTCAGGATGAGCTATCTCATGGTTATTACATCCAACTGGACAGACTTTTCTTTAAAAAAAAACCAAAAAAAAAAACCCACAGTTCTTCATGGCAGTCAGATGAGTAGGTCAACTTCATTTAGACATTGTATCAAGTTTACTCTTCTTAAATAACAAAACAGATGGCCAGAAAGTCATGTTAATTACATACATACATACATACAGTATATACATGTAATATTAAAGTACATATATACACACTGTGTGTGTGTATATAACATTTATAATCGATATTTAAATCCAATAAAATTAATCTTAGTGTTTGTTAGGGCTCCATCCACTACTTTTTGGAGTCTATTCACCAAAGGTAAAGTGCAGCCCAGGGAACTCAGGGAAAAAAACTGACACCATTTTAGAGTTTCTGACACATAATTGTCTCTCCATGTTTTCTTTCTTTCACTCCCTGTTCAAGGCATCCTGGAATAAGGATAAAAAAGTCAAGATGGCCACCACAAAAGGGCAGTTGAAGACCTGCCCCTTTTTATGTGTGTCACATTGGACTTCAACAATAAGGGCATGGAAACCATCTTGATATATTGATTCTATTTCACCCACCACCAATGGATGTCCCTATTTTCCTTCTTAGAGGATTATCAAATCACTGTTTGGAAAGTTGCTTCTCTAAATCAGCCTTTAGGTCCTGGTGGCATTTTTCTTTTTCCATAGTTGGACTATGAGGTTGTACAAAAGTTTTCAAGTAGAGGAATTGCGGATGATATATTTCCATCTAACCTGACCAAAATCTTGGATCTCACAAATGATATTGTGAATGCAAGTGAATATATCTGAATTTATGTTCCAAAGTTATAACAAAATTCAGGGAAAAAACACATGGGAACTCTTTCCATGTGTCTTCAGAAACACTTGAAATGATATTTATTGGATTTAATAAGTACACAAATAGGCAGATTTTGCACACAACAGAAAATTATATCATGTCGTATTGATAGTTATGTATTTATAATTTAATAATATATAGGGCATACAGTATTTAATCACAGATGTCAACTGAAGTAGGGCCAGTACTTATTGAAGTATGCCATTTGCTACAAATAATTTTAAAATGTATTTTTACTTCCATAGATGTTTATAATCCAGTTATGTGTTGCAAATAAAGTACATATATTCTATTTTTATTCCTTTTCTTTAGCAGCATTCTGTTCATAATATGAAATACATATATATGGGCAAAGCATTTAGATATTCATAGCAATAATACTGAATAGATTCTTTGTGGAACTCCAAGGCATTTTACTTTACTTAAAACTCAACATTTGCATAGATAAATAAATGGTCTTAGTAAGGATGTGTACCAACAGCAATGTTCAATTTGGACTCCAATATGATAGACTACTGTGACTCAGTTTTATTCAAAGACAGCCCTGATTCAGATCAGAATTGAATATTCAATTCAATATTCAAAAAGCCAGAAATATCATAGAAAATCCACAAATGGAATGACAAATGATTTTCTTATTTTTAATGTTTTAGAAGAAATTTAGAAACAGAAGTAGATCACTGATAGGATGAAGTCTTCTGTGTTTCAGAAAAAAAAATGTGCTGGCAAAATAATCCTCAAAAGGAGGAAAACTTTAAGAAGCCAATATGGATGAATAGCAGGCTAACTGACAATCTGACAAGCAAAAGGGAAGTCTACAGAAACCTAAATGGAATGATAACAAAGGCAGAGTACAAACTGGTAGCTAGAGCTTGTAGGGCAGAATTAGGAAATCTGAAGTTGAGAATAAGAAGAGGCTGGCAAGAGATGCAAATTATATTAAGAAGGAGGGTTACCCCATATAAAAGAAGCATCAAAGCTATTGGCCCCTTATGGGAGACAGAAGAGGGACAGAATTGCCTATTATGATTCAGGAAGGTGGTGGTGGGGATGTAGATAAGGATTGATAAAGAACCTACTTTGTGGACTTAAAAGAATTCAACACAAATTGCATTCCAGGATTTTATAGGTGGTGCAAAACTACTGACTATTTTTTTCACAATTCCTGGAGAATCAATGAAGTAAAATATGGAAGAGGGATGATCTGAGAAATTACAGACCAGTTAGTTTAATATTTATATTAGGCAAAATGATGATCAAGCATCCTTTTTGGTTGACCAAGAAGCCAGCGTGGGTTTGTCAAGAACAGATAATGTCAGATTAACTGGACTAATAGATTTGCAACTACTTGACCCACCTCTTCCAAAGGGTGCTCATAAATGGTTTTGCATTATCCAGAAGGGAAGTGTCATCTTCAGAACTCTGATCTTGGCCTTTATTATTCAATATCTTCATAATGAGGCTGCAATGGAAAGGATCCATGCCAAATGTGCAAATGACAACAAGCTAATACCGCAGAAGGCAATGTCACAATTCAAAATGACCTTGACAGACTTGCATACTGAGCCATATCCAATAGCATGATGTTCAACTGTAAGAAGTATAATATTTTGTATCTGGGTAGGAAAAATCCAATGCACAAATACAGGATGGGGAGATCAAGTTCTGATCCACATGGTATAGATTTGCAGAAAGATGTCTGTTCTACTCAAATGTATACATTTCTGACTTAGTAAACCTTTTTTTGGTAGCCGCCTTACTTTCTGATATCTTTGTCCATTATATCTTTATCTTTTATGTTTTATTGATTTCATTGTAATTTCTTTGTTTGATAATTGTGAGCTGCCCAGAGTGCTTGAGAGTCAGGTGCCATATAAGTTTAATAATTTACTACTACTACTACTACTACTACTATTAAGGAGATCTTTCACATCATCTAGCTATAATGTGCTGCTATTAGCATTTCTAGAACAACATTCTGGAAAATGTTAAACAACATTTAACAACTCCAGGAACATCTTTGTCCTTGTCCATTGAAGAAAGGTGAATTAATCATCCATATTTTTTTACATTTCCCTTTTTATTTACAATAGTACAATGGCTTAACATCTCCTTTCTATTTATTATGGAAACTTAGAAGAAAATGACCATATTCTCTGCTTTTTAATGGAGAAGTCAATGACAAGGAGCATCACAGAATTCTGTGTAACTGTTCTTACTGATCTTGTTATTCAATTCAAGCAGATCAGGAATCTGAAGAAACAAGTGGAATTCATAGTATGTGGCCATATTTTCCAATATACAGTAACTCATATGTTCCATAGATATACTGAAGAAAGTTTCCAGTCAACTCACTTAGGATGGGTACAGTAAACAAGAATGTTGGAAGGGAGGGAGAGAGGGAGGGAGAAAAAACTAGTAGTTTCAAGTAGGTGCTTATTCAGCTTTCCAAACATAGACTGACAAACTCTGTATTATGTCTGCTTGCATAATTCTGTTCCTGAGTGAAAGTTTGTTTGCTTGTCTGTTTTTTAATAAAGAGATTGCAGACACCGGGATCCCAATCCAGATCAGAATAATTACTAATCCCTACCTTGAAGAGCTCCTGATTCAGAATATATCCTGTCAGAAATGCTAACTGTAGATATCCAGGGGCTGGGGAATAAAGCTTGAATTGTATTGGTTAGACACACTTTGGAAACAAAGTGTTATTGTCAGTTGCTGCAGACTAGCCCCACAAGTTGCCTTTGTGCTGATGATCCATTTCTGAAAATGCAATCAAAAGCAAATCTATTTTGAAGTCTGACCCTCAGAGTTGTAGTGATGGAGTAGGATAATGTTCTATAGATCAAGGAAACCTAAACAGAACCCTTTTGTTAATCCTGCTGTTTTCCAAATACTACTAATTGGGTGGCCTTGGCATATTTTAGTACAAGAACACGCAAGGGGGGAATTTGAAGTCAGTAGCATCTGCAAAGGGAGAGGGGTGTCAAAAAGTTAGACAGTGGTCAGGACCATGTGATCCAGGCTCTTTTATACATGTGTGTGACATTGACATACATTCTAAAGGAATGGGGCTTTGATTGTATGGTCATTGCTACCAATGCAACTTTTTTGACCTCATGTTTGGGAAGTATAGTCTTTTTGTTCTCATTTGTTTTAAATAAGCAGCTTGGTTTGTTTTTCATTTGATGTATGTCTTCCAGTTTGTGATTTGGATTCCACAAATTTTGCAATTAGACCCCAACTAGAAACATCTTTGGTAACTTTTCAGTTGTTACAACAGAAGTGCAACATGCTATATCAGAGCTATTTCTATCAATTTACAAACAAATTATGCAATGTTAATTACTTCATTTAATATAGGAGTTGTGATATTTCTGTGCAAAATGGGTATTATAAATTTTTCCCTTAACAAGGGTCTTCATCCCTAAAAGTTGAATTAGACAAATAGTTCTAATTCTCTGTAAGGCTGTCCTTTTAATAGCATATTACCATATATGTTAATTATATTAATGAGAGACTGATTCTTTCTAACTTAAAATACTGAACAACTCTGCAAGGACGAATCTGGAATGTTTATAGCTAAAACACTTTGTGTGAAATCAATATTCTTAGTTCTTTTAAAAATATAGTTAAATAATGGTATTATGCTGCTTCAACTATATTCCTTTCTTTCATTGTAGCATTAGAATATCCCCCTATTTTACTAAGCCCATCACAACCTTGTTTATTGATTTGACAATTTACATCAGGAGTTTACTAAATGCTTGATTCTTAGGAACAAGGTAAAATGGCTTTCTATATTAACCAAGTATTACTTCACAAATGAATATACTTTTAAACATTGCAAACTAGTTGATAACATGTAAGGTAAGTTTTCCTACTGCAAGTTTTCTCCTGCAAATTGGAAGACATATGTTGGTTCATCTGTATCATTATATTAATGTCTTGCAGTCAGTATATTATTAGGAATACTGTGATTCATAAAGCATATACTGTAGTATGAAATGTTTGTACTTCTGTCCTTAAAATTTTGACTGGTATTATTTGACCAAATCCTGAGATAATACTTCTAGCCTTCTTCTAAGATGGAGTAAAAGAAAATTCCTTGTAAGAGATAGAAAAGAAATGGCAACAGACTGGAAAATCTTTAGGCTTGTGGTTGTTATAATAAACAGCTGGTTTTCATGCATTTGAATGTTGCACTTGTTTGTAAAAATATTACTGATAGAAAACTAGCTTCCATTCCTATTGTATGTCAATAAAGAGCAGCTGCCTAAAGCTGTTGTGTTTTCTTGTCTGTGCATGTAATAAAAAATAGAAATTAGCAAGCAGTTTAACTTATGAGAACCAATATTGGAAATAAATCCATTTTCTCCTTAAACTGTACATGAATCAATACACACAATAACTGAGTCATTACTATCTGTACTAATCCATGATTTTTGATGGAGAATCCATGATAAATTCTAGGAATCTTGCCTGCCTAAGACCTTGTTCTGGTCTTTAACTTTCAATTTTTTGTGCTATGCAGAGCTTCAAAGGGGTGCTTCAGTTTGATGAAGCCATGCCTGAATCAACCCATTGAACTAGGCTTGTGTACTGAAACACTTTGCAGACTTTCAAAGTCTGGATTGGATAGATTTCCACCACTATTTGAGCTATTACTGACCATATACAATGTTGCAATTTTACTTTCATATATGAAGAATGCTGGAGTCCTGTGTTTGGAGTGGTATGAGGTACTCCCTCAAATGACACAAGTAATTTTTTTCACCTCTTTGCCTATCAGAGCAATTTTGGAGTGGTAAGGTTAATTTTGCTTTGGTCTTCATATACTTTCTTAACAATCAACCTTGTCCTTTCTTATGCAAATTGTCTGTTACATTCCTAGACTAATCTCAGCATAGTTAAATGTAGACTCACACTGACCAGTCTCTTTTTTTATAAGGATTTTATTAATTTTCCATATATAATTAAAATGCAAAATACAGCATATAGAACAGATAGAGTACAGATCTAAAGAAAAAAGAAAAATTATAAAAGTGCAGAACAGAAAGAGAGCAGAAACAGGAAGTGACTTCCGACCTTCTCCAATACAGATATGAATACATTTACAAGTATAATCTCTTACAATTAGTTAAACTTTAGTAACATTATTTCTATCAAATCAAGCCATTTAATCATTAAAACCCAAAATCAAAACTTCATTTTTTTCTGACACAAGCAAGTAGTCTAAATGTGGTTGCCATGTAGAAACAAATCCAGAAACAGTATTTTCTCTTATCAGCGCTGTTAACTTGCCCATTTGGGCCAACTCCATCAGTTTAATAATCCAGTCCTCCACTGAATCATACTGACCAGTCTCATATACACTATTAGGTCAAAGAATACACTAAGATGAACCTTACTTTTAAATTCTACCTGATAGTGACAGGTTTTAGTTTCTCGGCAATTAGTGATTGGGTACTCAGCCAACAATTATAGTCTTTGGTCAAATTTACTCTTTTAAACAAAAGAGGGTGACCAAAAAAGGATTGTTTCTTTCTTTCCATTCCAGTCTCCTTTTCTGTGACCTTCTTATCTATGGGAGATTGTGTTCACTGTGCTAGTTTGCTTCTGCTCCTTTTGATAGCTCTGCAACATAGAGTATTGACAGCAAGCCACAAACCTGACACAACCTCGCTTTTCCATGGATGAAAGAGTCCTTCCCAGGAAGGCCAGGATTAGCAATCAGCTGTACTAATTGTAGACAATAAGAGATATGAACTTGACAGAAATATGTGAGAAGTGTTACCTAGACAAGGAGGGCTGAAACATTCTTTAAGTCCTGGGAAGCAAGGTAATATTTGAAAGTGACTCATGGAAACACCTCCCTGATTCATTGGATGTAAGGAGGAGTGGGGGTAAAGCACTATCAGGCTTACAAAATTCTGTTACTGTAGCCAATTTCAGTAATGTATAGTTCTAGTCTTCCTGTGGAGTTGATTTTCTGGCTTGGTCTACTTAGTGGGGCTGACACCAACATCCTCTTACACCCCAGCAAAACCAATAATCAGAGTCAGCAAAGAACATTACTCTATAAACACAGTCAATTGCCATTCTTCATTGTAATGCCAAGCTTGGCCCCTTAGAAAAGCAAATAGAAAAGTAAGAGCTTACTTTCTAACAATTTCTGAAAATTGGAGAAGGATACCTTTGCTGCAGCTCAGCAAAATTTTCTCAGAAGGCTGTTTTCTGGACAATTTGGAGGCTGTTGTATTGCCTTTTCCTAATCTCTGCTACCTGAGCCTTAAGAAATGGAAATATAGGACAAATATTTCAAACATTTTTGCAGGGAACCCTTGTAGGTATCTGACTGAAACTTAGCTGGTTATGTTCTCTACTCTAAATTGACATGTCCTTGCTAAATTCATCCCATTTTGCCAAAAAATGAAGTCACTTCAGGCATTCTGATGCTTTCCCTGTTATAGGGGTGTTTTTTCATTTAGCCTCCAATCTTGAAACAACTTGAACCAGATCAGTCTGCCCCCAAATTTCAAACTGCAAACTCTAATTGAATAATGCTTTCTTTGAATCTCAAATCTCCAATTAGAACAGAATAAGGTCTGTGTTGCACAAACTTACTATATATTACAAGCTGAAACTGAAATGGCTATTTCTACTTCTACAAGTTTCATTCTATTCAGCTGCTAAGTATTGATTATAGGGAGATTATGTAGGTAGTTATAAATATTACATGCATATTTCATTATTAGTTAATGAACACTTGCAAACAGAGGAGTAGCACCAGAGAAATGATAGAAGGTATGGAAAAACAAGTTTCTAAAATATGATTTGTATATGGGCTATCCGTACTGAAATAGAGATGAGCAGAATCTGCAACCTGGGGAAATAGATTCTTTTAATATCAACTGAATGTTTAGAATTCCTAGTAGAAATGGCACACTGTAAAGTTAATTGAAACAGAGTGCCACTTAGAGTTTAAGAAAGATTATAGTACAATGAATAATGGCTGTCCAAGGCACACACTATTTCTGCAATTAGCATAGAAATCTTATTGTAGGATTCATTTCAAGCATCATTTTTTAAGTCAAAGAAAAGTGACAATATATCTTAGCTGGGTTGGAGCACCACTGTGCTATAGCTAGGAGCCCATCAAAGTTTCCATTAAGAAGGAAGCTTTTTCACACCTCATAATTCTTACATGCTGCTTCCTCTAATTCTACAGCTCCATTCAATATTTTATGTGCTTATTCCAGGTTTTCTTTATAGAAAGTAGTTCAAGAATGGAAAATTTTTAGACATCCTTGATTAGCTGTAGCTCTTTTTTAAAACATTGCTACAGGCAATGGTTTTCAGTGTGTGTGTGCGCACCTCCAATTTTCTGTTATAAAGGGCAAACACAAATGAATTTTTGGATTAGCCTTTTATTTATTTAGTGCCCCTGTGTAGATCTTAGAAACCCAATTTAAAATTATTTTTCTGGAAGAATGCAAATAAAACAAGAAAAAAACTCAAGCTCTACGAGAAGTATAGACTGGTTTTGTTGGAATTACAGGATGATTGCCCTAGGTATTGATAGCCCTCACTAAACTGGCATCTTTCAAAACTTTTGAACCTCATTCAGGGGTGTCCCTGCAGAGGGAGTCAAAATAGTCAAGACGGCATCCACAAACATACAACAGAAACTGTTCATTTTACATGCCTCACGCATGTGACACATGCACAAATGGGCAAGGTTTTGATTGCATATTTGTGGCCATAATCCTGACCATTGTGACCCTTCTCTTGCCCCTAACATCAATGCTTAGCACAGTTAACCAACATACCTGTTGTCTTTACTAGCTGGAGATGATGGGAGTTGAAGGACCCTTTAGGAGGGGTTTGTTTAGGAATGCTATACTGAGAGATGCATATTCTCTGAAATGTAGATGTGATCATTATCATGCTTAGAAAAGCTACCAGTTAAGTCACAATAATTCAACAGCAGAGGAGTAATTATTATGCTTGGTTGTTTGAGTGATGCCTGAAAAAGGGCATTTGGAAATCTGGCCAAATTAGAGGTATCCATGTTTAAATAGTATGATCTGTACTGTTTTTCAATTACATACTGTATGTGTAAGAATGCATTTTTAGTTAAATACGTATACTGAAATGATTTTAGGATATGTTCATTTGTAGTAACGGTAACAGTGTCATGAACCTAAAGCCAAAATCATGTTCCTCTTCTGATATTATATACTGTACAGAGGCCTTCACAAAGTTAGTAACGTTGCAATATGCTGGGAAGGTCAGATATACTGTTCCTTCTTTCTGTCTGAATTTTTATTACCTGTGACAGAACTTTTGATAGTGTGGGAGGGAGGGAAGAGATAATAGTAGGAATATGGACACTATAAGCAAATCATAGTAAGAAAGGGTGACATGAGTTAGTCCAGCTTTAGCAAAATGTCAATGTCAGGCAATACCATGTGACTCTTTTGAGCCAATCCTAATGGCTCAAAAGCTGGATGGGTGTTCAGGAGAGGGAATCTGGGAAAAGATCTCAGAGCAGAGAAACCAATGAAAGTCTGGGAAAAAGGCACCTCTAGAACTCAGGCTTGACTTTAGAGGGAATGAAAAGGTACTGAAAAATCTGTCAGCAGGAAAGAAAAAGAACCCTGATACATACTTTGTCTCCCAAGCTTCAGTCTTCTCCAGCAACACTGCTGAGCTTCCCACATCTTCTAATCATCCCACACTTGGACAGGTGAGGGGACAGGCTGGCAGGCTGGCTAACTGGCTACCAGCACTTCTTCCAGTAGTATCTGGAGTAATCCTTGCTAAGTTGACTATTCTAAATAATGATAATTGAGCAAAGGTTTTAGAGTTGTAAGGTTGATTATTCCTATATATGTGTGATTTATAAATACAAGTAAATAAAAGGGAATTGTATCTTGCTGCTGTGGGTGTAGCATGTGATGCATGGGTGAGAAATGGAAGATGGGAGGAGAACCACAGTCCCATAGATTTAGGGATAGTCTTGTAAGCTGTCTCTCACAGTGGCAAATTTGGTTCTCCCAAGCACCAAAAACAGAAACATTACACAAGAGGAGGATATGAATGAACAAGGATTGAACGATTCCGTTGTTTTGAGTGAGCTATTTCCACTGGCTCTCTTTTGTATGTATCTATACATGTTATCTCCTGCCAACCTAGCAGTTCAAAAACATGCAAATGTGAGTAGATTAATAGGTACCGCTTCAGCGGGCAGGTAACGGCGTTCCGTTCAGTCATGCCGGCCACATGACCACGGAAGTGTCTACGGACAAACGTCGGCTCTACGGCTTTGAAACGGAGATGAGCACTGTCCCCTAGAGTCGGACACGACTGGACTTCATGTCAAGGGAAACCTTTACCTTTTATACATGTTATAGCTGTTATAACCTTACAGTTATAACCTTAGCATATAGCCTCCTTAGAACAAGCAGACATTATGACACAAATCTAGCAGTTTTCTTTAATTAGAACACATACCTCTCTGCTTACCTCACTGAAAAAGCATTGGATACCCCTGAGCTGTTTGAACTGAGGAGTCCATTAAAGGGACAAGTATACTGTAACTTAGAATCACTACCTATGTAATAGCTGCTGAGGTTGGTGTGTTCACAGGAGACATAGATCCTAATACAGACTGAAAGCTGACCAGCCAGCACCAGTGATTTGGCTCTTCTACCTTGTTGCTCCTAAAAGGGACGTTTTTTGTTGAACAAAATGACACAAGAACATGACAACAAAGAACTATAGGACTGCCAGCATTCCTTAAACTAGCCATCTTCCCTAAAAATCTTGCTGTATCATGTGCAGCAGTGCTTAAAGTAGTGCAACTAGATTTGAGATTCATCAAACTTTTAGACACCCTGATGTTCTCTTTTATTTAGACTTGATTATTAATCTAAGACTTATGTTCAATATCTTGCAAGAAAATGTGCATTCCATAAAGCCTGCCTATACATACATACATACATGCATACATATTTTGAACAGAAATATAATTTCTCTTTTTTCTGCTCTTGGGCTCATTATTACAGTTACAGTTCATAGAGCCCAAATGCATCATTTGGGCTCTATGAACTGTAACAGATTCTAATCTGTTATACCAGGTACACTGACTCAGTCAGACATGCATTGAGTTTTCTGAAATGTACTCTGTAAAGTATGTGAGACAACTCAGCAAGGTGAACAAAGAAAGGCATCCACAGCAATGTGTTCCTGTAACATCCTCAGAAATTATAATGAAATGTGGTGTTATTTACCTGGAGCAGAAAATCTAATATAAGATGATGTTCCCATCTTATTAACAAACATCGTATTAGAGTTCCATATACTACAATACTGACAAGGCAGATATTGGCAAGCATTGTGTCTTTTTAATGTCACAATGGATTCAGTGTTAATGAAAAACCATAGGTGGGTACTTTTACTTCTTTCCAATTAGATTTCAGCCATCTACCCTTGACCTGTACATGGTAAATTGGTCCTGCTGTATTCTTCCAGAAGAAAAGAAAAATTAAAATCAATGGGTGAAATGTTTGCATCTATATTTCTTGCTTTGGTTGTGATAAAATCAATTTTCTGCTTCCAGGAAAAAAATCAGAGTCAGAGGTGACCACCCATAATGCATACTTTGGAAAATATCCTTTGTTCTGGAAAATACAATACAATAATGTACAAAGCAGTATCAATACCAATACCAGTAATGTTTATTCAGTCAATGATCAGCACAATTTATAAAATTTATAAAATATTAACACAAAAGTCCAATCAAATGGGTGAGATAAAATACCAACGTAACAAGGAGCTTCTATAATAAAAGTGTAATATAAACTACTATAATGATATGTTAATAAACTGTGCAAGTGTAATATGACTGTATGGAGTAGCACTACATGTCACCTTAAACAAGTTAACTAACACAGTTGCAGGATGGATGGATGGAGGGATGGATGGATGGATGGATCGATGGATCGATGGATCGATGAATAGATAGAATTTGAAGTGAGGAGGTGCCAATGGAAAGATAATTTCTTGTGTTTGTTTTCCGGATTAGAACAAAATCTTCAGGCCTAGCAGTGCAATGAAATGTAGAGCAGAAAAAATATTGGCAATCCTACAATAATGAGACAACAAATATTTAACAGCTAAGTAGTATACAAAGATACTCAGAAACAAGTCAGTGCTCTTACGGATGTATGCAGGTTCAGGATTGGAACGATATATGGCAGTGTTTTTCAAACTTGGCAACTTTAAGATGTGTGGACTTCAACTCCCAGAATTCCCCAGCCAACATGATTACTAGGGAATTCTGGGAGTTGAAGTCCATACATCTTAACATTGCCAAGTTTGAAAAACACTGATATATGGCAACCTTATTCCTGTTTGACAAAATCAGGAATGGGAGTAAAATCATTAAGTTACTTTTTAACGTGAATTGACCTAACTTTTATTTTCAGTCCTATATAAGAGTCAAAGCACAATAATCCTTGGCATGTTCAGTTCCACAGGGGTTTCTATTATTAAAGGTCAGACATAAGGTTTTAGTTGTAACACCTTTTTTAAAAAAGAATACAGAGCTATGATAGAGCTAAAAGGTATTCTCAAACAATCATTACAATTTTAGTGATTGTTGCGGCTACTTTGCTGGTTTTAAAAACGTTCTTAAAAAGGTATGCTGCTGCTGCTGCTGCTGCTGCTGCTGCTGCTGCTGCTGCTGCTGATGATGATGATGATTACCACTATCTGCATTTCTGTGAGCCACTTTAAAAACTATTATAACAGAAGATTATTAAATGTGGAATTATATAACATTCTTATAAATAAGATTCTTTTTTAAAAATCTGTTTTAAATAAATCTTCTAGCATCAGATTTTTTCTTCCTTGAAGCTCACTTTTCTTCATTCTTTTAACAATGTGCTCTTATGCATAAGCTGTTTTTAGATTTTTAAGCTAGATGCTAGCACCAAATGCACATGTCCTATTCTGCTTGATGTACAATTCTTTTTTTCTGAGAATGAAAAACTTGGTTTCCTTCAGTTAATTACAACAGCTTAGCCCTTTGCTCAGAATCATGAACTTTAATATTTGGTTGGGTGCTAAAGATCTTAAAAAGCACTTCCTTTAAGTCAGATGTAATATGATCTAGAAAATCTCGGTAATTTGTACTTTCTATTTAGCTCTTCTTGCCTGAATTCATCTCAGGTAGCAGGATCTAAAATGAGTTCAGGCTTCTTTTCAATCACTTGGTTACATGAGTCACATTTCTTGTTTCAAGAGAAGAACATCTATAAATGTTACCTTGCTACAGGTAATCATCAAAAACCTCAGCAAGCTAGAATTTTCAGCACTATCATATTAAGAAAGGATTGCTGAGGGAAAATAATGGAAGGCTTGTGAAATTTAGATTTGTTTCACAGCTTTTTCCATGTTACTGATGGCATCCTTCCTTGGACCCAAGAGGAATCCGGGACTGGAATGATGGCATCTTAAAGTATGCTGTGCATTTTTGGTTATGTCATGTACATATTACATATATATATATATTTGTGAAAAACAACAGGAAAAACTCTTTCACACAGCCCCCAATAGAGCAAGTATGATTAATTAAAATAAGCAAAACTACTTGTGCATAAGTTAGAATATTTGTGCATTTTGGCTAAACCTCCTCAATCGTGAGGGACGCGGTGGCGCTGCGGGTTAAACCGCTGAGCTGTCGATCGGAAGGTCGGCGGTTCGAAACCGCGCGGCGGGGTGAGCTCCCGTTGCTCGTCCCAGCTTCTGCACACCAAGCAGTTCGAAAACATGCAAATGTGAGTAGATTAATTGGTACCGCTTCGGCGGGAAGGTAACGGCGTTCCGTGAGTCATGCTGGCCACATGACCCGGAAGTGTCCTATGGACAACGCCGGCTCCAAGGCTTTGGAACGGAGATGAGCACCGCCCCCTAGAGTCGGACACGACTGGACTTTACGTCAAGGGAAACCTTTACCTTTACCTACCTCAATCGTGAGACAGTAATTAAACACCCATTTTTTAAAAATGCTACACAATCTTCCATTATTCATGATGTTATTTTTAGTCACTGTTCATGGTATTGTGAACATACCCTTCACTGAAATCAAATTTTGTAGAACATGGGTTAGTAGCTGTTATGCAATGAGAGATACATTTTTATTCATTTTAATAATTCCTCAAAAGAACAACCAGGTTTTCAGAAGAATGTGGTAGCATCAAAATTAGGACTGGGCTATGAGAGATAAGTGGAGAGCCAGCAATTCTAAAGTCATATGACTATTTTGTCAACCATCTGGATTCCAGGACATGGAAAAACAGGGCAAAATGTCTCTTGAAACATTGGAAAAATGGGAAGGAGGAGCAACAGGCTTAAACTGCTATGGATACAAGAACAATACTATCTGCAGAGGAAAGAAAGTGGCAAAAGCAACTTTATAGTGTCGTTAGGCCATCCCCAGCCCTTTTGTACATGTGTTGTGATATCACACACACACATATAAAAGGATACAACTGGTGGTACAACACTGTTTCATTCATTCCAATACAAGCAGAAAGCTTCTTCAGATGCGGCTTTATAAGACAACTGTTCATGGTTGCTTTATTCTAGTTTGCAGTAAAGATTCTTGTCTGGCACACCATGTCATGTGCCTGAAAGATTTCTGCTAAGCCCAAGTTAGCAGCCATGTGAAGTCAGGGAACTGAGACTTCCAACTGACTTCCAGGGACTCTGACATATGCAGTATTTAGGATCCAGATGGTTTGGAGTGCATGGGGTTGGGTGCAGCTCTTAGATAAAGGTTAGGCTGCTATAAGAGTTGCAGATGGAGGGTACATTTGCACTCCTAAGGCCATTTTTGGTATCTCATTGCCATGTTCTTTTTCAATTTATGTTTCTTCCATTATCTACCTAATCTCATGTCCCTCTACCTTTTCTGAAACCTTCCTACCTCTTGTATCTCACTTTTTAGTAGAGTCACTTTCTGAATATATTTACTGTCTGCATTGTTTCTATCTTATATAATCTCCTTTTAGATTTCAGTGTAATATTTCCATTTTGCTTTAAATCTTATTTTTATCTATTCAATTTCAGCCAGGATTATTCTTGCATCTTCCTATTATTTAGAAGTGATGCAGGTACACCTTTTTTCCCCCCTATAAGCTCTTATACTAGAGAGTTGTGTGTGTCTGTGTGTGATTTTTATTGGCCTGGGACTCATTCTAGAGGCCTCAAGATCACCTCACCTTCCCAGGGGTGTTATATAGATTTTTCAGATGTACCATTAGTGTTTAACATAGAATATCTAGTTTGGAGGATAGATAGGTCTGATGAGACCCAGTAAGGATGAAACCAGTTGTGTAGTGCCTCCTGCTAGTCAATCATTAATCTAACATTTATTCCTATTTTAGCAATACCTTTTATGTGATTCCTTTGATCTCAAAAACATCTCTGTTTTTCTTTCCTGGTTATTTTCTTCTATTTCTTAATATTCCGAATTGTGAGCAATGAGGTAACATTTAAAATACTATACATAGAAATGAAGAATTCCAAATGAGACACAATTCTTCCCACCCTTCAGATATCATTGTTTATGGATAGGTGCAGAATTAGATCTTCAGTGACTGATAGGTGCAGCAACAGGTCACATATGAAGGGAAGAAGGATAAATTGGTTTTTGTTCTATCGAATAATGGGGGGAAAACTTTGTACCAATTAATGCAACACTATAGTGAAGGTGGGGACACGGTGGCGCTGCGGGTTAAACCGCTGAGCTGTCGATCGGAAGGTCGGTGGTTCGAAACCACGCGGCGGGGTGAGCTCCCGTTGCTAGTCCCAGCTCCTGCTCACCTAGCAGTTCAAAACCATGCAAATGTGAGTAGAACAATAGGTACCGCTTCGGCGGGAAGGTAATGGCGTTCCGTGTCATCATGCTGGCCACATGACCCGGAAGTGTCTATGGACAACGCCGGCTCTAACGGCTTAGAAACGGAGATGAGCACCGCCCCCTAGAGTCGGACACGACTGGACTTTACGTCAAGGGAAACCTTTACCTTTACCTTATAGTGAAGGTATAAAATCCCTTCATTCTTAAAGTAGTAAAATAGAAATATGATTATTATGAACTTTCTTTAAATAGTAGGAACATACTGATACATTGGCTCCATGACTACAATTGAATTCTGTAGTAAGACTTTATGTGTGTACGAATGCAAAAAGCAAAGTCTCTGATTTTACAAACAGATATGCAGATAGTTTGTATACGTATGCATTCATGCAACAAATTGAACTTTTAATGGCAGAGCTTGTTACCACTGTTCGTCCCTGTGCATGTTCAATTGAACCAGATGGCTGCATGACCAACATTATTTATCCAGATGAAGATCATTCTTAGGCATCTTTGTTGTATTCCATGTTTTGAAGTTACACTCCAAATTCATGTCTTACAATCTATCGCCTATATCTTTGTAAAGCACCAAGAGTTGTATTTGATTGTGGCAAGATAGAAATGTAAATAAATAAATAAAATTTGCCATAAGCCAGCATAGATTTGAGAAATCCTCATTGATCTCTTTCTTTTTAGGCCTTTTGTGGGACTTTTGATAGATTTGATTTGAATCTTCCCTTAAAAGATTGATTCATCTGAATTTTGTATTTAATTGTACGAAATTGCTGTTGTACCTTTCTAATCCTATGCTTTCTTTCAATGCATTTGGAAGGCTCAGATTTATTGTATTATCAAAGCTCCAGCCCTAGGTATGCATACAATCCTTAAAAAAAATAAGAATAAATGCCCCCAAATTTCTGCCAGGGAAGAACATTGCAAAGATAATCAGTTGCCTTGCACCTGGATGCATCTTTCAGTGCTTTTTAAAAGAAAGAAGAGCTGCTTAAGTTTTGTTTCAGATAAACCCACCAAAATGACAATAGGCAAAGATCAAAAGCATCTTTGTCCTTTAGCCTGCAATCTCTGAATATTTTGGTGGTGATGTTTTTTCACATGTTAACTTTTCTGAATATAGAAAGATTACAGGAAAGATCGAAGTGTTGGATAAACAAGCAGTGCAACTTTCAACAGCACAATTTCCACATTCATATTTATACTGTCTATCTAAGGTATGTTCCTTTTATCCTATATTTAAAATAGAATTCATTTTCTTACAGCCCAAGGTGTGCAAAGGCACATAAGAACAACAGGCTTTCTTCTAAAATCATTCAAACAACTTATTTGGGTTTCTAGTAATATGATGGCCCAAAGGCTTTCTAGCATTTTGCACTTTTAATATTTTCAATTTATGTCAGCCATTTGCAACTCATACTGGGTACTGAGTTTACTATATAGATGACGATAATGATGGTGATGATCTTATGAGACTAATGATACAATTCTACACATATATATCTGAGAATAATTTTCTCCTGAAAATAATTGAGTCAATACAATCATTTGAATAAAAGCTAGGAAGCTGGATCAGGCCACTTGTTGATTGTTGTGAACTTCATTTTCTCTAAAACCATTCACTTTAAATCCCAAAGACAATTACAAACACAGCACAATGCTTTAAGAAAAGTTTATGTTTTCTCTTTCTAAGAGGCATTCTGAATGTGAATTTCCTAGAAACTATTTAGCCACAGTAGCTGGGGATTTAGGTTTAACAGGAAGTAAGCCAGCAAGGGAAGGTTTTCTTTTACAGGTAGTCTGCTAAAATAGATACAGAGCTCAATAATATAGAAATCTAGTTTAAAAACCAAACTATGCACAACACTGGATCCATGTTGAAATACCCGCATGAGGTGCCATAGCTTTCCAGGCCCACTCAAAATGTTTCTTTTAATGATTGAAGATGTAAACAGTTTATAAAGGGACGGCCAATTTCAGAATAAATCTGTATTGATACTAAGAGCTGCAAGACAGAACTTAATGTTGCCCCCATTTTCAGAGACCAACATGGTGGACAGTTTTCTTCTGTGTAACTTATAAGAAGTCCCCATTAATATAATTTTAGGGAAAGTGTTAATAAAGAAGAAGTGCAGTCACATTGCTGATCCCATCTCTGATATCATTCAACTTCCCTGATGTTCTTGACTGGGGCTCAAGCTCCTATGGAAGCCTGCTGATGGAGAAAACCTGCCGATGGAGAAAACACACATGGATTTGTCCACTACAGATAACTATGCTCAGTGTTTGAATGTCAGGTTTGGGGATGAGATTGCTGTCTAATATTGTTGTATGGCCATTATGCTGCCATTTTTCTTTAAATTCATAGGCCTACTTCATGGAATTAATCTATGCATGGACCTTCAGAAAACGATTTATTCAGGAGCCAAATGCTTCTTAGCAGCTTGTTGTAGTTGCATACTTTAAGGTCTATAAGAAAATGGCAGACCTCCTGGAAACACCTGGAATAATTGTTTAAGGAAATAATGAAAAAAACATATATATGGAATTAGGGGGAAAAACATATCACAAGCAATAGGTTTAGGATTCCCTGTGTTATTTTTCTAGTGAGCACAGGCAGAAATGAGTCATTTTATCTGTCCTACATCAGGTCTCTAAAGTCAGCGATACAACTGGCAAAGGCCAATTGCAAGGTGCTGAGAAGAAAGGTTAAACTACTATGGCTCCTTCTGTGTGCTATAGCCAACTCAAAAGCTAGGAAGGAGAATAAAAAACTGACATATATAAATATGTAGCACCCCTCTTGTGACGTTTAAGTGCTGTATCTTAGACAGAAACACACATTAAGCTGTTCCCACTGCATAAACTGAATTATATAAGAACCATGGTTAACAAATTAGACAAGAGTGCCTTTCTGGCATATGTGGCATAAAAGAAATCTAGCCACTATTAAGTACATGTACATATATCTTGTACATATATGTACAAGATAGAGTGTGAAGGCACATGATGCAGCCACTCTGCTGAAAATAAGCAGAATTCTGGATGGAAAACTACCCAGAGTTCCATCAGAGACCAAAAAAACCCCCCAAACCTAATGAACAAAATAGTGTCAGATGTGAACTTAAATACATTATCTCCATGTCTTAGGAGCTGTTGTAGTTGAAATGACTTCATCACACCCTGCTGTTACCAAATTACGTGCAGCATATCAGGTGTGTGCAACACCTTGGAATTTCAGCATTTCCACTCTTGACCTACCCTTTGATTGATTTGATTTTACTTCTCTACTGCTTTTCCTACCAGAGGAGCTGAAAGTGGTTTTCAAGGGATCAATAAAAACAATATTAAATAAAACCATTGCTGTAAAGCTAAGAATGCTTAAAAAGTTTAAATACAAGCATGTGTGTTTTTTTTCAAAAAAGCAAAATGACAGTCCAAAAGGTAGCTTTCAGTAACTTTCTTGGAGTGATAGGAAATGCGATGGTTATAATAACTACATGAGAAAGGTTTTCAAATAAATGATAATTTAGGTGAAATATAAATGGTTGCCAGATCCTCTGTTAGGTATTGAAGAGCTAGAAGCCCTATAAATAAAACCGCATTCAAAATATAAACAAAATGATCTAGAAAACAAAAATATCTGCAAAGAAAAGACATGCAACTCTTCACAGGTTTGTGAGTTTCAGATATGGAGGTGTCATTGTGGAAGATGATGATATACTACTTCAAGCCTTTGTGGCTGACAGAAGTACTGAGATAAAGTTAACCTGAGAAAATAGAGGGGAAAATGTAATAACAAGATGCATTCTGGGAAGCTAGCTCTAAGGCTGGCTAAGACTGCTCCATCTATTCTATTCTTATCCAAAGCAGCTACAAGGACAATCCTTTTTCCAAGGATAAGCTTTTTGTAACTAGAGCAGGAAATAAAAACCCAAAGTGTAGTAAAACCAAATTTGCAGATGTAACTGAAAAAACTGAAGTACAGATCCTTCGTGAAAGGGCATGCATGGGCATACAACTAGCCAGTAACTTGGATGACCCCAACTTCATCAAGGAGTAAGGGCAATTTCTCCCCAACTCTTTTTAAGCTAGCCATCCCAAAGAATAGCTGAAGGAGTGGGGAGAAAAGTATGATGGATGTCAGGGCCATGCCGGGTATGCTTCGTGGAAGCTTTTGACCAGCCGTTTTGCTGAAACATTTTGCGCTTGGACCCACTCTGGGTGTGGGAAATGCTTCCACTTGACGAGGTACTGTAGGGTGCCCCTTAGCCTCCTGGAGTCTAGTACCACCTTAATTTCAAAATGTTGTTGCCCATCTATCATGATGGGTGTGGGTGGGGGGGTCTCATTGTGCCATTTGGAAGGAGTGGCTGGTTTCAGTAGGGCACAGTGGAATACTGGGTGTATGCGCCGCAAATTGTGGGGTAGCTCCAACTTGAAGGTGACCGGGTTGATAATCTCTATGATCTGGAATGGTCCGATGAATTTGGGTGCCAATTTCTTTGATGGTTGTGGGGATTTGATGAACTTAGTGGAGAGGTAGACCCTATCTCCCACTTTGTAGTTCGGTTGCGCCGCCCTGTGGTTGTCTGCAAATTTTTTGTATATGGCTTGCGTGTCTGCCAGAGCCAGCTGGATGATGGGCCAAACCATGGCCAGTTTTGCCGCCCAGTCGTCTGGGGAGCAGGGCGGGGTGTCTGGTTGGGGCAGTTCCGGGATTGGCACGAAGTCTCTGCCATAGACTATTTTGAATGGGGTGTGACCTGTGCTTTGGTGCACTGCATTGTTGTAGGCTACCTCTGCAAAAGGTAGCAGGTCCACCCAATTGTCCTGTTGATAGTTGATAAATGATCGTAGGAATTGCTCCAGGGTGGAGTTGAGGATCTCCGTAGAGCCATCTGTGTGGGGGTGCCAAGCTGTGGACAGTGCCTGCTTGGTGCCAATGAGTTTTAAGAATGCTTTCCAGAACCTGGAAGTAAATTGTGTGCCCCTATCGGTCACCAAACGAGAGGGGGCGCCGTGGAGTTTATATATGTGGTTAAGGAATAGGCGTGCCAGCTGTTGTGCGGAGGGAATGGATGCGCAGGGTATGAAGTGTGCCTGCTTGGAAAAGTAGTCTTTTACCACCCAGATGACCGTTTTTCTTTGGCTGGGTGGTAGGTCTACAATGAAGTCCATGGAAATTTCCTCCCAGGGGCAGGAGGGGCTTGCTACTTGCTGCAGCAGTCCTTGGGGCTTCCCCACCTTTCGTTTTGATGTGGCACATGTGGGACAGGCAGCGACATATTCTTTAACATCCTTTCTGAGTGTGGGCCACCAGAATTGTCGCCTGATTAAGTGTAGTGTTTTAACGAAACCAAAGTGTCCAGCTGTCTTGTCATCGTGGGAGCGGTTTAAAACTTCCTCTCGCAATGTCTCTGGCATGTACAGGTTTTTTTCTCTCCAGGCTAGACCGTTCGTAAAAGATACATGGTGTTGGTTGGTTTGCAACCATGTATCTGTCTTGAGGGTTTGAACAAGTCTTTGTTGCCAGTTCGGTGACATTGACCTGCGTCTCCCTCCATTCGCGGGTGTTTGCGCTGGGGTGCATTGGGTTCTTGTCTGGCTGCGCATGACAGCAGGGCAGCCCAGCTGTGTGTCGGTCCACACTGTCCCTACAATGTCTGATGCCTGGCTGGCATCCTGTGGCTGTCGGGAAAGAGCATCTGCAAGGAAGTTCTTTCTCCCCAGTATGAATTTTAATTTGAAGTTAAACCTGCTGAAGAATTGCACCCAGCGTACTTGCTTTGGGCTGAGGCATTTCGGAGTGCTGAGAGCCTCTAGGTTTTTGTGGTCAGTCCAGACCTCAAAGGGGCAGGAGGCCCCTTCCAGGAGGTGCCTCCATGTTTCTAGGGCTGCCTTGACTGCAAACGCCTCCTTTTCCCACACGTGCCATCTCCGTTCCGTTTCGGAGAACTTGCGGGAAAGGTACACGCAGGGCTTCAGCTGATTGTCAAAATCCCGTTGAAGCAGGAGTGCTCCGATGGAGAAGTCGGATGCGTCAACTTGCACGACGAAGGGTCTGGTGGGGTCGGGGTGTTGCGGTACTGGCTCTGCTGTGAATAGGCTTTTGAGGCATTCGAAAGCCGTTTGACAATCAGCTGTCCAGTTCAGTAGCGCCCCCGGGTTCCGTGATTTACGTGTGTCCCCCAGGCCCTTTGTCCGGAGTAGGTTGGTCAGGGGCAGCACAATCTCCGCTAGCCCCTGGATAAAACCCCTGTAGAAATTAGTGAACCCGAGAAAACTTTGGAGTTGTCTCCTCGTGCGTGGGTGCTCCCATGCCAGTATGGCTTGGACCTTGCTTGGGTCCATCTCGATTCCCCTTGCCAAGATTCTATAGCCCAGGTAGTCAATTTGGTCTTTGTGAAACTCACACTTGGAGAGCTTGGCATATAGCTCTGCCTTGCGGAGTTTCCTGAGCACTTGCTTCACTAGGTGTTCGTGCTCTTCTTCGGTCTCTGAATAAATTAAAACCTCATCGAGATAGACAAGCACCCCCTTAAATAAGTGGTTGTGCAAGACCTCATTAATTAACTGCATAAACACTCCCGGTGCCCCCACCAGCCCAAATGGTAGAACTTTATATTGAAAGGACCCCAGCGGGCAGTTGAAAGCCATCTTCCATTCGTCCCCCTCCTTTATTCGTATTCGGAAGTAGGCTTCCCTTAGGTCCAGCTTTGAGAATATTTTGCCCTTTGCCAGGTGGGCTAGGATGTCCTTTATTATGGATAAGGGGTATTTATTTGAAATGGACGCGGCATTCAAGCTGCGGTAATCAGTGCAGAGCCTCAGTGACCCGTCCTTTTTCTCCTGGAAGAGGACTGGGGCTCCGACTGGTGAGTTCGTGGGCTCAATAAACCCCCGTGCTAAATTCTTATTGACAAATTCTCTTAATGCTGCCAGCTCCTTCTGGGTCATCGCATAGATTTTGGGTTTTGGTAGGGTTGCACCAGGGACCAGTTCTATGGTGCAGTCTGTTTTTCTATGGGGTGGGAGTTTGTCAGCCTCCTTCTCGCCAAACACATCGGCAAACTGCATATCTGGCTGGCAGGCCCTCCATGGTCGCCGCCTCCAGATGCATCAAGGTCGACGCCGCCCTCCCCATTGCAGCACGGGGTACCCAATCCCCTGTGGGTGCTTGATAGCGCCCGTCCAAAAACGTGATTTCCCTGGTTGTCCAGTTAATTTGTGGGTTGTGTTGCACCAGCCACGGGATCCCTAGGATGATCAGGGGTTGCCCCACCGGTGCCACGATGAAGGGCAGTCTTTCTTTGTGGCTGCCAAGCTGCAGCGCAACTTCGTCCGTGTATGGGGTGACCAGGCCCCCTCCCACTGCTGATCTATCCAACTGTGTAAACACCAAATGGTGCTGAACTGGATAGCAGCGGAGGTTTAGCACGGCCACGAGGTCCGGGTGCATAAGGCACTTCAAGCAGCCAGAGTCAATTAGTGCCCAAACTTTTTCCGTCTTCCCACCATTTGTTAGGGAGACTTTTACATATAGGGTGGGACAATTTTCACTCACCCCCCCCCCCCCGTTGTTGCACCTCTTGTTTCCTTCCACCTGTCTTCTGGCGCTTCTTAGGGCAGGTGGCTGGCGTTTCCTGCCGGTTCGTCATTTCCACTTTCCTCTTCCTCGGTGAGGTAAGGGAAGTCCTTTGCTGCGGTTTCGCCCATCACAACTGGCATTTTCCTGGGTGCTGGGGTTGGCTTGTTGGTGTCTTCCATGAGCTGTCCCTCGCCTTCGCTTTCGGGCAGACCGCCGCCTTGTGATCTTCCTTCTTGCACCTAAGGCACTGGCCCTTTGCAAACCGTCGGTCTCTTTCTTCCTTCCACGGCTGGGGTCTCGACTTTGCTGGTCCTGCAGCTGTGCGGGGTCCTCTCACCGCCTCTGCGTGCTGCGCTTCCCTCTTCGCTTGGAGGAAAGTGTCCTGGGCATCCTCTGCTTCCCCTGCCAGCCGGATCCACTCTACCAGAGTGTTGGGGTTGTTTCTGCAGAGTGCCCACCTGAGTACATTCAGGTTGAGCCCCTCTTTGAACTTCTCAATGAGGGTGGATTGAGACCATACTTCGACCTTACCAGCCAAGGCTTGGAACTCCATGGCATAGTCTGTCACGAAGTGCTGTCCTTGTTTTAGGGCTTTCAGGGCTCTTTTTGCCCTCTCCCTTTCCAGGGGGTCCCTAAAGTGCAGTTCCACTGCCCATAGGAACTCATTGCAATCCTCAAGTTCCGGGGTGCCTGCCTGGCATAACTGGACATACCAGTCGGCGGCCCATCCTTTTAATTTTATTGCCAAGGCATTTACCTTGCCTTTCTCTGTTCGGACGTAGGGACCCCATTCCTCCATGTAGTTTCTCGCATTGGCGAGAAAAAAGGAGAGTTTTGTGGAGTCCCCATCGAACTTAATGCCAAAGTCCTCGATCGCCGCTCTTGGTGGGCTCCAAGCCGCATCTGGGCGCCTAGGTGTGCTTCGGGCAGTCAGGGCTCCATGGTCTCGCCGTGGGGATTCCCTCCGTCGGGCATCGGGTGGTGCTGGTGCCCTCTCTTGCTGGCTTCTGCTTCGCTCCGGTCGTCGCACCGTCAAGGTGGGAGGGTGGGGTGCAGCCCAGCTGGCAGGTTCCTGGAAATGGACTCTGCCTGGCGCTGCGTCATCCTCTGGACCTCTCCTCCATCTCTCCGGCTGGTGCGTCTCCGAGGGGGGTGTAAGAGGTGTCGGGCATCTGGTGTCCGGCCCCTCCGTGCCCCGGCTGTGGGACTCGTACGCCGCTGCTAACCTCTGGAGCAGCTGCTGCATCGCCTCCAGCTTCTCCTCGACTGTGATCAGCCTTGCCGCCATTCAAGAGCTCCTCTTGGTGCGGTCATCCCTCTGCTCGCCTTCGGTTCCTGATGCCGTGGATGATGGGACATCCCGCAGCTCCTCCGGGGTTCCGGGCGATCCTGGCGAGGATCCCCCCATCTCGTCGATGGTGGCCCACGTGCCACGGGACTCACGGGTGGCGTTCGCCATTGCTTCTCCCTCCGAGCTCGATTCCGAGCTCACCTGGACCTCGCGCCGTCGGGGCCTCGGGCACCTTCCGTTCGTTGGGATGGGAGTTCCACTGCCGGTCGTCAGGTAGTCGCCTCGCCACGAGCTGATGTCTTCCATGCTAGCTTGGTTCCCTCACAGAATGGACCTGGATGGGTACTAGTGGGAAAAAAAAAATTGGATTCCCGTCTTTATGTCAGGGCAGCCTCGCCTCGAATAAAACACGGACTCACTTAGAGGGTCTAAGGATTTCCGGCTTTATTGAAATGGAATGCATGCAGAGAAAAAGATGGGAATGCGTGAAGGGTGGCAGGGCATCCTGTTTATACCCCGGCGGTGGACCTTGTCCCCCTCCACCCCCTATTGTCCCCCCAAGCCAGGTCCGGATGGGGGATTAGCGTGGTAATGGGTTCGGTGATGGGTGATTCGGGCAATCTCTGATGATCCTCTTTGTCTTCTTACCTTCATCCGGTGCAGGTGCGTCCCCCCGGGGTAATGGGTGGGAGTTCCTCCGATCTGCTGATGGTCTCCAGGTCCGGTCTGAGGTGCCCTTCTATTGTCCTGGTGATTTACTTGTGGGTTTGTGTGCTTAAGGGATGATGTGTGTGTTTAAGGGATTATGGTTCTGCCTTCCTCTTTCCTGATGTGCATGTTCCCCGTTGTGATGCACTTATGCCTTGCAATGGGGAACATGACATGGGATATTGAAAGTTTTCATATATTTATGAGGATGTCAAGGAAGAGACTCTATTTTAATATAGGTAGTCATGAAGAATAGGTCAGAAGAAATGCAACATGACTGATCTATCTGATACTCTAATTGGTAATGGAATTCCAAGGACTAATAGTTTTTGTTTTGTTTTTTTGCTTTGGTGTCTAATCTATCAGAATCTATCAAGGTGCATATAAACTTTGTGAATGAAAGCATATGCTAAATCACAGAAAAATTGTATTTTTGAACAGCAGTTGGGCAATTTAAAAGGCTTCAGAAATTTGTATGATCCCTGAAACATCTTTCAGACTTTAGGTCCTATGTTTCATCCTACAAACAACTATTTTTATATGCTGCTAATCATACAGGGAAAAGTAAGCATCAACTACTAACGATATTATTATATCCACAGTTGGTCCTGAAATTGCAGTAACTGCAGTAATGCTATTTACCATTTATGCCTGCCTTGTAATCATCATACCCTAAAAGTGGCTAAAAATATACTACCCCCCCCCCCAATATATATATGAAAATGTGTAAGGTAAACTGTGTCCTTCATGTAGATGGACACGTTGGTCAAGAAGAATGCCAACTGTCATGGATCTCCATTGAATTTAACTTGTATGTCCTTTGGGGTCGCAGCCAGTGTCACCCCCCCTGGGCAGAGCTCTCCCCCAGTCACCTTGGCTCTCTTGGTGGCCTCCACTCCACTGGCGCCTCACTGGGGATTCGAAATCTCGGGTTGGGGTTAGGGTACGGCATCTTCCTCATGAGTCTGGCGATGCCACTCTGGATAGCTGAGTTGAGATCTCTGCCAAGGGGTATGCCATGGTCTCCAGGGTTCTCGATACCTGCTGCAACACCGCTTCCATAGCAGACATCCTCGCCTCCAGGCTCCACATTTCTTGCGGAGTTCCATTGGGATCTGGTATGGTCCCATGCGACCCCGGACTTTGCACCCTTACTTGGGCCTTCATGGGTGGAGGGGCTCTTCTCTCTTCTTCTCTGGCACCGGGCTGGGAAGGACCCATCTGTGGTTCTTCTATGATTATGCTTGGTATCTGAGGCTCTCTCACGAAATTGAGGGAGCGGAGGGCACTTTCCAACTCCATAGTATTGAGCTGGGGTTCCATCTCGCACTCGCTGTCCCTGCTCCCTGAGCTCTCCTCCATCTCAACTTCTCCTTCTTCCACTTTGGCTTACAGCACTGTCCTCTCCGATGATGGTAAAGGCAATGGCTGCTTAGCCCAGGATTTTCCATGTTTAGGCATGATTCGTCAACTCTCAGCTGATTCACTTGCTCAGGAAGAGTTTTCAAAAAGATTTATTCGCAGCTTAATGTCAGCAACCTGATCATTCGAGCATTCACACAATCACAGTCAGGAGGCTGGGATTCCTTTAACTGTTTTAATGAAGCGTAATGAACGGTACAGAAGGCAAGCTGCGAATAAAGAGTTCCCACTCAAACCTAACTTTAAAAACTACATTCCCTTAGTCAGTCCCCCTTCCCATGAAACCATGTCACCCCCCTTTCCATCCAGGTGGTGTTCCTGGTATATCTCATCCCTGTGTCCTTGATGTCCGCCATAGCCATAATAAACCACTTCACATTCCAACTTCACACCCCCTTCCATCTGGCGACACGGAGTCTATTCCTTGGAGAAGGAAATTATGGTAGATGCTCCAATAAGGGGTTTTGTAAAACCTTTGATCGGGGGGATCTGACAAACTGCCATTATGCTTTTAAATGTAGAAATATTGCTTGTTTTGTATTTAAGTTTTTAAGAACTAATGTGCACCCCTCCACATTCAAATAAATAATTGAATAATTCCACATTTTTTTTATCCTCTCTAGTAAGATAAGTGTATAGCTTTGAAAGGGACTTTTAATTCATGTTAGTTAGGTATCACTGAAACACAATAATCATCAATTTCCAAAAGTATTTTTAAAAAATTCTCTGCAAAATAACTCAATAGACTGCTGTGAATGTTACCTATATTTAAATTGGTTTACCACTGGAGGAAGATTTTTTTTAACATATACCCATATACATTAATAGCTAGCATGCTATTTCCTTTTAGAGTAAGCAACAGGACAATGAAGAAACATCAATAACCTGTGCTATGCTGATGACAGTACTCTGATAGCTGGAAATGCAAATGAACTGCAAGCTCTAGTAAAGAAAGTCAAGCAGCACAATGAAAAAAATGGCACTAAGATTAAATATAAAGAAGACCAAACTAATAACAACCAGTACAGCAATCAGCTTTAGAGTTGAAAATGGAGATACTGAAATGTCCTCATCTCATTCCCTGCTCAATGCTGAGCCATTCATTAAGCATTCCAAGTATTTTACATGCTGTTTTCATTATCTACTTATAACCTTCAAATCCTTTTTAGTGCAAATGGTTCCATATTTCAAGCTTATTCATTGTTAATATACTAACTTGAAATTAAAAAAAAAATTGTACACACTGAACTTATCTTCTCGTATTCATATATTTCTTAATGACCTGGTAAAAAAAGGCAAAACTCAGGTCTACACAAACCACTCTGCCTGGCATATACAGTAGCTGCATTCCATTCCCCAAATGTGTTCATTTTCAGTCAGAATTCTGCAAACACTTTCCCATGAATGCTCAACAAATTTCCATATAATTTTTGCATACACTCTTCTTGTAAGAACAATGATGAACATTTTTTTACAACTGTGAGGCACAGATGAAGTCTTCACACACATTAAATAAGACACACAGCCACTCCAGGAGCAAGCCACATCTATATTGCAACATTTCTCCGGTTGCACCATCTACATCTGTAGCGTTACAATTTGTTGATATTCTTATAGCATGTATGACTTCCTTTTCATCATTTTTTTTACTGAACATTAATATTCATAACATTCATTTCAATTCCATTCTTCAGCATATCACTAACATCCCCATACAAATCTCTAAATTACTATTTCCAGCATTTCCTCAATATGATGTTTTATCCTCAGTATGCTCAATATGATAGTTTATCCTCACGACATAATTCTGTGAAGTCAGCTGGGGTTATTGAATGTCCAAAATCAGTCAATGAGCTTCATGGACAAGAAATTTGAATTTGGGATTGAACTTGGTTCCAATCCAGTACCTAACCACAACACTGAGTGTTCCCATGATACCTCACTTAGGTGGGGTATCATAAGTAAGGACAGCAGTTATATAACTGATTAAATATTTAACTCACTGTTTATTCCCTTGTATCCCTCTTCTTTCCATAGCTCATCCCCACTTTTCTCCAAAATGCTAAAGCCAAATCAGACATGGTTCATTGCTGTCCTTCTTATTAACCCTATTTTTCTTTCTTTCCCTCCTTTTTTGCCTTATATTTTGCCATTTATTTTATAAAACTTCTTTTCTGGAAAATCTCTGGCTCCATCTTTGTTATTCTGTCCTAGCTGACTTACAAAACCACATTCCACCAATTGGGCCACAGTTTCTAAATTTATTCAAGAAGGCCTTCTGTGCATTTTGCTAGTAATGGACCAGGTCTCCAGGATGACATCAGCTTGCTTCCAGCAAAATGAATCCAAGGAGAGAAAGGTTCCCTTACCACTAAACTAGTTCCTCCCAGTATTGTTTGGCCTTGAAGGGTTATGTCCATGATAATGGAATGAGGTTCTTCCTGAGATCTGGGCAGCTCCATCCCTGATTGTATTCCAGAGGGCCTTAAAGACCTAGGTCTTCTCTCAGGTTTGGGCTAGCCTCTTGTTGAGTGTATGATGTGTTTGTTATGGGCCAAATTTACCCTCCTGTTTACTGTTATATGCTCTACTTTTAATTGCATATTAATTGTTTGTTTTTATGCTGTGAGCCACCTAGAATTGATCCAAGTCGGGTAGCGTCTAAGTCAAATTAAATAAATAATTAACATCCTGATACCTATAGGCATGTGTATACTACCAAGACTAATTACATACTTTAAAAAGAGCAACTGTTTAATCCATAGTTTTGAACATAATTAATTTTAACTGTAGTGTACTTATGGATATTAAATGTGCTAAATATTTCTGAAGTTGCTACTTTATATCAATGAACATTTTCCAATAGCTCAGAAAAATGGTGTGAATAACTGTCATGTTCCCGTTCCGATGTTTATGGTTCCTCGTAACGTTTCACATGTCATATCTGCAGTTGCGTGCCTGCCTGGCCACGCTGGTAAATTTCCTTTGTGCTGACTTGTGATCTTCTGGAATGTATGTTTGGGTTATCTCTGCTGTTCAAGGTTACTTTCTCAGGCCGATTCTAACGGTTGCTAGCATCTGGGGTGGGTGGTTGCTATGCTAGCCTGAGGGGAGGGTTCGCAACGGGAGCAAGGCTTTTTAAGTTTGTAATTGGCGCGCTTTTGCTCATTCTCAGCTTTCTTCGTACTTTGCATACTATTCATTCAATAAATTAGTTTTCTCTAGTAATTACTGATGAGATTCCTTTTATTGGAATAGGCAATCATTACAATAACTTGGGGATGGCAGAACTAACAATATAATCAGACATACTTCTATGAAACATACTTTTTGAAACATACTTTATTATTAATAAATAATACAAACATGCTTTATTAATAATTAATCATTAGTTGATGGCATCAATAACACGCTGGATGAATACATATTTTGAAGAAGATAAATGTGAGTTATTTTGTTTCCACTGTCTCTGTGAAACTGGTAGCTTTAAATGTGACATACATTATAGACAGAGGTGGAAAGAAATTCACTGTAGTGCTTCCAATTTCTCATTCCATAAAGATCTTTAAAAGCTACTTTTGATGCTTAATACATGTGTCAGAGGGCAAAGTTGACAGACTGTTTCATTTTTCATCATAATGGCTTTTATTGTCACATGAATTCAAAGTGAATCTGGAAATTTAGTAGGACAAAAGAACACTGAATTTTTGAACTTGACTTTTCAAAGTATAAGCAGCCAAGTTCAAGTAGAAAAACAAGGTAAAAACAGCATCATTGCAGACAGAAATGGATACATCAAACAAGTGGATATCAATTCCATTAGCTTAAATATTTTTTTAAAAAAAAATCAAAGGCAACATCAACTATTCTAGATGGATGAGTTCATCCATAAGAAGTTTGCATTTGAGTGCAAGGCATTCAAGAGAAGCAGCATATTGAAATCAAAAGAGAGCTAGAGGTTATACCTGAACATGACTTTATTAAATGCAAATGTAACTGAAATTTCTTGCTTGACATAGAACAACCATTTCATGCATGTGTGTGAACTGTTTTATTTAACAGGTTCCAAATAGAACCAGTTATCTAAAATTTAGAATTCTAGTTACTTCAGGAGAGGCATCAAACTAATCTGGTAGAGTAGCTATCCTGCATATAGAAAGACATAGATTTGTCCAGTTAAAAGGATCTTTCTTTTAAGTAACTGAAAGCATTTCTACTTCTTAGATATTTATGGATAACAAGCTTGTGCCAGTGATAATGCTATGAAAAATGAAAGCAGTATGCATCAACTGCTTCGTAAGTACCAATTATTTTGGTGACTATGTTTTTGATTAAAGACTTTGTAGGTTTAAGGAGAATATTGAATGCCATCCCAATGTGTTATTCTAATGCACAATTATTTTTTTAAAAGTCAAGAAGAAAAAGAAAGTGCAGATTCTTATTTTTGCGTTTTCTATAGCCTGATTATTATCATTATTTGTTTACTTGGAGAACACCAAAAAAAAAAAAATGTTGTTCAGAATGGCTAACCACAAAGACAAATAACATATAGAACTAGCTTTGTTAAAATTAAGCTGGTTTGAATTCAAAAGAAACTTAATATAAAACAATTGGAAGCATAAGTCTTAAAGCAACAATATAAGTATAAATATATCAAATAATTTGAAAGGCTAAATTAAACAAAAGTGTGCTTAACCCAGAAAAAGTCCTTCATCCCCATATGCCCAGCAAGGAATAGGGTCTTCAGAAGCCTTCTCCTGAAAATGTTAACACCACCTCTGGTTCATAGTGAGGCACAGAAGGTGTATAAGACAGGTAGGTTCTAAGGCACCAATTGGTTTAAGAAACAGAATAATCATGTCCTACCTGGTTGTATGTGTTATGTTCATTTAATATGCCTTTACAGTAATATGGGGGCAATTCTTTGGGTGAACCAAAATACATATTGAAAGTGAGTAAAATGCATAGAAATGTTAGAGTGCAAGAAGTAGTCGAAGTGATGTATACTATTTGCAGGACAAAATGTTCCTGTGTCTCTGTGGGTTGTAGTGGAGAGGGAAACACCAGAATTTTGGTAGGATATTGTCTCTACATTTATTTAATAACAGCTAGTTATGGCTTCTGGTGGGAATGGCAGACTGAACAGCTGCGCCTGCTGGATTGGCAGGTGGACTGGACAACGCGGTGGCTTTTTTTGGGCTCAGGAAGGCTGCTTTCTGGAAGCCTAAAAACATTCTCTGGGTGAAGGAGAATACTTGGAACCATCCCATTTGCCCTCAGGATGGTTGTTTCTAGTCAGAAGATCATAACATTTCACAGTTGACAGGTAAGAGCAGCCCGGAGGCAGGAATTTTACCACTTTCCAAGCCATGCTGTAGCTTTAAAGGGACACTAAGAGCAGCCACCCCATTTGTAAATCACCAGTTTACAGTATGTACCCCAAGAGAGACTTTTTACAGTGAGGAGAAGCCAGCTCTCTTGGTGCTTAACATTATTTTTGGGACTAAAATTCCTTTAAGCTTTGGATTTTCATTTTCCTTCCAAAAGAAATTTTAAAGATTGAGAGTAAACAATTGTCTTCCTGTTATTATTTTTGTGTTAAATTTGAAGATATTAGCATTTTCCTACATGTTGAATCAGCTGATTTGAACCTTCAGCTTTCTGTTTACTTTCCCTTGAGAACAGTCTGCTATTCACCCTTACTTTAAGTAAACAACTTTCCCATATCTTCGACTTTCACTAATTAAGCTCTTAGGGAGCACCATAGTCTACTGTGTGAGACATGGAGGAACTCAAACAGATACTTTCTGACCTTCACCAGGATCTTAAACAGATTTCTTCTGACTTCTATCAAACTTTTATGCAAGACATCCAGGACATTGTGGAAAATATGAGATCGAAAATGTGCCATCAGGTCGAGGATGTGGAGGATAAAATTGAGGAATTTGGGAGTGATAGAAAGTTTTTTTTAAGACTGAGATTGGGATTTTTATCAAGATGCTGGCTGAAGATTGGATAAAGGAGTTGGATAAATCCAAGGGATAGTGTGATCTGCAAGATGTAAGTATTGATCTCCTGGTAGAATGCCATGAAAGGAACCTGGAATTTTTGAAGAGGGCAGTTGGGTTGTTTTATTTTTTTAAGAGGAAAACTCTGTATACATTGTGGGGACATGTATCTGCTCTGGCTTATTTTGAAGTGGAATAAGGGTTCAAGAATGTTTATTTGGTTTGCTTTAAGGATTTGACTGATGCTATTTGCCTTTAAAGATTTGGATTCACTGTTTTGAATATTGAGATTATTATAACTGTTGTATTATTAAGTATAATAGCAGACAATTTATGGGCTTTTTAATCTGATTCTTATTATAGTAGACAGAAATGTATGGAATAGTGGTAGGAATGGAATAATTAAATATGTTTTATCTTTTGGAGGGGAGAAAGATGTTCAAGGGGTTTATATGAATTTTCTTTTTTCTTCATTTTAATATAAGCGGGAGGAGTAACTGTACTTCGTGATTTTTATTATGTGTTAAAGTAGAATGACTTATAGAAATAATGTGGTGTTTTGGTTTAATATAGAGTAAGAGTTAATTATGGCAATTTTGTATATCCTTGCTGTTAAAAAGTCAGAAGCCACACCTTTCTGTAAATTAAAAAAAAATCTTTGTGTTTCTGCACTTTTTTAGTTTTTTTTTCTTTCTTTGTAGTTTTTTTTTTGTTTTTTGTAGTTTTTATTCTTTTCTTGAAATTTAATAAACATTTATTCAGAATAACAGCTACTTACATTCAACTCAGTCATCAGCAGTATTTCTAAGAGGTTGGTTTTGCAGAGTTCGTTGCCATCTTTCAATAAATGGGCTTACATAGCAACAGATAATTATGTGCAATTTTATTTTTTTAATGAAAGAGAAAGTGGGCAGTGCTGTGTCACATAACTTTCTCTAAAACATATTTACATATTGATGCCTTTTCTATGTATGATTCTTCATACAATATGAAAGTTGTTTCCTTAAATCAATTATTCAGTTTTTAATGTAAGATACTGTTCATTTATGTAAGAATTATGCTAAAAAAACCCAATGAATTATGTTGCATTCTTAATATTTAATTTTTTTATTAGAATGTATATTACATTATTTGGTACAGAGGCAAAAGATGGGGAATGGAATAGGAGAAAAATAGAAAAAATACTTATCCTCACTAATAATAGTAACTTTCATTATATTTCCTTTTTCTTTAATATCAGTACATAAGATTAGAATCAGAAGAAGTAAAAAAAAGCCTCTCAAGATTGTGACTGCACAATTAAAGTCCTGCCCCTTTTTCCCTGCATCACACATAAAAAAATGGGTGGGACTTCAATCACTTGGTTGATTTTTTTGACCCCCTTATGGACACCCCAATTTAGAACTTAAAGATGGGTGTTAGGATGGTCAACAGCAGGAATTGCTATGAGAGGGGATGCCCCCAGTGCTTGATGCCTCAGTGACAATCAAGAGCATCTTTTAGGAAAGATTGGAAAAATGGTTGCATGAAACCAATTAACATTGCTTCCTGTCAATCAACAGGGTTTCACTAAATGAAACATTGGTTAACTGTATCTCCAGGTTTAAGTCTTCTGAGTAAAAGCTATTAAGTGGTATATTCAGGAAAATATTCCATTTGTTTATAGAGAAAAAATGACACCAATTCACATTTAGGTTGGTGTGGTGTACATAGGTCTCCCTTTGAAGAAACCTTTGAAGCTTTCCTTGGTCCAAAATACAGCAGTCTATCTGCTAATTAAGGGGATAGTATATAATACATAAATACCTGCTTCCATTTTTGTTGGATTATTAGTTCACATTTTAAATATAATATATAGTTCATGTCCACTGAGAGGAAATAGTATAATTATTTCCATTGAGAGTTTATCAGTTTTGGGGGTGGATGTATAGGGAAAGATATACTTTTGGATTGCCAAGTCCTGATATATCTCGGTCTATGTTCTTCTACCCTTTCTGTTAGTAAGCTGCATGCTCCTTGTTTTGCATTTGGGGAGTCCAGTTCTATGTAATATGTGCTCACCTAATCAAAAAAGCTAAGCTGTATCAGACTTAGTTAGTAAATGGATGGGAGACCACTACTGTAAAGAAACTCTGAGTTTAAGAAGGAAAAGGGAGGCTTTTAAAACAGGGCAGACAAGAAGCAGATGTACATTTCAGTCTCACCTCTTAAGGGAGGTGTCAGTCTGTCTGACTGGTAATCTGTGCAAAAGATCAAACAACTCAGCAGAAATTCCACCTTAATTTCCTCACTAATAAATGAGGACTGGAGTATAGTTACCTAGTTTGTGAGACTTTGTAAGCTAACCCCTTTTCCTGGCATTAAAGCTGATGTGAAGACTGTATGAATCTTGCTTCCTTGATCATGCATTGCTGTTAGGCACTTGACACAGAATTTCAAGGTTATAGGCTAGACTGAGAGGTTAAAAAAAAAAATCTTAGAAGATGACCATGACAAATCACTTCCATACAGCTGCCAAGTAAACTAGATGAAAGTGACTCTTATAGTTACCAGGATTTGAGCTTAACTTGAAGGAGACTTTACTTTTATGTAGGCAATTTATTGTCTCCAATCAAATTTAGATCACCCCTTAGAAACTATTCTGACCATCTGCCAGCATTTCAGGATGTCTGTTTTGGGCGTTAGGAAATCCCAAAATACCATTAGCCAGCTTTTCTCCATCCCCCTGATCACGAGGAAAGCCCACATCAGCTATTTGGCAGAACTGAATAGTTTTTCTTATTTTTGTTATTAAAAGTAATGAGAAAGTCAGCAACACATTTCTCCTTCAGACTTCTTCTCTGCTAGTGTGAATCTGGCAGGACTTTAGGGATCTTCATAGCTGTCCAGCACTGCAGAGTTCGTATAATAGTTTTGGATTGCTCAGAGTCATTAGGACATATAGCGAGATAAATTTTTGTTACTTTTCAGTAGAATCATAGATCATAAAATCATAAAGGAGTCCAATGCCCTGCTCAATGCAGGAATCCAAATTAAAGCATTCTTAACAGATGGATGTCTAGCCTTCAGTTGAAGACATGCAGTGAAGGAGAGCATACTACCTTTCTGATTTATTGGTTCCTCTGTGGAACCACATTTATTCTTTAAAAAAAAAGAAAAGTTAACATTCAATCAGAACCAGTCATCCTGTAACTGAAATCCATTATTCTACATCCTGCACTCTGGAATTATGGAGAACAAGATGTGACCTTATTCTATGAGACATCCTTTCAGGCATTTGAATAGTGCCATGTCACCTCATCTTTCTTCTCAAAGCAAGATTTAAGTTCTTTTAATCTCTCTTTATAAGCTTAGTGTCTCTCCCCTTCTCTGATCCTGTTCTAATTTGTCTGAATCCTTCATCAAAGGTGTCCAGAATTGGACCCAATATTCAAGTAGTGAATTCTAGTCTTTAATTTAAAGTTCCTTCCTTTGGCTCTCTAATAAGTTGTATTTCTTCAGTCTTGTAGGTTTGTATGACTTTTTTTTTTACTCTTGAAGATATTTCTTCTCCATGTTGTCCTCACCACTATTTAAATGTTTGTTTGTCAAGTTTAATATTTTGCAAGACCAAGATTCCTTGCTTCCTGGTGAATATTTATTATGGTTGTTGTCATTCCAGTTTTCTCAATTATAACTTTAAAAAGAAAGTAAGACCTGTATTTAATTTTTGCTTTTCAAAATACTGTAGGTAAAGATTTTCTGCAAAATCCATAAAGATATGTTGTGAAAAAAAATAAATTTGTTCAATATTCTGGTGAATTTATCTCACCGGAGCCATAATGGAATATTTTGTCCTTTGTACAGGTTGATGAATTAGCTTTCTGAGCCTGGAAACTTCCAGTAACTTTGTGGACAGGCTCTAAGCACCTTTTCTTAGTCTACATGGCTGAATATTAACTCTGACATAATATGTGTACACCACACTATTAAGAAATAAATTACACCCTGACTCCTAGACAACTTCTTTTACATTTTATGCAAAGATTTTAGGTTTATATCCTGCTTTTTCTCCAGGAACCCAAGATGGCTTACATGGTGATTCCACTCTTCTTTTCTCAAGATAACCTTGTGTGATAGGCTGTGCTGAGAGAAAGTGACTAATCCTATCCAATAAAGGATTGGAATGTGATTTTCTAGCTCCTCCATATATTGTCTGTTTAATTTTAATGAGCAACTGGTCTTTTCTTGTGTTCCATCCCATTATTTGCTACCACAAAATTTCAGTATACTTGATAGTCATTTGTTTCAAGAACTTACAGTATATTAGCTAAATTCAATCCTAATACTTACCGTAGATCATTTAAACCACAGTTCATTGAACAAGGCACCATTAAGCTAAAACAAGTCATGTTATGTCTTAGCATTATAAGTGAGCGATTGTGTCAGACCACTTTTATTTTAGTTGTTCCTATGTTGTGTAACCTTCTTTAGAGTTGAAAGCCAAAATGAATGAAAAATCTAGCCCATTGAGGTTGTTTGTGTTTATGAGCTACACTGAATTTTAAGGACATGGAGCATGACCTACATCAGTTTTGCCCCTACCCCATTGTAACATAAAATTTAACTCATTAATTAAATGTATGTGTTCTATATTATACTTTTCTGACTTAATGTTACCTGAAACAATATGCAACATTATTAATGCAATATAAATCATATCAGTAAAACACTATTTAACATCCTTTTCTAAAGAAATGTTAAAATATACACAGAGGTACATAGGTAGCCTATATAGCATAATTAAAAAAATCAGCACCACTATAGCTATTCAGCTGAATAAACCCCTAGATTAAAGCTGTGCAACACCACTTGTACATAAATTCAAGCTGTGTTGCTTCAAACTGGAGAAGAAATTCCAGACATGTAGTTGCCTAAGGCCACAGTCAGTCTGAATGAGAACTTGTGATGGGAAGGTTACAGAAGAGTTAGGGAAAAGAAAAACATACACACTTGGCTGACTCACCAGCTAATGTTATGATACACAAAGACACCATTGTTCTTGGTGGTCCACTTGAAAGCTGGACTGCAGATTTTAAGCCCAACAATCACAGACAGCAGCTATGTGCAAAGGAAAAGGCGGTAGTAGACTTCAGTAATGTTATGGGAGTTCCTGCTCTATAAATGGTAGAGCCATGTTTTTTCTTAATTCTTAATGTGTAAGCCAATACCTGAAGCACTGGGGGGCCATTTTCTATTACATAAAACCCAGCTTTCTGTTCTCCAAAATTTGCCTTGAATAAAACATTGGAAAGTGCTTGTCTTACAGTGATTTAACAGTAACCCACACAAAATAGAGCATTCCTTTTAAGCAAATATTCTCAACTAAATATAAAAGCATCAACACAGCAGAACAAATTATTTGGAAGAAATACCAGAAAGAATATCAAGTAAATGGAACTGGGGCAATTTTACAACATTGAAAAGCCATTGTGTTTATACAGGCAGCTTTGACTGAGTGTGAATTATGTATTATATATTATCTATATTATATAGGTGGCTTTTCCATAATTAAGGACACTTATACTGTACATAGGGTCACCATGAGTTGTAAATGACTCAACAGCAACTAACAACAACAACAACATGTCTTAGTCACCTCCCATCTGGTTCACTGCAGGGTGCTTGACATGGGGCTGTCCTGAAGATCATTCAGAAGCTTCAGCTGGTCCATAATGCAGTGACATGAACAGTTATGGGCATACCATGATATGCTCATGTAACATCTCTGCTACGCAAGCTGACTTGGTTACTGGTAGGCTTCTGGATAACAATGCAAGGTGCTGTTGTCACCTACAAAGCCCTACATAGCATAGGGCCTTGTCTTTTTCTCATGGTGTCCACCTGTCCTGTAACATCTGACAGTCACCACCTATGAAGCAAGGTCCCATCTGCTGAATTAAACAATGTTATCTGATGAGACTCAGGAAGATGCCTTCTGTATAACAGCAATTGGCCTCTGGAACTGCAGCGTCCCTGAGAGGCAAACAAGCCCTGCTGTCTTTTAGACAAGCTTAGAGGCCTGACTCATCCCCCAGGCTAAGGTATGGTGTGGATCCATGGAGGGGTGATTTTGTTGTTATTGTGTCTGCTGTTTTCCGATTTGGACATCTTTTCCTTTTTTATGATTTTAATTAAAGTACTGAGCTTTTATGTTTTTAATCTGTATATCACAAGAGTTGTTCTGAGTGGGCAGCCTACAAACATAACAAAGAAAGAAAGTGTAGGCAAACTGCTGTTTCCATCAACCAGAGCCTTAGGTTGTCCCATCATTTTGCCTAAAGTAAAACAAATTCAATTAAAATATGTGCAGATTCTATTGAGAAAGAGTACATGAAACTGATTTTTAGTTATTCTGTTCAGTGTTTACAAGATAACATATTTTACTTCACACACTCAGTCAAAATGTTTTCAAAACATGGTTCAGACATAATTTTTGTTGAATATATTCCATTAATGCATTTTAATTCATTGGTCTAGGTGGAATTCAGGGACAAATGTGCAGAGTTGGACTAGGATTTATCTCAGATTTATTAGCATCCATTCTGCTGAAGCCCTTGATAGTTTTTTTTTTAATACATCGATATGGGCACAGCATAATGTTTCCCTCAGAATTAATCCTATCAAACTCAACACAAATTCAGGAATACCATGTAAAGTTTTAACAAATATCAAGCTAGAAAATTCATAACTGGCAAAGTAATATAGATCTTTCTTTAGAATAAATGTTATCACTTTACCCACTTTGTTCTTTTCTATCTCTGTTACCCAACCTGCAAGAAGTTAGAATCTATCCCATTTGTGTTCAGGAAATATCTTCAATAATTTAACCGTTCAATAATCAGAAATAAGGTCTTCTCTCTTTTCAGCTTACTTCTGTTTGCTGTCTGTAGAACTTGGATGACTTCTGTGTGCTGCTGTACGAGTATTCTTCCCACCTGCTCTCTGGGCTTTATATTGACATTCCTGCAGTATTTCCACCACAATAGACTTAAGAAAGCTGAATGCATCCTAATCTTTTTGACACAGCTGATGATGACTGCAAGCACCCCTTAAGCAGCTGAGTAGTAATTTTAAATGTAAGCACTGAAGTGACAGCAACAGCTGCCTAAAACCAGTCTCAAGCTCATATAAACTCTAGAATTAAACAAAGAAAGCCACTTATTAAAGTATTCTGCCTTTATATTACTTAAAGAAAAACAGCTGTGTATGGGTGAATTTCATTGCGACTGGGGTATTCTGGATTTGTAACATTTGTTACAGATAACATTTGTCCATGTTATTATCCTAATGGAATGCCTCTTCTTCCAATTTGCAATTGGCCCTTTAGAGAAAATATCAGTGCAGAAGAGCTACTTGTACATAATTAGTCATAATTATTTAATACTTAATATACATGGACACGTGCTTATCCAGATGCATTTCCAAATGTGCATTCAACTTACTGTAGTGCTGAAAAATGATGTTTACATTTGAATCAGCATCCAGCAGAATGTGTTTACTGCATTCACCTTCCACATTTCCTTGTGATGCTTGTTACACTCCATCTGTATTCTGCTCCAAGAATTACTGGAGAGAAGAAGAGAGTTTCCATCATCTTGCTAATTAGAAGGTTTTGATTTTATCCCCATAGTTCCTTGTGAACCACATAATACCCTTTGTCAAGATGTCCAAAAATTGCCAAAAAGTATTCATAAATTTGCCCCACATCCACATCAGTCAAATCTAATCAAACATTTTTCAGTGAGACTGAAAAATACTGTACATTTCTGCCTAAAATAACCTACGGTCAATATCCTTATTTAGATTTCTCATTCCAAATGAGATAAGGAGGGCAGCATCTTCAATTACCCATTTTTTACTGTTAGCATTGTACCAAAAACATACTAACCAGGATATGTCATGTTATAACCATGAGTAAGAATTTTTTTCCCATTTCATTCATTTTCACTCCTGCATACCCTGAACTTTATTGCACTGTGGAAGTCTTGGTGCTTTCTGAGCTTGGTTGTTTTCTTGTGGACATTTCATTATCCAACTAGGTAACATCATCATTGAGAGCAAACCCCACTTTCATTTGCACTGATGATGTTACCTAGTTGAATAATGAAATGTCTGCAAGCAAACAACCAAGCTTAGAGAGCACCAAGAACTTCACAGTTCAACCCTGAGCTACAGATATTATTTTCTGTTGGAACTTCATTACATTGCTCTTAACTTCTGATTTAACAGAGAGAACTTCTAATTTAATTCTAGAGTTGGAGCAAACACAGAGTGTTGTAACTTTCCATTTCTTTAGTTCACGAACATCTTTTTTTCCAGTTTGCTGTAGTGGTTAAAGTCACTGGGCTAGAAATTGAAAAACCATGAATTCTAGGCTTGCCTTAGGCACAAAGCCAGCTGGGTAACATATGGCCAGTCACCTTCTCTCAGCTCTAGGAAGAAGGCAATGACAAACCACTCCAAAAAATGTCTAGAAAAAAGCACGGACTTGTCCAAGCAGTCACCAGATGTCAAGACTGACTCAAACACACAAAACAAACAACAATGCAAATGCATGCATAAGGGCAACATCCCCCAAAATGAAGAAGAAAATATTGATATGTTCAAACATATGACTGCATATATTACATCATATGTGTGCACATATATTGATATGTGCACACATATGATCCTGCACATTGAGAAATCATCAGTCAAAAAGATTGATCCAATAATCGAAAAAAAATTGTTTGATTTTCATGCTGTTTTAGGAATGTCAAAAGTATAAAGGGATTTATCAATTGAATTTATATCTCATCTTAGTATCAAAAACTGGTGTCCAAAACAGGTAGTATTAGCACAAAGAAAACTAAAACCAGAATTATATAGTGTTTACTTAAATATTTTTTAGAGTTATTTCCTGACCTTCCTCCAAAATAGCATAAATGGTACTCTCTATTCCCATCCTGTGGGATGAATTGGGCAGAGAAATAGCGGGTGGCCACAAAACAACTAAACTATTTTATCCATTTTGAAAATTTATATGGCTGCCAATGTTAAACAGTCCATAGCTGCTGGGAATCAGGTGGCATATAAATTTAATAAATTATTATAAATTATTATTATTTAACTTTGGGTACTAACAAAGAATACATTAATAACTATGTTAATTAAAAGCATAATAAATTAAAAATAAAATCAGAACAGCACCCCAGAAAAGCACCTTAGACACAGTGTCTGCCTGAATAAATATATCTTTGCTTCTCTTTGTGTCAGTAAGAATGGATTTAGCCTTCTCTCTCTTACCAAGGATTCCCAAAACCTATGAATGGCTATTAAGAGCATTGCTTATTTTCCCAGCAAACAAATGCCAGGGCTTTAAAAAAGGACTTCTCCTAAAGATCTCAAAACCCCAGCAGGATTGCAAGAGGAAATCCTTTTTTCAAGAATCCTGGTCCCTACTCATTACTGGTATAATTAGTATTTTGAATTGTGCCAGCAGGCCAACTTCAGCTCTTAAAGCTGTTGTAACCAGAGAACCACAGGGTCCCTGTAACTATTCCCAATTTAAAGCCTGCTTGTAGCCTTTGGAACAACTTAGTCTGTTAGTGTTTTCCAAGAGCATTTTTAGAGTCCAAATAGGATTCTTTTGGACTACTAAAATTCTTCCTGTCCCTTTTTCTTGAGAAGGTGACGCTTGGTGATTGGAATCCCTTGTGGCAAAATTGGTGGAGTCAAGGGGAATCGTTGGAAACCCCCTGATCACCGCTGGAGTCAATTTCCACTCCATCCCCTATTTCTTTTATTGCATGTCTTATAAGGCACTCTGGGAGCCTCTATTTATTCATTAACTGGTTGTTTATTTTGGATGAAAGAAAAAAAAAAGGAGGAGGAAAAGAGATCAAAATTGTGAATGAAAAATAAATGCAATTTGGAAACTTCACCTTGAAAAAATATCTAGTGTGTTTGAGGTTTATAAGAAAGCATACATTTCGGGCGGAGGGGTGAGGGAGGGAGGGAGGAAGTATGATTGACACAGTAACAAACAAAATAGTCCTCTGAATCCCTAGGAGTTAGCCAAACAAGCAAAGTTTTCTCTAGCCTCTATCTACAAAGAGTTAGTCTATGTCTGAATTAGTGGACAGAATGATTGAACTCTGAGGAAGTGAAAATGAAGAAAAAAAATAATGATAGCTAAGACCTGCCGCATTGTGTCCTCTGAGCCTGAGCATTCAAATGCACTTAAAACACATGATTCTCCCATATTTGTATTTTTCACTTTTGTTGACTTCTTCTTGTGTATCATAGCTTCACTACCGCTAAATATATCAGCAGTGAAATGGAGGATGAAGCTGTCACAGAGCAGCTTGCTGCTCCTAAATGGAACTTTTCAAATTTAGATAAGGTAAGCTGAAAATTAAAATTGGACAAAGTTAACCAAATTCAAAGTTATCCTCTCCTTCAATATGTTCACTGCACTAAGTTTTTTGAATTCTGTATCTTTCTTCCTTAAAAGTAAAAATTATATGGATCCAATCTACGTATGAAATGGAAGGCATGAGTCTATAAGATTAGAATTGGTTTTAAATGAGAAAAAAAAAGCCTGTGCTACTAAAATGCAGGTTTAAATCATAGAGTTTAAATAGGACACCAATTATCCCTCTCTGAGCTTTCAGCCTCTCTTAAAGCCACCTAGAGTCACGTAAAAGTGAGATGGGTGACTATATAAATTGAATGAATAAATAAATAAAGTTTGCCAGCCATTGCCAGAAAGGCTTCTTGTCACTTAGGGTTTTCGATTCATATGACAGATTGCAAGTTCAAAATCTTCTTTTAAAGTTAGAAGTGCTGTATTGGGAATGCCTAACTTTAAAGTTTGCAGTGTTATAGCCTGCAAGTGGCAATATGACTTTGAAGATTGCTACATTGCTGCAAAGCCACTTTCTGTGAGGAAAGCTTATAATGGGTTTTTGGGGCAATATCATTGCAGAGCTGTTTCATAGTCCACAACCCAACAAAAGGACTCAGGTGTGGTCTGTCTGCCATATATTAGAGGGCAAGTACATTATTATGCAACTGTAGGTGGTCCAACATAAATAAGAAGCATGTTATTCCCAGCACAGGTAAAGGGAATATTTAATGATGAGCATGACAATCTTCTGCTGCCACATTTATTTCCATATTAGGTAGGTGCAAAAAAGACCCCATTACCGCTGATGCAGAGAAAGTCTATTAAGATGTCTATGATTGCAATTAGCCAATTATGAAAATCCTGGGAACTGTACTTCAGCAAGATTTTCATAGCCACTGTTCCTCTACCCTTAGAGTCCTGTTGGATAGAAGCACCAGTAAATAAATAAAGAACTATTATTTCTAAACATTTTCTTAATGAAAAATAATGGCACTGAAAAGGATATATTTATTGATAATTTTATTATATGAAGTTTCATGTCATTATACATTGGTACTTAATACCTACATGCCCAATTTTGGGCTGTTGTCATTTGCACCAGCAGTTGATGATCATTGTACACATATTTTTTCATCTTAATTCTCTTCTAAACAAGAACATAGTGGCTTCAATTCAACATCCCAGTGAATGCAAAGTGTTATCGATGTGTGCTTTTGTTTTGGAGGGGAATTTTCTAAAAACACACCACAGTGCAGGATGGCCAACTTGTTTAGCTGCATGGATAAAGGTTGAGGGTTGGATTCATTCATTTATTTAATGTTCAAAGTAACATACATAATCTTTTCTTTCTCTACTCCAAAGCACCTACAATCCCATTAGAAAGCCTATAGTAGTAATTGGCTGATTATTAAAAATCCTGGGAGTTGTAGTTCAGTAAGGTTTGGACAGCCACTGGTTTTTCACCCACATTATACTACAAGAAGTAAAGAAACAGGAAATAAGAATCAGTCCTACTACCCTGTTTCCAGCTTTTACAAATTGCAGTAAACCCAACTGAAAGTTGATTCCATATGTGTATGTGTATGTATATGTATGCTTTCTGTACCCATTTTATATAACAGAGGTATATCTGTTGTAAGGCAGTTAAGACCAAATAGTGCTGTCTGAATGAATTCTCACAACACTGAATTAGTGGTAAGAGATAGACATTAAAAGGACTACATATTTCAATTTTTTTGCCCTTGTTTTTCTTCTCCCATTTCAAGAAAAAAACATTCATGTATGCATAGTTTTCCCCTCTGTATCCATCAATCCAAATGAAAACTTTTTGCTCGAACATTTTTTAGAACTTGATGGTCATGGAAATTGGTTTCTAAGTTGTTTCAGCACATAGATCCTATGGGAAATATACGATAATCAAATCATCATTCTGCAAACAAAATTGCCCTTTTTATACCATGCCATTAAAAAAATCCATTTTACTCTGCAGGTTCTAAGGAAAGATTTAAAAGAATGAATCTCATTATTTATTATAGCATCATGCAACTAAAATGATTGCCTCCCTCTTCTTTTTTGAAAAATGATGGCATGATTTGTTTGGTTCTTATTGCTGCATTTAGACTCCTAGATAGTAAGAAGAATCAAGCCATAAAAATAAATAAGATAGGCAACACATTAGGTACACCAATTATATAGCAGCTGAGAACAGGTTAGGGGATTTTAATTCCTCACTAGAATTCATTTTGCATGCAATTCTTGGGGGGAAAAAATTAAAAAACAAATGGAGATATAGAGTACAATTAAAATTAAATGCAAAACCAACACACATCTACTTCAACAAAGCAACAGAAAGTTAACAGCAACAACTGGCTGAAATTAAATATCAGGGCTAAACATAAAGGCTTGAAGCTCACATAAGAAGTAAAGTTTTTATTTCACCAAAACCCAGTTATGTATTCAGTCCCTGTAAACACATGTCAAATGGAAGGCAAACTTTTCATGGACTTTTGTTTCTTCCACATCTCCTATTACCTTTTAAGAGGAAAGTGATTATTTATACATGTAGCATATAGCTTATAGGTTATCAACATTTTCAAGGAACATTCTAAAACACAAAGGGAGCAGTATCCAAGATGTTCTTCAGAATTTATACAGACATTTATGACATTATTAGACAACCTCCCTCACTTTGTTGCTTGCCCTCCAGATATTTGAAATACAATTACCCCTAAACACATACACATACTGTACATACACACCTGCATTAAGCCTATGGGGGTGATGGAGTATAATTAAATATATTAGAAGGAACCAGGTTGAGAGAAGTTGTTGTTAAGTATATAGATGAGAGCCAGAAGACATTTGGGAAAAGATGGATTTGTCTGAGGGCTTTATTATTAAATTCCCACTGATGTACTGTTTATAGTTATGCTTACTTATTTTCTAATGTAACTAAACCATTTTAAAATGGGAATTACCAATATCAAAGAATAAATATTACGGTCCAAGATCAGATCATAAAATTTGGAACAATCAAATATAATCTGACAGTACAGCGAAATCTTGTTAATTAAGTCAATAACCTACTTCTGTGGTCAGGTCTAAACATTTATTTTTATTTTATTTATCACATTTATATAGCTGCCCATCTCACAGTAAAGTGACTCTAGGCAGCTTACAATAAAAACAATCATAAAATCAAAATGTTAGAACAACTACAATTAAAATACATCAACAATAGCAAAGCCTTATCTCTTGGGTGCAGAATTTAGCAACTGTATAGGTGATTTCAGGGCATTTATCTTTTAGGAAAAATGCTAAATACTGTTGGCTAGAATGCCTAGGCAGGCTATCTATTAAGGTTGTGATTAGCTGGAAGCACAATACTTTGTAAAATCTATGCTGCAGAAAAATACGTTTTAAGATTTTAGTTTCATCAGATACATAGGGGCATTGTCTGCAAAAGGCGTATCTGATTGCATTGTGATCATTCATTATTGCAGAGATAAGGGCACTGAAGCATGGTCTAAAGAAGGCCCAGCCATATTGGGAATATAGGTAGTCCTCATTTAGCAACACAACTGGGACCAGCAACTCAGTTTTTTGAAGTGGTTGCTAGGTGAAACTATGACTGTGCTTATGATCTTGCTTTAGCTTTCTGTTGCTTTACAGACCTGTGAAGGTCATAAATGCGAGGATTGGTCGTAAAGTTACTTTTTCATCACCATCGTAACTGCAAACAGTTGATAACTTGTATAGGCATTATGCTGGTTGCAGATTCTTTGATTCGTTATACATTCAGTATAGCCTTGGGGCAGATACAAGATTATTCTGGAGCGCCATATCTTCTAGCCTTTTGTTGATAGCCCATTTGCTTTATCAAATCTCATGGTTAGAAGGAACTGAGAAGGTGTACTGAAATGGAGCAGCTTGTTGGATACAGTCCTGTGCCATTTGGATTGGAAGATGCTCCACACTGAAAAGGACAGGATCCCTGTAAGAGAAGACTGATTTTGAGCCAGTAAGATATAATTAGTTGCCAAGCTCTAGTTTCTAAACTAGGTAGCCCTGCCTCCAAATTGAGTATAGTATTCAGAATACATCTTGGCATAGAAAATACAGCTCTCAGAAAGTGTGTCTATATTAGTTCATACAAGTGAAAGTTTATACCGGGCTGCCGTTGTGTGCCGTAGAGAAATTAATATCAAAGAGAGTCATTTATACCTAAACACCCATAGTCAGGGAAGATTCCTATTGATTTCAGCAAAATATTTTTTCAAAGAAGAGCTTTATTGTTATAATGAGGATTTGTGCCCAAAATGTTATGAATAATTTTCATGCACTACTCAGATGCTAGCCAGTAAATTTATTTATTAAAATATTTATACAAAGCACACATCTCAAAGTGCTTTACAGTAGTGTTATAAAATAAAGCTATAAAACAATCCAGGAAAAACATGAAAAATACTAGTGAGTTAGTGGTTGGGAAAGCCAACATAAAAATTTATGTTTTTCAAGCAGTATCTAAGATATGTCAGCATTAGATTTTGGCATACTGCAATCAGCCTTTACACCAGCCAGGCAGAGCAATAAATCTCAGTTCTCAAGACATTTAATCCTATACTGAAGAACTTCCTAAAAGCAGAAGTTCACAAACATGACATAGCTAGATTAACTGATTTATTTCAGACGAGAAAGAAGTCACTTTGTATGCAGAAGATCTGACTGTTGCAAAACACAGAAATTGATACACACACACACATGCACACACACATGCACACTACACACAATATGTGTGTGTATATGTATGTATATTTGCTCCAAGGCTTAAATACCAGTTTTTCATCCCCATCTTTTTCAGTCACAGAAATTTGACCTTGAGTATAGGAGTCATCTACCTAATGTTTACATAATAGTTCTTCCCATACTTTCCTTTATATTATAGCTGTGCAGCACCGAGTGCAGGACTTGGTATATGTTTAGTTCATTTATTCTATTTTGAAACTTTATAGATTGCTTTTAAAAAACAAGGTCTTCTGTCGTGGCTTAGCCATTGAGGTATAACCTTTAATAACCTTCCTGCTCTGAAGTTGGATTAGGGCTTTGTATACTTAGATCAATAATCTAATAGTGTATGGTAATACCAATGATGTTGTATGGAAATATTAAGAGATAAGATATTTGTAGAATAGAAAATTGACAGTGCAATATTAATTTTTGCTTGAGCGCCATCTAACCTGCATATAATGTAGCCTTCTTTAACCAAGTGTTTACTCTAGAATTTCCAAATGGAGGGTGGTAGGAGGGACTACCATAATGCTTAAATACTATAATGTGGATCATTAACAACATGTTGTGCAACTCCACAATCATGTGCAGTTGTTTAACAAAGTCAACCAATTACAATTTTGAAAGCTCACAATGCTATGTCTGCAATTTCTGCCTCTATCTACTGCAGTTAAAGGGGAACGTGTCACAAAGCCATTTTGTCTACATCCTTAGAAATAAAATATTGTAATATCAGTTTGTTAGCCATAATTTATTTTTATCCCTGATCAGAATTCCAGAAAAAGAAAAATTACAATACATTGAGAAACCACCACTGAACAACTAAGAACACACCTTAGGGTACAGCATATTCCTAACAACACTGTTTTGTTACTGTTCAATTTAGCATTTTCAGTAATTTTGGATGCATAAAGATAGGGACAGAAGAGCATTTTGCAATCTTCTTGTGATCTCAGAACAAAAGCTACTATAACTTGTGTTTTAATGGTAAATTTCTTAATGTTTCTTTATGGTTTAATTCTTTAAAAATATTTTAAATAATGCTTTATATACCTGCCCAGTAATGCTCCTATTTTCAAGATTCTAACATTGAAAATGGATTTGAGAGAAATTATATTGGGAATTGCACAACTTTCAAATTAGCTATAAACATCATCTTTGCTTATAATCATTTTTGTACAATCATTGTTATCCTCTACCTCCTGCAGGCCTACCTTATTATTCTTTTTCTTGAAAACTGAAAGTGCTTGTTGCTTTTCAAGGTAGTTCTTTGCTCAAACCATACTCTGAAGTAGATTAGGTCACTGAATCAGTTTCCAAAGTAAAGGGAAATGCACGCACAACAATGTCTTCTGCTGGCTATCTTCCATATGCAAGAGCTAATCATATCCTCTGGAGTGCATTATATTCCCCTGTCAGAAACAAAGCAAAATAGATCCTTAAACTGATCCAGCTACTGCTTCTTAAAAGGGAAGGTTTGCTGCACATGAGCTGATAGGCAAGATCTGTCTATTGCAGCAAACAAAAGACTAAGAAACTATATTATGTTTTTCTGAAAATGCTGGGAAATTGTGTCCTGTTGTACGTACTTTGGTGGATAAAGCAAATCCTTTGGGTAGAATAATCTGGTGTTTTAACAGAAAGATTCTGAATGATGAAATCTCATACCACATTACCATCTTGTCCTGTCAGCTAAACAAATATGGAAATGTATGCTGACATATGCTGCAGCAGTGCATCTCTACTGTATATGTAACAATCAACAGCAGAGAACCCTCTATGTCCATTAATTACTTAACAAAGCTTTACATGAACAAAGATATTAGGTTAAATCATAATGGTAATCTTGGCATTTCTTACAGTATCAAATTGCCTGTGTGGATTAAATGCCAGCTAAAAAGAAAAATATAGCATAAAATTAGATTAATAAAAAGATGTAGGTTAAAATAAGATGCAGCTTAAAAATAGTAGACTAATATTGCAAGTTATTTATTGTAAGGCTATTTACCCATTTCAAACTCTCTTTGATTTTAGTTTCACTTTAAACTAGAAGAATTGGAAGATATTTCCAGAATTCAGTTTATGACAATTTTCTTCCTCCTTTTGTGTTTTATTATTAAAAATTGTCGGAGCAGAAAGATTGGCCTAAATGTAATCTTGTGTGATAGTTCTGGCCCCAAAATAGAAAAACAAGTATTTTTTAAATGGCCAAAAAGTGAAATTGCAGCAATCTCATTTCTGAGATCTCACAAGATTTTGATATTCTCATCCAGAAACTTTCTGGATTTCAGGAGAAAACACAGAAGAATCCCACATTTGGTGATCTCATAAAAGCTAATCATTTGCCTTGCCTTATTATTTTATTTTATTCAATAGGTTTTCCACCTGGGGTTGTTGTGGGCATGTAGATGTTGCCAATTACTGCAATGGGATATGAATACAGGGCCGCAACTAGGGTCTGTGTCACCCGGGGCAAACATGGATTCCGTGCCCATTTTGGCACCCCCCAGCACTCATTCTGGCACCCTCCCCAGCGCAGCACCCGGGGCACATGCCCTGCTTGCCCCCTGCCCCCCAGTTGCGGCCCTGTATGAATACATATGCATTCTTGTAATGCAAATTAAATTCATGATGAACAAGTGACCGAGAAGGACAAAGTTGTAACAGATTGCTTATACAGCCAATTTCTGTCTGCAGAAATCTCTCAAGTAACTTTTTATAGTAAATAAGTTAGGACTGAAGACAAGCCAAAACTATTTCACAAAAGAGTGAGAAAATTCTAAAAATTGTGTAAGGGCTTTTCATCAATATTGGATGGTATATCTCCCGTATCCTGCTCACCAGGGTGGCTGAAGTCACCAGGAAAAGAGAAGATCAAAATGTATCAAAAGTGCATTTCCTGAAACATCACAGGGAATAAAGAGAGGGAAAGAAGAAGAAGAAAAAATACAAAATGTCTGAAATCATAGGCAAAGCCTCTGAAATGCTGCAGACCAAAAAAGTCAATAGGATAAAGGTTGCATGTGCTGGAAATAAAAAAATACTGCTTTCCTTCTAGTACAAAGTGCCTATTAGGATTAGCCTCTGCTGAAGGTAGAATTTGATGTACTAGCAAACCTCTTTTTAATCTTCTTTTTAATCTCATGTTTTTGTGTTCTTAATTTTTCTTCTCCTCTTCTGATGTCTGCTCTCTTGAACTGCTGAATGCCCTCTCCTCTCAACTTCCAGTCTTGTAGGGAAAAACAAACAAGCAACAACAGGAAAGAAAAATGTCTACATGGGAGTCTATGGGAAAAGGAAACATCTTTCCTTGCCATCTGTACATCTGTTAGTGCACATGTTTTAATGAAGCATGGGAAATAATTTAGGATCACAGCCGAGAAAATATTCTAAGGGGTCAGAGGTGGCAACCAAGTGATATATGTCTCTCCTGAGCCTATCAAAGAGTTAACTTTAACCAAAGGGCCTTGAAGCCATTCAGATATATCAGCAATATAAGGGTCAATCTGTATTAAATACTCCAATGTGAATAATCTTACATTCCTAGCAATGCTTTCAGCTAAGGTGGTAAGAATCACTATCCAAAGGCAAAGGCAGAAATAACTGAAAGTAAAGATAAATGGCATATACTGTATGTTAGAAATACATCAGTATTAACCGATCTCCAGGTCTGAAATGGGGACCTCATTTGGATGGAGCATAACATTTACCTTCTTTTTTTCTTCCTTTTATTTACCTTTTTTCTTTAGTCAAGGTTTGGGGATGAATGCTAACTGATGTCAGAAGTGTGTGTGTGTGTATGTGTGTATTTTTTGTTCCAAACAGAACATATGCATATTTCCAGGGAGTCTTTATGAACCTTGAAAACTAAATCCATGGTTGTATGGAAAAAATATATATATACTTTTCAAAATAAAATCACTAATCAATATGTTATTGAATATTATTAAAGAACCAAAGAGAAAGACATGCTTAACGAAATCAACCCAGTAGCCAACTTTATAGGGCCATCCTGTATAGCCTCACCACAGTTTGAAACATGTGTATATAAACCACAATTATATTACATTCACATCTACAAATGTTTGAGTTTATTATAAGAAATAAACCTACAGAGGAATCCCTTAGCCTAAAATACTATTCTTTTTTTAAAATCTAAAATATACTGAAAACCTGTAGTGTGTTGATTTAATACCAGAGTGTAAATTATAATATTCACATTTTATAAAATAAGCCTTCCATTTTTTGTAAAAACTGGCAAGCTGCTTCTAGAAATGTTGCCAAAAAAACCTTCAGGGACTTGGTCCAGGCAGTTGCCAGGAGTCAAGACTGACTTGAAGGCACAAAATTTATGTGCCAGGAATGGCCAATATTTTGGTGAGAAAAGGTTGCACGCACTTTTGAATAATGTTTTCGCGAGCATACTCCCAAACACAGTGTGAACTCTGGAACAAAGAAAGTAAGATTCCTCAATTTTTATTTCTTCTATTATTAATCACCTTCAATAGTAATCATCATTAAATATTAGATTCTATTCCAATCAACAATTTCTTGTCAATAATTCAATTATCAGTTGAAAAATAATTATGTATCGTTTTATGTATTTCATGAATTAAATACTTCATTAATAACACTGAAAACCAGTTTGATGTATTGGTTAAGATGCTGGACTAGAAGCTGGGAGATCATGAGTTCCATTCATATCTTAGACACCGAAACCAGATTCGTAACTTTGGGCAAGTTGCACTGTCTCTTAGCCCAATTCCTAAGGTGCTGGTTGTAGAGAAACTTGGAGGGAGCATTACATATACCACTTTGAGTTGTATGAAATAAAGGCAATATATAAAACAAATAAATAAACACTCAATTAACCTTGTATATATCCATGTATAATAATAACAAAATGCATTTTTGAAACACATTTCTTTACCCTCCCTTTATTGCTCACTTTCTTCACTCACTTGAAGCTATTAGATGTCCTTCCCTCTGTGTCAGCTGCAACTATCATTGTCAGAGGACAGTAGAGTCTGGAATGCTTGTTTGCATAGACACCCTGGCATCAATTCCAGATGAAAGGAATGAGAAAACAGGAGCAACACTTGTACCAGACTTGAAATAGATAGCAATGGAAAGTAGGGAGAAACTTCTTTTTAATATGAATTTGTTGAGGTTGAGGAGGGTTCAGGACTTGAATCCAGTGGTAATGATTTATAACCATAATTTGGCAGCACTAATTATACAAAGCAATAACAAAGCAAACTTCTGTAGCAATGTGAAGTGACAAGAAGTTGCTAGCATCCCCATGGTAAAAGGCAGAAAGAGGTTCACTGTGTTCATGGGTGCTGAGGGGCAGGTACAACTATGCTGAGGCAGAAATTCAGGAGGAAATTGGTGGTCCTGCCAACAGAAAAGCAAACCTACAGTAGTAGACAACCAGTTTACAGAACTTGACAGCAGACTAACCAGGACTAAATAGAAAGCTACATGGTCCATGAGCTACTGGGTTTTTCTCCATGTTATATACAGGCCGTTGTCAACCTATGACCATTCGTTCAGCAACCGTTCAAAGTTATGATGGTGCTGAATGAATAGTGGTTACAACCAGTCCTTGGAGCTCTGGCCATCCAAGCACCCTAGCGGTCACATGATTGTGATCTGGACACTTGGTAACTGGTTCACACTTATGAGTGGTTGCAGTGCCCCACAACTGTGTGATCCCCAATTGCAACCTTCCCTGCTGGCTTCCCCAGAAAGTCAAGTTGCAAGTTGCTGGGGTAAGTCTCCCTCACCCGCACACCCTCCCCAGCCCCTTGGCACTCACACTGCACTGGCCACTCGCATACCCCCCCCCCGACCTGTGCTACACCTCCTGTGCACCCCCTTGCCTCCTTGTGCACCCTCCCTGACCTGTACTCCCTGACCTCTTGTGCACCCTCCCACACACTTGCACATCCTCCCCAACCCTTGCAGCACCTCTTGCACACTCTCATGCACCCTTTCTGACCTATGCCATGCCTCTCATGCACTCTCTTGCACCCTCATGCACCCCCGACCTTCCCTTGCACCCTTGTACATCCTCCCCAACCCTACCCAGTACCCCCTTGCTCCTTCCCCCACCTAGGAGAAGCCACTTCTGCCTGCCGGCCTGGGACTTGCACCTTCCTGCCAGCTTCCCCACTGACTTTGGTTGTGGGAAGCCAGCAGGAAGTTGCCTCGCCTAACAACCATGGGATTCGGTTAATGCTGGCAACTGAGACTGCAGGGATTGCCATCAATAAACAATGTGGTCATGCTTTACAACTGCATCCTTAGCAATGGAAATTCCAGTCCAACTGCAGTTGTAAGTCGAAGACTACTTGTACATAGAGTTTGTATGCATGAGCTATATCTTACAACAGTTTTCTAACCAGGTGTACTCCAGGGTGTATTCAAGTACAACTCACGGCATTCACAGCAACCTTGGTAATGTCTACTAAGGAGTTTGGGAACTGTTGAGCATAGATGGTACCCAGAGGGTACCAAGTTAAGGAAGACTGCTGAACAAAAATGGCAGGTTTGGGTAATGTAAGAGTGTGAGAGAGGCAGGGAAAGGAATGAAAGAGAACATAGACATCAACAATCAAGAGACAGCAGTCGAGTCAGTTGACAGCTTATCTCAAAATCAGCAACTCAGTGGAGAGTTATCTGGGAAAAAGCATTTCAAATCACTCAAGAGACTTCACCTTAATTAAGTCACTAAAAAAGAGTCTGGGAAATTCCTTCTATCATTTCCAAGATTCTGTATTTACCCACGAATAGCATTAAAGATACTTTACTGAAATATTTCTAGTGTGGGCTTTGACATTAAGATGTACTTGCCACATCCACACCAGTGGTTCCTTGAATAGATCAATGATCCCCATCTCTTTTCCTTCCCTTTAAACAAGTCTTTAAAGCACCAGGCTTTAGTTTAGTCTATAATGCTCTGGTTATTGAAAGCTGACTGCTTTCACAAGAAGTGCCACACAAGAAGCTTCATAGTTCAGATGTGTGGGCTAATTTGACAAAATGTTAAAGGGCTTTAATGGCTCAGCCAGTTTGACTGATCCATGTCAAAGTTTTTAAGATACTTTGCATAATGCTTCTGTTGCACATACTGCATATTCAGTTGTGCTATTTCATCCTCTGAAACAATTTTGAGATACAGTTTGACTAAAATATGGAAGAAACTGATGGGCCTTGGTAAAATTCACCTTGTACATATGTATGTGTGTGTGAGAAAGGGGAGGGAGGTTAGAAACAGTATATTTATTATATTTAGGCATTACTTAAAAGATGCATAAAAGTCTCTGTGAAATATTATTTTGACAATCACCTGTATTTTGCTTGGTTAGCTTAGAGTGAACAGAAATACAGAAAATGGAATGACTTTTTCAAAGTGTTGATTTTTATGAGCCAATATTCTTTCTATAATCATTGCTTTAAGTGCCTCAACTCCATCTTGGCTGGCTGTGGATAATTCAGGGTCAGAGACTTTTCAATAAGCAAACCAATAAAGAGTGAAATTTCTTAAAAGTAGCAGCTGCCCACCCATGAATTACAAAAACAATTAGATTTAATAAACACAGTACAATCCAAACATGGCTTAAAGCACTGCAGTATTTCATGACGGTTCCTGCCATTTTCTAGTCCATTATCACAGCTGCTCACCTTATCACCCTCTCAGGCGGGCTTGACTGATCATAAGTATCTCAGACAGGTCTCTGGAGAGCAGCTTTAGAAGAAAGCAGCAGTTGCAAGGGCTCTGCTGAAAAACAAAGGAGAATCGCTGATGACCATCTGGGATTGTGAACCTTGTAGAAGTCAAAGGAGGAAGCAGCAACCCCTTCTCTTTACCTTTACCCTTCATATGCTACACCAGAGAAGATCTTGGAAATAAAAGATTAAGGTCTGAGAAAGAGTAAGAAAAATACAATGAAAGTGGGAAAGATACAGCTGGAAAAGTTCAATTGTCCAGGAATTGATTGATTAATTGATTGATTGATTTATCAAATTTTATCACTGCCTATCTCCCCCCCAAAGGAGGGACTCTGGGTGGTTTACAATAAAACCAGAGTTACAATTCAAAACAATTATAAATGCAATAAATGCAATAAGAATAAAAATGTGATAGAATCTAGATGGCTGAGAGTTCTCTATCAGTCTGTGAGTATAACGGGCACTTCTAAGGTCATTCTAGGGTGCTAGCCATCCCCAGGAGTGGCTATTCCCCTTCCCATTCCAGGCCTGCTGGCAAAACCAGGTTTTTAGTTTTTTATGGAAGTCCAGGAGCGAGGGGGCCTGTCTCACCTCTGGGGAAAGAATGTTCCAAAGGGCAGGAGCTACTGCAGAAAAGGCATGCTTCCGAGACCCCTCCAGTTGGAATTCTTTTATGGATGGGGTCCGTAACATGCCCGCCCTGCATGACTGGGTCATGGTCCCATGCCATGTAGGGCTTTAAAGGTAATAACCAACACATTGAATTGGACCTGGAAGCAAACTGGAACCCGGTGCAGCTCACACAGCGAAGGTGTTACATGTGCAAACCGTGGAGCACCCAAGATTGCCTGCGCAGCTGCATTCTGAACCAGTTGTAGCTTCTGGATATTCTTCAAGGGTAGCCACATGTAGAGCGTGTTACAGTAGTCTATATGGGAGATGACCAGGGCATGAGTGACCTTTCTGATGAGGAATAAGAAATTGGGAAGGAGAAGGAAGAGGAAGAATGCAAGAAATTGCCCATTTTATATTATTTTTATTCAGAAAAGGGTATTTTTCAAAAGGATATTGTAGAACTGACTCATAGCTTCCTAAGTTCCAAAATGTCCATATACCCAGAGATTAATATTATTATTACTACTGTTCCCATTATTATCATTATATCTCTGGTCTTCACAATAAAAGAAATAATAGCTCAAAAGGGACTTATGTGGAAAAAAAGAGCATTGTGAACTAGAACAGTCAACAGCTTTACAACTGTTCAAACTGCCACTTGGCTTAATATTTTCCTTGAAATTAGCTCATTTAGTGGAGTAAAATATTTGAATCATAACAGCTACCAGTTGCTACTTTTCTTCAGTTCATTTTCCCTTTTCTTGCTCCTTAATGATTTGAGATTCATTTTCCCCAATGCAATCTTGATATAACTATGTATGACTGGCATTGGCAGCAGCATATGAAAGGTGGTGGCAACTGGCAATACGGCAGCAGCGAGAATGACTCAGATGTGCCTGGCCTTCAAGAGCAGAGAATGCTGGCAACTCGGTAACAGCAAAGAACAGCAGAGGGAGTAGGATTGGGCCAGGTGTGGAGTGAAGTGTCAGCTGAAGGCTTGCAGGCATCTTGCTCTCTCCTATGTGAATTTTGGGCAGCATAATAAAAGAATGTCAGCTGCTGGATTTATTCACTTTTTTTTTTTGCAGCACTCTCAACATGTGGCATATCCTCAGTGGCAATAGAATGATCAGACAGGGAGCAGGCTTTTGAACTGTGGAAGGAGTGGATGGAGCTGGATGTTGTTCTTGGACTGGATACATGGCAGGCAGGAACTACTGATTCTGCTCCAAGTGAGAGCTGGTGGGAAAAGTTATACCCTGTGTATTCCATCAGGATCCAGGGAGAGGCTATGTGTACTCTGGCCCCCTTCTTGATGATCCTGGTGAAAATGGATGCCAAAACAGAGTAGGTGGGTATTTATGGAAAGAAACGGATAGCCTGGTAGGAACTGCGGAGCTACTGAATGCTGGGCAGGAGCAGCTTCGAGGATAGCTGCAGGCCTGCTAGCTGGTGAGGATGTAATATCATGTGGTTGTAAGAGACCTTGAATAGGGTGGGAAATGGCAGGAGTGGGGGAAGTGGGTTTAAGGGAAGGGATGGGGCAGGCAGAACATCTCTATCTTATGGGTAAAAGAAGATATAGCAGGAAAGAGTGGGAGGCCTCTCAAGAGGAAGGCGAACTCAGTGTTTGGTGCCAGTTCCATCCCCTCAACATAATTCCAGTGCCTGGTCAGAGGGATATTCTAGTCAGGAGTATCTGGGTGCGGGGAGGTAAAAGAAGTCAGGATGATGGCCATAACCACCTAATGGGAGACTTTCCACTCTTGCACATTCTCATGTAAAGAAGTAGCAAAGCTTCAATTGCACGGTAACAGCCACCATCTTGATTTTCTTACCTCCCCCTGTGGACACCCTGGCTCCCATACCATCAAGCACTAATGGATGGGATCATTTGCCTCATCTCAGATATTGTCCTTACTCATGACAGATATGTTGTTGTTTATTCGTTTAGTCGCTTCCAACTCTTCGTGACTTCATGGACCAGCCCACGCCAGAGCTTCCTGTCGGTCGTCAACACCCCCAGCTCCCCCAGGGACGAGCCCGTCACCTCTAGAATATCATCCATCCACCTTGCTCTTGGTCGGCCCCTCTTCCTTTTGCCCTCCACTTTCCCTAGCATCAGCATCTTCTCCAGGGTGTCCTGTCTTCTCATTTATGTGGCCAAAGTATTTCAGTTTTGCCTTGAATATCATTCCCTCAAGTGAGCAGTCTGGCTTTATTTCCTGGAAGATGGACTGCTTTGATCTTCTTGCAGTCCAAGGCACTCTCAGAATTTTCCTCCAACACCACAGTTCAAAAGCATCGATCTTCCTTCTCTCAGCCTTCCTTATGGTCCAGCTCTCGCAGCCATATGTTACTACAGGGAACACCATGGCTTTAACTATGCGGACCTTTGTTGTCAGTGTGATGTCTCTGCTCTTAACTATTTTATCAAGATTTGTCATTGCTCTTCTCCCAAGGATTAAGCATCTTTTGATTTCCTGACTGCAGTCAGCATCTGCGGTAATCTTCGCACCTAGAAATACAAAGTCTTTCACTGCTTCTACATTTTCTCCCTCTATTTGCCAGTTATCAATCAAGCTGGTTGCCATAATCTTGGTTTTTTTGAGGTTTATCTGCAGGCCAGCTTTTGCACTTTCCTCTTTCACCTTCATCATAAGGCTCCTCAGTTCCTCTTCGCTTTCAGCCATCAAAGTGGTATCATCTGCATATCTGAGATTGTTAATGTTCCTTCCAGCGATTTTAACTCCAGCCTTGGATTCCTCAAGCCCAGCATGTCACATGATGTGTTCTGTGTACAAGTTGAACACGTAGGGTGAGAGTATACAGCCCTGCCATACTCCTTTCCGAATCTTAAACCAGTCCATTGTTCCGTGGTCTGTTCTTACTGTTGCTACTTGGTCATTATACAGATTCGTCAGGAGGCATACAAGATGACTTGGTATCCCCATGCCACTAAGAACTTGCCACAATTTGTTATGGTCCACACAGTCAAAGGCTTGAGCATAGTCAAGAAAACAGAAATAGATGTTTTTCTGAAACTCCCTGGCTTTTTCCATTATCCATCGGATATTGGCAATTTGGTCCCTAGTTCCTCTGCCTTTTCTAAACCCAGCTTGTACATCTGGCAATTCTCGCTCCATGAATTGCTGAAGTCTACCTTGCAGGATCTTGAGCATTACCTTACTGGCATGTGAAATGAGTGCCACTGTTCGATAGTTTGAACATTCTTTAGTGTTTCCCTTTTTTGGTATGGGGATATAAGTTGATTTTTTCCAATCGGATGGCCATTCTTGTGTTTTCCAAATTTTCTGGCATATAGCATGCATTACCTTGACAGCATCATCTTGCAAGATTTTGAACAGTTCAGCTGGGATGCCGTCGTCTCCTGCTGCCTTGTTAGTAGCAATGCTTCTTAAGGCCCATTCAACCTCACTCTTCAGGATGTCTGGCTCTAGCTCACTGACCACACCGTCAAAGCTATCCCCAATATTGTTATCCTTCCTATACAGGTCTTCTGTATATTCTTGCCGCCTCTTCTTGATCTTTTCTTCATCTTTTAGGTCCTTGCCATTTTTGTTTTTGATCATACCCATTTTTGCCTGGAATTTACCTCCAATGTTTCTAATTTTCTGGAAGAGGTCTCTTGTCCTTCCTATTCTATTGTCTTCTACCACTTCCATGCATTGTTTGTTTAAAAATAATTCCTTATCTCTTCTGGCTAACCTCTGGAATTTTGCATTTAATTGGGCATATCTGTCATGAGTAATGATGGCGAGCAGGGGGCTCCCATCCAGGCTGTAAAGCGCATGCGTAGTACTGAGGAATTAGGTAGCCATTCAAAGAGATACAGATCGGGCCAGCCTTAGCCTTTGGGGTTTATATGTCTGGGTTTTTCCCATGCTTCTTCAGTTTGTTAGGATTTTCTGTTTATGTAGCAGTAATAAAACACCAGAGACCTATTCCTTGTCTCAGCGTGGTTCCTGGCTGTTAGGACATTAATCCTAACAAACTCCTACTCCCATCGAAAGAGGGAGGAACAAGAAATTAAAGGGGAGACATTTGGAAATGTCTTCAGAAAACCAAGAAATTTGGCTCGCCATCCAACAATTAGCAGCAGCCCTGCAACAACACCAGCAACAGGTAGATCTACAGGTCAACACATTACAAGCTGCCATGCTACAGCAGTTACAACAACCAGCTCCGATTAACCCACAACCGGCACCAGCAGCAGCAGCAGCAGCTCCGCCAGTAGTCTTGAGATCCCAGGGCAGTCTACCAGAGAAGTTTGGAGGAGAAGCAGGACAGTTGAGAACCTTTCTCACACAGTGCACAATGTTTTTCGACAGCAGACCGGCAGAGTTTCCCACAGACAGAACCAGAGTCACCTTCATCCTAAGTCTGCTAAAGGGACCAGTAGCCAAATGGGCTATTCCCATGGTGGAGAACAATGACCTGATTCTCAACGACTACCAGAACTTTTTGGCAGGGTTCCGAGCACACTTTGACGACCCGATCAGAGAGGTCACTGCCAGCCGGGAAATTCGGAAGCTCAAGCAAGGTAACAAGAGGGTGGGAATCTACATTGCTGATTTCAAGTTGTTAGCAGGAGATCTGGACTGGAATGAGAGTGCATTAAAAGACCAATTCAAACAGGGGCTGGATGAAGAAATTAAGAATGAATTAGTGCACCAGGGAACACCAGCTAACCTAGAAGCCTTATATCAGTTGTCTGTGGTCATAGATGCCAGGCTAGAAGAGCTCAGACAGATGCAGCCAGGGAGAAACAGGGCCTTCAGAGAGCTTCCAGGATTGCCAGCTCTCTCCGTAGCATCTACTCACTCAGGACCAGAGGAGCCAATGCAGATTGGGGCGAGCAGGAGGCTTATTTCCGAGGCTGAGAGGCAGAGAAGGAGAGAGAGAGCCCTCTGTTTCTACTGAGGAGTCCAGGGGCACATGGTGAGAGCTTGCCCAGCGAGAAGCCAAGCAACTTCAGTAAGACCCCCAGGGCAAGCAGTTGAAACAAGAGCCATCTCCGCCTCTGCTTCCAACAAGGGAAACTCCGTCGGTCTCCCTCCACAGAGCTCAGCAGGGAGACCATCAATCAATTAAGGAGGGCTCATTCCGAGGATTCCAGGCAATCCTTTTACTACTTACCAGTCATAATGCACGTCAACCCAGAGCACCAGGTCAAGCTAGAGGCCCTCGTGGATTCCGGAGCTTCAACCAATTTTATTGATGTGCAGACCATACAAGACTTCAACATCCTGACCATAGAATTGCCATGTCCCATAGAAGTTGAGACCATTGACAGCCAGCCCCTCAAGGCAGGGCCGATTAGAAGGTTCACAGAACCGGTGCAACTGACAACGGGAGACCACACTGAGCAGATCCAGCTTTATGTTACTGCATCGCTTAATGTGCCTGTAATCCTAGGCACGCCTTGGCTGAGGATCCACAACCCGTTGCTGAACTGGACTACGGGAGCAATCTCCTTCCCAGCTAAGGAATTCCAGCACCACAAGATTCAAGCCGCTCTTCTCTCTCCAGCAACCAACGCAGTCACGGAAGCAGGGGGGTCCAGTTGCCAGCCAAGTATGCAGATTTCACAGACGTTTTCAGCGAACAAGAGGCCACAGCACTACCCCCCCATAGGGACTGTGATTGCACCATTGAGTTGATACCAGGAGCCAGGATTCCAGCAAGGAAACAATATCCCATGTCTCCCAAGGAACTAGCCACCTTAAAGGATTACTTGGACTCTAATCTCCAAAAGGGGTTCATCCGACCATCTACTTCCCCAGCGTCTGCTCCTACCTTCTTTGTACCAAAGAAGCCTGACCCATTGGCACCTGCAAACCAGGAGGCACCCATGAGAGTGGTCCACGATTTCAGTTTTTTAAATAAACTCACAAAAAAAGAAACTTACCCACTGCCTCTAATCTCTGATCTGCTGGATCGCTTACAGAAAGCACGCATTTTTACCAGGTTGGATCTCAGGAGTGCGTACAATCTGATCCGGATGAAAGGGGCACGAATATCTAACTGCCTTCGACACCAGGTTTGGTAAATTTGAGTACCTTGTTTTGCCCTTTGGCTTGTCTAATGCAGGAGCCATATTTTCCCGATTTATGAATGAAATTTTCTCTGATTTACTAGATAAGTATCTGGTCATTTATCTAGATGACATATTAATTTTCTCTGAGGATGCTACAACTCATGTAACCCATGTACGTAATGTCTTACAAAGACTGAGAGAGAACAAGCTATTCGCCAAGCTAGAGAAGTGTGCCTTTGATTTAACTGAATTACATTTCCTGGTCTATAAGGTATCAACAGAAAGCATATCCATGGATCCTTCTAAGGTCCAGGCAATTCTCTCTTGGCACCTCCCCGAAATGTTAAAGAACTACAAAGATATCTAGGATTTTGCAATTTCTACAGGCGGTTCATAAAAGCTTTAGTGACAGGGCTAGACCCCTCACACAGCTTTTGAAAAAAGGATCAAAATTCATTTGGGAGGAGAGGGAGCAAGCAGCCTTCCAAGAATTTAAGCAACGCTTTGCATCCCAGCCACTGTTAAGACACCCTGATCCCACGAAGCAATTCATAATGCATTCAGATGCTTCCGATATTGCCATTGGGGTGGTGTTATTGCAATATACAAACAAAACCGAGAATACATTGCTTCTGTGTGCCTTTTTTTCACGCCTGCTCTCACCAGCAGAGAGAAACTATGATGTTTTTAACAAGGAGTTGCTGGCAATTAAAGCAGCATTCCAAGAGTGGAGGCACTGGCTAGAAGGGGCGACCTTTCCTGTGAAAGTTTGCACCGATCACAAGAATTTACAGCTTCTACAGAACACCAGATCCCTCACCTCACGCCAGATCAGATGGAGCCAGTTTTTCTCCCGTTTCAATTTTGTTATTTCTTATGTGCCCGGGGCGCAAAACTGCTTGGCAGACGCCCTGTCTCGATCCTTTCAGGCAACCCCCACCACTCACCAGGAGGTACAGGCTACTATATTACAACCTCACAACTTTGATCAGTCTATGAGGGGGAACCAAACAGAGATTTTAGCAGCAGGCAGACAAGCAGAGGACCTATTTACAAGAGTCAGAGCTCAGCAGCAACAGGACCCGTATGCCAGGGCCAGGATGGATGACCTCCAGAGGGGCCCGCAAGACACTGCCACCCCATTCAACGTGGAGGCAGGAATCCTCTGGCATAGTGGGCAATTATATATTCCCCCCTCATTGAGGGAAGAAGTACTGAGACTTTGCCATGACCATCAAACGGCAGGCCACAGAGGTGTTTTCAAAACTCTCCATAGAGCTCTGAGAGACTACTGGTGGCCTAAGATGACTGCAGACATAAAGGGTTACGTTGCTTCTTGTCACACCTGCAGACGAGCCAAGCCTCTCCCAGGGAAGCCCACAGGACTCTTGCAACCCCTACCCACCCCCAGTAGGCCTTGGGATACAATCTCCATGGATTTCATCACTGACTTACCCCCGGTCCAGGGGCTGACTTCCATACTAGTGGTGGTGGACCTTTTCACAAAAATGGCGCATTTTATTCCTTGCAAGGGCCTCCCATCTGCACCAGCCACAGTGCAGTTGTTCATGGACGATGTTTTTAGGTATAGAGGCATGGTGAATCACTTGGTGAGTGACAGAGGCCCACAGTTCACTTCCAGCTTCTGGAGGGCCCTTTTCCAGTCATTAGGGGTCCAGATCCACCTGTCATCATCGCATCATCCTGCTAGTAACGGGCAAGCCGAGAAAATTAACCAATGGTTACAGCAGTATCTCAGGTGTTACACCACTTATCAGCAAGACAATTGGCCAGCCCTGCTGCCCATGGCAGAATTTACTTATAACAATTCTGTGCAATCCTCGACCAAGATGTCCCCTTTCCAGGCACTCTATGGGGTTAACCCTCGGGTGTTGCCCACCTCCTCCCAGCAGGGAACTGTTCCAGCCGCGGCTGATTTTCTTAAAGAGCAACAAGCCGCACAGGAGTTGTTAAAGGAGCAGCTGAACAGGGCAAAGAGTGCTTACAAGAGAGCTGCAGATGCTCACAGACAAGAGGGGCCAGCGATTGCGGTAGGAGACAGAGTGTGGCTCTCTACCAAGTTTTTGAACTCTACCAGACCCTCCAAGAAGTTGGACTCTAAGTTTGTGGGCCCTTTCACTGTGGTACAGCAGATAAATCCAGTGGCTTATCGTTTACAGCTACCAGCATCCATGAAAGTCCATCCAGTGTTTCACAGATCATTGCTAGCCAAAGACCCTCCCCCAAGTGCCTTACGATCGCAACTGCCTCCCCCCCACCTCCAGTAATTGTGGAGGGGGAGTAGGAATACGAAGTTGAGGAAATTCTGGACTCTAGGAGGAGGAGGGGAAGGGGCATCCAATATTTCATACACTGGAAAGGGTACCCTGAGGAAGAGCGCACGTGGGAGAATGCCAGAGATGTACATGCTCCAGCACTGGTTCATCGATTCCATCAGCTTTTCCCGCACAAGCCCAAGCCTCGCACTCTACCAGAGAATCCTCATTTGGATGAGCAGGCAGAGGAATTCGTAAGTTTGCACCTTCCACCCCCGCCTGAAGCCTTGACTCCAGTTACAGAGGAGGGGGGGGGGCAAGGCCCTCCACCTCAGGTGTGCATTTCCCAGGGGGGAGGGGGGATGACTCTTCTAATTATCTAGCTATTTTCCAGCAGCGGCCACCTGAGCCAGAAGCGTTATCAGACCTGGAGAGCAGCACTGATTCGTCCTTGGAGGAGTTTTCCTTTGAAGACTTTCCATCATTGCCCAGTTCCCATGGGACCTTAGAAGGAGACGTCGACTCTTATCAAGCCTCTGGAAGGGAGCGGGCTGAAATGGAATGTGAATCTGGAGGGGAGGGTGATGTCATGAGTAAGGATGGCAAGCAGGGGGCTCCCATCCAGGCTGTAAAGCGCATGTGTAGTACTGAGGAATTAGGTAGCCATTCAAAGATCGGGCCCGCCTTAGCCTTTGGGGTTTATATGTCTGGGTTTTTCCCACACTTCTTCAGTTTGTTAGGATTTTCTGTTTATGTAGCAGTAATAAAACACTAGAGACCTATTCCTTGTCTCAGCATGGTTCCTGGCCGCTAGGACAATCTCTCCCCCTATCACTGTTGCCTTTTGCTTTCCTTCCTTCTTGGGCTACTTCTAGTGTCTCAGCAGACAGCCATTTTGCCTTCTTGGTGTTCTCTTTCTTTGGGATGTATTTTGTTGCTGCCTCCTGAACAATGTTGCGAACTTCTGTCCAGAGTTCTTCCGGGACCCTATCTACTAAGTCAAGTCCCTTAAATCTATTCTCCACCTCCACTGCATATTCCTTAGGAATATTAGTGAGCTCATATCTAGCTGGTCTTCCCTAATCTCTTTAGTCTGATCCTAAATTGTGCAATAAGAAGTTCGTGATCTGAACGAGAGCCAGCTCCAGGTCTTGTTTTTACCGACTGTCTAGATGTCCGCCACCTTTGGCTGCAAAGGAAGTAGTCAATCTGATTTCGGTGTTGTCCATCTGGTGAAGTCCATGTATAGAGCCATCTCTTAGGTTGTTGGAAGAGCGTGTTTGTTATGCAGAGTGAGTTGTCTTGGCAAAATTCTATCAGCCTATGTCCTGCTTTGTTTTGTTCTCCCAGGCCAAGCTTACCTGTAATTCCAGGTGTCCTTTGACTGCACACCTTAGCATTCCAGTCTCCTGTGATGAAAATAACATCTCTTTTAGGTGTGTTGTCCAGTAGGTGCTGCAGATCCTCATAGAACTGCTCTACTTCAGCTTCTCCGGCATCTGTGATTGGGGCGTATATTTGGATCACTGTGATGTTAGATGGCTTGCCCTGAATTCGAACTGAGATCATTCTATTGTTTTTTGGATTGTATCCAAGCACTGCTTTAGCCACTTTACTATTAACTATGAAGGCTACTCCATTTCTTCTGTGGTCCTCTTGTCCACAGTAGTATATCTGGTGGTCATCTGATGTGAAGTGGCCCATTCCAGTCCATTTCAGTTCACTGACGCCCAGAATGTCTATCTTTAATCTTGACATCTCACCAATAACCACATCCAATTTGCCCTGGCTCATAGATCTTACATTCCAGCTTCCAATGGTGTGTTGATCCTTAGAACATCGGATTCACCCTTCACCACCAGCACCGTCGACCGCTAGCCATCCTTTCGGCTTTGAGCTAGCTGCGTCATCATGTCTGGGGCTAGTTGAACTCATCCTCTGTTCCTCCCCAGTAGCATTTTGACCATCTTCCAACCTTGGGGTCTCATCTTCCGATGATATACTGACATATCTCTGGTTGTACTGATCCATTTAGTTTTCACGGCAAGAATACTGGGGTGGGTTGCCATTACCTTCCCCAGGGATCGCATTTAGTCTGACCTCTCTGTCATGACTTTCCCATCTTGGGTGGCCCTTCACGGTTTAGCTCATGGCGTCATTGAGGTGCTCAAGTTCCAGCACCACAACAAGGTAACAATCCTTTGCTGAAGATCTCAGATATACCTACGTAGAAAATAAAATATATACTAAGAAAAAAATTGTTTTTGGAGATATTTCTCTTGATTACTCCATCAAATAAACAAACAAACAAACAAATAAATTAGATATCCCCATGATTGGATACCAGACAGGGTCATCTGATGCTTTTCAGAACAATTACAATCTTGGTTTAATTCATATTCTCATGCTTACTGATTTTTTAAAATTTAATTTGATCTAATGATGCTCTTGTTTTTTGTTTTGTTTTGTTTTGTTTTTTTGATGGCTGACTTTTTTCTCTTGGTTTTTTTTTAAATTGTATGCTTCTATTTATAGCTTTTGCTTTTATTCATGAACAATTGTAATTGAGATATATAAAAATATTAACAATAAAGCTGAGCAGTGATTTTGGAGCTGGACATTACACCATTGGAGCTGGACTTTTACACCATCAGTTGATTTTAATTTCAGCCTTCTGTGAAACTATTCTGTCCTTGAGCCATTAATTTCCAAATTTTTTGGCCTGTAAAAACAACACAGGACATTAATTGTAACAGGCTAGAAAGTTGCTTAGCATGAGCATTTCAAGCTAGATGTGTTGAAGAGAAGCTGTTTTTCATTCTCAAAGTTTGCTGGACAAAAGGAATCACACAGGAAAATAATTCAGACAAGTACTGTTGAGGTAGGACATTTGAAGGCAGCGAGACTTCTTTTTCTTTGATAAAACAGCATATTCCCTGAATAGAGGCCTCATAGATGTACATTGGCCTTTGAAGGTATGAACTTGAACTTACAAGAGAAAGAGAGCACAGAGCCATTCAGCTCTGTGGGAAATAAAAAGATTCCAGCCTAGCTAGACATGACCTCCCTCACCTCGCTCTGTCATATGAAGTATTACTTCCACAATAGATTTTAGACTTAGTATAAATTAGAGGTGAGTGCCTCCATGACTTGATGGGTTTTTTTCACTTACCAAAATATTCTTCCTTTTTTGGGTGGGTGGGGGGTTGTAATATGGGAAGTAAGTTATCTGAATCATAAAATTCTTTGAGTTGCTGGGTCATTGCCTGTGTGAACTGGGCCTTTGTGTTGGAATGGGGTAAACTGACACAATGACCATCTGTATCCTCTCTTTAGTTTTCTCTGAGAATATGTAAGCTAAGCCTTCAAATTATTTGCTTTTTGTACTTTCTCATCCATGTTACAAGAACGAAAATGTTGATTTGCATAGGATTGGACATATGTGCTTGGATACAAGTGTCCCTGAAGTAGAATAAACAAAAAGTGACATTACTAGAGTTGTAGAAATCTGGTTCTCTGAACATGTGTATTATTTTTTAGAGTGGTGGTGGCATCAGATTTTAGATAATACTACACAAAAAAAATTATTCTGCCATAGGTATTTTTGCAGAACAACCCAAAGTATTTTGTTTTCTAGATATTGGGCACATGACTTACTGTAGATAAGCTAAATTATGAATCTGGTAAACATGCCTGTTTATGAAGTATAGGGATGTAAAATAAACCTGACACAGAAGTCTTTGCACATGAAATAACCTGAGCAACCTAAACAGACACTGCCAGGATGCAAATGGATTTGGTGGCATCTGCTACACTTTGTGATTTAGAAAATCATGCCAAATAGTGTTTATTTGGGGATTGTGGATGTATAATGTGAAAGTTGCATATTAAATTCAGCATCTATTAAAAAAGATGCATATTTTTAAAAAGATTACTCTTAGCATTTAAATATAACCACATGCATTGGGGAAGTTTTTGTTGTTTATTCGTTCAGTCACTTCCAACTCTTTGTGACTTCATGGACCAGCCCACACCAGAGCTCCCTGTCGGTCGTCAACACCCCCAGCTTCCCCAGGCACGAGTCTGTCACCTCTAGAATATCATCTATATATCTTGCCCTTGGTCGGCCCCTCTTCCTTTTGCCTTCCACTTTCCCTAGCATCAGCATCTTCTCCAGGTTGTCCTGTCTTCTCATTATATGGAAGAGAGTGTTTGTTATGCAGAATGAGTTGTCCTGGCAAAATTATATTAGCCTATGTCCTGCTTCGTTTTGTTCTCCCAGGCCATGCTTACCTGTAATTCCAGGTGTCATTTGACTGCCCACCTTAGCATTCCAGTCTCCTGTGATGAAAATAACATCTCTTTTAGGCATGTTGTCCAGTAGGTGCTGCAGCTCCTCATAGAACTGATCTACTTCAGCTTCTTCAGCATCTGTGGTTGGGGCGTATAGTTGGATCATTGTGATGTTAGATGGCTTGCCCTGAATTCGAATTGAGATCATTCTATCATTTTTTGGATTGTATCCAAGCACTGCTTTAGCCACTTTACTATTAATTATGAAGGCTACTCCATTTCTTCTGTGGTCTTCTTGTCCACAGTAGTAGATCTGGTGGTCATCTGATGTGCAGTGGCCCATTCCAGTCCATCTCACTTCACTGACGCCCAAAATGTCTATGTTTAATCTTGACATCTCATCAATAACCACATCCAATTTGCCCTGGCTCATAGATCTTACATTCCAGGTTCCAATGGTGTGTTGATCCTTAGAACATCGGATTCACCGTTCACCACCAGCACCGTCGACTGCTAGCCATCCTTTCGGCTTTGAGCTAGCTGCGTCATCACGTCTGGGACTAGTTGAACTCTTCCTCTGTTCCTCCCCAGTAGCATTTTGACCATCCTCTGACCTGGGAGTCTCATCCTCTGATGGTATACCGACATATCTCTGGTTGTACTGATCCATTTAGTTTTCACGGCAAGAATACTGGGGTGGGTTGCCATTACCTTCCCCAGGGATCGCATTTAGTCTGACCTCTCTGTCATGACCTTCCCGTCTTGGGTGGCCCTTCACGCTTTAGCTCATGGCATCATTGAGGTGCTCAAGCTCACAACAAGGTAATGATCCTTTGCTGAAGATTGGGGAAGTAGCTATCCAAAATCTATGTAACTATCATTTGTTTATTTGTTTTAAATAATGATTTTCTGAAAATAACTGCTGAATGGAGAACAGAGAATATCTTCAGAGTACTGTCATTTTTTCCCCATTTCATCAAGACATTAAAGCCAAGGATTGTGTTATATACAAGTACTGGACAAGATCAGGAATCAAATTATTTTTTGAATTATTTCAAGTTTAAAGCCCAGTTTAATGGAACTAACTTCCAAAGGAGAAATGGCTGTTAAGCTATGGTAGATGTCTGATATTGCTTAAGAGTAAACCTATCTAGACCACTGTTAAGGAGTAAGCAGTCTGTCAATTTTTCGAAGTCAGAGATCTATATACCCAAACAATTGCTATGGTGATTTTTTTCCTGGCTGTTCAAGGAATTGAAGAATAGTAATTGGATTATACTGCAAATAATATTTGATGTTCAGTTCCTTTGAATAACAGAAGCTGGTAGGAAGCTGATTAGACCAGCATGGAGAACAACTTTTCTCCATGCAGCTGCTACAGAGAGCTATTTCACATCATCTGCTGCTTCATGTAGAAATTTCATGGAGAAATGTGCTGTATGAAGATTAGAAGGATAGCAAATCTCTTCTCCTGCAAAGGGAAGTGTTTGCATTCAGTCCACCCTTCAGACTTCATTTCTTCATGCAGGTTACTTTTCCATCCTTAAAGTTCCACTTCAATATGTCCCCTAGGACTGATTTGTTGTTTATTCATTTAGTCACTTCCGACTCTTTGTGACTTCATGGATCAGCCCATGCCAGAGCTTCTTGTCAGTTGTCGCCACCCCCAGCTCCCCCAAGGGTCCATCACCTCTAGAATATCATCTATCCATCTTGCTTTTGGTTGGCCCCTCTTCCTTTTGCCTTCCACATTCCAGCATCAGCATCTTCTCCAGGGTGTCCTGTCTTCTCATTATATGGCCAAAGTATTTCAGTTTTGCCTTTAATATCATTCCCTCAAATGAACAGTCTGGCTTTTTTTCTGGAGTATGGACTGGTTTGATCTTCTTGCAGTCTAAGGCACTCTCAGAATTTTCCTCCAGCACCACAGTTCAAAAGCATCGATCTTCCTTCGCTCAGCCTTCCTTATGGTCCAGCTCTCGCAGCCATATGTTACTACTGGGAATACCATTGCTTTAACTATGCGGACCTTTGTTGTCAGTGTGATTTCTCTGCTCTTAACTATTTTATCGAGATTTGTCATTGCTCTTCTCCCAAGGATTAAGCATCCTCTGATTTCCTGACTGCAGTCAGCATCTGCGTAATCTTCGCACCTAGAAATACAAAGTCTTTCACTGCTTCTACATTTTCTCCCTCTATTTGCCAGTTATCAATCAAGCTGGTTGCCATAATCTTGGTTTTTTTCAGGTTTAGCTGCAAGCCAGCTTTTGCACTTTCCTCTTTCACCTTCATCATAAGGCTCCTCAGTTCTTCTTCGCTTTCAGCCATCAAAGTGGTATCACCTGCATATCTGAGATTGTTAATGTTTCTTCCAGCGATTTGAACCCCAGCCTTGGATTCCTCAAGCCCAGCATGTCACGTGATGTGTTCTGCGTACAAGTTGAATAGGTAGGGTGACAGTATACAACCCTGCCATACTCCTTTCCCAAGGACTGATATACTGTCAGATCTATTCTTAGACCCGATTCAGTTCTTCACTTGTTGCATAGCTTTCTTTTAGTGTCTGGTTTAGAATCAGACCAGCACAAGACAAGGAGCAGTTCAAATGGTTATGAAGGAAATGTTGGAAAATTCCCAGCCAGCCACTATATCCAGATTGGAGCAAGCACACACACACTAATCAATCCAGCTGGCAAAAATATAGCTTAATGGTTATTTATTAAACATCAAAAACAGTGAACTCACAAAACCAGGATAAAAGACAAACGAGACAGAAAGAGAGAGAGAGAGATGAACAAGAGACTACAAAACTCATGTCCTTGTCTAGATGTGTCCTAAAAATGTCAAAAATGGGCTTTCTACTTTTTTTAGTTTTTCTATAATGAAAATGGATTTTAATAAAACCTGGAAGAAAAACTGAAATACATATACTTAACCCAGCCACAAAAGTTAGCTGCAAGGAATGAAATCCAATATCTCAGAAACAGACACATTTAATAAAGTGCCCAATCCCCAAAGAAATGCTTTATAGACAGATGTTATATCACTTTTTTTTTTTTTTTGCTGCAAGCAAATGCATTCACCCATTAAAGACAAAGAGAATACAGCTTCATGTTTCCAGCTGAACATAAACAGTTCTCCTGTGCTAATATACAGGGGAGAAGTCTGTTCCACATAGATAGGTCTACCATTTAAAATTTTTGATTTGTCAATTATCCTAGATCCATTTCTTGGCCCTTTCCAGATCCATTTTTACAATTACAAGGCTGGCAGAAGGGTATTTTGCTGACTCAGGTACCATTTCTACTCTACTTTCTTATATTGTTAAAAAATAAAAATACAATCAGTAGACAATTACTAGAGAGACAGTTTGGCCTAGTGGTTAAGCTACCTGACTAGAAACTGTCAGATGGTAAGTTCTAGTCCCACCTTACACACAGAGCCAGCTGGATGACCTTGGGCCAGTCAGTCTTTCTCAGCCTTAGGAAGCAGGCAATGGCAAACCACTGCTGAAATCTTGCCAAGAAAACTGCAGGGACTTATGCAGGCAACTGCCAGAGGTCAAGATTGACTCAGAAGAATACACACACACACACGCACAAAGATCATTACTAACCAAAAAAATCCAGCTATTCCTTAGAGGGATATTGTACCATGCTAACATCAAAGAGAGGATTAGATTAATTCTACCTCAAGTAAACATCTCATCGTAAGAATAAGAAATCTGGACTATATGAATAGAAAGAGATTTACTCTTCCTTCTTACCTTGTGTTGAGTGCCTTTGTTTACTCTATATATTTTTCCTCATGATATCTGAATGACTTGTTTTAAAAAAAACCTCTCTAGCAAATCAGCTCATGTTTGTAGATATAGGTTTCCACCATCAAGGAGAAAAGAGAAACTGATTGCAAGCAACATACTGCTCTTTGCAAATAAACAAAATCTAGGTGGCACTTTATCCACACTGTAGATTAATTTTTGACAACAATGAACATTTTCGTTGTCTGTCAATTTACAACTCAGCACTGCTTGCCTTCTTACTTGAAACTTTTACTCAAATTAATTTAGGTTATGATTTCTCAATAGTTGTCAGCTTTGTGAGATAGTCCAGAAAGGAAGCACACCCAGATGAACTAAATATACTTTATTGTAAGGTTACATTAACAGAATCTTTCAAGTCTGGAAGTACATTTCTCCCCCTGTCACCTTTACAGCCCAAGAAACTAGGGAGGGTCTCTTCCAAGAGAGTTGCCACACCCACATTCCTGGAGAATTTTTAAAAAGTTTTAAAAAGATAAAAACCAATACAAACTAATATAAAGTAAGAAAGAAAAAAGAAAAAGAAAGAAATCAAAGAGAAAGCTAAAAGAGCAAGAAAGGAAAAAAGAAAGAAAAAAGAAAAAAGAAAAAAAGGAAGTGACTTCCAATCGTTACAGCAGTTCTAAGTACAATTAAAAATTTACCTCTTTCTTTAAAATTACAACATGTCTCTCTTCTTTCTGTAATCTATCCTGTCCAATCATCATAAGTTCCTTTTTTTCCCCGTTTTCCTCAGAAAGTCCATAAGGGGCTTCCAGTCAGCAATAAGCATACATAATTGTCTTTTCTCTAATCAAACAAGTCACTTTGGCCATCTCAGTGGGTTCCATCATCTTTACCAACCATTCCTCCATTGTAGGTATTGCCAAAACTTTCCATCTTTGTGCATACAATAATCTTTCTGCAGTTACCATATACCAAAAAACAGTTCCATGACTTTTTTCCAACTGTTTGTCCATCAGTCCCAAAAGAAAGACTTCTGGTCTCATTTAGATATTAATCTTTAAAATCCTCTGAATCAGCGTATGTATTTGAATACAAAATTTTCTAGCTTTCTTACACGTCCACCAAGCATGATAAAATGTCCCTTCTTGTTGTTCACATTTCCAACATGTGTTTGAAGTACCTTTATATATTCTAGACAATTTGTCTGGTGACTTATACAAATGGTACATCATTTTATAAAAAATCTCTTTAAGATTATAACATAATGTAAATTTCAGTCCTTTCAACCACAAATAACTGTTTGACAATTTATATATAAAAATAAGTGCTTGAATTTCAGTATATTATAACCAAAACTTTTAGCCCAGTTTATTTATTTATTTATTGTTTATTTATTATTCAAATTTAATTACCGCCCATCTCCCCCAAACAAGGGACTTTGGGCGGTTTACAATAAAATCAATCTCCAATCATAAATGTTAAAATCTCATAAAACCAAACCCATTACAATTATTATAAAATGCAATAAATAAATATAAAATCCAAGAGGGTATAAAATTCCAAGCTGGTGGGAGGGCCTCTAGGGTGTTAGCCACCCCCAAGAATGGTTACCCACTTTCCTGCCCCAGGCAAGATGGCAGAACCAAGTCTTCAGTGCCTTCCAGAAGGTCAGGAGTGAAGTGTCCTGCCTCACCTCTGGGGGCAAGATGTTCCAAAGGGTGGGGGCCACTTCAGAGAAGGCCCGTTTCCTGGACTCCGCAAGATGAAATTCTCTTACGGACGGGGTCCATAACATGCCCTCTCTGAATGAGCAGGTGGGGCGGGCCGATGTAATGGGGATGGGACAGGCCCTCAGGTAACCTGGTCCCATGCCATGTAGGGCTTTAAAGGTGATAACCAACACCTTGAATTGGACCCAGAAGCAAACTGGTACCCAGTGCAGCTCATGCAGCAGTGCTGTCACATGTGCCAATCTTGGGGCACCAATAACTGCTTGCATGGCCACATTCTGGACCAGTTGAAACTTCCAGATACTCTTCAAGGGTAGCCCCATGTAGAGCGCATTGCAGTAGTCTATATGGGAGATGACCAGGGCGTGAGTGACTGTTCGGAGGGCTTCCCATTCCAGGAACAGGCGTAACTGGTGCACAGCCCAAAGTTGTGCAAAGGCCCTCCTGGCCACGACTGCCACCTGCTCTTCAAGCAGGAGTCGTGAGTCCAGGACTCCTTATGCACTGAGTCTGTCTGGGGCAGTGCAACCCCATCCAGAACTAAAGATGACAATTTCCCAGAAGGCGAGGTGCCATCAATGCACATTATCATACATTCTTTCACTTGTTCTTCTTCTGTTTCAGATTTCAATAGAAGTGTATACATTTTAGAAATTACATGTTCATTGTCTGACGTAATTCCATTTCAAACTCAGTCTTACAATGTTCAAAACCTCAAACTTTTGTCTACTTTAAATCTTTCTAATAACTGTAAATAAGAAAACCATTGGCAGCTATGTCCCTCTGCCATAAGTTCTTCTCTTGATTTTATTTTGTATTCCCACTGACAAAATTCTAGTATCTCACAATAAGTTAGCCATTTGTATTTGCCTATTATTTCTTGTCTATAAAATGCTTCTTGTGCTGAGAGCCACAAAGGTGTTTTCAGGCACAACCTGGGTTTGTATCTATTCCATATTCTCAATATGGTATGTCTAACATAATGATTTTTAAAATCCACATTAACCTTGGCTTTATCATACCACAAACACCCATGCCACCCAAATCTCAGAGTATGTTCTTCTAACTCCAAAAGCTTTCTATTTCTCAGTAGCACCAACTCTTTCATCCAAATCAAACAGCAAGCTGCAAAATACAATTTCTAATCAGGTAAACTCACCCTCCTCATTCCTTTGCATCCTGTAACACCTTATATTTAACTTGTGTTCTTTTTCCCCTGTCACATAAATTTAGATACATCCTTTTGCAACTGTTTAAATGGTGCATCAGTTGTCAAAATCAGTATTGTCTGAAACAAAAACATCATTCAAGACAAATCATTCATTTTCATCACAGAAATTCTCCCCAACAATGATAAATGTAACTTCTCCCATCTCAACATATCTTTTTAGAAATATTTGTCATAGAGATACCCAGATATTTTATTTTTATTATTATTTATTTATTAGTCAAATTTATATAGCCGCCCATCTCATGGGAAGTGACTCTGAGCGGCATACAATAATCAAATAAAAACAATACATATCTAAAAACAAGCATTAAAAATATAAAAATTCACATTAAAAATTAATTAAAACAGAAATATATACAAACTGCAGGCAGGGGGAAAATGAGTACATCTGCCTCAACAGAGGAAATTTTACTTTCTTCTCAATCTTAAAACCTGTTTTACTCATCAATTCTGCTTGATCTTCTATTTTTATGTTTTTTTGTTAAAATCTTTGTCTTCTGTTTGTTGATATTAAAACCTATTAATGCCCAAATTCTTTTAGTTTTTCCATTAATGTTTCAATTCCCTTTAAAGGATTTTCCAAAACCAACACCAAGTCATCTGCAAAAGCTCATAATTTATTTCTTTTTTAATCTTTATTTCTACAATTCTATCATCTTGTCTTATATCTCTATTCAGTATTTCAAGAAAGAAAATAACAAGAGAGGAGACAGTGGGCATCCCTGTCTTGTTCCTTTAGCATCTCACAAGGCTTTGTTAAATCCCCATTAACTATTATTTGTGCTTTCTGTGAAGTATAAATTGATTTTACCCATTTTATAAAGTTCTCTCCAAAGCTCATATCTTCCAAAACATTGAACAAGAAAGCCCAATTCAAATTCTCAAAGGCCTTCTCTGCATCCAAGAAAATCAATGTGGCTTTTCATTTTACCACATTTTACCATATTTAACTGTTTCTATCAACTACCAAGAAGCAGGTACAATTTACCTCAGCCAGATTATTGGTTTTCCACTTATTATTGTTGTTACATGGAACAAAATTCTCTTCAAATTAATAAGAAGAGGAGTAACTTATGATGTTATCTAGTTGGGTAATGGAATGTCTGCACGCAAACAACCAAGTTCAAGAGCACCAAGGATACCTCATGCAATAATGGAATATAAGAGGGCCAACAGAAGATGCCTTTTTAATTCAAGTTTTACCAGATCCCATTTCACTCTGGGTGTATGTTTAATAACTTGATTTAGAGAATAAAATAGATAAAGTGAATGGACTTGAATTACCAAATGTTGGTTGCTGAATGTGATAAGAAGGCTATGTGGGGAAGTAAACATGCATGAATAAGTGGAATGCTCAGCAAATGTTCCAAAATTGAGCAGATAAAGATGTATGAGGTCCCCTTGATTATTTAACGTTTTTATGGATAAATGTACTATATAAGGAATGTTTGTGATGATGTTAGGTAAGTTGATTGGGAATAGGAATGTACATATATTTTTGTTTGTAAACAATGCTATTTTGTTGGCTGAGAATGCCAACGATTTACAATAAATGTTGGATATACATCAAGGAGCATAGCTGTTCAAATTAATGTATCAAAAACCAAGGTAGTTGCATTTGACAGGAAAAATTGAGTGAACTATTGCAAGTTATACATAAATTGAAAAAAAATCTTGAGCAAGTATATGAATTTTGTATGTTGGCAGAATATTTACTGAAGTTGAGAAAAAGGAGACATTTTATAATGTGCTGTTCTGACAGAACCAGTACTGGCTTGTGAGGAATGAATGTCAAAAAAGCTAAAAAGTCTATGTACATGAGCCTGCTTCTGCCTACTTAGTTAAATGCAGATAAAAGTTGAAAATGGGAGAAACTTAAATGGAGTGGGAATTGGGTATTTAAGAAATGTGTGTAGTAAAACAAGAAGAGCTAGGGCAAAGAATGAATGTGTGCTGTATGAATACAAAAGTGAGTGACAGCTATGAAAGAAATTCATTGAGGTGGTTTGCATATGGTGAGAATGATTATGGATCAAAAATAAATATATAGTTGCAAAACAAATATATGAAGGGAGAATGAATAGATTGAAAGATGGGGGTAACCAAGAAAGTCATGTTTGGATAGAGTTGATTACATTATTTCTTTTTAAAAAGGACAGATAAAAGTTTTAAGAGACAAAAAGCTATTCATGCAGTGGTATATGGATATGGTGGGAATAAAGAAAGTTTATAAGAATAGAAGATTATGAAAGACATAATGTTTTAAATAGAAAAAATAGACTCTACAAAGTATAAAACTACTACTTCTCTTAGAGAAATCCAAATTAAAAGGAAGAACAATAGTTCCCAGCAGTTAGCCTAGAGCTATTTTCATACTGTAGGCACCAATGTTATAGTTCCTTGGCCTAACCTTATAAGACCCTGTTTTTTTCTTATAAATTCATGCCTAATTAATTTGTTCAATAAAACTTCATTGCATTGAGTTGCTGGTCTTGGCTTCATTCAGCCAGTTGTTTTTTCCCTCTTTCTCCAGAGTTTCTTCTGGTGTAAGAGTGGCTTCTGCCCTCCTAGTAGGGAGAAAATTTTCACTGAGCTCCACAAAGAGAAGGCTCAAAGTTTGACCTGGAATAAGACTGAGAATCAATAAAATTACCTGAGTAAGTAAAATGACCTTGTAAATAAAGAAACAGGGCCAGTCTTAATTGAAGGGGGTGTTATAATGTTTAAAAATTACATCCAAATAAGTAAGAAACCAGAATGCCATGTTATCAATTTGCTGACCCTTTAGTCATAGTCTATATAAATCAGACTTTAGTGCCTTAGTCTAGAAAAATTAGGATGATTTTTATTAATTTAGCAGTTATTAATGGCACAACTTTTACCATTAAAACTACAATGTAAAACTTACTTACCTTATTGTAAATAAAACTGAATTCAACAGGCTTTATTTCTTAGTAGGAGGTATAGGGTTATGCAAAAAGGCTGAAATTCTACAGTCCTTAGGAGAGTAACCCAAAGAAAGAAGAGACAACACCAACCTGGACAAAGAAAAGCTAGCCATAGAATTCCACTCCTAACCCTCCAAAGTCAGGAAGCTAAAGAAATAAATGAAGAAACCGCTCTGGCAGAACAAAGTACTGATGGGATCTTGGATAGCTCTGTGTAGAAAACTACCCCACGTTAACTCTCAATATATGATTTGTTGTTCTAGTATATGTCTATATTCAGCTGAGGATTTAAGAAAACTAAAAAGCCGTATGATTCCTTAGCTGCACAGCTACTTGCTTCTGACTTTAGACTTAAAGAATCCCTAGTCCTTTCTGAAGCCTGAGCTTAGTGCATGGCTGGAAAATTACACAAATTATGGAGGACTTTACATTTGAGCTTCTAATGATAGCAGTGATATCCTTAGGCCAGGAAGGCATAAACGAGGTGCTGGGGGATTTTTCTGAACGAGGTAACTTGGGATTTATCACTTACTGAGACCTTGACAGAGCTCTCTTGGGCTCCTGATTCTGAGGATGTTGCAATGGCAAGAAGAGATAAACTGTGATATGCTATAATGGGTCAGGGAAATGTTGGTTCAAACCTATTCCTAATTTCCTGTCATGCATCTGAATCAGTTTTTAATATTCACTAGCCCTGAAGTTATTTTATTTTCCCCATGGAGAGATTTTTACATGACTACTTTTTAAAAGAATTGAAAGGGGAAAGAAAATAGAATGTAAGTTATTGTGTCATTCCTGCCCTACCAGTAGAAACCAAGCATGGTTTAGATATGGCAGTACATCCAGTGGGTAGCCTATGATTGCCATTCGCCTTAACTAATTGTGAGATTGATAAACTAATCACTAAACTAAAACTTTTATTTTTTAAAAAAAAATAGGCTTCTATTAATGTTTAAGAATAATAGACAGAAACAAAACTGTAACATATTATGTTAGAAACATCAATTAATAATCAGTATAAAAGCAATATGAGACATAGAAAAATCAGGAACAGCAGTTTCATTCAATTGATTCCAGGAAAAGAGCTACAATTAATAGCTGTGTCCCACAAACCAAAAAATGTTATACATTCTTGAAGCTCAAGATTGCAAATAGTTCACTGGAGCACAAGTACTTTACAGATCTTAATGTAGCCTAGTCTGTGAAACATCCTTGGAGGGACTCCATTACCTACTATGGTTACTTGTTCTGCTATTAACTTATCATGAGAATAGGCAGGCTGTAGAACAAATTACAAAGAGAAGCTCATCAATCAGAGGTAGCTTTGATTAAAATCTTGCCTATAGTATCCACTATTTCAGTGGTGTGCCATAATTCCCTTATTTATAGCTCAATAGAATCTAACACTGAGTAACTATAAACATGCATAAGGATAAATTAGAAAGCAATTAAAAGTTAGAGCTGAAATTCAAGCACTTATTTTTATATATAATAAACGGTCAGCAAATTGTCAAAAAGTTATATGAAACCCTATGGATATTATTCCCCCTAATGACCGAAGTTAGTACATTTCTTATTGGTAGCTTATCATTCTGTACAATGTCAGTCCCAATAGAGAAAGAGATGAAAACTCTACTCCAGGTGGTCATTTCTAATGCAATTCACTATCCAAACTTAGCTTCTCATCTTACAATAAAATGTTGTCCATGAAGGAATATGGGAAAGAGGAAGCTTCAGTGACAGACTTCCATCTTTCCCAACTGCAATACACTAACTGAATTTAATAACTGAGGGTTGAATGAGATGCATTCATCTCATTAAAAAGATGACATTAGGAAATCATTCTTCTATCCTATAAGTTCATGCATCTCGTGTAGGCAAAAAATTGAATGAATGCCATCATATATGTAGAGGCCTGCTCATTGTTTAACATGTCTCATATGCTGTTTTAAGTTTATTTATATTTTGTTTTACAGTTTCTCAAAAGCCTGGTAGATTCCTAAATGTGACATTGTGAACCACTTTTGGCTGGTGAGTTTCAGGAAGTTCAACATATCAACTGAAAACAAAACATTATTTAAGAAGGTTACAATTTAAAGAACAGAGCCATAAATCTGGAAGACAAAAATCTAAATACAACTTTAAATAACTTTGATGCATTGTCTTTGTTTAAGCTTCACTGAAATATCTACACTGTGATCTAAATATTTTCTTCATACCAGTAACTGTAAGCTTATATAAATATTAATTGGTGTTTGCAGTAATATATTCTATGAATTACTTGTTATTTTGGCTGAACCACGTCAGTAAAAACTGATAATAACTGAAACCCTACATGATATATAGATCAAATACCATACATGTGACAAAATATATAATGACAATACTGAGCATTGTCTAGAATAGTAGAGGAAAAAACTGATGCAGAGAAATAGTCTAGAAAAAAATGTGTTTAAGTTTTATGTATCTACTCCACATCGGTACCTGAGCTTAGTATTTCTTCAACAATATTTATTGAAAAGGACATTATTGAAATAATTTTCTAAATATGGTATAAATGTTCTGAATTAAGATAGATGGAACCAAACAACTAACTTGTTTAATCACTTTATTCAAGGGTAAACATTTATTTTCCCGACTTCGAACATTTTCAGTAAAAACCTTATTTATTTGTTTATTTACAGTCCAAGACCAAGTCACAAAAATTTAAAATTTAAAAAACAAAAATTGCACAGCAATTAATTAATTAGACTGGAATGGGCCACTTCACATCAGATGACCACCAGATCTACTACTGTGGACAAGAGGAACACAGAAGAAATGGAGTAGCCTTCATAATTACTACTAAAGTGGCTAAAGCAGTGCTTGGATACAATCCAAAAAACAATAGAATAATCTCAATTCAAATTCAGGGCAAGCCATCGAACATCACAATGATCCAAATATACGCCCCAACCACAGATGATGAAGAAGCTGAAGTAGAGCAGTTCTATGAGGATCTGCAGCACCTACTGGACAATACGCCTAAAAGAGATGTTATTTTCATCACGGGAGACTGGAATGCTAAGGTGGGCAGTCAAATGACACCTGGAATTACAGGTAAGCATGGCCTGGGAGAACAAAACGAAGCAGGACATAAGCTAATAGAATTTTGCCAAGACAACTCACTCTGCATAACAAACACTCTCTTCCAACAAACTAAGAGACGGCTTTATACATGGACTTCACCAGATGGACAACACCGAAATCAGATTGACTACATGCTTTGCAGCCAAAGGTGGTGGACATCTATACAGTCAATAAAAACAAGACCCAGAGCTGACTGTAGTTCACATCACGAACTTCTTATTGCACAATTTAAGATCAGACTAAAGAGATTAGGGGACACCCACAGATCAGCTAGATCTGAGCTCACTAATATTCCTAAGGAATATGCAGTGGAGGTGAAGAATAGATTTAAGGGAGTGGACTTAGTAGATAGGGTCCCAGAAGAACTATGGACAGAAGTTCACAACATTTTCCAGGAGGCAGCAACAAAATACATCTGAAAGAAAGAGAAAACCAAGAAGGCAAAATGGCTTTCTGCTGAGACACTAGAAGTAGCCCAAGGAAGAAGGAAAGCAAAAGGCAACAGTGATAGGGGGAGATATGCCCAATTAAATGCAAAACTCCAGAGGTTAGCCAGAAGAGATAAGGAATTATTTTTAAACAAGCAATGCATGCAAGTGGAAGAAGACAATAGAATAGGAAGGACAAGAGACCTCTTCCAGAAAATTAGAAACATTGGAGGTAAATTCCAGGCAAAAAATGGTTATGATCAAAAACAAACACGGTAAGGAACTAACAGAAGAAGGAGAGACCAAGAAAAGGTGGCAAGAATATATGGAAGACCTGTATAGGAAGGATAACAATATCGGGGATAGCTTTGACGGTGTGGTCAGTGAGCTAGAGCCAGACATCCTGAAGAGTGAGGTTGAATGGGCCTTAAGAAGCATTGCTAACAACAAGGCAGCAGGAGATGACAGCATCCCAGCTGAACTGTTCAAAATCTTGCAAGATGATGCTGTCAAGGTAATGCATGCTATATGCCAGAAAATTTGGAAAACACAAGAATGGCCATCAGATTGGAAAAAATCAACTTATATCCCCATACCAAAAAAGGGAAACACTAAAGAATGTTCAAACTATCGAACAGTGGCACTCATTTCACATGCCAGTAAGGTAATGCTCAAGATCCTGCAAGGTAGACTTCAGCAATTCATGGAGCGAGAATTGCCAGATGTACAAGCTGGGTTTAGAAAAGGCAGAGGAACTAGGGACCAAATTGCCAATATCCGCTGGATAATGGAAAAAGCCAGGGAGTTTCAGAAAAACATCCATTTCTGTTTTCTTGACTATGCTAAAGCCTTTGACTGTGTGGACCATAACAAATTGTGGCAAGTTCTTAGCGGTATGGGGATACCAAGTCATCTTGTATGCCTCCTGAAGAATCTGTATAACGACCAAGTAGCAACAGTAAGAAGAGACCATGGAACAACGGACTGGTTTAAGATTCGGAAAGGAGTATGGCAGGGCTGTATACTATCACCCTACCTATTCAACTTGTACACAGAACACATCATGTTCTGGGCTTGAGGAATCCAAGGCTGGAGTTAAAATCGCTGGAAGAACCATTAACAATCTCACATATGCGGATGATACCACTTTGATGGCTGAAAGCGAAGAGGAACCGAGGAGCCTTATGATGAAGGTGAAAGAGGAAAGTGCAAAAGCTGGCCTGCAGCTAAACCTCAAAAAAACCAAGATTATGGCAACCAGCTTGATTGATAACTGGCAAATAGAGGGAGAAAACGTAGAGGCAGTGAAAGATTTTGTATTTCTAGGTGCAAAGATTACTGCGGATGCTTACTGTAATCAGGAAATCAGAAGACATGTAATTCTTGGGAGGAGAGCAATGACAAATCTCGATAAAATAGTTAAGAACAGAGACCTCACACTGACAACAAAGTCCACATAGTTAAAGCAATGGTGTTCCCCGTAGTAACATATGGCTGCGAGAGCTGGACCATAAGGAAGGCTGAGAGAAGGAAGATAGATGCTTTTGAACTGTGGTGTTGGAGGAAAATTCTGAGAGTGCCTTGGACTGCAAGAAGATCAAACCAGTCCATACTCCAGGAAATAAAGCCAGACTGCTCACTTGAGGGAATGATGTTAAAGGCAAAACTGAAATACATTGGCCACATAATGAGAAGACAGGTGTCATGTTCCCCATTGCAAGGCATAAGTGCATCACAACGGGGAACATGCACATCAGGAAAAGAGGAAGGGTCAACCATTATCCCATTAACCACACACATAATCCCTTAAGCACACCTAATCCAAAACCCATCAACAAATAATAGGAGAGCAACTCAAACAGGACATGGAACCATCAACGGATTGGGGGAACTCCTACCCATTACCCCGGGGGGACGCACCTGCACCGGACGGAGGCAAAGAAACAAAGAGAAGACATCGGAGATAGCCCGGAAAACCCATCAGAGAGCGATACTGGTGCTAAGCACCATTCCGGACCCAGCTTGGGGACAATGGGGGGTGGAGGAGAGCAAGGTCCGCCACTAAAGTATAAACAGGGCATCCTGCTACTACACCCCCATTCCCGTTTTTTTTCCTCGTACGCATTCTACCTCAATAAACTCGGAAATCCTTAGTCCCACTAAGTGAGTCCATGTCTTATTCGAGGTAAGGGCTACCCTGACAACAGGACACCCTGGAGAAGATGCTGATGCTAGGGAGAGTGGAGAGCAAAAGGAAGAGGGGCCGACCGAGGGCAAGGTGGATGGATGATATTCTAGAGGTGACAGACTCGTCCCTTGGGGAGCTGGGGGTGTTGATGACCAACAGGAAGCTCTGGTGTGGGCTGGTCCATGAAGTCATGAAGAGTCGGAAGCGACTGAACAAATAAACAACAACAGAGCCTATCCACACTGATAAAGGCATTAAGCAGGGATGTATAATAGCCCCTCTACTGTTTAACCTTTACATTAACAATATCATAGCTTTTGCCAATTCACACCTCCATTCTCCATCCCTCCCTCATCATCCAACTCCAGTTCTCCTGTATGCTGATGAGCAGCTATTCTTTCAATTTCAAAATTGGGCTACGTAGAGGTCTCAAGGAACTTTCAAGGCACTGTGCTAGAGAATGCCTTAGAATAAACTACCAAAAAACAAGTTTGTTTTTTCCAGAAGACTCTGATAATCTATCAAGCTGGACAGTTAATGGCAGACCCACTGAGCAGGTGAAATCTTTTAAATACCAAAGTATTCGCTTTCAATCTTTGACATGCCAGGGCCATCAAATAAGAGAGTTGGCTATGAAAGCTCAAAAAGTATCTCTACTGATCAACAAATTTGCTAGTTTGAGGGGAAACAACTTTGGTCCTGCAGCAATTAAATTATTCAAGGCCAAAGTTCTTGGCATGTTGCTGTATGGATCTCAGATATTTATTTACAGACGCTTCTCAATCCTTAAATGAATACATTAAAAAGCTTATATCAAGGACTATTCATATTTTAAAGAATATGGTACATGCTGGTTCTCAGTAGTACAGAGGTAAATAACTCTTTAAGCATATTTCAGATCCTTCAGATTTGAGATATTTTCTTTCAATATTCCTACTTTTCTTTAAATGTTCATATTCTGTAAGAAAATAGTAACAAGACAGAATAAAGAGTCCCCCTTTTAGGGGGAGATGGGTGGTGATAGAAATGTGAATAATAAAATAAATAAACAAATAAATAATCTAGTTTATGCGCAAAATTAACTTCTATTGATTTCAATAGATTGAACCATATGTTTAAATTGCGGTGATGAAAATCAAAAGCATTTGAAAGGATGATTTTTTTATTATTTCATAATAAATAAAGCAACCTAAATGAGATCTTTATTGTATCATTACCAAGCAATTAGAGAGCCAGTTTGGTCTAGTGATTAAAGCACCAGGGTAGAAACCAGGAGACTGAGCGTTCTAGTCCTGCCTTTGGCATGAAAGCCAGCTGGGTGACTTTGGGCCAGTCACTCTCTCTCAGCCCAACTCACCTCACAGGGTTGTTGTAAAAAATAATCCCATAGAATCAACTCACCAATTAACATTGTGTGACCAAAATGGCTGAATATGGGAGTGATGTAATGGCACCTCATCAATGTGGTGGGATACAAACTTGATATAATTTTATTAAGCAGAATAAAGATGATTTATAGTTAGGGTTGAAATAATTATATAACAATAGAAAAACCTAGGATCATGGCTTGCTCTCTATAGCTAATGCATCTAAAAAGTTTCCTGAATGCTCTAGGACTGCTAGTGCAGATGATTGGATTGAAGCCCTGACTGATTTGTGAAATTCAATGAGATGTGATTGGCAGGATCATTCCTGAGCATCTTTTATTTGAGGTTAGTACATGAGAGCCTGAGTTTTCTGAGACATTTGAAACAATAAGGTGCTTAATCTTCTATATATGGAGAATAATCAAGATAGGTATCTCTCCTGTGGAGAAAGACACAGGACATAGAGTAGCAATTGTTATTCCATAGTTCTTGGGTTATATTCTTCTCTAGCTCCATCCTATAAGTAGATTGTTATTCAGTAGAATTTTTGGGGTGATTAAGTGCCATTCACAGTGGTAAGAAGCAGTTCTTTGAAGCTTGCTCTGATTTAATACCTAGCATACCTAAGCTAAGAAGAGAGTGCAAAAGCTGGCTTGAAACTCAACATTAATAAAAATTAAGATTATGGCATCTGGCCCCATTACTTCCTGGCAAATAGAAGAGGAAGAAATGGAAGCAGTTACAGATTTTATTTTCTTGGGCTCCAAGATCACCGCAGATGGTGACTGCAGCCATGAAATTCAAAGATGCTTGCTCTTTGGGAGTAAAGCTATGGCAAACCTAGACAGCATATTAAGAAGCAGAGACATCACCTTGCTTACAAAGGTCCGTATAATCAAAGCTATGGTTTTCCCAATAGTAATGTATGGCTGTGAGAGTTGGACCATAAGGAAGGCTGAGCACCTTATGAGAAGAATTGATGCTTTCGAACTGTGGTGCTGGAGAAGACTCTTAAGAGTCCCTTGGACTGCAAGGTGGTCAAATCAGTCAATCCTACAGGAAATCAACCCTGACTGCTCATTGGAAGAACAGATACTGAAGCTGAAGCTCAAATACTTTGGCCACCTAATGCGAAGAGAGGACTCACTGGAAAAGACCCTGATGCTAGGAAAGACTGAAGGCAAAAGGAGAAGGGCACTGCAGAGGATGAGATGGTTAGATAGCATCACCGATGCAATGAACATGAATCTGAGTAAACTCCGGGAGACAGTGGAGAACAGGAAGGCCTGGTGTGCTGTGGTCCATGGGGTCACAAAGAATCAGACATGACTTAACGACTGAACAACAACAAAATACCTAAGCTAGAAAGTACTGATCCATGAAATCCTTACATTAGTGGATTTTGCAAGACAGTTAGTAAGTTTACAAATACAAGCATTCTGTAAGATGTATCTTACATTAAAGATAAGTGCACAAAATTTTTAGGCAAGATTTATTTGCCTGATTTGTGTTCCTTACAGCTGCCCCTATTCTTCCAACATGCATACCTAATTCCTTAACTCTCCATAGGATGATTCAGGGGTCAGGATGCCAAATGATGGTAGAGAAAAGGGGCACAAGTGATCTTTTCTGGGCACTTCTATTTTTCCTGGGGCTACATTTCAGTTTATCCAGCTTAGAATTGTTCCCAGAATCAAAATAGCTTTTGTACAAATTAAGTACAAATATCCCATATATTTGTTCCCAAAAAAATGGGACTTAGACTCATTATCATAATGGTTCTGTTTGATATTGCTATGCAGAGAGCTACCTTAGCTTAAAGGTTCTGTTAGGACTTCACATTTTTCTCTTTTAAATTTGATTATATTCCTTTTCACCCACAGTCCAGGTCTGTCTAGATATTTTTAAATCTTCTCTTTCTCTTCTAAAATGTAAGACATTGTGTCTTTAGTTACCTTGTAAGAGAAGACAGATACAGGTAGTCCTCATTTAGTGACCGCAATTGGGACTGGCAGATCAGTTGTTAAGTGAAATGGTTGCTAGGCGAAAAATCACATGACCCCAACTGTGCTTACAATTTTACTTCAGCTTTCCTTTGCTTTACAGAGTCAGAAGGATATGACCCCAAACAACCGGGTAAGCCCAAACAGCAGGGAAGGATTCTGGAACTCTACTCACAAAGAAGCCAGGTGAAAGGGCAAAACTTATATCCCTTTTTCTTCCTCACCTGCCCTTTGGAATGCTCACCCCAGTGCTGGGATAATTAACAAGAAGAGAACTAATGTTTGTATTTACATTCATTGGAGAGAAAGTGATTACAAGAGAGTAAGAAGACCCAAATGGAGAATACACATCAAAAGCAATGTGCTAGCCCTGGCTGTTTGCTTAGGATGCTCGTGGCTGTGAGGTACCAGCCACTTAGGAGGCAAACAAAAGTCTTTAGTGTGAAACTGATTAGGGTCTTGTCAGCATCAGGCAGCAGCAGGGGCCAGCCAGAGGGTATGAATGGACTAGTTAAGGCCACAGAACTGAGCTTCTTAACTTGTGGTTAGCACTTTTTAGGGACATGCTGCTTATTTAGACAATCTCTCAACTCTGTGGGGGGCAGGGGGGTGAAGAAAAAAATGGGTCAGGCACAGGACAATGCATATTAACTAACTGTAATGGTGAACACATGACTGAGAGAGTCGCTGCAAAAACTGCAAATGAGGGCATTAATCGCAAAGTTACTTTTTCATCACTGTCGTAACTGCAAACGGTCGCTGTCTGAAGCAGTCACTAAATGAGGGAACCTGTGTATGACTTAAGGCACTCTGCCTACTCATCATCACCCATTACCAATTCTCCACTTTAATAGACTTACAGCTATTTGCCTTTTCTTTTCCTTCTGATGTACCCCAAAACTCTGACTTTGTTGTTTTGAGGATGTCTCACAAGCTTCAGTTTCTTCTGCTCTTTACTCGTTTGGACTCAGTCTCTATTGTTTTTGGTGACTTCCTGTATCCTTCTTTGGTATCCACAAATACTGCCTGTATATCTTTGGTAACTTCCTTTATCCTTCTTTAGAACCTCTCCTTCTATTTCCTATATATGTTACTTTTTCTTCTTCTCAGCCTTCTAGAAATCTCTGTGTGTATCTGTACTGGTTTCTTTAGATGTCTCCTATTTTTCTGTCCAGTAGGAATTGTTTGTGATTAGGCCTTCACTATCTCATTTGCTGGATTTCTCAACTTTCCCAAGTGCTTTTCCTTCAGGATTTCAAAGTATTGCACTTGACCTACCTTCTGTATGAATTCTCAAAATCAACTCTTCTGAAATACAGTATATTTCTCCTTTATATCATGAACTCAAAGGTAACATAGTCACTTTCTCCCAAGTTTCCAATCACCTGTAATTCTTTCATCAATTCCTTGATGAAAGATTTGGTCCAGGGTAGCACATCCTTTTGTTTCTTTTTCCACCTTCTGACAAATAAAGTTCAACTGGGCTGGAGCTACTCCATAGTTGTTGTTTTTTTATAGTGTTCCTTTCTGGATGTGTGACATAGGATCCCAATTTGTGTCCTTCTATGGTAACTAAAGCAAAACATGTTCTCCAAGCAGATGTATAAACTCTCAGAGATCTAAGTAGAAGGCAAGATGGACAAAGAAGCCAATCTTCAGTGAACAACCATTTTTGGTTTTGTAGGCTTATCTCTTTCCTTTCCATATAAGAATTGTGGCTTGAACAAATATCAGTTAATAAAAGGCATCAGTATCAAGCTGTGCTCGCATGAAATGGCCCTGAACTACCAGTATCTAAAATGTATCTTGCCCAAAGCAAAGCAACCTAATGTTGTTTTTTAAACTGTAAATGTTTCTATGTACTGACACAGTCAATTTCCTTTTCTACAATTGGTTTTATTATATCCCTTAGTCAAGCACCTTCAATGAATGTAAAGATTCTCAACAATATATATTTTTGGATGAAAAAGCTCCCTGTAAATACAATTCAAAATTTAATGTCCCTAGTTTTTCTTTAAAAAACGAAAATGCTTCTCTGTGCATTTCAAAATAGTGAGAGAAGCAAAATTTTGTAATAGACAAATAAATGGTAAGTATTACAATGAGGCTTATCAAAGGCCCAATGTGTCTGTCTATTGTGCACAGCTTAATAAAAAAAATGCACTGAGTTAATGGAATATCTTGTTATGGGATTTTCTTTTCTTTTTTCCCTTTCATCTTTTTCCCATTTATATTTATGCTGTTCTTTCCTTAGAAACAATCTTGCCTTTTTTCAGCCTCCATTTATACAGAGTGGCTACATATCAATGTGAATTAGCAGCAAAAAACATTTGAATTTTCTTTTTTTCCCAACATTCAAGTAGATAAATTAGTCTTTTACAGCTGCATTCAAGCAACTATCCAAGTAATTTTGTTTAGAAAAGCAAAGGATACACTAATACAATGCCAGAAATATACCTTTCCCTAGATTTATTTCCACAGTGCGTAGAGTAGATGATGAACTTAATGGAAAATAAAATTTCACTGGCTTTTAGCTGATTTACAAACTCTAAGGAATTTGCAGATCATCTTTATAATTAGAGTCTTCATTTACCAACAACCATCAACAGTTCATCACCAGCAAAGTCATGGATATAGAGCAGTGTTTCTCAACCTTGGCAGCTTTAAGCTGGGTGGACTTCAACTTCCACAATTCCCCAGCTATCATGCTGGTGAGGGAATTCTGGGAGTTTAAGTCCATACAGCTTAAAGTTGCCAAGGTCAAGAAATACAGATATAGAGAAACTGGGTGGATGATTTCTCCAGAAACTCATTTTTTTCAACAGTAGGACTCCTCCTTAATGGTGATAGTAGCATAGCTATTGATAAAGTGCAATATATGGAATTGCCTTTACTCGTGGTATTTAATTAAAACATGGAATGTCAGCGATTGCTGGAGACATTATTGTAGAATGAAGGATAAGATATTAACACACCTCTTGGTCACCGTGAAACTAAGTAAGTCACACTAACTTTTATGAATAAACTCCTTAAAGCAGCCATAAGCTTCTAAAGAAGACTGAAAAAGAGGGACTGCTTTAATGAATGGCAGAGAGGTGCTGGTCATATAATATCTAAAGCACTTGTGAATTATTTTCAAAAGATCCACAGCTTTACCCAATTTCCTAACAGTTAGCTTTCCAAACTGTTCTTCCAGTTTTCATTATTGTTTTATAGAATAGTCTTCTATAAAAGACTATTATTAGTTTTATAGAATAGCCAATAACCAGCACCTTGGCTTCTATTTCCCCATAACTTTATTATTCTCTGTTCTTTCCCTGTTCTCCCAATTGCTGCCTGCTCTTTAGCAGGTATGACTTAATTATACCATTTAACACAATGCTGAAAATATTTGGAAAGATTATTTTAGAAGACACATGTTTTTAACAGTTACTTCATAACATCAAGGAGCATTCCTCTATCATTCTCTTTTTTTTTTAATTTACTGAATGAATCAAGCATCTGAATCTTTATTTAATCCATGAAACACTGTAAATTTCCCAATAGCAATTAGAAAGCAGAAGGCAAAACAAATTAGGCAAAAAACTTTTAAAGAGATGTTTTCAGAAGAAAAAAGTGAGGAAGCTATGAATTAATTTCCTCATTTTACTATGTAGTAGCAAATGTAGTTGAAGGTATTTCCTTATCATTTATCACTGAAGACACTATAATTAAAACTAGTGGTGTGTAACCAACCACAAGATTTGGTTTGGACCATGAGTAGCAGGTTGGAAAACAACCTGATTTAACTTGGAGTGATTTAGAGACTATCCCATCTGATTCAAGTCCAAATCCAAAGTGACTTTCAAGAACCCCAAGCTTCAAGTTTTTCACTGACTATCATGGAAAAAATCTACAAATGGCTGCGGGTTTTTACCTTTTTTAATAGAACTGGATGAACATGAAAGGAATCAAGTGTACCAAATTTATGAGTAACAGGCTGGTCTTTCAAAGTTTCCTCCCTCCCTCCCTTCCTTCCTAACATCCTTGCTTTTTGAATCACTGGATAACATTTGTAGGTACAGTATATCTTTCCATCCTTATCTTGGAAGTATATCTGTTAAGAACTAGGAACAACAAAAGTGGTTCAATCTGGATGTACTCAGAAACAACTTTTATACTACTGACAAAACTTGTTTTATTTGATTGATTTGATTATTAACCAGTGGAAATGCCAGAAGAGAATGTTGTGCTTACTAGCACAACTACAGTGAAGAACTTTTCCACCACCACAGTCTAGATGAGCCAGCTCTCAGTAACTTTCTTTTTGTATGTGTGCCTTCGAGTCATTGTTGACTCCAGCGACAGCCTGGACTAGTCCCTGCAGTTTTCTTGGTAAGATTTTGGAAGTGGTTTGCCATTGCCTTCTTCCTAGGACTGAGAGAGAGTGACTGGCCCAAGGTCACCCAGCTGGCTTTGCACCTAAAGCAGGAGTAGAACTCATAGTCTCCCAATTTCTAGTCTGGTACCTTAACCACTAAACCAAACTGGATCTTTCTATGTATATATAAAAAATCAATTAATGAAATGCAGCTTACAGGTAAGCTACTTGATTCACATTAAAATGACCTATAGAAATAAATTTAAAATGGAAGAGGGAAAAGATCACATTGTATCTACATATAAATGTCTGCCCTATGCTTGCTCATCTATAGGCTATAATCCTCATTCTCATTTTTGCAATTATTTAATCTTTTCTTCTGGGTTGGACTTCCTCCCACCTGGCCCATCAGAATCTGGTTTTGTTCTCATCCTCTTGGCCCTTCAAGACTTGATCCTTCCTTAGTCAATCCACTGAGCAATTTCTTCACTGAGGAAACTGTCAGCCTTTATCTCTGTAAATTGGCTAAGCTGTGTCCTGATATTCTTGAATCCTTTGCACCCAAAACACACCCCAGTTGCCCTTTTCTCTTTGTTAGCTCATGGTAAAGGGTGCTGGGCAACATGCTGCTGGCAGACAAAACTTCACACCTTTTTTTCTTTTTTGGTTACTCAGAAATAGTCCTCCCTCCCTCCCTCTCTCTTAATTAAAAGGTTGTCCCTTATTCCCTTCATATCCTTAGGCTTCCTAATTCTAGAAGAGCTTCTACTCTTTCCTAACCATCCTATAGCTCACTGCTGCTCTTCTCCTTTCTTCCCTGTGCATGTAACCCAGAGCTTTTTATATTTTTCCTGGCTTTTCTAAGTGGGGGTTTTTGTTTGTTGTTTTTATTGTCCACTGTTTGGGACAGATTACTTCCTTTCAGAGGTTCCTAATTCTGATTTCTTCACTGTCTCTAAGCCACTTTATTGCTTCCTTTATTCTTTACCTCTTTTTTCTATGGCATCTCTGCAGATCCTATTTCCTCTGCACCTGCCCTAACATTAGCATTCATTGACTTCCTAACTTCTCCTGACAATCTTTTGCCAGTTTGCACCAATTCTAAACCCTTTACTTTTTCTTCATTACTTTTCTTTACTTTTTTTTACTTTGCCTTTACTTTACTTCTGCATCCAAGTGGATTTTATATACATTACCAATTGTTAGTAAAACAACAATAGTAGCTTTCTGATGGAAATATGGCAGAACAAAAAACAAAAAACAAGGAGACTATCAACCCTATCAACCACTGTTTATATATTTGCCCTCAGGAGGCACCACATGACCAGGTTCTTCTTATTGGGACTCATCAAACATGGGTAGGCAGATGTTATGCCACAAAGATATTTGTTTGTTTATTCAATTTATATGGCCACCCATCTCAAACAAGTGACTCTGGGCAGCTAAAATCCTCTGCGAAGAATTGAACTCACAGACCTTTGCATTTTAGATGATTCTACAGAATTATAGTTTCAGGAGATATCCAGGTCCTGGTGCTCAGTGGCTGGTCATGCCAAAACCTGTACTTGGGGGCATGATATAATATAATATAACATAAGAAAATATAAGATCTCTCTGCTCTGAGATCTTAAGGGAAGAGAGACGGTATATATCATATTAATATATTTTGTAATCTTTGTTCCTGCCAGCAGGAAAGTCAGTAATCTAGTCATTATATTATGCATTATTCTCAAGGATGTATAGCAGTTAACAAAGGCTGATTTAATCAGTGTTTTCATTATTTTAGTTTCAGTAGATATCTTTTTCTAAATACCAACACAGAAACAGCCTTTCTATATTCTTAGTAATATATGTGAACTTGGGTTTCATTTCATTAATCACTGTTCTCCCTAGTGGTTTAGTTTCATACTCTTCTCAATTGTCCTCCCCTTTTCTGGTCTTTCTCTCCCTTGCCTTTTCCTTAATTCTTATTCTAATGCAGTGGCTATTATATTATGATATCTTTTCTAAATACCAATTTGCCAAAGCAATTCAGGATGTCAGATTTTCCTCTTTACAATCTATGCTGGAAACAGTTAATCCAAAGAACAAGAATCCAAAAGTTCTGATTAATAGTTATTAATATTAATACATAATATTAATCTTAATTATAACTTTCTTCTGTTAAGATTACAAAACAAAAATTAAAGTGAATATTCTTTCCAGTGAGAAATTATAGGCAAACTAAGAGAGCAGAATTGGTACCCATTTTTGATACTCTTTTGGTTCAGGGTAGAGGTGGCCTACCTATTTTGTAAAGACAAAGGAGCTTGTATCTGCATATACTGACAACTGCTATATCCTTTATCATTACAGCTCTTAAACTCTATAGCTGATTTCTACCTGCTCTTAAAAAGCTTTTTCTTCTTGCCCTTCCTCATAGCAAGAGATACCAATCATCCAGAATCCATTAGTAATCATTCATATGCTTGACCAAAATAGAAACATTTGCTAGATCCCTTTCACCAAAGATGATTCTCAGCTAGAGCCTACTTTCTATTTTCATTGTGGTAATGCAAGGGATTACCGAAGAAGATAAGACAGCTAGCACCAGTCCTGCAGATATTATTGCAAATGCCTATGACAAAAAATGAAATTGCCAGGAAGCTCAGACATCTTTTGGTAAGGATTGCCTGCAGCTGAAAAGAGAGACTCTATTCCAGTCTGGCAAAGGCACAAGAGAACCCTTGCAATATTGACACCCAGGCAAGACATGTCCTAAGCATCATTTTGAGTCTCTGGAAGAAATCCTGATGAATGGCATTTGTGCTTCCATTCCTCCATCTAACATTTATAAAATTGCAGACATTATGTAAGAGTGAAAAGTATTCAGCACTGGCACCCTCGTATTTCTTCAGCAAAGGATCTTTACCTTGTCGTGGTGCTGGAGCTTGAGCACCTCAGTGATACCATGAGGGCCACCCAAGATGGGAAGGTCATGACAGAGAGGTCAGATTAAATCCGATCCCTAGGGAATGTAATGGCAACCCACCCCAGTATTCTTGCCATGAAAACTAAATGGATCAGTACAACCAGAGATATGTCAGTATACCATAGGAAGATGAGACCCCCAGGTCGGAAGATGGTCAAAATGCTACTGGGGAGGAACAGAGGATGAGTTCAACTAGCCCCAGATGTGATGACGAAGCTAGCTCAAAGCCAAAAGGACGGCTAGCGGCCAACGGTGCTGGTGGTGAACGGCGAATCTGATGTTCTAAGGATCAACACACCATTGGAAGCTGGAATGTAAGATCTATGAGCCAGGGCAAATTGGATGTGGTTATTGGTGAGATGTCAAGATTAAAGATAGACATTTTGGGTGTCAGTGAACTGAAATGGACTGGAATGGGCCACTTCACATCAGATGACCACCAGATCTACTACTGTGGACAAGAGGACCACAGAAGAAATGGAGTAGCCTTCATAATTACTACTAAAGTGGCTAAAGCAGTCCTTGGATACACTCCAAAAAACAATAGAATGATCTCAGTTCAAATTCAGGGCAAGCCATCTAACATCACAGTGATCCAAATATATGCCCCAACCACAGATGCTGAAGAAGCTGAAGTAGATCAGTTCTATGAGGATCTGCAGCACCTACTGGACAATACGCCTAAAAGAGATGTTATTTTCATCACAGGAGACTGGAATGCTAAGGTGGGCAGTCAAATGACACCTGGAATTACAGGTAAGCATGGCCTGGGAGAACAAAACGAAGCAGGACATAGGCTGATAGAATTTTGCCAAGACAACTCACTCTGCATAACAAACACGCTCTTCCAACAACCTAAGAAATGGCTTTATACATGGACTTCACCAGATGGGCAACACCGAAAGCAGATTGACTACATCCTTGGCAGCCAAAGGTGGCGGACATCTACACAGTCAGTAAAAACAAGACCTGGAGCTGGCTGTCGTTCAGATCACGAACTTCTTATTGCACAATTTAGGATCAGACTAAAGAGATTAGGGAAGACCCACAGATCAGCTAGATATGAGCTCACTAATATTCCTAAGGAATATCCAGTGGAGGTGAAGAATCGATTTAAGGGACTGGACTTAGTAGATAGGGTCCCAGAAGAACTATGGACAGAAGTTTGCAACATTGTTCAGGAGGCGGCAACAAAATACATCCCAAAGAAAGAGAACACCAAAAGACAAAATGGCTGTCTGCTGAGACACTAGAAGTAGCCCAAGAAAGAAGGAAAGCAAAAGGCAACAGTGATAGGGGGAGATATGCCCAATTAAATGCAAAATTCCAGAGGTTAGCCAGAAGAGATAAGGAATTATTTTTAAACAAGCAATGCGTGGAAGTGGAAGAAGACAATAGAAGAGGAAGGACAAAAGACCTCTTCCAGAAAATTAGAAACATTGGAGGTAAATTCCAGGCAAAAATGGGTATGATCAAAAACAAAGATGGCAAGGACCTAACAGAAGAAGAAGAGATCAAGAAAAGGTGGCAAGAATATACAGAAGACCTGTATAGGAAGGAGAACAATATCGGGGATAGCTTTGACGGTGTGGTCAGTGAGCTAGAGCCAGACATCCTGAAGAGTGAGGTTGAGTGGGCCTTAAGAAGCATTGCTACTAACAAGGCAGCAGGAGATGACGGCATCCCAGCTGAACTGTTCAAAATCTTGCAAGATGATGCTGTCAAAGTAATGCATGCTATATGCCAGCAAATTTGGAAAACACAAGAATGGCCATCAGATTGGAAAAAATCAACTTATATCCCCATACCAAAAAAGGGAAACACTAAAGAATGTTCAAACTATCGAACAGTAGCACTCATTTCACATGCCAGTAAGGTAATGCTCAAGATCCTGCAAGGTAGACTTCAGCAATTCATGGAGCGAGAATTGCCAGATGTACAAGCTGGGTTTAGAAAAGGCAGAGGAACTAGGGACCAAATTGCCAATATCCGCTGGATAATGGAAAAAGCCAGGGAGTTTCAGAAAAACATCCATTTCTGTTTTCTTGACTATGCTAAAGCCTTTGACTGTGTGGACCATAACAAATTGTGGCAAGTTCTTAGTGGTATGGGGATACCAAGTCATCTTGTATGCCTCCTGAAGAATCTGTATAACGACCAAGTAGCAACAGTAAGAACAGACCACGGAACAATGGACTGGTTTAAGATTGGGAAAGGAGTACGGCAGGGCTGTATACTCTCACCCTACCTATTCAACTTGTACGCAGAACACATCAGGCGCCATGCTGAGCTTGAGGAATCCAAGGCTGGAGTTAAAATTGCTGGAGGAAACATTAACAATCTCAGATATGCAGATGATACCACTTTGATGGCTGAAAGCGAAGAGGAACTGAGGAGCCTTATGATGAAGATGAAAGAAGAAGTGCAAAAGCTGGCTTGCAGCTAAACCTCAAAAAAAACCAAGATTGTGGCAACCAGCTTGATTGATAACTGGCAAATAGAGGGAGAAAATGTAGAAGCAGTGAAAGACTTTGTATTTCTATGTGCAAAGATTACTGCAGATGCTGACTGCAGTCAGGAAATCAGAAGATGCTTAATCTTTGGGAGAAGAGCAATGACAAATCTCAATAAAATAGTTAAGAGCAGAGACATCACACTGACAACAAAGGTCCACATAGTTAAAGCAATGGTGTTCCCTGTAGTAACATATGGCTGCGAGAGCTGGACCATAAGGAAGGCTGAGAGAAGGAAGATCGATGCTTTTGAACTGTGGTGTTGGAGGAAAATTCTGAGAGTGCCTTGGACTGCAAGAAGATCAAACCAGTCCTCCTCCAGGAAATAAATCCAGACTGCTCACTTGAGGGAATGGTATTAAAGGCAAAACTGAAATACTTTGGCCACATAAGGAGAAGACAGGACACCTTGGAGAAGATGCCGATGCTAGGGAGAATGGAAGGCAAAAGAAAGAGGGGCCGACCAAGGGCAAGATGGATAGATATTCTAGAGGTGATGGATTCATCCCTGGGGGAGCTGGGGGTGTTGACGACCGACAGGAAGCTCTGGCATGGGCTGGTCCATGAAGTCACGAACAGTCGGAAGTGACTAAACGAATAAACAACAACAACAACCCTCCTATTTAAGTCAAAAGTGGAGATTATAGTGTATATACATAACTTCTATACTTTTCTTCTTTTCCGGATATGGTATCTGAATGAAATATATTAATCTTGAGTCACTGGAATAATTTGTAATTCCAGTATCCCAAACTGTTCATATCCTGCTTCTGTGACCAGTTCTAAATATTGTGGCAAAGCCCTTTGTTTTCTATAATCATTGACATGTCTTTCCTTCATCATAATGCTAAAGAATCTTCCTAGTCCAGGAAGAAAAATGCAAATTGTTCCTTTCTTCCTTTAGACAACCTATTAATGGGTTCCCCAAAAACTGAGATTGTTTTCTTTTCATGTTCTACATTCCTAAAAGAAAGTATAACAATGGTCCTCATCATTCAGCTAGTCAGAGAAGAAAAGGTTCTGGCAGGTCCCCCCAATCAAAGGTTTCACAGAAACCCTTATCGGAGCATCTCCCATCATTTCCTTCTTCCATGTTGCCAGGTGGGAGGAGGTGTGAAGTTGGAGTGTGAGGCAGTTTATTATGGCTATGGAGGACATCATGGACACGGGGTTGAGATATGCCAGGAATACCATCTGGATGGGAGAGGGAGTGACATGGTTTCATGGGAAAGGGGACTAACTAACGGAATGTAGTTTTAAGTTAGGTTTGAGCAGGAAATCTTTTTTTGCAGCTTGCCTTCTGTATTGTTCATTACTCTTCATTAAAACAGTTAAAGGAATCCCAGCCTCCTGACTGTGATTGTGTGAATGCTCGAATGTTCAGGTGCTGACGGGTTCCTACTCAATGAAGTAATCTCTCTCCTCTCCCTTATTCTTCCTTTTTCTCATTATCCTCTTTTATACAAAGGAAGCAAAGCCAGATTTCATCCCAAACAAGCCAGCAGACAAGGACAGGTAACGGCTTTTCTTTTTCCTTTCTCTTTTTCCTTTCCCAGTTGATTCAGAAACTAAGGAACTCCTTTGTATGTTCTCTTCTTAAGCTTTCCCAATGAACTCAATTCCTGCAAAATCTCCTCTCCTTTTTTTCTCTTAAACTTTCTCTATCCACTTGTCTTTCTATGTTTCCTATAGTCTTTCTAAGGCATTGATCATTGTAGCCCCAGGTTTCTGTGTTAACTTCTTGCTTTAAGAATCTTTGTACCAACATACCCTTCATCTTTCTCTTATTGAATTGAAATATATTAAGTAACTCAGAGACTGCTAATTGCTTAAGGCTTTTGTGTAAACTTGTAAACTGCTAATTGTAACTATCAAACACTAAGTGAGTTACATAGTATACCATCAGCCTAAAATATGTTTTAATAAATTGGATAAATTGGTTATCATTTGCAGTTTGATTTGTTGAACTCCAAGACAAATAACCTGATTAATAATCTATGGTGATCAGGGTCCCAATAGAACAGACATTGTGGGAGGTTATATTTCATAATAAGTCCAAATATAGTCAGACTGGAAGTATATAAATTAAGTTTTAATACCATGAATGAAATCAAGCCTGAATGTACATGTTCATGGAAGCAAGGATCACAAAACAAAATTATCATACCTTGGATATATCATGTGCCTCATGCATCTACGGAAAAGATGATAATATCGGACAAGGTGGATAGAGAGAGAAAAAGAGGCCTTATGTGGTTAGCCAGGATAATGAAAGCCATCAGAATGTGTCTTCAAGAATTACATAATGCAGTGAGAGGCAGGATGACGTAGAGAGCTTTTAACTGTAAGTGACCAGGAGTTGGTTATCATTTGATGGAAGGTAACACAACACATCTTTAAAAAAACAGGCACAATTTTCTCATTTAAGATGCAGGAATACCATGCTAAAGTAGTTAAAATGTATTAATATTTTTATGCCACGTTCAACCATATTCCCAGAGAGGTTTTAAAGAAAAAAATAAAACATATTCTGTTGTGCAGTATTACTGTCCAATGACTAGTTTTATTCAGTTTTATGTTATTTCTGCTCCCCTGTGGCTGTTTAAATAGGTTAGATCTGATATCTTTTTAAAATATATATATATTTTAATGTAGTGCATGGTTTTAACATCTACTTTATAAACTGCCCAAGGAACTGCGGATACTGGGCAATGGAAAAATGAGGTTAAGTAGTCCATTAATTAATTAATTAATTAATTAATTAAATGCATAAAATGATCTAAAAAGCCACATTATCATGAAAGCAGTATTTAGGATGTGCAATTTTTCAGGAACATTCTAAAAAATTATTTGAATGATCTCAAACACAAAAATGATCCTTTATATACTATATATAAATAATTCGCTTCTCACCCCTATGGGTGGCATTCCTCAATCTCGGGTCCTCTACCAGAGGCCTGTGAGTTTCAGGATTCTGCATAGTATCTTAGCTGTTCCTAGCACTGCACTCTTCTGGACAGAGAGCTCTGATGTTGCTCCTCTTGATGTTATATTGTTTTCTGCTACAGAAATTAATGTTACCATGGTAATTGAGTACTTCCTTAAGTATTGGCAGGGTGAAGAGGTCAAACGTAATTGTCCTCAGTATGGGTGTGAAAAGGCATGACCAAATAAGGAAATTGCCTGGAGGGCAGCTTGTCTGGACTTGTTTATGTTCAGTTTCCTTCTTTCTACCCAGCCTCTCTTCCCGGTGCTCTCTGAGCATGTGTGAATGCACAGCTTGTAAAATATGTTTTTGTGCTTTCTGTAAATACATTTATTTTTATAGAAATGCCTGGTGTGTGATTTTTCTGATCTCTTGGGCCAAACGCTTTCCAACACTCTGCCACAGGTTATGGGTCCAGTCCAGAGAGAGCAGAGAGATCAGCTCCACACCTCATGCACATTTAAAGGCAGGTAGCAAAGACCTGTGAAGGTTTTCTTTGGAGCCACCTGGAGATTTTCCAGCAACTGCCGGTCTACAGGACAAAGAAGCCAGCTGAGGTGACTTGCAAAAGAAGGAAGAAGACATGGCTGCCTCCCAGCCCTCAGCGATGCCTCTGGAGCACCTATCAGAGACCAACTATTTGAATTGGGCCCTGAGGATGGAAATGTATCTTTGCAGAGAGAATCTCTGGCTGCCAATAGGTGAGCAAACCTCCCAAAATCCCAGTGCTGAATGGCTTAGACAGGATGAGTGGGCTACAGCCACCATTATCCTGGGAGTTGAAGACAATCAGCTAGTCCATGTGCGAGGTATGCAGTCTGCAAAGCAACTTTGGGACGCTTTGAGAGACTTGTATGTAAAGGCAACAGCAGGGAGTAAAGTTACCCTGACAAAAAAGCTGTACAAAGCCTACCTTGTAGAAGGAGATAGCCTTCCTGAGCACCTGCATTATATTCAGCAGCTGTTTGTTGAGTTGCAGGAGAGAGGAATGGAATTTACACCTCTCACAAAATCCTATATCCTCCTGTCCTCACTGAATGAAATGTGTGACTTGCTGATTTGTACCCTGGAGGCTGTGCCTGAAGCAGACCTCACCCCATCGTATGTTACACAGCGCTTACTCGCTGAATGGGAGAAGAGAGAGGAAAGATCCCCCCCCATCTCTTCTGGAAAGCTGCAGTACCAGAAAACAAAAGGAAAAGAAGCTGAAGCTACAGCACTAGCCAGCCAGCGATGCTTCACTTGTGGTTCAGCTGGACATTTGCAGAAAGACTGTGCCTTGAGACCCAAGAGTAGAAAGACAGAGAAGAAGAACACAAGGGCAACACAGAAGAAGGCTCTTCAGACAAACCAAATTGCACAGGTTGCTGAGAAGGGTAATTCTGATGTATGGGTGTCAGATTCTGGGGCCAATTGTCATTTATGCAATTGTAAAAGCTCTTTTGTGTCACTGTCTAAAACAAACAGACAAAGTGTATCTTTGGCTGATGGGTCTGTGACCAAAATTATGGGACAAGGTGACTTGTATTTATCCTGCTTGGAAGAAACTGTAAGAGGTGTGTTGTATGTGCCAAATTTACAGTCAAACCTTTTATCTGTGGCACAATTAGCTGCAACAGGGTATATCATAACATTTAAGAAAAATGGTTGTGAGATACATAAAAATGAGAAATTGTGTGCTACTGGTATATTAAAAGACTCCTTGTGCATTGTGCAAAATGCAAGGAAGCCAAGCTGCAAGGCTGCAGTTGGCAACACACCATATCATGACCAATGTGTACACCTGATGCACAGGAGATTTGGTCATGCTAATTTCAAGTATATAGCACAAATGCCACAGCTGTGTGCTGACCTGAAGATAAAACCCTGTGATAAATACTTAGACTGTGTAGTTTGCAAAGAGCGCAAAACGCTAAAAGCTCCTGTGAGTAAGCACAGTGACAGAGTTACAACTAGACCTCTAGAAATTGTACACTCTGACATTATTGGTCCTTTTGCTCCAAGTCTTGGACAAGCAAGGTATGCAATGACCATCATTGATGATTTCTCAGGATACACATTTATCTACATCTCAAAACATAAAGATGAGGCATTTGAGAAATTTAAAGGTTTTGTGACATTGGCAAATGGAAAATTCCCTAGGCCTGTATCTGCAATCCAATGTGATAGAGGAGGAGAGTACCTTTCTCACAAGTTCAAAAGGTTCCTAGTGGAAAAAGGGATAGAACAAATTCTTTCTAACCCTTACACCCCTCAGCAAAATGGTGTTGCTGAAAGAAAGGGCAGAACCTTGCAAAATGTGATGGAATGCATGCTTAAAGATTCCCATTTATTCTTTAAGTATGGGGGAGAGGCAATATCTACTGCCTGTTATGTGCAAAACAGATTGTAAAACTCTGTGATTCAGGACACTCCATTCCATTTGTTTTATGGTGTGAAACCAAAGGTAAACCATCTTAGAGTGTTTGGTAGCACTGCATGAGTTCACATTCCAAAACAGCAGAGAAGGAAAGGAGGCCCCACAACAAAGAAAGCCATCTTTGTTGGATATGAACAAAGCCAGAGGAGCTACAGGTTCATAGTGGGAGAGAAATTGATAATTAGCAAAAGCGCTTCTTTTGCTGAGCAAAACTGGGGGAGATTAAACTCTAGCTCTCCAGTTGATCTAACAACAGAACAGCAAGGACTTGCTGATAGTGATCGTTTGCCTAGTGAGGACATTAAACCAGAAAAGCAAACTGAAGATCTGTCTGATGAGACAGATGCTTCTCAGGAAAGTGATAGGAGTCAAAATTTAAGCCCTGTATTACCTTGCCGATCTCAGAGGTGTAATAAAGGCATTCCTCCATCATGTTTTCAGGCTGAAACAGTAAAGGCTTTTCACATATTCACAGAACCTGAGTCTTTAGAACAAGTGAATGCTTTACCACCTGAGATTGCACAAAATTGGCATTCTGCCATGCAACAGGAATTAGCATCCTTCAAAGAAAATAAAACATGGAAACTGGTAAATCTACCTCCCAATGAATGCTGTCTAGGTTGTAGATGGGTTTTCAAACTGAAAAGGGATGCTGATGGAAAAATCCAAAAATACAAAGCAAGGTTGGTTGCAAGAGGGTCCACTCGAAGGAAAGATTTAGACTTTGACAAGACTTTTGCACCAGTTACTAAAGGTGAATCAATTAGATTACTGTTAAAAATTGATGCACTCAAAGGAATGTCAGTTCATCACTATGACATTCAAACTGCATTTCTCTATGGTGATTTAGACCACAAATTATGCATGCAGCAACCCCCCGGCTATGAAAAAGGGGAGAATCTAGTCTGTGAACTGCAAAACTCAATCTATGGATTAAAACAGGCTGCTAGATCCCGGAACCAAAAATTAGATGAAAAACTGCAAAATTTTGGTTTTGTAAAAGGAAAATGCAGATCTGAGTGACAGGAAATCCACTTCTGGGATTTTAATTCAATTTGCTGGTTCAAGCTTAGGCTGGCATTCTAGAAAGCAAACATTTGTTGCTCTTTCCACTGCAGAAGCAGAGTTTTATTCTCTAGCACAAACCTGTAATGAGGTTGTATGGTTTAAACAGTTGTTAAAAGACATAGGCATGGAAGTGAACCAGCCTATAACTGTTTATGAGGATAATCAAGCTTGCATTACAATGGCAAAATCTGAAGCCTGCAAGAATAGGACAAAACATATATTAGATATCAATATATCAAAGACATGATAGCTAAAGGGGAAGTAATGTTAAAATATTGTGAATCAAAAGACATGATTGCTGATATTTTAACCAAACCTCTTGGTCTACCAAGACACAAAGAATTAACAAAGCAAATTGGTCTACATCTCATTCCATAGCATAAAAAGGAGTGTTGGTATATTGTTTTCTGCTACAGAAATTAATGTTACCATGATAATTGAGTACTTCCTTAAGTATTGGCAGGGTGAAGAGGTCAAACTTAATTGTCCTCAGTTTGGGTATGAAAAGGCATGACCAAATAAGGAAATTGCCTGGAGGGCAGCTTGCCTGGACTTGTTTTAGTTTCAGTTTCCTTCTTTCTACCCAGCCTCTCTTCCTGGTGCTCTCTGAGCACGTGTGAATGCACAGCTTGTAAAATATGTTTTTGTGCTTTCTGTAAATAAATTTATTTTTATAGAAATGCCTGGTGTGTGATTTTTCTGATCTCTTGGGCCAAACACTTTCCAGTACTCTGCCATACCTCTTGGAGCCACTCTCCCACCTTGGGAGTCACAGCCCCGAGTGCCCCTACCACCACTGGGACCATTTTGGCCTTCGCTTTTCACATCCTCTCTAGTTCCTCCTTCAGGCCCTGGTACTTCTCCAGCTTCTCATACTCCTTCTTCCTGATGTTGCTGTCACTTGGCACCACTACATCAATCACACCCACCACCTTTTCGTCCTTGTCTATTACCACAGTATCTGGTTGATTGGCCAGTACCTGCCTGTCTGTCCCACAGGATCTTAGCCCTGTCATTCTCCATGACCTTCTGTGGAATCTCCCATCTGGACTCGGGAGGGTCTAGCCCATACACTGCAGATGTTCCTGTACACAATGCCAGCTACTTGGTTGTGCCGTTCAGTGTATGCTGTTCCTGCCTGCATCTTACACCCTGCCCCTATGTATTGGACTGACATACACACACACACACACACATATATATATATATATACATATATACATACATACATACACACATACATACACACATACACACATACATACACATACATACACACACATACACACATACATACATACACACACATACATATACATACATACTCACACACATACATACACACACACACACACATTCTGAGCACTGAAGGTGAACAAAATTCTTTAGAAACCACCCATCCATTATGCTCTCTAGTTCTAAATGTACTAGTTAAAAGAATTATTTTTCATTGTGTTGCTGACAAAAGAACCTGCATAAAATCATAAGAATAGCTTACTAATGGATGACCTATGGCACTTTCTGGTGAACATGATATGTTAATTCCCCAGAAGGCAATATGATTCCATAACCCAAATGAATTGGTGACATGCATATTTATAAACATCTCTTCTATTTTCATCATTTTTCTTTCAAAGCCTTTATTACTGGATCGCTTGGCTGAGTTGCCAAAGTTCAGTTGATATTGTCAAGGTATTTTAATTTACTTTAAAATGGTTTCTTCCTCCACAGCTTTTTATGTTAGAATGGTCCATTAAATATTCAAAATTGAAATGTTCCCCTGTGGATGTTACCTTTCTTTTGCACTGTTGGGCAATCCAGAAAAATTCATCCTCCTGACTAAGGTTTTTAAAATTATCATTATTTTTACTTTGGCATATTAAAATGTTCTAGGAAACTTTAGAGAACTGAAAACAACTCCAATCAATCACTTGGGATTAATTATTGAGAAAAAGATATATCCCCCAGTGCTCATATTATTGGGAAAAAGTCCAAAAAGTCCACCCCATTTTAGCTTCTCTCCTTCCCCCATTTGGTCTTATAAAAAGTGTAAGAAAGTAATCTTAAAAGATTAGGAGACAAAGCCCTAAATTAAATTATATTAATGCAGGTTACTTTGAGGGTTATGGGTAGATGTGAAAGAGAAAATGCTTGTGAGAACAAGTAAAATGAGGTGACTGAGGCTTAATCTAATTATCTGGGATGAGTTTGATCCTGTTGGTCTTGATGGTGGATAAGGTTCTCTGACCTGTCAGCTCAGCTACCTGTGCACTGGGCTCATGTTCCTCCTTGTTAGCTAAGGCTTCCCAGAAAACAATGACTGATTAGATCCTGGCAATGGTGAATTCATCCTTGAGAGAGGAGGTAATCCTGCCAATGCTTAAAGGGATGGTAGTTTATCCCTCCTTAAGAAGCTATTTCTGGATCCAACATTTTGGATAACTTTCATCCCATCTCCAATCTTCCCTTTTTAGGGAATGTTGTTGAGGAGGCGGTCATGCTGTAGCTTCAGAGAATCCTGGAGGAAACAGACTATCTGGACCCTTTTCTGTCAGGGCATGGGACTGAAATGGCATCACACTTGTGGATGACCTCTAGCAGGAGCAGGATGGGAGTGGTGTGTCCATCCTAACTTTCCTTCTTCTCTTGGCATCTTTTGATACCATCAATCATTGTATCTGGACCAGCTTTGGGGGTTAACAGTACTTTGCTGATTGTCCTCCTTCCTCTAGGGCTGGTTCTGGTGAGTTTTGATGGGGGTGGGGAGAGGAATCTAGCCCTCCCTCGCTCCCAAATCCTGTTGCTTGAGGTTATCCAATGGCATGGAGTGAGATATCACAAGTACACTGATGATTCATAGCTCTGCATCTCTGCCCAAGGCTGACCAAGTGATATTTGGAAGCTGTGAAAGTCTGGATGGGGAAGAACAGGCTTCAGATCAACCATAGCAAGACTGACTGGCTTTAGTTTTAGGGCCCCCTGGATCCAGTGTTTTTCCAACTTCAGTTCTGTATGGGGTTGCACTACCCCAATCAGAACCAGTGCACAATCTGGAAGTCCTCCTGAACTCATAGGTCCTGTTCAAAGAGCAGGTGATAGCTGTGACCAAGACTGCTTTTGCAAAACTTCATTTTGTGCATCACTTGCATACTTTTCGGGACTGGGAGGCACTGCTCACAGTCACTCATGCCTTAGCCACTTCCTGAGTGGATTATTGCAACATAATCTACATAGGGCTATCCCTAAAGACCAACTGGAAGCTGTACCTGGTCCAGAATGTGGCAGCACAGGCAGTTATGGGCACATGTCAATATACCCATGTTACACCTCTGATCCATGAGCTGCAATGGCTTGCAGTATGCTTCTAGTGGAATTCAAAGTGCTGGTTGTCACCTATAAAGCCCTTCATGGCATGGGACCAGGTTATCTGTAGGACTGCCTCCCCCCAATTTTTATTATCTGTCCAAAAGGAGAGAAATGCTCCAGGTCCCCTCAGTTAAAGAATGCCATCTGATAGGACCTAGAAAGTGGGCCTTTTCTATCACAGGGCCTGCCTTCTGGAACAACATGCCCCTGAGATTAGATTGGCCCAAACATGACCTTTCACAAAGAGCATGAGGCATGCTCCAAGGAATGGGGGTTAGGACATCAGACGGCCTGTGAAATGTTATTGTTACTATTGAGGCTTATTGTATTTGTTCTCAGTTACCATTAAAGGTTTTACTGTTATTTCTTTTTGTATTGTTTTTAATGTGTTGTTACCACCCAGAGTTACATTTGTGAGATAGGCAGTGGTATAAATCAGTCTAATAAATAAATAAAGTGAAATTTAAAGGCTGTGGCTGTGGATGGTTGTTGATGGAATGGAGGAATGGTGACATTGGCACAGACTGAAAAGTTTCAGTTGTGAACAGCAGAGAAACCAGTACTGGTTTGAGTTCCACTACAGAGGAAGGGCACTCAAAGAATTGATATCCTTGGGAAGTAGCAAAGGTATGAATTGGAAGTGAGTGAGGTCGCACTGCCCCTGCCCCTGGCATGAGTGGCCATGGGAGGATGCAAGGAAAATGTGGAAGCTGCAATCCCTCATTGTGTGGCAGTGAAAAAGAGAATGGCATAGTGCTTTTTCCACATGTGATCTCATCATGGTGGTAGTGTCTGTGTGTGTGCAGGGGAGGGCGGGAGGAAAAACTCATATGATCTGCGCAGAGCAAATTCATATTTTCAGTTGGAGGCTTATTTCATCTAATTCTTGCCCTACTAAAACCACGAGATCTCACCTTAGAGCAAGAGCTCTCCCCCTAGTGAGCAAGTCTGTGAAAGGGTAAAGTTCAAAACAGTAGCCAGTGTAGCATTTTATAACACTACACTGATTCATTGTTACAACTGGGGTATTTTTGTTTCAGGCAGTTTTGAAATCAAGTGACTTTTGTTCATTCCCAGCATGATAAATATCTGAACCAGATGCCACAAAAAAGGTATGAAAATATTTAGCAATAACCTTGTACTTGTGTTAAATTAAAAAAAAAAAAGTATTTAAATCTTTGCAAGGGCATGGGACCACATATGACAGTTCCATCCCCCAAAATATTGTACATATCAAGCATTCTGAACAGCCAGATCTGAAAAAAAATGGGGAATATACTTTTCTGTTTATGAGTAGAATTCCCCCACACATATCCACTACTTAAAAGAGCAAGGAATTTGGGGTGCGTGTAAACCAATGCCTAGCACATAAACTTTGATAGTTTATCTGGACCTCACACATAAGCAAGGCTTAAACCTCTATATAACAGCCAAGAGGAGTGGGGGAACTATCTTCCTTTCAAATATGAAACTTAACAAGCAGAATGCCATGTTCTTAATGTGTCAACTGGGTATGATGGATGGTAGTAGAATATGAGTTTATAGAGTGAGCTAGGGAAAAGAGGAATTCACTGAGCCAAACCACTTCATTGTTGAGCATGATGAAATTCCCATGCTAGACATTTGTTTTGCTTGAGATTGTGATGAAGTGCAGTTGCTTACTGCATGGCATGAACACAAAATAAGGTTACAAGATTTCAGATATTTTTTTCATATATAGTTTTGTATATGCCTATTCTCAGTTTTAATGGGATGATATATGGACTAAGAAATCATCCTGGCATGTGACACCAAAAATTAAATATTATACCTGGATTCAAAAAACAATAAAAGCAGTAAAAACAGCTTATTTAAATGAACTGTATTTCCCTTGACTAAATTACATCAGTCAATACATGGCATGTCTGTGAATGTTCAACTGGAACATAAACTGCAGGAAATACACTTTCATAAAGTCAATAAGAATCCAGCATTGTTGCAATAAACTTTTTTGAAGCACAAGTACAACTTATTGATTTATAAGTATTTTTTTAGACAAATCTGTCCTCTGTTTTCAGTGCAGGTCATCAGTCAAGGTTGTATCTGACTCAGAGCTCAGTCTAAACCTTGAATGGATGAATGATCCAGATAATCAGATTTGTCTTGGAAAACCAGTACCTGAATCACCACTTGTCATCTGATGCCCTTGCTTAAAAGAAAACTGTTGAAGATTGGCCAATTCTTATTTTTGACAGTGGTATTCAAAGATTTATTTTCCACAGCAGTGACTGAGAATCTCTCAACCAGAATGGCTAATCTAGCCTGCCAGATTAATCCCCAAAATTCTGACCACAAGCAAGGCTTCCTGCTTTTCAGTAGGATCAGAAACATGGAATTCCAACTTCAAAATTCCATTACCACTCCCAAATATTTTTTTTGCTTAAGAGGCAAAGCTTCTTAAGAGGAAAAACAAAACAAAACCTTTTTCTCCATGGGATGAAAACTGGGAGCAATTTATCTCATCCTCCATGTCATAATAGAGGTGGATCATGGCAGAGGTGGGTATATAAAGAAACACACACACACAATGTAAAATTAATTTAGGCTATGTATTTTAATTATCTTCCTATCTAGTTTCCTCAACCATGTTCTAATTACATAGCTAGAATAAAGGCTGTTTTCTTTGGTAAGATTTTGGTGCTGAGGACCAGATTTCTAGAAACTGCATAAAACTGAAGACGTGAAAATGTGATTATCACTCTTCCTTAAATGCACTTTCTACCACTGCTACTTCCTTACAGCTGAATCCAATTATGATAGATTTATCATGGGGAAGGCAATCTGTGGCAACTGAATGTCTATTTTGCAGCCCTATGGAGCCCAACTGTAATGATTGCCCTACTCAAATAAAAAGCTCAGACTCCAAATCTAAGTTTAAGGTCTGGTTTATTTAGAATAAGGTGCAAACAGAAAGAAAGCTGAGAATGAGAAAAGCGCACCTAAACTCAAACTAAATAGCTCCGTTTCCAACAACGACCCCCCCGTGCATATAGAACAATCCCACATTCCCAGGTGCTCCTAACGAGCTCTGCTGATCAACGGGCAAAAAGACCTTGACATTTAAGAGATAACCCAAACACATTCCTTCCTGGCACAGCCCTACACATCTCCCCATACAAGGTTTATCAGCAGCACCCTCCCAGCCAGGAACACGCATCAACACTCTGGCATGCGAACCGTTACGATGGAGCGAACATTGCAACGGTGATCATGACATACCGCCCCCCGACAAAAATCAGGCAGAAGGTTTAGAAGGGTAGGCAACATGAAAAGCGCGGATCAAATCAGGTGCGAGGACATCGCGCGCAGAGACCCATTCAGGATGGGGAAAATGCTTCCAGTGAACTAAATATTGAAGAGACCCCCGAAGCCTGCGAGAGTCGAGAATCTCCTTGACCTCAAAGTGCTGCTGGCCATCAATCATGACAGGCAGAGGGGGAGGAGGTCGTGGATGCCAGCAAGAGGAGTCCTGGGCAGGCTTGAGCAAGCTGCAGTGAAAAACAGGATGCAAACGCTTCAAATTATGAGGCAGATCCAAACAAACAGTGACAGGATTGACAATAGCAGTAACAGGAAAGGGACCAATAAACTTAGGGGCCAGCTTCTTAGAAGGCTGAGGAGACTTGATAAATCTGGTAGAGAGATAGACCAGGTCCCCAACGTGAAAAGGCGGCTGTTGGCATCGATGCCGGTCAGCATGGAGCTTATAGGAAGCCTGGGCATCTTGGAGAGTGGTTTTAATGACGGGCCAGGAATCAGCGAGCCAAGAACCCCAGTCACAGGCCGCCACAGCCAGGCCAGGAGGTTGGGGAAACTCAGGGATTGGCACAAAATCCCACCCTGAAACAACCCGAAAGGGGGTTTGACCAGTGCTTTGGCGCACTGCGTTATTGTAAGCGACCTCAGCAAAAGGGAGCAAATCAACCCAGTCATCCTGGTGATAATTGATGTAAGAGCAAAGAAATTGCTCTAGGGTGGCATTAAGGACCTTCGTAGATCCGTCAGTCTGGGGATGCCAAGAGGTTGACAATGCCTGTTCGGTGCCAATGAGTTTCAAAAAAGCCTGCCAAAATCGTGAGGTAAATTGTGTGCCCCTATTGGTCACCAAACGAGAGGGGCAGCTGTGGGGGCGGTAGACGTGCACCAAAAAGAGTTTCGCCAGCTGTTGTGCCAATGGAATGGACGCACAGGGAACAAAGTGGGCCTGCTTTTAAAAATAGTCTTTGACCACCCAAATGACAGTCTTCTTCTGACTGGGAGGCAAGTCCACAATAAAATCCATGGAGATTTCTTCCCAAGGGCGAGAAGGGTCAGCCACAGGCTGCAAAAGCCCCTGGGGCTTACCTGATGGTCGCTTAGACATAGCGCAGACAGGGCAGGAAGCGACATAAGCCTTGACATCCTTTCTCAAGGAGGGCCACCAAAATTGCCGCCGAACCAAATGGAGGGATTTGAGAAAACCAAAATGATCAGCTTGTTTGCTATCATGAGAACGGGCAAGTATTGTAGCTCGTTGAGAGTCAGGCACATATAAATGCCCCCCCACCCAAGCTAGGTTGTGCTCAAGGGAAACCTTGTCAGGGTAAGCCAGAAGCCAGGGATCAGACTTCAAAGCTGAGACAAAATTTGCCCACAACCCACCAGGCATTTGGGGATGCCTGCGGGCACGAGAGTGCTGCACCAGAGCCGTTTGTGAGGAGGGAGGGAGCTGCCCCCGAGCGCGGCTCCTGGTGACAGTGACCAAACCCAATTGTGGCTCTGTGAGCACAGTCCCAATAACATTGGAGATAGGCTCCGCGTCCTGTGGCAAGCGGGAAAGTGCATCAGCCAAAAAATTCTTCTTGCCCGGGATAAACTTAAGTTGAAAATCAAAATGGCTAAAAAACTGAGCCCAGCGTATCTGTTTTGGGCTGAGACGCCTGGGCATGCGGAGCACTTCTAGGTTGCGGTGATCCGTCCAAACCTCAAAAGGGGAGGTAGCCCCCTCCAAAAGGTGATGCCAAGCTTCCAACGCAGCTTTAACTGCTAAAGCCTCCTTTTCCCAAACCTGCCAGCGCCTCTCCGTTTCAGAAAACTTACAGGAGAGATAGGCACAAGGCTTTAAAAGCCCAGCAGAATCCTTTTGCAACAAAATAGCTCCAATAGAAAAATCAGAAGCATCAACCTGAACAACGAAAGGCCGCTCAGGGTCAGGGTGGAATAGAATGGGCTCCGCTGTAAAAAGGATTTTTAACTGGTCAAAGGCAGCCTGACAGGCAGGAGTCCAATTGAGCATGGCCCCCGGGTTTTTCACTTTGCGCGTCTCCCCAACCCCTTTGGTGCGCAACAAATCAGTCAGGGGCAGAGCAATCTCTGTGAACCCCTGGACAAAGGATCTGGAAAAGTTAGCGAACCCCAAAAAACTTTGAAGTTGGCGACGGGTGCGTGGGCACTCCCAGTTGAGAACCGCCTGCACCTTCACAGGATCCATTTCAATGCCTTGGTCAGAAACCCTGTAGCCCAAGTAATCTAAGCGAGACTTATGGAATTCACATTTAGAAAGCTTAGTGTACAGCTTAGCGTTCCAGAGCTTGGTGAGAACCTGTGTAAGAAGCTTTTCGTGCTCCTTCTCCGTTTTGGCATACATGAGAACATCATCCAAATAAACCAACACTCCCTTAAACAAATGTTCATGTAACACCTCATTAATGAGTTGCATAAAAACCCCTGGGGCTCCTGCAAGGCCAAAAGGAAGAACCTTATATTGAAACGAACCCAAGGGGCAATAAAAAGCAGTTTTCCATTCATCCCCCTCCCGAATGCGAATGCGGTAGTATGCCTCGCGAAGGTCAAGCTTGGAAAAAATTCTACCAGTGGACAAATGAGCTAACATGTCTTTTACGAGAGGCAGAGGGTACTTGTTTGAGAGGGAGGTGGAATTTAACCCCGATAGTCCGTGCACAGTCTTAGGGTGCCATCCTTTTTCTCACGGAATAAAACGGGAGCCCCAACCGGGGAGTTAGCTGGTTCAATGAAACCCCTAGCCAGGTTTTTATCAATGAACTCCCGTATCACGTCAAGTTCTTTCTTGGTCATAGGATAAATCTTCGGCTTGGGTAAGGGAATGTCAGGAAGAAGTTCAATGGCACAGTCAGTCTTGCGATGGGGGGGCAACTGGTCAGCCTCCTCCTCCCCAAAGACGTCAGCAAAGTCTGAGTACCTTGCCGGCAGTCCCTCCAGGGGGGGAGCGGGAGCTTGCGAGTCAACAATTTCAGCCCTCCCTGCAGCCAAAGTGAGGGATTTCCCCACAACGGGAGCTTGGTAGAAACCATCCTAGGTCCGACTGCATCCTCGGCCCCTTCGCACTGGAAGGGGGCTTGTCTCCTTTTGTAGCTCACATAAAGGTGTACTGGGCACGCTCAGCCTTCCCGTAAGGATTGTGCTCGGTTAGTCAGGGGATCCCCAAAACAACCAAAGGATTGCCCACTGGGGTGACTATGAACCAGATCAGTTCGACATGCGTGCCCATTCGCAGCGTAACCTCCCCAGTAAACTGGGTGGCCGGACCTCCTCCCGCCGTGGAACCATCGAGCTGCTGAAAAATCAGCGGTTTAGGGAGAGGGGAGCAGGGCAAGTCCAAAGCAGTGACCAGGTCGGGATGGATTAAACATCTGGAACACCCTGAATCGACCAAAGCCCACATGTCGATGGTCTTGGATCGATAGGTCAACTGGATTTTTACAGCTAGGATGGGGCAATCAGCACTCACCATGTTGGTATCGCGCCCATTCTCCACCACCTGCCCAGTGGCACTGTTTAAGGCAGGTGGAAGGTGTTTCCCGCCAGCTGCTCCAGGGTGGCCAAAGCGTCTCCTGTAAAGTATAGCTCATCCTCTTCGTCCGCGATCGCCAGCACCCCCGCCAGCCGGCGAGGGGGGTTAGGTGCCTTTTGGGGAACCTTTTGGGTTGGTTTAGAGGGGCGATCCTCTGCCTTAGCTTTTTGACAGTCCGCTGCGCAGTGGCCTGGTTTACCACACTTGATGCACTGGCCCCGGGCGAAACGGCGTTGCCTTTCCTCAGCCCAGCTGGAGTCCGACTGCATCCTCGGCCCCTTCGCACTGGAGGGGGGCTTGTCTCCTTTTGTAGCTCACATAAAGGTGTACTGGGCACGCTCAGCCTTCCCGGCCAGACAGATCCAATCATGCAGGGAGTCTGGATCGTCTCTGCACAGTGCCCATCGCAGCACCTCCTGATTGAGGCCATCCTTAAATTTCTCGATCAAGGTAGCCTCCGACCATTCAGGAACTTTCCCTGCCAAAACTTTAAATTCAAGGGCATAATCAGCAACCAATTTTTGTCCCTGAACCAGTTCATTCAGAGAATCCTTAGCCCTTTCCTTAGCCAGGGGATCCTCAAAATACTGTTTCAAAGTGGCTAGAAAGGAATCAAATGCAGTCAGTGCTGGGGCTCTTGATTCGCATAACTGGACATACCAGTCAGCTGCTCTGCCCTTCAGTTTTGTGGCAATAGCTGTAATTTTAGCCCCTTCTGAGGTAAAACAATGTCCATATTGTTGCATATAATTCATCGCATTGTTAAGGAAGAATGACAAGTTTGTGGGGTCGCCATCAAACTTCACTGAAAAGTCCTTGGCTACCCCGCTGCTTGGAGGCACCCCAACCGGTGGACGAGCCGGGGTAACTACCACTGGAGTGGAACCATGGAGAGCCAGGGAAAAGTCCCTTGGCTGGCCCCTTCTCCTCGGAGCTGGCGATGGATTTGGTCGGATGCTGGGACCCCCTGCTGCCCCCGGACTGCCAACGACCTTTACCAGGTCACTCACTGTGGTTGAAAGTGAGCGTAGCATGTACTCCATGGATTCGATCTTGGACTCAAGGACTCTGATCCTATCTGGCGTGGTAGAGTCTTCCAGCCCCGACCCTTCAGGTCGCTGACTTCCCGACACTTTTGTGGACTCTCTTTCGGGAGTCTGTGGACATCACAGTTTCCATGTGGTGTGAGATGTCCCCAGCCGGGGGTCTACCAGGGCATCCCACAGGAACTGTTGGTGTTCTGCGAGCCCGTCATCCATCAGTTCCCTCTCCTCCGGGCTAGAACTTGGATCTCTGGAATGGGGTGCGGGGTGGGATGGGAGGGGGCTCGAGTCCCTGCTTGGGAATGCCGTCTCCAACAGCTGTCTGGTCACCTCCCCAAATCCTGTCGACTCCTTCCCCAATTCTGCCATCGCTAACTTCTTCTCTCTCAAGAAAATTCCTTGGTAGAGACTAGCGAGGTTTGTTCGTGGAATGATTCTCAACTTTATGTAACGATTGCCCTACTCAAATAAAAAGCTCAGACTCCAAGTCTAAGTTTAAGGTCTGGTTTATTTAGAATAAGGTGCAAACAGAAAGAAAGCTGAGGATGAGAAAAGCGCACCTAAACACAAACTAAATAGCTCCGTTTCCAACAACGACCCCACCCCCATGCATATAAACAATCCCCCATTCCCAGGTGCTCCTAACGAGCTCTGCTGATCAACGGTAAAAAGACCTTGACATTTAAGAGATAACCCAAACATATTCCTTCCTGGCACAGCCCCACACATCTCCCCATACAAGGTTTATCAGCAGCACCCTCCCAGCCAGTAACACGGATCAACACTCTGGCATGCGAACCATTACGATGGAGCGAACATCGCAACGGTGATCATGACACCAACTTGACTGCAATTTTTACAAATAGCTGGCACAGTATCTCAGAATTGTAAGGCAGGAAATGCACCATCTCTTATATAAGCCTTATAATACGTTTAATACATACATAATACATCAATATATCCCATGCAAAAATCTAAGTAAAAATAAAAATCCAGTCCTGCCCCTGGTTATGATGGAGATCCACAAGTTCTATTGTCACTCCACTCACTGCAGTAGCTACCCCATAAAATTAGATTAAATGTGGGTACAACCATCAGGTAATAGTCCATTCCTATAAATTCAATATTTATAAATTACTGTTTTTGTCTTTACATTTGGTTAGCTGCCTTAAGTGTTCAGCAGAACAGAATAAGGGGTATAAATGTTATAGTTATTCTCAACAACAAAATGGCCATAAGAATGCTTGTTTATTTACTTGCTAATGAAAATCAAACAAGTAAATGCCAATTAAGAGTTTTAATTCAATTTCACATGGGGGCAAGCTTGAATTTTAGCATAGGCTAAAGGAAACAGATGCTTACATTTGATGTGCATGAAGAAAATGACTATTTATTTCACTCAGCACCATCTTTCATGTGATTTTCAGAATGGGCCTCTTTTTCTGAATAGGTCGTTCTTCTGCTATTCATAAAGCCATTACTCAATGCTGCATTCTTCTGTGAACTCTGGGACCCCCCAGACATCACTCGAATAACAGAGCTGAGTGGATCTGAAAGCTTCTGAATTTGATTCTAATTACTGTGTGTAAAATGGGAATTTGTACCAATAACATGAGAAAGCAGATGTGACATTTACTGTGCAATGTTTACTTTAAATAAATGCAGACTGCTCATTTGTGGAACAGGTTTAGCTAGCCCTGCATGATATTATCTCATATAGAGTTCCTGCAGGGTTTGGGATGGAACATAATGTATAGGAAAGGCAACATTTCTGTGTAGAAATCTGAGGAAACATGCACTAGTTGAAGACTGGGTAGATAACTCAAAATGCTCCATTCTCTTATCTTCAATTAGGGCATGTCCACAAGCATATTTGTGACATTTCATTCTACTTTGAGGAGTGAGATATGACCCTCATCCTTACGTTTCCCTAACAATACTATGAGCATGTTCCAGTAACTTATTTTTTTATGTCACATCCTTCTGTCATTGACTTTGTCTCATTCCCAGTTTACAGCTGAAGTAGCTTTAAGTCATATTTAGTAGTGACTTTTCCTCACACAATTTTTACCATGAACGTGGTCTAGCACACCTCACTGCCAATGTGCTCACAAATGTGATTGGGGTGGGATCTGACCAATACCTGCTGGCCACTTCAGGACATGCTTCCCTCCTGGTCACTGGAAATAGTCCTTCATGGCCATTTTTGCTTGAAGTACAGTATAGGACAGGACATCTGGCTCTTGAAATTGCACTGTTTGCTTTAAACATGTTTAACACTCTTCTGAAAGAAAGCTAGACCTGTATTTAAAATACAGGATTAGCACTTCCTTGGGAAAGCATTAGTCTTGTGCTCACAGAGGGTTGATTTGAATTAGGGAAAGAGCCAGGTTTTGACAGCAGCCAGAAGAGCCGTTCTTTTGCCAACTAGGAGTTTTGTGTCATACTTGTTAGTGTTTTTATTACTTCTGGGGGGAGGGCAGTGTGTCCAATTTTGCCTACTCCATTCCAGCTCCATAGCCATCCAGTCAACTATAGTACTTCTGGGTGCTGTCAACCATGTGAATAGAATTGGACATATTGCCAGCACTGCAATATCTTATGACACTACTTAAGGATGGACATCACATGTGATCAATTGTTTCCTCCCACTTCACCCCACATCCCTCTTCCATGTCTACAGCTTATTTGCCAGGCTCTTTTGGGACCCAGGTTAAGTGATCTTTCAGGCAAGTGCTAGTCCCATGTTCAGAAATACCCCTAACCACCAGCCACAGATGTGAATCACTGCCACGCTTGTGAGTTGTTAGTCAGACAACTTCATAAATGGTGAAACCCACCATCTACCTATTCTTTCCCAACTTTGCTCCAATCCTTGTTAGAGAGAGTGATTGGTGGTTGTTTTTCCACCAGCAGGCAATTCTTCATGGGAAGAGAAGTGAAACCAGAAAAATATACCAAACACCTTCCTAGCCTTCATTAAAATGACAAGGACAGCCCCAGTCACTGGTCTCATTATTATAACAGAACAAGCAATTAGGACAGCAATATTTTTTCTGGTATATTTTTCTGCCAGCTGAAGGTAGACAGCATCTGGTTGTGCCCAAAGCCATATAGCTCCTTTTACCTTATATCTAAGAGAAGATGAAAGAGCAGATTCAGCAGTTAGGAAAAGCATTCAGAGAACAAAATAAATGATGGATTTTATTAATGGGCAATATTACAGACAGAAGTGTGGAATAGAGCTGGGCAAGTCCTTTGAGAGAGATGCCTTGGAACAAGTGGAAGCACCTCCCTCGAATTGTTAAAGCAGCTTATCCTTTTCCATGCTCAAGCAGCTGTTCCTGGCATCTGCATTCACTGTTGCTTTGCTTTATTTTTCTCCCCCAAGAAAGGAAAGTAATCTGCATGTAATGCATGTGGAGGCAGCTAAGAGCAGCTTCTGAAGTAATCATTCAAGCCTTAATATGAAAACAGACACTGTGGCTTTAACAGTTAAAAAAAAAAGTTGCTTCTTACACAGTTCTAAAGGATTTCTTTTGAAGGATTTGCACAGCTCTATACTGGAATGACCATACCATACTATGAAAGAAATACTTTTCTTAGCTTCCTTCAACAATGTAATGCCACTTGATCTAGCTTGCGCCTTACACTCTGTTCTCTAGGCATCCCTCAAGAGACATGGGTACCTTCACAATAGAGTCCTTTATTCAATATATGAACAGACACTGTTTCTGAATAACAGCAGGCCAAACTGCTCAGCATGGATTTTTTCTAAGAGAAAAGAGAAGCCTCATCCAGGAGAGAAGAAGGAAACCCTGCCACCTTGTATGTACATACATACATACACCAAAAAATTCTGGTCCTTAATATACTGCCCTGCTACTCAAAATCAACTTTGTTCCCACCATACATTTCCCTAAAACTAACTCCCAACTCACCAGAAGACTGGATAAGAACCTGGATTACTCTGTAGGGTTCTTATACACCACTCTCCCATGCACATAACAGTACTGGGAAACCTTGTAGAGCTAGGATAATTCACAGCCTCTCGGCCACCATTCTGCTGTTTAGAGCATGTATACCTTAGCAGCTGCCTTTTGCCTGCATCCATTACAGCAGGATAACTTTTTAACATGTTAAACAAAAATAGCTTTAAAAAAAAGTAAGATCTGAGTTAGAAATATTGCAATCTGTCATCTTTGCTCCTAATTTTCTTTGGAAGCAAGGCAAAAGACTGGCTCTTTAAAAAGAAAAAAAAAAGGATGCCAGAAACCTGGAAATCTTGGCTTGTTCAAAGGGAGACAAGTACCCCCCTTATGGACACTTATGAAAGAACCAACGTGGCTGTCAGTTAGGCAAAGCTAATCCTAAAGGGATCTGAGTTGTGCTTATTGATCCATATCTGTCACTGAAAACACAAGTGATCTCTGAGAACAAAGCAAATTTTACCAGATTAGGTTGGTTTGCTATCTATAACAAAATAGAGCTATCTTGGCTTCAACAGTTCCTACTTTGGGAATCTTCTGTTTGCATTAGGACAATGTACTGTTCATGTCTTTAAAAAGAGCTGATTTCACTTTGTACAGAAAACAATTTATGGACCCAGTTTTAAGGGCTGGTTTTGACCTTTCTGCTCTTTGTGGCTTTGAACCACAGTAACTGAAGGTAAGCCACTTAACATCACAGTGATCCAAATATACACCCCAACCACATGTGCTGAAGAAGCTGAAGTAGATCAGTTCTATGAGGATCTGCAGCACCTGCTGGACAATATGCCAAAAAGAGATGTTATTTTCATTACAGGAGACTGGAATGCTAAGGTGGGTAGTCACAGGACACCTGGAATTAGAGGTAATCATAGCCTGGGAGAACAAAATGAAGTGGGACATAGGCTGATAGAATTTTGTCAAGGCAACTCACTCTGCATAACAAACACTCTCTTCCAACAACCTAAGAGATGGCTTTATACGTGGAGTTCACCAGATGGACAACACCGAAATCAGTTTGACTACATCCTTTGCAGCCAAAGGTGGCAGACATTTATATAGTTGGTAAAAACAAGACCTGGAGCTGACTGTAGTTCAGATCAAAAACTTCTTATTGCACAATTTAGGATCAGAGTAAAAAGATTAGGAAAGACCCACAGATCAGCTAGATAATGAATATGCAGTGGAGGTAAAGAATAGATTTAACGGACTAGATTTAGTAGATAGGGTCCTGGAAGAACCATGGACAGAAGTTTGCAATATTGTTCAGGAGGCGGCAACAGAATACATCCCAAAGAAAAAGAAAACCAAGAAGGCAAAATGGTTGTCTGCTGAGACACTAGAAGTAGCCCAAGAAAGAAGGAAAGCAAAAGGCAACAGTGATGGGGGTAGATATGCCCAATTAAATGCAAAATTCCAGAGGTTAGCTAGAAGAGATAAGGAATTATTTTTAAACAAGCAATGTGCGGAAGTGGAAGAAGACAATAGAATAGGAAGGACAAGAGACCTCTTCCAGAAAATTAGAAACATTGGAGGTAAATTCCAGGCAAAAATAGGTATGATCAAAGACAAAGATGGCAAGGACCTAACAGAAGAAGGAGAGACCAAGAAAAGGTGGCAAGAATATATGGAAGATCTGTATAGAAAGGATAATAATATCAGGGATAGCTTTGACGGTGTGGTCACTGAGTCAGACATCCTGGAAAGTAAGGTTGATTGGGCCTTAAGAAACATTGCTAATAACAAGGCAGCAGGAGATGATGGTATCCCAGCTGAACTGTTTAAAATCTTGTAAGATTATGGTGTCAAGGTGATGCATGTCATATGCCAGCAAATGTGGAAAACACAAGAATGGCCATCAAATTGGAAAAAAAATCAACTTATATCCCCACACCAAAAAAGGGAAACACTAAAGAATGCTCAAACTATCAAACAATGGCACTTATTTCACATGCCAGTAAGGTAATGCTCAAGATCCTGCAAGGTAGACTCCAACAATTCATGGAGCAAGAATTGCCAGATGTACAAGCTGGGTTTAGAAAAGGCAGAGGAACTAGGGACCAAATTGCCAATATCCGCTGGATAATGGAAAAAGCCAGGGAGTTTCAGAAAAACATCTATTTCTGTTTTATTGACTATTCTAAAGCCTTTGACTGTGTGGACCATAACAAATTGTGGCAAGTTTTTAGTGGTATGGGGATACCAAGTCATCTTGTCTGCCTCCTGAGGGGTCTGTATAACGACCAAGTAGCAACAGTAAGAACAGACTACAGAACAATGGACTGGTTTAAGATTGGGAAAGGAGTGTGACAGGGTTGTATACTCTCACCCTACCAATTCAACTTGTACGCAGAACACATCATGTTATGTGCTGGGCTGGATGAATCCAAGGCTGGGGTTAAGTTCACTGGAAGAAACATTAACAATCTCAGATATGCATATGATACCTTTTTGATGGCTGAAAGCAAGGAGGAAATGAGGAGCCTCATGATGAAGGTGAAAAGAAAGTGCAAAAGCTGGGTTACAGTTAAATCTCCAAAAAAAAAAAAAAACATGATTATGGCAACCAGTTTGATTGATAACTGGAAAATAGAGGGTTAAAATGTAGACTGAACGAATAAATAAAAAAACCTGAAGGATATTTTCTCTATTAAGAAATACCTTTCATCTCACCAGAAAAAAAAAACATTCTTGAACAAAGATGTCCAATCATGGTTATATTGCTAAGTAGTTTTGTGGCACCTTAAAAGGTTTGTAGTGCATCATTGCATCTATTGTGTATCTACTAATTTTTAACATTTTAAAGGACTTTTAGCCCCCAACCTATGGAGTAGTAAGGGCACATGAAGAAAGATAAGGACTTTATATGATCTGTTACTGAGTGATAGGCTGAATTATCTTTATTGAGAAGATAAATCTTTCAGAAATGTTGCTGTCAAATGTGTTGACCAGTACTCTTAGAAGATGCACTGTCAAAATGTGTAAATGAGATATCTCTCATTTCTATGGTAATCTCTATGTGTGAATAGAATACATAGATTCCAAATACCTTGCCTCCTCTTTTGTAGGCTGATCCACTTACAAAAATGTGTGGAAACAATAAGGCAAGATGTGCAAAATGTAGCAAACTGAATATGTCAGTCAAAAGTAGCTGATCATCCAAAATGTACAGCTACTTTCATCACCCAAACCAAAGAAGAATGCGTAAGAGCTCCTAATTCTCACTGAATTTGTTTAAAACTGGAATGAAAAATATACTGTGAGATGTCTGCAGAAAGGCCATTTGGAGACTGTCACACAGGCATTCATTATATCTAGCCAGCTCACACGTACACACACTGAATTGTTACTGAGATAAATTACATGTATTGTAATGCCAATAACACGTGTTTTTTGGGTTTAAAGAAGACGAAAAAGATGGAGAATGAACAGGAAAGAACTGCCTCTTTGTCCTGTCCTGATTACATTAACATAGTCATTGTACATGTAGTAAAATAGATAATAACATAAATTCTCTTAAAATGTAGTGGCTTTTCTATGTATTGCTTTGCAGCCTTTGTATATGGAAGATGGCTCATGTGAGCAGAAGCTGAAACTCATACTGCTGAAATATTTGGTCCTTTTTAAGTGAAATAAAAAAGTAACAGGTTCTGTGTTGCAGTGAAGCTGCTAAATTAAATCAGACAGTATCCTTTTCACAAACACAGGCTGCTGGTTCATGCCACATCACCACTGGCACACTATGTCACTCCCTTTCAGCATCATGCCACAAGCTCTGCCCTCTTCGTATGTGTGGGAGACGTCATAACACACGTACAAAAGAGTCAAACTTGCGTCCTGACAGTGTGACCCTGCTTCCCCTCCATCCATCTGCCTCCGGCTGCAGCCTGGTTCGTGGTTTAGAAATGAGGCTGCTGACCCAGAAAGAGATGCTAGTAACAAAATGAAATATTGAGGGCAATAGCCAAGAGAGGCAGAGAATCCAGAGGTCATTGGCAGAGTTTTGTTTCTGTCAGGACAGCTCCAGGTGGGGCATGAATGATACAGCAAAAAACAAAACAAAACACCTGGCTGATGCTACACATGCAAAGACTAAGGGAAGTCTGACACATAAAGTGTATGTCTTCAGCATGCTGCAGATATGTCTGGGCAGCATTTTTTCCCTCCCCCCCTTTCCTTTCTTTCTTGGAAGCGCCTCTTATAAACATTAAGCATTAAAATCAGGCATGTGCAGAAAGTGGGGAGAAAAGTTTGTTTCTCCCTGGCCTCAGGATAGGATGGTTGTTGTGGATGGTTGTTGTTGTTTTTTTCCTGAACACATATGATCTGTTTTTTGCTTTTTGTTTTGTTTTTTAATTTGATGGTTCCTGCTTTTAAAGTGTAAGCTCCCCAGAGTAGTCTGGAGTCAGGCAGCCTCTAAACCAGGGGTTCCTCAACTTCTTGCCATTACACCTCCCTTTAGTGTAATCTTAATATACACACCTCCCCTAAAAATCCAAACACCAAAATAAACACAAATGATAACGGCAGGATAGAAAATACATCTAAATAAATAAATAAAATAATCCCCAATCTGTTGTCCTTTTAAAATTCTCAAATTTGACATACAAGGTAAATGTAGAAGATGTAGAAGGAGATAAGAAGATAACTTGTACATGCTTTTCGCTTTCCATGGATAGCTGTTGCCCAAGATACAAAGTGATTGCTCTTGGACTGCTGCTCTCACCAAAGCATTCCTGGGGACCAGTTCATCTCTAGGTCTGCTATTTGCTCATCAGGTCTGATAAACAATCCTGTCAAAATTCTACATTTTGAGCTCAAGGAAGATTGGTCTTGAGATGTTATGTGGCTGATCCCAAAAAAATCAAAGCACTTTCTCAGGAGCTTTGACTATCTTCCACTTTGCCCTTTAAAATGCTTACTACTGTCCATAATTGGATGATGCAAGAGAGATATATTAGAACGTCCTGTAGGAACAATAATTTCCTCTTAACCATGATGTACATTACATTGATTCCAAACTTCATTGATTGATCAAATTTATACGCTACCCATCTCACTATATAAGTGACTCTGAGTGGCTTACAAGTAAAAAAGAAGACCATAAAAATCCTTACAAAAATATACAAAATTAAAAAGACAGAGAGAAAGTGTCATGCGCTGCCTACCTCTGAATAACATTCAGACGCTGGTTTGCAAAGCAGGTTCTGGTTTATTTCAGGTTAGGTACAACGTTGATAGAAAAAAGCTGAGAGTGACAGGAGCGCGCCGGTGCGGGGTTTAAATACCCCGCGCCGGTCAGCGCCCCCTCGCTCACAGTCACGTCACCCCCCTTTGTCCCATGCGTTGCCCTGCCATTGGTTGAGGGTTTCCAGGATCGCCCATCCTCAGGTTTCCATTCTTCTGCTGATTGCTTTTAGCTGGGCGATCCCCGTTGTATTGTCGCTGATGGCTTGGGTGGCTCCGTGATTCGTTTAGCTATTGTTTGTTAGCCGTTAGTCGTTGTGGGTTGATGGCTACTTAACTTGTGCCCCTTCACTTATTTCCTTGTCATTGTCATGAGTGCCATTGCGCTGATGACTTTAGCTCAACGGCACTCATGACATACTGCCCCCTTTTCGAATAGTGTTCTCCCCCGGTTTTCTTGGTTTTCCCCGTGGAGCTGTCAAAACGCCACATTTTTTTTTTTTTTTTTTTTTCAAAGTTCCCGCCGGAGTAGTTGTCGCCCCTCCCTTTGCTCCTCCCTCTACCACGTGCCTTCCCAGGGTGTGTCCATGGTGCGCATGCTCGGGTTCTGACCTGGCGTGCGCATGCTCCAACCACACCCTGTTTGTTTGGCTCAGTTCGGCGAGGCGAGAGGCGTGGCTGGTCGGGTGCTGCTCAGCTCCAGGTAGGGCCCTTCTTTTCTTATTTAGAGTGCGTCGCCTTTGTTGTGTCTCCTGGGCGTTGCCCCCAGGTTGCCCTGTTGACTTGCTTGCCACTCCCCCGCGGCCGGGGGGCGGGGGGAGGGTGCTGGCGATCGGTTGTCACCACCCCGTGGGCCCGGGGCGGGGGGAGTGAGTCCCGGGGGGGGGAAGGTCCACCCAAGTCGCGGGCTTGGGGGGGGCCCTTTCCCTTGGGGCACGGGAGGCGGGGGGGGGCCTGCGGGGGGGGGGTTGGATTTGCTGACCTTGGTTGCGGTTTGTCGGGGTATGCCCGGTGAAATGCTCTGGTCAGGTCAGGCGCGTTAACGTTGTGCGCCGCCACCCATTCCGGGTGGGGGAAGTGTTTCCACCTGACCAGATAGTATAGAGTTCCTCGTTGCTTGCGGGAGTCGAGGATGTCCCTGATCTCGAAGTGGTGTTGCCCGTCGATCATTAGCGGTGCGGGCTGTGGCGTGCTTGGGTGCCATCGGGAGGTGGTTGCCGGTTTTAGGAGACTGGTATGGAACACCGGGTGGAGTCTCCGGAGGTTGTGTGGCAGGTCCAGGCGTATTGCTACCGGGTTCACTATTTGCGTGACTCGGAACGGCCCGATGTACTTAGGCCCCAGTTTTTTCGAGGGTTGGGTTGACTTTAGGAACTTGGTGGAGAGATAGGCCATATCTCCCGCCTGGAACGGCGGTTGTTGGCGCCGGTGCTTGTCGGCCTGCTCTTTGTAAGCAGCCTGTGCCTCCTTCAGCGCCGCCGTGATTACTGGCCATGCTTCCGCGATCTTCCGTCCCCAGTCGCTGGCGTCCACCTGGGGTTCCGGGGGTTGAGGTAGCTCCGGTATGGGGACGAAGTCGCGCCCCGAGACTACTTCGAACGGGGTTTTCCCCGTGCTCGTGTGGACGGCGTTGTTGTATGCGACTTCGGCGAACGGGAGCAGTTCAGCCCAGTCGTCTTGGTGGTAGTTCGTATATGATCGTATAAATTGCTCTAAGGTGGCATTAAGAACCTCAGTGGCTCCGTCCGTCTGCGGATGCCAAGCCGTAGATAGGGCCTGTTGGGTCCCCGTCAGCTTCAGGAAGGCCCGCCAGAATTTGGAGGTGAACTGTGTGCCCCTGTCGGTCACCACACGTGCGGGACATCCGTGTAGCCTGTACACGTGGATGAGGAAGAGTTTGGCTAGTTGTTGTGAGGATGGGACCGACGTGCAGGGGATGAAGTGGGCCTGCTTTGAGAAGTAGTCCTTCACCACCCAAATGGCCGTTTTCTTCTGGCTGGGTGGGAGGTCCACTATAAAATCCATAGAGATTTCCTCCCATGGGCGGGAGGGTTCTGCCACCCGTTGCAATAGCCCCGCGGGTTTGCCTGGTGCCCGTTTGGCCCTAGCGCACGTTGGGCAGGACGCCACGTAGGTTTTTACGTCTCGCCTGAGCGCGGGCCACCAGAATTGGCGCCGTGTTAGGTGTAGGGTCTTGAGGAACCCAAAGTGTCCCGCTTGCTTGGCGTCGTGTGACCTATGCAAGATCGCCTGGCGTTGCGAGTCCGGGACGTAGATTCTGCCTTCCCCCCATGCCAGGTCTTGCGCCATCGTTACCTTGTCGGGGTTTGCCAGGAACCAGGGGTCGGTTTTGAGGGCGGCGGCGAGGTCCGTGCGCATTCCCCCTGGTAGTTGCGGTTGGCTTCTTTCCGTCGCCGGTTGCCCCGCCGTCGGCTGCGCCGTAGCGTCGAGCTGCCTCCGTGCGCCGCTTCGGGTGGTCACGGCCATTCCCAGTTGCGAGGCGGATAGGACCGTCCCAATGGTGTCTGGGGCGGGCTCTTCGTCTTGGGGCAGCCGGGAGAGGGCGTCGGCCAGGAGGTTCTTCTTGCCCGGCATGAACTTCAGCTGGAAATCAAAGCGGCTGAAGAATTGGGCCCATCGGACCTGTTTTGGGCTAAGGCGTCTAGGCGTTCGTAGGGCCTCGAGGTTCCGGTGGTCCGTCCAGACCTCGAATGGTTGGGTGGCTCCCTCGAGTAGGTGACGCCATGTCTCTAGTGCCGATTTCACCGCGAAGGCTTCTTTCTCCCAGACGTGCCATCGCCTCTCTGTCTCGGAGAACTTCCTTGACAGGTAGGCGCATGGTTTCAGGAGCCCCGTGGAGTCTTTTTGTAGCAGGATGGCTCCCAGGGAGAAGTCTGAGGCGTCGGCTTGGACCACGAACGGCCGTTCTGGGTCCGGGTGTGCGAGGATTGGCTCCGTCGTGAACAGCGCTTTCAGCTTGTCGAATGCGGTCTGGCACGCGGGAGTCCAATTCAGCACTGTGCCTGGGTTCTTGGCGCGTCGGGTGTCCCCCACCCCTTTGGTTTTGAGGAGGTCCGTTAAGGGGAGGGCTATCTCAGCGAACCCCCGGGCGAAGGACCTGTAGAAATTCGCGAATCCCAGGAAGCTCTGTAGTTGCCGTCTGTTGCGGGGCCGCTCCCAGTTTAGCACCGCTTCGACTTTTGCGGGGTCCATTTCGATGCCGTCCCCGGAGATTCGATACCCCAAATAGTCTAGGCGCTCTTTGTGAAACTCGCACTTTGTAGGCTTTGCGTAGAGCTGCGCCCTTCTGAGCTTGTCGAGGACTTGCCTGACTAAGGTTACGTGTTCCTCGTGTGTTTTTGTGTAAATGAGGACGTCGTCGATGTAGACCAGGACCCCTTTAAACAGGTGTTCATGCAGTACCTCATTGATGAGCTGCATGAACACCCCAGGGGCCCCCGCGAGTCCGAAGGGCAGTACCTTGTACTGGAAGGCGCCTAGGGGGCAGTTAAACGCCGTCTTCCATTCGTCCCCCTCCCTGATTCGGATGCGATAGTACGCCTCGCGAAGGTCCAATTTGGAAAAGACTTTGCCCGTGGAGAGGTGGGCGAGCATGTCCTTTACCAGGGGTAAGGGGTATTTGTTGGACAGGGAAGCCGCGTTTAGGCCCCGGTAGTCGGTGCAGAGCCGTAGGGTCCCGTCTTTCTTCTCCCGGAATAAGACGGGGGCTCCGACCGGTGAGCATGCTGGCTCTATGAATCCCCTGTCTAGGTTTTTATCGATGAACTCCCGGAGGGTTGCCATCTCCTTCGGGGTCATCGAATAGATCTTTGGTCTAGGTAGGGGGACGTCGGGCAGTAGGTCGATCCGGCAATCCGTCTTGCGGTGGGGGGGTAGTTGGTCTGCCTCTGCCTCTCCGAAGACCTCGGAGAAGTCGGCGTAGTGTTCTGGTAGGTCTGCTGTGGTGGCGGCGTTGTCTTGTGTGGTCGCCTCCGCTCGTCCTACCGTGGGGTTGCTTTTGCCAGCTGGTGCTGGTGCTCGATACTCGCCGTCGCCGAATGTGAAGGTGCGGGTCGCCCAGTTGATCCGCGGGTTGTTTTTCGCGAGCCATGGCATCCCCAGGACTGCAATGGGCCGTCCGATGGGCGTGACTACGAACGATGTGCGCTCGGTGTGAGTGCCCATTTGCAGGGTGACCGGCTCGGTTTGTAGCGTGGCTGGTTTCCCTCCCGCTGTAGAGCCGTCCAGCTGGTGGAATGCCAGCGGCGTGGGGAGGGGGAAGCAGCGGAGGTCGAGTTTGGCAACTAGGTCGGGGTGGATGAGGTTTTTTGAGCACCCCGAGTCCACTAGTGCCGCGGCCGTGGTGGCTCCGTTGCCGGCAGAGAGTTGGATTGCTGCCAATATTACGGAGCTTTTGTCGTTTCGTTGAGGTGGTCCGCGTTGCTGTCCCACCGCCTGCCTTGCCACGCGTCTCAGAGCAGGCGGGGAGCATTTCCCGCCGGCTGGTCGGGGTCGGTATTGTCCTCTTCCCCCCAGTGCGCGTCCCAGCCCTCTTCCGGTGTCGCTGTGGCCACGGTCATTCGGCGGTGAGGGGGCGGCCCCGGGTTGGGTGGTTTGGGGCTAATTTTCGGGGCGGGCGTGGGCGCGCTGGTCGGCGGTCGGTTGGCGAAGCAATCCGCCGTCTTGTGCCCTAATTTGCCGCACCTCCCGCAGGGCTCCCGGTTGAACCTCTTTTTTGAGTATATGGGGCCGGCCATCCCCCCGTGTGGTGCGGGTACCTTTTTCCCGACATAGTTTGTGTCTTCCGTGGTTGTCATAAGGAAGGTGCGGTGCGCGTGTTCGGCTCTCCCCGCGAGGTGGATCCACCCGTGTAACGTTTCTGGGTCGTCGCGGTAGAGGGCCCATTGGAGAACGTCGCGGTTGAGCCCCCTTTTGAAGATTTCCAGCAGGGTGGTCTCAGACCAGTCGCAGACCTTTCCCGCGAGGGCTTTGAACTCCAGGGCGTAGTCAGGGACCGTGCGTGTGCCCTGTTTAAGTCTCTGGAGTGCGCTTTTCGCCCGTACTTTAGCTAGGGGGTCTTCGAAGTAGTTTTTCATCTCTTTGATGAAAGCAGGGAAGGTGGCGAGGGCGGGGGAGCTGGACTCGTACAGTTGGACGTACCAGTCCGCCGCCCTGTCTTGGAGTTTGATCGCCACGGCGGCGATCTTGTCGGCCTCGGAGTCATAGGAGTGTCCGTGCCTCCCCATGAACTCCCTAGCGTTGGTGATGAAAAACGAGAGCTTTGAGGGGGTCCCATCGAAGAAGATGGGGAAGTCCTTTGGGGCTCGGGCGTTTTGTGCGGCCCCGCCTCTCGCTTCCTGGGGTGTGGTGTCAGCCGCCTGTGCCGTCTGCTGGCTCTCCGCTGGCCCGTGTGGGTTCGGTGCTTCGCTCGGGGTGTGGGCTTGTGCGGGGACGTCGTTGGGTGGCGTGGGGGGCATAAGCGCCTGGAGCATGGTCCGGAGTTCCGTCAGCTGAGCCCGCATGGCCGCGAGTTCAGCTCGTGCCTCCTCGTCCACAGCCCGCGCCGCCTCTGGGGCCGGTTCCGTTGGCGCGTCCTCGGGGGTGGGTTGCCGGTGGGGTTCATCGTCCCTCCGCCGCGGGTCCGCTTCCTCCTCCGTCTGATGGGTGTCTCCGTCGTCCTCCTCCGTGTTGAGCACCGTGGGGCTGTCGCTCCACGCCCGTTGCTGGGGTGCGATGTGGGGCGCGGGGTCCTCCGCTGGTTTCGGAAGTCGTGCTGCTCCCTCCCGCGGTCGGGTTGCCTCCGTCGCCATCTCCCCTTGGGGTTGGAGCTGAGGCTCGGGTCGGGTGGGGTGGGCGTCCATGGCTCCGGGAGTCCGCGGTGCCTCTGGCCTCGGTCGGTCCTCCTCTGTCTCTTGCCGCGCGGCTCGCCCTCCTTGCCCGCGCCGTTCCGGCCTCATCTTGCTGGTCTTCTCGCCGTCTACTCCTCCCGCGGCTCGTTGTCGTCCGGTGGGGCTCGGCGAGGCTGAGTTTATGACTCTCAGCTTTATGTCATGCGCTGCCTACCTCTGAATAACATTCAGACGCTGGTTTGCAAAGCAGGTTCTGGTTTATTTCAGGTTAGGTACAACGTTGATAGAAAAAAGCTGAGAGTGACAGGAGCGCGCCGGTGCGGGGTTTAAATACCCCGCGCCGGTCAGCGCCCCCTCGCTCACAGTCACGTCACCCCCCTTTGTCCCATGCGTTGCCCTGCCATTGGTTGAGGGTTTCCAGGATCGCCCATCCTCAGGTTTCCATTCTTCTGCTGATTGCTTTTAGCTGGGCGATCCCCGTTGTATTGTCGCTGATGGCTTGGGTGGCTCCGTGATTCGTTTAGCTATTGTTTGTTAGCCGTTAGTCGTTGTGGGTTGATGGCTACTTAACTTGTGCCCCTTCACTTATTTCCTTGTCATTGTCATGAGTGCCATTGCGCTGATGACTTTAGCTCAACGGCACTCATGACAGAAAGTCCTCAAACCACCAACCACTCCCAGGGCTATGTACCACTATTGGATCCCCATGCTAGTTGGCAGAACCAGGTCTTCACACTCTTCTGGAAGGCAGAAGAGTTGGGGCCAAGCTCACCTTATGGGGCAAGGTATTCCACAGGGTGCAATAATTAACAATTAATTATTGTAATTACATTAATTCTGGAATTCAGCATGGTGTTCCTGGACACCAATGTATCTATGGATAGTTCCTGGAGGCTCTCCCAGTTCTCCTTGGGTTTTTTTTTAAATTATTATTATTATTTTAATTATTATAACCACCCAGAGTCCTCTGATGGGAGGAGATAGGCGGGGATAAATTAGATAAATAAATTATTGTGAATGGTATATCACTATTTGAGCCAATTTGTGAAAAAGCAACTTCTCTCCTTGGCAGCCATCTCACTCAGGCAAATATATGGAAAACCTATGGTAATTCAAATCCCTGGAAATTCCAGTCAATTAATTTTGAGACTTCCAGAGAGATGGAACAAGCCCTGTTTCTTAGCCTCAGTACCCAGCTTCTGTCTTTGATTTTAAAACACATTTTTTCATTAGCAGAAAGAGAGGGGTTGAGTAATTCCCCTGCATAAGTGATTTCCAGCCATACCTCTATCATTCCTCAGTCAGCTTATATGTGTACTGAGATTCAGATGCTTCTGGCTGTTGCAAATATGGGGAGAACTTGAACCTTCAGCTGAAAAATTCATAAAAATGAAGTAAAATGAAATATGAGTGATATACTCAGCAAAAGTCTCCATAACTAATACAAAATCTAGTTTTATTATATTTTTGAAAGGATAAAAACCTTCTTTTTTTCTTTTCACTAAAAGGGGATGGCTCTGGGGCACTACAAAATCCCAACCTTGCCAAGAATACCCTCTCTCTCTCCCTCTCTCTCTCTCTCTCTCACACACACACATCTATCTGTCTGTCTGTCTGTGTGAGTGTGCATATATATCCAGTATAACTGTATGTGCCATTCCTCATTCCTAGAAAGGCAGGCCTACAGGATGTACCTAGAATGTAGGCACAGGACTACCTGAAGCATAAAGAAAAATTAGTCTGAAAACTGAATCTATTGCAGAGACAAATACTCCTCCTCCTCCTTCTCCCTCTCTTTTCTCCCTCTCTTTCTTAATTGTACTGCTCCTAAGAAGTAGCAACGTGCAGCTGAAAATACAATGGTCTTTACTGAACCCCACATAATGATTTTATTCTGTGATAATTAACTGGGAACTGAAGAACTCTTGAAATGTTATATTTTGAAAGAAAATTTCAAAAGTTTCCTGTGTAATGTGGGGTTTATTGTTTATGTTTTATTGCACATGATTTTGGTTTTGCAAAGCACCTCAGGATGAATGCTATTAAGAGCAGCCTAGAATTATTTTAAATGAACTACATTTACTCTCCCATGTTTTAACTATGAAGTAACATTACATAAAGGATTGGAATGTTTGTATTTTATGATAAAAATGAAAACACCTGTCCCCAGCTATTTGCTTTTAAGAGAAACAGGAAAGCCTCAGCATGAACAGAAAAGGTGGCAAGACAAGATTCACATAGTTATTGGATGGTCAGGTATTTTCCATATACCAACACTATGTGACAGAATCAGGAAGCTGGGAATGAGAACCCTTTGCTTAATAGTCACATGACAGTTCAAACTATAAAAATTCAAAATAAAAACCTTCAGATGTCTGATGGAAGTCATAAGTAAGGGCTTTATATGCTGCATCTTACAGTGTTATTTATATTAAATTCACTGTGCGGTATAATGGGCTTTTAACTTCTGTGTCATTATTTATTATCTATACCATCAGCATTAGCAACATCTTGCTGTAATCCTTGGAGCACCCCTTTAAATTAGATTAGAATAATGTAGACATTTCATAAAGCAAATAAGGAGATACAATCCTGCACATCAGGGAGAAGATCATTTCCCAGAAGTTATGGTCCAATTATTGAAGTATCAGCTACTGTCAGCTACAGCTCTAAGTTCCTGTACTTCTGGAGACAGGACCTGATTTGAAAAGGGCAGCTGGATTAATACGTGCTCCTTTTTCATTTTATTTATTTATTTATTTTAGATTTTTATCCTGCTTTTTTTTTCATATACAACTCAAGGCAGCAAACATACCAATACTCCCTCCTCCTTTTTTCCCCACAACAACCAGTTCATGAGGTGAGTTGGGCTGAGAGTGACTGGCCCAAAGCCCCCCAGCCGGTTTTTCATGCCTAAGGCAGGCCTTGAACTCACAGTCTCCTGGTTTCTAGGCCAACATCTTAACCACTGCACCAAACTTTCATACATTTCCTTTCATATATTATCTTTCATATGATCATGAGTACACAGTGAAAAGACCTGGTATCAGTTTCACAGTTCCTGATAACCCAAATGTTCATTGAAAAGGCTGGAAGAAGAATCCAGACTAAGTAGCAATTTCTGCCAAATCAATAATCCCAATTATGCCGGATATCAACAAGTGTTAAGTTGCTTAGTTTCCTGGCAAACATAGCAAGGTCACACCATTTGGAATATAAGCAATGGATAGAGGTAGAAGAACTTTAAATGCATTTGTAATTTAAGAATAAGTTTTTGGACACTGCCTCTTTCCAGGACCTGAAATTTATGGTCATAGTTGTTGTTGCCAGGTAAAACTACCTTTATAGAAACTATAAAGTCTATATAATCTCCTAGTTCCATACAGTTCAATGCAAATATAAAATCATTTTCATTAGGATTAATACATTCTGAAATAAATATCACTAATATCTACTACCAGATCTGTAAAAGTTGGGCGTTGTTTCTCTGTCTTTTTTATAAATATAATCTGACATTTTGTCTCTTCCTGAATTACTTAAGGATGTTTTTCAACTTCTTTATTGATCTGGATTTATTATAAGTTATACTGACTGCTTTCTTATTACCTGACAAAATACATTAATATTGACTACTTATTTTGTGGCGTACTTTTATTTATGTTGCAAATAACATTAAGTGAGGTTTTCCCTCTTCTTATCTTAAGCTTCATGCCTCAGTCTACTTTTCCCCATTCAGTCCCCTAAATTATGCCCTTCCTCCCTGTCCACGTATTGGTAGGGCATCTGAATAAGCCTCCATTGTTAAGTTGATAGTTTGCTAAGACAATATATGCTATTTAGTTGTAGAATATCTTGTGAAAATACACAGGTTTTAACTGAAGTTGACTAGATGTGCAGCATATGGCAAGACCTATTCAACTTTGGCTGATTCCAGAAGCTAAGCAATATTAGCCTTGATTAGTATTTAGACAGGGGACCACCTAGGAATTCCAGAACTGTTGGTCAGACTGGAAAGTTGAAAAAAATACCTTCAAAAAAGAAAATGGCAAACTATTTCTGTAGGAAAAGAAGAAGACACCCATCCTGTATCTGTGGACATCTTGGGTAGAAGGCTCACATGCACAGATGCACAAGGCTTCCTGCTACCATTTCAGAGTATCTGAAATAAGGCAGGCAGATATGCTCCCATTCTAGGAATCTGTTTACACAGACTATATTATGCCCATAAGTTATTAAATAAAATGTACATATCTAAAAATGGGAGATAAGTAGAGATTTCTTTATTTTGCTGCTTTGTGCACATATAAGGAAAATTGAACCCTGCTAAGACATGACAATCCACAGGGCCTTCAGTCAGGGTTAAACTACTTGGTAATGTTTCAAATAATATCACAGAGTCTTTGGCCTACAGTTTTCTTACTGATTTCCATTAGTGGCATCTTGATGCACTCAGCAATATTTCTACCCTTTCAAAAATTCAGTATGATATCCTTACTGATTTTCTTTTCCTTTTTATTTTGAATTGGTCTTTGCTTTCCCTCTATTCTCAAGCATGATACCTGTTCATTTTGATACCAGGTATTATATCTGCCCCAATAGAACAGGACAGGACAGGACAGGACCCAACTGGGTGACCTTGGGCCAGTCACTCTCTTTCAGCCCTAGGAAGGAGGCAATAGCATACCACTTCCGAAAAACCTTGCCAAGAAAACTGCAGGGACTTGTCCAGGCAGTCACCAGGAGTCAACACTGACTTGAAGGAACAGAAAAAAAAAAACTAATTTCATTACTCGGGTATGAAATTCATTGTGTGAATGTGGACAAATGACCATCTCTTAGCCTGACATATCCCAAAATGTTTTATACAGGTTAAATTATAAAAAAAACTAATATATGTTACATTGCACTCTTTGGAAGAAAGAATGGGATACAGATTAAATATTTTGTTTTACATAAGGATTTGTAGTATTCTGGACATAGGTATAGATATAGATATACTACGCGTATACAGATCTATACACACACCCACATACCCAAATATGTGGCCTCTTTCATTTGTTACCTCTATCCTCTCTCACAGCTTGATATATGGCACTCTTTCCGTACAAATCCATCTGGGTTTCACTGTGGGGAAAAAAACAATATTGCCTCAAGCTGAGCAAATCCATGCTGAGTCTGGCAATAAGTATGGTGCAAAAGCAACCAATTAAGGAGGCCTTATAGCATATATAAGAAGCAGAATTAATGAAGTGGAAAAATTGTGATCAGTGACACTTTAGAACCATAGAGCAAAAGTCATACATACTGAAGTACTCATAGCCATTTATTCTGAAGTTTACATTTTTTCTGTCAATGCTGTAATGTGGAACTGACAACACTGACAGGAAGCATTAAAAAAAAGTCTAAGAAATCTCTTCAGGTGACAGATAATAGGCAAGTATATGCATATAAAAAAAAGAATAAAGTAAAAAACTTGGCTTAAACTTTTCTCTAGCCAAAGGAGTTTGAATACATCAAAACAAGGCACAATTGAGGAAAAACTCTCCTGTGAATAAACACAAAGGGCATGGCTCTCTCATTTTCAAGCTGGCATTGTCAAAGACTCAAGAGCCCCAGTTTTAATCCCTTTTGGCAGAAAACTTCCTGGCCTGAAGACTTATCTGCCAACCCCCTGTCAGTCCAGCTCTTTCTCATGTTATGCAGCAATGAACAATTTACTGACACATTAATCCTGTATCACTCCTACAGAAGACTGAACTTTGGCTGTATTTCAAGAGAAATAAATAGGCTATATAGTAATATATATTACTATCCAGGACTACCTGAGCTAGGGATCTGAAGAAATCATAAAGGATGACTGGCCATTTCTTTTAGACAAGAAGATTTAGAAGCACTGATGCCTTTTATTCACAAGAAAGAGTTTGTTTACTAAGAATAGAAGAAAAATGCTATGAGATCAACCACTGAAGTTCAATTCATAGACTACATGGCATATTTAACATCAGTGTGGAAATGTTCCAGCAGCTAACTTCCAAAGACCATAAGATCAGGTGCACAATAAAAAAAAAGGGTGGGGGAGTTTCATTCTAGGACTTGGATATATTTCAGAACATGTTGAAAGAACAATAATAACTGAGAACATTGCTGTGCCCAATGCCCAGCTCCTGTTATAAGTCCTAAATATAGTCTCTCTTGCACACAGAAAAATAATGTGTACTAGCTAAGGTGAATTTCACACATACAGAGGCTAAGAATTCTAATGAAGAATGTGTCAAAGTTATATTTCTATAGTACATACAAGAATAATGTTCTGCAAAGCATGAATATTCATACCAGAAATGTTATAAGGCCTCATATTTTTTAAGCATAGAACTTTGATTTTTTTTTTTCAGCATTCTGAAATGTGACTAGTTTTACCAACTCCTTTACAACTAGTGGAAAATAAGCAAGAAATCAACATATATAATTATAAATTTAGACAATGTATAACTAAAAGAAACATTAAATATTTATAGTTTACATGATTTTCAATGAATTATTATACTGGAATTCAAACCCCTAAAAATATTTAAGAAATCCTAGAAGAAACCAAATTGAAATGAGATGAAACATGTGCATGAATTAATCATTTTTCCTGTAGGAAGAGAGAGGCTACATCTTTCTACCCACACACAGTTTTGCAATCACCATGATAAATAGTTCCTCTGAGAGGCTTGGCAAATATCATCTTCTAGAGTGGTAGTTTGTGGTAAGATATTCTGCAAACCTAAAATTCTTCAAGACAGGCCCTTTTACTCAATAATAAGAATTACACATAAGCAGCTAGATGTGCTAGGCCTGCCATAGCTAATTACTGGATGTTTGATAAAGATTTTGAAAAGTGAAGAAAAATCCACCATGCCCCTCCTTGTCAAAGGAAGTGCAAGGGGGTTGAGAACATCTCAAAACAAAATTCTGGAAGTACCATTGCACCTTATTCTGATTAGAACAATGGGAAAAGTCTGCTTATGAAGCCATTGGGGATGGATAGGAAGATTTTGGGGCAAAAGAGCTAAGTGTTGAAAGGGACATGAACAGAAAATGGAAAATGGATGCAATCACCAGTGAGATATGCCAGCAACTAGCCAACATATGCAGAAAAAGAAAATAAGAAAGGATTCCAAAACGCTTTGAAGATCTGGCTGTTCCCACAAACCTAGATGAAGATAAAGATAAGTCACGGTTTGTTTCTATTCTGGGGTCATCAGACCACATCTTGAAGACTGAATCCAGTTCTGGGCACTGCATTTTAGGAAATTCTCCCTCCTGTGTTGGCCCGTTTTGGTTATGGATTAGGAAGAACTTTCCCACTTCTAATACCCATCTTCCATGAGGAAGGAAATACTTTGACCAAGCCCCTCCCTTTTAACCCCAGCTTGTGAGAAAGATGGAGCTTCCACAGTTTGAACACTTACCCATATATTGGGCAAAACAACAATTACAAGAGTAGTAGTAACAACAACAACAACAACAACAGAAAAAGTAAAGGTCAAACTCACTAGTGTCACCTCCTGGCCCTAGTAGCTTTAATGCATGTGTCCATAAAACAACAGCCCTATTTTTTAATGTTATTAAAAATAAGGAAAAAAAAGAATGAAAACTTCTTTTTAGCTTTAGGTAGTTTAATGCACAAAACAATTACTGTACATACGGATGAAATAAAGCAATTAGCACAAGCAGCACCTCAAACATCAGTTCCCTAGGATGTAATAATGAGACTGGGCAGAGATCCATAATGGGTGGGATAGGTGGTTCAAATAACTTGGGATGGTATGAAAGATATAACAATGGAGTTTTTACAAAGATATTAATCTTCAGATACAAAAATCAGAGGCAATTTCTGGCAACAACTAACACACACATTCAAAGCAGCAGAGTCCATAAAGCACACTAGCACACCCTAAAACAAAGGAATCTGAATGCTGAATCTGACCTTGTCCTTGACTGGGCAAAGCAACTGTCTCCTTTAAGAGAGACGGTTAATTTCTATTTTGCTCCATTTTCTATAAACCTGAAGGTAAATGTTCACAGCACAAGCAAGAGGGAAAAGAAGGAGTGGGTCTTGCCTACAAACCTCCAAGCAGGAAGTGCCTACAATCTCTCTCCAAGGATCTTCGCTGGAATTAATATGTAGTGCTAATACAACCTTCAAAACGTCAAAAGTTGAAAAATGTTCCACTTAATAAAGCATGGTGCAGGCAACTAATTTTCTCCTTCTATAAATCATTTTGGAAAGTTATCTCTTGTCAAAGAATCTGACTAGAATCCTTAGCTGGCAGGTTGCTCCTGAAAATAACAAAACTACCCCCTCCCCGACTGCTCAAAAGCTACAAATATAATCCATGTGCGATGTTCTTGCAGGGATCAACATCTTTGTCCACACAGGAGCCTGGTTTACCCCCAGAACAATTTGGCCCTCTCATTTTCTTCTTACCATGTCGATATATGGTTGCCAACTTGCTCACTCTCTTTTGCTGGCCTAAATAATGAGCCACATGAAAAGGCATTTGCTGCACAGCACACTTACTTGTGGAACAGTGGTCAGACGAGGTGAGCTAATCTTTTGGAAAGTCTGCAAGACCTGGCTGTTTTCCCAGGTATGGAGACCAGGACAGTAATTAAGCTCCTGCTGCTGGTGTATAGCAATTTTGGGAGCCCCTTTTTTAGTTGGCTGGGAAATGTGTGTTTCCTACAATCATTTATTGTAGGAGATATATATATATATATATATATATATATATATATATATATATATATGAGTGGCTGGATAGCATAGTGGTTAGATCACCGCCCTTTGATGCACAAGACCAGGTTTGAATCCTGACTGGTACCTAATTACTTGGAATTCACCTTGGGCAAAGACCCCCTAATGGTTTACCTGCCTACCTCAATTATGAGAGTGACACAAAATAAGAACAACAGTATATACCCTCCCTGGAAAATGAGGTTGGAGGCTAAGATCAAGGCAACTCAGAACTTAGCCAGCTGATTAAATTACAGAAGGGTGTGGAGATTAAGGATAATACTCGGCTACTAAAAAAATGCAGTGGCCTGACTCCACTTGAAGCCCTAGAGACTGCTAAAGAAAGGCTCATGACACTGACTGCCATGCTAAGTAGATACACTAGAGAAGCAGAGGCCAAGAAGATAGATGCCATGTTCTCCAAAAAACCATCCAAGGTATGCTCCCAACTGCAGTGCAACAAGACAGTAACAGCAGAGCCACCAACGGCAGAAACTGAACAGTACTGGAAGAACATATGGGAGAAAAAAAAAGACACATAACACCAGTGCAGAGTGGCTGCAGGACCTGAGAGCAGACCACAGCAATCTCCCAGAACAGGAACCAGTCACCATCACAATAGCAGACATCCAACAGCATGTCAAGAACATGAAGAGCTGGACAGCACCTGGCCTGGACATGATCCACACCTACTGGCTAAAGAAACTAGCAGCAGTGTGTGAACACCTAGCAGCACAGATGAACCAGCTGCTAGTAGCAGGCTCTCACCCAGACTGGCTAACACAAGGAAGGACAGTGCTGATCATGAAAGACCCCCACAAGGGAACAGCACTGCCCAACTACTGGCCAATAACCTGCCTCCCCACAACATGGAAAGTCCTCTCAGGCATCATAGCTGCCAAGCTACAGGACCATATGGGCCAGTACATGAGCACAGCTCAGAAGGGCATTGGGAACAACACCAGAGGCTCAAAACACCAGTTGCTCATAGATAGAGCAGTCACCTGAGACTCAAGGTCTAGACAGACCAAAATGAGCACAGCCTGGATTGAGTACTGGAAAGTCCATGACTCAATGCCCGCACATGGGTCTGTGAATGCCTGGTGCTATACAAAGTCTAAGGACCTTCCTCAAGAAGTCAGTGAGACTGTGGAAGACAACACTGGAAGTCAACTCAAGGCAGCTTGCACAAGTGGCCATAAAGTGCAGCATATACCAAGGTGATGCACTGTCCCTGCTGCTGTTCTGCATGGGCTTGAACCCCCTCAGCCAGATAATCACAAGGACTGGATATGGATACAAGTTCAAGAGTGGAACTAGCATCAGCCACCTCCTCTACATGGATGACATCAAGCTGTATGCCAAGAGTGAACAAGACATCAACTCACTGATCCACCTGACATGGATCTACAGTGAGGACACTGGGATGTCATTCAGACTGCAGAAGTGTGGCTGGATGGTAGTAAAGAGGGAAGGTAGTTAAGACTGATGGAGTACCAGCGGGCCACATAGCAGACATACAGTCCAGCTACAAGTACCTTGGTATCCCACAGTCACATGGGAACCACAATGAGCAAGCAAGGAAGAAAGCAACATCCAAGTACCACCAAAGGATAAGACAGGTCCTGAAAAGCCAGCTCAATGGGAAGAACAAGATCCATGCCATCAACATGTATGCCCTGCCAGTCATCAGCTACACTGCCAGTATAGTGAGCTGGTGTGGTGTAATGTTTTTCTGAAGCGGGAGGTGATGCGATGGGCTTCAGTAATGCTGCTGTTTCTCAGGAAGGAGAGCACATTCCCAGGAGGGGAACAAGATAAGAGGAAACACAGTCCAGAGATGGAACATGGGAAGACTAAGAGGTTCAGAATAGCCCCAGGTTATTTCCCCTTAGTTTAGGTAAGATTCTGTCTATACGGTGTGAGCAAATAAAGAACTGGAGTTTAGCTGGATTGATTCTTTGTTATTCTTGGGCTGGACCTGACAGCTGCCAAAACAGGATATGGAGGCTGCCAAGGTGAAGACCCAGAAGCTCCTTACACTGTACAGATGTTTCCACCCCAAGTCCAACACCCAGAGACTGTACACCAGCTGGAAAGAGGGCAGGCAGGGTCTGGTGAGTGTCAAAGCCACAGTCCTGGATGAAAACCAGAGAATCCAGAGTACATCAATAAGATGGCACCCAAAGATGAGCTGCTGAGAGAATGCCTGAGGCAGCAGCAAACATGGGAAGAAGATCAAGCAGAGGAAGTGTCATGGCAAGACAAGACCCTGCATGGGATGTACCATCAATAGATAGGTGAGGTGGCTGACCTTGGGAAATCCTACCAGTGGCTGGAAAGGTTTGGACTAAAAGACAGCACTGTGGCGCTGATCATAGCAGCACAAGAACAGGCACTAAGCACCTGATCCATAGAAGCAGAGGCCTACCACACTAGACAGGACCCAAGGTGCAGACTGTGTAGAGGGACCTCAGAGACAGTCCAACACATAGTGGCAGGGTGTAAGATGCAGGCAGGAACAGCATACATTGAATGGCACAACCAAGTAGCTGCATTTTGTACAGGAACATCTGCACAGTGTATGGGCTAGACCCTCCCAAGTCCAGATGGGAGATTCGACAGAAGGTCATGGAGAATGACAGAGCTAAGATCCTGTGGGACTTCCAGATCCAGACAGACAGGCAGGTACTGGCCAATCAACCAGATATTGTGGTAATAGACAAGGACCAAAAGGTGGCGGGTGTGATTGATGTAGTGGTGCCAAGTGACAGCAACATCAGGAAGAAGGAGTATGAGAAGCTGGAGAAGTACCAGGGCCTGAAGGAGGAACTAGAGGGGATGTGGAAAGTGAAGGCCAAAGAGGTCCCAGTGGTGGTAGGGGCACCTGGGGCTGTGACTCCCAAGCTTGGAGAGTGGCTCCAACAGATCCCAGGAACAACATCAGAGCTCTCTGTCCAGAAGAGTGCAATGCTAGGAACATCTAAGATACTGCGCAGAACCCTCAAATTCCCAGGCCCCTGATAGAGAACCCAAGGTTGAGGAAGACACATACCACCCATAGGGATGAGAAGGGAATTTTATATAGTCAAAGATTTCATTGTTCCTATAGAACAAAGCATAAATTCTACACATGAGAGTAGAATCTTTTAAGACATTCTTTTAAGACTTATTTCTCTGCCCAAGTTTTGTATTTGGATCAGCCCTGGTGCTGTGGGATCTGACCTTGTCGCATACAAAGGGCAGTAAATATGCTTTACATTTAGCGGTAAATGAGATACTGTATTGGCTGCAGGAAGAAACAAAAAGCAAATAGAGACACCTGTTCACTTCTCAGGAGTGCCAATGAAATAAGTTTACTGCATTTTTATGTTACGGGAGTCCTACTAATTAGTTTGAATCTGGCTCATGCCACAATCCAAGAAATTATCACAATATTTTTTTAAAAGAAAGAACACCTTGCCATTTTTTTAAAAAACTTGAAATATTCCAAAACTGATTTCTCTATTCCAATACAACTCTAGCACAATAAATGTATTATTTGATACATTGCTGTCCTTTTTTCAGGAAATTAAAAGAATTCATCAATTATTGATTCAACCAAAATCTGGCAGTACCATTATTAGAATGGGAAAGATTGCAGCATACCCATTTTACTCTGTTATTAAAATTAATTGGAATAAATGTTGGCTCATTGTCAAATAAGTGGGCAAAGTTAACAATAGCAATATCAAAGTATATCCTGTTTAGTCTTTTCAAAATGTGATATATTAATTTTGCTATAAGTAACATTTTGACATTTTTAAATATATAGTATTTATATATAGTATAGTATATAGTGAATATTTTTATATATAGTATTTTGTATTTATTGTATTCATATTGCTTTTTTAAAACCTTGTCAGGTATCCAGAGTCACATCTGTGCAGGCAGCTATATAAATCAATTTAAATAGCTAAATAAACCATTAGTGACTACTAAATCCAACATGATTTTATCCATCATGTGAAATCATCTAGAGAATTTATACTCCTAACTCTGGAAGAGCTGAGCAGATTGTAGGCTAGAAGGCTTTCTGTTTGGTTGCTCCAATGTTATGGAATATGCTGTCCCCAGAATGGTCACATTGCTCTTGACATTTCAGAAGACACTGAAGATACTTCCCTTTCAGCAGGTATTTGACCAGTCGGTGTTGACTGGGTAGCTATTTTTAACTATATTTTTATGCTTATTTTTATGGAGAGGTATGATTGGTTTTGGCCATTTTGAGGATGGATTTTATGTTGATATTTTTAGATTGTATACTGCCCAAACCATTTTGAGAAATGTTGTAACACAAACTATGAAGACTCAGTGCATACAACACAATATGCAAAAGTGGTCAAATAAATTGTAGTTCAGAACACCATGTGAACCCACATTTTGTGTCATGTTCACTTTGGAGTTCACATATCAAACAAATGAAATAAGTCACTGCTATGCAATGGTAGCTACTTAAATCTTGTATTTTGATAGCTAAATGCTAGAGCATATACCAGTAGTCCTCATTTAGCAATTGCCTCAGTTAGTGACCATCTGCAGTTAGTACAGTGATAAAAAAGTAATATACTGAAAATTATAAGTATTGTATGTTTCTTACAAAAGAGTGGCTAGTTTATCATTTGTTTCAGGCCTTCAGCCCTCTTGACAAGACGCTTGTCAAAAAATAGCTTTCAAATATCATTTGGAACTTCCTAATCATGGAAAGAAAACTAATAGAGGCACTCAGAAAAGACTGAAAGTTGTTCCTGCAGCTATATTTCATGATTTCTACAATGTTTACAATTGCCCATGTGGGCATATAAATAAGCCATTAAAAGCTTATTTAAAATGCACCTGTGAAGCCTGTATTATTGTTATTCTCTGCTACAACTAAGATGAGTTTGTTGTATCTTTCACTTGATTTTTCTGAATCAAAGCTAGTTTTATATTTAATTATTAGAACGGAAACAGTATATATTATAAATTACAAGAGGGGATTCAAGATATTCTCTCACTTTACTTCCTGCTACAGCCCTGTATTAGAATTGTTGAGGATTATCCAAAGCAGATGTTAAAAGTGTGCTGAAACTGTAGGGGAAAAAGGGTATATTTCCTCCCCCCATTCTACAATTACAAACTGTTTGGAGAAGTAGACGATTGGATTCAATATAAGAATAACCAAAATGACCATAGCAAACTCAGGGTTTATATTTATCAATCTAGCAGCTTGATCCTTACACTTGTAAGCCTAGTTATGGCCCATTCCTAATATTCCATAATATCCGTGATTAATTCCTATGCAGGGATTACATTGAAGCCTTGGTGTATGTTCATATGAAAATAATTTCTGGATCCATGGGGAAACCAATGCAAAAAGAGAATAAAACAAAAGCAAAAATATTGAACATTTTTAGTATGCTTGGTTCTCTATAACAAAATAACTGCATGCAAGCATGTAGCTACCTACATGTGTTTTCCATTTTTTTAAGTATGTGTCTGGTGATGCTGGCCATAACCAATTATTTTAATAAATGTTTCATACAATTCTAAGTTTCTCAAAAGGCAAATGGGCAAATTTTGACAACTTCCGTGTCTTGTCCCTCTTAATCCCTGATTTGGTTGGTGACTTCCTAGTTATCTAGAAGTAATATATTTAATGCCATTGATTTTTTTTTTTTGCAGCAAAGCTAGCTGTTAGCTTTCTGGAAGGAAGGAAGGAAGGAAGGAAGGAAGGAAGGAAGGAAGGAAGGAAGGAAGGAAGGAAGGAAGGAAGGAAGGAAGGAAGGAAGGAAGGAAGGAAGGAAGGAAGATGAGAGAGCCATGCAGACCACAATGTGTTTCATTTTGCTTCAATGATTTCTGGCATCATGCAAATTCCCTCCTGCCCCACCTTCTTGCCAACCAGCAATCTTTCATGCTGGGGATTGATTACTGCAGAACAGAAACAGTAAGAATCTCCAGGCAGAAGTAAATCTGTCAAAACAATTTAATCAATTTTAATACCCAAAACACCAGCCCTAAACTGACTGCACTGAAATTTTGCAGATAAATATTAAACATTCCTAACTATGAATCTGATTAATAAAGCATAGTACTTAGTGTTTGTTTCATCTAGCTCTTAAATAAAACACACGTATTTCTAAACATGATTATTATTGTTACAGTAGTGATAGTGAAAAGTAGGCAAAGGCAATTCTTGATGAAATATTATAAAATAACCTTAGGGGGTCTTAGGAACTTATTGTGTGTGTCTGGGATATAAATCTCTGATACCCAATTTAAAAGCAAATTAGAAAATAGATCCTATAGGATCCTAAACATAGCTATTTGAAGTAAACCTGCACTGAATCCAGTGACAGTTACTTTTGAACAGATATTAATAGGGCTACATTGTTAGAATGTCCCTTCACTGAACATGTGTTTTCTACATTAAAAATAAGAGCAACAAATGGCCAATATATGTAGCAAAAATAGATATTTTTCCTCCAGCCTAGGCCCAGGCAATAGTCCCTTCCCATAGGTGTCAGAGCCATAGGTGATAAAATAGGTTAAGAAACACCTAGGGGGGGATGCTATGTGGTAGAACCATGTGCTCGTGTCTTCTCAGTGATGGCCCCTGCCTCTAAAATTGCCAACCTCCAGACATTTCAACTACCTCTTCCCAATTATATTTTCAAAGAGCTTTGAAAGCATGGCTTTTTAGAGGGGTAATTTATTGTCCAAATAACACGTCACCCTTTTTGCTGTTATGGCTATGCTATTGATTTTCTCTGTTTTAATTTTATGTTGTTAATTTATGTTGAGTCTTCAGAAATACAGTGGCCTATCAGCTAAATAAATAAATACCAGCCTGCTGCCTCTCCAAACTCACCATTTGCAGATCTCAAATATTTTCAGCATAATATTATATATATATTTGCAAAGTCAGGAGATTGCAAAGTACACTTTCAACCAATTACTGTTTAGTCCAGGGTAGACAATTGTGAGTACAGAGAATGCCAGGCATTTCGTGTTTACTCTTTCTGTTTCAAGCTGGCCAACTGCTGAGTACACTGACCCAGAGCTTCCAGCAGTCTGCAAATTAATAAAAAGTTATCTGCATTCCTTCAAAATCTGTTAATATGTTTAAGATACATATATACACACAGCATACGTTTATCCAGATATATTTGTGTACTAAAAAATCCTGTTTGGAAAACATTTCTCCCAATAACTATGGAGTGCAATATCCTGGGACATCTAAGATCATTGCATGAAGATCATTGCTATTCTCCTGTGAGAATAGCATGCCAGCAAAACTATATTTTAATGCCTTGTTGCCTAACTGTGCTGAAGGGAGAACTAGCTGGGAGTTGGCAGTTAGGGTGTGTAGTGGGCAGTCCTTCCAATTGGAAAAGAAATGTTCAACTTGCAGTATGAATGCGTTAAAACATTAGTGTCTGAAATCACTGAAGTAAGGGAAAATGCAAATGGATGGCAAGGAATCAGAGGTTTTAAGAGGTAGAGAAAAATCAACATCTGGGAGTTATCCATATGGAAGAACTAGAGCAAAGCTGCCTGGCAGTGGCCCACAATTTGTAAAGCATCTATAGCATTCCATCAAGGACTTAACCATTTTCTTGCCTATAATTTAGAAAAAGGGGGTGTCACAACTTTGGAAGGTTACCCTTAATGGCTTTTAGTTACTTTTAGTTACAACCCCTATTATATTTTTGTTATCTTACCATCATGACGTGCTTTCACATACTAAATTGAATACTACTACATTCTGTTGACAGGGCACAAGGGGAAAAAAAATGGCTCCTACATTCCATTGTTTTTTATCCAAGGACATCCACAAATATAAAAACTGAATTGGAAGAATCAGTCAATGAGTTTTGCAAATATGTGCCACCTGAAATAAAAAAAATGCAAGAAAGGGGAATATTGAAAATATAAAGAACTGTTTTCTACTAGCAACAGGATTCATTCTCACTGGATCATAGGAAGGCCGCTAGGCAGGAAAAGAAAGTCTCTACATTGGGATCTATTAGTTTAACTGCTGGAATTCTTGTAACCCCATCATTTGTCAATAAATCAGACTAAAGAGACACTGTAAGAATCATGCTTGGAAAGAAACAGTTTCAATTTAAGGCAGCTGCCAAAGAACCGCAAGTGAGAAAAGTTAAGAAAAGCAGTGACTGTAGCTGAGGAGATTTGGGGGAAGCCACAAAGTTGGGCAAAGCCTGAAGAGGCTCCTACTGGACATGAGTAGGTTAAATCGAAGCGAATATTTGTAGCTCAGGGTTGAACTGTAGAGTCCTTGGTGCTCTCTGAGCCTTGTTGTTTTCTTGCAGACGTTTCATTGCCAGACTAGGCAACATCTTCAGTGTGAACAGGGAGTGGGCCTTGCTCTCAGTTTATATACCGAGGCTTGCCCTGCCTGTGTTGGTGGGGGTGTTGTTCTCTCCTTGGCAGTTCCTTGACTGGGCTGTTGTTTGCTGCTTGGTTGATTGCCTGAGTTAATAGTTCCTTGATTAGGGTGTATTGTGCTGTTTGGTGGTTCATCTGGTGTTAACCCTAGTGTCGATTTTTGCATATCTGGGTGTTGAGTAGGTTGATCCATGACTCCAAGGGCAAATTTCTGCCAGTGATAGCAGATAGGGCTATGGGGATAGATGAAAGGAAAGAATGGAGAAATCCTGCAGTTTTGTGGATATCATCTCTAGCTGCTTCTGCCTCCTCAGTTTGGTCTTCCAGCTCAATAACCAGACTTGAAATCTCACTTCAAACAGGTACACTTTCACAACAAAATCCTGTGATAATGATTCCTGGAAGACTTGCTCCAGTTCATATAGTTGGTAGGCAGTTCCACCAATGTTTTTTGTCTTTACCAGATATTTTGCCACTGCTGTTGTTACAGATGGACAGTCATGGGTCACATAATTCCAAGTGCATTTGGAATAGTAGTGATATTTCAAGCTCACATTTAGCCAGTGGTGCAAAATAGTGTCTACTGATCCAATTTTCCCTTTTTCTTATTTATATAGTTCTGACTTTAAATGTAACTTTCAAACACTGCAAAGGGACTAGCATGGGAAAAAGTTGGAGAATCCAAAAGGGACCGTGCTGACAACATTCCAAAATATTTACTGCTAACCATCCAATCCTGAAGGCGTGAATGCATCAACCTGAGAATTGCTATTTTTAAATAATCTGGTGTTGGCAAGATATCATACTACCACCTGTTCCTACTATTGAGCTGCAATAAAACTTTTCCACTTATCTACACAGGAACATTCACAGTGCTAGAGTGCAAGAAATAAGTAAACAACAAAACTCTCTGGGAAATCAAAGAGAAATAATAGGAATGCACTGGATTGGCTATTGTATCATGCGGCTCCAAAGTTACTGAAATGGTGAAAAGATCTAGCTGTGTTAAATATCATAATGTAAATGAGATTTTAATTCCATCAAACTCATGCTTGCTTCCCTGTTAAAGCAACCATTTGGAACTAAACTAGTTTAGATTTTGGCATTGTGAAGATTTTCTTTAAAATAGCCTCCTTTTATTTTGTGCCATATCAATCTTCCACAGAAGCAATAGACTTCCCTCTTTAATCTTTCAAGGGACAATATTCCAAACAAATTAAAGCATGGATTTGTCTTGAAAGTAGAAAAGCTTGAAAAATTCATAAGTCAGAAAAATGGGGCAGTGTCAACAGTGTATTAATTTTTCAACACAAGAATGTAATTCTCTAGTGTCTTTCTTTCAGGACTGCTTTGATGTGAATAGCAGGAAAATTGGAATGCGGTTTGAATATGGAATAGAATCTGCATATCACAGTTTTAAATATTGTAGGTTTGGAGTATATAGAAAATTAATGAGATATTTAAAGCTATGTCGCATCATGTTTCTCTTAGTATGTAATTATAGTAAGATTTTTTTTTCTTTTTTTTTTCTTTTCTTTTTTTTAATACTAAACTAGGCTAAACAAGAAAGGGAGAAAGAGCTACACCTTTTGGTTTTTCAGATAAGTACTACTGGGAATCAGCATGAAATCAAAGAATGCTTTTAAATCATTACCATTGTTTTAAACCAAGAACTAGAGAAATTGGAGAAAAGAGGATTAAATATCTTTAGTGTCTCATTCATTGCTTTGTGTTTTCAAAACATTGAGAATACCATGGCTTTAAAAATAATGGAAAGGATGGATGACAGTTCATCTTACTATTTATGGAATTACTGTCTGATAGGTCACTTTTGAAAAATCATTTGTACCATATTACAACAATTTTCAGCATAATGAACTCAAGTGTGTCACCTCAAGTTAATTCTATAATTCTATAAGTCTATAAAACATAATTTGACATGTAGTCCTGCCTGCTCATTCAGAGAAAACAAGAAAAAAAATAGCTAGAAATTATTATTGAGCAGATGTTATTACATTATCTATCTCACCAACAGGTTTCACACATCACATCAAGTCATAAAGACAGATTTAATGTAGCACATTAAGCCATAATATGGTTCAGCTGGTTTTAGTTTATCACATATGAAATCAGCCATTATGATTTATAAACTATGTTTATAGTTCAAGATAATGTACAAACCAACCAATTCTTCACTTCTTCAACAAACCTAGTTAAATGAATCATGGTTTGGTGAAATGGATGGAAGTGGTTTTCTTGATTTTGTATGTTGTATAAATCTAGACATGGTGTGTGTGTGTGTGTGTGTGTGTACAGTATACATATATTCTGTTCAATCATGTCCAATTCTCAGAGATTGCCTGGACAAGTTCCTGCAGTTTCCTCGGCAAGGTGTTTCAGAAGTGGTTTGCCATTGCCTCCTTCCTAGGGCTGAGGGAGAGTGACTGGTCACCCAGCTGGCTTTGTACCTAAGGTGGGACTAGAACTCATAGTCTCCTAACCCTAACCACCACACACCAAACTGGCTGAGACATGGTGTATGTATGTATGCATGCATGTGTATGTATGTATATATATGTTTGTGTGTGTATCATGGTTTATGATTTAATGTGTTGTGAGAGCATAGAGAACTAGGATTTCTTCTGCTGATGGAGAAAAAGACAAGCCTTCTGCTCCCCTCCAAGACATATCTCCAATGTCCTTTAATAAGCATGAATTCTGGCCATTCCAGACTGAGCATTATTCAACTGCATGGATGAATGAGTGCCACATGATTCAACTAGTCATACCAGTCATGTTTGGCTACAAAAGGATTGCCACTGTAAAAATTGATCCTCAATATAAAAAGATTAATCAGAAGAAGGAGGGAGGAAGGGAGGAATCAGATTAATTTTATGTATCCTAACTCTTCCTCCTTATACATTAGTTATAAGTTTAATCAAAACAATTGAGCATAGAACTGATAAGATTAGAGTAACCAGTAACAAGGCAAACTGGAAAACTAAGTACAGTACAGTCCCAAACAGGTTTACCTACAAATAAATTATATTATCACTATCTGATCTCCTTGAAAATTTAGTTCACCACTAATCTCACAGCAGGGACAGACCTATTAAACTGGTCTCCCCAGGCATGTTATGCATCCTCTGGGTTTCCAACAAGGGTTTGGGAGTTTCCCTGAGATCTAATGGGCAGCTTTATCAGGCATTTGGATCTCTGGAATTCAGAGGTTACCAGGACACTTGATAGGCTGCAGCCCCCTGAGTGCTGATCCTGGGGGCCTCCTCCTTCTTCAGGAAATAAAGGGAGATGTGTGGACTGAAAATGGTGAAAGATAAGCAGCAATATTTACCAGACGAGTGTATTAGCCTACATTTGGGACTACACCATGGCGGTAAGGGCAGTGAAACATCAATTCTTCTCTGCATGGAACATGGACAGCAGTCTTATTTAGAGTGACTTGTTCCCTTTTGAACTGCCTGCAAGGCCTGGCTGACGATTTATATTTTTATATCTCAACCCTAGTCTGAATAGGTGATGCGATGAAAGTCCTGCATACCTGGAAAGTGTGAGGGACAGGATGTGGTGAAATGGACTGTGATTGAATCCTAGCAAGATGAAACTGCTGTTACTTCAGAAGTCTTATGGTATCATGGATGTTCCATCTATAATTCTTGATGGGGTAGCACTTCCCTGAAGGAGGTGGTGTACAGATCTGGGTTTCTCCTGAATTCATGGATCCTACTGGAACAATAGGTAAAAGCTGTAGCCAGGAGAGTCTTTGGCCAGTTTCAAAAGGTCCAGCAGGTACATCCTTTTCTGGAACAGGAGGCAACGAAGACAGTATGCCATTGGCACCTCTTAGTTAGATTACTGTGTGGCAGTTGGCACAGAATGCAGTGCCCTACTTGCTGACTATGTTACCCAATTTACAGACTAACACCTATTCTGGAAGCTGCACTGATTGTCTCTAGGCTTCTGGGCCCAGTTCCAGATGCTGCTGATCACCTATAAAATTTTCAACCTTTGTACCTTTGGACTGTTTCATGTAGAATCTTCCCAAACTACATGATCTAATGTAGAGAGGATGTTCTGAGTACTCACCCTAAAAGAAATGGCTGAGACCCAGAGACTGACTTTCTCAATAGTAGCCTCCTCCCTTTGCAGCTATAGGTTTATTTACAGTTTTTAATAATGTTTATTATTTATTAATTTTATGAATGAATTTTATGATTTTACTGATGTTTTATCTCACATGTTGTAAGTCACCTAGAAGTGGAAGAACAGGTAGCATAAACATTTTGTAAATAAATAAATGAATAAATGAATGTTCCATGGGACTTCTTCTTAAGCAAATGCATTCAGGATTGCAACCTTATATCTTTTCCCTTTTCAAGAAATTTAATTGATTCATTACTTCTCTGTTTTAGTGCTATTCATTTTGCTATTCATTTTTTGGTCCTTTTCAACACCCCATGCTCGAGTGCCAGCTTGTTAATATTTCAGATTTCCCTCCTACCATGAAGATCTCTGAATGTACACATTTTTGCTTTTTTAATATATATATTTAACCACCCTAATTGGGATTCATGCTTTAGAAGAGATATTAATTTTCCATTTTGTTGCTCATGCACCATGCATGTTTGAATGCTGTATTGGGCACATGCAATAAATGAACATTAATTTCAATAATGAGAGAAAAGTAGGCTTTATGATCCCCTTCCTTTGCAACATGGAGACCTCATGCAGAATGAAAGCTTTCTACTGAAAACTGAATGTCACAGCCATTGCTGTGGCTCTGATAACTTCGTGCCTATTACTGAGATCTGTGAATTATTTCAGACACATTGATTGAAAATGTCCATATGCATTAGAAGAATACAAAATTATCTTTAAAGAAGACAGTGTTTCTTTCTTTTCTTTTTTTTTTAAGCCAGCTTAGAATATCATGTTGAAATAATGCACAGTATAGCTTCACACAAAAAGGTGTCTCATTGTGGTGGGTATGTGTGTGTGTTCCTGAGAGGGATGAGTGAAGAATATCAGGAGTTTATGCCAAGATATTCCCAACAGGGTCACCCAAGCTGTAACGGTCATCCCAGCTGCCCAGCTAAAGCAAGCAGGCACCTATATTGGGCAACAGTGATATAGGAAGATGCCAGAGGCAGATAATCAGTTTAATGACAATGACATAGTCATCAATTCATACTGCCTGGGAGAAAGCAATGGTAAACCGCTCTTTTATTTTTACTAAGAAAACCACATGGATAGAAAATATAAAAAGATTGACAATAAAGTGCTGGATGATGGGCCCTTCAAAGTTAGATAGTGCTCAACATGCTACCGAAAAAAAGCTGAGGATCTTTCAGAGTATTATTGGTGTTTATGACATGGCTAGATTAAAGCCTTCAAGATGACCAGTTGCTGATGTTGCCATGCAGGTAAAGAAAATCCAAAGCTGCAAAGGCAGAATTACAGTAGGAACGTGGAACATAAGAAGCATGAGCACAGGGAAGCTCAACATAAAGAAAGATGAACTGAAACAACTACAAATTGACATGTTAGGCATCATCAAATCGAGATGGACCAGGATTGGACACTTCCATTCAGAAGATCACACTGTTTATTACTCAAACCATGAAAAAGAAAGAAGGAACAGCATTGCTTTTATAGTTAAGAAGGGTATAGCAAGAACAGTACTTAGCTACAATGCAATCAATCACCAAATAATATCAATTAGACTTTGTGTACAACCCTTTAATATGATGATCATTCAAGTTTATGCTCCAATCACTGATGCAGAAGAAAAGAAGGTTGATGAGTTGTATAATCAAGTTCAATTTGAAACTAATAGAACATGCAGGCAAAATATGGTGCTTGTGATTGGAGACTAGAATGCCAAAGTTGGAAACATTGAAGAGGAAAATGTACACTATACACTGTATAGTGTAGGAAAACAATTTGAAGCAGAAGACTGACTTATCAATTTCTGTCACTCCAATGATTTATTTATAACTAACACTGTCTTCAAACAACCCAAATGATGCCTCCACCACTTTATGGAGTATATAGAAATCAGATTAACTCTGTTATTGCTAAAAGGAGGTGGAGGAGCTCAAATATTATATATACATATATATGTATTTATAATGTGTGTATGTATGTTTGATATTATATATATACAGCATATAGTATCAAAGGCATGGCCAGGTGCTGTGGAACAGACTACAATCTGCTCATGCGCAAGTTCCAAGTTAAGCTAAAGAAGAAGAAAGCTGGTCAGTTTCCATGATATGATCTTGAACCCATCATTTTCAAGGAGGACATCAGGAATTGCTTTAGTCCTGAACCTCACTGACAGAGAACCAAAGGAATTATGCAATAAAATTAAAGAAGTCATTAAGGATGAAGGTGAAAAGAGGTTGCCAAAAATGAAGAAACAGAAGAGAGCAAACTGGAACTCAAAACAAACTGTGGAAATTGCTGAGAAGAGAGAGAAGCCAAAGCCAAGAAAGACAAAACCTCAGAAAGGAACTTAACAAAGAATTTTAGACAGCTGTTAGAAGAGACAATAAGCAGTATTACAACAACATCTGTAAAGACATGGAAAATGGAAACAGGCATGGAAGAACAAGGAAAGTCTTTCAAAGGATTTCTGAACTCAGAAGGAGAGTCCAACCTCAAATTGGTATGCTAAAGGACACCAATGGACAGACAGCAACTGATTCAAAGGAGTCCAAACAAAGATGGAAGACGCATACTGAAATCCTGTACAGTAGAGATGTACTGTACTTCCAAGGTACCTTAGAAGATATTTTCTACTTACAAGAACCTCTAGTACTAGAAGATGAAGTTAGATCAGCACTGTGGTCATTACCAAGTCCGAAGGCCACTGATGGAATACCCACTGAAATATGACAAGCAACAGAAGAATAATCAGTCAGGGTTCTAACTAAGCTGTGCCAACAAATCTGGAGAACAATATCATGGCCAAAAGATTGGAAGGGGTCAATCTACACTCCAATACAAAAAAAAAAAGGAGACTTAAAAGAGTGTGCAAACTATCATACAATATCCTTAATTTCACCTGATAGCAAAATAATGCTTAGGATCATCTAAAGCAGATTAGAGCCCTACATGAAAAAAGAGATGTCAGATGTTCAGGCTGGTTTTAGAAAAGGCCAAAGAACACAAGACATTATTGCATGCTGGATAATTGAGAAAGCCAAAGTATACCCAAAAGAAGTTAGTATGTGCTTCATTGATTATAGAAAGGTCTTTGTCAGTCAAGTCAAATCCCTATGTATTTTGCAATTAATCTACAATTTACTTCAAATATAAATTCATTGGTAGCTGAGTTATGCCTATACCCTGCATCCAACAAACTATATTATGAGTTTTGAATTTTACTTTTAATACGATATTCTGCAACCTTATTATCATGTATTCTTTCAGCATTCAACTTATGTTCAGCAGCACATCCTCAAACACAGGCTTCTGCTGAATTCAAATCTCCAGCAGGGTTATGTGGCCCAGACAAGTTTCTAAGCTGCAATCTGCTAGATATCCAAGGGTAAAGGATGACAGAAATAAGAACAGATGCCAGGACTGGCAGTGGCAGTGTAGAGAGGCCAGACAGCCAGTCAGGATTTCAGTTTATTTGGTGGTATATTTATTTATTCTTCTTTTTGAGCAAGCTGTTGCAAGGAACATAAATGCAGGCTGTAAAAGGCAATGTGCCCCAGCAACTTTTTATCTTTAAAGACTAAATATGGGAAATATGAATTTATTGCATGGAGATATTCTTAGAAATTCTTGGATTATGGCAAATATTGGATGCACAGAGACCCACTGGAAGCAGGAAGCTTGGGAGTCAACAATTGGAAAAGTGTGTGCTTCTCTCTGCATCTGCAGGTAGCAGTGGGTTCATTCATATCAGGGAACTGAAAGATGGGAAGAGAGTTTTGGATCAAATTAACAAAAACTTACCATACAAAGACTTCAGCATCTACTGAGTATCTGGTGACGTGAATATGTTCTTAAAGTATGTACAATGTACAAGCATCTTAGATTACATGAGCCAATTGATGGCCCTGAGGAGGCTGCTTAAAAATAATGTTGTAGAGTTGCGACATGACATGATTTTTGCTTTCCTTCTCATGTCTCTGCTCCAAAGTTTTAATGTGCTGAAACAAACAACACTTCAAGAAACCTGACTTTCTATTTGGTAATTCCCAAACTACATGAGCAGAAATCCCTAATGGGAATAGAGGAATACACAGTGCAAACAAAAGCCTCTGTTCTGAAGGATGGAGAAAAATCCTGCTTTATCTCCAGAAGCAGCACACACCAATGTTGTCTACGAAGAGAAAAAGGCCCTGGAGAGCATTTTAGAGAAGCAAATGAATGGAGACTTAGCCAAGACAGGTTTTTCCTCTCCAGGGAAAGAGAAATGGCCAAGGTGGATATGGATGGAGAAGCTGCTGCTAAGCTAAAGGACAGTCAATGCAGCTTCTGGGCAGGACAAGGGGTTATTTCAAAGACAACTGATTGCCAAATACGCAAAAATATGAACTCAGTTTATCTGGACAATGGGGCAGCTACTCCAATCTTTAAAGGTAAAAATGTCTTTGTTGATCTTGTTACAAGCTGCAAAAGGCAGAACATGGTGGCAGGTGGAGAGCAGATAAACCTAGACGGTGTTGGAGAGGTTGTAAAACATGCGGACTAAGGGATCAAGAGAGGATTTATTTGAATATTAAAGATGCACTGTACTCTCCAGATTCAGACTCCGATTGATTGTTAGTTACTTAATCAATTTGCAGTCAAAAAGACTAGAAATTGTTGCTAAATAACAAATATGGATGGAGATTTCTTGTTGAAAGGAACATTGTTAAGACTCTAGACTTTTTGGACTGAATTCCCCCAGAATGTTCTGAATTCTCCGATAAGAGAAAGCCAGTTCTAAAGCTAGCAAAAGCTAACAAAGGGAGAATTTGCATTGAATCTTGGCACATAAAACTGAGCCATTGTAATATAAAACAAATCAAGCAGATGGAAGAACTGGCCTCAAATGTCAAGATTATAAACTGCAAATGTGCCAAGGAACACATACAAAAACTACTGAAAGCATAGAAAATGTGGAAAATCCAACACAACAGCAACATTTTGTTTAAAAAAATCCATCCTGTCCTCTATTCCCTGCCCAGTGAGTTAAATGGAAAAAAAAACCCTGTACTTTTCTTGAATGAAGTGCCTTGCACAGGGGGTATCTTGGGGGAGAGTGTCAAAAAAAACAAGATGGCATCTGTGATCTGGCAATTGAAGCCCTGACCATTTTTACCTGCATTGCATGTAAAAAAGAGGGGGACTTTAATTATATTGTTGCAAATGCCTTCTGATCTTTTTACAAACACACAAACATAAACACACACACACACACGGCCCTGTTTTTCCTACTTGTATCTGATAAGATATGAGTATAAAGTGCTAAACAAATTCAGACCATTTATTATGTAGAAAATAAATTTGGAAGAAACACAAATTTTACATTCTAATAAAAGAACAGAATTTATAAATGTGTTGATGCATGACAGTTTAAGGAAACATTGGATTATTCATGAGAAATCTGTTCCCCTTTTGGTGAAGCAAAATGGATTAGCACAAATTTTATTTACTTTTTACATTTCTATCCCACCTCAATTGAATGACTCTCATTGGCTTACACAGAATATAATGAAGAATTGTTGCTAAATGAACATGTGCAGAACTATACTAATGGTCTTAGGCCTGGGTCAGAAATAGTGAGGAGAAACTATTTGAACAGCTAGTACCTCAAAACTATACTACCCACTAAAGTCATAAAAGGCAGTCCTTATTAAATGTGCTTTAATAGAAAACCCAGTCTAAACCACATTATAGTTTTTTATATCTAAGGCATATGCTTATATTTCCAAATATAAAAAAGAAGATGGACTGTAGAGTTGAAAAGGGTATCATGATTAGATACGCAACTGTGACAAAGGGTTATAGGATCTTAGGTCCATCTGTTAGAAGGATTAAAATAATGACCATGGCTTCCATTGATGAGAGAGTAAGGTCAATTGGGAACTAAACCCAGTAACAACCACAGGCAACACTCCCTCTCTTTAGTTTCAAACCAGCATTATAACCCGATGTCAGAAGGGAAATTTAATCTGCTTGAGATGCAGATTGCGAAAGCAATTCACCAGAAGCAGTACTGGAGTCTGAGGCACCATTAAGACCTAACAAAGGAACTCTGTACCCCCCTTCCCCCATCAAGCTAAATTTATTCTGACTTCTGTTGATGATTTAATAATTTGTTATGAAGATCAACAAGATAGTAAAGAGATTACGGAGAACCTGAACAGGAAGCAGAGGTGAAAGTGTTTGGCAATGTCTATCTTGAATTACAGATTGATAGAAGGGAGGGAAGTTACCAACATTTCAGATTGTCCAGGGCTGACTGAGGCTAATGCAATCAATCCACCGATGGAGGGTAAGTTTCTAAAAAAAGAAAAGAAGAACAGTCAACAGCACAGTTGCTTTACCTGACAACAAAATCAATAATAAGCATTTTTAATTTATTTTAATGGGGAACGCTGCGTCAAGAATACTCACTATTCTTACAGCACTCTGCTTATGTTCAGGAGCATATCCTTTAACAATGGCTTTTGCTGAATGTAAATCTCTAATGATACGCCTTACATTTTTTTGCTTTCAACATTGAACAAAATATTTTCCCATTTTTCTATCATAAGCCTAAATGTTGTTGTATTACTACAGTTCATAAAAATTATGCAGCTCAGGAAGTGAAGGTATCCCAAAAGATTGCAACACAGAGTAGTTGACAGAAAAAGCAGTTCTTATTTTTCCTCCCATGCTAGTATATTTGTAGAAGTTTGTTTTGATTATTTATGTTAATGTTGCATCAACATTTTATCCCATTTTTTTCTATTATTGTCATTGAATTTGATGAAAGTGAATTTGCTTTTACATTTTCTTTCAGAGTAATTTCTATGGGAGGAATGTAGTGTTTGGGCACTTATTTAATTGCTAGTAGCTAACAAGCTTGCATAAATGTCTAGGCCATCTCTCCAATGGTCTGAAGCCTCCTGGGCATCCCATAATTCAATTTGCTCCAAAGGAAGACAAAGAAACTGTTTCACTTCGGGAACTGGAGGCAGCAACTGAGGTTTCACAGTGATGGAAACAGCAGTCTATCCATCAACTGTAATAATAAAATAAGCTGGAGAACGACACCCAAAGAAATGTGAAAAAAAATGTCTAGCACTCTAAGAATCAGGGAGAAAAACAGGGAAGAAAGTTTTGAGAAATTACAAGGCAGATTTCAGTACAATATCAGCTGTCATTATCATCACCTGTTAAAATTATTAGGAATATATCAAGCTCTTTTCACCTAACTCAGAATAATGATCCATCTAAGTCAAGCTAGAATGACGGTGCTGGCCAATGTATTCAGAAAAGCTTCTTCAGGTATTTGCCATCTTACAGACTTAAAAAAACAAAACAAAGCCCTTGACTTACTAGAAAATGAATCAAAGGTGTTATGCTCTATAACACTTTCCATTTTTTATATAATTCAATATATTTCATTTGTATAAAGGAAAGTATAACGTTCCTTTATACTGTTATAAAGATATAATGTTCACTATAACTTAAGGCTCCAACAAACTGATCACCAAAATGGAAGCACTTCTTCTGGGGGCTGATATTATTATTATTAGTAGTAGTAGTGTAGTAGTATTTCTTCATTCAAATGAATATCACAGTCTAATTGACTTAGTGCTGATTCCAATGTTAAGAGTCATGGAGGTCTGGCTGTATAAAATGTATGCTGTTCCAGGTAGTGTACTCCTTTGCAAAATTAGTGATATCAAGTCCAGTAAGTTTAAAACTTCTAAAGATTTGGTGAATCCTTTTGGTATTGCACCAAGAACTCCAATTACAACTTGTAATTACCAATTTTAATTGTTAAGCATTATTAATTACCATTAGTAATGATTATCAATAATTACCTATTCTCAATATCATTATTTTATTATCTATACATCAGCATTGATTCGTAATTTGTATTATTATAAAGTTGGCATTCTCTTAGCAGCCATATAGGCAGACATTCTCCAGGATGAATTGGCAAAATACAATGAAAAAAAATCCAGTTGTATCCATCTACACCACCTTCCCTGCACTCCCCAAATCTGTTCTGAAATATGAACAGACTTTCTAGAGCTGATTTGGGGACATAGAAAGAGATTACAAGAATGGAAAGAAGGCAAGTGGTGCAATCAGACTTTACTGTGTAGCACTGAATGCAACTCAGTTTTATGTGCTTGAATTTGAGCATATGATGTGCTTGTTGTGCTCTGATATATTGATTGATTGATTGATCAAATTTAGCCACCGCCCATCTCCCCCAAAAGAGGGACTCTGGGCAGTTTACAATAAAATCAAGTGCAAAATATAAACATTAAAGTCTCATAAAACAGTTATAATAAATAACTGTTTATATATGACACCTATAATAGTTTCAAGTTGCAGAACATTTATTTCAGTAAGGCACTCACTGATAGTGAGCTGTCTTTCCTTTCTATGCATGGGGACTTCATCATGAAAACGCTGGACAATTTCTCAGGGGATGTAGTTTGTGCCTAAGGACTGCTGTCCAAACTACCCCATGAAGTTGTCCTGCACTTCATTACAATCCTGACAAGAAGCACCTCCATCTCATGCCTTTCTCAAAGTTACTTAAATCTGTCAACTTCAGAAGTGGAGAGATGAGAATTGTTCCAGGTTATGAACACCAAATTAATTTTCACTTGCTGCAAAGGAAGATAAAGGTCTTTATTTAAGTGACAAGGACACAATTTAAGTTACAGTAAATAGTAACAGTAAATAGATACTAATTTTATGATCTGCAAAATAATAGTCAAGGGAAAATAGATTGATTGGTTGTCGAACAGTATTTTCTTCAGGTGTTCAGTAGGAACCTAGGCTTTGGGCTCATGATCCAGACATTAAGTCTGCTAATGTTTTGCTGTCCGTATTACAAATTTGATACCTGCAAAACCCTTCGAGGGCATTTTTCCTCCTCTGCAAGTTTGCTGTCTTCCAGTTTCCATTGTTTGAAGAGTCTAATTTATACATTAAACTTTTAACTATTTGGTAAAATGTTACTTTTATTTTTGCAATGTATTTTTTACAGTGGGGAGCAAAGAAGTAAACAAGGAATAGTTAACTGAAAATTCCTATTTTTTCCGGCTCAGAGTACTCATGTCATCTTTTTAACTCCACCGCTGTAAGGAAACTTTGAAAGGACATAGTTGTACAAGGAATGCCTGTTCAATGTGTTTCTTGCTAAAACCACACATGAGCAGCTTTATAAATGTATTACCAAGACCTGGGTCAGTCCAGAAGGAGTAACTCCCCTCTCTGAAATATATGCCCACCTGGTTTTGGATGTGGCACCAGTTGAGCCAGGGTGGGGGGGATTGTCATCTGTGAGTCATGATGGGCTCTTAGAGCCTCTGCCCTGGAGATATGTGGTTGTGATACTCTGGTTGATGTTGGGCCTTGGGGAACAGTTGGAATTGTACTGGTGTACTGTCTGCCCCACTGCATGGTGACAGCCATGCCTGACTTGCTAAATTTCATTGCTGAGATGATTTTGGAGATCCTCAGGCTGCTTGCCTTTAGTGACTTCAATTTATTGCCAGGTGATGTTGAATCTGAGGCATCTCAGGAGTTCAGGTGGCAGCTATGGTACCCTTTCATGGATTGGGAAGACCTTTAGATAATCACTCATGGCTTACTTGAGTGGATTACTGTAATGTGCTGTACATGGGGCTGCCCTTGAAGATCACTCAGAAGCTACAACTGGTCCAGAACGCAGCAGTGTGGGCAGTGATGGGTGTTCCTCATTATGCTCATGTGATCCTACTGAAAGCAACACAGTTGGTTTCTGTGTGTAATTGTCAGTTGGTTTCTGAGTGTAATTTAAGGTACTGGTTCATCACCAATAAAGCCCTTCATAACCTGAAAGGTGAAAAGTCCCCTGTGCAAGCACCAAGTCATGGCTGACCCTTTGGTGGGACACTGCTTTCATGACGTTTTCTTACCAGACTATAGCTGGGTGGTTTGCCATTGCCTTCCCCAGTCGTCACCTTCCCCAGCAAGCTGGGTGCTCATTTTACCGACCTCAGAAAGATGGAGTCGACCTGAGCCGGCTAGCCAAGAATCCAGCTGGGATCGAACTCGGGTCGTGGGGAGAGTGTTCAGTTGCAATACTGCCACCTACCACTCTGTGCCACACAAGGCTATCTTCATAGCATAGGGCCTGATTATTTGAGAGACCATCTGTCCTAACAAGCAGGAACCACGCCGAGATGAGGAATAGGTCTCTAGTGTTTTATTACTGCTACATTAGACAGAAAATCCTAACAAACTGAAGAAGCGTGGGAAAACCCATACAGATAACCCCCAAAAGTCAAGGCGGGTCTGTTCTGTGTCTCTTTGAATGGCTGCTCAACTCCTCACTACTACGCATGTATTTTCCCCCCTGGATAGGGCCCCCCTCCTGCTCACCATCAGTGCTCATGACACCATCTGTCTCTGGTTGTTTCTCCTCATCTGGTGTGATGGGGCAGAGTAAGCATGACTCAAGTCCCATCAATTAAGCAGTGTCATCTTCTCTATCATAGCATCTACCCTCAAAATGATACCCCTCTGGAGATAACATTCAGGAAGTTATTAAAGATCTGACTATTCTCCCAGGTTCCAGGCAGACTGAAAGTTGAGCCTTTGCTGGATGGGTTTTTTTTTTTTTTTTTTTTTGGTAACATGTTGTTTTCGAGGGCATTCATAATTTCTTTTTTCTTTTCTTTTTTTTTAATTGTAAGCTGCTGGAGTCATTGGGAGTTGGGCAGCCTATAAATAAAACAACAGCAACAATAACATAAATCATGAGAGCAGCTGATTCACTAAACCCAGGCTCTCTCTCTCGTAGGGCCACTGAGTGCAGGAGCAGGTGACGTCATCCTCTTCCTGCTCCCAGTCCATTATCAGTATAACCTGCACCCATGTTTTACAGCTCCACTTCAGTCCTATTTTCTGACTCAAGCTGTCTTTAGCCCTTCAGAGTGAATGGTCTTCAGGCTGGGTGAAGCATGTTGCCCATTTTCCCCCCACTCCCTGACCACAGGAAGCAACGCTTCCCTTCCCTTCCTTTCTGTATGTATTTCTTTATACGTATTTAAGTTGCAATGAAAAGACATTGTTACTTTTCCCACTTAAGCTGAATTATCAATTCTTCCTTGTTCCAAAGTTTCCATGAAGGGAGGTAGGAATAAACAAATGGGATCCTTTTGGCTTTGATTATTGTAGCATCAGAGCAACAATGGTATCATAATAGGAAAAAAGAAACAGTCTGCTTTAGCATCAAAGGAGACAATGAGGGAAGAATGAGTGAAGGCATCTGTCTGTACAAACATCTGGAAATGGATAGGAAAGCCATGGGACTAGTGAGAAGGAAATAATCCCTGAAAGGAAAAGGCAGACATTGGGAGATGGAAGTTTGCCTTCCCTGCACAGATGCGAAGGGCAAGAAGCAGGGGAATGGCCAATCAGCCCTTGCAGTGGCCTTCGCCCAGCCTTTTCGCCAACCCACTGCAATCTGGCCTGGGATTTCTGAAGCTGGCTTAAGAAGCCGGAAGCCACGTGGGAAACAAACAGCTTAGGCTGCAGGGTTGGAACTGCCTTATGAAAGAACAATTCAAGGTTTTGTTCTCTTTTTTAATGGATTAAACCTAATGCCTTCAAAACTGTTATGATTTACTAAAACATTTTACTTCCTAGCTTCTCCCTACTGACTAGGTTTTTAATTTATGGTGATTACAAGACAAAGTACATTTGCTACTCTGTATATTTCGTAACATAAATATTAAAGCATATAAACTCTAAAGAGTGAGCTAGTTAATTTAAATAGGCTTACTTTTTGGTGAATATAGTCAATGACATTTTAGGAAATAGTATATTAACTGCTGATGAGGAAAAAAATACACTACTTATCTGGCTTATTGAAAAAGAGAATTACATATGTTCTTATTCCTATGTATACATTTTCTGTGGATTAGAATACACAGGGTTATAAGTAAGCAACATGAAGTGGAACTTCTTTTATTCTAGAGCAATCTCTACTTGCCTCAGTAGGCGGTATGATTCTATTAAGTTGCCCCCCTGATGTAATCCATTTCCCATCCAGGAGCAGGAGGGAAAAGCTTTTGGTACATCATGAGCCAGGAAGATGAATACCAGATGAGCTGGCAGGAGCCCTGAGTACTAACTAGGAATGGTGCAGAATAACTGCTGAAGTGGTTCACCCATTGAGTGTCTTCTTTCATCCCCACTCCATTTTCTCTGCTGATTTTGCCCAAAGTCTGCCTTTCTCCCTGTAGGGGTACAGATGACTTTTTCTTTGTCTGCTTTGTACACTGCCCAAATCCCAGCAATACATAGACAAATTTGTTGTCTACGTGCAGCCAAAAGATGCAGTGAAAGCCCGTGGAAGTAGAGGAGAACTTACTTGATATCCCATAGATCAGTCACGGGGTGGGGGAGTGATGGTTTATTTTATGCAGTGGATTTTAATTTTGTAAGCTGCCCAGAGTCACCGTGAGTTGGGCAGCCATATACATTTATTAAATAAATAAATCAAATCAATAAATGATTGTTTGAACTGTGTTTGGGGTCAAAAACATTGACAAACATTTGGTTGCAATCTAGATTAGGATTTGATTCCCTAAACTGATTTCTCACGTAGGCAGACAGAACAGAATATGTTCCTTTAAAAAGAAATCCAGCATGAGCGATTGTACTGTGCAAACTGACAGGAAAATTACTGATCTGGATTGTCCATAATACAATAGAAATAGCTTTTCATTCAGCACAACTTTCTTTCCATCATTCCTCTTCTTTTTCTGACAGAGTCAAAAATATTGAAAAATGATCCCACCTTCCTTGTATGTCCAGTAGAGACTGATAGCTTCCTCATGAGATGTCAATCACAGGAAATGGATTTAAGGAAACAGCAGTCAGCACAGAACGGAGGCCACCAGTCAGCCCTATAAAATACTACAGCTTTTCATTTTCCAAATGGAAAAAAAAACCTCTTTGAAACAAGGCTAGCTTTTAAAATGTATATTTATGGAACTATAACGATGAATTTACTATGTATGTTATGTGCTATACAAAAAAGAAAGGGGGGAAAAAGGAAAGCAAAGGAAGACATAACAATAAAAAAGTAAGTATTATAAGAAGTTTAGTGTCACATTTCCGTGGTGAAAATATTTAATGACTCAACCCCATCAGCTGAGATTAGTGAATTATGCAAGGAAGAAGGCATCAGTCAGGTCACTGGCAAGATCCATGTGGCCATTTCTTATGGCAAGAGATTTCTGTGTTTCCCAATTTGACATGTTACTTTAAACATGGGATGCAAGCTTACTTTTGGGCTTGAATCAATATCAGAATAATACCCATATGAATTTGAATTTCTTCCTGTGTGCCAATGAATAAGGACCAAGATTCAGAGCACACATTATATTTCATGGAGAAGTTAAAAAAAATAAGCTAACAATAATAGATGCACCTTCCCATATAAATAGCTAGAAGCTAAAAGAGTATAGTGCAGTGTTTCTCAACCTTAGCAACTTTAAGATGTGAGGACTTAAAGTCCCAGAATTCCCCAGTCAGTCATGCTGGATGGGGAATTCTGGGAGTTGAAGTCTGCACATCTTTAACTTGCCAAGGTTGAGAAACACTGGTATAGTGTGACCCTTTAGGTCTCTGCCCCATGGTAGCACTGTAGAGGGATGGGTAGAGGGCATGTGCTCCCAATGAAAGAGATCAGTTACAGATAGATCATTTTATTAGATTTTTCTATGACTAATACCATGTGTGCTCCATGCTCAAAATGGGATCTCTTATAGATAATCATGAAAACTCTATGGATGAGTCAAAACAATGTTAAAAGTGATGCAACAGGAAAGCCTTAGAAAAAAATTGGGCCACAATTCCCATTAATTCTGTAAGCTGCCTGGAGTCACCATGTATGAGTTGGGCAGCCATATAAATTGGTTTAATCAATCAGTCATCCTGGCCCCAGCAATGCTGGCTGGACTGATGAGAACAAAATCCAACAGCATCTGAAGGGATATAGCTTCCTTTTCATCTTAGGTTCAGCTGTGAGATTTATTTATTTGTTTGTTTGTTCCATTTGTATGCTGCCCAATGACTCGGGGTGGTTCACACAAAAAAACATAAAAACTATGGCTACTGTTATGACTGAGTTACAGCTAACTATGGGATCACTTAAAGTTTTACAGCTTTTCTTAACTATGCAGTGTAATGCATCAAACATTTACAAACTGTTTCAGTATGTCTTTTACTGTTTAGCCATGTGTCTGGGGGTCAATGTTTCCATATCATTCAGACAATTTTATCCTGTTAATGAGAGAAGCCAAGCATTTATAATTTATGTGTAAAGGTGCTGTGTGACAGCAGGCTGTGTAAAATACAGTTATTCTCAAATCAGTGTGGGAGACATGCTTTACCAGGCATCATCATTATGTGTGTGTCAATATCACTGCAGAGGAATTCAGAAGGCAATCTCACATCTTCCTTCCCACTGGACAAGCCTTTGCAGAGAATCGCACTGGGTAAGATTTCATTTTTTTGTTGGCATGTAACCATTGCCTTAAATGGCTGAAGCAAAAGAGAAGGGAAGATGTTGTAAAGATTCCTGATGGGCTGAAACATTTCACTTGAGGATATTTTTAATATACATACTTCCCAGCTGGAATCCTAAACCTGTGCCAGAGAAGAGTCCCCCTTTAACTGAACTCCACAAATCTCTGTTCAACAAAACAAAATATGGATGTTTTCAGGTTTAATTATTTAAATTAATTTAACATATAATTAGCAAATCCCCTTGATACCAATTATCTAGTTTTCTCATGAGGTTTCACCAAGAATTAAATGTTTAGTTTGTGGAACCCTGAAGGAGAATGATCTGAAGTATTTGATTTCATTCCAGACTGTTCAGCACAACTGCTTCTTTGTAGAAACTTCATTTAGAGCAGCTTTCATGCACTGGAGGACAGTGATGGCCTGTAGATCTTTAAATCCCTTTTTATAAAGCAAGATATGGATTATATTTCTGAAATTATATTCTTGAAGAAAACACATTTTCAGTAAAGAAATATAAAACACTACATTTGTGAGCACCCAGTGATTTTAGGATACCATAACTTTTAGGATTTTAGGATACCATACCATAATACTGTAAAGTATTTTAGGATGACACACCATACCATAAGGATACCATTATCCTTTGATTTTGCAGTTAAAGTTCATTTAATTTCAGTTTCTCAATTTCTTTGGGCAATGGAATGTTCAACATATCTTTCCGATTATAAACTTAGTAAAGTTACCATAGCAAAGCCTATAGAAAAGATTGGATCTGTTATAACAGAGATGTTTACTTTCTTTTTTTTATTTTTATCCTGTTTGCAGGATTGAGCATCATCTAAGATTTCTGTATTAGGAAAAGTTAAATAAGTCTCTTGATAGGCATATATCATTCTTCTGAATACATGAATCTTTAACCATGACATGAATATCCAAGAAGCCACTTTTTATATCTGTCTGTCTGTCTATCTATTTATTTTCTACAGCCATCTTTATTCTCAGACTTCCAGGGGAGACATGGTGAACTAAGGACATCTCTGAAAGAGTGGAGATAACTGCGGCAAAGGCCAAAGAACCAGCTAGCAGACCGCTCCTTTGGAACCTCTCTGGATAAACTCTGGTGAGTTTACCTTCATTCTTGAACAAAAGAAAAATTAACCATAAGTTTAAGAAAGTAAAAAAAAAATGGAAATAAATGACAAAAACCTAAATAATACTTTGATCCAAGAAAGTTAAAAATGAATTAAGGGTCCAGAAAAATTTGGAATATTGAGACTTTAACTATAGGATTTTAGAAATAATTATATAAAATAAACACCTTTTCATGGGAACCAAATTGTTCTGTCTATCTTAAGCCATAATAGAGTTTGGAGACTGTATGATTTCAGACCCTAGAGGGGACTAAAGATTCCAGGCAGAAAAGAAAAAAAAAAAAAGTATAAACTTGCCTTTGGTTTTTGGTTAGTAACGGGGATTTACAAAATGGCACAAAACATTATAACATTTGAAATACTTCAGGAGATTTTTGAAGAACAGGACCAGAAATTAGCAGCTACAATGTCAGAATTGGTGTCTGCTTCTATAGATAACCTATGTCCCAAAGTTGTTAATGAAGGAATAATAGATATGAAATAAATTCTGGCTGATGTAGAAATATTAAAACCAGAAATATTGGATAATAAAAAAAGTGTGTTATAAAATAGAGAAGGCAGCTAAAGTGGAACAAATGACAAGCCAAGAGATTGACTTGGATAAGGACTTTCTACTGGATATGCAAAAGAAGTTGGTTAAAACTTTAAAAATCAAAGTGGAACTACAAATGATAAACCAAGAGACTGAACAATTACTTTTTACTGGATTTACAAAAGAGATTTGCTAAAGCCGTGAAGAAGCCTTTGGTGCCATGAGCACTGATGGTGAGCAGGAGGGGGCCCCTATCCAGGGGGGGAAACGCATGCGTAGTAGCGAGAGTTTGAGCTGTCATTCAAAGAGACACAGAACAGACCCGCCTTGAGTTTTGGGGTTTATCTGTATGGGTTTTCTCACACTTCTTCGGTTTGTTAGGATTTTCTGTCTACTGTAGCAGTAATAAAACACTAGAGACCTATTCCACATCTCGGCATGGTTCCTGCTTGTCAGGACATTTGGGATGGGAAAACGAAAAATGGAAGAGAGACCAAATCCTACAACAACATCTGAATGAATTAAAGATCAAGATTGTCAGAAGTAAAAGGAAGGAATTTAAAGTTGGTTTCTTTGACTAAGGTTAAAATAAGACACGTTTCTATAAAGCTCTGGTAACCCTTTATGGACTTTTTGCTGACACCAGTACTGAAAAGTTGATTTATGTATTTGCATATAGATAAGGGATGGATTATGGGAAGAAGAATTACAGTATTTGTTTGTAACCTTATAGGGGGTGAAGAATTATAAAGTTTGTTTATGCTTGTGATGAAGATTGGAAGTCACTTCTTTATATTTCTTTTCTTTTTATTTATCTTCTATTTCTTTTTCTTTCTTTGCACTTTATTCTTTCTTTCTATTTCTTCTTCCCTCTCTGAGTTTAGTTTGTATTTGCTTTTACTATTGTAATTAAAATCTTCAATAAGAAATATTTTTTTAAAAAGCAATCTGTATTCTCAATCCACATTAATTTGAGCAGTCTTCTCTAAGTCCTCTCCAGATTTATTTATTTGATTTACACTCTCTTTATCTATACTAGTAAGAAAATAGGTAGCTAACAAAATGAAAAAAAAAAAAACTATAGACATAGATACAGTATACGAATATTAAAATAGGGAATAAAATAATTTACAATTAAAAATATGGCAAAAAATGTGACATTTTCACAGATTATTTTAATAGCCTGGGAAATGCCCTCTCCTAATGGCTCTTGAATATGAATTTTCAAAGGTTTCCTTGATTTTTATTTTTAAACCACCATTCGGCAGGCACATAAAGCGAGAATTAGGCCATAGTCATTTAGGGTTTGAAAGGTCAGTAAATAATTTTAATTGTATTTGGTAAGCTATTAGCAATCAATGCAGATCTTTCAACACAGGTAACATATGAGCCCTGTACCTTCCAACAGTTAGCAGCTCAGCTCTGGTATTTTGCACTAACTGCAACTTTTGGAACCTTTTCACAAGTCACCTCATATAATTGCAATTGCAATTGTCAAGCCAGCATGTAACAATGCATAATTAAATGCAGCTCTGTCCAACACAGAATAAACCTTACTACTAGTTTCCTATTTAGCAATAGCACCTCCATGTTGTCTAGATGTAATTTCAATTCCTTATATGGCCTAGTATAACATTAGCAAATTTTTAAGGATGTTAACTGCTTCCTTGGAGTTAGATGATAGGGAGCAATGTTTGTGTCATCAACATACTGATGACATCACACTTCAAAAACCCAAATGACCTCCCCCTGTGGTTCCATACTGATGTTGAACAGCTTAGGAAATACATGCAACACTATGGAACAACATGCAGATCAACGATTTGGGTATCAAATGGCTGTCACCCAGCACCACCTTCTGGACAAAGACCAACAGCAATAACGGGATAATCTAAAAAAGTGCTTCAACCTCAATCCTGCTATCAAAAGCTGCTGAGAGATCTAGGAGAAGTATCAGGGCCAACCCTTCCTCATCCAGTTTGTGGCATAGGAAATCCACCAAGGCAGCTGAAGACGTTTCAGTACTTTATCCCGCCCAGAAGACTGATCGAAATCATTTCAGTAAATCAGTATCATTCAGAGGCTATCCCTTTCTTGATCCCATTTTCCAGAAATGAAATATTGGAGACTGCCCTATAAATACATAGATATTCTGGGTCATGGAAGGGTTAAATAAAATTCTCATTACCTATCTTTGGGTAGGATGAAGCACATCCCAAATGGCAGAAGACATTGGTCTCCTCTGTTGAGTATGAAACCAGATTCACCTTGACCGACTTAATCAGCCAGAAGGGGTAAAGATCAAGTAAAGAGATGGTAGCCAGTCTTTCCAACTAGCATTTTTAAGGTTGAAATCTCACAATTCATTGTGGAATAAAGAACTAAAGAAGGAAGGACAGGTTACTCATCTTACCACTGTAATTCCTTCTGATGAGTCTAAACTAGGCCTGTGAATTCTTGCTATATAGGATATATATATATTTCTACCATTACTAAATAATGATAACTGGCTTGCCCATACACTGTGTTATTTTCCTGCATTCCTATATCTGTTTTCAATGGAAAGCAGTTATCACCGCAGGGTTTCTAAAGTGTTTTCTCCTCCTTCCTTTCCCATGACATCCTATTACTGAGAACTGAATTGCTTTCAGTTACATACTCCTAATCCTTCACTTTTTTGCACCTCTTCTTCCACCCTTTCCTTCATTGGTTTTGACATCTAAATGGCTGCAATTAAGCACCAAATACTTCGAAGGTTGACTTGAATTTCTGAATATTGGTAGGCAACAGTATTACAGAGATGATCCAAACAATTTGGAATCTTCTTTTGCACATAACAAGCTGCACCTCTGAATTCAGTATCTGGAGTATAGCACTGAGTGTTTCAGAAATCAATTGAAAATTGTTATAGAAAGTTAAATAGCCTAAGTCTTTAATTCCCAAAGGGGGGTTTGATAAATTTTTCATACAGTGAATTTTGGAATAGATTTGTAGCCATACAAAATTATCATTATTGTATTTTAATTACTGTCTTCCAAAACAATGGAAGATTTTGGAAACGATGTGAAAAGAAATACCACTGAAAGAATTGAAATATATACCTTATTATGGTGTTGTATAATTAGACAATATATGTTTGTGGGTAATATACAGAAAATCTGAAAACCCATGTTTAACTCTGTTTGTCTAGCCCTGGAAATCCATTTGTATTCCAACTTATTTTCTTTTGAACTGAACATTTTTTCAAGTATTGTAAGTTCCATATTTTAACTGAGGATGCCAGATATTTCTCAGCACATAGTTCATAAAGAACTACTAGTCAAACTTTCTAAAACATTCATTGGGAAAATGGCTTACTGCCATTGTTCAATGAATTCATAGAAACATTGCAAATCTCAGAATAGCTTTTAAAAGATTGTAGATAAAACTTTGAAGTAATGAATGAATGTTTATGATTAATTACATTTTTTCTTCAAAGTTTATTCGCTAGTTGTAAGATTATAATAAACCTATAATACAGATTCAATGTCCGTGTCAAAGAGATATGTGACTTAGGTAGTTATCACCATAAAAATGCACTGGGAAAAAAATGCCTTATTTCTCTGTTGTTTTAATCCATGCATATCCGTATTCCCTCTTCAGATAAGCAAAATGGAACACACTCCCCCACCACACACACACACATAGACCGCTCTATCCTTCCAGAGAGCACTTAAAACCTGGCTCTTCCCCCAGACCCTGAGATAGGGCAAGGCCAGGGTGGGATGAGAATGTGGGTGCATTAGAGAAGGGTGGCTGTGGCGCCAAGTTTTTCTGTTTTGATTTTTATTGCTGTTGGTTTTTATACTGTTTTATAGCGTTTTATACTGTTTTTATACTCTTTTATTGGCTGTAATCCCAGAGTTGTTTTAACATGGGTGGCTATATACATGCTTTAAATAAATAAAATAAACATTATACAAAACAGAGAAAAAGAAAAAGAAATATAAACCAGATAAATTAAAAACATGAAAGAAGAAAAGGAAAAAGAAACATAGCTAAATCTAGTTTACATCAATGCTATTTACTACCTATACCTTCTATCCTTGTAAAGCATCCTTGTTTCTGTTGTATCCACACTCTGGGTTATACATTATGTCCTTTCTTTCTTCTTATATATATACATTTTCTTTCTTTCTTTCTTTCTTTCTTTCTTTCTTTTCTTTCTTTCAACTTACTTTGTCCTACCTTCCTCTCAACCCCTTCTTCATATATCTGTCTTTTGTTTATGTCTATATACCAAACCAGCTTAACTTACTTCTTTCATATTGGTCGCTCAGTTTTGTATTCAGTCATATTCATTCAGTCCACATCCATTGTTGACCCTATCTCTTATTGTTTAAGCACTAATAAGCCATTAATTATGAGTTACTAAACCCATTAAGTAACCCATTCCCATTGCACTCAACTTTTAAGTTCCTCCTGACATACCCAATAACCCAACTCTCACTTCCATAACAGACAGAATTGGACAGAAGCTTGTGCTTATGCACAGCCATTTTGTCTATACATGCATTCAAAAGTGCATGCCCATTCACGTCACCAAACAAAACATTTCTAACAACATCATAAGTACAGGATAGTACAGAAAAATGGGCCATTTGGAGACCCAAAAATGAATGAGAATGGTGATTGTTTGATGAATAGTTCCTTAGAAAAATGTCTGTTTTAATTATGTGGTTTAAACGTAAGTCTGTTCATACACAGACATGGAAAAAATGAATCAAAAAGCAAAACTAATGTTATTGTTTGTGATGCAAGATGGAAAGAGTAAATGAAAGTAGGCTGATGAGCAATTCTGATTGTGAGCGAGACATTATTAGGTAGTGTCAAAAGCAGATTTTGGGGAAAAATGGACTTGAAAGAAAAAAGAAAGGAACTAGAATGAAAATATAACAACTGCAGGGGAAAAAAGTACAAGACTTGAATGCAAATGTATTATAAGATGTTGTTTAATATATTTATTAATAAATAAATAACAATTTCATATAATTTTGTCCATAAATATATTAAACAACATTTTATTTCCCTATGCCATGGTTATCACTAGATGGGACCATGGATTTTCCTCTCCATTGTCCCCCCTTAACTGTCTTTCGTTAGTTAAGTCTTTCACATAACATTTTCAGTTACATAGGCAAGGTATGGATTAGTTTATCAGTTTTAGACAAATTCATGCCACATGCATATTCCTTGTTAATAATAAGGACAGTACAGCTCAGTTTTGTCATATTTTGGCCAGTATAAACAAAACCAAAGTCATGTTTACCCCATGCAAGTTTACACTACCGTATGCAAGCTATGATCTCTAATCTAGAAACTGCCTTTCAAGCCAGCATGCTACTGTCTATGTCCCATTAACTAGGAAGTACTATCAGTATATTGACATACTCCTAGAATGTTTTAAACTTATAATTAAATTCTTAATTATCAATGTACTCACAAAAAATAATAAATGACATATATTGCAAAACCAAGTTTTATTTATTTTTGCCTCTTTATTGCTTTGGTTTTGCTTATTTTGTATTTCATTGCATGTATCTGTTTCACTTTTTTAAAAAGGGAAATTGAACACTATCCTATAGCCACTGAGCAAGCACTAATACCCTCCAGGTCTCCATCTGGTATGGTTTAGGCCTATGCCATGATGAGAGAGGTTTGTTGCTGTTGTTGTTGTTGTTAAATCAGCCATGAATATCAGTACATTTCTGGGTACTATGGTAGATCTGAGGTATCAGTGACCCATGCAGAAAACTGTCAGTGATCTTGTCATCCATCTTGGACAATGATGTTATTGATAATACATCATGCTGGTCTGGATAGGATAGGAACAGACATAGTGGCTCCTTTCTCACTCTAACTGTCCTCATTAACTACCCACTGTCCTGAATCATAGAAAATTGCTATAGTAAACGATAGTTTTATGATCCTTGTGAAGGAGAACAGAATTTAGATGCAAATGCCAATCTAAAAAAGCAGAATGCTATGAGTTTAAAATCAGGAAAATGCACATGGTTTTACTTTCCTAAATGCAGTATAGGTAGATTGGTTTGGAGGAGGAGGGGGTTGCTGTACAAGTTAAGCTATAGCACACTGGACAGGATCTGCAAATATTAGGGAAATAAACTAAAAATTAATTAATAAATCAGAAGCTTCATAGAAGGAAGTATATTTAAATGGGGTAGTTAATTCTCTTGATGTTTTATTCATCAAAATAGCTATTGACATATGCAAAGGAGAATGATGCATTTCAAATATTGTTCTAAAGGAACTAAAAATATATAGAAATCCAAACTGTTGTAAGGAAAAAATCCCTACCCTAATATGCGATTGATTATATGATTCAAATTAAGTATTTTTGGACCACATTTAACAAAGAATAAATCAAAAAGTAGGTGTAGGCTAGATAATTGCTATCACATTTCCTTTGTTGCCATGCTTTAACTAGAAGATATGGATGACAATGTTGCGAGCATTTATTCATAAGTCTGTTCCAATCAAATTTGTAGAAGTATGAAATTGGAAAATATGTATTTCCAATCTATGCATCAGTTCAGGAGGTAAATGCTTCTCCTTTCTTCCCAGAAATCCTACTCAAAGTCACAGGGGGAAGAAATAAATTAAAAGAAGGATAAATGTGTGAACGTGTGTGTATATGCAGGGTCAGCCCAAGGAGTCTTACTGCTTGAAACAAAGGTTGAAATGGTAGCATTCTGTTCCATATACTATACATAAACTGACAAGACTGCTAGACACTGCTTGTTTCAGTGCTGCTAGTTATGCAGTGTCCTCCAACACACCTTTGCATCAGAAGCTAATTTAGGGGAATGATGAGCTGCCCTTCAGTGGAATCCTTATAGCATTTATCACCTGATATAGCCATTTCATTTTGTCCAAGGGTAATATTAGCTCATAATGTGTATGTGAATATAAGGAATTGGGTATGCATATGATTGCTATCCCAATATGGTAAATAATGTGGCCTTCAGATCCAAAAAGTTTACCTCCCTGCAGTAAAAGGAGAGTAGAAGTCACCAGGAGATATCCTCTGATCTGACTTATGAAATGATCTAGTGCTCTTCTCAGGATTTGATCTGATCTATTTCTCACATTTATATGCCACCACAATCCAAAGACTCCAGATAATTTAAAACCATAACAAACATAACACAGTATGTATAAAAATAGAGTAAAAAAAAATCAGATCAGTTACTACCTCTCACGTGGTAGCCTATAGCATATCCATCTGATGAGTATGCTAGATAGGCTGACTCTACCAGGTAAAAGGCAACTCTGTTCAAAACATTGGTTTAATCACCAGATTGAGGCAATACTTAGAGTAATGAGTAAACACCCATTGACTGTCCCTTATTCTTTCCTGTTACCCTACCATGGATAAACATAATAATGTAAACATGTTTCTTAACATAGAATAGGTCTTCCACAGTCAGTCAGTATCTTTGTAAAAAGGGGATTAGAAACCCAGTTTACAATTATTAGCCTGAACCTCTTTAAAACCTAAAGTATACTGCTTGGTGAAATTCCAAGGAGTGTTGTAATATGCTGCTGTGCTTTTGGCTGTTATCCTGAAGCACTGCTACTACACTGCAAACTTCTTTTTGTTCTATCCACCTACAAGCAGAATGTAATAAAAATCAAAAATACTGACAACTTCCCCCTCCTCTCATTTTTTTCTAGAGCAGTTTTATAGATAAGTAAAACCTTGAATGTTCATCCACATCAGAATCTGCTTCAAACTTTCTGATATTTGCTCATTGCCGTTTATAATACTCTGGTGCCTCGTTGACCTTCTAAGACAGTGAGATTTGTTCCCTTGAGTAGCACAGAGCAACAGTTAGAGTGTGAAATTCCACAAAATAAGCTAGTAACACTTAAGCAAACCATAATGCTGAAATTACATTTTCCAGCAGGAAAACAGCATAAGAATAACAAGCAGTATGCCCCTTGCCTTTAGTAATCCCTGAGACTTATCAAGGGAAAAGAAGTCCAGATGTGTCCTCTTAAATCAGAAGTCTTACAATGACTTTGTGCCCATCAATTACAAATGCTAATTTGTATCAGACTGCCCATGTATTTAGGAAACTGTGTCCAGTATCCAGTCATCAGGCTTGATATCCCTGGTTCTTCACACTGAACACAAGACATTTGCCCTTTATCATGCATAGTCTATTTTAGTTTGAGAGGACTTGGACAGAAGACCACCAGTTAGGCTAGACTGAGAAGGGGGAAAAAAAGAAAGAAAGTCCTGGTAGAAGGCAATGTCAAAGCCCTTATTTTTGGCAATAAAACTACATGGACATGCCTGTATATTAACAGGAAGGTGAACTTGTCTTAAAAAAATATTTACATATATGTCTCCTCAAAACAAAATAGGATTGAGTTAGATATAATCTAGATCTGTGAGAAATTAGCTCTGATTTGATAAAAGGCCTATTCATTTCAATAAGAACTATTTGTAGTTAACTTAATCTGGATCTAACCTATTATCTACTTCATGATAATTATCATGAATTAAATAATTTTAATTTTATTTGCTTGCTTTTAATACATATTGACAGCCACTTTGGTGTAGGGGTTAAGGCATCAGGCTAGAAACAGGGAGACAGTGGGTTCTAGCCCCACCCCGCTTAGGGACAAAGCCAGCTGGGTGACCCTAGGCCAGTCACTCTCTCTCAGCCCTAGGAAGAAGGCAATGGCAAACCACTTCTGAAAAACCTTGCCAAGAAAACTGCAGGGACCAGCCCATCAGACATGACTGAATTTTTTTTTTAAAAAAATCGTATTAAAAAATAAGGGTGGGGAGCACTGCATAATAGTAATAGGACAGTGTCTTAACCCCATGAAAGTATCCAGGTCAGATTTATTCACCGTCATAGACACAATAAGGGAATTCAGCAGTTCTTGGCAATTTACCACTTCTCCTTCACCTTAACAAGAATTGATTGTGATACATTTCCTTTCTTGCTTTCAAAGGAGAATTGTTTGACTTTCCCTCTGAGGTATTTCATCTGTAATGCTTCCATCAGTTACACAATGTGGTGCCAAGCTAAAGTTTCTAGCTGTGCTTTTATGTGTGTGAAGTCTGGGATACAGGAAGGCTTTAAGGGTTTCCATGGAAGAAATGGAGACAGAGAAGACTGTAAGCCCGGTCCTTAAATCCATACTATAGCCAGGCCATAATTTACCTGAGTATGAGAATTTCCCTCATTATTCTAATAACAGCTTTTATTTTGCAACAGATAAAATGTTTTAAAGGTTAACAGGATGGAGATTATATTTAAGCTTTGCATGCATTGACAGCCTTCCAAACACACTTACTTATTGTCTGACTATAGCAGAAGAATTTTCATGCCAAAGGAACAGTGGCAGTGCTCCAGATTTGACTTCAGACATAGATTCTAACCACATCAAGATTAAGAAGCCTTCTTCCATACCAATTGTGTAGTTGCCAGCCTGTTAGTAGGGATGGAAATAGCAAGTATACGGTTAATGACATTGTGGTGATCTATAGAGACTAATGACATGTGTTTCCTTTTCACAGAATGGACCACCTTCTCGGCCCACACAGTCATCCAGGGTGATCTGATACATTTTATTCACAAATTTCAAAGTAGGCAGTGATTGTGGTTTTGTGTGAGTTAAAGCTCCTCCAGCCAAACTGCAGGTTTTCTAAGTTCAGTTATGTTAATGAAAACAGCCCTTCGGTTTCTTGGGTCCCTCAAATTTAGAGGCATGTCGTTTTCCAGGGATTAGAATAAAAAACTAAGCTGTTCAAATATTAAGTATTATATCTTATGTTTTAACTTTTTGCCAAACCTTCCAAAATCACCAGCATTTCAGAACATGAAAAGAAACATCCACTTTCTTCCTCATGCTATGAAAACTATCATTTAAATTCTAGTTGTATATAATTCCTTCCTATTTGCAAGTTGTGGGGACTGTTCTCAATTAAGCCATAACCTTGATGGGTGGATCCTTTTGCAGTACTTTAAGCAGCTAGAGAAACCACACTGAAAAGGATGGGCGGATGACTCCATTGTCTGCAGTGGCACCTGCTCTCATTTAGTCAAATGTCTTCACTGGATGAGATTAGTGAATTTGTGCCACAATTTTCTCTTCAAGATGTTGTGATTACAGTTTAAATTTAGGAATTTGTAAAAGACTTCTGGCCCTGATGGTTTTCAAGTATATTAATGCAAACATATAAGTTCTTATCTCCTAGTTTATTGGAGAAATAAACTGAAGGCTTTGTAAATAGACTCCTACTCCACAGTTTTAATGAAGCTAATAATACTTGTTCCTAAGTCTAGCAATGCTCCTACTGTGTGTTGCAATGACAGACCTATTTTCAGCTCTCAAGATCAAGAAAGAGGGACAGCCAGGTTCCAGGGATGTTCTTTATTGTTGTAGGGTAGAATAATAGAATCCTGAAAGCCTTTCTGTCTATCCCATCTTATACCAAACAAAATCAAGGTGGGGTTATTTTGAGTTTCTTTTTCACACTTTCCTCTTTTTCAGGATTCAGAAATCTTTTCTGAAACTCGTCCCTTATTGGATCAATCATTTCTTCCCAAGTCCATTCTTTTACACACCTGTTTCCATGATTAATAGGGATGGTAAGATGTAAAGAGCTATCCTGGACAATGTCTGTTCATCTAGTAGTTGGGCATCCAGCTTAGTTTGGATCAGAGACCTGACAAAGTTCTGATAATGCTCAGTTCTGTTATTGAGACTGATGTTATTCACTCAGAAATAGAGTGAATTTGCCATCTATGATTTCTTTAGATGTGAGATTTTTTTGGTAGTTTCTAAAGTGGGTTTTGACTCTCTGAAAATTTCTCCAATTAATGTTTTATTTGGTAATGTGTGATTACAAATGGCATTTTTATTTGGTTTTTTTAAACATTATTTTATTATCTAAATTATTGGACTATTTGGTATTGATGTTAATGCTTCTTCTGAAGTTCTGTATATGTTAAAGTTTTAGGAGGAACCAATGGAGGATTCAAACACACTAATTTATTTTTTAATAAGGAATTTGATTATATTAATGATACATGTGACCTTTGAAATAACGAACGTTGGGATTCTATTCTTGTAAACTGTCAGAAGTTTTAATTAAAGAATGTGAAATTAGTCTCTCCTGAACTTAATACAAGAGCAAATTTTGACTTGTGCATATTAGATGCCTCAGGGAATGTTAAAGAAAAATTGATTGTAATTGCTTTGCTGTTGCTGAAGTTGGGTTGTGACATAGCTTGGACTTGTCATCATTCATATTATTTTAGACTTATTATTGCTGTGATGTTATCTAAATTAGGAAATAATTAATATAGATATTCCCAGCAACTTCACACTGGCTGCTCACCTAACTTTCCAATGTTTTCTGATACTGCCACAGATCTTCTTGCTGATCTGCCACCATAATTTAACAACTGGTTCCTATGAATTGGATTAGATAGATAACCTTTGGATAGCTGCATTTAAAAGTTGCATCTATCCCCAAGATTTGAATTCTATAAAAAATTGTGGACTTTTTATACATAGAAGATGGCCAAAAGAATGATGCAATACTAGAAGGATGCATCTACACTTGATTTCCAGCAAAGGATTGTTCATGTGTGTGGCTTATCAACTTTGAATTATTCTTTTTTCAATAAAGGGAAGGAACAAAGCTTTGAGGAATTTATCTAACTTTTTGATTTTATTTATTATAGAATTGTCCATGCTTTCTCCCTTTTCTCTGAGTATTATTTAAGTGTGTCAACAATGTAAATAGGTATTTGTATTTTGCTTGTTTGACATTGGTATTTATTAATATACAGATGAAAATTCAGGAAAATATACTGGAGGATTAAGTATTATTCTGATATTTACTATTTCCAAAGTACTTCAGATAAAATCCACCATTTCAACTTTGTTTATCCATTCAGACCTTGGGCACACAGTATGAGCACTTACTGTTTAAGCTGCTCCTCACCTTTGCTCACATGGGCCTGACTCTAAATCAGCTTAGGGAAATCCTATCTTGACTGATACCCTTTGGCAACAGGCTACAATGCAGCTAGTCCAGATAGCAGGCTCCTACATCCTCCCATTGGACAATTCACCGCCCTCCTACTTTTCTGTTCCAGGAAAACAACTGCCAATTCCTTTCCTTCCAAAGAGTGGATCTTCACAAGAATATATACTTTTGTCTATGTTTGCGTGTATATGGATGTGGATGTGGATGTGGATGTGTCAGTCTGTCAGTCTGTCTGTCTATCATCTACCTAAAGCATGTAAAACAATACTAGTACTATGCTGAAAATGTTTAACTATCATATTCAATTTTACTCAGTTTCCTGATGTTTGTAAATTTATTTATTATATGTTTTATTCAAAGCAGATGAAATCTTAATTACAGTCATAGACTAGTATAGTGTGTTTTACTCTTTTTTGGGTTGTTGTTGTTCTTTTCTTTTCTTATCTTTTTCTTTTCTTGTTTGTCCCTTTTCCCCTTTAAAATGATTAAGTTCAAAAAAGACAGGCAGGCAGGCAATTTTGAAAGCAGGCCAGAAAAATATATCCAGAGAACACACTGATGCTGAGTGGGAGATTAACAGAGGGCAACCCAGCAATAGTTGCAAGCTCAGACTTGTATGTTGTTCTACATTAATTTCTATTTAAAATGAATATAATATTCTACATTCTACTGTATAATTCAGATATATAATGATTAGACTATTCAGTATACTATAATAGAAAAGATCAAAGCCTAATTGTCTCAAAAATATTGGAACCAATACTACACTATTTGTTCCTTCAGTGGAAGTGTTATTACACTTTCTACTGCAAAAACTCACTCAGCTAGGTTTCTAAAAATCCACAAAATCTTTTTTTCCCCCCACAACGGAATTCCTCTTGATTTTAAATTATGCAATGTATAGTACTTTTGTTCTGCATCTCTACCAACTGTGTTCTTAAATCACTGATATCTGATTTCAATAAATCACCAATCTGAACTGTTTTTCCTCGTTTGTTTTTCCTGATCTGAAGGAAGACAGATTACATCCTGTTTACTATTAATCATCCATTCTTTTCTTAGGTTCACCTAAAACAATATCAAATAACTCAGAACTGTTCCCAACCATTTTCAGTGAATCATCCAGATTCTTAACTCTAGTTTCTAATTTTGCTTCTAGTTGTTATTTCATTCCTTAATGCACCCTCATGCTTCTTCCCTCCATTGTTTCTATTTTTGGTATAAGCCTATTTGAGTTAAATTCTTCAACAAGAATTTCAATGATTCCAACATAAATGAATACTAAGTTAACTGCTTGTCATCCTTAGCTCATTTGTTTTCTTTAAAAGCCTTGTTCTTCTAATATAATTGCTTAATATAATTAATTACGTTAATGTTATAACCCTTTCCATCTTGTAAATAAATATTAAATATTATTCAAATATTACTTAGCCCCTTATTAGGCACTGAGAATTGTATTCAGTTAATTCTGCCTGCTGGTGGAATGACATCACTCAGTGAAACAAATTCCTTCCCTTGTTTGCATTCCCCTTCATACAGATCTTCCTAACTGCCAGATAGTTGTAGGGACTCCTTATAGTGTGAAGCACAGAGCACAGAAATAGGGGAAGTCTCAATATTACTTGTGCAATGTGGCATATAACTTGTATACAGCACTTCCTGCACTATAGTCTTAGATGTTAAAAAGCCAGGGAAATTGATGTCCCAAAAGGAAGATTATGATAGCTAGTAATTTTTTCTCCAACAGGTTCAGGAAAGAGTTCATTTAAAATCTTTGTTTATTTTATGAAAACATTGTAACATGTCTTATCTCTGCTGATCAAAAGCTGGGACACAATTGATTAGTGAACAGTCAGATCTTCATTTCACTTGAAATGAAGCCATCATTGGCTCAAGTGGGACCTATGAGTGTGGGGGAGACATTTGATAACAGAGTGCCAGAGCAAAGAAGGCTCTTTCTCGTATCCCAGATAGGATGCTCCTAGTAGCAGAATGCCAAGTAAAATCCCCTTATCAGACCTTAATATTTGAACAGATGCACAGAGATGTATCAAAACCCCAAATTGATTCAGATTTGATCATCACTATTATTTTGAATAAGGACTTGAATAGAAGTCCTTATAGAATGACCACCATTGTTCCTCACATTGGAGAAAGTAGTTCACGGTGAATCTGCCAGACATTGCAGTTGTTTTACTGAAGAGCTCCAAAGGCAGTTTGAATGTCATCCTTGACCACCATCCTTTGCCATTTGCCTAGGGATTTGCATCAAAGACATAGTGTTCAACCAACCAGCTGACTATATGCAGAGACACACTATGTTGTCCAGCAAGCATCTGTAACTGGAAATCCTCATTTTCAACAGAGAAGAAAATTTACTCAACATTTTGGAGTTTTCATTCAAATTTCTGGAGCTTGCATCTTTGGAAAGTGAAAATTAATAAAGGTGTCCACAAATCACTGGCTCTTGTTTTTTGTGCATATTGTTTCTGGTGACTTACATGATTTTATATTATTCCTTCTAGTTCAATAAGACTTTTGTTATAAATAACAAAGGAAGCAAGCATGACCTGGGTCAAGAAACATAAACAAACATCATCAATGGACATCTCTCCCTCAAATTATTTACTGTTGTGTCAGGGTCAGTCTCGCTTCGCAATAAAACACAGACTCACTTAATGGGTATTAAGGATTTCTGGTTTATTGGAATGGTGGCTGACAGAACGAAAAATGGGAACGGGGGGTGTGGTGTGGAGGTGCCCCTTTTATACCCTTTTGTCGGGCCCTGGGCTCCTCCACCCTTCATTGTCCCAATCCCTCTTGATGGGATCCTTGATGGCTGCATGGGCTGTCATGAGTAAGGATGGCGAGCAGGGGGCTCCCACCCAGACTGTCAAGCGCATGCATAGCACTGAGGAACTGTTCAGCCATTCAAAGAGACACAGATCGGGACCGCCTTAGCCTTTGGGGTTTATATGGCTGGGTTTTCCCACGCTTCCTCAGTTTGTTAGGATTCTTGTTAAGTACTACTAATAAATATTAGAGACCAAGTCATTGTCTCAGTGTGTTTCCTGGTAATCAGGACATGGGCGTTTCCCGGTGTCTTCCTTTGTCCCCTCGATTCGGGTGTGTCCTCCAAGGCACCAGGTGCAGCTTATCTCTGCTCGTCCGATGTCCTTCTTTTCAGCTGTCTATGGGTCCATGGGTGTGGGTGCTTGTTTTAATCCCTGGTTTAATTATCTTCTTCCTCTATTCCTTAATGATCATGATCTACGTTGTGAGGCTCTTTGTGCCTTGCAACGAGGTCATGACATGTTGTAAGAGACACAAGTTTACAATCTTTTTGAATTTCTATGCATTCTACTCATTTAATTCTGTAATGCAGCTTCCAGTCATCATTTTTACTGGTTTTATTAGATCACTGGTAACTTTAAAAATAAATGGCATTATTTATTTACACAGCATTTTTTCCTAATAAAAAATATTTCAGTTTTAAAATTCTGGAAAGCTCTTGAATACAAGAGCTCTGACCTAGATTCTTTCCTGGGTGCACCCAAGGGTGATGGTGCAGCCTATCACTCTATAATGCAGAGGCTTATATATTAATTTCACAGTCCTGCATTTCATACTCGCACATTCTATTGGATCAATAAACCCATCATAATTCAGCATTCTTTCTCTTTCTCTTTTGTCTGTCCACCCCACACCCCAACACACACACACGTCACAGTATAAGACATCTTTCCTACGTACACAATGAACAAAACATGTTTTCCTATGTATCAATTTGAAAGGATTCATATTTGAATGTTGAACCAAGCAATAGTTTATGCCTCCGTTCACAGCTATATAATGGTTCTACTTCAGTGCAGCCATGAACTTCATCATGAAAAGTGACCTTTGCAGATATCTGCAGTATCTCTACATGTTTTTGCAATATGATTGTGAGGTTTCAGCCCTCTTCTGACTCCGAAAACGAAACTTATCCGGAGTCAGAAGGGGAAAACAAAACTGATCTGGAGAGGGTTGAAGAAGCTGAACCAGGAAGTGACTCAGCAGAGTGGGAGAATTTGCAAACATGGATTGGACAAGCTCCTGTGGGGGATTTGAACTCTCCAATCAGTGCGCGAGACAGGAGAGCTGAGAAGAGCGTGAATCAGAAAGCAGCTCGATTGGCTGCTGGAGAGAAAAGGTGCGGAAAGGATCAGCCTAAAAGGCAGAGGTGCAAAGAGCAAGCAGCCGGAGACAACCAATCCTTTGAGCTCACAGCCATTGTGGAAGAATCCTTACCTGCGTAGGATGCCTTGCCTGTAGCCAGAGTGGAACCAGCACCAGCATCTTCTACCTCTGCAGAATCGCCTTCTGCACAAGCTGCTCCAGTCGATCCTCTTCTTGCTGTACAGTCGATCCTCTTCTTGAGCACAGCCTCACGTCTAGCTCCAGACCTCGTCACTGCGTTTCGAAGCAATCCAGGTGTGCATTCAGCCTTGCTTCCATCTCTCAGCCTTGCCTAGGATCTCCAGTCCAGTCCAGCCTTGCTTCAAGCCCTCAGCCTTGTCTAGAATCTCCAGTCCAGTCTTGCTTCAAGCCCTCAGCCTTGCCTAGGATCTCCAGTCCAGTCGTGCTTCAAGCTCTCGACCTTGCCTAGAATCTCCAGTCCAGTCCAGCCTGGCTTCCAGCTATCAGCCTCACCTGGGATCTCCAGTCCAGCGTAGCCTTGCTTCCAGCTCCCAGCCTTGCCTAGCCTCCACGTGTCAGCCCGGTCCTATCTACGTGCCAGCTCACAGATCCAGATGCCTCCAGCTTCTGCCCTGCCACGCACCTCTAGCTTCACCAAGCATGACAGCTTCAATCAGAGAGTTAGCTGAATTCTGCCTTGCTGTTCTGCCACAGTCTGATCCTGCAGCCTTGCCTGTTCATCTGTCATTGCCTGGGTTGTCTTGACTGGAATTGCTTTGCCTTATTTATTCACCAGGACTTTACTGCTGTAAATAGTTGTTTTAAATAAAGAGTTTTGTTAACAAATTCTGTCTGGTCACCTCATAGTCTGAACAGGACAATGATGCTACATTAAAGTAGTATTGGACAACCTTTATTTTCCAAGGAATGAATTTCATCAGGGTAGTTTGTTGAGAATTGAAATTTTTAAAAATAGTGGGCCAACAAATTAGGGAAAAATGTCCATTTCCCCCCATTTTTAAATAATACATTGTTCCTCCCACGATATATTCAAGTTAATGGGCATGGAGATTGCAGCTATGTTTATTTGGGATTTGTTTATTTGGGATTTGTACAGGCAGAATATACCTTATTCTACTTTGCCATTTTTTTCCCGTCACCCACTTCAGTATGTTCAACCTTCAGAATAGAACGGGTTATCACATGGTGAATAGGAAAGGTAGGAAAAATCTTGGAATGCTTGGAAAGTAAGGGTCTTCATAGTTATAGCAACAGTGATCTAGAATCCACTCTGTCTTGAGACCTGGTTAGTTCCTTCTAAACTTTAGATGAATATCAAAAGTTTTTAACTTTATCAGACATTTTGGATGACCATAATAAGTATGTTTTTTTCTTTTGCTATTGTCAGCCCTTCAAGAAAGGTCAAGGCAGGAAATAGACTTCACAAGAAATACTGGAATTCAACTTTATTAATATAAGCTATAGTAATAGAGACCTGAAAGCCTGGCAGCATTTTCTCTTCCCTCCCTCTTATATGCAAGAGAGTTACGATGGAGTCAGTTTAAGCTTCTTTCTCAGCTTTCCAGGCTTAATTCATGTTTTTTCCTAACTGTCACATTCCTTCTCCAAGGTCAACTCTTTAGTTCTGTACTAATGCTTCTGCATCTTTTCCATATTCCAGCTACTGCTTGTATCTAAAATACAAGTTTATTATTATATAATGGATTTACTTTATTGTGAGTCTTTGAACTCAAACTGTGAGCTAGTACATTTATAAATAACCTTGTCTCTGCTACCACCTTCCAAAAAGAAAGGTCTTTGATAGCAAAGGCAAAATTATGTGACCTACCCTGCAGAAATGTGGCAAGTACTATAAGTACTGGCTGGAGTGATTTAAAGCATTTCTTTCATAAATTACCCCCTAAAGGAGAAAAAATGGAAAATCTTCCATCAGATTTACTTGGAAATGAGAAAAGCCACAATATAAAGTATGTTATGTAGTTTTGGAAAGAATGAAAAATCTGAATATGACTTTGAACTTCTTTCTGTTTAGGGCATCCAATTTTGGTTCAGTGTAAACTGTAAAATATCCTTTTTATTCTATCTGGTTATTGTTACATTTGGGGACCTCAAAATCTTAAAAGACTAGACCATAATGAGATTGGGTAAATTTTTGGCATCACTCTTGAATATTGTTTTTAAACAAAATGAATTTTTTACTCTTAAAAATACAAAAGTGCTTTAGTGAAGCTGGTTATGTGGAATTTTTTTAATGACTAATGTTCAGCTATTACTATTTGACCTTACTTTAAATGTTAACATCTTGGGGCAAATAACTACTGAGTGCTGCTGCTCAGTTTTAAACTGCACAATTTTTATCTGGAAAAAAAAAGTGTCCCATAATTCATTTACATTGATTAAGACCCCCTGCTCATGTTCTTTAATGCTACACAGCAAGATGGAATATTTCCGCTTTGTGAATATTTCTGCTTCATAATTTCTATTACATATATTTAATTTCATTTGCATAAATTTCCTTTCCTTACTCGTTCCTGTTTTCTTTTACCACTCTTTTTTCTTGTTTGACACTCTTGTTTTTTAATTTATTCTTGTTGGAACTCTCATTTTTGTGTGTTTTCTAAAATTAAGTTAATTCTTTTTGATGTCCTCATGTTCAGCATGGTTTTGTGGTTTTCAAAGGCACTGGCATCCTGTTGCTATCAAACCACAAGAAGTCTGGGAGCATTGCAGATGGCAAAAGCCATCTTGCGTGCTTTCATTTGTTAAAGATTTCCAGGTTTTTATAACAGACATGAAAGCTGCCAGAACTTATTTCTACTGCCTCCCTTTTCACATATTGAAAGAGGTTGGCAGCAAGCGCAAAAGCTGGTTACCAAAACATTCTGTTATATGCAACCATGGTGGGTTTTTTTAATCTTAATTCAATCCTCAGTTTAGTCAAATTTATGACAAGAGAAGCTTTGGGAAAAGCAACTGGATATTTTGTAGTTCCTGCTTACCAAGCCAGAGCATTTTTCTCATCTCTTGCCATGTGAATAGTTTTTGACAGCATTATGCTAATAGGATCATTCATGGATTATTTTTCCTTTCTATTCATACTACTTTTGGCATATCATTGCTAGCAAAGGTTCTGAAAGGCTCTAGAAATGATGGAAATTATAATATGTCTGCATTTATCATCTGGCCTATAGTTTAGATGCATCCATAACATTCCTTTTGATAGGATCAAAGAAATGCTGCTGGGATTGGATTTTTGCAGAAGGTGCAAAGGAAATCAGGCTTTTACATAACAGGAATGGGCAGAATCTTCAACAGAGTCTAAGGGATCAAGGCAAAGCAAATGCCTTTACAACCTTCCATAGTGAACATATAGTGCCCAATTCCTTCTCTATAACATTCCTTCCAAATGTGGGGAATATGATATATTGTAATCTGTGCATATATTTCTCAGTGCTTCAACATACAGTGTGTACATGCTTTTTTGAGGACTAAAGAAATATGTCTCAGAGAATGGCCCAACTACCACAATGGACAGAAAAATGCAAGTGTCTGATGTCTAATCATCTATGTTAAGGAAGCTGCACATAGCCTCTGTTTGTGACAGAGAAATTCTCCCACGTTTTCCCCACTGCTCCTCATTCAATCTGATGGAATAAAATTTGTTCTAGAAATTTTGTCAAAAGGGCACAACATTTTTGGAAAAAATTTCTCATGAGTAGAACATGGAGAGCTGTTACTTATTTGTTTGTTTTATTTTTATACCACTGTACTGCACAAGGACTCATGGGAACATACAATAAAAACTCTATTCATCCTACCAATATAATATCTAAAATATAATTCAGTAAAGCCATCACATCAACTTAACAACCCTTTCCAACTCAGATGGGTATTAGGCATCCTGATAATTTTTTTTTAATCCATTCTATTGTGTCCGATTCTCGAATACTGCCTGGACACATCCCTGCAGTTTTCTTGGCAAGGTTTTTCAGAAGTGGTTTGCCATTGCCTCCTTCCTAGGGCTGAGAAAGAGCGACTGGCCCAAGGTCACCCAGCTGGCTTTGTGCCTAAGGCAGCACTAAAACTCATGGTCTCCTGGTGATGCCTTCACCACTACACCAAACTGGCTTTCAGATGGGTGTTAGGCATCCTGAAAACAAAAATTTAGCCAAGGCTAAACTGGCTAAGGATTGTTTGTGAATGGTCTGTCTTTTATTAGTAAAACATCTCTCTAATGGTCTGCAGTCTTCAAGGCTTCCCAACCTTTTTTTAAAACCCAAGAGAAGACATTATGAGGAAATTTCTTCTACTGAGCTTTTCTAGTAACAGTGCTACTATTACCATTAAAAGGGGATCTTGCTCTTGAAGTTGATTACATTTTTCCTTCTCCTGCAAAAATTCAGAGAAACTTTATTTATTCATAAATCAGATGTATAGGCTGCCCAAGTTATAGCAACTCAGTTAAGCATAATTCTTTGTTATGGAATATTCTGGAAGATTGTATTAACCAAAGTACTTGGTATTTTTTCTTCTGGTGACTCATACTTTTTATGATCTCCCAATCATTCTATCCTGTGGCTTATTGTTAGAGGGATCTACAGGATACATTTTATCAAAATCACTGTGATTCATTTTGTATTTGCATGTGATGTCAAAATGGATGTCAAAAGGGAGTGATGCCTGTATCACCTTGGTGTGATGCTTTTCATCATCTGTTTCCTCTTGCATCATCTGTTTCCTCTTGCCCTGCCTGTGGAAATTTCTTTTTTTTTTTTGAAGGGGTGTATGCTTTATTTAATAAACAGAATAAAGAGAAAAAAAATAAAAAAAAAATAACAGCAACAAAAGAAAAAGAAAAAAATGCAATTACAACAAGATAAATTATATATAAAAGGGTTTCTCATGTATAGATAAATGTATATATGTGAAATTTTTATATTAACAATTTCAGTAAAAGATAAACATAGTACATTGTAGTTATCCATGCATTATCTATGTATACAGGCAGCTCATTCATACAATGCAAGTAACATCAGATCTTCAATCCACTGGGTAATTGGGGCCATAAACCTGTCTTTCCAATTTGAGGAACTAATCTCTTGGCAATAAGAAGGACATAGAGAATCCATTTATGTTGTCTGCAATTTTATAACATTTTAAATATATTAATTACATCATCTTGACAATGATCCCGATCGAAAAATAATTGGAATTTCCTATAGTTCTAGTATATCATTAACAAGAGCGAAGATTAATATTATAAAAGGATGACTCTGTTAAATGTCACACAGATGCTTTTGGAATGAAAAACTCTTCAAGATGATGGAAAGCAATTAATAACAACCCTCAAATGTAAAGATAAAATCAATGACTATCAGCCTTGTGCAAAATTTCCAGTGTTAATTTTACTCTTACTGCTCCATACCAGTAAATCACACCAATGGGCTTAAAATCATCTACCTGGGTAATTTTGGAATATAGTCCCCTTCTAATATGAAGATGAGAATTACATCAGGGACAGAATTCCTAATATAGCTAGTTGGAGGGCAAGGGTAAAATCAGGGATTGGATCTGAGAAACAAATTGGTGTATAAAAAACTGTTATAACACATTAGATCTTTCTGGAATTTAATCAGTATAACTAAAAATGTCATTTAAAAAGTATGTCTAGATTATGAGATATGATTTCATAAATTTATCTCTACTCATTTAAATACTAATTTAGTGCATATTGCAGAAGGAAAAAGCAGGGTTTTTTTATGCCAAGTCGTTTTGTGACTACTTCCCAAAAGCTGACTATTTGCAGCTTTTTTACTAGCTTACAAAAAAGCATTCAGCTATTCCATATGGATTGGACATATTTCTAAAATCAGAGTTATGACAGTATTTTAGTTTATACACATTTCTAAATGAAAAAAACAGTTATATCTTTTTGTACAGAAAATCATCAAGCAAAGTAGAATAATAAGAGAACATCAACAGGCAACTTTACATGTCTTGGGGAGACTGTTGGAATGGGTTCCAGGGGGCAAAAGCTGATTGACAATCCTGTCCCTACAGCTACCATAATCTTCAGTAGCATGGCATCTTTTGTATAGCAAAGTTTGAAAAATGCATCCATTCAAAGTATTACAGAAGAACTAATACATTTCATGAACTAGCATTATGTTATGTTATGTTATGTTATGTTATGTTATGTTATGTTTTATGTTATTATTATCCTGCCTTTATTACTTTTATAAATAACTCAAGGCAGCTAACGTACCTAATATTCCTTCCTCCTCCTATTTTCCCCACAACAGCAACCCTGTGAGGTGAGTTGGGCTGAGAGAGAGTGACTGGCCAGCCAGCTTTCATGCCTAAGGCAGGACTAGAACTCACAGACTCCTGGTTTCTAGCCCAGAACCTTAACCACTAGACCAAACTGGCTCAAATACTTACTCAAATACATTCAAAGGTAAAGTACAGGACCTGCAAAAAGGTGAACATAATTTTAATTTCATGGGGTTTGATATGAGGAACTCCCAAAGACATTTAAACCTGAATATGAAGCTTCCTGAAAAAAAACATAATACCAGGACATGTCTTTCTGCTGAAGTTGATATTTCTCCACCAATGAAAAACCAAGGAAAACACCAAGAAGGAAAAAAGAGAGAAGGCAAAAAAAGAAAAAAGAAAAAAAAAAGAAAGAGAGAGAGAGAAATGTTTTGAAAATGGCAGTTGAAGAGATTTATCATGGTTCTTCAAATGCAGTTCTTTGAGATGAAGCTACCAAAGAAATATACTGCAAATCTGTACATGTGGCTGCTGTTTCTTGTTAGCTGTTTGTCCCAGAAGCAGCTATATTAAAAGGGCTTTGACAAAGCCTTAGAGGGGTATGCCATAGGCTGCTGCTTGGGAAACAGTCTCTGCTGCTATAAATTGCATGCTTTTGCATCCTCCACCTCAATTATACTAGATTTTCTGTGACTTAGTGTCAGTTGAACAGAATAGGGCAAATCAACCCTGATTTGATCTGAGTTTTGAAGTTGACATTTGAGGGCAAACTTGTCCTGTTCAAGATCTTCAAGATTCAATTTGGGGGAAAAAAAAGTGTCCATAGGCTGTAATGAAGAAGCATAAAAAACACCTGCAGCTGCTTCATTTGTTAGCAGAATGGGATGAAAATAGCAGGGATAGTAGCTGCTTTAGAGAACAGTAATCCCACCTGGTTTCAGCTGTATATCTTCAAGGGTTATGCCACAATAAATGTTGGAATTATTCCCCCTGTGTTCCTTTTTAAGGTAGGATAAAGGACAGAACACGCAGTCTAAGTGACCCAGCAAAGAGCACCTGTTCTGCTAGACCAATACAAGAAATGTCTTACTCAAAAACTGATATAAAAATAAACCTCCTTTTCCAATTGCCTTTCTGGGATGACAAACTTTAACATGACAGGGAAGCATGACTGTGGATTGCCCTTAGGGGACATTGTGCTTTGCTCCCGGAGGTCACTGAGTTTTTCTGGAATATCAGGAGGGTTGGCAGAGTTGGTTGGCAAGCTTGGTTTGTCCTGGAAATGTGGCTTTACCATTATTTTATTTTAACTGATTGGTTTCATCTCCATGAATGAAAAAGAAAATCAGTCTATTTGGTTATTTCAAATATGAACTTTGTTGATACTGGAGCTGGGACAATGTCCCACTATCCTTCTAAAAGGTCCTGCATCCCCTTCTCTGTTTGAAGATGCCCCTTCTGGAAAAAAAATCACCACCATACCCATCTTTTTGAAATCTTCCATGCTGTTTTAGTTAGTTCTACCCTGATGGTGAATGTCACTTCATAATAATTGCCCCTAAGAACCATTGAGGGATAAGCCCATCTGTTTCTTTGGAAACTTCTGAAGTATAAAGTCCATTCTTATGCAAAATTCCCTCAACCACATACAACTAAAATTTGGCAGGCTCACTCCTATTAGAGGAAACAACATTGCCGGCAAATTCTATTATATTCTGCCAAGTGGGGGCCGGGGGGAGGGAGGGAGAGTATAAGCAGTTCCCTTTTTTAAAACAAAAATGAAAGACCGCGTAGAGAAAGTAATGGAAAGGTACTTTGCAAATCATTCATTTCACTGGGTTCATACTAATAACATAGACTAATATTCTTATAAATTTTATCCAATTCTGTCACAAAGGTGTCTTTCTGTGTATATTCATTTATTTCCCATGATAACCAATGGGGTATTCAATGTATAATCAAAGTAATCCAAGGAAGACTGAAATGCTTTCTGAATCATCAAAATATGATAATATTTAGTACATAATATCTCACAGAAAAAATATAAGGGGAGAGTTATTCAGCTGGTGATAAATCAAACATTAATTAACTAGTACAAGTACTATAATATTTGCTTGTCATGAGCAAGTAAAATCAGTTCTACCAGCAAAATCAAATTATTGAATCTGACACTTGTCCAAGGATAAATAATGGATTTCTACAAAAAATTGTACAGTAAAAAATTTGCACAAGTCAAATAAAGGCTCAGCTTGGTAAAGTGGGAATCAACAATTATCAAGCCAGATAAAACTGTTACACAAATATTGAGCATGTGTTCCCCATTCCAAGGCCTGGAAGAGAATGGACAAATTTTCACTTACTTGAAAAGGCAGGAAGAAAAGCCCTAGAATTTAAATCCAGGGTCAGGCATATACATATACTATAAAACTTGAGTTCTGTTTTCTGCAGTGGGCAGATCTTTTCCAAATACATGTACAATTTCTTGTCCAGAATAAAGCAAATTATCTAGCTGTACCAAGTCTGTGAGAGTTTTGTTATTAGGAAGTTATTGAATATAGGGTTGAGCTTCTGGAAAGTAGTGATTCATTGCCATGTATGAAGTTAAATTTTACATCACTGTATAAAACGCTTTGTTTTAAGTCCATATTTTCCATGTGAAAAATATTCCTCCTATCTGTAGTACACTTCAATTGTTAAATAAAATTGTATAATACATTACTCTAGTTCAAAATGCATTGGGGGGGGGGAGTTCACATTTTCCCATGCTTTCGTTTAGCAATCTTTTTTCTGTATTAGTTTTCCCCCAAAACTAAAACAGAAAATCATTTAAAAATACAGTATGAAGTGGCACCAGCCATTCATGACAGCCCTGAACTTAGAAGCCATAATTTTACAATTCCTTTACTTTCCACTATGTCTTGCTGTGAATCACTGTGAGAATTTCATCTGGTGAGGGTACCAGGGAAATGTGCAAGAAGGCCTCTAAAACTTGTATGTTTTAGTCATTTCACCAATACTGCTGCCTCCATATTTTGTGGCTAGTGCAGGCCAGCCCTGTTTCTTGTGGTAACAAAAGCATTTATAAGCATTATTATAAACCAGTTCACAATGCCACTAGAAGAAAACCTTGTATGGTTGAAGAAATGTAATGCAAGATAGATGGTCTATGAATACAGCTAGATTTAATTAGTGCTATATTTAAATAGTAGGGTCAACAGAGATCATAATCAAGATTGCCTACTAATGATCCCTACCATGCATAACTTGTACTAGCAGCACTTGGCCACATAAAGAGGACCCATTACTTGGTCAGAATGTAAAATAGTCTTCCTTCCTTCAGATTTCCTACAATATAAAATAACAAAATTAGTACAGCCAAAGACTGCAAAAGTGTCTAGAAAGCCCAGGAATAGGTAGGAAAGATCTTGGGACTGCACCAGTATGTAGCACATGGTCTTCTGGCAAAGTATTGTATGTGTTTATTGTCATAATGTATTATAACAAAGCATTTATATGTTATTATTTATTTCAACCATTTCAACCTAAGTATGTTTCAAAGCATCTCATCATAATTTGACAAAACGAATTGCAACCATAAAATAAGAAGCAATGAGAGAATTCTGAAGCACACAACAAAAGCCAAACAAGAGAGAAAAGCAGAGAAAGGGGATTGGGGGAAGACAGACCAGGAAGAGAGTCCTGGTGAATTTACTTGAGGATCAAGAAGTCCATTAATAAAGGGGGTCTTGGGTAATAGGACTCCAGCCCAGCTCCCCAGTTCAAGACTTCTGAGAAGTAGCAACCATGACATGTTAAGCACACAGCCCAGCCCATCTGATTTTATTGGTGCCATGTAACTGGAATAAGGTAAACTAATTTTGAAAGGTGCTCATGAAGATTGTAAGAAATCCCTTATTCTTGAACTGCTCATCACCCAACTTTTTTTGTGATCAGTTCAGGCTGCAAGCCTACACTTAAGTTCATCCTAACAGCGCGCAATGTCCTTTCTTCTCATCTTAGAGCCAGGAGCAAAGTAGACCAATATAAAGCCCACTGCCCTCACAGCCTACCTCTTATGTGCCTCAGCAATATGACAGGTACTGCTGCTTCTCTCATTATAGTTCAGGAGCAAAGAAAGGTTACACCTCAGAACTCTTTCATTCCTCCTCCTCCTGGGAGCCACATCTCAGCCATGTCCTGGGTTGTTTCTAGAGCAAGAAACTACATAAGGGAGCAAGGGGAGACAGATGTTGCTCATCAGAGAGGCTACTGCTATGTTTGAAACTTCCCCAGTTTAAGCAAATTCTGAAGCAGAGGTCCCTGTGAGAATACACATCTGCACAACTTTTCCTGCACAAGTCTGCTTCTCTTCTCCTTCCTGTTTAACTTTGTGGCACTAAGGTGGGCTAGCAATGAACTCTGTTTTACTTCCACTTTTGTTCAAGAAAGCAGCCATTTCGTAGGTCAACTGGTAACCAAATATTTTTAAAAAAGAAAGAAAGTGGCTGCAAAGGCTTGTGTTTTGGCAACTGCACAGCCAAAACAGGAATGAGGAACAAGTGCAGCAACAGCCACCAGTGGCTGGGGGAAGTCTCATAACTGATCTACCTGGCCAATTAGAACAGGGCAAATCACTGATCTGGACCACAGGCTCCTCCTCCATATGTCTTGAGCTGTCCACATGGGAGGACTTCTGCTGGCGCAAGAGGGAAAACACTACTTTCCTGCTAGAACACCTTAGCAAGTACAGTGTCTGCACAGTGACAAGGAAGCTGTACTTTATAGTACTTCTGGATAGATACTATATGTGTTGAATTGCATTTCCAATACTTTATCTGTTCTTTCAATTTTTGTTTGGCATCTCCTTAGAGATGTATAAAACCCTGACAGTCTTATGGACAAGTGAAGTGGTAAATCAGAATGTATTCCTTTCCTTTTGTGTCATTCTTATCAATAGGCAATGATCAAATAAATGAAAAAGTATTTCCTTCCCATTACCCAATCCCCAGTACATCCCATCACCACAACAGTTTCAAGAACATGTTAGCCAGAAAGCCTCTTTTGAGTTAATTCATATTATTTCTATATTGTACACTAGCAGGTAATATGCCAAATTGACTCAATAAACTTTCTGGAATACATGGCATTTATTGTGCTTAGCATATCCTCTGTAAATCTACACTTTGTGGCTAACCTTTAAAGGCTGGGTACTATTGCTTGCGACTGTAACCATATGGAAGACTGATGGCATATTGTTGTACCTAATGACATGTAAAATTGCCTTTTGAAATAAACAGAAGAAAAATGCTAAATCGTTTTCCCTTTTTAAAAATGAGAACAATGTTGACTATGGACTTTTCCTCATTAGGCATAAATGAGAACATGATTTGCGGGAAGATTTGTCCTTGATGTAATTGTTGCCATTAGCTAGGTGTTTCTATACGAAGAAAAGATAGGTTGGCTTTTATAATAAACATTTATTTATTCCTATTCACTTTAGCAGTACATTAATTTTCTTCCTGAAACTAAAGAAATGTCCTTAAGCCAAGCCACAGTTTTACTGAAAACCCTTGGAATTAAATATTATATTTTTTCCAAAAAATGTGTACCACAGTCTTGCCTGCCTCATGTGACTTCAACAATTCCATTCCAATATAATTGCTTCTATCAAAAATTACACACATAAACACACACACACACACACACATTAAGATCACTTCTAGAGTAGGCTGAATAGGTTAGATGTTTAAATAATCAGTGCAGTATGCAGAGAAAAATATATTAAATGAATAAAATTGGATAAGATCATTTTATATTAATACAGGATGTTGTTTTAACTTCCTACTTATCAAAATGCTGTACTTATGCATTTATTATGCTGTTGAAAGAAAGATTGAGAGAATATCCATGGAATAAACATGAGGTTATCACTTCCACAAGACCAATATAATATAATCAGAACTCAAGGAAAATCTCAGAACTATACTTTTTGATAGTATAGAATGCCATGTAGACATAAAATATGATAACTTCAAAATATGATGGGAAATTACATTAAGTTTGAAAAATTATATTATGAAGGAAAATTCTATTAATTCCCATTAAATGTGAATTATAAACTTGTGCTTCTAGAAATGAGACATTACAGAAAAAGTTTACATACAGTTCTTCCATTGATAATGGGATAAAAATAAGATATCTAATTTTGTACAGTGTTATTTTTAAAAATATCCAGAATCCAGAGTTTTGAATATGATTCATCTCCTCCTTTCCTCTTTCTCCTATGAACTTACTGACCTGCTGATCCTCTGCTCTGTTACAAATTATCATGTTCCTATATTTAGAAATCTCTTAATAAAATGTTTATATCTGATTCATTATTCAAGTTCTGTGTTTTCAGAGTATCTAATACCGTAACTTTAAACCTTCTAATAGTTGCTTCCTGACTTTCTAACATAGGGCTAGGCTGCATAATCTACAATATATGCATTTCCTACATTCAGGCCCATGCTTCCAGCTGCTAAGCAAACCATAGTTACTTATATTATATCATCATCAATCATCATCATCATCCTGAGAAACTGACAGGTATTTTTACTGTATAAAACTACCCAATGTAAACCAAATGGTATTTACAAGATTCTAATTCCAGTTCTCAAATGGCAAAATAATTTGGGCTGGGCAGAATTAGGCTGGGCAGAACTCCAGTCCCAATCTGCTAGGCCAGTGTTTCTCAACCTCCAGTATGCTGGTTGGGGAATTCTGGGAATTGAAGTCCACACATCTTAAAGTTGCCAAGGTTGAGAAGCACTGTGCTAGGCTATGCTGTTGGGAGCAGCAAAAGATGACACCATGACAGACAATACAAACAGGTTTGTATTGTTTCCCTAAAACACCATTGTAATGGTGCAAGTAATGAATTTCAACAAGTAAAAGATCTATTTTCAAAGTACAGCAATCCTTGCAATCAAGCAATAATTGGTTATTTTATCCACAGCATCTTTAGGTGACTAGAAATTATGAAGGAAAAAGTGTACCACTTGCACTACTGTACACTGCTTTGTTTCAGTGTTTCCAATCTCTTATCCAGCTGATTTATTGTATGAGGGGAAAAGGTATATATTGCTACCTATTAATTCTGTTCTCCTATTTCTCCACTGGGCTTGACAGGTTATAGGATTTGCTAAGTTTCCTCTCTTGTGGTCAAATACCAACCAGTCATGTAGCGAAACAGAAACATGATCTATCAGTGGTACAAAAGGTTTCCACACATAAGAGAGCTCAAGAGAACAGTAAAAGCAGGTCAAAATTAATTTGGGACCCAGATAGTTAATCCTGGATAATAAGGACAGTACTGCACTGCAGCCAAAACTGCTTATTTCCCATGGTACTCCCAGTTATTTCTTAAGCCAACTTCAGAAATACCAATACAGATTGCTACGGGGTGCTGGTGCTCAGTCTGGGTTATGGTCAGCCCAGTAGCTGACTGGTCGTTCCTTTGCTTCTTGTTCCTCCCATCCATGCAAAGATGGCAAGCCTTGCTGCTTGGCTCCTCTGTGGAACAGTCTACCAGGGTCTGCCTTTTTCTTTTAGGGATTGTTTCCTTCTCACTAATGTCCATGCCTTTCCTTTGCTTTCCCAGATACTTGTACACATCACCACCACCATCCCAGCTCCTTTGACATTCAAGTGGACATTTAATGTCCAGCCTAGAAGGGAGGGGGTATGCCAGACATTACATCCAATCAGAGCTGAAGCTGCTACTAGAACAGAATGAAGCACTGGAGACCTTCCACTCTGAAGAGCTTAAGACCGCTTGAGTTGGAAAAGAGAAGTTTTTAACTGAAGCTGGAATCAGTTGGAGATTCAAGTGAATAACGTATTATTGGAACCATGAATAGAATTCCCCAGGGAACTGTAGCTAGTCCCACCTTCTTTAATATAAAGAAATATGACTTGCCTTTGATACTTCCATCAGAAGTGGAGAAAAGTCTATATGCAGATTATTGTACTATATGGGTAAGAAGTAGGAAAGTGGACATAGTTGTGAGAAAATTAAATGAAGCTTTAATTAAACGGGGAAATGAGGAGAATCATAGAGTTTGGTTTTTTATTGGCTAACACAGTAAACATGATATTTACCTGAAGGAAGTTCAAATGTTTTCGTGGCTGTCCATGGTATTCTTAGGAATCTTCTCCAACATCAAAGTTTAAAAGCATCAATACCCTTCCTATCCTGCTTCTTCAAAGTCAAACTTTCACTTCTATAGTGTCACAGGGAATGCCATGGCTTGCACAATTCTGAACTTTGTAGGTATAGACACATCACAGTATTTGAATATCTTTCCCAAGGCCTTCATGGCTGCTTTACCAAGTGCTAGTCTTCAGTGTATTACTTCATTGCTTGTTCCTTTACTGTTGATGGTTGATCCTAAAAGGCAGAAGCTATTCACCACTCAATATCTTCACTGCCAATTCAAAGGCTGCTTTGTCATTAGTTTGGTCTTCTTTATATTTAATTTTAGTCCCATTTTTTTCACTGTGCTCTTTGACTTTTAGAAACAAAATACCACATTATATAAGCATAACCAGGATATACAACTGATATAACGTGATGACTTATTCCAACCCACCATACTTTTATGAAAGCTGAGGAAGAAGCTGAACAAGGTTAAATGTTTCTTTCCAAACAATGATTTGTAAAGGCTGATGAAAGAGAGCTGGCCACAAAAATGATCAATCAGCAAGTTTCAGACAGAATGCGACTATAGCTCATATTTCATATTTTATCCTCCAACTGCATGAGATCATAGGCCTTTAATCTAGACATGGGGCAAATGCAAGTAAACTTTCAGCAAGATGCACTTTAAGCTGAGTGAACTGATGCTTTTAAGGAAGAGCACTGAGGCTTCTGAGATCAAAATCACTCTTGTTTTTGTTAACATCCCAAATAACAACACCCGTCCTTTTATTTCTTGTCCATTTTGTACCTTTTGTTCTACTGCTGCAAAGTCCGCCTAGCTAAAAGGACTATGTTTGGACTTTAGGAGGGGAAAGTGCCCATACCCCTCAAACAACTCATCAATTTTATTTTCTGCTGGCCAGCTTTCTATATCCTTGGACTGGAAAATAATCACAGAGTTGACCATTTTTTCCCCATCTCTCCATACCTCAAATGCACATTAAATTGTTCATTTGGCTCCCCTATTCCTACTCAGAATGATTAAAACCTGTGAGCAAATATCTTGTGCTGCTGCCTTTTTGGAAAATAAATGAGCTCTTAGAGTCATAAAATCCTCATCTTTTTTGCCAGTGAAATCCTCTGCAATTTTTCTGTGACTGGGTCTACACCATATAGCTATTAGAAATGTAGCTTGGGTGCCTCCCAGGAGGATATTATGTTGCACTGGTAGTCCTTCGAGCAGTTTCTGATGAAGCTGACTGACCTTTAGAACTCGTTTAGACATCTGTCTTGTTCACTCCTCAATCTTCCACAGTGACAGGCCATTTCTCTCCTTTTCCTGAAACATATTTCAGAACGGTTTAGTGGCAAATCTAACAAACCAGTGATACACTGCCAATACTTTTAACAATGCCCAGCTTCCCTTCATCCTAAAATAAATTCTCTCTTAGTCTGTGATGAATCCCAAGTACAACACTGCATTAGTGGGATAGATAGCTGATGGGAGCATCAATTCATTTGTCTTTCCTTTTAAACAAAATTGCTTTCTGATAAACTATACCCAGGGAGTTAGATTGAGCTGTGCTGTGCTGGAAATGTTTATAATCAGAACATAAAAATCAGAGGAGGCATATCAAAAACAGAGCATTTTGAAAGTGGAAGTCAAGAATCCTTTAAAAATAATAGTGCTTCCTCCTGTGAAAAGTATTCTGCTGCTTTTTCACCAGGTATTACTTTCCAAGTTGAAGGAGGAGAGCCTCCTTCAACTAAAAATAATAAGAGAAGAAAAGACAAAAGTGGCAGTATTGACATATAAGCCAAAAAAAAAAAAAAAGGAAATAAATTGTCTCTGGCAGAGATGATCCTGCCCTGGGCAGTAGGAAAGAAGGCTCTCAAAAGATGCCAGAAATGCCAGCTGTCTCAAGCATTTTGGGAAGTGTTAATAAAAGTCTCCTAGGCACAAATAAATGCAAGCAAGATCCTATTTCACATTCTAGCATTATACAATCATACATATACTTGATAATATATGGTCAGACTATCAATATCTCTTACTTTTAATTGAATTAGGTTAAGGACCAAATCACTTATCCTCTCAAGGTGTTAGCTACTTAAATACTTGTTAGCTCTTAGGAACTAATATTCTTTTTACTAATGTCAAATCTCTGCCATAAATCATTGATCCCTGGCAGTTTCATTGAAATCCAAGTTTAATTATTTGATGGTCTTTTATTTTTAAAGACCACACTAAGTCATCTGACACAATTTGTCCTTGGGCAACAGCTTTTAGTATGCTCTTCCTCAGAAGTGGTCAAAAAAGTAAAGATGGTAGCCACAAATCTGCAATCAAAGCCTTGCCCTGCATGTTAGAAAGGGGTGGGGCTTGACTTTTTTGACTCCCCTCCCACTCTTCCTGTTCTATTTCTTTCACACACTCTCTCTCTGAAACATTTTAAGTATTTAGAAGTGCTAAAATAGGACCAGAGATTACTGAAGAAGAAATATTACTCTGCTTCTTCCAGGTTAAACTAATGGCAATATTCACATTAGAGAAAAAGTAATTAGATCTCTATCCCACCTTCTATTCAGGACCCCAAGGTAGCATACATAGGGCTTCTGCTTCCAACTGTTCCCCATAACAACAAGTCAGTCAACTAGGTTGTCTGAGACAAAATAATTGGCTCAAAATTAGAGCCAATTTGGTCTAATGGTTAAGGTTCTGGGTGTCAGACTCCACAATCAAATGATTGCTGAATCGTCTGATTGTGTTTGTCTGCATTGATAGCCAATGCATGTCAAGAGAGAAGATGGGAGGGGGAAATTGCAAAGACTGTGAATCACTGTTATTTGGACTGAAAGTGGGGAGTCAAGGTCATACTGCCAGAGACATCTGCATCTGGTAAGGCTAGCCGTTGGAGGGGGTGAGAAACTGGCAGGAGGGAGAAGTGAGATGCTGGCAAGTTTCAATGAGTAAGTTTAGGCAGGAATCCTTTAATCACAGCTTTTCTTTTGTTCTGTACACTAACCTCAATAAATCTGATTTCTGCATATTTCAATTGTGCATGAGTTGGATCAATATTGGGACCAATGGTGTCAGTTCTTACACTGGGCTAGAAACCAGGAGACTGGGAGTTCTAGTCCCACCTTAGGCATGGAAGCTGGCTGGGTGGCCTTGGGCCAGTCACTTTGTCTCAGCCCAACTTGGGGCAATGTAGACTAGCCCCTCATGGTGTCCTGATTACCAGGAAACACACTGAGGCGAGGACTTGGTCTCTAATATTTATTAGTAGTACTTAACAAGAATCCTAACAAACTGAGAAAGCGTGGGAAAACCCAGCCATATAAACCCCAAAGGTTAAGGCGGTCCCGATCTGTGTCTCTTTGAATGGCTGAACAGTTCCTCAGTGCTACGCATGCGCTTGACAGTCTGGGTGAGAGCCCCCTGCTCGCCATCCTTACTCATGACACATGGTGCACCCTGGACAACGTGACTTGTCACGGCTAAATAGTCTACACATCTGGCTGCTGGACCTCACAAGGATTTCCCAGCAAGAAAAAGGAGCATGAACACAAAACTGCTATGCCATACAATTTAAAAAAAAACAAAAAACCAGAGAACTTCTATGGCTGAGGGTGGACTTAAAATTGGGTCTCCTTTGTGCCAATCCAGACCTTAACTGTTATACCACACCACATATACTCTGCAAGGACCCCCAAAACAATATATAACCCTGCCTAAATTAAAAGGCTAAAGCATTCACAATAAATGAATAATGCCTTAGTGCTACCTCAGAAGTCTGCATGTGAAATTTTAACATATTCTTCTTTTAATGCTTTTTATTTCTTATTAGCATTCATTTTTATATTTTGATTCAATTTATAGGATCATATTTCTAACTACCCCAGCCAGAAACTGAAATAAAATAATAGATTTAATAAATAATTTCCAACCTGTCTTGTGGGCTGATGCTACGTAAATCAGGATGGCTAGAAAATGGCAAGTTATTCTGATGGCACAGATATACGAGATGTAAATATATTCAGACTGTCCATAGCTTAAACAAGAAAGGCAGTGTAGGAGGAGAGCCATGTTAGTCTATGGTGGCCAAAAATCAGAAGTCTTGAAGCACTGTTCCAGACGAACACATTTTATTAAAAGGCATAAGCCTTCATGAGCTATTACGTACTTCATCAGAGGCATGCTGTAGCTAAATTGATTTAGGATTTAAATTGGGATCAGGCAGTGGAGATAGACAGGGGGGGAGACATGGTGGTTACTCAGCTACAGATTACATGTAAAACAGATTACAAGTAGTATATCAATGAACAATTATAAGAAGTTAAAAATCTACTCTTTGATGAAACCTGTTGAAATAAGCTGAAACCTAATATATGAGCATTCAGCAATCTCTCACTCAATTGTGCTGTTAAAGTCTCATTTTTTTCAAAATGGTCCTTTTGAGATCTGTAATAGAGTGTCCTGGGGGTTGAAATGCTCTGATATTATTTGTTCTCATTTTGAGTCCTGATGTCAAACTTTTCTCCATTAATTCTTTTGTGTAAAGTTTGTTCCATTTGTCCTACAAAGAATCCAGAGGGGCACTGCTGCCAGATGACAGTTTGTATCACATGAGGGGAAAAGCATGTAAAGGTACCTCAAATCTTGTGTGTGAAGTTGTTGGGATATGTGATGATGCTGTTGGTATAGATGTGGAGGCAAAGTAGGGAAAGGGTAGTGTCATTGTCCAGTATTGGCTGTAGCTTATTAATAATGTGTTTGAGTGGCTTGTGCTGTAAGATGTAAGACAACCAGTGGTATTCTTTTGTTCTGTTTTTGTGGTCTATCACAATATAGGTCCTTCCTGAGAATCAGCGTGGCTCGATTTATTTGCTATTGATCTCATTGGGTAAGTAGTTCAGTCTCCTGAATGCTGATTTAATTCTATTAGTTGAGCTTCTCTGGAAAGTAGGTCAGAACTAATGTGATTCTAGTGTGGAGCCTGACAGATTTGGTGTTGTGTTCTAGATCGAAACTGGAAGCATGTAGGTAGGCATTGTGGCCAGTATGTTTCTTGTATAACATGGTGATTATGTTCATTGTACTGTATTGTTATACTGTAACATCAAAGAAATTGACTTTATTGGGGTTGACTTTATTGGGGTGGAAGTTGTTGAGGTCATGATGGAATTTGATGGGAAATTTATTTTCTTTGTTCCAGATGATGAAAATGTCAACAATGAATCTCAGGTAAAGAAGGTATATGTTATTACCAAAGGTAAGGTTGGTATGAGTGGACTTTCTCAGTCATTGGGTGGCAGGCCCACACTTGCATACAGACAACCACCCAATCTGAAGCTAATTCTTACAAGCAACAAGAAACAACAGGACAATGATACTAACATGGAAAGCAAACCTGCATCAAGTGTAGATCACTATCACAAGCCCCAACAACTTCACACACAAGATTATAGGTGTCTCCACATGCTCTTCCTCTAATGTGATGTATGCCATCATCTGCCAACGATGTTCCTCTGGATTCTACAGTGGACATATAGGCCCAGAGTTGTGCAAAAGAGTTAATGGACACAAGTTTGACATCAGGACTCAAAACAAGGACAAAGTAATATCAAAGCATTTCTACCTTCCAGGATACTCCATTACAGTTATCAAAGTAGCCATTTTGGAAAAAAGAAATTTTAACAGCACAATAAACAAGAGATTGGTGAACTCACATACATGAAAAGCTTTTGGGATATCTCAGAAGGTCTCAACAAATAATTTTTTAAGCACATTACAACTGTTAATTGATATTTGTAATCTGTCTCACATGTAATCTCTATCTGCATAATCACCATGTCTTCCCTTCCCTTTCCTCTACTTAATCCCCATTTAAATCTTATATTAATTTAGCCTCTCCATGCATCTGATGAAGTGAGCTGTGGCTCATGAAAACTTACGTCTTTAATAAAGAAAGACAAGTCATCCCAGAGCAACAAGAAAGCAATTTTTCTATCTTTCACTCAAAGGCTTTCCATCAAATGCAGTGATGTGGTTTTGAAAGAACAGTTCAGCCCTAAAATCTGAACTACAATGTTCAAGAAAAAAGCAGAAGCTACAGCTTCCTGTATCTAGCCCATCATTTCTAGATAGTGTGGACCTTTTTCAGAAAAGAGTTGGCAGAAATATATTGGTCTGTATGTAGTTAAGTAAAAAAAAAAAGGTGAAATAATTACTAATCAAATGTTAGTCATGTTCCCATAGTAAACAATAAGCTGGTTAGGTGTGATTTTTTTTATGATTAGGATATTTTCTTTGTATAGTTAGATATATGTACCGACAAATGGATGGTGAACCTACTTTAACAATACAGGTTTCATATTCTTTTTGGTAATATCACTGAAATGGGCTCCCTTGTAGAAAGAAATCCTTCATGATGTGAAATCTGTAGGGAAAGTTTAAACATGAAATGAGTTAGGTAAAATAAACTCTCCTATTATATTTGACAAATTTACATAATGGTTCTGCTTCAATTAACAAGAATAATATCTTCTAATAATTGCATATTTTAACTGATTATGAGTATATATAAGAGGGGTATCAACAGACCAAAGTTTTGGAAAAAGCTTAGGAGTATTGAAATATTAAAAGTTTTGGTTGAGATCCTCCATCAATTCTTTTTTTAAAAAATTGCCTCAGAATGATTCAGAAGGGTTCCCTTTCAATTCAGGATCCAAATTCAAATCTCAGCTTGGATGGCATAGACTAGAATTCAGACAAATAGGGAAAAGATTTTTGTGCTCAGTGTCCAAATTTTCATTTTTCCAAAAGGGAAATTGCCAGCAGCTTTTTATCATTGTTGTTTTAGTGATACTAGGTAAAATGTACTGGCAAAGCTGACCCTCCTCAGAGGACCAAGAATACCGCATTCCATTATGAATAGGTTGAGGGAGGGAAAAATTGTCAAAGAACAGCTTTTTGGGTTTGGAGTTTTCTTTAAAATGTATATGCTTAGTTCCCCACGCTTCCTGTGGGAAATGTTTATGGAAATCACATACAGCACAGAGAAGCTCTAAGACACGATAGAACATACTGGTGACAGAGGCAGAAAGACTTAAAAGCCCAGTGTTCCAAGCAAGGTCTTGATGTTACATCCTCTCAAATCCCACAGTCTCCATTGAAACCCTATCAGTTCATATAGCTCTGTTCAGGCTGAGTTTGGAGGGACTGAGAAGAATCGAGAGACAAAGATAGTATGCATGTGTAGAGATAAAGATAGGGAGAGGGAGAGATGCATCTAGATTCATAGATTTGGGGAAGGTTTACAAGGATCTATTAGTCTCTCTGCAATGTGCAGAAAATCCAATTAAATAAGAGGTGTATTCTTAAAAACTTCAAGAGATGGAAAAGCCACAACCTCCATAGGTAAACTGTCTTGCTGTTGTACAAATCTTACCATCAGGATATTTTTCCTTATATTTAAGTGAAATCTGAATAACTGCAACTTATACCCATTATCTCTGGCCCTGGTTTCTGGGGCAATGGAACCCTTTCAAGGCACCCTTTCCTGTAGATAAATACTGTACTAATAACCTCCCTCCCCTCATTGTACTTTTCCTCCAGACTGAACATCCCACATTCCTGTTCTTATAGAGTATATCAGAGTCACTTGTTGAGATGGGCAGCTATAGAAATCAATCAATCAATCAATCAATCAATCAAATAAATAAATAAATAAATAAATATCTACAGGTTCCTGGAAAATCTTTGTCATCCTTCTCAGAGCCTGCAATAATCCTCTGGAAATGTGGTGCCAAAATCATACATAGGACTGAATTATTACAATATCTTGCACGTGTAACCAGGGGGTTGCAGTAAAATGGAGGAAATAAGTGTGTAAACTGGTATGGGTTTGCCAAGAGAAGCAAAGAAATAACTTGGGTGCTAGGAATCTAGGTGTCCAGGGTTCCTAAAAGAAGGTTTTATGAAGAAAACATTGGACATAAAAGGATCCTGGAGGAAAAATAAGGTAATTAGATGAAATGAGGGGCTTCCTGGTATGCAAGGGGGAGTTCACAGGCTAAAGAGAAAAAAGGAAGGGGAGGTTGCCCTGAAGAGGTGCCTGTAAGAGTTTGGAAAAGATTTTAAAAGTGTGGGGTTGTGATGTAAAAAGACAGAACTACATACAAGGAAAAGGCAGTCCTGGGCAAGAGCAGGCCTAGGGACTCTGCCTGACACAAACAGGCTTGACCCAGGCAGACCAGGCCTAGGGTTACCAGACATCCTCCATCCAGCAGGCATAGCCTTAAAATGAAATATTGTCCGGCTTTTTGAATTTCTCTTCCTGAGCAGCTTTTCTCCACAGTGCAGCACCTCCCTCAAAAGTGCTAACCCAAGTTAACAAGCTCAGCTCTGGGACCTTAATTAGGTGATTAGTACCCTCCCCAGCTTGTGTTGCTGCCTGAAATTGACAAGACTTTAATCAGTTACACCCTGAAGGCTTTTGGCTTCCAACTGGCTCCAGGACATTTAAAAAAAAATCTTTCTGATGCTGGAAAAAGTAAATTCATATACATGTAGATACATGTAGGCCTAAGTACTTTTTTTGCTTAGTTTTTCACTGTACTTTTTGTTGAAGATGCCAAGAAAGTTAAACAGTTAGTGTGTCCTCCTTTCCCCCTCCCCCATTTGTCCTCCTTTCCAATTGTCCCTCTCCTCCTTTGCCTGTTCAGATATCTGGTAACCCTTACCATGCCCGGAAGAAATAGTTAAGGAGGGAAAAAAAGAAGTGTTTAGTTTAGTGAGGCAACCTGAGGAGATTAAAAGAAGTTAGGGGTTTAAAGTGAGAGAGAAAAGTTGCTTGAGAATAAAGAAGTAAAGTGGTAAAGCTTTAAAATGAGAGAAAGATTACTCATGAGTCAGGTAGCTGAGGACAAAAGAGAGAAAAGAAACAAGGTATCTTGTTTAAGAAAATGAGTGACAGAAAATTTCCTTGTAACAGATGAAGTGAGAGCACATGAGGTTTTCGTCCCTGTCTGTTTAAGGTATGTGGTCTATTCATAACCAGAAGGGTCTTGGCTCTTATTGGATCTATGAAGGGCAGGAAAACCACCTCACCAAACATCCTGCTATTTCGAGACTTAGCAGTAGGGCTGGTTAAAGGGTTTGGAGAGAATTAGAAAAGGAACAGAAAAACCACTAAGGGGGGCAGTTTCCCATGGGGGACAGTTTTATCAAACTCAGGGTTAGTCACTCTGTAAAACACATATTTTTTAAAAAGTTAAAATCTGCATCATAGTATTGGTATATTGTTTTTGTGCTACAGATTAAGGTTACTGTGGTAACTAATGATTTTGGCCCGGTGAAGAGGTTGAATGTAATTGTCCTCTTTTCAGATGTTAATAGTTGCACTGAAGGGGAGGAACCTTGCCTGGACTTGTTTTAGTTTTAGTTTTCCTTCTCTTTAGGCATGTAGAGAGTAAGCAGCTCTCAGAGAGCCTGTGAGAATGCAGAAGCCTGTAAATATGTTTTTGTGCTTTCTGTAAATAAATTTATTTTTATAGAAATGCCTGGTGTGTGACTTTTCTGATCTCTCCTGGGCCAAATGCTTTCTAGCACTCTGCCAACACATAGGTCTTACACATGGTGATCTTATATGTGATGATCTGTAATTTTGTTCATCCCCGGCAGTTGTGTGATTTTGTGCACACATTCTTTTCTTTTTAGGTGTCATTTTCTCCTTTTAACTATGTAAGCCACCCAAAGTCATTTAGGAGCTGAGCAGCCTTCCAAATCTAAAATAAAATAAATAAAATATAATATAATTTCAGTCTGAAACTTTATTTAACTATTAAAAAACATGTATTTATTTGTTTATTTTTAACTTATGAGGGTGAGGTTCTTCAATGGAACACAGTGTGTGAAACCTATTTCAAAAGCTATCTAAATGGTTCATTCTGGTGATCTAACAACTAAAAAAAAACAGTTATAGATTCCCCCATCTTCAGGGTAATTTTTGCCACACATCTTTTTTTTTAATGGTAAATTTTATTAAATTTCAAGAGAGGAATAAAAACTACAAAACAAAAAACAAAAAACTACAAAGAAAGGAAAAAAACTAAAAAAGTGCAGAAACACAAAAGAAAAGTTTTTTCAAATTTACAAAAAGATGTGGCTTCCAACTTTTAACACCAAGGATATACAATTTTTTTCCATAATCAATCTCTTACTCTATATTAAACCAAAACACCACATTATTTCTATAAGTCATTCCACTTTAACACATAATAAAAATCACTAAGTACAGTTACTCCTCCCCCTTATATTAATATAAAGAAAAAAATTCATATAGACCTCCTAAACATCTTTCTCCTCTCCAAAAGATAAAACATATTTAATTATTCCCTTCCTACCACTATTCTATACATTTCTGTCTACTATAATAAGAATCAAATTAAAAAGCACGTAAATTGTCTATTAATCATACAACAATTTTAATAATCCCAATCTTAATAAACTCAAAAAGCAAAGACAATTCAAAAAAGTAATTCCATATCTTTAAAAGTGAATAACATCAATCAAATCCTTAATGCAAACCAGATAAACATTCTTTAACCCTAATACAACAGTTTTAATAATTTTAATCTTAATAAACCCAAAAAGCAAAGACAATTCAAAACAGTAAATCCAAATCTTTAAAAGCAAATAGCATCAATCAAATCCTTAAAACAAACCAGGTAAACATTCTTCAACCCTTATCCCACTTCAGAATAAACCAGAACAATTACATATCCTCACAGTGCACAGAGCTTTTTGCTTGAAAGAATCAAAACAGCCCAACTGCCCCCCTCAAAGATTCCAGGTTCTTTTCATGGCATTCTACCAGAAGCTCAATTTTACTTATGGCTTGCAGATCACACTCTCCCTTAGATATCTCCAATTTCCAAAATATCCAATCTTCATCCTGCATCTCGATAAAAATCCCAATCTCACTTAAAAAAAAAAAAATTCCTATCGCTCTTAAATTCCTCAATTACATCCATCACATCCCCAACCTAATGGCACATTTTAGATCTCATATTTTCCACAATGTCCTGGATATCTTGCATAAAAGCTTGATAGAAGTCAGAAGAGATCTGTTTAAAATCTTGGTGGAAGTCAGAAAGAATCTGCTTGAAATCCTCCATGTCTCACACTGTAGGTTATAGTTCCCCCTAGGAGCTTAACCAGAGAAATTCGAAGCTATGGAAGAGTTCCGGAGTTTGTTTACACAAAGTAAAAGTGAGATAGCAGACAGTTCTCAAGGGAAAGTGAAAACAGAAAGCTGAAAGTTCAAATCAGTCGATTCAATGTGTAGGGAAATGCTAATATCTTCAAATTTAATTCAAAAATAGTAACAGGAAGACAATTATTTATTCTCAATCCTCCTTTATATTTGGAAGGAAAATGAAATCCATAACATTTTTTTTAAGTAATCCCAAAAATAACATTAAGCATCAAGAGAACCAGCTTCTCCTTGCTGTAAAAAAACTCTCTTGGGGTACATATGCTTTAAAAAGTACAAATTGGTGTTTTAGAAATGGGATGGCTGGTCTTAGTGTCCCTTTAAGGCTACAGCATGCTTGGAAAGTGATGAAATCCCCACCTCCCAGCTGGCTCTTACCAATCAAACACAAAACATTGTTTGAGATCTTCTGGCTCCAAGCAGTCATCTGGAGGACAAATGGGATGATTCCAGGTATTCTCCTTGATCTGGAGAACATTTTTGGGCTTCAGGAAAACCTGCCTGAGCCTGAAAAAAAATTACTGTGTTATCAGCTCCGCCCACTGAACCCATGGGCACAGCTGTTCAGTGTGCCATTCCCACCGGAAGCCAGCCACACATCTTTTTAACATTTCACTTTCAAATGTAAACATTTTAGTCATGGAATATTTATCCTATTCCTCAGCAATATGATTTGCTTCTCATGATTAAAGCATCTCATGATTAAATGCATAAATATTGTTTGAATTAAGTTAACACAATAGCTAGGTATTTGAATGCAATGTTATTATTTTAAAAAAGTACTCTGCCTCAAATCTGAATTGTCATGTTATCTTTACACTTTATATCTATGTATATACAGGCAGATCTGAATGGTTAGCTAAATGTCTAGAAATGTCCAACTATAGAACTTAACACACCCATTTGTACATTTGAATTACAGTAGTAAGATTAACACTAGATGTTCTATATTAAGAACATATCTAGACAAATTATTAGCCATATTATGGATGAGGATTAGTTCACAGATACCAGTTCAAGCAGGTCTTCCACTGTCATTTTTGTTTTAATGTTAATGCATTGCAGTGTATAGGTTCTTCCCAACCAAATCCTAATTCAGATTCCTAATTTCCCTAATTCAGGATTCTGAAAAATCATCCTCTGTCCCTCAGAGGAGTCAGAAATCTTGGAGACTCAAAACTCTCTCTGCTTTACATATGACATTACTAAAGCATGCTATAAGACAAGAAAAGCAATTCATAAATCTTTACCTGACTGCATTTTGTTGAGGGGATTGTGAGAAATATACAACATTTTATCCCATAGCTAAGAAAGTCAAAATTTTACAAGGAGATGAAGAATGTGTCTTGACAAATTATTTGAGGAAAATAATTGGTTTGACCAATAGGTCTCTTTCTGTCACTGACTCATAAGTCTGGTGCTCAAGAGAGTAAAATCGTTGGTTATCAATCAGCCTAATGTTTCAAAACAGTATCATTCTCTTGACATGAGAAGCTAATTCAGTTGACACCAGTGTTTTTAGCTGTTCAATAAACAATAGAAGGCTCTACTTAACAAAATACAGATAAGGTGTTAGAGTATGTGTGTACCCATAATACCTACCCATACAATTCAGAGCGGCAATAGATTTATACAAGTGATATTCCTTTTCACCCAACCACCTGCAATATCATTTCCATTATTTCTTCAGGCTCCCATTCTGAATTCAAAGCAATTTACCTGAAGTTCAGATCCTGTCAATGTGATTTAGTTTCAGTTTTATGGCAACTATAGGTCTGTAATAAGTAAGCTCCTTTCATTGATTTTGTTCTCCTTCAGCTGCTGCTATAAATGTAATTGAATTTTTTGGTTGTTGTGAGATTTTTTTTATTATTATTTTTGTCTCTGCCCTATCTTCTTTTCTACCAATAAAGAAGCAATCAGGAAAATATTGTTTGTTTTTCAATGTTATGCCCTCAATTAATAAGAAATGTAATTCCAGAAATATTCTGCTATGAATAACTTGAAGTTAGCAAGATTGAAATATCTAATACATTATCATAATATGATATCATAACTTTCCTATGTGAACTGTGTCAGCCAAAGTGCTTCATGAAGCTAATACATGAAGAAAAGATATATGACATGTGCATGTACTATATGCATATATCTAGCTGAGCTTCTGAAAACCATTATTCAGCCAAACCCACTGAGTTCTAGAATGGTGAAGGTAAAATTAATTATGAATACTCTGGCCCTTATAACTTTATTTAGCTCAGTTTTTCTTTTCACAATACTTTTTAGATTCCTGATGTAGTACCTTATGTCACTGATACTCAGCAACTACATTTACATGAGACAGTAAACAACTAACTTAGTCAACCACATTTTATCTTATTCTGTTCGTGAAACACATTTAGTCAGTTTATGATTCAATATGTTGTGAATCCTAACTCTTGACAACTGTGTTTACTGAGTAAACGATATTAAGATAGCCATGGGTAGGTGAAGTATGCCAATTTGGGCAATATTTTGTACTAAATGATTGAGTGACTATGCTGTGTGAAGTGAGTTAGCTACTTGGCCTAGTTAGCTGTATACTCTGAAGTCTCATCCCAAACACAAGAGCCAAACAGCTACGTAGGAGACCAATAAATTAACTGAAAAATCAAAGCAAAATGTTTGATTATTACTTCAGGTTAAATGGTGACTGCATTGCACCAACATAGCATGAAGCTGTTGAAATTTACCAGGAGCTATTAGGTAGCATTTGTAGAAAATCTATCTGCATCTGGGGAATAACTGTATATATAGTTCTGAATTTCCCAGTATAAGCAAACATACAATAAAAACAGAGCTACTGCAAGTTGGTGTAATGATTGGTAATTTGGCCTTTCCTAACATCATCCATGTGAAAACCTTCTTTCAAATGACATGCACAACACTCTGGATATTGTGCACTAAATCTTTTTGGCTTTTTTCTTAGCCTTTACATTGTTGAGTAATTGTTTTTTTTTTAAAAAAGAAATCCTAGCATTGACTGCTAGGTGGCAGCAATGGGTTTTTACATCTCTTAGCTGCCATCTAATGGTCATCCAAATGTGTACAATTGTGATGCAGCTGCCCTATAGGTATTGTTGATCAGCTGGAGTTTGAGAAAGGAATTTTGCTGTGAGGATCAGTGCAGGAGTTGTAAATTACCCTAATAAGATAACATAGGAAAGGAAGTGAGGAATCAGGCCATTGAGAGGAAAGTTCCCCACCCCACAGGCTACAGAATTACAAGAGCTGAGTCTTTTGAATTTTACTTTCAATTATATGCCTTGAACAAAGGATGGGTAGTAAATTTCAGGGCTTCCCACTCTTTAGATTGACAGGTTGACCATTTGACCTTTCAACCAGTAGGTTGCAGCAAAGAGCTGGTTGCTTACTCAACTTTTTACATGGTCAAGCTGACCACACAAAGAGACAAACAAAACCCATAAACAGTGACCAAAATAACTCAGTTTTTGTTGCACTTTTCATTGTGTTTGAAAAATCAGGGTTAACTTAGTCAAGTAAGAGCCAGATGCTCTGCACGTTTATTTACAAAGGAAAAAGAAAATAAAAGAAGGGATCTGAGCACCAGGGATCCAGTTCCCATCACAGTTAAACAAAAGACTAAGGTCTACGGTCTGGATGAAGGGAGGAGTCCCAAAAGAAATTGTTCAAACCTATTAAAGACACAAGATTGCCAAAATGGAACATGTCATTACAGGCATGCAGAAACATATTCCACAAATGCTTAGTGGGTCCCATCTAGCCTCCTTGCTTCAGCTCCAAAATGGCCCACTCACTAGTTGTTGTGGTCATGGCCTCAGAATGGAGCTTCAACCACACCAAAAGCCCACTCCTTAGGCAGACTGAAGCTGGGTCAAAATGAAGCAGGAAAGTGGGTTTTTTTATGGAAAAGTTGATGCAAATCTCCATGTGGACATTCCATGTTGCATAGGGGAGGGGTCTTTAGAAGGTTGGTGACCCGCTGGGCTTTAATTGCAGGATTACCTCCTTCCATCTGGCTGCTAGCCTCCATGCCTTTGCAATCATTTCTGTTGTGGCTAGAAGAGAAACCACATGCCTTTCTTGTGTAGGCACCTACAGTATATTTGTGCTGAGCTTCTTTAAATCAGTACCCCCTTTGGTACATAAACCTAAAGGACTGAATTTATTTATTTATTTATTATTCAAATTTCTATCACCGCCCATCTCCCCCCTGAAAAGGGGGACTCTGGGCAAAGAAACTACATTATGGCTCAGTGGTTGTATAAATTAGATCACTATTTCCCTAATGCTAATCTGAGGATAATTTTCTGTCCTGGCTCTAACAGTATTCTAAAAGATTGCCTCACACATGCTAAGACAGAGTTTTCTAGGAGTTTCTGCCACATGTATGTGTGTGAATTGAGCTAGAGGGCCTTTTCATTTTAATATCACTTGCTTATTATTTATTTATTTATTTTATAAATTTATTCACCGCCCATCTCTCCCTGACAGGGGGACTCTGGGCGGCTTACAATAAAACAGGATTAAAATTCAAAACCATTACAATACAAAATACAGTAAAAATACAGATATAATGAAATCTACATGGCGAAAAGATCTTAATCAGTCCTTGAGTGTAATAGGCCTCTCAGAATCACTTTACAGTGCTAGCAGTACAATATAATGCAGTTTCTCACCACCACTTTATTTTTTCCATTTCTACAATCCGCATCACATATTGTGGGGATAAAGACAGACATGCTTGACAGAAGGAGTCCGCACACCCCTTGGTTATGCAAGGATTGAATGCTGCAGTCACAGACCATTGTGATACAGCTATTTTGTTATTTTCTGAAATGTACTGAGATGATATACAATCCTTCATAAAAAATACCATCATCTGACTTAAATCCTGTGTCCAAATGAGGTCAATACAATCTCCAATAGATATATAGTCAAAACATTCCTGCTCAAAGTTATACTAAAATGAAATCATGCTGTCCATAATTCTTCAGGGCTTTGGAAGAAGAGGCAGCAAAGGATAAAATCCAGTTCCTGAAAAATGTGTGGCTTTGCTTTCATTAGGAATACAGTCAAGAAATTGAAGCAATTTCCTTTCATGGCTCAGTCCTATTATCTTTGGTTTGTATCAATATATCTTAATAACACCAGCTTGATATATGTAATATTAATTAAATGCTGAATGCTGTATTGGTTACAGACCATAATAACATGATTCATTTTCATTTGAATCTGTGTCTTAATGTTCCATTTCAGCTCTGCTTAATGCATATGCCTAGACACTATTTGCTGGCAACAAATTGACTCATCACCAAATTACCTTCTCCAATCTAGCACCAAGGTTAAGTAGGGATCTTGGCTACCAAGAAAGCAGCAACTTTGGAATTATCTCCCTTGGCACACATTGATTCACAATACTTGGATAAAAACAAATAGCAACACTTAGAATTGCAAAAGAGTTGCACAAAAATAAGTTTCCCCTTGGGAAATTAATAATGGGCTCTCTTCTTCCTTCATTAAAGATGCAGTTTTGATCCTGTCTTTATTACTTAAGTTGTTAGTGGCATGCCTGATTAAAAGAACCAGTGTAAAATCAATGTATTCCAGTGACAGCATGTCTATAAATGTTCCTTCCTGTATTAATATGACTGGATTAACCCATTTTTCTTATCCTCATATTGTTAATTAGCATGTTTCTTTATGCAGGTACAAAGCACAGTGACACAATTTGCAATCTAGCATCTGTTCCTTTAGCAGAAACAAGGATAGATGATAATATTTAAGCTGTTCCTACTTATCCTGCAATAATTAATGAGAGGAACAATCCTGGGGAACTCGGTTGGACACTTGAAAGAAGTCTGCTGTTATGTTTTACTGAAGGTTTCTGCAACCTTGACACCTTCCAGATGCATTATGGACCTCAGGTCCTGGGATTCATAGAAATGCTCACTCTGGCTAGGGAATTCTGAGGCAAAGTTCACACATCAGGAGGGTGCCCAGGTTGGGAAACAAATGAACAAATAGATATGACATCTGTAAGCCCATTAGATCCTATTTGCAATGTCATCTGATTGGATATTAAAGGCAGTGATCTCTGGTGTTATGGGGATCTGGAGGAAGGTCAAAGTGGTGGGGATGGTGTTGTGATCAAAGCACTAGTTTGGTACATGCAAAGATGCTGCTTACACACGTGAGGGTTAACAGCTTAAATATTATCATCTATCCTTTGATCATAATGCCTTGCTGCCACCTTGTAGACTTTGACCCCCTTCAGACTCCCATGACTGAGGAATTTTGACTCCTCATTTAGTCCTTCCAGTCCTCTTGTTCCTGCAGCTAAAGGTTCTACCTGACAGCCAAAGCTCCTTCGGGGAAAAGCTGCCTGCCATTTAAAAATTCCAGGGAAATGCTGAAATTAAAATGGTGGTCATATTCCAAATAAGAGCAGAGACATCACACTGACAACAAAGGTCCGCATAGTTAAAGCAACGGTATTCCCCATAGTAACATATGGCTGTGAGAGTTGGACCATAAGGAAGGCTGAGAGAAGGAAGATTGATGCTTTTGAACTATGGTATTAGAAGAAAATTCTAAGAGTGCCTTGGACTACAAGAAGATCAAACCAGTCCATACTCCAGGAAATAAAGCCAGACTGCTCACTTGAGGGAATGATATTAAAGGCAAAACTGAAATACTTTGGCCACATAATGAGAAGACAGGACACCCTGGAGAAGATGCTGATGCTAGGGAGAGTGGAGGGCAAAAGGAAGAGGGGCCGACCAAGGGCAAGATGGATTGATGATATTCTAGAGATGACAGACTCATCCCTGGGGGAGCTGGGGGTGTTGATGACCGACAGGAAGCTCTGGCATGGGCTGGTCCATGAAGTCACGAAGAGTCAGAAGCGACTGAACGAACAAACAACAACATATTCCAAAACTAAGTTCATACTATCAAGCAAGCCTACAACTGGTAGACAATCCTATTTAGTGGGACAACTTTTGAAGTTTCTTTGCTTCTGCGGTCAGACATGATTTCTGCCCCATATTTATTTTCTCTACTGTAAATCCATTTTAAGAGCTTGTAAGGCTGGATACACTGGGATGAATAAAACAGAAATCAGAAAATAGAGAGCAAAAGTGATATGTCACTAGCCTCAACTCATGTAGATATGACTAGCAATTTTCTGTTCACTAGGTATCAAAAACACATTATGTTATATATCTAACATGAAATTAACCATCAACACTTACATTACTTACATCAGAAGAACATAAAGTCCTACTTCAAAAGAGGACAATTCAACACAGGTTGGGGATAATTAGGCCTCTCCACAACTGCCTTTTTCCTTCAACATGGAAGCCGTATTTCTATTAGTATATATAAAGGGATTTTTTTTCTCCCAGGGGCATGGGATTCAGAAACTAAGTGACTGCAGGGAAACTCATGTATTGATCCAGACTGAACCCTAAAAATGTTTCAAGGTCAACAACATATCAAAAGTTATACCCTGTCTCAATAACATAATGCATATACTATGCTTTTAAGAAACAGGGATAAAAACATTATTTGGGGAGTCCTAGCGACCTTTTAGAAATAAATATATGCAAGTAGCAAATTGCACAAGTATGCTAAATTTGCTTGTAAACTTTTGTTAAAAAAAACACGAAATAAAATTGCAAATTTGACCAAACCCAAACAGAATCCAAACAATGACTAGATGCCCTCTACCTAGAGCACATTGTTTCCATGCAGAATCATCACAGATTTAATTCTTAATTCAGAAGACAGTCAGTTGCATGATAAATGCTTGCCCTTATAAAGAATTAATTAATAATCATATGGGTACTCAGTTTTGTAATGATCAGTTTCAAATGCTGAAATATAGCAATAGAAACAGTCGTTTAAGTAAATGATGGCATTGTTCTTCAAACTGCAGAGTGCTTTGGAAGCTATAAATCAAAGCTAAAGTGGTTTTGAAGCAAAAAATGAATATGATTATCATTATGATCATACACACAGGTCTTTAAATTAATCAGAAGAAAACATAATTTTGCAAAACAAAACACAGACAATAATGGTTTTGTTTATTGTTCTGCTTATTCCAAACCTCTAAGTTGGCAACTGGCTAGTGAATAGGGCCAATTGGCCTTCTTCAACTGAATCCAATGGCTTGGGTTCTAACTTGATCCTCCATGAATGAAGGGATGCTGTAAAGACAGAAAGAATCCATTTCTGAGCAAAAGGATCCCTTCTATGAGTGCACCTTTTTAATGAGTTAAAGCACCTTTTGTTTACCAAACAGAAAGTTAGAATCAAGGTTTAATACTTAAAGCTGAAAATTGGTGTGGAGGATCTCCCTCCCTCTTTTCTTCTTTCTCTCACCAAAGACAAAGAAGGCACTATTCATTCCTGTTACAGTACACAACTTCTGAACTTCCTTTTGCCAGTAGCACATCCCTCCAGAACTTACTCTTACCTAACACTAACATAATCTGGTTTGTTTGTTTTTGGCTTAATGAGATGAATGAATGAAAATACACTAGACCAACTATTCTCAGGTTCATCATCTTTCTACTCAAGTTGGAGATAGTTATATATGCGTACTTTATATTACTGGGTGATTTTTTTACCACTGACTACTAAACTCTTCAAATCTCCAAAAGCAGCAATTGAGGAGAAGATGGTCATCACTCAAACTGTCCCTCTGCACTTCAAAGGGACCATGCTGAAATTTCCCAACTGGCCTGGCTGTTGCCAGGCCCAAACCATCCCTCACTGCCCTTCCCAAAGTCATGCTGGAGCCAAAAGAACCCCTTTCAAATTCCTTGTCAGGATGTGTTCCATCATTTACACCATGTATGATACAGTCCAAGTGCCAGATTGTAATTGTATTTCTATGCTGTGATCTCCCACCTTATTACTATTTAGTGATACATAGTAATATTTAGTAATAATTATTGGCTGAGGTTGCATTCAGCAGTTCACATTACAAGCATAGCTAAATTTTGTGTGTCTTCCACAATGTGGTACTGTCAAGATGTTTATACATGGACAAGTTACCTACAGATGTAGCCCAGCATATCTAAAGGGCATCAAATTGGGAAAGGTTGGCTGATGGCCAATACACATAATTACCAATATGGTGTGGCATTTGCCTCTAGATGTGATGGTTACTTCTTTCTTTTTTATTATTTGAAGTTAATGAGAAATGAGAAAACACCAATGGAGTGTGTGTGCATGTATAAATAGAACTTGACAAGATCAACTCTGGCACAATAATGCAAGTCCCTGGAGGCTACAATTATAGATGTTATACATGTCTGAGAATCCTAATACAGAAACACTTTCACTGGTAAAAAGTGAAAATGCATTCTTAAAAAGCTAGACAAGGAACATAAGGCCATCCCAGACAGATTACGGCAAGAATGAGTTTCCTCTACAAATAGAATACTTTATTTTTCCTTAGCTCAGTAGCTAATGGAGAGACAGTCAACCATATCATTTAATGCAGAACAACAGTCAACCATACCATTTAAAGCTAGCCCACTGATCACCCAGAAACACAAATGGTGTCATTGTTCTGTTCAAGGATCCTGCAGTTACAAGATGAAATTTCACTGAGGAGATACAAACCACCATAAGTAAATTTGCAGCCATTTTTCTAATCCTCTTCTTTACCTATCTAACTACCTATCAGTAGCCCAGCTTATACTTATCTACCTTTTATAGGTGATACCAGGCTTAAATATTTCAATGTTTTTAATAGGCCATTTGGTTCCTAGCTGCTATATGAAATGCACACATCATTCATCTTTTATTTTGAACAAGGGTTGGTTCTATCCTGGTGTTCATCAAAAACAACTATCAAAAGTGTCTCCCAAAGTCTTGATGAAAGTTGGTTTTCATGCAGTTATTAGTCTTGATATAATTCAATTTATGGAAATATGAAAAATGGCCTCTAATGGAACTTTGAATGGATGCTATCCAAAAATTTGATTTTAAAGTATAAATGCAATCCTATTACCACTTATCTGAGAATAATATTAAACATAACAGGACCTACTCCAGAATAGAAATGCTCCTTAGGCAAGTCTACCAATGCTATCCTCTCTTTCAGACCTGTATAACAGTAAGAAATCAATAATTTCTTCAGGATCAAGTGAAAATGCACCAAAGAGTTTTACTTTTAGAAAGGGACAGAGGTCAAAGCTACCAAACTGAAAAATAATGGAAAACAACACCTTAGCCTAACCTGTGAGGCCCCAACAGCAGAAATGGCTCATGTAAAATAAAATCTGAAGAAAGCTGTAGTATAATAACCATATATTACCTTAGATACTTTGCATACTTTGCGGTAACACATGTGAATATATTATACCTCAAATTCATTTCAGTACAACTTCAAGACGTATAATGAATTGTGTGCCTGAAGGAACATCATTGTCTCATTGACTGATATAACCTTTCATTGTTTGTTTACGGTCATGGCACACAGATGCAGAGAAAAGGATGTCTCTTCCTTGAAGTTCTGTTATTAGCCTTCACATTCAAGAATTCCTAGCTTTTTCAAAGGCATTTCACAGTGGTATCCCTGTGTTTTATCTCACACATCAAACCAGCATGAATAATGCAAAGAGATATTAGGTCTAATAATTAAAGGGTGAAGGGGAGAATAATACTCAATCACTTCCCAGTTATATTAAAATGCAGCTAAATAATTAAATAGGAAGGCATACCCATAAAAATGGACAAGCAATAAAACATTACATTTATATATATATAAACCTAAAATATTTCAAGGGGGAACACAAAGAGGATACGTTTTTGCTTTTGCTTTTCTGAAACTAGTTTACCTACATCCTGTATTTCTTGAGAGTCACTTTACTTTGAAGCAATTTTTTAATTGTCGGTAGTAGCAACTTTGTAGGGATGTATATAAATCTACAAGAGGAATTTGACATCATCAAAACACTTATTATACTCTAGTAATATTTCAAGAGAAAATACATCTTTTTGACCCGTATCTAGTCAATGCTCTTCACACTATCACCCCTTACTGGACCGTTTTTCCTGCAGATTTTTCATCCTTTTCCTCATACTCTTTCAGTTCCCAGTTGCTTGCTTCATGGTTTTGCCCTCTTCTGCTCTATAAATACTTGGTATCTAATAGGCAAAATCAGATATTTTGAGAACAAAGATGCTTTTCTTTTAGTAGGATACCTTACCCTCCCATCCTTCTCTTCCAGGAAAGCAAAGGCCAATCACTTTTCTTCCTGTGGGCACGTTTTCCTGGACATACAGTATATGTATGTATGTATATAAATATAGTAATACACTCTGTGTGTGTGAATGCATATGTTTGTGTGTGTGTGTGTGTGTGTGTACACTAAGTAGGCATGCCCAGACACGTTCACACACACCACACATACAAAGTTAAATGTGTATTTTGAAAGTTCAGGCATCAAAGGTTATAATAACCTATGGGCTTTCAACCCAGACCCAAACAACCCATGTGTTATTTGTGCTATTTGAAAGACAAATCCTTCTATGTCAAGTGACTGAAAAAGTAATGAAAAGGCGAAACTTCATTCCTAGAAGGAAAAAAAAAAGCAACTGGAAAAGGTGGAAGCTTGGAAAGAAAAAAAGTAACTTAAAAAAAAGAGGCCTGAAAAGTGCTAGAGTTCGTGCTAACCATTGCCTCAGTTGAAGAGGCAGGCCTTCCTCCTGAAATAGCCAATGAACGGCTTAGGTTAGGCCACAGCAAAACAAAAGTGCTGCACCCTCAAAGAAAAGGGTACTTTTGAAATGGAGCAAGGAAAGGGAAGTGGCTTTCTGAGAGAGGGCAAATCCACATTTTCTGTTTGGGTCACTGACAGTACAGGCAACTCACCACCGTCTGAGTGCAGAATAGATGATATTGTCCTCCTTCCTTCCTCTTCCTTTGCACACCACATCCTGTTTTCCACCTTTGATTCAAACTGGTGTTCTGACCCACGCCATCTCAGAGCCTTCAGAGCAGAGGGTCTTCAGTGGTTTATTCCATTCTAGAAGCCATTCCAGCTCTGACTGGCTGCAATGCTGGGCACCCCCCCTCCTCTCCAGTGCAGATCACTGCCTTGTTCTGTCATTTTGTTTTGGGCTGCTGGGCTACTACTTTCTCTGCCCTTTTTAAAAACAAAAATCATCTTGCAGTTGACCCAACAAACACCAGTTAAATCAATGAACTTTCCTCAACTGTAGAAGCTCATGTTCCAATCAGCCCTTACACCTCAAAGTGAGCATCTTTTCAGTTTTTATCCAGGCTTGGTGAAGCAGGCTCTTCTTGCTTTCCCACTCCCTGCCTACAGTGTGGCAAACCTTGCCCTTCCCCTTCCCCTTCCTTTATCTCTCTCTCTCTCTCCCTTTAAGGTTCAACTGGGAACATTTCTACATTGTTTCTATGAAGCTGAACTATCAATTCTTCTTTGTTGCAAAGTTTTCCTGGACCTACAGAAGAAGATAGGAACCAAAGAACAATCTGTTCCCCTGTTGCTTCAGAGCAACAACACTACAATTAGGGGGGAAAAGGAAAAGAATGGCTCTGTCTTAATTTAAAAAGAGAAGAGGGAGGATGAAGACATCCACTTGCAAACATGTGAGAAATTAAAGGAAAGGTATAGGGGCTAGTAAGGAAGAAACCGGAAATGGCAGGCATTGGTAGAATGGCCCAAATAGGAAGAGACTTACTTCTCTTCCCAGATGGGAAGGGCAAGAAGCAGGAAACCACCCAACACATAGTCTGGTCCTTACGTCCTACAGAATAGAGTAGCGCTCTATGTTAGGAACTTGTATTATTCAATATATGTACATACAGTTCACTAGCTCTACTGAGAACAGCAGAAATGACTAGCTTGTTTCACCTTTTTCCTCAGTGGAGTTCTTTCATGCTTCTTAGTAGGCAAAAAACCTGAAATGGAGCAGCAAGCAATCAGCTTTTTTTCCAATATTTCTGGCAGAGGTCATAGACACAAACTGCTGCAAAAGCTATTTAATGTGCAAGATAGTCATAAAATTCCTATCATCCTTGATGCTGACTGTGTTGTATCTGAATAACATTAAGCAGCATATTGAATTGTTGAGCTGATTGGAAATAATGAATCCAATACATCCGGAATATAAAATACATTTTGCAAGGAACTTGTTTTGCTTATAAATCATCAGAGTAGCAAAATGTTTAAACAGAGAAAATCAAAATGTGCATAGGAATCTCTTTATTTAAGCAGCTGGGTAGATTGATTGATCTAAATCAGAATGATTTAAGTTAACAAGAAAACCTATATATCCCTGAGACAGTTATAACAAGCAGTTAGTTAACAGAGCTTTTAAGCACATTATTTTTTAAAACTTGTTAATTTATAAGATTATTTATAATCTCATACCAAAGAAAGTATGCAAATATTATCTATAACACAGTTAGGCCCACATAAATATACACGCATGAACCATGATGAAATCTATTTTAATTTTAGAAAATACATTGTGTCCTACCAAGGTAGGAATATACTGTATGCTCACTTTAGAAATATTAATTAGGTATAAAGTAGACAAAATAGCAGAGACATATTAATGTTTTTACACTGAAGGTTATAATGCATAATAAGAGAATTTTAAATGTTAGTTTGTGTATACAAGTAGTCCTCATTTAGCAACCACAATTGGGACCAGCAACTCAGTCATTAAGAAAAATAGTCATTAAGTTAAACATCATGATTTTATGATTTTACTTCAGCTTTCCTTTCTTTTACAGACCTGCAAAAGTCATAAATGTGACTGGTTGCAAAGTTACTTTTTCATCACCTTCATAACTGCAAATGGTCACTGTCAGAGGCAGTTGCTAAACGAGGACTACCTGTACTTACATCACTTTTTTTTTAGCTCTCTTGGCAGCCCTTACAAACTTTTTAACTTAATAGATCTCAAGCCTCTGTATACCTGTTCCCTTTTTTATTTATAGACTGGAACAGGAATGAATGTTTCTCAGCTCCCAGTTGATTTCTGAACTTTGAATGAGCATGCTCGAATTAAGGGTTGAGAGGGAATCTCTCTCAGTGTCTTCAGAAAAAGCTACTGCTTTGAAAAGCTGAGTTCCCATTTAAAGGAATCAAAATATAGGCATTTAGCCAAAGGGGATTTCTAGACAACCAGCCTTTCAATCTCCCAACACTTTTGATTCCAGTATAAAATGCAACTGAGATAGATCTGTGCTGTTTTGATTGTTTTGAGTTCTATTCTCCATCTTCAGTGTTTGGAATTCCTTCCCACCACTAGGGTGCTCCAGGCAAAAAGAGCAGGGGTGAAATTGACCAGAGGTTGTTGCTGTTGTTTATTCCTTTAGTCGCTTCTGACTCTTTGTGACTTCATGGACCAGCCCACGTCAGAGCTTCCTGCCAGTCATCAACACCCCCAGCTCTCCCAGGGACAAGTCCGTCACCTCTAGAATATCATCCATCCACCTTGCCCTTGGTCAGCCCCTCTTCCTTTTGCCCTCCACTCTCCCTAGCATCAGCATCTTCTCCAGGGTGTCCTGTCTTCTCATTTATGTGGCCAAAGTATTTCAGTTTTGCCTTTAATATCATTCCCTCAAGTGAGCAGTCTGGCTTTATTTCCTAGAGGATGGACTGGTTTGATCTTCTGGCAGTCCAAGGCACTCTCAGAATTTTCCTCCAACACCACAGTTCAAAAGCATCGATCTTCCTTCACTCAGCCTTCCTTATGGTCCAGCTCTCGCAGCCATATGTTACTACAGGGAACACCATTGCTTTAACTATGTGGACCTTTGTTGTCAGTGTGATGTCTCTGCTCTTAACTATTTTATCGAGATTTGTCATTGCTCTTCTCCCAAGGATTAAGCGTCTTCTGATTTCCTGACTGCAATCAGCATCTGCAGTAATCTTCGCACCTAGAAATACAAAGTCTTTCACTGCTTCTACATTTTCTCCCTCTATTTGCCAGTTATCAATCAAGCTGGTTGCCATAATCTTGGTTTTTTTGAGGTTTAGCTGCAAGCCAGCTTTTGCACTTTCTTCTTTCACCTTCATCATAAGGCTCCTCAGTTCCTCTTCACTTTCAGCCAACAAAGTAGTATCATCAGCATATCTGAGATTGTTAATGTTCCTTCCAGCGATTTTAACTCCAGCCTTGGATTCCTCAAGCCCAGCATGTCGCATGATGTGTTCTGCATACAAGTTGAATAGGTAGGGTGAGAGTATACAGCCCTGCCGTACTCCTTTCCCAATCTTAAACCAGTCTGTTGTTCCGTGGTCTGTTCTTACTGTTGCTACATGGTCATTCTGCAGATTCTTCAGGAGGCATACAAGATGACTTGGTATCCCCGTACCACTAAGAACTTGCCACAATTTGTTATGGTCCACACAGTCAAAGGCTTTAGAATAGTCAATAAAACAGAAATAGATGTTTTTCTGAAACTCCCTGGCTTTTTCCATTATCCAGCGGATATTGGCAATTTGGTCCCTAGTTCCTCTGCCTTTTCTAAAGCCAGCTTGTACATCTGGCAATTCTCGCTCCATGAATTGCTGAAGTCTACCTTGCAGGATCTTGAGCATTACCTTACTGGCATGTGAAATGAGTGCCACTGTTCGATAGTTTGAACATTCTTTAGTGTTTCCCTTTTTTGGTATGGGGATATAAGTTGATTATTTCCAATCTGATGGCCATTCTTGTGTTTTCCAAATTTGCTGGCATATAGCATGCATTACCTTGACAGCATCATCTTGCAAGATTTTGAACAGTTCAGCTGGGATGCTGCCATCTCCTGCTGCCTTGTTAGTAGCAATGCTTCTTAAGGCCCATTCAACCTCACTCTTCAGGATGTCTGGCTCTAGCTCACTGACCACATCGTCAAAGCTATCCCCAATATTGTTATCCTTCCTATACAGCTCTTCTTATATTCTTGCCACCTTTTCTTGATCTCTTCTTCTTCTGTTAGGTCCTTGCCATCTTTGTTTTTGATCATACCCATTTTGGCCTGGAATTTACCTCCAATGTTTCTAATTTTCTGGAAGAGGTCTCTTGTCCTTCCTATTCTATTGTCTTCTTCCACTTCCACGCATTGCTTGTTTAAAAATAATTCCTTATCTCTTCTGGCTAACCTCTGGAATTTTGCATTTAATTGGGCATATCTCCCCCTATCATTGTTGCCTTTTGCTTTCCTTCTTTCTTGGGCTACTTCTAGTGTCTCAGCAGACAGCCATTCTGCCTTCTTGGTTTTCTCTTTCTTTGGGATGTATTTTGATGTCGCCTCCTGAACAATGTTGCAAACTTCTGTCCATAGTTCTTCCGGGACCCTATCTACTAAGTCCAGTCCCTGAAATCGATTCTTTACCTCCACTGCATATTCCTTAGGAATATTAGTGAGCTCATATCTAGCTGATCTGTGGGTCTTCCCTAATCTCTTTAGTCTGATCCTAAATTGTGCAAGAAGAAGTTCGTGATCGGAACTATAGTCAGCTCCAGGTCTTGTTTTTACCGACTGTATAGATGTCCGCCACCTTTGGCTGTAAAGGATGTAGTCAATCTGATTTCGGTGTTGTCCATCTGGGGAAGTCCATGTATAAAGCCATCTCTTAGGTTGTTGGAAGAGAGTGTTTGTTATGCAGAGTGAGTTGTCTTGGCAAAATTCTATCAGCCTATGTCCTGCTTCGTTTTGTTCTCCCAGGCCATGCTTACCTGTAATTCCAGATGTCATTTGACTGTCCACCTTAGCATTCCAGTCTCCCGTGATGAAAATAACATCTCTTTTAGGTGTGTTGTCCAGTAGGTGCTGCAGATCCTCATAGAACTGCTCTACTTCAGCTTCTTCAGCATCTGTGGTTGGGGCGTATATTTGGATCAGTGTGATGTTAGATGGCTTGCCCTGAATTCAAATTGAGATCGTTCTATCATTTTTTGGATTGTATCCAAGCACTGCTTTAGCCACTTTACTATTAATTATGAAGGCTACTCCATTTCATCTGTGGTCCTTTTGTCCACAGTAGTAGATCTGGTGGTCATTTGATGTGAAGTGGCCCATTCCAGTCCATTTCAATTCACTGACGCTCAAAATGTCTATCTTTAATCTTGACATCTCACCAATAACCACATCCAATTTGCCCTGGCTCATAGATCTTACGTTCCAGGTTCCAATGGTGTGTTGATCCTTAGAACATCGGATTCGCCGTTCACCACCAGCACCGTCGGCCACTAGCCATCCTTTCGGCTTTGAGCTAGCTGCGTCATCACGTCTGGGGCTAGTTGAACTCATCCTCTGTTCCTCCCCAGTAGCATTTTGACCATCTTCCGACCTGGGGGTCTCATCTTCCGATTGTATACCGACATATCTCTGGTTGTACTGATCCATTTAGTTTTCACGGCAAGAATACTGAGGTGGGTTGCCATTACCTTCCCCAGGGATCGCATTTAGTCTGACCTCTCTGTCATGACCTTCCCGTCTTGGGTGGCCCTTCACAGTTTAGCTCATGGCATCATTGAGGTGCTTAAGCTCCAGCACCATGACAAGGTAACGATCCTTTGCTGAAGAAGTAGCTAGCAACAAACTAAAACTGTGATTTTTTTTCTGAGTCAGCTAGACAGTATTTCCTCAACCTTGGCAACTTTAAGGTGTGGGGAATTCTGGGAGTTGAAGTCCACACATCTTAAAGTTGCCAAGTTTGAGAAACACTGAGCTGGAGGCAAAAAATCCCTGTTGTGTAAACCATCAGATTTTCCCCATGTCCCATCTTTTTGCATTCTTACTTATGGAGATTGTTCCAAGGCAGTTGAGGTCCCCCTTCTCTTTGGCAAGGGAGAAAGCAGTCTGCAGGGTGCCAAGTTGCTTGAGGGTTTGTTTTTTTTTTAAATGGCTGCTCATTTTTGGAGGCAGCAACAGCACTGAAGTAGAAGTTCCTCAATGATGGAAGCAAGGGGGATAAATTCTAATTTCATGCAATTGCAAGCCCCTGCTCACACTGTTTTTGGATCACCAGGAGGCTCATCTCATGCCAGAACTGGGATGCACGTGTCAAGTAACTCCAAAAATGTCCTGGATTAATATATAATGCAGCTAGAGCTGATTGAAAGCATTGCACAAACAACCCCAAACCATGTCCAAATAATCAGTAAAAGACCTTTCTTTTATTGTATTTATACGTCATCTTACAGAAACACTCAAGGCAGCTTTCAATAATTAAAAGAAATGCAAAATACAAATTTTAGCAAGAAAAGTTAATAGAATTAAAATAAAAATTCACGTCACAGTACTTGTATTTGACTGTTAGGAGTCTGTTAAATATCAGTCATTTGGACATGTCTACAAGAAGGGGTGTCCAGGGGAGTTCAAAAGTCAAGATGGCAGCCTTGACCATATGGCTGAAGCTTTACTACCCCCTTTTATATGTTGTGTGTAACTAGTTCCTGAACTGAAAATACAATATTACCTGAGGCAAACATTTTTTTAATCTATTATCCTATAAATCATGAATGGATTTGTAAAAACCACTTGCAGTACTAGCAGGGCTTGTTGATGAAAAGTTCATTCAGTTAGATTCTTTATGCTATGAATTATCTTTGTGATTGTTAAAAAAGGTAATAATAATTTCATTGACTTGCATTAGTTATTATGACCATATTATATCATGCAAATCAAACAGTATAGAACCAGACTTCATTTCATCAATGTAGTTTCAACCTGAAGGAATACAGTGTCTTATCTCCTATACAGAACTCTTGCAATTCTGGGTTCATCTGTAATGAATCTCCATACCCTGCTTCCAAATATCAAATCTGTAATAATAAATTTATTTTTATGTATTCATTTAATTGAATTAATAAGCCACCCAACTCCAATGGACTCTGGGCACCATACAAAACTAGAAAAAAACATAAAAACATATAAAAATATTAAACCTAAATGGACAGCCCAGACTGAAGTAATCTTACAGACAACAAAAATCAAACAAGACAGGGGACCTAGGCAAACATCATAGATAATACTTTAATACTTTGAGACTTGCAAGATTGATGTCAGCTTTGCAAGGTAGACCAAACACAGCCAGATGAGCTAATTCAACTTTATTGTAAGGTTACGTTAACAGATACTTGCAAGTCTGAAAGTATGTATCTTCCCCTGTCCCCTTTACAGCCCAAGGGACCAGGGAGCACCTCTTCTCAGCCTCTTGCCCCACCTACATTCCTGTTGTGGGCTAAGTTGCCTTTTATCTGACCATTCCCTTGGTTGCATCTCTTCAGCCTGTCTCCCAAGGTCATGCCCATAAACCATTACAATCAGCAACCAACAGCTAATAACCATAAGTGCAAGCTCATACATACATTTCTGATTCTTGCACTTAATATTAATTGAGTGATAACATATACTCTATATACCTAGCTCAAAATATAAAATCATTTTTAACTGTTTAATCGCTTCTAGGAATCCTAATTTGGGGTTTTCCTTTTTCAAAACCAATTTGTTTATTTCCTTGACTGCTACAAGTATTGTGTAGAAAACAACTGCATATTATGCTAGCTCTATCCCAAAATTTTAGAATATCCGTGAGACAGATATATGAGCATATATTTGCGCAAAGCCAGTTGTGCAAGGAGAAATCGAGTAATATGTAACTTTGCCCTGAGCAAATTATGAAGGAGGGTAGAAGTATTTCTATGATGAACTATTTCTCATCTCCAGTCTTCCATTGCTGCAACAGTTCATCCCACAAATAAATAAACCCTGAAGGTAATGCTCTTCTATGGCTGTCCTTTAGAAGCTGTATGTCTTACATCATTTGGAAGGCATGCAACTAACATGTTTCTTTCTTACACCCCAGCCTCATTCCATGCTTGTACATTGCCTGCCCAAAAGAGGCAAATGTAAAGAAAGGAAAACTACTCTGAATATGTGCAGTTTTGCATTTTAAGCTCTCTTAATTCTAGAGTTCAGTGACATTTAGAAGGAGCACTTTGCTTTGATGAAGCTTTGAAGGAAGCCCCACTTAAAGCAAAGCCATGAAGTGCTACTTCTGAGCAGTGGAACATCCTTGAGGGACAAAAACAGCTTTTGTGCATTTGCAGCACAGGCATAGGAGGCACAGCCACTAGAAGTGCATGCCTGTTTTGCACATCCCTTGCTAAAGCATGCCATGACCATTCACTACAGGAATAAATGGCACTTCCTTCAAATAAAAGGCCACTTTTTAAAGAAAACATTAAAAAGTGAGCACCAGTAATGATGTATACCCCCTGACTATTAAATAGCTAAAAATAATAATAAAATGTTGTTACAAAAACTAGTATCAGTCAGGGGTGTCTTTACTAGGCTGGCCCAGGGGTAATTATTGGACCTTCTTCCCTTGCTCCCATTATTTGCCATTTTCAGGCAGCTATTTGGAAGTCCTGTCAGAAAATAGCAGTATAAATTATGCAGAAATCTTTCTTTGCTGCCAATCTCTGTAAACATTTGTGACCTGAAAAGCTAAATTCAGGTAAATTGCTTTGTGGAATTTCTTCATATGCCTGTGAAAGAAAACAAATGTGAGAGTAGCAGGTGAGCATGTGACATATAACTCCTTTGGTTTAAATAGCTTGTTAAATAATTTAGTATATGTTTCTGATCACTTGAATAATCTAGACTTAGCAGATTGATCAAACAATATTCTTGAGGTTATTACCCAGCTGTAATCTACATTTTACTCCAAAGTTACGTGTAGTATGAATTAGATATATGCCCGTAGAACAAATAGGAGTGTGGCACAGAATAATATGCATCTGTAAACCAGATATCCAAGTCCTCCAAGAGGCTATGAAGGTTGTAAACACATTTTTTTAAAAGAACATGGGCATGATCTATCCATAGCATGTTAAAGTCCCACTGATTTCAAAAGAAACTTTAAAAGTATGAGTTTAATTCATATATTGAAATAAATGGATGCCTGAAGGTCCTGAGCTTTAGCTAGACTGAAACTTATTAAAGATAATCAGCAGTAATAAAGGCACTGATGGTAAGAAATTAAAATAATATATGCATTCTGTTATCAAGGTAAAACAAAAAATATGTGAGACCAGAATATTACAGCGATGAAGATATCGTGCCTAGGAACAAGGAAGGCTTGGTTTCAAATCTCCACTTAGACATAACATTTGATGGATGAATGCAGATCAAGCTCTCTCAGCTTCACAAAACTGTTGTAAAAATAATGGAAGTCAGACAACTATGTACATCATTTTAATCTCTTTAAGAAAGAAGTATTTAAAAAGAAAGCAACAGAATAAATTTTGAAACATAAGAATAGCAACCAATGGAACATAATCTCTTCAAAATAACAGGCTCTTCCATTTCTGCTTGGGTCTACAAAGTTCTGATATAATAACGAATTACAGACAAAAGTTTAATGGTAAAAACTGATGTAGCAGAAAAACAATGTATGATCCAATATTTTGTATATGAGTTAGATGTACAAATTCTACTGTTTCTACCTATTTTAATAACTCCCCATTTAAGCCACAGTTAAACATTAGGTCAAAAAGTATTTGGTATTTACCTTCTGCTTATGGTACAGAAGGTAAATAGTCATAAGTTGTTGTTGTGGGGAAAATAGGAGGAGGAAGGAGTATTAGGTATGTTCCCCGCCTTGAATTATTTATAAAATAATAAAGGGGGAATTAAAAACAAATAAAAAAATCTAGTCTAAATTTCCCAGCTGCTCTTAGTGGATACTAGCCTTATCTCCAATTAAGCATTTTAATACAATATACAAAAATAAGGAGAAATCATTACTTTTTTAAAATAATAGGAATGAAAAGGAAAAAACTATTTATCCAGGCTCACCTACATATTTTAAAGCCTAGGTATCCTAACTATTACTCGTGTACTTTAAGAACAGCATTTTTTCTTCAAGGAAAAATAGCTGACAAATTAAATTAAGGGGAAGACAGTGAGGAGTGAGTTTCTCTAAATGAGAAGGCTCAATAGCTGTTCTTATGGATGATCCCCTATGCCCTAAAAATCATGAGAGCCCTTCATGTCAGTTTTATCTGGCCCAGTTATACACCCACACCCACACCCACACACACACACACAAATGTTGGAAGGAGAAGATATCAAGCAACTGGTTTCCTATTGTTCTAACCCATGCAGAAGTCTATGTACTGTATATGCTGCTAATGTGCCTCTTGAGTATTTTCCTTTCCATCATGTGAACAACAGAAGCATGGAAAAAGAACCAATGGCAGGGTAGATAGTATGCCCCTAAAGAACAGAACATTCCCAACAGCCAAGTGGCAAGAATCACCTTTTGTTGGAGTCAGATATGAATTTCAATACTTCAATACTTGGAGCAAAACAAATCCTCTCTCACTACTGTTGACCTTATATTAGCCATAGATTACCAAATATGTTAAACAGATGAGTAATTTTTAAAAGCTACAGATATTGGATTCAATTTCTGTATGAATTTAATTCTTCTGGGTATCCTACCTGAGAATGGGGGAAAAGGAAATTTGTGACAGCTTACATAATTTAAACCAAGATTTGTTGTATAAGGCATAATGACTGGATTTGCACAACATACTAAGCCCCAGACCATGCAAGTGATATTATTAAAGATATATGGTGGGGGGGGTGCAAGTCTGGTTCATGTCCCCAACATCCTCAACAAATAGACCGCTCTGATGATCAATGGACAACACGGCAGAAGAAGAAAAAATGTGCTTACCAGAATACTTGTGTGGATGAGTCGCTTGCCCTGAGGATGAAAAACCCATAAAGGCAGATGAACTAAACTGATCAATGGCATAAATTGTAGGACAGTGTGGGGCCTGTCAATGGTGAGTCAAGTGGACACAGTGGAGATTCATGTTTATCAACCTCCTGCAAGGAGATGACATTTGTATTGAAATGAACTGAGAGATGTGTGCAAACCCAGCCAATATCTAAGGAATCATATGCCAAGGAACAACTGCTAATGAAGAAAGGAAGCTTATCCCTGTTTTAGAATCTTTTTTCTTTCAAAAGCTACCCAACAAGTTTTCAAAGTATAGAAGATGTTGAATAGTAGTTGTACTTCCTTTCAAATGAAATGCTATTGATAGCCTCTGCCTATATAGAAAGGTAAATGTTATCAATACACCATATATTGGATTACCATATCATTATAGCACCCTCAGTGCAGAAGCATACAGGTGAATGGTTTTCCATGTCTCCACTCAGCAATGAGATTTTAATTGACTTTACTCTGAATTATTTACTTTCTTATCCATCTCTTTGTTACTATTGTTGTACAGTTTTGTAAGTCTGAAGTTTTAATCCTACAAATAGACCATATTTGAACACATTAATGATCCATTAATGATCATTCAGTTCTATTTCTCAGTTTTCTTTTGAGAATAATTAATTAAAGCTTTGCTTTTTCAATAAATAGCAAATTTATTTTCTATTGACATGCCTAGTGGAGATGTTCCTAAAAACATTTTCTGCTTCAAAATAATTCCAAAGTGTTTTTTTTCATCTTGGATTAGTACAACTAAATACAAATCAAATCAATACAAAGAAGATAGATTTCAGAAAATCCTCCAATTGCTGAGGAAACCAGATGACAAGAGAAAGATGCCCATTAAGGATTATAAAAAGATTATTTGTTTTTTTTCTGTAAGAATGTAGTATCTTTGAAAGTATTCTAACACTGTTATTTTATGGAAATGAATTTCTTTAGAATAATGTGAGATTGAAATACAGAATCAATTGCTTCAGAATGCTGGGTGTGGCCATTGTGATGAATATCTGAGCAGTTGAAATGATAGCCCTCCAGAGGGTGATCTCAATTAGAATTGTGACTAAGCCTAATAGGATGTGTACTTACAGTATACTGTGTATACTATATACTGTGCCAAGGTAGTTCCAGTTCTGAATGCACAGAATTGCAACTGTCAATCACAGTTCACAATGATAACTACTGAAAGTCAGACTTAATGCACTTTGCCTTAAAGAGCTTCCCCTTCATAATACTTTATATACTGTACTGTATGTACATTAGGGATTTCCTCTATCAGCTTGAAATTCAAGACAGCATACTCTGTCACTAAGATGATACAAAACTTCCTCATGATTGTGTTACCTTTAATTATCCTTATCCTAGTTTTCCAGCTTTACGCGACACTCTAAGCTAACCAGATATGCATGGTTCACCACACAGGCTAAAAGTGCAGCTGGTGAATTTCTAGTTCAGAGTGTCATATAAACATAGATGCTAAATATTTCTATGTATTCATGATTAACTTGGTGACGGATTCTGTGAGTTGACTTTCCCCATCTTGTAACAGTTCCTTGGAATTTCTCATTCATCATGAATTTTCTGTATATCCCAAAGAAGATGTAGAGGGAATAGGGAATGGCCTTGAAGGACAGGAGGAAGAGTTGCTACCAAGGCAACAACCAGTTATGCAGGGATTGAGCCCAGGCCAAGAAAATAACTTGAGAACATATCTCAGAGAAGCACCTCCCTACTTCACATAGGAAGATAAAGTGAGGGAGAGGGGAAACACATTCAGGCTTGCAAGATTCTGGTACTATAGCTGTTACAATATAAGTAGTCCTGATCTACATGGCATTGGTTTCTTAATCATTGGTTTTTTGTAGGTCTGACATAAGATAGAAAGAATACCACATTGATCTGACGGTTCAAAACTGTGAACTCATACATCATTCCAGATGTATAAATATGAAAGTTTAGTTCACCCAGACTACTGGAACACCATTATGGTTTTCTTTTTATTATTATTATTATTTTTGTGCCCAAGTCAGTTTGTTACTCCTGTAGACTGCCTGGAGTAGTCACTGCAGTTTTCTTGGCAAGTTTGTTTGGAAGTGGTTCGCTATTACCTCCTTCCTAAGGCTCAGAGAGAGGGGCTAGCCCAAAGTCACCCAGATAGCTTCATGCATAAGGTAGAACTAGAACTCACAGTCTCTTGGTTTCTAGCCTGGCTATACCAAACTGGCTCCCCCTATTATTACCAGTATAGAAAAGGAGATGATAGAGAACATGCCTCTGTTATGGAAAAGAAAAAAAATAGAGAGAAGGAGATAGCCAATAAATCAACTTCTGTCACAACAAACAGATAGTGTAAAGCCTGCAAGTAGAAATCAGAAGTTGATTTATTGGCTTATCATATACATCCAGGTATATTTCTTTAAAATTTGCATTTTCTCAATGATTCCCACTTTTGCTCTCAGTTCAAATGCCTTACATAATGTATGTACTTTATGTATGTCCCCTATCAGCTTCAAATTCAAGACAGCATACTCTATCACTATAATACAAGACTCTTACTCATGGGCCCTAGGAACATTCACCAATCATAACACATCAAAGAAAGCTTAGCCCACAGAGCTGAGACGAAAAGGAAGGAAAAAGAGGAAACATGAATATTTCAGTATTGCCACCTTGGTGGTGCCTATATCTGGAGCACTACACAATCTCTATGGTTGCCTTTCCAGTCCACTAATCTGATAAGATAAATGAATAAAGCTTGCATCTCCTCATTACTTCATTCATTCATCTACCATCTCCTATTTTCACATGCACACATCATGCAAGCTTTCAAGGTCCAAAAATATTCTCTCAGGACTTACATCTAACATCTACATCTAACTTTTAAATTGACAACTCAGACAGTTTTCTTGGCATATCTAGGATACTGACTAAATTATCACCATATGACTGGACAGCTTAAAAGCTTCATTCGCCTGGATGCAGTTTTCTTACACTCTGATTTTTTTTCCAAGTTGACATTCCCCATGTGTTCAAAACAATCTCCATCAGATGTATTTTTAATGGAAGTTCAACTCTTTATACTGTACATATGGACAATTTTGATGTCTATATGTGCTTGCTGAACAAGTTTGTTTGCATCCGAGTTCTTATTTGGCACATCTACAGTATAAAATTACTTATATACTATTGCATTGCCAGTTTCCTGGAGAGGAAGCCTGTAAATTACTGAAATTACTATTAATATTGAAACAGTGATTTGAAATAATTTAATCTGTGATAAATAGCAAACTTCTCTCTATTAGATTCTTGTAGTAAAGAGCATAAAAATGAAAAGTATCTCTATATTTAAAAGAAATGCCACTGGTGTGTATAATTAAAGAACAGAAATGTATTTTGATTTATCAAAGCCATCTTATAATACTTATCGTTCAACTTGCACAGACCATTTAGCTTATACTACTTCAAAAAGGCAAGACATAAACTATGTATGGAGAAAAAAATAAATTAAGGCAATAAAACAGAACTGGACAATTCTTTTTAAAGAAATTATATGCTTAAATATAAGCATGAAGTACTGTTTAGCACAATAAGCACTGTACTGAAAGTTCCAAATAATTATTTAGTTGTTTATAAGCTAGTAAAGCAATTTTTAGGCAGGGAACATATGTGCTTACTATAAAATATAATCAGGTTTCATTATATATCTGCTCCAAAAGATGTTACTCTTGCCTAATGAGATATAATTACCATGTCACACCATCAGTAAAATCACATTCCAGGCATATCCACACTGTACCCTTAACCTGTTCCTTCCCATGATGATAGGAGCTGGACTCTAAAGTGGCTTAAGAAACATCTTAAGTGGCTTAAGAAAACATCTTAAGCCCAGACTGAGATGCTTGAGGTTTCATAGTATTCTACATAAATAAATAATCAGTAGACATGTTGCTATGCCCACATTTTAACGGAATATAAATCCTAAATATTTCATCTTAAAAATGAATAATTTTTGGAACAATTTATCTCCACTAGTATAGGGTTTTTCTTTTTTCAAGAAATTGGAGAATGGTTTTCAGTGGTATTCATTTTATGGTAATTTTACTATTATTGTCACAGATTGAACTCAGGACTTTCTGCACTCTAAGCCTGTAATGTTTGTGATGAACTGGATTCCTTTATATGAATGGACCCCTCACATGCTAATAAAGTCAGCATGGTGATGTAATTAAGTCCTCATTATTATACTTATTTAGAAGCTCAAGCTATGTAGTATTCATTCAGTCCTGAATAAGGTCCCCATATGTAGTTAGGACACCATTGAAAGGACCCTAAACCATCTATTTTACACAAGATGGAAGATACAGCAAGAGCATAAAGTATTTTATACTATTATAGAGACCTCCACAGTTTTGTACCCTGCATGAAATAGCCATGACAAGCCTCCTCTTCCTATCACATTTTTCTAGGCTTGACCTGAAGTATTGTCAGGTTAAAAAGTTTGTAGACTAATAGAAACCAGAGAAATCAAAATGAATACCAGTATAATCCTCAACAAATCTATAAAATCACCACTTTCCAAATGTAAATGTTTTGTTATGAGTCCCTGAAAATATCCTTCTTATTTAGACAAGCTGCTTCTAAGTCATTATTGATATACTTGTCAGAGATATCCCTCTCCTCTCCTTTCCTTCAAGAGCTCAAGATAGCATCTCCCTCCAAACAAGAATAATAACCAATGAATTAGATTGGACTAAGAGATAGTGAAGTTTTCCAGATGAAATATAATGAGATGGGACCCCTGTTGGTCACATGAGATTGCAAATCAGTGTCTTACAATTGCAAGCAATTTCTGTACATCTCAGCACCAGTATCTTTATATGTTCAAAGCCAGCAATGTATCACTGCCTTGTCTTTTAAACAACTGTATATGCTCTTATCATGCTTCACTCCTGAGGTCCCATCCCAACAGTATGCTCATGTGACTAGATAAAGAAGTTCAAATGCGGGATGCCAGCTCATCAGCATCATTAGAGATATGCCACTAAATGAGCACAAAAGCATAAAGAAACCCCACCAATTTATGTTTTTGTTTTATTTTCGTGAGGAGAGAGGATGGATGTGTGTTTAGGCTTAGACTGAAAGAAACAGGATAAACTGCTCAGTTATTGGCTCACCAGCAAATACTGATCAGCTGGCAGACGTTTATGCTTAGCTATTGGCCAGAAAGACAATCACTGATTGGCTGGTAGATATCTGTAAGCTCTAGACTGGCTAACATCTAAATATCCCTATGTTTGCAGCATCCTGTCTGAATACATATGTAAACAGTCAAAATTGCCTGGCTCAATCCCAAAGCATTTTAAAATGGATGCAAAAGCATTGAGAGATGAGAAAAATGGCACCTGGAAGAGCCAGTTACCATGGACAAAGATGAACTTGGTTGAATCTCCACAGTTGTAGCAGAACAGCATCACTGCTACGCTTTGCTGGCACTTACTATGTGTCCACTAAAAAAGAGGAAAATACTTACAAAAATATTTGTTTTTAAATCTCACTCTTGGATTATCATCAGCTTTTTTTTCGCCATATGATTTGTTGCACTTACAATAAGAAAAAGGGAGCCTTCAAAGTATACTGGGTATATGCATTACAGTTCTCACGCCATATATGGAAGTGCTTAGGGAATCAAAATAATATCTGAAGACTTTAATATCTTACCAACATCACTTGTTTTTTGTTTCACACACAAATGACTTTTAAAGCAAAACTTCTCCATGGGGCTTCCCATCTGGGAAGCCCCCTGAGAAACATATCCTGTCCTATAGGCTGTTAGTTTGGAGGATATCACAACTGAGCTGGTGATTATGACCTCCATCTTATGGAGACAGAAATTGCTAACATCTGTCTGACTTGTAAGTATTGATAGCCTGTTTAGAAGCTTATCTTAGCCAGAAACTTTTAGCTGTTTTCTTTTCAGACTGTACTTTGAAGGGATTCTAATATTGTGGGCTGTCAAATTGCAAAAATCAGTCCCTTTCTTCCTTTTCACCATCAGACTAGAAACATTGTTAAACATAAAAATAATAAAATAAATCTACAGATAATATATTGGGGTGTTTTGTAAAGCACTAAAATACTCTGTCTTTTTTCAAGTTTATCAAGATTTGCAATGCTTCTCCACACTTCTTCCTGTTTAATACTTAGAACAAATATTCTCAATATGAATCAGATCAACTGCCAACTACAAGGCCCATGTACCAGGCAAGAAATGACATTTTTTCATCAGAGGTGGGGCAGCCCCAACCCATTTTTTGTAATACCATAAAATTAAGACTCCTAAAGTTGAGCTGAACTCCTGGTGACTACATGGACACATCCGTGTAGTTTTATTGGCAATAATACAGGAGTGGTTTGCTGTTGCTTTCTTCCAGGAAATTTCTGTGGTTTCCCATACTAGTTTATAGTCCTGGTATTTCCTGGTGTGGTCTGCCATCCATCCAAGTATTAACTAGCTCTAAACCTGCTTAAATGTGTTGAGATCAGTCAAAATCAGTTACAGACTGCAACACAATATCCTTGGCCTCAGAAGTAATGTTAAATTTCAGTAGCAAATGGCTAAAAAGATAGGGGGAGATGGTCATGAGATTTCCTGCTGGGTTTTTTTTTTTTTTTTGGTATCAAATAACTTAATATAGCTGCAAACTTTTATTTTATCTCAGCACACCTGTGGAACTTAAAAGAAAACGAGAAGACAACAGGGTGAATGAGGCTTACTGCCATTTATTGACACATGTCAAAGATTAGACCATGCCAAAGGGAGTGTTCAGCTGTGAAATGCACTCATAAATAAATAAATTAATAACTAAGGCAAACAACAGGAGGAGGAGAAAAGTCAAGGAAAAAATAATTTCAAAAATAACACTCTTCCTGGGTTTCAAACCTGTAATATCTGGGTTTGTTTTCTTGATGGGTTATAACTGGTTTATAAAACAAAACTATCTTTTAGACTGTGCTGGTCTAAAAGATACTAGAGTTAATGCTAAGCATTAGTTTAACCGAAGGGTTACTCCTTCCTCTACAAAGGAGCCAATGAACTGCTGAGATTAGCCTGCAGCATTGTAGTCCAAACAGAAGGGAGCAAGCCAACATAGAAGCCAACATAGAAGGGAAAAGTCTTCTTTTGAAATGGAGGCAGGAAATATGCATGGAGGTTGCTTTCAGGGTGAGTGGAGGGTTAATAGAGGTCCATGTTCATTTCTGGCCTCCAGAAATAGCTGCCAGCCGGTTCTGAGAGTGGGGCAAGGGGCAAGTCCGTAACATTTTTGATAGGCTTCTGTTTTCCTCTGATTCCTTAGCTTCTCAGCACTTTTGTTTAAAAGAAAAATGCTCACCTTTCTGCACAAGGAAGAAGCATTTCTATCACTTCAGCCAACCTCAGCTGCAGGACAAAGTACCCTCTTCTAGCTTCGCTTTTGGATAGGCTGAAATTCCTGCTTGCCAGCTCTGTCAGCGTAAGCAGATGGAGCCTTTCACAAGGGACAGAGGAAGTGAGCAGCATACTATTTCCTCCTTCACATTGTGCACACCTATCCTTCACCAGAGCTAGGATGCCTTCCATGTTTGCGCTGAGGAGAGAGTACCTCTTAGTACTTCATCACTGCCTCAACTTCTTTTATCCAGGTACATAGCACCTTTTCAACAAACACCTACCCATTACCCTCTGCTCTTTTTCCAAAATAATTAACTTATTCTTGGGAAAGAGAGCCGTTTTTCCTTTATTTGAACTTTTCCCATGCTATTTCAAATACTAGGACTGTCTGAAAGAAAAGCAAGCTGGAAGGAAGGGGGCACATCCTTAAAATGTAATTTGCTGATAATGCAAGGGCTTTACTGCAGCAGATTTGTAAAGCAAGATCTCAATCTGGAAAAAGATGCAGGATGAAAGATTACAAATACTTGTTCAAGTGCAGACTTACTTAAAGAACTGGGGAATAGATGTCCACTACTTATTCTTTAGGCCAGTACTAGTTATGTGGAAGCCATGCATTGCATTCACAACTTAGCTTGGAGTTAGAAGAGCTGTGTATGAGTATATGTCATTATAGCAAAAGCACATAGACCAGAAAAATCCCCAATTAATGTATGAATAACAGCAAGGTATTTGTGGCAACATAAAAATTTATTACGGTTTAAACATTTATGGATTATAATGAGTGCTCCTCATCCAGAGAAGATCTTGTGCTTGAAATGTAATGGACTACAGTTCACAGCAGCCAGAAGTAGACTTTGAGGCCCCACAGCACCCAAATTACAAAAACATTCCAATTTATTTCTAGGCACTTGGTCAATCATACAGCTGAACCAACAGTCAGAGCCCACACATTGTGGATACTCATTAGGATTCAAAATATCCTCATTGAGGAACATATTTTTTACCAATCTACAGGGTTAGCATAACGTTTTTTAATATAGCAGTGACATCAGGACTGGAAAATCTCACACTTCAATATGCTAAAAAAATACAGCATCTGGAGCATGACAATTGAGGCACTGCTTGAAAAACCGGATCTGTCATAAATTTTGGAGATGACATGTCCAGAAGAAGCTGAAGCCAGAATAACCTGGATGAAAAAGGATAGGCTATTGAAGTCTGCAATAATTCTGAGGTTGAACTTGACAAATTATAACATGATTCTAAATTGTGCTTCAGGAAAGGAGATCTGGAATCAGCTAAGACAGACAGATGGACATTCAGGAATAATACATTAATGTTGAGAGAACTCATAAATCTGACATTATCACAGAATGGAAGTGTAATGGAAGAAGTGTCAGAAGGCACTAAAACAAAACACTGTGAACTTTTTTGATGATTTAATCAAGGAACTGTTATTAAAATCATTACCAGAAAATTATCTGTCTATGTATTTATCTTTATAAAATATAGTCAAGTTAATCAAACTTCATGATAAAATTTCTCTTGAGAATGTAATTGCCAAAATGCAGGCATACCAATGTGATTTGAACCAAATAACTGAATGGAATTCTCTAAACAAGATAAAAGAGAGCAATGTCATTACTGTAATAAAAAAGAACATATTGAAGAAGAATGCAGGCTTTACAAGGATAAGGCCCATGCCACAGAAAAAGATAATGAGATCGAATATCCTAATACAAAAATCAAGACTGCACAGAGATATGCTAAAACAACAAAATGCAGGTTAAAAACAACAACAGTATGTGTGTTAGCAAATAAATGCTTACTTGATTTTGAAAGCCAAAACAGACTGTTGGGGGATAGTGGTGCACCAAGGCAATATATCTGCAACAAAGATCTGCTTATAAGTCTTGATGAACATTATGCAGGAAAACTTAATTTAGCAAATGGATGTAGGTGGAAAAGGCAGTATTAAATGCCTGCTAAATGTGAAAGAATTGAAGTGCTTCTGAGCATAGTATGAGTTTTAAGTATACCAGCCATTATTTAGCAACCAAGCAAGCATGTAGCATAATTTCAACTCTGTAATAGAGGATAGGTTTTAAGAGGAAATCGGTCAGACAGTTAGAATTAGTGGAAAGTTTTGGCTTCACATTTGAAGGTGCAGCACAATGTGTTTATTTTTGTTTTGGGGCTTCTTTGTAACCATTAATGTTTTTACACATCTGTAGTTCGTTGTTGCTTGATAACAAATATAGCCTGTTTTCTTTGTTTTGGGATCTTGCCCTGGGGACATCACCTAATGGATCCTTGATAAAGCATTTGGAGTTTGAACTACCTGGTGTCCTGACTGAGTAGACAAAATAAGCCTTGCCACTGGTGAGGTGGTTGAGAAAGGAGAAGGGTTGTAAGCTCTCTTACAGGTTTTTATCCATAAAGCATAATTAAACAGGCATATAATATTTCAAGAAGTACATTATGTACCTGAATTGGCTGCAAATTACGTAAGTATGTGTTATCTTACGCAACATAGATACAAACTTGTGCTTAAAAATGGATCTTGTACTGTTAGAAAAGACCATCAGGTAATGTTGAAAGGAAAGCACAGGGAAGCTAATTTACTGGAATTTAGACAAGACAAGCAGAATAGCAGCATGCATGCATAAAAACTATCCTGCAAAATGGCATAGAACATTTGGCCACAGTCATGAGTCTGTTGTTAAGAAATTAGAGGATGGGGACTTAGCTTGTTTCTTGTCCTTGCAAGAAATAAAGGGAAAAAGGAATAATTTTCCCAAGTTTTAATGCAAAGCCAACCAGCTGTTGGAACTTATTTTTTCAGACAATTGTGGTCCCAAGCCAATCAAAACAAAGGACAGAAAAAACCACTTTGTAACATTCATAAACTGTCACTCAAAGTATACTTATATCTATTTCTTAACCCGTAAAGGGAAGAATGTGAGAAATTCAAACTGAACTGTGCTTAAATAGAAAACAAATTCAACAGAAAAATTAAGTGATTAAATTCTGATAATGGTGAGAATATTGTAATCAGGAATTTCAAAAAGATCTGAATAATAAAGGTGTAAAATAAGAAAAAAAAGTTAAAGCCCTGAACAAAAAGAATCAAAGCCTGCTAAGCCTGATGCGGTGTCTGTTGGTTGATGCAGCATTACTAGATGATTTGTGGGGAGGAGCCAGACACATCAAAACCCAGCTACTTAACTGCAAAACCGTTGACCAACAAAAGGTACAGATAAGCTCCATGCGCATTATGGAAAGAGCAAGCCCAATCTATCACACCTAAATGTATTTGGATGAAAGGCTTATGCATATATTGCTAAAGGAAAAAAGGAGTAAGTTAAATTGCCAAAGTAAGAATAATTCTGGGCTATCAGATAGAAACAAAAGGCTACAGGATTTTGGATTTAATAACTGGAAAGGTAAACAGATTCAATGTTGCTCATTTCAGTGAAGAAGAATGGATAACTCTAGATGAGCTGCCATATTTATATACAAGTGCAAACCAGCCTCTCTCTCAGCCCTAAGAAAAAGGCAATGGCAAACCATTTCTGAAATCTTGCCAAGAAAACTGCAGAAACTAGTCCAGGTAGTTATCAAGAGTCAAAAACTGACTCGAAGGCATATGCATGCAAGCCAGCCTAGTTTTACACTAGTTTTACATCTGCGTAGGAAGCTCATGAAGAGAAACAACAAAATACTAATAATAATATGACATCATACAGTCAGAAGGAGGAATCTGAAATAGCATCAGATTCAGAAGAGGCTGCTGACATATTCAGAATCAGATCCCAAATTAGAATTACAAAGATCTCAGAAAACTAATAAAGGAATCCCACCTATGAGAATGTGCTGCATAGTTAAAGCAAAAGATGCTCCTGATCCCAATTCATGGGAAGAAGTACAGGGACTGTTGGCAGCTGAGGCACAGAAATGGAGGAAAACTGCATGAGAAGAAATTGAATCCTTGCACAAAGACAGAACATGGATTCTAACAGAATGACCAAAGGCAAGAAATCATAAGCAGTAAATGAGTTTTCAAAACAAAGCACATTACTCAGGGAAATGTACAATGCCATAAAGCAAGGAGAGTAGCAAATGGCTACCCATAAAAATACAGTGAGGATCATGACAGTTTTTGCACTAGCAAAATTTGTAAGCATCAGAATTCAACTAAGTGTAGCAGCATTTTAAAACCTGCATGTGCAGCACTTAAATATTTAGACAGCCTTCTTGCATCATGATTCAAAAGAGGAGATTTACATTTGCCAACCACCAGATTTTTAAGAGCCAGGAAAGAAAAACTAGTGTGTAAATTGCAAAAATCCATATATGGAGTAAAGCAAGCAGTTAAAGCGTGGTCTGATAAATTAAACCAAATGTTGCAAAGCACAGGCTTTGAACAGGGAAATCCTGATCCATGCTTATATAAGACACATGTATGGAAGGCAAAGGTACATCCTCTGTTACACTGATGATCTAACTATATGTGCAGAGGACAAGAGAGAAGCTTGGAAATAGCGAACAGTTTAAACCAGTGTTTCTCAACACTGGCAACTTTAAGATGTGTGGACTTCATAGAATCATAGAATCATAGGGTTGGAAGGGACCTTGGAGCTTAGCTGGCTGGGGAATTCTGGGAGTTGAAGTCCACACATCTTAAAGTTGCCAGTGTTGAGAAACACTGGTTTAAATAAAGAAGTAGAAGTAAACATTGTGGAAATAATAGCCTCTATCTTGGAACTGAAATAAAAAAGGACAACAGTGCACAGTACTTGCTCAGTCAAAAACAAAAGATAATAGACCTACTATTAAACAGCTATTAGCGTTAAGTTTATCAGGTTCATTTGAATCTCAAAGATTTGAAAATAATCTTTACTGAAACATTAACATTTGAGAGACAAAAGTCTGGCACTAGTCTACAGACTAAAGGACACTCTTTGAATGTTACCTTCCATATCTTGCAACCATTGCCAGAGACTCTGACCTTACAGTCCTCTGGATCTCAAAGAGAATGAGAGCAGCCAAGGTCAGGGACTTTTCAGGAATAGCCTCTGGATTTCTACAACACTTTCCAAATGAATTCCTTCAGGAATTGCATTCCTCTCATGTTTTAAACAGCAAGTGATGGCATTTCAGTTTCAAATGTTTTCCCAGACTGATTTGTCCGTAGCAGGTTACTGGCTATGTTTTTAAATATTTTTGTTTGTTAAACAAATTTATATGTCCGCCCATCTAACCAATAGAATTCTGGGCAGCAAACAAAAGATAAAATATAATCAAAATCAATTAAAAAGCCAAGTTAAGGGCCGTGTGAAAAAAAGGTCTTCTTACCAACATGGCTAACACACATATGCCAGAGCTCCATTAACATCTTGGCCCCAGTGCCTGGGAGAAAAGCCAGGACTTTGGGGCCTTCCAGAAGGCCAACACGGTTGGGGGCATCCAAATCTTAGGCTGTTCTGTAAGTAAGGCACCATGACAGAGAAGGCACACTTCCTAGCAACCATCAGATGACGCTGCTTTACTGAGGGGATCCAGAGCATGCCCACTGTGTCAGATATGGTGAGACTGACAGAAACCATCAGGGATAGGTAGTAACCTGGAACCATATCATGCAAGGTTTAGAGGTGATAACAAGCACTTTGAATGAATCATGTAGCAATGATATTACATGGGAATACTGTGGTATGCCCAATATTGCATGTACTACTGCATTCTGGACCAGCTAAAACTTCAGAATGCTGTTCAAGGGCAACCCACATAGAGCATTTTGCAATAGTTCAGTTAGGAAGTGACTAGGGCATGAGTGACTATGAGCAGTGCCTCCCAATATAGGAACTGGTGCAACTGGTGCACAAGATGGCACTTGTGTGAAGGCCTTCCTGGACATGGGTGGTCCCTGCTCCTCAAGTAGGAGCTGCAAGTCCAAAAAGACCACCAGATTGTGCTCCCACTTGGCCTGAGTTAACAATAGAAGATCACTAGATACAGAGGCTCTAAACCCACAGCTACTCAGTTTTGTCAGGGTTGAGCCAAAGTCTATCCGACAGACTAATTGTCACAAGAGCCTTGCAAGGGTTCCTACAATCAATCCTTACCTAGGAGAGATCAAGTCACCTGAAATAGGGTCACTGGGGAGGCTATCCATGAATGCAATAAGGGCAGAGAAATAAGTACATTTTGTGGCCCTTATTGCCACAAGATGACCTGCCCTTCAGGCAGTCACTCATGCCTTGGTTACCTCATAGCTCAGCTACTGCAAAGCACTCTACCTGGGGCTGTCCCTGAAGACCACCTGGAAGCTTCAGTTGGTCTAAAATGCAGCAGCGTGGGCAGTGGTGGCAGTGCCTCAGTATGCCCATGTTACACCTCTGATTTGTGAGTTGCACTGGTTGCCAGTTTGCTTCTGGGTGTGATTCAAGGTGCTGGTCAATATCTTTAAAGACTACATGGCACAGGCCTGGTTACTGAGGGACTGACTGTCTCCCATAGTATTTTTCTAGCTGCTTCAATCTGGCAGGGTTGGTGTTCAAAATGGATCCATCCCCCTCCCATGCCACTTTCTGGTGTGTTTGATTGGACACGTCTGCTGGAAGTCACTGCCTTCTTGCATGTTTCGTATTTCTAACTCTGGACATTAAATGATCATTGAGTCATTTTCCCTCTTTGCTTGCATAATAAATTATGATTATTTTATATGGATTCACTATGTTCTAATCTCTTAATATCAGTGAAAATCAGCAACTGCTAGTAACATAAACACAGAACCAATAATCTATCTGAAGACAATTTAACTTTTGTTTTTTGTTGTTTATTCGTTCAGTCGCTTCCGACTCTTCGTGACTTCATGGACCAGCCCACGCCAGAGCTTCCTGTCGGTCGTCAACACCCCCAGCTCCCCCAGGGACAAGTCTTCACCTCTAGAATATCATCCATCCACCTTGCCCTTGGTCGGCCCCTCTTCCTTTTGCCCTCCACTCTCCCTAATATCAGCAACTTCTCCAGGGTGTCCTGTCTTCTCATTTATGTGGCCAAAGTATTTCAGTTTTGCCTTGAATATCATTCCCTCAAGTGAGCAGTCTGGCTTTATTTCCTGGAAGATGGACTGGTTTGATCTTCTTGCAGTCCAAGGCACTCTCAGAATTTTCCTCCAACACCACAGTTCAAAAGCATAATTTAACTTTTATTTTCCATCATTTTATGCTGTGATATGAGACTTCAGTGCCATTGCACAGACCATGCTGCTTCTGGAACATTTCACTCATAGAATATATCAGAATATAATATTTCCATCAATAAAAAAAGTAATTTTGAAATAAAGTTTAAAAACCTTCCTTCCAAGGTAGCATATACAGTAATGTTTCAGTATGATGTTCTTGAAAAGAAACCTCTTGCCAAGATGTTTGTTTACCTTTATATTTATTAATATAATTTGTTTAATATTCTAGCAGAGTTTATGGTATAGTATCATTGAATGAAATCACCACTGAGTTTTGTAGGGGAGAGATATTGGGAAAATCATCTGAGTCACAATTCAATCAAACATCTTTGATCTTATATATGCCCCCAATTCAGTGCTTTGAATTTACAGTAACCTTTCCACAAATTGAAGGACATTTTCAATTTCTAAGAGGACTGGTGATTTATTGAGGATTCCACTGATTGTTAGTGACTAATAGAAGGAAGAACCGGTGTGGGAATTTCTCATTTCATCCTATACCATCCCCAAAATTATTCCTCATGGTTCTTCACCCTTCCAGAGATTTTCTTCCTGTCCTTTTTAAAAGCCAAAGATGCTATGGCTTGACTTGAATCATGGCAATCCTGATTCCATCCAAATCACTTTTTGTACTACTGGGAGTTCTGATGCATCTACAACTCCCATCACTGCCAGGTTTTCCTGTTCTTTTCAATACTGCCATCTATTCTAACTTCACATTTTCTTTTTGCATGCAGAGACCTACTTCTGGCATGTAGAGAATGAAGAAACCTATACCCACATGCCAGGGCATTCACTACAGATTGAAATAAGCACAATAAATATGAAGCACATGATTTGAGTGTTGCAGACACCACAGTCAGTCACTTGATTTAATAGGTCCGGCTGTCAGTATAGCCTACACCCAAGTAGTTACATTCACAGATGGTCTTTATAAATAAGTGTTTTGTTTCTCCATTAAAACAATGTTTTGAGAATGTTAACTTGACATTCGGCACTAGTGATGGCCTTTGCAACTTTCAAACATTTTTCAGAGTATGAGCCACAATGAATCAAAAGTGAGCTAAACCAGATGGAGTTGAGTACTACAGTGCCTCATTCTTTGCCCATCCATGATATTTCATTTCATTTGAGAGTGAAAAGCCAAATTGGAAAGTCTGGAATATTTGTTTTTACATGGTCACCAAACATCTGGATTGAATTTTTAAAGAAAAAAAGTAGTTACATTCAACAGGATTTGTCTTCTCCAAAGAGTTTGATTTAGTATTTTAGAGTACAGGGAGAAATATGAAATTAAAACCAGAAAGTACTATGCTTTCAGTGATTTCAAAAACATAAGCCTCATTTTGATGATAAAAAGGTGAAAAATCCAAGAGGAAATCTCAATTTAAGGGACTTTCTCAGTAGGACTATTTCACATAAGTATATTTTGATGCATCAATTTACACATAAACATGCACATGTGCATACACCACAGAATATTTGCCAACAATATTCAGTGTCAAATATTAGTTTCAAGAACTGTTTAATAGACAGATCATTTATGAAATCATTCTAATTGTTTTTGATAGTCACAGTTTCTGTCATTTGCAGGGCAAACTGACAAATTATCAATGGCGTATTTGTGCTACTGTTGGCTTTTGCTGGCAGGCAAAATAAGGGATCAACATACTTGAATGAAGATATGTATAGAATCTTGTTTTTGCCATCTGCTTGTTTATATGACAGCTGTATAAATTACACTGTTTTCCAATGTAGATATTCCAATGGTTTTTAGCAAAAAAAGTGCCATGCTTGTGGGAGATTGTGCTGATTGCGTTTACATGGAGTTTCTCATTATGTAAACAATTTAGTTTTCTTCTGTTAATAGCCTAAAAACTGGCTAAGGGAAAGGGTTACTTTTCAGTAGTGCCTTGTTTTGAGTGTGGGATGATTCATTAAAAAATGCAAAGACATTTTAGAATTAAAATAAGAGAGAAATGAATGCCTTTAGAAAAAAATCCATCAGTTATAAAATTAGATAGTTTCTAGATCGTTGATGCATTATTTCAATTACAGCGGCTCAGTTTAGTAAGTTTGTTACTACTACAGGTGTCTAACAAATTCTTATTGCAATGAGTTGCTTGCAGATTAATTAATGCATTTTCCAGCTGTGCTATTGTGCTTGACAAGTAAAAGGAACATGATCTGTACATAGAATCTGCTCTACTGAAACATGCACACATACATAGCAATTAGTTCCATTTAAGATTGTTCATCCTTGAGAATATATTAAAGCCAACTTCATCCATATTTAAATTAAAGTATTTTTGGTAGGTATAAGGAAGAGCTCATTTAAAAATGAACTTTTGAATAAATCACATATTCTGTTACTTTTGTAATCCAATTTTAAAATATTCAAGACCAGGACTCCTTTCCTCAAGACTTGAGTCAGAAATATTTCTGTAGAAATTAGAATCTTGGACTAAATAAACTTACAGTCCTTAGATGAGTAGAAATTAGTACTACTTTGGAGAGATATCAAGCACTTATCTATAGTTAAGTCTGTATGTGTACAGTGTACACAGTGTACACAGCAACATCAGGAAAAAGGAGTATGAGAAGCTGGAGAAGTACCAGGGCCTGAAGGAAGAACTAGAGAGGATGTGCAAAGTGAAGGCCAAAGGGGTCCCAGTGGTGGTAGGGGCACTTGGGGCTGTGACTCCTAAGCTGGGAGAGTGGCTCCAACAGATCCCAGGAACAACATTGGAGCTCTCTGTCCAGAAGAGTGCAGTGCTAGGAACAGCTAAGATACTGGGCAGAACCCTCAAACTCCCAGGCCTCTCGTAGAGGACCCGAGGTTGAGGAAGACACATACCACCCATAGGGGTGAGGAGGGAGGGAGGGAGGGAGGGAGGGAGAGAGAGAGAGAGAGAGAGAGAGAGATGATATAGGAGAAAAATATTATGGCAAGGAGTAGAAGCTCCTTTTATGCCTATGTCAGTCCAGGTATTGATGCTGAGTCTTTTTGCTACTGTCATAATCAATAACAATTGATTCCTCTTCCACTTACTTGACAGTCCTTTAGGGACCTTAATCAGTGGATTTTCACAATATGCAGCACCACCACATGGTCTCTACTCTATCTTCCTTCTGTTTTATTTATTTAAAATATTTATGTGGCCACCCATCTTAAACCAAAGATAACTCTAATTGTAAATTGGTGTCCAGCCATTTCTGAGTCCACCTTTAATTTGTGTGTTTGTGCTCTACCTGCTTTATTTTTTTTAAAGAAGGCACAAGATAGCATGTTTCAAATGTGACTAAAGAACTTTCCTAAATTTAAAGGGAGTCAGCAAACCCCAGTGCGTACAACACAGAGAACTATACTGCATAGCCTAAATCAGTGTTTCTCAACCTCAGCAACTTTGAGATGCATGGACTTCAACTCCCAGAATTCCCCAGCCAGCATGCTGGTTGGGGAATTCTGGGAGTTGAAATCCATGCATCTCAAAGTTGCTGGGGCTGAGAAACCCTGGCCTAAATCAAGGAAGGAAAAGCCTTCTTTCCCAGTGGCTATTTTTTTTACAAGGATATTTGACTTCATAGTTCACCTCAAAGTTCTTCACTTCTAAGCAGCTTTTTTCATTTCCCTACAGGTATTCAGAATATTTTTCTCTAGGAGTGAAAGGACCATTGAGGATGGGGAGAGGATTTTGATTTGTAAAAATGGCTAGAAGTAAAAGATCAAGCAAATGTTTCCTCTCTCCTGTCTGAACTAATTCTCTTTTTCAGAATGGAATATATCAAAAGCTACCTTTCATGTTTTAAAATCAGAGAGAAAGGAACAGTTGTAAATCTGCATGCTGGCTTCTCCAGGTTTACATGAGCTTTTCTATGCCCAAACCAGCACCCTACAGATCATATAGAAGCTCCTCCTCTGATATCCAAGTCCGTGGGCAAAATCCAAAACTTTCATAATATAAAATCCTGACATCTATACAGCACATTCCACAACGAGACATCTGCCCATGTAGTTTCAACCTTCATCCTAGGTGTTTCTTGAGGCTTCAAAATCTTTCAGAAATATCTATTGATTCACAGTATTTTGAATATGGAAAGGCTACAGGAGACTGATTTTTTAAAAAAATCAAATCCTGCATTAAAATGCAAGACTAGAGGGCCATTGAACATTGAGATCTTTGCATGTTAGAATGAATTCACTCACTTGTTGCTTCAAGGGGCTGTGCTGAAACACACCATATGAGCAGTACATTACAAAATTCTCATCTGTCCTGTGGCCTTGCTGATTAGAATTAAAACAGGAATACAATAGGGAACATAACTCCTTATTTCATAAACTCCACCAATATAGCTAAAGGGAACATAAAATGTGTGTGTTCAAAGGGAGGCAGGTTTCTTCCATAGTTTAATTACTGCAAATCTTGCCTAAGAATATGCTGTTTAGATAGCCAAGTATTAGTTGCCAGAATTTGAACTACAAGCAAGTAAATTTGGATGCTAATATTCCTCCTTTCTATTAACACATGGAATTCAGAAAGCCTGGTGGCAACAGTCTGGATTGCCATATGGTTGGCATTTCAAAACCAAATGACCTTATATTCTTCTTTGCATCATTCTTTGCTAATCTATAGCATGCCTATACATTAGGTTTGCCGTGTTTTCAAATGGCCTAACTGAAGTTTGATTTATACTTCTCAATTCTTTTAAAAATATTTTCACTGCTTATAATAAAAGTAATAAAAAAGAAACATAAACTAAAAGAGGAGGGAAAAGAAAAAAAAACGTGTACATAATTCAGTTTTTAACAGCAGATTAACTCTTAATCACACAGAAAAATATTGGTCAGACTTTCCTCTATTTTTGCTTGTTTATAAGACTAATATGGCTCCCCATTTATTTACAATAACCCTAAGTGGGCACAGCAACAGACAAGTCCATTAGTTGAGAATGAACATATTTCATCAATTCAGTATTTAAAATCAGATGTTACAGACTCTTCATCAAGTAAAACATTTCTTTGCTACAGCCCATATGCAGCTGGAAGGGAGACAAGCCCAAGAATAGCCACGTAACGTACACAAAAGCAGTTGTATGTCCTTCACCTATATTTTGAACAGTTTCAGTCCTTTCTTCTGGTATCCAAGATTCTTTCAATAAACCAAGTCAACTGTAAATCTAATTATGCTAATTTTATTAAAGGGATTAAATTTAATCTAAAGTTAGCCATAATTTTTAGGTTTCCATAAGCTATTGGTTAATAGAACAGTAAGGCCTCCCATTTTCTCTGAAAAATATTTGCATCATTTAACAAATCTACCTGAAAGAGTAAATGATCTCTCTCGGGCTCTGAGGTTTTTACACCTGCTAGATTATATTCTTTCTTAGTAACTTGAAAGGTGAAATATATACTCTTTGTCAATAACTTGAAAGGTGAAAAGGTGAAAGGTCCCCTGTGCAAGCACTGAGTCATGTCTGACCCTTTGGGGGGACGCTGCTTTCACAACATTTTCTTGGCAGACTATAGCGGGGTGGTTTGCCACTGCCTTTCCCAGTCACCATCTTCTCCAGAAAGCTGGGTACTCATTTTACCAACCTCAGAAGGATGGAAGGCTGAGTCGACCTGAGCTGGCTACCCGAGAATCCAGCTTCTGCTGGGATCAAACTTGGGTCGTGGGGAGAGTTTCAGTTGCAATACTGCTGCCTACCACTCTGCGCCACACAAGGCTTCTAACTTGAAAGGTAACAAACCCCAAAAAAGGCTGATGTGATGAGGGATACTCCTAATAAAGTCTCCACAGAATTAAGCTATTTAACATATAGATGTTAAAATAAAAGAATTAAAAGGCAAATTTAATACTTTTTCAATATCCGTTGCAATTACGTATCATGCACATAAATTCAGGAGAACAATACCACAGAACACTTCATTCTGAAAATTCAGATTTATCTTTTCTGTAGGATTTAATTTTGTGGGCATAGTTGCTGTTTGCTCCTCCTGAATTCCACTTTACAAGAACATTTAAACTGTGGACAAAGACACCAAATAGATTTTGCAGATATGCAAAAACCCTCAGGGGAGACTCAAAATCATGCCTCTTTTTCTCAGCACTCTATGTTTATCAGAGTCTAAGTGCCTAAAGTTTTATAAGATCAGTGCCTAGCCTGAACACCTAAAAAAGGCTATTCTACATCAAATACTCGATCAGTATTTGATCAGCAACATCAAATACTCGATCAGAGCAAGACTTAATATAGCAGGTTTAACATGTAGACAGGAATCATTTGTCAGGATTTGAGATGATCAGAAATTAGCAAAAAAGGCAATTTATTAGTATCTGCTGAGTATCAGGAAGTATTAGCTAAATGAGGCCTGGCTTAATAGGAATAGGGAAAGTTGAGAGTGTAACAGATGATTTTATTTAATTCAGATAATTCATAATAGTATTTTTAACTCTACTTGAAAGAATCCTTGAGATGCCTTAGATCCCCTAGGATGTGAGTGAGAGGAAGAATGCACTGTATTTCAAGTAAGGATGATTTCTAGTTCATTAACTGATTAATATAATAAATTGATAATTAATTGGCATGAGGCCCAACTCATTGAAACATGTAAGCAACTTAATAATGCTGGAATCTGGAAAGTCATATCACCTAAAAACATAAAGAAAAAAGGCATTATTTGCTATTTCATCAGTTGGCAGTACTACCAAATAAAGGTACTTAGAAGAGTAGGTTTGAAGACTGGAACATCTGAAATGAATCTTAAGGAAAATAAAGATCAGCTAAGCAGACAGTTCTGTAACCATGCTGGATCTTGTAAATTAAAGCAGATTATATTTACCTTATACCTTTTCTTTATGGGAAATCAGTGTAATGAATCACAAGAAGAAGGTGAAACACGGTAAGATTTTGTGTTTCACACTAGTATCTCCCCATTAATATGCCATACTTTTTTTTAATTATTTAGTTTACAACATAACCTGTTTTAAGTGATAGCCAGTAAATAAGTTAGCAAAGGCATGGGAATCTAATTCCAGGAAGGGAGCATATGTATTTCCAGCAGGCTGTATATCTTGAGTACCAAATGGCTTATTTTGTCATCCTGATTTAGGAAAAAATATTGGGAATTCAATGAGACACTGAATCATTATGAAAAAATATTGAAGCTGTAACTGGAAACAAGGTTAGAAGAATGTCATTGTGGAAAACTATAGTAAGTCAACTGAAGCTATTAAAGTATTCTGCACTGGCTTTCTTTCAAAAGTATTATTCTCAGATACCCATGCCTACCCTTTTTCATCTCTACACAGAATGTTGCTAAGTTCCAATGAGATGCAGTGAATATCATTGTACATGGATTAAGGTGGCATGTCTGCCTAGCTATGATGCATGCTGGGGAATATTTGCACAATCACTTCCTTTAACTGGTGTCTCACAACATAACTATACTGATGTGAGAATAAAATCATGTGATCCGATCTCATCCTAAAGGATAGAGATATAAACGTAATAAACAATATACATGCAGAAGTGAAGCCCTTTGGTTTTATTCCTATTTTAACTGTAGCTGTGGATGGCAATTCATGTGATGATATGATCTATAATGCAAGCATGTAAATCGCCATCTGCTTACTGTTACATAATTGCTCAGACACTCTGGCATTTTGCACATATATATTTTGATTGGCATTATTCAGAGGCATTGACTCCAAGTTCAGCTTTGTTTGCTTTTTATGCTGTACCAAGGCAACTCAACTAGAAAGAGCTGGAAAAAAGTATGCTGTGATTGTTTTTGCCTGTATAACTGAATTAAGCGCAAGGGCTTGTCCTGTATATCTCCACTGATTAGATTCAGTGGAGGTAAACAAAGCTTAACCTTTGGACCAGCCAATCTAGAAAAAACAGTTGTGATCTTCTGCCACTCCTTTTGGACCTGCAAAACAACCCCCTGAGTCTCCAGAATGGTCATAATGAGCCTGTTTTACTTCTATCCTTCTTTGTCCTTTGTTAGGCAGATCTGCAAGCAATCATGTTTCTGTTCCTTAATTAAGACATTGTTTTCTTTGCTATGGACCGTACTGTTCATAGAACAATACTAAGCCTTGCAAGTCTTTTTCTGGTAACTTCAATATTCTTGAGTCCAGGTAGCAATCGTTGTTTTCTTTGCTCAGACCCTGTATCAATTGCTTGGTTTTTACTTGCTGAAACTCATAGCACATTGATATGACCCATAGTTCATTTTGTTCCCCCACAAATTAGTAGCACAATTTCCTTTGTGAACTGGCATTAACTCTCTCTTTCCAAAACCTTAGTTTCTTTACTATCCATAGCATTTCCCTTTAGTCCTTGAGACACCATTCAATGAGCTGAAAATTGGTGTTTTGGCTGACATTTTTGCAAACTTTTTTGCTGTCAGATAGGAAATACGTTCATCATGTGACTTTTTGGCCTGGTTCAGTGGTGCTAGGGAGCAAGTAAGGAATTGGTAATTTGGGTGATACCATTTCATAAGATCTAAGGTACAAATAGCGTCTAAATAAAGTAGTAAAAAGTAATTGCAATTAAAATGAAAAGTAGAAGAAGTATACAATTTATGGCATGGGTGCCCCCTACAAGTTCTCATACCAGAAACTATTGTACTCAAGAAATTAGAATGTACAATGAAACCTCATTTTAATTAATTGAGGGGAAGTCTTTTAGTTATTCACATGTGTCTATTAAATCAGGAAGTATGTCACTCATAGCAATTTGTGTCATTTGCACATTGATGCTGTTACAATGATGCAAGCCATATCATTTATGTAATCTGCATAAGGACATCATTATGCAAATAACATTAATCGGTGTAGATAATTTATCTATTCCACACAAAGGCCATTGCATCAAGGTAAATTGATACAATGGCCTTCCCATGGAATGAACTATTTAACTGAATTACATTTCCTGGGCTATAAAAGTTTTGGAATAAGCCTACTAAGAAAGTACACCTGGAATTTTAAATGATAGGAATTTTCAGCTATTTCTTGAAAAAAAAGAAAGTGCCAGATGATCTTAAAACAGTTTTCATACTTTCTCATTTATAATCCTTCCTGCAGGTAGATGATCACTGCACTTTCAAACTTATTATGAGAACTTGGAGAACCCTCCAATTCATTACGAATTATAGAAACTAGCTGCTTATGGTTTCATGGTGTAGGTAATGTTTTTTTTAAATATCTGCTTCTATGTATGTGGAATGGAAAGAAGTAAGATCGCCTTTGCTAAATAACATTATAAAGTCACTAGGGCAATGTGGTATTCCTAGATATTTTTGAAAAAAAGAAAAAAGAAAGAAATAGCAGAGGTATCCGATGCCCAAAAGTCAGTGTCTCTTCTGTGATACATATCACCTATCACTAGGTGGCTAATTCCGGATTTGAGATTTCATCTGTAAATGTTTTATTTTCTTCTACTTTTCTGTAGCTTCCATGTCTTTGCTTAGTTCTCATTGTTATTATCTTTGCACCTGAGCCCAAGATGCAGACAGCCACCTGCTGAGCTGAAGCATGGCTGCCTAAGGAAGTCCATGTCTTTGACTTGCTATACAGTACTTCTCCAGTTCATGAGTAATAAGAGCAGACAAATGATCAAGGAGTAAAGATTTCTTAGTTTCAGAGCAGATGGTCTATGGCAGAAAGGCCACTGGACAGATGGTTGATACGGCAAGAGGGATAATATGAGGAAAATATGGAAAGAGGATTTTAAAAATGACACAATCCTGCTATCTTCCCATATTTACACAGTGTCTTTGCTTTCTTCTGTAAACACACATGTTCAGCAGTATACAACAGTAAATCCTAATTCTTGGAATTATGTCGTTATTAGTCAAGCAATGTTATTTAATTCATTAGAAGCAATTCTGCTACCTACAAGATGAATTTGTCATTGAAAGATCATATGGAAATGTTCCTAAGAAAACAATTCTGCCACTTACTCAATATATGAATTATTGTGAGTTAATGGGCTGGATCAAATCCCATTCTAATAACTGAATGGGACTGTAAAATTGATTCAGTTCAAATCATTCATTCAGATCTCCAAAATAATCCAAATACCCAAATGCATCCTGAAATTGAGTTTATATATTTGTTTATTTTGGATATCTTCAAATCTTTTAAATTATTCTATCAGCTTAAAAGCACCTATTCAAATTGAAAATTTAATATTCATTAATAACTTAATTCAGAAAATAGAATCAGAACTGAGCTGTAATTGAAATGCCTTCAAACTAAATCTCCACATCTTTCCAGAGCCCTATTAACTATACTTCTCATTTCACAGGAGATATGAATAAGATGGACAAGTATATTTCCATTGCCTTGAAGATTTTCTTGTTCTCCCCCTCTCATTCTCCTCATATTCCCATTGATATTCAATTTTTTTTTAAAGGCTACTCACTTCTCTCATTACTATGACAACAGGCATAATATTTGATATACTGTAGATGTAGTTAATAATGTGTTCATTGATTGGTACAATTAGAAAAATACAAAAATGATTATAAAGCCTTCTCTTTATTTGCCACTAATGTTGGACATAAGTTCTCATCAACACAGTGTTGTTGTTTTTTTGCCAGCTGTAATGGTAACAGGAGTTAAAGAGGAATGAAATTTATATAAGACAAACATAGCCAGCCATTTATTTTGATAAAAATTGCTGTCTACAATATTTTTATGCCAACAAATCAAACATCCCCATTTAATTCAGAACAACTATTTAAAAATAATGCACTCTTGAAATAAATGTTTTATTACAACAAATAATATAAACTAATTACAAAAAAATAGTGCCATGTAGTAAAAAAAAATGGGGATTCACTAGCAAAATAGAAAAGATAACAAATCTGATTTCTTGGTGCTGTTTATTTAATTTAATAATGGTGCACCAAGTTCTGATTATTTTGATCCGTTTCTCAAACTAAGTGACAGCAGCACAATCTGCTTTTGAGCCCTTAATTAACCAGTAAAGAAATAAAAGTAGTCCTTGGTTTATGACAGCAGTTGGGATGAGAATTGCTATCACTAAGCAATGCGGTCATAAAGTGCAAAGTCATGTGACCTCACCCTTAGTGATGGCAATTCTGGCAGTCCCGATTACCTTCGTTAAGTAAATCACTGCAGGTCATTAAGCAAATGTTACATGGTCACCATTTGCAGACTTCTGCTGGCTTCCCCATTGCCAAGCAGTTTTAAAAATGCCCGCCAAAACTGTGACGTAAATTGTGTGCCTCTGTCACTCACCAAACGGGAGGGGATTCCGTGTAGGCGGTACACGTGGACGAGGAATAGGCGTGCCAGCTGTTGCGAGGTGGGGATAGAGGCGCATGGGATGAAATGAGCTTGTTTTGAAAAGAAGTCTTTTACCACCCAAATGACTGTTTTTTGTTGACTTGGTGGGAGGTCGACAATAAAGTCCATGGATATGTCCTGCCACGGGAAGGACGGGGTCGCCACAGGTTGCAGGAGGCCTTGAGGTTTGCCAGTTTTGCGCTTTGTTGTTGCGCATACAGGGCATGCAGTGACATATGCTTTAAGGTCCTTTAGTAAAGTTGGCCACCAGAATTGACGCCTAACTAGGTGAAGGGTTTTAAGATACCCAAAATGTCCAGCCAACTTGTCGTCGTGGCAGCGCTGGAGGATAATCTTTCGTAACGCATCAGGGACATAGAGACGATCGTTTCGCCAGGCAAAATTGTCAGTGAAAGTTACAGTGTGTAGGCTTGCTTGCAACCAAGTATCAGTTTTGAGGTGGAAGAGCAACTGTTGTTTCAAGTCTGATGGAATTGGCAAGCGTGGTGGATGGGGGGGAGGCGGAGCGGCTTGGGGCTGAGTTTGTTGCGCTCACGCCCAGCTGCGTGTCACAGCTGCCAAACTTAATTGCTTTTCTGTCCATACAGTACCCTGTACCGTTGGCCCTGGGCCAGCGTCTTGGGGTCTGCGTGATAAAGCATCAGCTAAAAAGTTTTTCTTGCCTGGTATAAATTTGAGGGTGAAATCAAAGCGACTGAAAAATTCAGCCCAGCAAAGTTGTTTGAGGCTGAGTTTTCGACTGGTGCTTAATGCCTCCAAGTTTTTATGGTCAGTCCACACTTCAAAGGGGTTTGAAGCCCCTTCTAATAAGTGGCGCCAAGTTTCCAAAGTGGTTTTTACAGCAAAAGCCTCTTTTTCCCAAACATGCCACCGTCTCTCTGTTTCCGTGAACTTGCGAGAGAGGTAAGCACAGGGTTTTAAGGTGTCAGACTGGTCTGACTGGAGTAGCAGTGCTCCGACAGAGAAATCAGAGGCATCCACCTGCACCACGAAAGGCTTAGTGGGGTCAGGATGCTGCAAAATGGGTTCGGAGGTGAAGATTTGCTTGAGCGCATCGAATGCCTGTTGGCAATTTGGGGTCCATTTAAGGAGCGCTCCTGGGTTCTTTGACCGTCGCGTATCCCCCTGAGCTTTAGTTTTTAACAGTTCAGTAAGGGGGAGGGCGATTTCTGCAAAATTTTGGGCAAATGCCCTGTAGAAATTGGCGAATCCAAGGAAACTTTGTAATTGCCTCCTGGTACGGGGAGGCTCCCATGCTAGAATAGCTTCAACTTTGGTAGGGTCCATCTCAATACCCTTTGCGGAAATTCTATATCCCAGATAATCGATTTGTGATTGATGGAAGGCACATTTGGACAGTTTAGCATACAACTCAGCTTTTCTCAATTTAGTAAGCACTTGACGCACCAAGTGAATATATTCTGACATGGTTTCAGTATAAATCAATACATCATCCAAATACACCAGTACCCCTTTGAACAGGTGGTCATGCAAGACCTCATTGATAAGTTGCATAAAAACCCCAGGTGCCCCCGATAAACCAAAGGGCAAGACTTTGTATTGGAAAGCCCCAAGAGGACAGTTAAACGCTGTTTTCCACTCATCCCCCTCTCTTATGCGAATGCGAAAATAGGCTTCTCTTAAATCCAATTTTGAGAAGATTTTGCCTCTGGCCAGATGTGATAACATATCTTTGATAAGGGGCAAAGGATATTTATTTAATATTAAGACTGCATTGAGCCCGCGGAAATCGGTACACAGCCTCAAAGAGCCATCCTTTTTTGGTCTAAAGAGAACAGGTGCCCCCACCGGGGAGTTTGCAGGCTCAATGAAACCCCTAGCCAGGTTTTTGTCAATGAATTCCCTCAGCGTCGCTAGCTCTTTAGGAGACATGGGATAGATTTTTGGGTGAGGTAATTTTACATTAGGGAGAAATTCAATGGCACAGTCTGTTTTTCGGTGAGGTGGCAAGCGATCTGCTTCCTTTTCCCCAAACACATCAGCCAGATCCTGGTATTGGTTAGGCAGTCCTTCTAGAGGCTGAAGTGTTTGTACAGTAGTGTTAGCCACCCGTCCTCCCTCCATGTCCTCTAAAAAGTCCTTTTCTGGTACTTTATAAAATCCATCAGCAAACGTTACAGTTCTATGCAGCCAGTTGATAAAAGGGTTCTGTTGAACGAACCAAGGCATTCCTAAAATTACTAAAGGCCCCCCCACTGGAGCTATGACAAAAGGCAATTTCTCCCAATGGGTGCCCATCTGTAAAGCAACCAGTCCTGTGGAGTGGGTAACTGCTTTCCCCCCAGCCATAGTTCCATCCAATTGCATGAAGATCATGGGCCGTGGCAAAGGGAACGTGGGCAGTTCTAGGGCAGCTACAACATCAGGATGCATCAGCGAACGGGAACAACCCGAGTCTAGCATGGCCCAGACTTCAACAGTTTTGGTTCTAGAGCCCAATTTTACTTTGACAGTCAGTGTAGGAAAATTCCCACTCACCGAATCGTGGTTGCGCCCGGTTTCTTCCACCTGCCCAACGGTGCCCTTCAGGGCAGGTGGAAGCCTTTTCCCACCGGCTGGTCGAACTGTAATTCCTCTTCCTCTTCCCCGAATGGAAGGTCTGGAGGGTCGGGTTCAGCACAGGCAGCCTTCATCTTGCGTGGCAGGGAGGGCGATTTTCCTGACGCTTTCCCTGGCCGTTCCTCTGGTCGGTGTCTTGGGCACGAAGTGGCACGATGCCCGTCCTTTCCGCATCTCAAGCACTGACCTTTCGCAAATCGTCATTCTCTTTCTTCCTCCCAACTTTTTGGTTTAGGGCGGCTCGGAAATTCCGTGGCACGAGCCCCCTTAGCGACTCAGGTTTGTCTCAGTTCCTTGCTATGGGCATACATTTGTAGAGCGTTTTCCGCGCTGCCCGCCAACTGAATCCACCTGTATAACGTTTTAGGATTGTCCCTACACAAAGCCCAATGGAGGGTTTCCGTCTCCAGCCCTTGCTTGAACATTTCCACTAAAGTCGACTGGGACCAATCCTCCACCTTTCCCGCCAGGGCTTTAAATTCTAAAGCGTAGTCTGCGACAGAGAGGGTTCCTTGGAAAAGTTTTCTCAGGGCACTTTTCGCTCTCTCTTGAGCCAATGGGTCTTCAAAGTGCTGTTTTAGTGACCACAGAAACTCATCAAAGTCCTCTAACTCCATGGCCTCTGCTTGGCATAGCTGTACGTACCAATCAGCTGCCCTCCCCTTCAGCTTGTTGGCAATAAAATTGATTTTGCCCTGTTCCGAACGAAAACTTCGGCCCCAATCTTCCATATAATGTCTAGCATTCGTAATGAAAAAAGAGAGCGTGGTAGGGTCCCCATCAAACTTCACCCCAAACAGTGGGAAGGTTCTTACCGGCTCCACCGGCTGTGGTGGCTCTGCAAACGTCAACGCACGTCGAGCCCCCAGCGGTGGCCGATCTCTGGTTGCCCTCGACTCCTTTCCTCCCAATTGTCGGGAAGCCCGAGTCTTACTTCTTCCCCTGAGTGACAGGGACTTCTCTCTTGGGTAAGCCAGCTGGGAGGGGTCTTCTTCCCAATCTTCCTGTAGTGACCCCGGGCCCCTGGGGATATCCTTTAAGAGGGTCACTATCATATCCATTTTGTCCTCTATTGCTTTCATGCGGGCAGGAGTGACAGGCTCTTCTAAGGGTCTATTGGTCACCACCACCCTCGGTGATAAGGGGATTTCATGTTCCCAGGGTGGCTGTGGAGATCCCCTCCCCGGTGCTACTTCCACTTCGGGTTGGGGTTCACCCCTTGTGGCGCCCTGCACCGCCAACAATAGCTCATCCAATTGAACCTCCCGCCTCTCTTGACGTGCTGCCCTTTGCGCTCTCGAAGTTGGAGCTACCAGAGTCTTCGTCGAGTCCGGCTCTTCTTCGCTCCCTTCACTCTCGCGAAGCGGAGGTTCGATCATCGCTAGCGCTCCTCTTTACCCAAACTTTGGATGGGGCTAGCGGAAGATGATATAAATGATTCTCAGCTTTATGTAATGGTTGCCTAATCCCAAATACTCAGTCTCACAAGCTCGAGCTTAAAGATAACTGATTTATTAAAGGAATAGTATGCAAATACAGAGAAAGCTGAGAATGAGCAAAAGCGCGCCAAATACAAACTTAAAACCCTTGCCTTCAATCCAGTCCCGCCCCAAGCACCCGTCAGCAACCACCCCCTCCCAGGTGCTAACAACCGTTACACGCGCCTGGGAAAGTAACCTTGAATATGGTTGCAAACCCAAACATACATTCCAAACTTCCAAAACAAAGGATAGAGCACGAACGGAAAATACCAGCAAAGAGCAAGCTGCGTATACACGGAGAAACGGTTTGACATGTGAAACGTTACGATGTAAACAGAACATTGAAATGGGGAACATGACATAGTGACCATGTGACTGTGGGATGCTGCAACGTCATAATTGCAAGCCAGGCACCGAGGGCATGAATTGCAATCACATGACTGTGAGTACCCTGCAACAGCCAGACCTCCAAAGACTGGTCATGAGTACCACTCATTCAGCACGATCACAACTTTGAATGGTCTCTGAATGAGTGGTCATTAAGCAAGGACTACCTGTATTCCCATTTTTCTGGCAGTGGAATAGGTTAAAAGTATTCCATCTATTTCAGTGTTCCTAAGATTTTCTCTACAGTCCTTATAAAACTCTAATTTAAGCTGCTGCTTCTTAATGTTCCTACAGCATTTTATGAGCTGTATGTGTAATGTACTCCATTACTGCACTTTGACAGTTTAGGAGAAGAAATGGATGAGTCTCTAAATCAGTGTTTCTCAGCCTTGGCAACTTTAAGATGTGTGGACTTCAACTTCTGGTTGGCTGGGGAATTCTGGGAGTTGAAGTCCACACTTCTTAAAGTTGCTAACATTGAAAAACACTGCTCTAAATCTTGCTGAACTGCAACTCCCAGTATCCATCACTCTCAGACATGCAAGCTGGATCTACTGGGAGCTGTTATTCAACATCATTTGGGGACCCACAAGTATCCCTCTTTTCTTATTTGGTGTTCAGGTGGCTGAGAACAAATGTTGAGGATATACCATATGATGCTAATAAACTACAAAAGCAGAGAAAGTGGCTTTTAGCTTTTTCAGCTCAGTTAAAATGAGTGACCAAGAGTGAGGGGGGAATTGCTTCCTGTCTTCTGGCTGCTACTGCTACTAAATGCTGGGTTGGTCTGTAATAAGGCTTCCCTCATTTGTGATTTAATCACAGATGAGTGGGCCAACCTGGCATATATTACCGAGACCTGGATGGGACCAGAAAGGGGGGTTCCCCATTCAGAAATGTGCCCAGCTGGGTTTTGGGTGTGGCATCAGCCAAGACCTCAGGGCAAGGGTGGTGGTATGACAACCATCATCCGAGAGTTTCTTAAGTTTTTCAGGGGTGCTGCTGCACAGGTTGCCAGATGTGAGACCCTGTTCATCAAGTTAGGCTCTAGGGATCAGTTGGGATTGTTGCTATTGTATCAGCCTCCCTGCTGCATAGTAACCTTCCTACCTAAACTGTTTGACTCCATTTCTGGGTTGGCAATGAAGTTCCCCAGACTTATGGTTCTGGGGACTTCAACCTGCCCTCCCTAGGGGTGGGGTATGAGGCATCTTGGGAGTTCATGGCTACCATGAGAGCCATGGGCCTATCCTAAGTTATCCAAGGCCCACCACAAGACAGTGGCCACACACCAGATTTGGTTTTCAATCAGAGCAGTAGCAGTGTGATCTGGTATTGGGGGAACTTCTAGTATCCCCCTTGCCATGGTCAGATCACAGTCTGATTACGATGGGATTCTCTGGTGCCACTGTCCACTGCAGGGAGACAGGACCTATTACATAGGTCTGCCCTTGGTGACTTATAGACCCTAATGAGTTTTAGAGGGAACTGGGTGTTGTTCCTGCTGGTCTGCTACATGGTCCATCTGAAGCCTTGGTGGCTACTTGGAATAGGGGGCTTCTGAGGCCTTGGATCAGATTGCATCTATGCAACCTCTCCCCTCTCATGAATCCTGTCATTCTCCATGTTTCACAGATGAATTGAGGGAGATGAAATGAGAGAAGCAATGTCTAGAGCAGTGCTGGCATGCAACGAGGGATGATCTTGACCAAACACAGGTTAGAGCTGCTATTATGGCCTACCTTATGATGGTAAGGGCAGTGAAGTGGCAATACTTCTCCACCATTATTGTGTCTGCAGATAACTAACCTGCAGCCTCGTTTCGGGTGACTCACGCCCTCTTGGATAGAGGGGGCTTGGAGATCCTCTTATAGGGCCTTGCACAGAAATTTGCTCAGCATCTGTAGGACAAAGTCACCTAAATTCCTTCTCAGCTGAATACTAGCCTTATTTCAGGTCTTAAGGAGATGCCCAAGGCAGATTCTTGCCCTGTTATCTGGGAATGGTTTGAACCTGTTGGGCTTGAGGAAGTGGACAGGTTATCTGCTCTTTAAATCCATGCCCCTCCTGGCTAGTTAAAGCTGCACAGGGGATGTTGTATGGGTGGGTTCTAGTGGGGGTGAATTCTTCCTTGAGTGAGGAGGCTGCTCCTTAGGGAGGCATTGGCTCACCCCTTCCTCAAAAAACCATCTCTGGATCCCACCATACTGGACAATTTTTGCCCAGTATCTAACCTCCCCTTATGGGGGAAGATGATTGACAAGTTAGTCATGCAGCAGCTTCAGAAAGCTCTGGATGAAGACAGAAACTGCATTGGTCGCACTTTTAGATGTTCTCTGGCAGGAGCGGGATGGAGGTTGTACATCCATCCTTCCTCTTCTTGACCTCTCAGCAGCCTTTGATATCATCAACCATGGTATCCTTCTGGACCAGCTCTGGTGATTGAGGGTGGGCAGCAGAGTATTCTGTTGGTTCTCCACCTTTCTCCAGGATCAGTTCCAGTTGGTGGTGATTGGGGAGGAGAGGTCCCATCCTCAGCCCCTACTTTGTGGGGTCCCACAGGGGTTGGTGATGATACCCAATTATATCTTTCTGCCCCAGGTGAATTAAGCAATGCTGTTGATACCCTATCCTGATGCCTGTAGGCTGTAGGGGCCTGGATTGGGAACAACAGGCTTCAACTGAACCCTAGTAAGACTCAGTGGCTTTAGGTTTTGGAGCCCTCCAGTTCAGGGACTATGCCATCTTTGGTATTGGGTGGGGTTGCACTGCCCCAAACAGACCCAGTGTGCAAACTGGGGGTCCTCATAGACTTACAACTCCTGCTTAAAGAGAAGGTGGCAGTCATGGCTAGGAAGGCCTTTGCACAACTTTGTGTTGCACCTGTGTTGCACCTGTTCCCAGACTGGGAGGCTCTGCTCACAGTCACTCATGCCCTGGTCACCTCCCAGATAGACAACTGCAATGCACTCTACATGGGGCTGCCCTTGAAGAGTATTTAGAAGCTTCAGCTGGTGCAAAATGTGGTGGCATGGGCAGTTATGTGTCTAAAACAGCACATGTGACACTTCTGCTCTGCAAGCTGCATTGGTTACCAGTTTGCTTCAAGGTGTGGCTTTGACCTTTGAAGTCCTTCATGGCATGGGACCAGGTTATTTGAAAGACTACCTCAACCTGATTACATTTGCCCATCCCACTAGTTCCAGCAGAAGAGGTATGCTGCGGGTCCCATCCGCTAAGGAGTTACATCTGGTGGGACCTAAAAGATGGGACCTTTCTGCTGTGGCAACCACCCTGTGTAACATTATCCCCTGCAAGGTGAAACTGGCCCCATCTCTGATATCCTTCAGGAAGTCCCTTAAAACATGGTTGTGCCACCAGGCTTGGGGTCTCAAGGCAGTGGTGAACTAGTGAGGTGGTTTTATTGCCCATAAATGGCTTTAGTGAGATGGCTTTATTGCCCATAACAAAAACTCTCCCTGCTACTCCATTATTAGTAACTTTGTGTTTTAATTGTTGAATTTTTTGTTAGTTTTTTATGATTGCCTTACAGTACACTGCTCAGAGTCACAAATCTGTATAAATATGATATAAATAAATAAATAAATGTGATACTATCAGGCTCTTTAAAATATTACAATTTCAAATAAATAAATAAATAAATAAATTGAAAGAAACATTAACAAAACTGCAATATAGGAATATGTATTGATGTTCTATATGTTCATCAGAAATTATATACTAAATTGAATCCTTTCAGTTCTACAATTGTGTTTTTGGTCTGTGCTTTCGTTGTCTTTTCTTTTACAGAATTAGATTCCATTTTTTGTTAATCTTGTTGAATTTCCATTCAAGGCTTTTAAACATTTATTTGTCGATAAGCATTTCCTGGCTCTCTCTATACAGAGAGGATGTTGAGGATTGTATCTAAAATGTATCTCTGATGTAGATCCTATGAACTATCCATCCAAATAATTCATAGTTCAGTTTTAACATTTGTGTCACAGTCCTAAAGAATATTGAATTTGCTCTATTTACCACAGAAGTATTCACTACTCCTTCAATTTCATGGCACAGATTTTTCTTTGATCCTTTGATTTTTGAATAAAATTATTAGCTATTATGTTAGCGTGTATTCAGTGCATTCTCTTATGTCCTATTTAAATGAGATTGGGATGGAAGCTAGATTGATTTCTTTTGTTACTTTTTTAAAAAGATTGTACACTTGTTATAGTTCACTTTGAGACTTTAACATACAGCCAAGTGTTTTTTATAATAGTTAATGGGGTGAAAATAAAGTCTTGTAGGTTTAATGGAATGTCCTTGTACTGGGGTACAAACTGATCTAAAACATTTTATATCATACATTAGAATACTGCTTTTCAACCACTCAGGAATAAATATTGTATAAAAGTAAGCCTTGAACCTTAAAATACCCTTTTCTTACTCCTTAAGTAGCAATTGTTTCAAGATGAAAATGCCAATCTACTTGCCAAGAGAGACTTGTTTTTCCCTAATGAAGCAATATACTGGACCCCAAATCTCTTGATAAGAAAAAGAATTGTAATTGTGCTTCACTTTGAATAATCCGTTAGTGACTCTAATGTATTTCATAGCACAGTTATTTTGTACTTGTCAATTGGTCTTTCAAATCAGTTTTTAAGTTGCTACTTTTAGGGTTTTTTTTCTTTTCATCTTGAACTTAATTTATTTGATGCATTTATTTTCAAGAGCTATTTCTTGGAATTAAATGCTACTACAGTGATGTTGGTGTGACTTATACTAAAGGAATAAACTGACTCATTCCCAAAGCAGTTGGCCAAAAATTAAATTTAATATACAAAACCAACTAGCAGGAAATTTTGTCTTCTGCAACAACAAAAACAAACTCCTAGCAAATTATTGCAATGCTTGGTTAATCCTAGCTTATTGTAGAAATAAATGTCATTTTGTCTATTACCTTTCACCAGAGTGACCATCTTCAGTCCATTATAGATAAACAAAATAAATCTGGCCTTGGTTGCTATCATCTTATGTATCATTAAATTATCTATCTTTTATTAAACCAGCAGTATCTCTATAAACTGTATAAACTCCACTGTATACCTACAGTCTTAAGTAGAGAGCTAGACTTCAGTATTTTCCCAAAATTTATGGCTGAGAAGAGAGGTGACCGCAGCTCATACAACTGTCCTCAAACACAGGAATGAGTCCTGGCATACAGCATATGCGCACTGGACAGAGGATTGGACTAGATGATCTCCAAGGTAATTTCCAACCCTACATTCCATAATTGTAACAGTCAGCTGCCAAAGGACTTTGTCCTTTCACTATTGTCAAAACAATAGGGATATATTTACATAATCCAGTTTGGTCTAGTGGTTAAGGCAAGGGGCTAGAAACCAGGAGACTGAGCGTTCTAGTCCCGCCTTAGGCATGTTCGCCACCTTGAGTTATTTATAAAAATAATAAATATTTTTATTATTTTTTATTATTTATTATTATTATAGGCAGGATAGAAAATAAATAAATAAATAAATAAAACTAATGATCAGATCTTACAGTGCATGCCTTTTTTTTTTTAATTTTCTATCCCGCCTTTATTATTTTTTATAAATAACTCAAGGTGGTGAACATACCTGTTACTCGTCCTTCCTCCTATTTTCCTCACAACAGCAACCCTGTGAGGTGAGTTGGGCTGAGAGAGACTGGCCGGCCCAAGGTCACCTAGCCAGCTTTCATGCCTAAGGTGAGACTAGAACTCACGGTCTCCTGGTTTCTAGCCTGTTGCCTTAACCACTAGACCAATTTTTTTATAAGTAGGAGAACCTTTTTGAACTGTTTAAGATATGTGCTACGGAAATAAAAGCTTGTGGCTTTTTCCTTTTAACTCTATCCTTTAATAAAGGATACAGTGAAAGAGCTACAACCAACATCAATCAAGCAATAGAAATGGTTTGGGGTTTCCTTCTGTCTCACCCCACTAATCTCTCAAAATGTATTCTTTGCTCTGAAGTCAGAATCCAGTCACCAAGAGTGTCTCTTCTACTTGAAGATGGACCAAATTGATACAATGGAAGCAGTTTGGAAATTCAGGAGTATTCATATATGCTCCAATAAACTCCAGAAATTTCACTGCTAGAAACGTCTCCTCTTCCTGATATTTTTATACTCTTATTTTATGTTTCTTTAATAATAAAGGAAAAGGCAACTATTTTAAAGGAATAACATGCTATTTATTTTGTTTACTCAAATACATTGCATAACTGGGTAAGTCATAGAAAGAAAAGGATGTGTCTTGAGAGTATGATTTTTGAGGAAAAGTACTTAAAATAAATCAGAATTATTAGATGCATTCCATCTCTTTCTTCCAACAGAAATAGAACTACATCTTCCTGCAACAATATTTAGAATTTCTGTGTTGAATTGCTAAATGGGTTGAACTAATTTTATTATGTGAGATTTGCAGCTTAGCCCAGAACCCATTATGCTGAAATAAATATAATTTATTATCCTGAGACAAATTTACCGCAAATGAGCGCTGTAAGGATAACAAGTACTTTTCCGGTGTTCTCCAAAACTGCTTGGTCTTTGCTTCTGCTTCACAGTGGAGTTGTCCTCAAAAACTTCCTTGCACAGAATTAAAATCACATGGGAGAACAAAGGTTTGCCCTTGTCCCCTCTATTGACAGGATCTACAGTCCCATCAGGGATATATTAAGACACTCCTAAAAAAAACAACTAAATGGTAAGTCACCATTTTCTTTTGCATTTTTTTACCATTCCCACAGAAAAATATATATACTTTTACAAAAGAAAAAAATTGTCAAGCCTAGGAAGTGTGTGATTGTTAAGATTTTTTGTACTATCTACTATAAAGCGGCCAAGGAAAGTGTGTGAGTTGTCTTTAATTGCTCAGTCATTTTTCTTGGGCCTTGCTAGCTATTCACCCCTCAATTAAAACTCAAAGGGTGGGGGGGTCTTTTTCAGATCATCCGCTATGAAGTGATGGGGAGAAGTTTGACTGAAACAGCCATAGTCTCCTGCACCAATAAAGAAACCTTAAGAATGCCACTGAAATAAATTATTTAAAAAAGAAACCTATGAACTATCCAGAGAATGATATAGTAAAACAGCTTCTTTAGCATGAGAAGAAAGTACCTGAGGCTAGGTTGGGGCACAATAGATTTGAAACAGTGTCTACTCAAGAAAAGACCCTCTGCAGAAGCTGTCCCTTGAACATGAGACATAAAGCATCCTTACCTGCAAAAAAGAAAATCTAGCTTTGAATATTTCATCTCAGGATATGCAGGCACAAGAAACTGTACAACTCTGCTAAAGGGCAAACAACCTTTGTATAATACCAATGATATGAAGCTGAGGAAGATGAGATGTGAACATCCATTCTTTGGTTTGCTGTCATCTGCATAATTGTCTAAATTCACTGACCTACACAAATTAAAATTATTAATAGATGATGCTGTCCTTTGCAAACATTAACAGGTGTTTAAGGGGAAAGGAATCCAAGTAAGTATCAGTAATTAGAAAACATCAGCTCTGTGTCTTTTCCAGTGGAAAGTTGTTCATGATAGCCACACATGCAGCCTTATTTAAGTATATGGGGAGAGGGGCTTGCATTCATCCAGTTATGTTAGCCAAATATTTGAAAGGTGGATTGGGAAAACGCAGTCTCTTCTCAGTGTTTATTCCCTCATGTATTACTTCTATGTCTGAACTTGAAACTGATCCATGAGTGTAATAGTACAGGCCTTCATACGCAATACCAGGTGATCAACAAATTCACCATTCATACTAAGTCGACTTCTGTGTTCTGCCTGGAACAGTTTTTAAGAAGTCTTGAAGACAGAGTGATTGCTATGTTATAACAGTTCTTCCTACTTCCTTATCCGGCCTTCTAGGATTTATCCCACTGAGACATTCCTTCAAAGAAAACCCAACCAACCCTCATCTTTCTCCCAATGTATCTATTACAAGAAATCTTTCTTGCAGGTTAAGGTCAGCTGACCTTTAACCACTTCTCTTCAACTGATGCCAATTATCTCTCAGTAGCTACAGTTCTAGCAATGATTATTCCCATTAGCAGAGAATGGGGAACAGCAGATTAGAAAGAAAAGGCCTGAATCTAACAACATCTTTATGTTAATATCTCCTTTCTGCTTTTATAATCATGTAGATAAAATCTTCTCTGTGTATCAAGGGTATTTAATGTTCTCTTAACTATGAGTTCTTGCTTAAAAAGAAAGGCAGTGTATAAGTGCATGTCTTTAATTCATTATTTGTTTAAAAAAAAACAGTGGCAGGGACAGCACCTGCTAGGTAGCTATGCAAATTTCCATGGGTGCTACATGGAAGACTCCAGGTTAAAGTGACCACCACATGTGAGTTTAATCGAAAAGTAAAGATTTATACATTATATCATTTAAGCACCTACCCAGTAACTAACCCAGAAGACAGATTCCTTGAGAGGTTTACCATTTCCACAGTGAAGCACTGAAGTATATAATGCTATAGGTTGTAACATCATAGAATGGAAGGAAGCAATGGATCAGTGATGACTCATGGAAATCCTGACTGAAGGCAGTGGATGCAGATTTTCCCTGATCATCCCCCAAAAAGTCCCTTCCAGAGGGCAAGGTATTGTGGAACTGAAAGGAGGCCTGCATCTCCTCAACAGTCAACTGGTAAATTTGCTGAAATATGGAATCTCAAGTTCATGTCATTGTATACCCATTGTTCATTTTTGTTTGTTTTTTTAAAGAAAGGAAAAGGAAAGAAACAACTGGCATGAAGCACAGATCAGGCCTGTACAGAAGGACCATGCAGCCCTGAAATCCAGACCACATTAACCATGCTGGGCAGCCAGCACTGACTGGAGGGGAGGAGATATTCCCACTGTGGGTTGCAGTAGCCAGTTGGATTGGAGGGATATTCTTACAAGGAACAAAATGCCGCACTTTCTGCACAGCCCAGGCTGAGCCAGCACAAGAAAGATAGCACTATTTCTGATATGAAGCCAGAAAACAGGCAGGTATTGTGTTAGCTGATGCCTGTATGTGAGTTGAGGATAATATCCATAGATGGTGGGTGTCTTGCGCTTATACTGGGGTAAGCTGGTCATGTGAATCTGCTCTATGAATGCTCCATAGCCTAAAATTGTATCTCCAGATTAATCGTTAACAGCAGTATATTGCAACTCAGAGACAGGGAAGATATATTTAATGTTGAGTATGAAGTTATGGGAAAACAATCAATCTTGTGGTAATAACAGAGTTCGTGTGCAAGAAAATGATAGTCTCTTCAGAATCACCAAAGGTAATGGGGTCAATTACTAATGTTTCACTGCTCTCAAATGGATCTTACATGGATAATTCATTAGCAAGAAAATGCAGTGTTTTTAGCTGTTGTAAAATTTAGGAGTTTTGGTTTTTACCTTCACTTTAACTTCACTAAAGAATATTTAGGCCAACAAAACATTACTGATTATCCAAGCTATTACAACTATTTATCAGTCTGCAGTTTTAAAATGTTGTATAAACTATAATAAATTGGAATACTTACATTTTTTTTCTAAAGTTGTAACCCATTTTAATTCAGGAATCATTGTCCATTTTTTAAATTGGGATATTATTAAGCTTAAATTGTATGTACTATAAATATTAATAGCAAAAACTGGAAATTATTCCCACTGCTGCAAAGTTCTTGCAGAAAAAAATTTGATGTTCAAGAAATAATCAAATATACTAGAAAACGAAAAGAGGTTTATCTATCTAGCTAGAAATCAGAGTACTCTTTGTATAATATGTTTTTTTTCTTTTTGTGGTAAAAGTGACAACTAAGTACAGCTGTTTCTAGCAGTCTTTGATCAAGCTTTTAAAGTTTGTTATTGTTCACTGAATGCAGATGTAGCACTATATAGTCCATTTCCTGAAACTTACTGAGTGCTGAGAGGACTTACCACTTTCAGATACGATTTATTTATTTACTGTATTCTACTGAGCATTTTAATGGGAGCAGGGATTGCTATACATGCTGTTGTGAGGTCCTGGAGAAAAAGCTGGTTATAAGGTCAACAAATAAAATAATAAATAATTCATATTTTTAACAAGTCTGGAATGTATTTCTGGGTCCTGAAGATCTGGGAGATTTAGAAAGCAGGCATTTGTAATAACTGATGCCAGATTATGTGGAAAATGCGAGCTCCCACTTAAGCTTCAACAGTGTCAGAGTTTGAAAATATGCCATTTTCTCCCTATAATAAAAGTCAATGGAGTATAGAATGTTCTTGCACTCTTCTCAATTGTTCATCGTGAGCTTAAATGAGATTTATTGGATCCTCTAACCTTTTCACAATGCAGCCAAAATAACCTGTTTATTTTTATTTTTTATTTCTTGCCTACACAACTTACAACATGGACAGAAATCTCTGTGAAGCGCCCTAGCTTTGCAGGATGATTCACAATGACACCATCTTTACTTTCTTCTCTTGCAGACAGGGCTAAGCAACCACAGCCCAACTATGCTTTTTATCCCTTAAGTGTTCTTTCTCAGTGTGACTTGTTTATTATTGGATGTTTTAAATTGTGGCTGTTTAACCTACATGTTATTGATTTGACCCTTTCTGTTTGGGTTCAGGCTTGGGCATGGGACAAACAGCATTGGTCACTCTGGTTGATGACTTTCAATGGAATCTGAACAAGAGGAGTGCACTTCTCCTGTTCCTCTCAGTGATTTTCAATACTATCAATCATGGTATCCTTCTGGACCTACTGCAGGGATTGGGAGTTGACTACACTTTTCTTCAGTAGTCTTGGTCCTTCCATAGTAGGTGTTTCTAGTTGTGTGGAGGGGAAGAGAGGTCAATCTGATGGTTACTTCCTTATGGGCACTGAAGGGTTCACCTATCTCACTCTGTTTTTTAAGTTCTATGTGAAACCACTATGAAAAGTTATTAGCTCATTTAAGGTGATGATACTGGCAAATCATTAACATGCTAATAATTGTCAATTACATAGCACCACCCCAGGTGAGAGATGCCATGGAAGTCTTGTCCTAGTCCCTCAGGGTGGGAAAGACTGAATGGTAAGGAACAAGCTGAAGGTGAAGCCCAACAAGACAGAGCTGCTGTTTGTCCAGAAACTATCTGGCTCTTTTGCTCCAGCTGTTACTCAGAATAGGTAGCACTCTGAAGTAGCAGTTCTGCAAGTTCCTATAGTTGCAACCACCACTCTGGCTACTGGGAGGCTTTGCCCAGCTTTTACTGGTGTGCCACTTGCAGCATTCCATGAAGAAAAAGATGCTGGTGACAGTCATGTGTGCCCTTATCACCTTCAGGGGGTGGGGGGCAGTATAAAACAATGTTTTTCCATATCTTTATACCCCTGGAGATTTGGATGGTACTCTCCCAGATAACCTTTAGGAAGACAGCTAAAACAGTGTGCTTTATACTGAAGTGTGTTAAATAATTATTTTGCTGAGTGTAAAGGGGAGGATGTTATTTTTGTCTTAGTTATAATGGAATATTTATGCTTTTATTGTTTTATGGATATATATAAATTGCCAGAAGTCCATCTCTATTCTGCAATATACAAATATCAGAATGGATGAATGGAATATAGCTTTTTTATATAATCTATAATGCCACTGCTTATCATTAGTTACAATAAATTCTTGTTTAGTAAAACACATTTTTCATGTTAAACAACTGTCCACCGCAACTTATTTTGGCAAGTGACATCATAATTCAACACAAGGGTTTCTTTTTGAGGCAGTCCTAGCCAATCAGAAATGACACAGACAGCAGTAGAACAAATCAAATCTTTATTACTGTCATAGACCAGCATAAGACAGCATTAGAATTTTACAAAGCATGAATAGGTTTTCTTATGATGCTACAGAGCTATGTAAAACTCTGAAAAGACACACATACAGTATTTGACACGGTTCATACATCTCTCCCAAACAACGAAATGGGGAACACTATGTGAAATGTTAGCAAAATACATCTTTTTCCCCTTAAGGTCAGCCCTACTGTTATTACAATATCACTATATCCATCAAGTCTCTTTTTTTTCACTGCTTCTCTTACTCTACAGCAGGGGTGAATAGTAAAAAAAGTCAAGATGGTGGCCGTGATGGTGTAATCGAAGCCCTGTTCACATGATGCATGATAAAAACAGGTGGAGCTTTCATTACATTGCCAAGGTCTCCATCTTGACATTCCTAACTATGCCCTGCAGACATTCTTGATAAACTTTACTTTTACATGTTTTAATTTTAAAATAGCTAAATCAACATTCCATTTGGATTGCTGCAGCAATATGTGGGGCTGAAAATGGCATTATATCCTAAATATAGCAGTCATAATGTTGGCTGGGTCAGGATGTATGAAAACACAGGCACACGCAAACACTGCAGAACACCAGTCTCAGAACTGAGTGAGTCAGTCTGAACTGGCTGGCGGACAGCTGAAGAAACATATCCTAGCCGTTGGTGTCCATTCACAAAATAGCACGAGCAACAAGAACCCAATATACAAAAGACAGCCAGCTCTCATGAGTTACAGTAGAGTCCTTACTGCAATCAGATCTAATCTTGTTTCCTGGAGAGTACACCATGCTGATGTTCAATGTTTGTAATGAGTTCAAGGGTGGATTGAAAATCCTGTTTATTTAAACACTTCGGCTTAAGGATGTTTTCATGTTATATGTTTCCCCATACTAGAACTAGGTGAATACCATGGCTATGCAGTCTGCTGAGATCTATAAGAAGTGTGTGTCTAGTGCTATAAATATTAATGGAAGGGCTTATCTCAAATCCAGTCATTTTATACAAAAATCCTTTGTTCTGTTGAGTTTAGCATTTGAGTAGTGATGTGAATAGGTTCACCGACTGGATTTTTTCCTGGAAAATACATGTGAAATCTTTAATATTTAGAGATTGTACACATGCATCTAGGACCAAAGTAAAAAATATAAAATATATCCATGATAGGTTCTCTTCTTTTTAACCTTAAAATGCTGCCAAATGAGATACCATGGTAGCATAGACAGCAACAGTGATCAGTCCATTATCAGCCATAATTCTCAGAGATAAAAAGTTCATAAAATTTAAACTTTAGAATGTTGTGTAAAAAATTATTTAAGGAGCAGCCAATTCCTACTTTTTAAATAAATAGACACACACACACACACACACAGACACAGACACACACATATACCAGGGCTAACTTGCTTTTATATTAACTGGAAAGTAGGGAAAGTTATGTAGAAAAAACATAGTAACATATGGGTAGTCATTGTAGTTATGGCAAATTTAGGACTTTTTTTTCCTCAGTGACTCATGAGATAGTAGAATAAAGCAGAATAGTATGCAATCACCTGAATCACTGTTAAGGGCAGATTGCACTGAACTGCCCTGAATTTTCACCAGTCTGAGCTCATCCCTAGACTGAAGGTAATAAAACGGTAAATCTGACTGGAAGGGAGCTATGGCAGTCTTTATGTTGAGGGCCTAGTTGCATTTCCTGAGAAAATGTGGTCAAAACAAAGAATAAGCAACAGAGTCTCTCTTCTATCATTACACTCACTGTATGGAAAAACTATCAGAGCACCTCACTGGACCATTTAAACAAGCTCATGTGTGTTGATCGGATGTGTGGAGATTTAATCAGTTTCACCGGCATTTACTTTCACCTGGAGAAATTAATTTTTCTTAATGATGCAGCATTTATGCCATTATCAGGCAATTTAATGTATGCATTCCTACCCAAGTTTAAAAGGCTGCTTCTTCACCCTTCAGGAACTCAGAATCAAATTAAACATTAAACTGTTCATAAATCTGGTGATGACCGTAATTTTTGTTTCTTGAAAAGTTGGTTTATGGGCCTTGGGGGAGTGGGAAGAGGGGGAATATAACATGTTCGTTAAAATCTAAAATGCTCTTAATGTTGTCATTTAGATTTTAACTTTTGAAATAGAATGGTAAACCTTAGCACAATTTAAATGTATGTGTCCATGTGCTTCCTTATTCGTACATATAATCTTTATGTCTCCTTTCTCTGTGCTTACAGTGGATCAGCATCTTCAGCCTTCACTACCTGTTTCTCAAATAAAGATCTAGAATCATAAAATACAGATAATGGAGCCATCCTGGAACCTGAACTATATAGCATGCCAAGGGCCAGAAATAGCATTGATGTCCTTTAGCATACAAAGTTGCACCCCTTCTGATTTCAGAAATCTTTTAGAATACTTTCCTTGTTTTTCTGCATCTATTTCTATTTTTAATATCTTTATAGTTATCATTGTAGTACTGCTTCTTTTCTCTCTGAAATTCTTTGTTAAGATCTTCCTTTGTCTTCTTTGGCTTTGGCTTCTCTTCTTTTCTTGGCAATTTCCACATCAACAGGTTCTGACATCCAGTTTGCTTTATCTTGGTCTCTGGCAGTCTCTTTTCACATTCATCCTTTCACAATGTCTTTGATTTCATTCCACAGTTCCTCCCATTCCTTTTCAGTGAGGTTCAGGACTTCAGAGCAATAGCTGATCCACTTCTTGAAAATGGTGGCTCAAAATCATGTCATGGAAACTTCGATGATTCCACTGTAATTGTCTCTTTGCAGCTTCAGATTTTCTTTCCCTGCATGGCAACATTAACAAATAGATGTCTCAAAGGCTTTAATCTAGCCATGTCCCAAACACTGTTAGTACTCCAAAAGATCCTAAGCAACTCCTCAATAGCATTTTGAGTGCCGCCTGACTCAAGGGGCCTGTCATCAGGCACTGAATCGTCAATCACTTGTCAATCCATATGGTTTTCTTCAGAAAATACAAGAGTGGTTAATCATTGCCTTTTCCCATGAAGTATGAAATTATGCCTTTGTCGTTATCACTAAATAAGTCCCTAATTGCCTGATATAGGTGACTGTGATTTAGCCAGGTAGCTGGGACCACCTTCACACCATAAATGATTCTGCCAGGAGTATATATTCTTAGCATATACTTTCAGTGTTCTTCATTCATCCCTGCCCTCACCACAAAGTGACAGCATAGCAGGACTTGAGAGGGAAACAATGATTAAGTATGTCTAATATTTACAAACTATGCAAAGTGTGGGACAAATGTGGTATTTCCAATTTACTTGATGCAAATGAGCAAATCAGGCCTGTTTGCTGATATTACCTCATGATACTGGCATTTATTAATTAGTTTTGCACAGATCTCTTTAAAAAATGGATCTTTCATTTCTAATTTCCCGCCACTTTTTCTTATTAGCACATTAGAAAGAAAGACAGCACATAACCAGTGAGGATTAATGTTCTAAATTAGAAAGCAAGCAGCATATATAATGGAATGAAAAATATTAATGAGAATTTTGTATCAGTTGGAAATATATATGTGGGTACAGTGTGTGTGTGTATAAGATAGATACAGATGAATAATTGAGCATAACAGTAATATTGTTTAATTATTGTCTTCAACTTTTTTTTAATATTGGTAACAATATGCAAAATGTAACAAGCTTTTGTTTTTATTGAGATGTTATTCAGGATCAAATAATCTTTTAACTTTTTTTTTATTCATCTGCACAGGACCTTAGTCTGAAATGAAACAGGATCCTCTACTGAACCCTGTAAATAAAAACACTCTGTTTTGAAGAGAAATATGTTTTTAATTGTTGAGAAAACAAGGTTCACTTTATCTGCATTTGACAAGACTAGTAGCAATGTTTGCTTGGGGTTCTTTCCAAGAGATTTATGAGGAAACTGTGGAAGTCCTACAATATAATCAGAATAAAGTGATTTTCTTCTTCTTTAGAAAAACAGTTATGTGCTTGTAAATCTATTCTAGAGACCTTAGAAGAATCATGTGTGTGACATGGTGACATAAAATTTCATTCCTGATATGTACATTTATTTGAATGTGCCAAAGATTTATGTGCATGATAAAGCATGTGCAGTTTTTCTATGACACATAAGATGTATGGGAAAGTTACTGTGGGTGATTTCCAATTTAGTTTGCACCCAGCACACTCCCAATCAGTCCCTATATTAAGATCAGAGCAAGCACCCATGCCACTCAGTACAGCTAGGAAATACAATATATAGCTTGATGTTTATTTAGTAAACAGCAGCAAACATCAAAGCATTAACCAGCAAAAATGGGATTAAAATGCAGATAAAAATCAAGGAGAGAAAGACATGAACAACAAGCAAAGAAATAACATTTTCTATATGTATCAAAAAGCACATAATGAGGAAGCTGATTCATTATCAATCTCTCCTTGTTTCATCCCTTACCCTTCTCTATGCTTTTAACCTATCAGACAGCCTGGGTTTTTTTTCCCCTTTTAAATGGGTTTCAGCATTTGTTCAAAACAGCACTTAGACCCATGTCTGGAGATAATCTAAGTGACAAGTCCCAAACATGGAGGAGGAGAAATTGTCAGGATTATCAGGACAACTCCTTCCCACAACATCCCATGCCTTTGCAGCACCTTCTACCTGTTAGTCAGATACCTTTATAGCTGCCTAAATTTATTGTTTTGCCTATACTCATCCAAGCCCACCACAACCTACAATAAGGAGAATGATTGGTGGGGTTGTTTTTTTCCATTGGCAGGTAACACTTGGGCAATTCATCAATCCCTTTCCTTAATTTGACCTGCAATAAATAGGACAGAAGGCACCATTCACCATATCATTACTGTGGCAGAATAGGGATCAGCAATGGGGGCAACTCAATGTATACCAGCATACCTGTCTACAAACTCAAGGACAGGTCAATATTGCTTTAACCTGGCCATCAGGAAGAGTCCTAAGGTAGTCGAGCTAGGCCAAGGATATTTTCAGTCAGTCAGCTTTCTTCTTAACTGTCTTGGAATTCCTTTCACTCTCAACCCAACCTATTTCACAGGTTGATTGTTAGGAAGATACAATGGAAGGAAACCCAACACCAGGACATGCACAGAAATTGGGGGGGGGGCGCAAAATGATGACACATATGTCACAAAAATTATAGTGCAAATTCTGCCCCCTTTGTGCTTCTGTTGTAATATTGCATAGAAGTATGTAAATGGCCAAACTTGTAAGATGATGTTATGAAGCAGGTTTTGCTATTTTTATGAAACCTCCCATTTCTAATTCATAGAAAGACAGGTATAAATGAAAGGAAAATAAGAATTAAAATGATACTTATTCTTTCTCCTTTGGTAAATAGGAAATGGATTATTTGATATTCGCCTCCCAGACAAATTATTTCCCTTTCATGGAGCTGATAAATGTAGACAACAGTGTGGTCACTCAATTCATTCAAGCACCAAGTTCTTCTTTAAAAAGAAAATAGGCATCATAAAGGCTGCTGAAATTATATTTTGTAGGATAAAATACTTACTATCTGATTCCAAGAATTAAAGAATAGTTTTGGCCCAACTCCCACTCCATAAATCAAAACAAACAAACAAAAAACAGTTCAGGGCTTTTCTTTCCTATTCTAAGTCATCTGAACTGATAAAGGTAAGATTTTTTCCATTTTATTCTTATAACTATACTAATAAAATAATCCTGGTGTAATCTGGTAAAACACATTAAAACCCTTTTGAATTTAATTTTAAAAAATATAAGGGCATTTTTTTTTAAAAAAAACTTTTCTCTTGAAATCAATTTATCTTTAAAGCACTTTGCTTTGGTGTCCCTATACTCTTTGCATTTTAATTTCCATGTAACTACCATTAAATCAGACACCATCTTAGAATATAATTCACAATGTTTCTGAAATGCAGAAAATCCTTTTTACATTTGTCAAAGAAATTGATTATATTACTGTACAAGAGAGAAATATTAGAAAAAATATCCTAATAAATTATTTGCTGACTAGTTACTTGTTTAGATGATGCTGAAAAAGACCATCTAATTTTGCAGTTGTCCAAAATAGAAAGAACCAAGTTGTATTTACTACAAATAAAAATCTGGATAAAGAAACAGGGTTTGCAATGTGCTTCTAATGTAATGGTTAATAATCCAGCAGTTCAGAGCATGTAGGCACCTTTGATTAATCTGGAATAAAGCTAAGTAGTGTTGAACCTGGTTAGTATTTGAATGGGAATTGACCAGGATTTTCTGTCATCTCCCCTAAACTGGGAAGTTAAAAAATGGTCCTGCAAGAAGGCAATCACAAATTTCCATGGTATTCAATAAGAAACAATGTAGACCTGGTCATGCAGTCACCAGGAGTAGAACTCAGCTCAAGGCAGACATATATATTTTTCTCTCCATTATAATTTTTAAGTCAGTTAATATGTTGTGCTAAAACTGATGGTACATTGAAACTACGGTAGAAATACATTCATTTTTTAAAAAACGAACCGTAGGATCCTTTAGTTGTTGTTGCTAATCATTTTTTTTCTTTGTAAAATGTTGAGTATTGGTTAAATCAAGGAAGGGTAATATGAAGAGCAACCCAAGACAGGCAAATCAAAAGAAATCTCCCCCCACCTCTGCAAAAAAAAAATCTACTTCAATAAGTTATAAAAACATATTATTTGAAAAATAGGTTCTAAACAAAATGAATTTCTCTTTTAATTTTTCTGTCTGGTAACAAGCATTTGCTTGCTCTAGTGCTTCCATCTGCATTCATTTATGGAGTCGTGTCTCTGTAAGGAAAGTATGTGTAATAATTTAAGACAAGAAGCACTTCTCAAACTACAAAATGCCTTCTTTGTTTCCCAGGAGTGCTGCAAATATGGGACACAAAGGGATAAGGTGAACGGAGTTGTGAACTTATTAAACAAGGTGGTTATTTAGTCAATGAACCTTTGAGAGGCTCCTTCATCCTTCCAGAGTTCTAGTTAAATAAACACTGTGCCAAGCTCCAAAGCAATTCTTCTAGAAATATTTATTTGAAATAGTTATTTCTCTCTTGGGACTCATAACTCCTTCAGCAAAGTTTCAACTAACAATCTTCCTTTCATTCTACAAATATAGCATGTTGTAGTGTTTTTCTACAGAGTGCCATGCGAATTTAATTTAAAACTATAATATGCCATAAGAGGTGAAGGGAGAATTCATGCTACAGCTATTATTGTCACCAATAACTTGTGCAAAGAAAAGGAATAGCAAAAAATCCTTTTCTCATTCACTGCTGGTTATTAATGTAGAAGATTTATTCAGATATGATTGCTCTTGCGGATGAACTATCATAGCAAAAACTACAGGCTACAGTATATTAGCAGGTTAGGAAAGAACAAAACAAAACACAAGAAGGCTATTATGTTTTTTTCTTTGCCCTTGTTAATCACTTTTGGGAAACTGGAAAATAAATTTTGACACAGGGTTTATAGTTTACATTCAGATTAGGGTTAGGGTTTACTTACTTATATGCATGAGTAATTTAAAGCAGGTCCAAATCATTAACAATATATTCTTAAGTATAAGCTGACTGCAACTTTTATCTTCAGTATTTTAAGTAAACCATAGATCACTTAAAATTATCTTTTCTTCTTGGCTTCTTTCATAAGTGAATGGAGAGAACAAAATCTTGCCTATATGAAATCATAGCTGGGCTCATTAATGCACTATACTGTATGATACAACTCAAGTACATTTTTAGACTTATAGGGGGCTAGGTCTAACATACCTTATTATAAATACCCGTAAATACTTTATTGATACATAAATCCTATATATGGATATTGAGTAGAGGACACATGCATGTGTGGGATCCACTATGAAGATGTGATCTTATTCTCAACCATTAATGATGGAGTTGGGGGCCTATAAAATTAATAGGGAATACCTCAATTTTATGTTGTGGGGAGAAATTTCTTTTGATTTCCATCTTAATAGGAACTGAACTGTTGTCCCATTTAATAAGGATAATGATTAGGCACAATTAATTTTAGTAATTTTGCAGTTTTGCTAGAGGACTTTTATTGGGCAGACTAGGGATGTAATTAATAAAAATATCCCGTCAAAAGATAAGTTATTTAGCAGGATCATACAGGAAAGCATGCCCTGCCAATCTAAACTATATGCCAATGAAGCCCAGCCTTGCACTGGAAGGCCTTTGAATATCAGCAAAATGAAAGGCTTGAAAAGAAAGAGGACAGATATACTGGGAATTTCAAAGAGTTCATATCACAACTGGATGATCCCATGTATAGCATATCCTAGCCCCATTAAACGCTAATCTGCATAACCGGCTTGCCATGGGGGCTGGCCACTGACCATTTCTTAATGTCATTTCTCACATCATCTCTACCATCCTCCGCCACCCAGGTAGGGAACCTCTATCTGTCTTTTCTGCTGTACATCAAAATTTGTATTTTCTTACTTGTACCAGCTAAATCAGGGCATCTATTTCACCTGCTGTATTTCATTTCATTGTGTGAATATATCCCCCAATTGGAATGTCCCCTCCCAGCTGCTCCTGGGTCCTTCCCCCCCCCCCTTTTTAACAAGTTCATTGATGGAATAGTGAAAGAACTGTCTTTTGTTTTTTACAAATTTCCTGATGAAGTTTCCAAGTGATAGAAAAAAATGATAAATTGTGTTGTTTTCTGTTTTGTTTGGGATTATTTCTCATGTTTGTTTTTTACTGATCCAGGAAGGGTAAAGAAGAATGGGATTGTACTGGAGAGAAAAAAAAAATCACACCATCACCTTGGCCAAACCAGAGGAAAGGGATTAAAATCTAGAAAGAGATTTCTTAAACTAGCTTCATTTCCAGATGTTTTACGCATGGGAATCCAGTAGTTTAAGGCTACAGTGCAGAAAAACAGTAAATTTCACTAATAGCAGTCACTATTAAGATAGATTGTATGGTTGAAAGAAATCTTTCAGATAGCTTATTCCATGACATTAATGGCTTCGAAATTAAGACCAGCACACTGAAGCAGGATTAAATATGTGACATATTCTATGCCTAAATATAGCAATGAAATAGGAGTCCTGAAATTAATCACCAAAACCCAAGTAAATACTTTCCTAGTAATATAAATGAACATTAGCACACGTGTTGTGTAAATGAGGCTTAAAAAAATGCTGAATTTAAATTGGGTACTCAGCTTTTCTCCATGTGGGAGAAAAAATAACTGATTGTGTTTCTATGTAACAACAATGAAATAATAAGAATGCACTCATTAAATGAAGTGATTACTTGAGGTATTTCCTGCAGCTCTGAAAGATTTCAGTTCAAATAATAAGAGAAAATGGTTGTAATCAATTACCTTTGAACAGGAAAGATTGCTTTTTTATGAGAGCCAAATGACATTTAACTTTTAAAACTTAGCTAACTTTAGAAACTTAACTATAGGAGGACTGTGAGAAGGTTCAAATGGGTAAATTGATCTTAAAGAGATTCAATCTAATCTCCCCTTTGAATCAAATCTTTTCAAGGCCTCCACTCAAATGTCTTTGAGTCACTTTAGAGAGATTCGAAGGCAATTCAGAGATTCAGTGGATTTTCTGGCTTTTCAAAGTTTTAGACATTATTGCAGCTTTCCTTCCATATATAGACCAAACTGAGCTGGGCTTGACTGTATGATGGGTTCACTGATATTGATATGAGAAGCTGGCCAATGAGGTTTATTATCTTTGAAAATTCCACCTATCGGACTTGATTTATTGTTTGCATCTCTCACTCTTCTGATGGAATTTCTTTAGGCAGATTATTGTAGGGAAAGTTAGAGAAAAAGAGGCCTAAGTTTATAAATTTTACTTGCTGTATTACTGGATGTAATTCATAGACTACGTATTTTGTAATACCACCATGCATTGTTTATTTATTTATTTATTTATTTTGTTTATTCATCAAATTTATATGGCCACCCATCTCACAAACAAGAGACTCTATTCCATAGGCATCCTATACAAGCCACAATTTACCTATAACATGTTTGGTGTCACCTGCCAATGTCTATGTTATATTCCTAATAAAGATAACACACACATTCCTGAGATTTCATTTTTTAAAAAACAAAAGTTCACAAGCAGCCAATAATGCATCATTTCCAGAAAAGATTAATTTTAGCAATGAAGCAGGCCAACAAGTCTGCCAGCACCCCGCACCCAACCCCAAGTTCAGGTGGTCAGGGCTTACTTTTTAAACAATTTTTGAAAATTTTGAAAAAAAATTCTTTGTATGTTGGAATTTGACCCTTTCTACATTTATTCAGTGCAACTTCTCTATAAGCAATCCATGTATTCCTTTGGAAATAATTTTTTAGGAGAAAACTAATGCATTATTTAAATTTGCACAGGAGCTAACCAGATGCCTTTGTACAGGCCAAAATGGAGCATAATCATAATTGCTTCCTCAGCTTCTATTGGTCTCTCTACCCTGTAGTCTGGAAATGGGTTACATTAATCTGAATATAGAGCTTCAATGTCATTTGTAATCCTATTAGTGAAAAGCAAGTTTCAGATGAATGCAGCTCAAAGGTTTTCTGGAGTTGGAAATTTCAAAATCTGGATCTTGCTATTGGGCCTGGAAATCTCCAAAACCAGCCCTGCTGGAAAGTCAATCTCTTTCAGAGATGTTTGGTTTCTGTACCACTGGGAACAACAATATAGTGAAATCTTGATTTAGTAGGCTCCTATTTAGCGGACCTCAGGAGCAATGGACAAAATTTCTGTCTGGACATCTCCCTAAAATAATAGACATCCATTTCATCCAAAGTAGTCCAGATGAGGCAATTACATTTACATTAATTTTACATTAATTTTATTGCATTAGCATCCATAATAGTATCATTACACAAATTACATCATTTGGGCTGATTTGCATCTTACATAACCAGTGTAAATGAGCACAGGTGATGTAAAGATTCAATTGATATTTGGAAGTAACACTCCTCTCCATTTAGTCCATTAAATTGAAGTTTTGCTTTAATCAAAAGGTGCTGTAGAAAACCCCTCCACAATACTTTCTCGGTCTCTTCAATGCTGAAATGGATACTGTTGGGGATAAGGTGACATCAGCCGACTAGTAATGAACCAGCTCTAACTTTCTTTTCTATCAATAAATGGGTGATATTATGGAAGACTGTATTGGTGCTAGAAGATAATATTGGGTTGGATGAAGCTGAGTTCCATCCAAATACAAGTGTTTAGATGGGTGATTGCTGGATCTAGGAAACAGGCTGCTTTGGATGGGTTTGTTGGAGGGAAAAATTCAATAGCACTGACTCTTTAGCAGCTCCTGACCTACTGACCACAAGATAGAGAGTTAGGGATTTGTCTCCTCTTCCTGCTCTTTGTCTGTGAGGTTGCTAATCCGAAGGTACTTCCTTCTGCTTTTTATTTCTAGGCACATACAGAGAGACCATATGTCCTTGGACATTCCTCCTGGTGAGATGTAGAGATTTTGCCTATCTCTATCACATATTTCGTGAAAATATATATTTTTATTACAGTTATAGAACTATAAACAGATATATAACTACATACAGTTCTATAAAATGTGCTTCTCTAATAATTGCTGACATTAGGTTCCTCCTCTCAGGAATGCTTTTTATATGCACATATACATACAAAGAATGCTTCAATCTCCAACAGGGGTTGCACTCCATCTAAAACATAGGGTTCTTTAAAAAGCTGTACCTATCTTTAAAGGACCCTACTTCAAGGTCTAATTTTGAAAACAAAATGCCCTAAATCGCCAGATTAGCCAAAGAAATCGTTCTCATATCTTGCCTGTGATTTGAGATCTTCTGGACATGCTATTTTGATGATGCTGTCAGTACATGAAATTCAGCTTCTGGCATTTGTTATAAATCCTTCTCTCTACAGGCACATAGGTATCACAAAATGTTCTGTCTCCACAGATGGAACTTTCCAGAGAACTCCGTAATGTTCCATTCTTCTTCCAGACCAACCAATGCAGTCATTCTGATGGTGGTCTGTCAGTTTTCCAGAAGTAAATCTGGAAGTAATTCATGGCATTGCACAGAAAATTCCATCTCTAAAGACAATATGTTTTGTATCACACATCTAATGGCACTCTAACAGAGACATGCATCCCCTTGGCTTCCCTACCAGAAAAAATACACTTTTGGGCAATTTTTATCTTTATGACATGAACTGCTGCACAGACATCCAAAAGGGGTGGGGCTTGTGGCATGACATCACAATGTTGCTATCATCATTTTGACAAAAGCAGCAGCAGCCTGTGGACACTCATGTATACATATACACACACGTGCGCACACGTACACACACACACAAACCTGTTCACTTTTACTTTGAAGAAAGAGTATGTATGGATTCGGTTGGTTATTCCCTTTCAGAGGGAGATGTTCCTCAAGATTATATGCATGTACGTAGCTGCATTTTCTTCAAATAAAAATGACTATCTTAAACACACTTTTATAAAAACATGAACAGCTTAATGTGCACTTTTGCTTTTTATAACATTTATGAGCTATTATGCAAATGACAGCTCAAAAAGAAGGATTACTCCAGATCTTCCCTATTAGAGTCACTCTGAAATGTCTGGAGACTTCTGGACAATATTTAATCTCCAAGTGGCAAATCAAATGAGAGTCCTTAACATAGTCATTGAGTCTCTTGAGTATCATAATCCCCTTCTTTCCTAGTATTTTCCTACTTCTGCCAGAGATAAACTTCTCCTAGACTAGAGAAAACATGACTGGTACTCGCTTAAATCCCCATTATTTATAAATGTTTATTTTTACTCCTCAGTTAATTCTGCCCCAGTTTTGGAAAAGAAAATTAAAAACTCACAGAAGAAAATGCATATAAACAATTCCATTGTTCTTAATTTATTTTCATAAGATATGTAGTGTTGGTGAACGCAGTAATTTTTTAGCTATCAACTGCATTGAAAAATAGCTGGAAAAATGCATAATCCAAAATAATTACTCTGTTCTGATCTGTGTACTAGTCTGGAAAATATGAATTAAGTCAGCCTCCTGAAAAATGCAGACTGAACAAAATCCTGAAATGTATTTGCTTCCCATGTAGTCAAGCGTTTATATAAAGAACAAGAAAGCAGAATAAAGCTCACTTTTAAATGATGGGAAGATTTTTCGTAGAACCCTAATGTAATTTGCCAGAATGTTGTGTGCATTCAAAAACAAATGTTTTTTTAGCAAATCCTCAGACAACAGCATGATAATCCTTTGTATTTTCTATTTCCTGTATGATTACATGTGACAAATCTCACTGCTGATGTATGAACTGTTCTGATATTACCACTAAGATTTATTTCTAAAATACATTGCCAGCTCCCCAGGCAATAACGTTTTTCATAATCCCACACATTTGACTTGGGGGCAACTTTTTTCTCTAAACAAGAATAAAAATATATGATACATTTCTAATTAAATGCCTTCACTGCAATGCAGAAGCACAACAATATTGAAATTGTATGCTGCTGTACGATTCTGAAGGTTGTAATGTAATATTCTGGAACAAATGACAGCTCCTTCTACCTTGACATTCCTTTTTTCTTGAGGATTGCCAACCATATAACATAATAATTGTCATTTCATCTAGTGTTAGCTAGATTATAATCTAATATTTAGGTGTTGTTTCTCAGAAGATTTCTCAAGATATTTTGTTCTTTCATGTATCACCCAGTTGTGCGTTATCCCAGCCCCAGTAATTTCTGACGATACTGTTATAGCTGTGGAGAGCCAGAGGTGACCTTGAGAAACTATGTGGTAACAGTTACAAAAACATGTTTTAAACCCAAGAAATGAAGAAAATGTTAGAAAGAAACTCAAACTTGCTCTGGCTTAGTTCCCTGGAGTACACTGTAAGAGAGAGGGAAGAGAAAACAGTTTTTCAAGGTTGGGTTACTATAGCCTATATCAATAAAGTAGAATTCCAGTCATTCTTGAGGAGTCTGCTTCCTAACCTGGTGTACCTCAAAAAGTAGCTTCATCCTATCTAGTATGGGCAAACCATCTTAATAAAGGCTGGTCTGCCTTTATTCTTTCCATTAGGTTGGAAGAAATAAAAAGGTAGGGCAAGCACGCAGAGCATGATTTCTGAAATTCTTTCTAACCCCTTTTTCCCACAGTCACCATAGAGGCATTAGTATTTTCTTCTACATATCAAAATAACAAGTTGCCTCTGTATTTGTGCATGTGTGCGTGCATGTGTGTGTGTGTGTGTGAGAGAGAGAGAGAGAGAGAGAGATGGTTGTGTGTATGTGATCTAATCAGGGTAGGTGCAAAGAGGAGTATGCATGTATTTTTGCTTTCTTCCCTCATGTTACATCTGTCTGTGTTTAGGAGTATGTGTCTCCTGGGAAGAACCAGGCAGGCTGCATACACTCTGCACATGACCAGGAGGGAGGAAAGAGAAGGACTTCCCGCTGCCCATCTTCCTCTCCCATGGGGACACATTTCACCACAGCCCCCTCTTTATCCTGCCCAATTTGAACTCTATCTTTCTTTTGTCAGCATCTCCCACCATACCAAATTTGGTCCCGTTTTGTTCAGTTTTTAGAGAATTACGCTGCTGACAGACAGATGCATGGGCAAATTCCTGAGCCGCTTTATTTATTTATTTTTTTCCAGTATTCTGTTGAGCTGGAAGAAATAACAAGAAAAACTAAAAATAATGCAAAGAAAGCAATACGTCAATGTAAGAACAGAAGCCGACACTGAGGCAATTAAGAGGGCCTAGTCAATAAACTATTAATAGGCTATTCATCATTCATCTCCCAACCTCATTTACAGGAAGAAATAAAGCAGCAAGCTGAATTTGCAAGAAGGAAACTTTTAATTAATAGTACTGGAAATCTTAGCTAGATGGACCTAATGTGGTGAGAAAATATTGGATCTCAGCCATGGGGAGAAACATTCCTGGATAATGAAAAGCTGCATTAGCATGGGTGGAATTTTAGTTCTACTTCCAGATTGTAATTGACATGTAATGCCTGAAGAATATGAAAGGGTTTTAACTAGCAAAGCAAATTCAAGGATGCTTTATTCTGTGCTGTGCCAAGCTTCATTGAAATGATTTGGTTTGAAGGGGCGTTGATCAAATCAGCACATCCAAGGAGATCCATGAAACAAAACAGTGCTTTACTCACTGGGATGGAACAGCCATGCCACTTCACTACAGCTGCTTGTCTTACCTGTCAAAGATCTTCTGCATATATGCAAATAACACTTGCCCTGAGGGAAAAATGACAGGTTGAGGAGAGGATCAGCCACCTTTCAACATTTTGCAAGGGAAAGCAAGGGAAAGGCTAATGCACTGTGTCATATGTTTGGCTGAAGCAACTTTTATTCTTTTCTGAACTTTGGATGGCAGCAAGCAACCTGGTACCAGTGATAGTTAGTGGAATGTGAGTGGAATGTGAAAAGAAGACAATTTTATCACTTCCTTGGAATGGAAGAAGGGGGTCTTCAACTGGGTCCATGCTGAGGTTGTGCACTAATGCATGAACCAAGAAGTAATCCATCAGATTCAGATCAGACAGAGAACAGAGATAGGAACACTAACAGTTAACTATCAAGCAGTAAGTCACATTTGAATCAACAGCCTCAAAAACCAAGAAAAGGCTGAAATAATATGGAAAGGAATGTGTGATGGACCCTGCAGGAAAGGATAAAAGCACAAGCTATATAGGTCTCTGCTGGAAGACTTCATTGTCCAGACCAGTGTTTCTCAATCTTGGCAACTTTAAGCTGTGTGCAATGCTGGCTGGGGAATTCTGGGAGCTGAAATCCACACAGCTCAAAGTTGCCAAGGTTGAGAAACACTGGTCCAGACCCTCCTATTGTGCTACATAGTTGTCTTCTCCAACAACCCAGGCTGAGCTCAGCCTACTCAACCATGATGGGTAGAAGTTGTAAGTTGAATGAATGAGTGTCTGAATTCATTTTTCCAAGCTTTGAAATAAAGACAATGTTATTGCTGATTCTTACTGTCTTGTGTTACTCACTGCATAAGATTAGGCTATCTCTCCGGAAACTGGCAGCTACCCATTTATATTGGCAGGGTGCAAGCCGTTGACCTGACTGCATGAGAAAGCCAGGGCCATCTCCTTGGAGCTGAATTTGCATGAAACTTAATACACATCTGGAGACAGGTATGTATTTCAAGTTACCTTTATTTAAAAATGTGATTCCTTTTAAAAGTAATAAACAGAATTTAGCTGTAATGTTCTTTTGCAATGCTTCATTAATCATATTAATCCAAAAACATTATGAAATTTGGGACAGTATGAGCAAAGAAAAGTTCAATCATATGAACACAGATATATTTAAAGAGTCTACTTTCAGTGTATGTATGCAGAAGATGAGATCAGAACAGAAGCATAAAGAAAGTACAGTTTTCAAAAATAGCTCAGTATGTAAGGAAAGGAAGGATGCCCCACTTTCAAAAAGTGAGGAAATCTAAGACAGATCCAGGATATAAGCCAGATTTTCTCATCTGTCCCCTTGAGTGAGTAGAGAAGAGAATTAAGCATATTGCTACTGAAGTTCCAATAGATACAGTTTTTTTCCCCCAAAGACAATCACTTCTGACTGACCTGCTTTGTATTTCCCTGAAGTCAATGCAAGTAATACCTGCCTATGCAGCATTCTCTGGGAAAAGATGACATTACCAAACCCAAGCTTCAGATCTATTACACATGCAGAGATATACTTGTACACAGGAGACAGACACCTGTGGCAGCCATCTAAATAGTTTAAAAATGGGACGTTAAGAGTATTTGCTCCTCCTCAACTTATCTGCACAAATGGAGGCACTTCAGTACCAATCGAAGCCAATATTTGTAGCTCAGGGTTGAACTGTGGAGTCCTTGGTGCTCTTTGAGCCTTGTTGTTTTCTTGCAGACATTTCATTGCCAGACTAGACATCTTCAGTGCAAAGAGGGAGTGGGCCTTGCACTCTGTTTATATACCGTGGCTTGCCCTGCTTCTGTTGGTAGGGGTGTTGCTCTCTCCTTGGGAGTTCTTTAATTGGGCTGTTGTTTGCTGCTTGGTTGATTTCCTGAGTTGTTAGTTCCTTGATTAGGGTGTATTGTGCTATTTGATGGTTCATCTGGTGTTAATCCTAGTGTCAATTTTTGCATATGTGGGTGTTGATTGCTGGCAAGGGAGTGTACTGGTCTTTTGGCTTTTCTATTGTCTCTTTTGAATGGTATGCAAATGTCGTTTACCTCTATGCATCTGTTGATGGCTGCTTTGTCTGAGTGCCAGGCTTCCTGGAATTCTCTGGCGTTTTTGGATTTGGCTTGGTTTAGGATGCTCACAGTTTCCCAGTTGAAACTCTGGTTGAGTCTGCCCATGTGTTGTGAGATTAAGGAGCTCTCATCGTGTCTTCTGACTGCTAGTTGATATTCGTGGATGTGCTCTGCTAGTCTTCTGCCTGTCTGTCCTACATAGTGGCTGTTACAGTCTTTGCACTGTATGTTGTAAATAACTCCTGTTTTTTTCTTCTTGGGCTATTGGGTCTTTTGGGTTACTTAAGATGTTTTGAAGGGTTTGGGTTGGTTTGTGTGCTACCGTGATGCTGTGTGGTTGTAACAGTCTGTTGGTGGTTTCTGAGATGTTTCTAATGATGGCAGTGTTATCCTTTTCATAGCTTCTGTTGGTTGGATTGTAGTGGGTTGGGTGGTGAGGCACTTTTTGATAAAATTGAGTGGTTATCCATTTTGTTGGAAGATGCTGTACAGATGATCTTTTTCCTTTTTCTGGTGTTCTGCGTTGCTGCAGTGTGTAAGTGCTAGTCTGAATAATGTTCTTACACAGCTTCTCTTGTGGGAGGTTGGATTGTTACTTTGCTAATGGAGCACTTGGTTGGTGTGGGTAGCTTTCCTGTAGACTTGTGTTTCTAACTTGCCATCATTTCCTCTACTGATGAGGATGTCCAGGAATGGTAGTGTGTTTTTGTTTTCTCCCTCCCTTGTGAATTTTATTCCATTAAAGATGCTGTTAATGGTCTTGTGGGTTTCTTCCAGTTGTTTCTTTTGTATTATGACAAAAGTGTCATCTACATACCGGATCCATACTTCGGGTTGTATGTGAGGGAGTGCTATCCTTTCCAGATGCTGCATTACAATCTCTGCTATAAATCCTGAAATCGGTGATCCCATGGGTGTTCCTTTGATCTGTTGGTATATTTCTCCATCAAACTGAAAGTAGGTTGTAAGGCAGAGGTTGATGAGGTCCATTATCCTGGGTATTTCTATTTTGATGTATTTGGCTTCAGTTTACCCCATAGGTAAACTAGTAGGTCATCAGGAATCAGTAAGTGATGCAGTCTCCACACTCACCAAGTGCCTGGGGCTGTGGGGGTTTGGATGGGGAACAACAGGTTGAACCTTGGTAAGATGGAGTGGCTGTGGATTTATGGCCCCTCGGTTTCCAGGAAGTTGTCATCTTTGATTCTGGATGGGGTAGCACTGCCCCATTCAGAACCAGTGTGTAACTTGGGGGTCGTCCTGGACTTGTGACTCCAGCTTGAAGAGCAGGTAGAAGTCACAGCCAGGAAGTCCTTTGCACATCTTTGGGTGGTGCGCCAGCTCCGCCTATTCCTGGATCGAGATGCCCTCCGAACAGTCACTCATGCCCGTGTCTTCTCCCACATGGACTATTGCAATGCACTCTGCATGGGGCTACCCTTGAAGAGTATCTGGAAGCTTCAGGTGGTCCAGAATGTGGCTGTGTGGACAGTTATTGGTGCTGTAAAATTGGCACATGTGACACCACTGTTATGCAAGCTGCATTGGGCACCAGTTAGTTTCCGGGTCCAATTCAAGGTGTTGGTTATTACCTTTAAAGCTCTACATGGCATGGGACCAGGCTACCTGAGGGACAGTCTCATCCCCATAACATCGACTCGCCCCACCCAGTCAGGCAGAAAGGGCATGGTACAGACTCCATCAGCAAAGGAATTTCCTCTAGCGGGATCCAGGAGGTGGGCCTTCTTGGCAGTGGCACCCGCCCTTTGGAATATCTTGCCCCCGGAGTTGAGATGGGTTTCCTTGCTCCAGGCCTTCCAGAAGAAATTGAAGACCTGGTTCTGCTGCCTTGCTTGGGATGGGGAGGGTAACAGCTCCACCTGGGGGTGGTTGGCGCCATAGCACCCCCTATTGATTGTGATGCCATCTCCTCTTGGATTTTATTTTATTATCTTATTTATGTTTTTAGATTGTAACTAACATTTATATGTTTTAGTATTATTTTTATTGTAAACCACCCAGAGTACCCCATTGGGGAAGGTGGGCGGTGATATACATTTAAATAATAATAATAATAACAATAATGATAATGATAATAATAGTGGATGATTGGGTAGCTAGGCCCTAAACCTAAGCTGTCGCAGCTCAGTAGTCCCATGGAAGTACATCAAGCCCTTTAGTTGCCATCATGAACAAAGAGACTATCATTCTTTATCAAACAGATCTAGTCAGAAATAGTTGATTGTAATAAACATTTATAAATAGGGTCAAAAGAATTATTTGATGAAATAACTTCCATACCTCTTCTGAATAGACCTGTGTTCACTGAATTATTAATCTCAATTTCTTTCTCAAGAAAAAATAAACACCTTTAAATCTTTTCACCTTCCTTCAAGTAAAGCATTTTTTCAAGCCATTTGTATTTATTTCACCACTGTATCACTGACTTTTTTTTTTATCCATTCAATCATGTCTAGTTCTTGGAGGCTGCCTGGACTGGTCCTTGCAGTTTTCTTGGCAAGGTTTTTCAGAAATGATTTGCCATTGCCTCTTTCCTGGGGCTGAGAGAGAGTGACTGGCCTTAGGTCACCCAACTGGCTTTGTGCTTAAGGCTGGACCAGAACTCAGTCTCCTGGTTTGTAGCCTGATGCCTTAACCACTATACCAGACTGGCTCTATCACTGTATACACTGTATACACTATGGTATATTTAGTGATAAACTGTAATATATACACACACACACACACTATGGTCTACATGATATATCAGCATAACACTGATAGTAAGGCCCTGAACTGACAGCATTAAAACTAGAGTACTGCCTTAGGTAAAGAAGCCAATTGGGTGACTTTGGGCCAGTCACCCTTTCTCAGCTTTAGGAAGAAAGCCATGCCAAACAACTTCTGAAAACCTTGCCAAGAAAACTGCAGGGACTGGTCTATGTAGTCACCAGGATTCAAGGCTATACACATACACACAAACACACACACATCTGAAGCTTAAATATATGTTTGTGCATCTGTGTGTACATATACTTTAGACATGTGTGTGTCTAAAGAAACACACAAACTCACATCTGAAGCTTAAATATATGTTTGTGTAACTGTGTGTACATATATTTTAGACATGTGTGTCTAATTTCACTTGCCCCCACCTCTCTTCCTTTTTTTGTACAGAACTTTATTATTTTTCAGTGTATAATTAAGATACAAGAAAGAAAGTATATAATAGATAGAAAACAGGACTAAAGAAAAAACTATAAAAGTGTCAATAGAAAGAAAACAGAAATGGAAAGTGACTTCCGACTTTCTCCGATACAGATATAGATAAATTTACAAATATAATCTCTTGCAATTGATGAACCTATCATAATATTATTTCTGTTACAGCAAACCATTTAATCACTAAAACCCAAAGTCAAAGCACCATCTTTTTCTATTACCAGAAAGTACTCTAAAAGTGGTTGCCAAGTAGATAAAAATCCAGCCCCCATCTCTTTTTCAACTCTGAAATATATCCCTTTCTGTCACTGAAAGTAATCCCTGTGCTGAAAAGAATAAAGGCTAGGTCCTGTTATAACAAGTCACATTCCATCCATTCTTTATTTGCATTGTGAAATTCTTTCAAGCCTCCCAGATGCATCTTTTTCATAGCACCTACTATTTATATTTAACTGAAAATGTTTTTTTGCACAGCTACTTTATTATTTCGCTTGATGATAATTTCCAAGATGAAGAACACGTAGATCTAATGCTTTCTTGAGAAGCAGATTTAAGTAGGTTATTAAAGGACCACAGCAATTTTTTTTTATGGAATCCATGACAGAAATAAAACCTATAACATATTTCTATCAAAACCTGAAGACTATTTTTAAAGTGGACATTCCTGCATATTTCAAACATAAAGAACTAGAATTTCCAATAAAGCCATGTAATTGGCTTCAGGTCCTCAAAAATGTTGAAATGGTATTTAGGGATTTTTTGATTCATCAAAAAAATTGTATCTGGGGTATACTGGACTCCCTAAAGAATGTATTTGAAAGGATGGGCATCAGTTTTTTTATGCTGGAGGTATAAGAAATCTGAGGTCTCACTGACCCACATGATATGGTCATGTGATCATTTAATATCTTTTTGAGTTAGTGTGCTAATGTATATTAGTAGATTTAAGGGAATTTTTTTTAATGAAAAAGATGTTAATATAATGTTGAATTATATACCAAAGCTTTGACACTTGACTATCAGGAATTGTGGGTGTATAGGGGGGGGGGGCAGCACATAGAATTATATTAAGAAATTGGAAAAGTGATATTATTTCAGACGTCAAGGAATGGCTGTTGAAAATGTATGATCTATCTGTTTTGGAAAAAGCAGTATTTTCTACTAATCAAAGATTTCAGCAATATGTGCAGAGATTCTGTGATATTTTACAATAATACCTTGTACTGTTCATATTATAATACTGAATTCATTGGTAAACCAGTGACAATTATTAAGTATAAAATATAAGATTTTTTTTCCTTCTTAGTTTGTATTCTTAGTTTGTACTTTTATTTCTTTTAATTTAATTTTTTCTTTAAGATCAAAGATTGCTTTGTTACAAAAAATATAAAGATATTAAATAAAAATATAGTATTAAAATAAGAATTAAATTTTAAAAACCAGCAACGTATAATAAGAGTATGCAGGGTATGAATCCTGCCTTGTCAACATGGACATCGAAATGAAGTCAGCCGAGCAAGAAATCTTCAACTTTTATTCTTAACTTTACTATGGGATGAGATATGGCTGGAGACATAAACACAAAGGAAAGTAACCTCCATTTTATCCCACAAAATCCTTAATCCCTTAATGAAGATTAATTCTTAGATAGCCAAGTGGGTTGTCTGGCTCTCAAAGACAGCTGGATGACCTTCCTCTCTCAATGCTGCGTATGAAAGATCGAGCACGTGGGCCTAATTCCACTAAGCATTCCTACTATGGGTGTTTGTTTGTTTGTGGAGGATTTCATTTATGACAGTGCCCTCTGCAGCAAAGCCAGACCATACTACAGTACTTTACATCTTGAACGGGTGGGAACAACTGCCCTGAGTGTGGAATTCTAAAGAGCAGAGGGAAGTGTTATGCTTCTCCCCCAAAAGAAATCCCCTGCCATTAGACTTAAAATGAAACAAGACCAGAGAGAAATAGCAAGAAATAGCAGAGTCAAACTAAGAACTGAGAGGAATTATTTGATCTGATCTAAACCAGACTTTAATACAATCTGGAGGCATATTGTGGGAGAGAAACACTAATTTTATCCCTAATTTTATTTTAGATACTAAATATTTAGATATTACTTTTTTATAAATCTTATTAAAAGTTTTACAAAGAACATAACAACTAACACAAACTAATAAATAAAAAAAGAAGCAAAGAAAGAACAAAGAAAAAGTGCAGAAAGAAAGAATAAAAACAAATAGAAAGAAGAAACTTATTTCCTTTGCAGCAAATATAAGTACAATTACAAAATTATCTCTTATTCTATGACTACAAAAAAAGCTCACTTTTTTGTATTATCAAATTGAGGTTATGCAACTCTTAGTGCAACCTAAGGGTTTGTAGTAAAATTGTTCTTTGCAAGTCAGGAAAGGTTAGTTGATAAGCTACTGTACATAGCTAAAATGCAGAATGCAGAAAATGGAATCATCAGAAATGGTACATCAGTGGAGGAAGAGATTTTGGGAAGAGATAGCCAAGCTCTTCCTAGACCTTTTGGCTCCAGGTTATAGTTTGCTAGCCCTAGACCTCAAGTTCAGGTAGAGGGAAGGGAAGGAAAGGGAAGCTGATTTGGGGTAGGAGGCAGATAGCTCGCTCAAAAAAATATAGGACCCTAACTTTGGGTGTGGCAAGGTAGAAGGAGAACAGAGGGACAGAAGAAAGGAAAGGAAGTGTGTGAAATTGGTGGGGCTGAGAGCCCCTCTGCTAACAGAAAGACTACTTGTGAACAAGAAATAAATGAAATAAGGGATGCTACTATATGCAAAGAATTCCAGAACACACCTTCACAACTCAGCTAATGTGAAGCGTGTGGAGATTGAAAAGTTTCATCAGCAAGGAGACTGCCCATTGGGCTCAAGGTTTGGATAGTCCAGGAGAGGAGAAAAGCAGGGTGAAGACCTCATCAATGAAAGTGGGAGAAAGGAGCTTGCTACCTGAGACTTTTGCCAGGACAAACTAGAGTAGGCATGCTTGTCATGGAGAGCTGGTTTAGTTTGTTGTTGTTGTTTATTCGTTTAGTCGCTTCCGACTCTTCGTGACTTCATGGACCAGCCCACGCCAGAGCTTCCTGTCGGTCGTCAACACTCCCAGCTCCCTCAGGGACGATTCCGTCACCTCTAGAATATCATCCATCCACCTTGCCCTTGGTCGGCCCCTCTTCCTTTTGCCTTCCACTCTCCCTAGCATCAGCATCTTCTCCAGGGTGTCCTGTCTTCTCATGATGTGGCCAAAGTATTTCAGTTTGGCCTTTAATATCATTCCCTCAAGTGAGCAGTCTGGCTTTATTTCCTGGAGGATGGACTGGTTTGATCTTCTTGCAGTCCAAGGCACTCTCAGAATTTTCCTCCAACACCACAGTTCAAAAGCATCTATCTTCCTTCGCTCAGCCTTCCTTATGGTCCAGCTCTCGCAGCCATATGTTACTACGGGGAACACCATTGCTTTAACTATGCGGACCTTTGTTGTCAGTGTGATGTCTCTGCTCTTAACTATTTTATCGAGATTTGTCATTGCTCTTCTTCCAAGTGCACCTCTAAGGAGACTGTTCATACAATAGCTTAGTGTTGTTTAAAGTTGCTCTTGCACCTGTTTGTTATACTCTTCATGTCTCTGTATGCTGTTTCTTAATGGCATTAAAAAAAAAAGGTTCACAATTAGAGATGGGGTATTCTTTTTTGTTAATGGTTATCCAGGAGGAAGGGAAGTTATCCTTTTCAGCTACACCAGCTGGTGCAAGTTTTAGCAACAGGCTTGAAGAGGAAAAAAAGAGAAAAAAACCTATAGGAGCTGAAAGAAAGTCTGGGAAATATTGGGGGGAGTCAGGAATGACTCCTGTGTTACAGCAGCAGCTGCATTATAGGTTACTGCATTTTTGGGTTCTGGAGCATATTGATTGTGATCTCAGTTAGTTTATGGAACTCTGGCTTCATTTGAAATTCATTTTGAAAAAGTATTACTGTTTTGTGATTTCAACTTTACACTCTTTGGGGACGTCAATATGGAATTAGGGAGCTACATATTGCCAATGAGTTGCTAACCCCAGATTTAGAATCATCATCCTGCTGCACACATGTCCAGACAGATGATGCCCTATTTCTAATAAAATAGTAATAAATCTTGGAAACCAAATACTGTGGGAACATGAAAGAATGTGACTTGCACAGTAGGACTTTCCTAAGCAATAACTTCCCTGAACCTCAAAAACTATTCCTGAGACATGATACGGAAGTGGTGGTAAACAGCAAAAGAATGCGTGGGTTTTTATAGTTAACTTGTGAAGATGAAAGTTTGTGTGATCAGGCAAGTACAAGCTAGATTTTTTCATTCCAGCTATAGATGAGCCATGTTGAAGAATCAGATTGCTATGAATCGAAGTGTATAGAGGGGAGATAACATCTAAGGCAGAACAGTTTTTAAATTCTTGCTCACAACTATTATTTTGTCTAATATGCTTTCACTCCTCCAAGATATAATCTGACAAAATATTGGCTTAGTCAATCTTCTTTTAGATCAAAACCATGAAAGTACAACAGTATCCAGCTAAATAAACAACGCTGTTAAACATTAAGGCCTTGATTTATGAGCTGCAATGAGGTAACAGCTTAGAAATTTTCACAGCATTTACATGATGAACAACAATCATTGGGCTGGGGAAAGAAAGAAGGATCATATTATGTCTGATTTTACATAGAAAAATCAAAATTATTTTTTCCACAGAAGTAGGTTTTATATTTTCTTGTAGATTTCATACACTTAATCATCTCTGATTCTATATCAATTTTTATATATATATATATATATATATAACTATTTCAGACTATGATTTCTGTTATACATATAAGTTTTGTAGGAAAGTTATAAGTGTATACTTTACATGTAAATAGAAGTGATTTTACCAATCATTTACTAGTTTATCCACCAAATAATTGAGATGGATAGAGCTGCTATGTGATTTCTCCTGACTACAGTCACCAAGTTTTCACCAATTTCCCAGCATTCTCCTTTTGAAGCTACATCAATCTCACGTAGATACTTCTATAGATTCTGTCAACATGCAGAACACATAAATTGTTAACTACTTCTGTTCAAAATGTATCCTCAGGTATCCAGAAATGCACATTCAGCTTTCTGTTAAAGGAAATTCAAGAGCTTCTTTATGGCAGTTGTCTAATGCTGCCCTTTCCATTTTTCTTCTTGTGATTACCTTCTTTTTAACCCTATTTCACCTCATTCTTCCACAGTAAAAAAATTATTATTTCTTCAAGTATCTTCCATTTACTGCAGCTCCCAGAAGCCCAAGTCAGCATGGCCAATCGTTAAGGACTTTGAAAACCGTAATTAGTAACAATAAAGCATATACACTTAAAACTAATTTCAGGATTCAGATGTACAGTACCATTTCAAATCCATGTAGACTGCTGCATAGTGAATCATTATAACCTCATATGGCAAAACCAAAGAGAAGTGGGAATGAAGATATCCCTTTAGAATGCTTTTGATTCTGCCACATATTTTGATGGTAATTTTTAAAATAATGATTAATTATATGCCATCAAGTTGGTGTTGACTCTTAGCAATCACATAGATAGACATTGTCTATGATGAAACTGTCTGCAGCCTGGCCCTTCAGGTCTTCCAGTGGTGCATTCATCTCACTGTAATCAAGTTTATCTGCCTTGCTGCTAGGGGTCCTTTTCTTTCCTTTCACCTTTCCCAGCATTATGGACTTCTCAGCATGTAAAAAAAAATGGCAATTTCAGCATTGTCTTGATGCTTAGGCTTTTTGGTATTAATTCCTTCAGTTTCTCAGAGCATGACATACAGTAGTATATTTGCAGTTAATTCCTTTGAATTTAAATCCTTAATTCCTTTGAATTTACTCTTAAAATAAAATAGAACCAAACCAATCAGGTAAGTTTTGGATGTGATGCTTTTTATGAAAGAAACTAAAATGGGAGAGGGATGTTCAATGCATTTCTAGGTGTGTTTGTGTCCATATGGGTGTGCATGTGCATGTGCATGTGTTACAGACATTTTGAATAAAAAGCCCTGCCAGTTATGTACAATACTTTCTCCTTCAAACTGTGTGGCCTCTACTGAAGGATATGTGGATGCTACAGAGATAGCAAGCAGGTATCTCATGAGCTTCTATCTCTCTTGGCAGACTTTATTTATTTAATTTTTATCCTGCCTTTATTATTTTTTATAAACAACTCAAGGCGGTGAACATAGCTAATACTCCTTCCTCCTCCTATTTTCCCCACAACAGCAACCCTGTGAGGTGAGTTGGACTGAGAGAGAGTGACTGGGTCACCCAAGGTCACCCAGCCGGCTTTCATGCCTAAGGTGGGACTAGAACTCACGGTCTCCTGGCTTTTAGCCCAGCACCTTAACCACTAGACCAAACTGGCTTTAACCCAATATCTACTTTTAACTATTTTGCTGCATTGATAGCATAGCATAGCATAGCATAGCATAGCATAGCATAGCATAGCATAGCATAGCATAGCATAGCATAGCATAGCATAGCATAGCATAGCATAGCATGATGAATAAACAAATATTGTTCCAAGACACTGTCTGCTTATTTCCATTGGTCATTCCATTGCGGAGAACTAGTCCTCTCTTTTTTTCAGCTTTCCTTTTCTGAGAAATTGATTTTGCATTTAAATATTTGTTGTTTCTTTTTAAAGTCTATTCAAATTTTGAGAATCACTTTGATGCAGTGGTTAAGGCACCAGGTTAGAAACCAGGAGACTGTGAGTTCTAGTCCTGCCTTAGGCATAAAGCCAGCTGGGTTTGTTTATTTATTTATTTCACATGGCATAGCAGAATGCAGCATTGTTGCATAAAAATTACAAAAACAATATATAAAAGTGTATAAAATATAGGACATTGGGACAATAAAATTATTTTAAAAACATGCAATACAAATGATGAATAAAATTATGAATAAAGTAAGTTATGTATGAGCAGTTACTAAAGTAACTAAGCCTATGGCCAGATATCTAGATCATTTAGCCATTGGACAGCAGTACCCTTGAGATGATGCAGTTCTTGCAGGGAGCCAGGAAACTTTCTGAGGGGACATTCCATCACGATGTGATGTAAAGTTTGTGGGATGTTCCCACAGTCACAGGATTATCAACCAGCCCCCATTTATGTTTCCAATATCGGCATGATTAGTTCAAATTTGATTAAGCGCAGTCCAGTTTTTCCTTGGGAGATCAAAGCCATAAGGGCATTGTGCTGGATCAGACACTAAATTAAACAGATCTGGGTTAGAAGTTGCCCAATCCTGGCGCCATGCTGTCTCAATGTCAAAGTCTTCTCTGACTAACTGCTGTCCAAGTTTCCACAGCAGATTCCGAGATTTGAGTCTAAATATTTGATCGTGGCAATCCTCATGTATAGGTAATAATCGATTTGCCTCGCATTTCTGCCACTCCCTTTTTAAGGCAAGTTGTCTTCTAAGATTTGGGGGTGGTATGTTAGATAGCACTGGTAGCCATTCGGAAGGCGTCGATTTAATGGTTCGTGATATTAGCCTCATAGTGTGGTTAAGCTGGGTGTCCACTGCTTTTATATAAGCACTGTTTAACCATACAGGACTACAGTACTCAGCTGCCAAATATACCAGAGCAAGAGCTGATGTCCTTAGAACTGTGGCACTTGCTCCCCAGCTGATGCCAGAAAGTTTGTGTAGAATAGCTGGGTGACCTTGGGACAGGTACTCCCTCTCAGCCCTAGAACGCAGGCAATGGCAAACCCCTTCTGAAAAATCTTGCCAAGCAAACTGCAGGGACTAGTCCAGGCAGTCACCAGGAGTCAACACTGGCTTGATGGCACACACACAAAAAAACACCCTCAAGTTTGTTTGTTTGTTTGTATGTATGTATGTATGTATATATATATATCTGTCTGTGTGGGTGGATGGATGGATGGGTGTGCAGGCGCGCACGTGCATGTGTGTATCTTACATCATTTTCCTTGTGTGCAACCATGCAGGGGCATCTGCAGGAAGAAGTCAACATCTGCAAGATGGCAGGTGTGGTGCCATGATCTGTCTGCCTCTTATGTCCATGCATAGAACTTTGACGCACACGCAAAAGGAGTGGGGCTTGGATCACAACCTTGCATCTGCCATCATACAGATTGGACCCCTGTGGGTACTGCAGCAACCATGACTCAGAATAATTTAGAGTCATGGTTGCTACAGTACCCACAAGGTCCAGTCTGAATTTCCTGTCTTCCTTCTGTAGTATTGAAACATTTATACTGACCACATCTTTTCTCAAGTACAAAGAGGATACTTTTTGCGTCTTGCTTTGTTCCCTCTGTGTAATTCGTTACTAGAAATTTATATGGGTATATCAAATTTGATTAGAGATGATGATGATGATGATGATGATGATGATGATATTAGGACCACTGTCACTCCTTCCTTTTTAAAAAGAAAAAAATCCAGTAAGCTCTCGTCTTCATTATAAAATACATCTTTTCAAGACAATGCTTTAGTCATTTTTTTCTGTAAATGATAAAAGTGCTACCAAGTCTTAAAATTGTCTTAAAGAAGGCCATTTCTGGAAAGAGCAGACAATATTGTTTTCACTGCTATTTTTCGGAAGCCCCTTTCTTAATCTCTTTATCCTGAAATAGAGACAAATAGTTTTTGCCCTGCTCCACCTCCTCGCATCTCCAATTAGAAATCTCAGTAGTCTGCTAAAATAAAATAGCCTAAACAATTTCTCTACACAGTTGCAAAGACATTCCACCTAAGATGGGGAAGTAAATTAGCTTCGGTTTCAGATCTCTGTGAGCAGATGTGAAGATTTTTATAATACCATACAGAGATATTCTGTGTCTTTACTGCAGATACCTAAAATGCCAAAATAGCTTATTACCCTAGAAGTCAAGCTGCATTTATCTTCTGTATAATAGGGATAAAGCAGACAGAGACCAAACCTTCTGTTAGCATGAAATATAAATACCAAGACAGTAACCCAGTAACCCTAAATTCCATCTCTCTCTCTTTAAAAAAAAAAATGCTGAACACAGGCACAGATTTCCAAGTCCGGATTAATTTAAGGCATCTGAATTTTATTGCAATTGCAGTAAAGAAGGATATATTGCTTTGAAGTTATTCATGCAAAGTATTATATTTTTAAAGGATTAGGTTTCCTTTAGCAGATCTGCTGTTAATTTATAGCAACACATTTGTTCTGCAACCACAGATGCCCATAACAAATGAGCAATAAAAGACATGCTACTATGTGACTAAATTAGGGGCAAAAAATACAAGGATTAATAGACTGTTCCAATACATCTATGCAGAGCATATTCTAGCACCATCTTTATTTATTTATATTTATATATATTCTGGTTATATTAAGTATCCCTGTTGCCAACAATCTTCAAGTCTGTTGTGCTATACAAATATTCCTCCTACATACAATAATCTTAGGAAGGGGGGGTGGGGAGGGAAAGAAACCACTACATTTTCTAATAATACCAAGGCAGAACACGAATGGCATCAAGTATATTTACCAAACATCCACCTTACTCAAGCTATATTTTATTTAAATTAAGATTCAATCATATTTGTGTTCTCTGTCTTCTGTTCACCATCATGAAATATTGTTTCATAGTAAAACTGTATTGGGCAAGCATAATTCAGTTTATTTTAATTTCCTGATTTACTGTTTTAATATAAGCAGACATAAAACTAATTACACTTCTGAATCAGTAATTTGCAGAGTATTGACAGGTATTCAATAAGTTTGGCAATCACTGACAAAAGGCTGGTATTTTCTCTAAATGAGATACAGCAAAATTATTCTGCAGAATCTCTGTAAAGCACTAAAGGAATACAAACGAATGTAAAATTGAATTCCCTGGGATTAAAGGCTAGACTAGCTAATGCAGCAGTCTCATTCATGGCTTCTTCTAAATCAGGGCCCTTGTGCCTTCTAGCAGAGTTAGTTAGGAACCAAGTTAGTTTTTAGCAGAAAAGCAAACCAAGAGTTTTGTGACATTTTGAAGACTAACACATTTATAACTGCAAGTAGACTGTGATCCAAGAAAACTTAAGTGATAGTAAATGTGATAGTCTTTAAGGTATCACATAAGATTCATTTCGTACCTGCCATTTCCTCCTGAAGAAAGCTCTAATTTACACCACTGTTTCTAAATGGAATCATTCTGTCTTAGCATTCACTGCTCTATGCAACAAGAACTATAGCTGTAGATAGAAGTGCACAGCACAGAGCTCAAAAAAGTTTAGTTATTGGAGCAACATTATCAGGTACAGGGACTATCAGGAATGCTTTCTGAGAACCACAATAGGGCTACTGTGTGGACAATTTCAGCCTGCAGGAGGGCTGTTTCCACCAAAGCATGCTATGTTCAGAGACCAAGGACTTTCTGGACCCATGTCAAGCTTAGAAAAAATAGAGCTTATTATTAGGTCTTTCATTTTGAAGAATCACATGCCAACTGCCCTTGCTTTGCCAATCTGGGATTATCTATTCATACTAAGAGCCTAGGAACTCTGATCTACTGGCATTGATTAAGGAATAGATCTGCTACAAACATAACAGGATGTAATGGGCCAGGAGTTTACAAGAGACATTTCACATTTTTGATGCCCATAGGTACAAAACTGCTGGAGATGGAACACATTCCAAAACGGCAGGAATGAGCTCACATGATTCAGGGAATCACAATATTGTATGTAGCTATGGTCTCTAACTAAAAAGGCTACATAACCATGGAGAATTGCTTTGCTCTTTAAGTAGCTATTAATCATTACCATTAATAAAAACCTTCAAATATTAAAATAATCTACTTTATTGTATGACATTACCTTCATTTCCAGTATGTAATCTTATTATAGTCATTTGGTTGCCCATTATAGGATACCAAAGGCTAAAGTAGATAGATCTTCAGTCTGATCCAGTCCCGGATTTGTTTGTGTCTGCTTTCCCCAGCCTGGTGCCCTCCAGATGTTTAATGACTACAAAATCCAGGATTCCTAGTCAACATGGCTATTGACCATGCTGCCTGGGAATTCTGAAAGTGACTGAATACTTTTGGAGGGCACCAAGATGGAAACAGATGTTTTCTGACCTGGTCTTATATCATCCTGTAATGTCTTCTTCAAGGCAACAACATCCCAACATATCCTGCAATTATTCCTGAGGCAAATGTCCATGCGATTTTTCAAAAAAATACTTTTCCCTACATTAATTAAGAAAACAAATAGCAAATAGATGTATGCAAGTAGTTCTTCATTAAATGGGATCAAAATATGGAAATCTAAACTGAATTTTTAAAAATAAATATTTTGTCCTTGGAAGGAAAAAATTGTTATCATTTAAAATATTGGATCTGGTAGAAAACATATGCTATGGTTGAGTGTTAGCATATCTGCAACGCTTCTTAGACAAAGAACACTGAAACTATTCAGGAAATAGACCCCATTCTCCCTACCCATGTGCATCTCTCTTAAGCTGATTCAGACTACAGAATCATGGGAACCAAAGTTTCATCTGAGTCTGTGAGTAAGAAGATGGTGACTGATGGGAACATCTCAGCTGGCTTGCAATCAAACAGGGCTACTATAGAAAGGGATACCTTTAACTAAAAAAAATCATGAATCTTCCCATTCACAGGAAGGCATCAATCTGCACTTGATGCCAAGCTCACATAATGTCTTTCCTGAGAGCTTCTTTAATAAGGATGGGGAAATACTTTGCAGCAGAGAAAGATTCTCTCTCTCTCTTTCTCGTGTTCCCCTGCCCAGTCCAAGCACACCAAAGAGACCTAAGCATTTACACAAAGAGTTAAGGTAAAGTAAAAGCCTAGTTAGATTTGAAAAGCTTCCTGCCACAGGGGAATTGATTGAGGAGGAAATTTTTAGAAAATGAAACTAAATAAATAGAAATGAACTAAAAAGGACATTGCAGAAACAAATGAAGTTGCACAGAAAAAGGAACGGTTATTTCCAGATAAGAAAATACTTGCTTTGAAAACAAATCTGCAGGTAGATGAGTAGTTTCAAAACAATGGATGTTTCCTTGTCTGTTCTGTTCATTTTAAATCTCAGACTTTTCTGCCATCCTTTTTCCTGGCCCAAAGAAAAGGAAAGCTAATGAACACTATCTTTCTTGTGCGTGTTAACTTTTCTCAGTCAAAGTTTACTTATTGTTGTCCTTTTCATCTGGGGAGGTACTCCAGAAGAAGGAGAGTTTTGAAATGGATTCCAGCATAAAATAGCCCTTAGGAGCAGAGAAACTTGCATTTATTTTTAAAAGCATTTTTCAAAAAAATTCTTAAAGGAATCAACTACCTGCATCATATGTTGACATGTATGTGTTAATGTCAAGCAAGTGAGATGGAATATTTAGTCATGGTTGAACAATTAACCCATATAAAATTGCAGATGGGAGTGGGAGACAATGCCAAATATTCCTCAAAACTATCCCAGACAAGGGCTCTCACAATTGCTACTCTTATACCACTAAGAAATACTATTGGCAGTAAATGGCAGGGACATTCCAGTTTATGAGGAGTAAGTTAATTGAGTGAACTTCAACAGTGAAGTTAATATACAGCTTATTACTCTTTGGCAACAAAAGGAACTATTGGCTGAGATGACTTATGAGAATCTAAAAATATGAGCTATTCAGGCCCATCCTCCCAGGCAAGACCCAAATCTTGATTCCCTGGAGCTGTCTAGGAGGAGTCACTGAGAAAGCTACTGCCAACAATTCAAGCCAAAGTACCAAGTCTGCCAGAGTCCTGAAAGATGCCAGTCCTTTGCAGTGCAAAAGAACTCTGCAGTAGTGATCTTTGAAGGATTTGATCTGTACCAGTGTGTCACTTGGACAGTTCTTCACATTTGTGCTTCTCTGAATTGCTAGGAGTATGTTGTGTTATATTGTATGTGTGCATGTATGTGTATATTATTTATTTATTTAAATTTATTGGCCGCCTATACAGTATATGTCTACTGTATATATATATATTTCAATATGATTTTTGTACTTTTTAAAATCTCATTAATATGGGAATGGAATTACCTAATGAATGAGGAACCTAGATGTAGAATTCTCACTACTCAGGCAAAACCAAATTCACAGGCATCCTCCAGATTTGGTTTTGTCTTGCCAAGCTCCTGTCATCCACTGTTCATTATGAAGAGAAACAACCTTACAGAAGCCAAACCCTCACTTAAAGAACTCTCTACTATGGCGCCAGGGCTCCAGGTCTTTTTATACACAACAAACCATTAAAAAATGACTCTGAGGAAATCAGTAACAGCTTCCCTTGTATCTTCTTACCTGATTTTCTCCCTCCTGCCTCCCCAACCCCTTAATTCTTATTTAATTTACAGTAATTAAAGTACTTGAGTAATCTAAATTACATTTTAGTGAAGCACTACATTTTCCAGCAGAATAAGACATACATACATACTTATATACATGTGTGTGTGTGTGTGTGTGTGTGTGTGTGTGTATATATATATATATTATTTATAAGGAACCCTTATAAATAATATATATATATATATTGTATATTACCTAAGGTATTGTATATTACCTTAGGTATTGTATATTACCTAAGATATAGATTTGTAATGGACCCCCTCATCATCCCCCATCAAGCTGATTCCAAAAAAATGACACCAACTCTTAGGAAGTCCAGAGGCAAGATACCACCATTACTGTAAAATGACTAGCCAGAAGCCAAGGCTGGCAAAGCATAGTACACATGCAGGTTCATACCAGCTGGAAGCTCCTGAAGGTAAGCATAGGCACATGGCCCTAAGTGCTAAGGGAAACTGTATGAACTGTGCTGTGGCCCTGACTAACAGCCAGGAAGGGCCCTGCAATGGATAGCAACATAGGAAAACTGAGGAAGATCCAGCACTGTGAGAAAAACAGTGTTCTGGGCTGGAACTAAAATAAAGGATAGAGAGAAGATGGAGGAAGAAGCTACTACAATAATCCAGGCATGTCAACAGTGCATAAACAAGTAACCTAGCTATCTCAAGAATCAACAATTTAAGATCCAATGGATCTCTACCACATGAAGGTAGCATACCTTCATCAATAACTTAAATAAATCACCTGAACATAAGGTGAGTATTGATCATATCCCCAAATCCCAGATTACCAAGGCAGGAAACACCTGAAACCATGGATGACAAGAGATGACAAAAATTGGAAATTGAACTTGAACAAGAACAGAACTAGATTGATCTGAAATAAAGATCAGTCTTTTCCATATTCAAGTTCAAATGGTGGCTGGACAAATATGATAATGGTATTAAAAATCCAAATTAAACATACCTAATAGCAGACCGTAAAGAGAAACAGACTAATAAATGTGTCCATGGAATGCACACAGAAGAAGTAGCAAACACTGGGAATAAGCAACCAAACCTACTAAGAAAATCAAGAAAACCAAAGCATAATCATAAACACCCAGGGATTCCAAATGAGATAGAAGGATCTGGTAGTCAAGGGAGCTTTGAAAGATCTAGCAGAGCAGGATCAAAGAATTGTGTTTGGCTCTTCTGGTGGGGACAATGGCGGCTTGAGCTGGTTTCTTCCGCTGTCTGCAGACCTGTCAGAGTGGCTTTTTTTCTTGGGCTCAGGCAGGCTTCCTTGAGCCTAGAAGTGTTCTCCGGATTAAGGAGAACCCCAGGAATCACCCCATGTGTTCTCCAGATGGCTGGTCACACCCAGAAGACCGCAAAATGGCATTTTGTGATTGACTGGTAAACAATCAGCTAGGAAGGTAATTTGGTTTTATATGTTTTTCTTTAATTGGGAGGGTAATTTTGTTTTAGAAGGGAATGTAATAATGAGAATTTAAATGCTTTATAGAAATAATGTTTACTATAATATGAATTGGAGTAAGAGATTGATATTGATTTATGTATGTCTTTGTTATAGAAAGTTGGAAGTCAGTTTGTAGTAGTTTGTTTTGTGTTTTTTCATACCTTTTTAGATCTGTTTCTTTTTCTTTGTAGGCTTCTTTGTTTCAATCTTCTTAGTTTTTATGTACATTTTGAAAATGCTTCAATGAAGTTTTCTAAAAAAAAAAAAAAGAATTGTGTTTGGCCACCAGAACTTTGTTCAGAACTAAGATAATGATGCCTTCAAAAACCACTGTAAATAGCTCTCTGATTGAATTGTCAAAACAACTAAGTTGATATAAGTAAGAACCAAAGTGCAAGAGAACAATTCTCTCAAAAACTTTTAATAAAAAATTAAGAGAAACAGAACAATAATTAGAACACAAGAGGATCAAGAGAGGAATTTCATCACAAAGAATGAAAAATGTTTAAAGAAAGCTGGGAAATTCCCCACAGTGAAAGATGAACACACAAGCTGAGTTAGAAAAAGCAAGAAAATGGGATGCAGAATAGAATAAAGGGAAGAGAGACAAAAGGATTGTAAGGACATACAGGAAAAAGAGAAGAAAGAATAACAGGAGCTATCTCCTCCTCTGGCACCTCTACTTGGGCAGACAAGTAGAAGTCAAATCTGTTGGGAGCTGTCCTGAAACGGTAGTATGATGAGAAGATAGTGAAGAAAAAGAAAAAGTATTTCAAGAAACAAACCTACGGTTAACATTATTATAAAAGTATGAAGCTAATTCACCTTTTACCCCTGCCATATTGCATGAATGTGGCAGACTGAATATTTATATTCACTATATAAATCATTTTTGTTACCTAAATGAGGAACAGTAAAGTTTATTTCTGAATATTAACTTCAGTTCCTAAGGGATATGATAGCACGCAGGATTTTTTTTTAAAAAAAACTATTTGTACTGTGATAGATCTAATAGTCTGGAATGCTCTACAGCAGCTTTCCCACACATGGTGCCTCCAAGATTAAGACACGGCACCAAGAACTCTGAAAATTAGAGAGCCGGCAGCACTGGAAGGGCCTGGTTCAAGAAGATGGCTAAACACACTTACCTGGTAGGGCTATACAAGCCATTTGCCACATGATCCTGGGAAAAAAATACTTTCAGTTTAAAAAGATGCAGACAAGTGCCATATTCACATCTCTAAATCGCCTTTTTGCCTGAATCCTTGCATAGGTCTCTTACTTAGGGGTAAGCCCCACTGAACTCAATGAGACTTACTTTAAAGTACATATAATTGCACCCTTAGTGCATTTTTAGCTGGGGTGTGTGTGTGGAACCAACATCAAATTCTTTCAGCTAGGAAATATGCTGCACATAAAGCTTAAATTGAGCAATGTAAATCAGTCTTTTTAAAAAGATCTGAAACAGCAACTCCTTACTAATTTTTCAGTTTCAGGACATTTAAATGATATATATCAATAAAATTGTTGTCATATTAACAGCAAGCCTGAATTTCTACAAACCCTAAAGAACAAAAGAACATTATCAAAATGATGGTGTTCCATAATAAATATCCATTAATTTAGTGAATTAATTATTGTGGGCTCAGTTCAAAAATATACAAAGGATATTTGTTTTTTTGGTGGAGATAGAGTAGGTTAGCTTTTTTTTAAAAAAAATATCAGTGAGTGTTCTTAGGAAGGAGGAGGAGTTTTTGAAATTGCTCAGCAATCCAACATGGCCTTCACTACAAGAGAATTGACTCAGTTACTGAAGCAACGCTAGTGATAACGTCAAGCTCCAACAAACAGAGGCCTTGTTTTGTGTCAAATTTGGTTACAAAGTAGAGCTCTCTTAAAATGGAATCATCCAGAAAGAACTAAACTGAACCTTGGATGGTCTTTCAAAAAAAAAATTTCTTCAGTGGTACAGCATGAGAGAAGATGCTAGAATGAATTCCTCTTTTATTTATTTTAACAAAATTGAGTTATTCAAGTCTGTTAGATATTCAATGCCTCCAGAGACCAAAACAGCAGCAGCAGCCGCTTTGCTTAGAAAATTGGTGGTCCATAAGCTATTGCAATTGTATTCATATTATCAGAAAAAATGGCACACCTGCAATTGCAGCTTTGTTTCCACTTATTTTCACTTTTGCAAAACTAAAAAGTAGACCTCAGTATTAGCTTAATCCTATTCATTCCAGATCACATTTCCAGGGAGCTTCCCTTTCTGGTGTTATGTGAGATATGCCCCAACTGTTCAGTTCCATTTCCTGGAAGGTGAGTTTACCTGGCATCTACTCTCCTATGAACTTAACTGGAACCTGCTTTTCTATGGTGTTGCAATAAAGTTTAAGGTTATAGTTGCAACCCCATTCAGATTACGGGTTAGCAATTTGTAGCTCTTGAGGTTTCTGGATTTGCTTCTGTCAGAAGGGCCAAAACCATTTGTTTGCTTGTTTGCTTGGAAATATTTGTAAGTCACCTAATCATGCAATGGAAATATACAAAAGAAATCAACAAACACCATTAAACCAACTCACATTAAAACATGCCTGTAACAACTCAAATCATAAGGTCAGATTGTTTGCCCTTAGTCCCACTGCTGGCTGAAAAATAGAAGGAGGCTATAGCACCTTCTCAGACTAATGCATTTTATTAAAAAGAATAAGCTTTTATGAACAATATTCCATGCATCTGATGGAATAAGCTGTAGTTCACAAAAGCTTATGCCTTTTAATTAAATGTATTAGTCTGATACTACCCGACTGATTTTTTGCTACCATAGACTAACAGGGTTCTCATCCTACAATGATTGCATGAAGACTCACTGAAAAAAAAGAGGGGTGGGGGTCTTAGGGTCTTCCAGAACACAAGGAGTACCATTGTACTTCTTGGGTACCATATTCACAAGGTAGGGGCCATTGCAAAAACTTGTAGCCCAATCCTGTCTCATGTCACATGGGGATGGGATTCTTAAACCCTCTCTCAAATTTTGGATTATGTGAGCAGCTTTATGGTCATTTAATCCAAAAGACTTGGAGGAGGAAACTAAAGTACCTCTTCTTCCTTGGAAGGATGTACTTGGCACCTACTTGTTGAAGCTTCAAATCAAAATGGCTCTTATTCAACCTTGACTTTATTGATGGGGATTTCCTAGTGCTGTGGAGCAGATAGAGAAGCCAAAAACATCTTAAAAAACAGGCAATGGCAAACTATGTCCATATTGTTACCAAGAAAACTACATGGATATGCTCATATAGTCACCAGGAGGTGACCATAATTCAAGGAAGACTTCATTTTTTAATACAGCTTTTGTTGCCAATATGATTTTTAAATTATTTTCATTATTATTGTTGTTTTTGTTTATTGAATAGTTCTCACTGGATTTGGTACTTTTGGCTGTTGAATCCTTTCCAAGGATCTTTAGGATATCTAAAGATACCGTTGTAATATATGCATAGTTCCAAGTAATGTGACTTTCTGCAATTTATATAATCATTGTTGTTGATATTATAATTTCATTACATTATACCACTAAATTGCATAGTGTTATATTACAAATATAAGCAGACGTCTCTGTGCCTTCTCCGGTTTTTCCCTCACTGCCATATTATATTGGGGAATGAAGGCCTATGAAGATTATTCTCTTGCCCACTCTTTTTTCTACCATGAATTTCATTAGAATTGTTGGAGGAGAGGAGAAATTAAAGCCTCTCTTCTCATGGATACTAATCCAGAATTACTGTGTTAAACAGGGAAATTAATCTTTTTCTGTAGCTATTGGCAGCAGAAAAAATAGCCCTTCCAATTAGGGTCTTTGGAAGACTACAGTGTTGAACATAAAACACACACACACACCACACACAAAATAATATTTCCTACTAGTGGATCTCCAGAGAAGCAAGACTAAAAATCCTCTGTTCATGAGTGTATGTCACAGTTATGTGAAAATGATATATTTTTATAGTTTTGGAAGAAGCTTTGTTGATTTTTAATTAAGACATGGCAAATATGAGGCTGGAAAGAAGGAAGTCAGGTTGATTGATTCAATTATGGATTGATTCTGATTTTGCAATTTTCAGATGTTTCTTTAATGAAATTGTTGCCTTGAAAAAGGCACCAAGAATTCCTGAAGCATAATGTAGTATGATGGAAAACAGCAATGCCTTTTTATATGTATCTATATGTAGATTTCAGAGTGAGGCTGTTTGGCAAGAAAACAAGGACAGGTAAGAATCAGGGCCTCAAGATAAATGGTATGCAATATTAGCACAGTAAACTAACATTTGTGGTGGGAGGCATATTTATGTGCTAGCACTGAGGGCTGCTCATGGGGAAAAGACCTTCTTACAGAAAGAGAATAATCCTAAAACAATAACCATAGATATCTAACCATAGATAAAGCTGAAAATACAGACCTTGCAAGTGAAAAAAATTAAAATAAAATGAGATCTCTGAGGTAAAAGGAATGAGAGAAATGGAAATGAAGGAAACCTTGAAGCAGAGTGAAAAAATAATGGTCATCAAAATGTAATAGGAGGAAAAAATGTAAAAAATATACATTCTGAAAATATTTCTGAAGAATTGCAAATGGTAGGGTTAGAAGAGAGGAAAGAGAATACATGTATATCCTACACTTCTCCCCCAACGATTGTGTGAGACAAACAATATTCAGAGCTTTCAGCTGTCAAAAGCCTACAGATGTTAACATAGATACATGTGAGCAGCCTCTTATGGAGAATCACTTTTGTGGATTTGCTTGCAAGATTGCATTATGCAAAAAGTTAGCTATGAAGGAAAAAGTCAATCAGTTGTCACAGACTAGTATTTATCTTTAATCTCAATGGTAGACTATATCCAACACATTTTATCCTCCTCAGATGTAAAAACTGGTATTCAAGCAGCAATCTGTACAAGAAATGCCATCCACCTTCCGAAGAGAAACCCTGCATGTGTGAAATGGGTTCAGGAACCATTTTTATGAGAGGCAGAACATTTGTATCCAAGACAGATGAGAGAAACAGTGGCATAGATGTTATTCAATTTTGGGGGCCCAGAGTTGGTCTGGAGTCAGGTGATGCCTAAATCAAATAATAAATAAATAAATGGGTAGGAGAGGGCAAATAACAAAAACAGTGTTGTGGCAATGCAATACAAATTCCAACCCTTTTATACATGTGTCACTATGTGCCAACACTGGTCTCTCCTGTCTGCTGGCACAAGTATGAAGGAGGCAAGATATGTGCAGAAGGATACATCCTTTCCCATGGCTAGCCTTTCTCAACTGCTTGTTAGCCGGAGTGCAGTGGGGAGAGGCCAGCTGTTTATCCTGCCAGGTTTGAGAGACTCTGGGAAGCAGGCAGGGGAGGACGAGTTCAGTTTGTGTGAGAAGCGGCAGCCCAGCCCAGATGTAGGGGTTGTGGAAAGGAGATGTTTCAAAGAGACTCCAGCTGAATTGCTTTACTATAAGTCTGTCTAGGACTTTGCTCTTACAGTTTCCAAGATTATGTTTTTACCCTTGTAAAACATTAATGACACCTTTCTGAAATCCATATGGTTTTCACTTCCTTGTGAACACCTGGCCTCCCATGGGCACATTGCTGGTTCTCTACAGCTTGGAATGGAATTGTCCAACTTGGGGGACACCCCAGCATGCTTCAGTAGATTTTCACTTGTCTCAGGATGCGCTATGGAATTCGCCACTCTCTGTGTTCAAACTTCCTAGCCTGGGAGACTCTTCAGTGCTTGCTGAGAGGAGTTCAGATTGGCCTCAAATGCCCTATGGGATTCCCTTCAGTTCACATTGGAGACACCAGCCTGGGATGCTCAGCCTATGTTGTTGTAGATTTTTGTTAATTACTTATAGAGAGTAAGGAACATGACCTTGATGGAAATATGCAAGAATTGTTTCCTAGGCAAAGGGGGCTGAAACATTTTTAAAGCCATGGGGAACAATATAATATTCAGACGTAGATCAGACAGACTCTTCCCTGATTCACAGAAGTATATGAAGTAGGGGAAGTACAGCACAATCAGACTTGCAAGATTCTGTTATGATATGCAGTCTCAGTATATATAGATTTCCTGGTCTGGTCTACCTAGTAGGGCTGACAACATTTTAGAAAGAAGTGTATATCAAATCCATTGATTGATCATGTGCAATCAAGCTGGTGCTGACTCCTTGTGACCACATAGATAGATTTTATCCATAAGGATCTGTTCCCAACCTGGTCCTTCTAGTCTTCCAATAGTTCACTCATTCCCACCATGACTGAATCCATCCATCTTGCTGTTGATTGTCTTCTTCTTTCCCTTCTTCTTCCCCTTGTCTCACTCCTTTGCTAATCTGGATCCAGTCTGCTTTGCCATGTTCCATCCAGACCCTAGCTTCCTGTTCTGTGTATATGTTTCAAATGAAGATGATGAAATCCTCTGGGATTCCCATTTTCCTAAAAACATTTCACAGCTTGACAAGGTCAGTATAACCAAAAGCCTTTCTATAATCAAAGAAGTACATACTGACTTCAGTTTTTTATATGTGCTTTCTCATTTATTAGCAATAATTACTCTTGTTCCTTGGTCTTTTCTAAAACCAGCTTCAGCATCTGGCACCTTCCTTTCCATGTAGTGTTCTACTCTGCATTGGATATCCTGAAGCATTATTTTGATAGCTTGCAAAATTAAGGCTATTGTACAATAGTTCACATATTCTGTTAAGTCTCTGTTCTTTTATATGTTATGTAGACTGACCTCTTCCAATCTGTTAGCCATACTGTCATTATTCCAATTTCCTGATCTTATTTGGGTAGAAACTTTCCAGATTCTTCTTCTGCTCTTTGCTGTATTTTTGTAGAAGTTCCCTCAGTTCCTGAAGCCTTCCAACTTGGTAATGAACAGAGTGCTGATCTAACTTTATCTTCCAGTATTAAAGATTCTTGTAAATAAAGAATATCTTCTAAGGTACCTTGGATACTGACATATCTATTGTATAAAATTTCAGCATATTCTTTCCATCTTAGTTTGATCTTCTTTTAATCACTTACCATTTATTTTATTTATCAAATTTGTCACCACCCATCTCCTCCCACCGGAGGGACTCTGGGTGGTTTACAACAAAATACTCACTAAAACAATAAATATATAAAAATACCTTATAAAATTACATATCATTAATAAATATAAATAAGAATAAAGTCCATATGGCTGTGATCTCATTCAGTCTTTGCATGGAAGGGGTATTTCAAGGCATTAGCCAACCCCAGGCATGACTGTTCTCCTTCCCGCCCCAGGCCAGGTGGCAGAGCCAGGTCTTCAAGTTCCTCCAAAAGGCCAGGAGCAATGGGGATAGCCTCACCTCCAGGGGCAAGATGTTCCAAAGGGCGGACTGCTACTACCATCTCTCATCAGTCTCCTCTTCTTCTGCATTAGTGGTTGGAGCATAAACCTGGATATCTGTCATTGTAAGGGTTGTCCACAAAGTTTAATTGATATTATTTGCATTGTATCCAAGTACTGCTCTTGCTATAGCCTTCCTGACTGTGAAAGCAGTGCTGTTCTTTTTTTACTGTTTCATATCCTGAGTAGTAAACAGTATGACCTTCTGACTGGAGCATCCAATTCCAGTCCATTGCAATCCACTGATCCCTAAGATCTCAAGGTGTTGCCAATTTATTTCAAGTTTTATTGTGTTCAGCTTTCCCATGTTCATGCTTGTTATATTCCATGTTCCCACTGTAATTCTGTCTTTGCAAATTTGGATTTTCTTTTCCTCCATGGCAACATGAGCAACTAGCCATCCCAGTGACTTTACACTAGTCATGTCTTACACAACATTAATACACCAAAAGATCCTCATCTCTTCCTCATTAGCAATGTTGAGTGCCATCTGACCTACAGGCCCTAACAATTATTCAGCACTATATTATCAAGCACTTTATAATGTCTACCCATGTAGTTTTCTTGATAAAATACAGGTTTACCATTGCCTTCTCCTATGTGTATGAAATGATACCTTTGCTGCTGTAACTAAAGTAATTCCCTTCCTCCAGCATCTTTTTATATTGCTGCCACCCAGTCTAGGTGCTTTTAGCTTTAGCTAGGCAGCTGGGATGACCTTCACACTTTGGGTAATCCTGCTGGAAGCATACACTCCTGGCATTCTTCACCATTCCTCCTCAAAACACCCACCCACCACAGTGAGGTAACACAATAGGACTTGAAGGCAACATTAAATCCATTTCAGCAAAGAAAATAAAAAATAAGGAGTTGAAAAAAAATCATCAGTTCATCTGCTACAACATAGCTTGTTAGTTATAACCAAAGGGGAATTTAGGCAATCAGCTAGAGTTTGACCAGTTTTTGTTTAGTAGCAGGAGTGGTATGGTTTATATACTGCCCCTAAGGAGCAGAATCTAGTTTTCTCTACTTGTGTAATACATTTATTAGCTTCAATTTATAGCTGTCAGCAGGGATTTACAGAAATAACCTAAGCCAACAGCCTTTTTGTCAGTTTCAAGGGCACGAAGGTAAAAAACCCAAAGGAAGCACAGCCTTTCCCTATCTGGTGCCCTGCATACACATCACATCTCTGAAAAAATTCCAGATAGCAGGCAAATGTAGAGGGCACCATATTGATGCAAACTGCCAAAAACAAATGAAACGTAATCGTCATTTTTAATTTTAGCCACAACTCTAGGCAAATGCAGAAAAGATCCTACCTAACAAATATTTTGATGGAAGAGCATTTATTTTGGTAAGTTGCTCAGGCATACCATATCAGAAAGATTTCTACTAACTCTGGAAGACTTCTATTGTAGATGAGATTAAAAAAAGATACAGAAATCTCTAACTCTTTTGAGCTGGATTCTGATTACCTAATAAACAAATTGTCATAGAGGGAAGAAACATACATTATCATGTTTTGAATCTACAGAAACTTCCTATTCATCCCCCAAACTGGTTCCTATAGATGCGCTGCTGGAAGTTACAGTTCAGCATAACCTAGTTGGAAAAAGTTGATTTATAGGTGTTCAAAATAAGACTGCTAGAAGAAGGAATCCTGGGCACTGAACACTCCTGGAGAATACTTATTAGATGAGACTTAAATCACATAAAATTAATGACATAAATATATTAGATAACTTTATTAAGATTTTAATAAAGAAAGATAAAAACTAACAGAAACTAATATTTAGAATAAAGAAAAGAAAGAAGAAAAGAAAAGAAAGAAAAGACAAAGCCAAAAATGCAGAAAAAAGAAACAAGAAACTAGAAAATATAAAGAAGTAGTTTCCGATTTTCATAACAGCAGTTAGAAGTATAAACTTACCTCTTACTCTGTGGTTACAGCATAACTTTCATCTTTCCCATAATCCATTTTTTTCCTAATCATCAAAAACATATATCGTAAGTTCATTTTTTTTCTGTTTTGCACAAAAAGTCTATAAGGGGTTTCCAATCAGCAATAAACTTAGATAATGTCTTGCCATCTCAGCAAGTTCCATCATCATCACCATCCATTCCTCCATTGTGGGTAATGTTGACTCTTTCCACCTCTGTGCATATAATAATCTGGCTGCAGTTGTCATGTACAAAACCAAAGTTCCATGACCTGTCTCCAACTGTTTATCGATCAGTCCCAAAAGAAAAACCTCTGGTTTCAATTGTATATTAATCTTTAAAATTTTCTGAATTAATGTGTGTATTTGATTCCAAAATTTTCTGGCTTTTTTGCACATCCACCAAGCATGATAAAATATCTCGTCTTGTTGTTCACATATGACGTAAATATATCCATGGAACCTGCACTTGCTTAGCTTTAACTAACCTGCTGGTCACCATCATTTGGTGCACTTACTTCACAATGTTGATTTGGTTGTGTCAATCAGATTGAACCTAATCCTGAATTTCCACATGATGATAGGTGGCTTATCTCTCTTCAAACATATAAAGCTTACTTTCCCATCTTTAGGAAATAAATCTTTCTGGAACCCAAGTGACAACAGGGAGATTATTCTAGGACCAAAAGAACCTTTTTCTTCTGAAGTCCTACAGGCTATATTCTTCCAGGTTTATTAATCCAAAACAGATTTCCCAGAAAGTTTCAATACTGGAAAGAAGGCAGTGGAGTTGAAGCAATTGAGTCTGGCAAGAGAGAGAGAAAAAGAAATTAAATTATGCCTGAGAACTCCCAAGTGCCAGTTTTTGTACGTTCCAAAATATATTTTTTTTAAAAAATCACCCATGGAAACAAAGCAAGACATGAGAATGATAGATATATGATAGAGAGATTATTTTAAGTTTTAAAACAAAACAGGTGTTTAAATATGAGGCACCATTTGACTGGAGGCCCAGGCCAAACAACCCTCCTGCCACTTCCTTCAGTTTGCCCTAATGGGAACCATATGGGAGATAGAGGATTTCTAAAATCATGAGAAATCCAAAATTGGCACTTTCTTCAGCCATGACAAAGGTTAGTTAAGCAGTGCTGAAAGAAAGAGTGCATCAGCACATCTCCAAAATCCTAAAACTTAAGTAGTAGGCTGATTTTATCCTGGCAACATTGCTCTATTGAAATGGTACTGCCTATGATAGAGTGTCTTTTGCTCAACAGCAAGACCTCTTATAGTCTTGGGGGGGAGGTGGGGAGGCTAACAAAAAGATGAGAATGGCAACTAACATTAAGACTGCCAGATCTCTCTCTCTCTCTCTCTCTCTCTCTCTCTCTCTCTCTCTCTTCCAAATACTTGTATCCTGCCTACTTATCAAACTCCAGGCAATTCACAATAAGGAATATAAACCTAAAAGCATGTATAATCTCACTTTAAAAAAAGTTAACCATTAGAACAGGATCAAATAAAATCATCAAAATTAAACATTAACATTAAAAATGGCCTCTGTAATGGGCAGAAGGAATAACCTTGAGGAACAGGAGGAAGAGCCACAATCAACACAATGGCCAGATAAACGGAATCTGAGTCCAGGGCAGAAATGTAATTTGAGAAAGCATCTCATACATGACCCTCCCTAGTTCTCATGAAGATGGACAGAAGAAAGGGGGAAGCGTATTTAGACTTGCAGGACTGTATTACTATAACCTTATAATAATAAAACTAGTATTAGCATTCATAACTTTGGTTTCCTAGTCTAGTCTACCTTAAAGGCTGAGAGTCTCCAGCTATAGATGATCAACCAGCTGCAAAAGCTTATCAGAAAAGCCTTGTCCTCAGCGCTTTCCTAAATGTAATAAATTGGGGAATCTGGATCTCAGGGCTTAGTTTGTTCCAGAGAGCCAAGGTTACTATCAAGCTGGTCTGACTCTGGGCTCCTGACTCCCACTTACCTGCCAAGGCAAAGGAACCCATAGCTTACCACCCAAGTTGCACAAACATGACAGATAGATTCTACTTGGAGGAATGGCCCTGGAGATAACTGAAGCTCAAGCTCTACAAAGCCTTATAAATCCATATCAGCACCTTGGAAACCTATTGGCCCCCTAAATGTAGATATCATACTGCTGAATCAGCCATCAGCCATCAGCCATCACCATATATGCTGCCGCATTCTGTAGCATCTTGTTTTCAGGGGCAGCTTGAAGCCCTGGGCATGTTTCCAGATGTGCAAAAGTTATTTGACTCTTTCTTGACTCTAGATAGATATCTTTCATTCTAATTAAGAAAAAAAACCCAAAATGGTCAGTGTTTTTAATTGAGAGGGGATCTTTTTATATGTTGTTCTTGCTTAAATATCTCTACTGGGAGAGTCTTAGGATCAATAAGGTGATTCAAAACCCTTTTTAAGAAAGAACAAACCGACTAATCAACGATACACTAATTTTTTGCTTGAATTTAGAAATAGAAGAGATTTGCTCTAGTGAGTTCATGATCAGTTTATAAACACCTGAGATTCTTCCTTTACCATTTCAGTTAAGTACCGCAACAGAACTGGCAAAATCATTCTTTCCTTACTTGCCAAATCTTGCTGGACAATATTTCTAGATAAGACAGATTTTTGAGCCAAAATTATGTCAGCTGCAAATGGCTCTGCAGTTCACTGCATCAGTGAAAAAATAATAAAGTTGCACACCCACACTGTCACCTCTGAATCATCCCAATTGATTAAGGTTATCTGTTCCAACTTCAGAATGCTCACAAAGACATGCTGATATTTACAGGAGCAAAATTCTAGGAGCTGTCAGATCCCGGTTGCATTCATTCAGATGATTGCTGGATGGCAGCAAGAAATAGTTTTCTGTATACTACCATCTAATGAACACTTGGATTTTTGCAGCCGACATCTGGTAATCCTAGACAGGGGAAGGAAAAATGGGAATCAGTGAACTGACACAGAAATTCCAACTTGATCCTGATACTTCCATTCCACTCTCTTAACTTTAGGTGCTATGTAGACATTGTGTTATAAACCAATGATGGAAATCTTGATCTACAAACTACATGGCCTGGTCAGACCCATTTTGCAGCCCTTGGAGGCCTGCCAATAAAATACCACTGCAGTTCAGTGAGGGATGGACAGATTTGAGACTGCATCTTTTCATGCATCCCTGTTATTGTGATGGTATTTGAGAATGACCTTGGGAGACAGGAGGAAGACATGCGGCCTGGGCAATGGTCTGATAGGAGGCAGCTCAGCCTGCAGGTGGGGGAAGAGCATGGGAAGCAGTTCAGAAGGGACCCTCCTAGTTTTCTGGAGACCAAAAAGAGAGGAGGGGAGAAATACTTTCTGTCTTGCAAAATACTGTTTAATGTAACCCTACAATAAAGATAGTGCTAACGCTCCTGGTTGTGCTTCTTGTCTGGACTACCTTGAAGGGCTAACAGTTATCATGGGCAGTGTGCACCATGAACTGCCAACAGTAAATGGAAGCTGGCATAATTAACAAGTGTTGCAAAGTGAATAGGTGTTAGATACCCCTTCACCATATGTTTAGTCCCCAAATCATAAAGATAGCATTCAGTTATTTTTTCAAGACATCACCAAGTCATATGGTCTATCCCCAAATCTAGAACATAAAGCTGTTTTATAGTATCCTCTCTATCCTCAAAATTGCTTTCAAAAAGGTATTTCTTTTCATAGCCTCCTGAAATTTCATTTTATTTACCAATAAAATTAGCTCCCAATTAGCTCCATTAAACAGCACCCTTGCTACACATTAGGTGACCCATTTTTCCTCCCAATTAATATAGCAGGCTCATCCTGCTTCCCTTGAAATCAGGCAACCTTTCCATCATTCTGAGAGAGCAAGACTGTTCTCTCCAGAATTAATTGTACATGCATGGTCATGGGTAGGAAAGAAATAGAGCGTGAATCCAGCCTTAATAGTTGGGAAAGTTAACACAAAAGAAAAAGAAAAGCTTTTATTTATGTTTAGAAAAGATATAGAATGTTGTTGGATGTTTTCATGCAGAATATATTTCCTTGAAATGTTGGATTTATATCATCTAGTATTCAGCATATACCTTATAAATGCAGTACTTGTATCCAGTATAAATCATGGACATGTGAAAGGCAACTGAGGTAAATTTATAATCAAGTTATTGACCACAACATGAAAAAAAAAACAATTCACACATTATAATTGCTAGCATAAGAAATTCTTTTAATGAGAAATGGGACACCTTCTCATAAACAAATAAAGGCTGATAAAGTAGCTTGGCTAGATTACAAAATAATGACTTAGTCTGAATGGCAGAAGCAGGGGAGACATCTCAGAAAGCTGCAGAAAGGGCAATTCCACCCAAAAATACAGTAATTCTGCTAGAGTCCATTGTCCTTCAGGAACTCTGTCTTCCTCTGACCTTTCTTCTCTCTTTCTCCACCCTGCAGAACACTCCCTTGCCTCTCCAGGATGATGTGGAAACCTAGTGTCTCCAATATAAAAATTACCTCAGGGAGGCTGTCAGAAGCCACTGCTCAGACTTTCCTCCATATTTCTTTAAGGATCCCATTGCTGCCCATTGAGCATCTTGGCCTTTGTTGGATGGTGCTGAATGACACAACCCTCAGTCCCTGCTTGCTCAGTATTGCTCCGTCTCTGCCCCTCCGCATCTACCACCCAGAAGTTTTACTTTGGGAATATAAGCTATGTATTATTCATTTGTTTATCAAATTTTATCACTGCCCATCTCCCCCCAAAGGAGGGGATTACTAACTAGATTGATAAGGCTACCCAACTCAAACCATGTGTCTCTGGGTTGAGCACAACAAAACACAAATAATCCCCCCCAAAAAAACACCACCCAACACATATTAAAAGATAGATAGATAGATAGATAGATACACATACATACATACACACACACACACACAATAACATTTATGCAACATATAAATATAAAAATGGTGACCAAGCACCATAACAAACAACCAAAAGAGGACTCCAGTCAAATGACCCCCAGTGCCTGGGGAAAAGAAAGCAGAGTTGGGGCCATTGTTGTTAATGCTGTAAAGAACTTGGGACAAGAGACTTGGCAGACTGTTCTCTGTTACAGGCCTAGACAAATAAGTACAGTTGCCAAAAGAAGTCTTGTTGTGTGCAGTGGGACTACCTGAGTGCTATCTTCCAGGGACTATACAGGGTGATGCCCTTTGCTAGATTGTTCTAACCCTAACCTGATACCAATAAGGCACCCAATATCATGCATTTGTGGTCCTATTGAAACTTATTATGGAATTTATTTATGGAAGTAAATGCTATTTACTTCCATAAATAAATAAATAAATATTGCCCAGTGGCTGAATCAGCCCAGCACAAGGCAGCCCACTAACCTAGGGTACTTTAGTTTGCACAGCAGGGGATAATTTCATTTTTGAAGATGATTAAAAAAAAAATTCCTCTATTCAGGCAGAGACCTTGTTTGGAAGAGATCTATGGGGGAAAATGGGCTATTGGAGGGATCCACTATTAACATCTCTTCATCCAATATTTTTTTTATCTTTTAGCTTTTTTTATATAGTTTTAATGTTTACAATAATAATTAGTATTTAGTATTTATTAACTAACTTTTTTAGCCTTGTTGTGCACCACCCAGAGTCACTTGTTTGTGAGATGGGCGGCTATATAAATTTGACAAATAAACAAATAAACTACTCTTCACACTAACTTCACCCTTCCCAGGTGCTGTTCATTATATACGGCTGCTCCACCGTGGCTAACCTGAGCAATGTTCGGTTCGATTCTTTTTATTTTTACACAGAACAATGGATTTGATATTAATCCAGAACAATTCTTGGGTGCGCTATAAACTTAAAAGATAGTTGTACTGAACACACATAGTTTGGGGCTATTTCAAAAATGGATTGTTGGCATTATATAATCAAAACATGCTCTGATACCTTAAACCATTTACATGGGTTTTACAGCAGTTTAGTAATAAAAAGCTTATAATAGTTTACAGGTAAAATGCAGAGCAGATGATTTATTTTTATTCTTACTGGCACTTCTGCTTTGCAATTTGAGCTAAGCATCTATTGGCTTGCACTATACACAGCTGACTTACATGTAATGCTAGCTTAGTTATAGGAAGTGAAAGCACAATAGGTAGAAAATGTATTTTTGGACAATATGACATTGATTGCCTTTTATAATGACAATATTTCTCCAAATAATTACCCCAGGTATTGTCCAGCTGGTTAGGGGTTGTCTAAGCTGCAGGTATAAATCAATTTATTGCAGATTGTTAATAATGGGCTATTTAAAAAACTTATAGCTGTTTCTTCCTCTCTAAATCCCCTCTTACTTGTAAACCTTAATTCCTTTCACAAATTGCCCACTTAATTAGAGATGAGTCAGACCTTTGTTTTATTACTCAAACTTTACTTCTGCTTTGCAACCACTTTATGAAGAATTACAAGGGATATTTTTTTTGGCTAATCAATGAATTTCTAGTTCTATCACAGTTGTTTTAAACAGTAATTTATTTTCATAGAAAACCTGGGCAACTATATTTGGTGATTGCATGCCAGAAGCAATTTGCATTCAGATTCTGATCTAACCTTTTAAACACACTGTTACCATCACTTAGAACAGAAGTTCAGGCTCCTAACAGAGAAATCACAAAGGTCCACCATGTGGACACCAGTAGATTTGGTTTCAGTTGCAAGATGCAGATCCAGAACAGGAACTTCCCTTTTTTGTCCAGCTCATGTAAACTTTTATTCAATACCGTACAGATACATATACAACAGCAGGGGTGTCCACAGGGTGCGGTCAAAAAAGTCAATATGGTGGCTGTGATGGTGCAATCAAAGCTCCACCATTTTTATAGGCAATGTACAAAAAATGGCTCTTTAAAGCAATGGTGTTCCCCGTAGTAACATATGGCTGCGAGAGCTGGACCATAAGGAAGGCTGAGAGAAGGAAGATTGATGCTTTTGAACTGTGGTGTTGGAGGAAAATTCTGAGAGTGCCTTGGACTGCAAGAAGATCAAACCAGTCCATCCTCCAGGAAATAAAGCCAGACTGCTCACTTGAGGGAATGGTATTAAAGGCAAAACTGAAATACTTTGGCCACATAATGAGAAGACAGGACACCCTGGAGAAGATGCTGATGCTAGGGAGAGTGGAAGGCAAAAGGAAGAGGGGCCGACCAAGGGCAAGGTGGATGGATGATATTCTAGAGGTGACGGACTCATCCCTGGGGGAGCTGGGGATGTTGACGACTGACAGGAAGCTCTGGCGTGGGCTGGTCCATGAAGTCACGAAGAGTCGGAAGCGACTAAACGAATAAACAACAACAACAAACAAAAAGTGGCAAGAACTTTTATTACACTATCACAGCTCCTATACTGACATTTTTGACTATACCCTGTGGTGAGGTTGGAATGGGTTCAGTGGATCCCAATTATTCATTAGACGAGCTTTTCTCAGCTTAGTACCTCCAGATGTACCATTCAGAATTCCCCAGCCATCTGTGGGATTCTGGAAGTTGCAATCCAAAGTAACAGGAAGACATGAGATTGAATAAAACTGCTCTTAGATTTTTATTAGACTACCTTATACCATGTAGAGTTCCTGGTTTAACACATATGCTGCTCTACAACTTGAGCTGGGACCCTGAGATATTCCCCAAACAAAATCCCTCCAGCTCCAATGTAAGTCACTTTAAGCAAGCTGGTTGCCAAATATCCCAGCAGTGGGGGAAGGCTTAATATGAAAAATGTTAAAACTCTAATTATGAGTAGACAAGAACTTTACCATGCTACTTACACTAGACAAGCAACCACCATACAGATATACTGTCATGTTCTCATTTCAATGTGCTGTTAACATTGTAACGTTTCACATGTCCTCTTCTGTTCCGTGTTCCTTCACCCCGGGGTTTTTCCATTCCTTCACCCTCCGTTGTTTTGAGGGCTTGGAATGTATGTTTGGGTTTGCGCTCCTGCTCAAGGTTACTTTCCCAGGCGCTTCTAGCACCTGGGAGGGGGAGCGTCCTGACGAGGGATGGGGCGGAACTTGCTCACAGGCAAGGCTTTTAAGTTTGTATTTGGCGCGCTTTTGCTCATTCTCAGCTTTCTCTGTATTTGCATACTATTCCTTTAATAAATCAGTTATCTTTAAGCCCGAGCTTGTGAGACTGAGTATTTGGGATTAGGCAACCGTTACATAAAGCTGAGAATCATTTCATCCATTTTCCGCTAGCCCCATCCAATCGTTGGATAAGAGGGAACGCTAGCGATGACAGAACCTCAGCTTCGCGCAAGTGAGGGAAGCGAGGAGGAACGGGAGGCGGCCAGAATCCGGCCAGCGCTAACCTCGAGAGCGCAAAGAGCAGCACGTCGGGAGTTGCGAGATATCCAACTAGACGAGCTGCTGATATCCATGCAGGAGAGTCTCAGGAGTGAACATAGAACTGTTATGGAAAGAGCACCGGGGAGGGGGTCTCCACAATTGTCCTGGGAGCCCGAAGTCCCCTTGTCACCGAGGGTGGTGGTAACCAACCAACCTCCGGAAGAGCCGGTCACTCCAGCCCGTATGAGGGCATTAGAGGATAAAATGGATTTAATAGTGACAATCCTTAAGGATCTACCCAGAGAGGCAGAGCCCACCCCGGAGGATTGGGAGGAAGAGCCGTCACAGTACCCCAGGCACAGTACCCTATCAACCCGGGGGAGAAGCAAGACTCGATCAGCCCGTCAAGGGGGGGAGCGAGAGGCAAGACCTCCTAGGGATCGACCACCCATGGGGGCTCGGCGTACGCTGACATTCGCGGCACCGCCACAGCCAGCTGAGCCGGCAAGAACCTTCCCACCATTTGGAGTGAAATTCGATGGGGATCCCACAACGCTCTCCTTCTTTATCACTAATGCCAAGCATTATATAGAAGATTGGGGTCGGAACTTTCGGTCAGAACATGGCAAGATCAATTTCATTGCCAACAAGCTGAGAGGAAGGGCAGCGGATTGGTATGTGCAACTATGCCAGGCTGAGGCGACTGAGTTAGAGGACTTCGATGACTTTTTGTGGGCACTTAAACAGCATTTCGAAGACCCCCTAGCTCAAGAAACAGCAAAAAATGACCTGCGGAAACTCTACCAAGGGTCCCTCTCAGTTGCCAAATATGCGTTGGAATTTAAAGCTTTGGCAGGAAAAGTGGAAGACTGGTCTGAGCCAACAATAATTGAATTGTTCAAACAGGGGCTAGAACCCGAAATCCTTCGATGGGCACTAGGAAGAGATGACCCCAAAACGCTATATGGGTGGATTCAGTTGGCGGGCAGCGCAGAAAATGCCCTACAAACCTATGCCCATACCAAAGAGCTTAGACAAACGCGTCTTGCTAGAGGAGCGCGCACATCTGGACTTGCCAGCCGCCCCAAACCGAAAACCTGGGAAGAGGAGAGGGAGCGACGGTTCTCCAAGGGTCAGTGCCTCAGATGTGGGAAAGAAGGGCATCGAGCCACGTCGTGCCCGAGACGCCGTCCAGAGGAACGACAGACGAAACCTACGGTAAAGACGCCTGCTCCTGCTCCACCGCGAAAACTGAAAGCAGCCGTCGCGGAACTGGACCCCCCAGAACTACCCTTCGGAGAAGAGGAAGAAGAGTTGCAATTCGAGCAGCCGGCGGGAAAAGCCTACCACCTGCCCTGAAGGGCGCCTTAGGGCAGGTGGAAGAAACCGGGCGTAACCACGATTCGGTGAGTGGAAATTTCCCCACACTGACTGTTAAAGTTAAACTGAGCTCAAAAACCAAAACTGTGGAAGTGTGGGCCATGCTAGATTCGGGCTGCTCCCGTTCCCTTATGCACCCTGATGTCGTAGCGGCTTTGGAACTGCCCACGTTCCCTTTGCCAAGACCTATGATTTTCACCCAATTGGATGGAACTATGGCGGGAGGGAAAGCAGTCAATCATTCCACGGGACTGGTCGCCTTGCAGATGGGCTCCCACCAAGAAAAGCTGCCATTTGTGGTAGCTCCAGTGGGGGGTCCTCTGGTAATTTTGGGGATGCCTTGGTTTGTGCAACAAAACCCTTTTATCAACTGGCTGCATAGGACTGTGACTTTTGCAGATGGATTTTACAAAGTACCCGAAAAGGACCTACTGGAAGACATGGAGGGTGGAGGGGTAGCGTATACTACTGTGCAAACGCTTCAACCTCTTGAGGGACTACCCAATCAGTATCAGGATTTTGCTGAGGTATTTGGGGAAAAGGAAGCGGATCGCTTGCCACCCCACCGAAAAACGGACTGTGCCATTGAGTTTTTACCAAACGTAAAATTGCCTCACCCAAAAATATACCCCATGTCTCCCAAAGAGCTCACTACGCTAAGGGAGTTCATTGACAAAAACCTGGCTAGAGGTTTCATTGAGCCGGCTAATTCCCCGGTAGGAGCCCCTGTCCTATTCAGGCCAAAAAAGGATGGGTCATTAAGGCTTTGTACCGATTTCCGCGGGCTCAATGCGGTCTCAATATTAAATAAATATCCTTTGCCCCTGATCAAAGATATGTTATCACATCTGGCCAGAGGCAAAATTTTCTCAAAACTGGATTTGAGAGAAGCTTATTTTCGTATTCGCATAAGGGAAGGGGATGAGTGGAAAACAGCATTTAACTGTCCTCTTGGGGCTTTCCAATACAAAGTCTTACCATTTGGTTTATCCGGAGCACCTGGGGTCTTTATGCAACTAATCAATGAGGTCTTGCATGACCACCTATTTAAAGGGGTACTGGTATATTTGGATGATGTATTGATTTATACTGAAACCATGTCAGAACATATCCACTTGGTGCGTCAGGTACTGACTAAATTGAAAAAAGCAGAGTTGTACGCAAAACTGTCAAAATGTGCATTTCATCAGTCACAAATTGACTACCTAGGCTATCGAATTTCAGCTCAGGGCATTGAAATGGACCCTGCAAAAGTAGAGGCTATTGTGGCATGGGAACCTCCCCGTACCAGGAGACAATTACAAAGTTTTCTTGGATTCTCTAATTTCTATCGGGCATTCACCCAAAATTTTGCTGAAATCGCCCTCCCCCTTACTGAACTGTTAAAAACTAAAGGACAGGGGGATACGCGCCGTTCAAAGAACCCAGGCGCGCTCCTTAAATGGACTCCTGCCTGTCAGCAAGCGTTCGAAGCGCTCAAACAAATCTTTACCACAGAACCCATTTTACAGCATCCAAACCCCTCTAAACCCTTCGTTGTACAAGTCGATGCTTCTGATTTCTCCATAGGAGCAATTTTGTTACAAGCTGACCACTCTAACGCCTTGAAACCCTGTGCCTACCTCTCTCGCAAATTCACTGAAACGGAGAGAAGATGGCATGTTTGGGAAAAAGAGGCTTTTGCTGTAAAAACGGCTTTAGAAACATGGCGACACCTATTGGAAGGTACTTCAAGCCCTTTTGAAGTCTGGACCGACCATAAAAACCTGGAAGCTCTAAGCACCAGTCGAAAACTCAGTCCCAAACAGCTGCGCTGGGCTGAGTTTTTCAGCCGCTTCGACTTCACCCTTAAATTTATACCAGGCAAGAAAAACTTTTTAGCTGATGCACTTTCCCGCAGACCCCAAGATGCTGGCCCAGGGCCAACGGTCCAAGGCACCGTCTGGACCGACAAACAATTAAGTTTGGCAGCAGTGACTCGCAGCCAAACCCGAGCGCAATCAACGCAACCTCCAGCCGCTCTGCCTTCCAGCCGCTCGCCGCACTTGTCAATTCCCTCCGATTTGCAACAACAGTTGCTTTCCCATCTTAAAACAGATACTTGGTTGCAAACCAATAGACACATTTTAACTTTCACCGACGATCTTGCCTGGCGCAACGATCGCCTTTATGTACCCGATGCTATGCGTAAAACCATACTCCAGCGCTGCCACGATGACAAGCTGGCTGGACATTTTGGCTACGTAAAAACTTTGCACCTTGTTCGCCGGCAATTCTGGTGGCCAACTTTACTCAAAGACCTGAAGGCATATGTGACTGCGTGCCCTGTATGTGCTGCGATTAAACGCAAACCAGGCAAACCCCAAGGTCTCCTTCAACCCGTTGCCACCCCGTCTGTCCCTTGGCAGGACATTTCCATGGACTTTATCGTTGATCTACCCCCTAGTCAACGCAAAACTGTCATTTGGGTGGTCAAAGACTTTTTCTCCAAACAAGCCCACTTTATTCCATGCGCGTCTATCCCCACCGCGCAACAGCTGGCACGCCTCTTCCTCACCCACGTGTACCGCCTCCACGGTATCCCCGCCTGTTTGGTGAGTGACAGAGGCACACAATTTACGTCACAATTCTGGCGGGCATTTTTAAAACTTTTGGGTACAAAACAGTCACTTTCCACCGCCTGGCATCCGGAAACGGACGGATCTACAGAGGCGGTTAATTCCACACTGGAACAGTACCTCAGGGCTTTTGTTAACTACCAACAAGACAATTGGGTCGACTTACTCCCATTTGCTGAGGTCGCTTACAACAATGCCGTTCATCAAACCACTGGTCAAGTTCCTTTTAAAACGGTTTTTGGACGTGAGTTTGTTCCTATTCCTGAACTTCCTCATCCTCAACCGCTACCAGCCTCCCTTACTGACTGGGCGGACTCTCTGAAAGACTCCTGGTCTAATATTCAACTGGCTCTCCTCCATGCCCAAGCTACCTATAAACGCCATGCCGATGCAAAGCGTTCCCCAGAACCATCCTTTGCTGTCGGGGATAACGTCTACTTATCCACTAAGTTTATCAAGTCCCCACAGCCCTCTAAGAAACTTGGCCCTAAATTTGTCGGACCTTTTCCAATTATTGCTCAACTCAACCCTGTTACGTTTAAACTTGATTTACCTCACAACCTTAAACGTTTACATCCTGTTTTCCATTGTAGTTTACTCAAACCCTGCCTGTCGTCGGATCGCTGGCATCCACAACCCATTCCACCACCTCCACTCATGATCGACAACCAGCAACACTTCGAGGTGACATCCATCCTCGACTCCCGACGCCAGCGCTCCACTTTACAATACCTCGTCCGCTGGAAACATTTCCCTCATCCTGAATGGGTTGCTGCTCCGGACGTGCTTTCCCCTCGTCTCGTAGCCCAATTCCACTCTGCCTACCCTGACAAGCCTGCTCCATAGTTTTTTTTTGGAGGGGTAATATGTCATGTTCTCATTTCAATGTGCTGTTAACATTGTAACGTTTCACATGTCCTCTTCTGTTCCGTGTTCCTTCACCCCGGGGTTTTTCCATTCCTTCACCCTCCGTTGTTTTGAGGGCTTGGAATGTATGTTTGGGTTTGCGCTCCTGCTCAAGGTTACTTTCCCAGGCGCTTCTAGCACCTGGGAGGGGGAGCGTCCTGACGAGGGATGGGGCGGAACTTGCTCACAGGCAAGGCTTTTAAGTTTGTATTTGGCGCGCTTTTGCTCATTCTCAGCTTTCTCTGTATTTGCATACTATTCCTTTAATAAATCAGTTATCTTTAAGCCCGAGCTTGTGAGACTGAGTATTTGGGATTAGGCAACCGTTACATATACTGACAGTATCACACAGGTACAAGAACAACTTTCAGTGACAGGAAGCTATTGAAGTCAATGGGAAGACTCTACTCCAGTGTTTTTCAGCCTTGGCAACTTTAAGACGTGTGGACTTCAGCTCCCAGAATTACCCCATTCTGGTTGAGAAACACTGTTCTACACCTGGCAGAGAGGCTTGCTCATATTTGCAACAGATTGAGAAGCCTCTTTAAAAGTGCAGTGCATACACAAGCCAAACTTTCCCCTCCCCCCTGCAAAATGCCCACAGCAAAAGCTGTCCCCACAAAAGTCTCCTGTAGCGCTTGCTCATTCTCTCCCTGGTTGCTCAGTCCCTCCTTCTAGGTTGAACTTCCTTCTTCCTGACCCATCTGAGGCCTGTCTGCCTCCCCTCCTTTTGACTCTTCAAACCTCAAGCTTCCCAGCAGCCCATTCTTCAGACAATTTCCTCCTTGGTGAAACGGGCTGCCCTCTCTCTCCCTCCATGTACACCAACGTATACTCCTGATCCTTTGCACACACACCTCCACCAGCTGATCCTCTCCCCTTGTGAGCTGCAGGGAGTGGAATCCCACTTCAGCAAAGCCTGTTGGGAGAAAAGCAACATGCTATACCCCATCTACCTCTTCCTTACTCAAAAGTAGCGTTTCTTCCTTAACACAAAACTTTATATTTTATTTTCTTTATCTCCTTAAGTTGCCCCTTCCTAGACATTTTTCCTATTATTTTTTCTAGTCTGGCTAATCTTCTGTCTGCCTGTGTGAGAGTGTGTCTGTCTAGGTCAGAGTGCTCTTGCAGCTACATGGCTATTTCTTTCTTTACCTTCTAAGTTTGTTCCTGTTTCTCTGCTCCTTGGGACTGCACCCCTTTTCCCAGAGGTCCCTAATTCTGATTTTTCTTACTGGCTGTAAGCTAACAGAAGCTTCTTGTCACCTCCCTTAATCTCCACCTCTATTTACCTTAGCATCTCCAAGGATCCTATTTCCTTTGATTCTGTTACAGACCTTTGCAACCAGATCCTAGCATCCATATTACCTTCCTTACTTCCCCTAGAAAACCTTTGGACAGTTTGCAGCAAACTTCAATCCTATTGGTTATTGGTCACCTATATTGCTACCAACTGGATTGTACAGGTATCACTTCAGAATATTAATACAGTGTTTGAAAAATTGTGCCAACAATGAATCTCAGCAATAGCAGAATAGAAAGCTGAGAAGTGAGATAAAACTGAAAGAAGGCAACATTGCACCACCTTGAATTTCTTGGAAGAAGATATACATTGCATGATTGATGGCTTTTCACCACTGCCAAATTGAAATGCCATCCACCCTTTCCTGAATTGTCCAAAACCAGCATGTAATTTGACATTCCTGTTGCCAATCCCTATCTTGCTTCAAATGCCTTCATCACAAGTCACTTCAGGTTATGTCCATTAAAACCTAATAAATTGTATGCACCTTGATCCTGTCCTTAGTGTTGAAATAACAGAGAAATACTACTTTAACAGCAGTACAGCTGGGGATGACATAATTCTATTTCACTCATGGGATAGTGATGAGGTGAAGGCAAGGACATATTACTAGGGCATGTTTGTGCCTTGGTTAGATACATGTGGGAAAAGGCCCATATTGGATAAATGAATGAACTAAGTTGCGCTAGGAGAGCAATAAAGTCAGAGCAGTGGGGAGGTTAAATTTAGAGATACCACAGTAATAGAGAAAAGGTATAGGTGACAGTAAAGATATTAAGAGGATCAAGGTGCTATGTTAATACTGAATGGTGAATGGATTTTTTTGCAGTTAACTACTGAATTTATTACCTCTTTCGTCAAAAATAATGGTTGAAGGAATGTTATTATGTGAAAATGTACTGTTGCAAGAGGGATGTATCTGCTCAGTGGCAATAAATAAACAAATCTTCAGGAGGAATTTGAATCTCTCCTATACCATGATCTGAGCCTTGTTTCATCTTTGAAACTAGTAGAGTCTCCTTTTGTAGTCTGCTAGTTTCATGGTCTGAAGAGACTGTCAGCAAGGTCATTGGAACAGTTTTTTTAACAAGCAGAAATAGATCCCTATAGCTCTGGTAAGCCTAGGCCCTTAATTAATTTAGGACAAGAAACAGCTAGGAAATACTAAGATTTCTCCTATGTGAAAGTGAAAGGCTGTAGTTCATCATTAACAGCTATATTGATCTTTACATCTGGTTGGTTTGATGGAGCTCTGAGAGCAACAGAGCATAGCAGTTTTTCTCATCTCTCCTTTCATTAAATATTTTAGTGCAGAAATGCAAAACAGTAACAACCGCCTGTACCCCCTTGGAGCTACAGGGACTTCCCCACTCCCTACTCAACAAGTTCAAAATTTTAGCCCATTGATTTTCAGTTGGGACAGTTGATAGATGTATTATGACTCTGGGCAGCTTACAACACACAGAAAACAGTAAAAAGAACAATATCAATTAAACTTAAAGAACCTACAATGGACACTGAGTATAAACCAGAAACAATCATCAGGCCAACAACAATGCACAGGCCATCTAATTTCCTGACCCCCATGTTCTGGAGCACATCCAGGTCTTCAAAGTTTTGTGAAAGGCTGGCAGGGTTGGGACCAATCTAATATGAGGAGGATGTGGTGTTTGAGAGTGCAGGTGCTGCGGCTGAAAAGGCCCACTTTCTAGGTTCCATTAGATGACATTCTTTAGTTGAGGGGACCCAGAAGGAGCAAAACATGGAGCAAAGTGAATGCCTTAAACCTTGCCAAGGCATCCATTTCAACCCTTAAAAATTCTGAAAGTGAATTTATTTTTTTCTGTTTTTAGGGATGTTTTAATAAACAAAATGCCCTAATGCACCCATTTCACACCTTAAATTCCCCAACCCTCAAGAAAAGAACAAAACTTCTGGCCCACCTACTCATGGTACAGGGTGTCTTGCTTCTTTTTGTCTTTCAGTCCAATACCTCAACCACTACACCACACTGGTTCTCAGGATTGTTTTGCATGTAAAATGGCAGAAATGAAGAACATCTATCTTGAACTCCTTGGAAGGAAATTGAGATATAAATGTATTCAATTTTTTTCTAATATTTAGGCTGAATAGTGGAAATAAGTTTCATTTTAATTCTGTTGAGCTTGAATATACCAGTGAGAAATAAATTTTAAAAATGTATTCAAGGACAAATGGTAAGAAAAAAACCCTGCAAAATCAGCAATGAGATATAAGAGCAACATATTAATGGAAATATACATATGTGTAAGAAAAAGTATGAAATGAACTATAAATACAGAAGAATAGAAAATTGATCAAGGGCAAGACAGCATAATCTGGGATTTTTTATTTTATATTTATACTTTCATGATGTACTTGTTTTTATGATTTTAATCTCTTGTTGTTTTAACTGAATTATAAACCGCTCAGAGTCACTTGGCAAGATGGACAGTGAAGAAATGCAATCAATCAATCAATCAATCAATCAATAAATAAATAATAGGGTATAGAGAAAGCAACAGTTTATAAAAACAATTCAGCAAACCAAATAACCAAACAGTTACTAACAAACCCCATGTATGCCAAGCTTTACATTTCAGCTTCTTAAAACTTTTAACAATCCAAACTATTACAAGGTATAGAAAATTCTCATGCATTTTTCTTCTACCAGTTCTTATTTCATTTAATGAAAGAGGATTTATTTTAGAAATTATTTCAAAAAAGAGAATTTCAAAGACATTCTAAGGGGTGATCTCACAAATTGACAGTAGTTAGATGGTGGTGGTCATATCTCTTCAAAGCCCCACAAGAAAGAAGACCCCCTACACAACTCCCAGATGTCAAGTGTCTATATTACATTAGTATTCATTGTTATATTCTGAGTCTTGTCTTACTAATACTTACTAATAGGGCTGGAAATGACACTGAGTGTGTAAGTAATACAAGAATAGGAGTATCATTAAATACTTAAAAGGATCTGTCATCAAATGTTGCTACAAAACTCTCCAAAAAGATAAGGTCCTATTTCTGTTCCAAGTTTGATAGCAGCATCTGGAATGGGAAGGGGAAGAACCAGGAACATCTAGAACAGCTTTTCTCAACCTGTTGACCCTGGAGGAACCTTGAAATATTTTTCAGGCCTCAGGGAACCCCTGCACATTCAGGCTCAAATATAGGCCAGAAGGTACAAAATTATTATATTTGTTTCATGTGTAGGCCTGTATATGTGCATTAACAGTGTTCTCAAACTAAAAATAAGAATGAAACTTACCTCTTTAATGTGAAGTTGCCTGAATTTGAAATATTTTTTTTTAAATAAATTGTGATCTACCAGGGAACCCCCAGTAATCTCTTGCAGAACCCTAGGGTTCCATGGAACCCTGGTTGAGAAACCCTGATCTAGAAGCTTGGGTACACTTAATGGTCAGGGCTGTGCTTCAGGCAGAGCTGAATCCCAGACTGAATTGGGCTGATTCAGGAGATTCCAGTAGAAATTAGGCTCCTCTGAAACAAATCAAATCTAATATCTGAGCCCACGAAAAGATGTGCTAGTGAATCAGAATTCAGCAGGACACAGAAACACAGCGCTTGCAAAAACTGATACTTTTCTCTCCAAAGTTTTCTATATAACGACATTCAGTGATGACACAGAGTGAGCAGAAGATAATTCTAATCACAGTGGGTAATGTTATGATGACTCTCAAACTACAGCACTTAAGTAATATATCACAGGACTTTATCAATTGTCAATGCTGTTTGTTAGGATTTCCCAGGAGCAGGAAGATTAAATATTCAGGAGGTGAGAAAGTATAGCCTTGTATTCAACATCCAGTCTTGAGCTTTTAGATTTACTTATATAGCTTTAGGGTAATTGTTAGAAAAACAATATCCTGCACTGAAGGGCAACTTCTGGTCCATCGGCCACGGTCTATCCCATCCAGCCCACTGATTCTCAAGCAGGGCTCCTCTTCCCTGCAGTGCTCACTACTAAGACCCAGTAAATGGAAGTATTCCAGCTGAAAAAATATCAAGAGTCAATTGAAGCCAGCCAGCCCTAATGGAAAAGTAGGAAGAAAAGAAGGGGGAGAGGTAACAAGACGTAAGGACTAGAAGAGAAATAAGAGATAATAAGGATAGAAATCAGAGGAAAGTAGAATGGATTGATGTACCTACTTCTTAAAAGTTGCCTTAGGTACTCTTTCAGTGATCAGAGATATGATAATTTTTTCCATAATTTGCATCCATTTCAGGAACAGAGCTGTGGGCTGATATGTAAATTATCCTTGTTAATAGGCATCCAAAATCTTTCTAGAGCAAAAGACATTAGTGCTGCTTTCATTGCCTTATCTTGGCATCATAAGCACACTGAATCAGTAACTTCTTCCAAATACCCTGGCATGTATTGCATCTTCTGCAACATATTCCTCCTCTTTGACATCTTCATAGATATACTCTTCTTTTTTTTTTGCCCACCTGATCACTTTAGGAGTCAAGGTATCTACAGTGGCTGTCATTAAGTTTAATATATGCATACATCAACCAAATAAAAAGCCATGAAGCCAATGCTATCAAAAAGGAAAACACATAATCAGACTACAATACCCTTTGAAACAAAACTGTCAAAGCCAATAAGAAGGGTGCCTGTTGCACCTTCAGGTGTAAAGTGTTCCAAAGCAAGAGGACAGTTCTAGAAAATGATTGCCTTTGGGTCCAAGCCCCTTTGATATCTCATGGAGGCAGGATCCTAAATAATCATTCCCTACTTTCATGAACAGGCTGGGAAATTTCCACCTGGAGAAGATAGTTCTAAGGAAACTGGAGACCAGAGAGACAGGGCTTGGTTGCCATTGCAGCAACCAGAGAATTGGTGTATTATTACAGTTGCTGCTCTCATCTGCTAGCATTGTAGCCACTGCATTTGGTAACAGCTGCAGTTCCTGGATGATTTTCAAATGTAATCTACATACAGTATGCTATACTAGTCTAAGAGCTTAGCAGTGAGGACATGAATCACTGTTGTCAGATTTTCATGATCCAGGTAGAACTGCAACTGGTATATAAAACCAAGCTGGTTGAAAGCCCCCTACCAACAGCTTCCACCTGCTGTTCCAACAGGAGCCATGACTTCAGGAAGTTTCCGAGTTTTATATCTGCTCTTCATAGGAGTGGCAACCCCATCCACAGCAATCACAAAGACTATCAATAAGCCAGGATGTTTCTAATGAACAGAAGTACTGACTTGCTGGGACTCAGCCAAAGCAATTTTTGGCCCGTCCAGACTGTCAGATTCTCCAGACCATCTATGTCTAGGGTGAACAGCATAGAGTGTCATTGGCATAGTGATGATACCCCAGCCTAATGTATAATCTCTCTGAGAGACTTCATATAGACATGTAATACAAAATAGGAGACAATCTTATACAAATGCAGATGTACCCCACACTGGAGTTGCCACAGGCTCACCTGCTCATCTTCCATTACAGCTGATTGAAACTGTCTGCTGAGGTACAGTATCCCCCACTCTCAACCCCCACAGGTAGTCCAGTAAGATACCAATCATGTTGATGGTATCAAATTTACAGAGGAATCAAATAGGACCAAGAGCCTACCAGAGTGACCAAAGCTGTTTCTGAACCAATCTGAGTTTGAGAGATCCAGATTATCAGTTTTATCTAGGAGTCTCTGTAGCTCACTTCTCACCACTTTCTCCCACACCCTCCCCCAAGAGGGAAAGTTATATAATGGTGAAAAGTTATCAGGCATGGTCAGATCAAGAAATGGCTTCTTAAGAAAGGGTATTCACCTCCTCTTTCAGGGATGATGGCAGTCTGCTCTCTCTGAAAGAAACATTTGTTACCTTTCACATCCACCATTCAACCCCACCACCTGGCTACCTGAAGAAGTCAAGAGAGCATGGATCTAGCTGACATATGGCAGGACTCACTCAAAAGAGAACCTTATCCACTTCCTCAGCCACTACAAGTTCAAATTAACCCAAGATAACATTGCAAAACATTGCCCTAGTTATCACACTAGATTCCATACAAGCAATGTCTAATTCCAGACAAATATGAGCAATTTTACCTGCAAATAATCTTGCAAACATGTGACAGCAATTAGCAAGACCATTGTCTCAACCACTCTACCTAAAGCGAATAAGTTAACTTGAACTGCAGAAGAGTCTGCAGATGTAATAAGATCAAAGAAATATGAAAGTTTCAGCTCTTTTAGCACCACAGTGTATTAAAGAACATGGACTGATACTTGTGATAGGACATATTCTTTCCTTGTTTAGGGTTATAGGCACTTCACCTATAGGCACTTCTTTATTACTTTAATTCCCCAAAGCTCCTCAGAAGACAAGATGTGCCCCAGGGATGACAACTGGAAAGAGAGGCTGCTCAGAAGCAGTTACATCCAACATTCTAGCCACCTCTTCATTCCAGAAGGTGACCAGACGCATGGTGAAATGTCCCAACAGTTCACTGGAGAAATCCTCAAATGCCCTCCAGATTCATCTCCATTCTCGCAGAGGTCAGAAATGCAGTGATGTGCAATTGACCAGAAAGTGATCTGCTGATCATGACTATGCAATGTCTGTTTAAGCTATTCATTGTTTAGGCCTGTCAGGACCAGATGGAAGATGAAATCTTATGGAATACCTTGACATTGCATAAAATTATAATTTCCCATGGTATCATTTTTAAAAGAAATAATACCAAGCAAAAGTTCATTGTTTTTATAGGACCAGAGTACATGAAATAGGTTTAAATGGGTCCTATGGATTTGTTTACAATGATAAGCTGATTCAGGGCCTCTTATCTTCGAATATATCTACAGTAGCTTACAGCAACCAAATCTAATAGATCCCAATTTCCCATCCTGGTTATTGAACTTTGAAGAGAAGGGCAGGTGGAGGGACCTTTCTCTACCTGGAGATTTGCTATTTTAAAAAAAAATCAGACCTTTTATGTGGTCATAGCTGAGAATGAAATCATCTGTCTTAGATGATTTGTAAATAATGATTTTCATCTATAGTTGTCTTGGGGGCTTTTTGTGGGCTTAATGAATTTAAACTGGCTGCAGGACTAAGGTACTTTCTCAGTGGCTGGCTCCTTTCAAGTTCATTTAAAGCTAATAATAGAAGTGATGCCTTCTATTGACAATACAAAGCTCTGATATTAATTTCCTTTGCTTTGCTTTAATGCACACACAGGGAAATATGCAGAGTGCTTATCCGCGTTTCCAGTCTGAGTATGGTAGAGAGGCTGATCCAGCATATCTTGTTATCTGCTGTCATTGTTGATTTGCTCTCTTAACAAGAGTAAAAACCTTCTGATTGCCACTGAATAATATTATAGGTATCAAGAAGCTGCTTTGTGACTTCTCTCATATATGCTTTTATGTTTCTAGTCCTCACCTGAATTTAGTCTCTGATTCTCAATCTCAGAAGTATCTACAGAACAAAGCAGTTTCTCATTACCGTCTCTCCTCTGCTATGCTGCAAATGAATGATTAGAGCTCACAAGCTTATCCAGCTTTCATTGTAATGCACTGAGAAATGTCTTTGGTGAGTTAAACTAGACTCAGTTTGTAGGAATTGTGTTTAAGCCTAAGGAGCAAAGGGACACTATAAAAACAGGAAATGTGGTAGAAAGAACACTTGATGGGAATGGAATGTTCTTCACCTTCCCAGCATTGCAATAAAGGCAAGGCAAGTTCCCCTTGTATCAAGCCAAACTCCTGGTGATTTCATGGACGCATCCATGTAGCTTCTTGACAACAGTAGGAAAGAGGTTTGCCATTTTAGGATGGAGTGGGTTTCTCTTTTACTTCAGTCTGGTATACAATTGTCAGTCAACTCTCCTTATATGGGTCTCTATTGACTGTCTACTGCAGGGCTGGCCAACCCAAAGCCTAATTACTCTTTTCTGTGGCTCCAATCATAATTGTTGAAAATTGGTGTTATGGAAGACAAAAAATGGAGCACAACTCTGAGGAGGAAGATTACACCCTTTATTGGGACAACAATCATTGGGCTCCAATTTACAGAGGGAGAGAAACCAAGAACAATAGAAAGGGTAGACTTTTTAATAAAAATTTATAAAGCCCACTCCTGCTTTCCCAGAATAATAAGTATAGGAAAGCCTAATTTCAATTATTCAGAATAAACAAAGAGGCAAGTAAATAGTTGATTTTCCACAATTTAATTGAGATAAAAATAATGTCTCTTTATTAGAGATGTGCAAAATTCAACAGTTCACTGATTTCCAAATCAGTGAGTTGTGCATATCTCTGTTTCTTACTAGGTTTCAGAGTATGTGTAAGGAAAGGGAGGCAGCGAGAGACCAGAGGTGGAGAAGGGAGAACTACATCCCAAGTTATTTCCACAAGGTCATTTCAGTTCACCAAGGGGATGGTGAAAATCAAAGAGGATTTCAGTAACATTCTCATGAGTGAAATGTAATGGACCTATTCAGTTACAAGGTAGCTGAAGAGTCTGTGTCTTTTCCAGTGGTCTGGGTCCCCCACTTTCCCACCCACCCCACACACACACCTTTTCTTTTTGCAGGTTTCTATTAAATCCCAAGGGTACATCATGAGGGATTTCTTCTCATTGTACCTTTTCAGTTTGGAAAATATGGGCAGATAGAGAGGCTTCAAAGAGATGCAACAATGTGGAAGAGATACTAACATCAGCAGCAGTGCTTTCCTTTACCTCTTCCAAAAGTGAAGCAATCTGAAAAACACCACCAAGACAAAGCTGAAGGAGATTCTCAAGACTCTTGAGAAGAAAGGGGAAATCCAGAAGCTTCTTTTCTGAGGGTTAAAAACCAACTTTGAGAAATCGGAAGACAGCTTTAGTCTCATGCTCTGCTCAGTGTAGAACAGCGCTACCTCATTCCTTATAGATCATTTAAGGCTTCTGCTTAAATGTCTCCAGTGGGAAGAACTTTCTATCTGCCAATGCCATCTGGTCTTACCATTAGGAAATGTATCCTAATTGTGCAGCCAAAATTTGTTTCCTTTCAATTTTATCCTTTTTCATTTTTAAATTATTAATATAGAAGGCAGGTATAATTGAATCTTCTAATTAGTAGGTGTTTCATTGGCTTGAAAACAAATGCCTTTTATGTTAGTGTTGTTGTTTTTATAGAGTTTTTTGCCTAAATCTTGCTTGATCTGTTACGACAGACTGAGACTCATTTGCCCAGAAACAACTTTTTTTTCATTGATGTTCGAATTGGCATTTCAAACATTACGACATAGTTGGCCTGCCAAATTATAAGGGAAATGACTTCTAATGAGATTTCTGTTAAGGTATTTTCACTAAGTTTTGACTCACAGTTCTCACAATGCACTGTAGTTGCAAGGAGATTATATAACACAATGCTTGAAAAAGTTGTATCTCATTAAATATGGTACCTGAGAAAAAAGTATATTGTCAAATCCTATGTTTCTGAAGTCATAAAAACTAATAGTCATGCTATTGTGACTTTGAAATTACTATAATGATTCAATAGTTGCAGATAGGTTTAAATATTTTATTAAATATTAAAGAGAATGTGCTGGATACAACAGAACATGCTGGATAGATCTTTGTACACTTTGTACAAAAATGTAAAAGCTTTGTAAGCAAATCTTGCTTCATTTGCCTATAAAGCTCCATGTATTTGGAAACTCTGACTACCCAGGGTTCACAAATGAGAATCTTGTTAAATTTGCAAAGATCTCTAAAAGAACTAAATATGTCAAAAAATCAGCTGAGATTTTTTTTTTAATGGGAAGAAAAATAGAGTATCAAACTGCAGCCAAGTCGGGGAAGATTGTATCCACTGCAAGCCATCTATGATTCTGATGCAAACTGGGATCCAGACACTTTCTTTCAGGTTGTTCAAAGGGTGCAAAACATATTTAAAAGGGGAGGGACTTTGTGCTGTCAATCAATTTTATTTATGGCCAAAAGGCCCCAAAGCAAGTTACAAATATAATCTGAACTTGGCATTAGATAAAACAGTTTAACAACTAAGGTATTTAATAAATATTACATAATACACTTTAAACCCCAACTCATTGATTTGTTACTAAAAATCTTGTCTTTATAGCTATAGTTAAAAATCTGGCTATTGCCACTGTAATTATAGGATTTTCATCTGCAAGCAAAATTTTTACATACTCAGAAGTATCTCTTCCTGGTTTGCATTTTAAAATAGGCCAGATAACTTCCTGCCCAAGAGACATAAAATTCACAATACAATAAAATATGATCCATCGTTTCAAGATCAATACCATTACAGGAACAGAACATTTGAGAAATGGGAATTTTTGAAATCTACTACTGTATATAGCATATTTGATGGCAATCTGGCAATCAAAAGCTGGCTTTTGAAAAGCTATTCTGTATTTACTTAAATATAAGTTATTCAGATATTTAGAGAGTTGAAAAGTATACAGTATCTGTAGTTAATTCCAAAGGTTATAAGTAAACATGAAACTTTGGTTTTAGCCATTAATTCCTGTACTGAATTATCTTTGTTTGATACAATGAAATGCCAATGACATACCCCTGGAGAATAAATAATCAGGATCAATGCCAATCTGACTAATCTTCTGAGTCACCTGTTTAAACCACATATCTACAGAGGATTCATTTGGGGTTTCCTGAAGCAATCCTTCCTTGTTTTTAAAAACATACAGTTGCAACCAAAACTTAATCGTGCTTATCCAAGCCTTTGTTTCCAAAGGGCATTGCCCAGTTTCCAAGAGAGTAACAGAATTTTCAGCATAGCTTGGAACACTTAAAAGAGATCTTTAAAATTTTGCCTGCAATTGTGCTGTTATTATTAGCAAATGTGATCCAAATTGGAGCTCCATATAAAATTTGAGATACAATTTTGGCATTAAAAACTTGTATTTCTGCAGGAACAGATCTTCCTCCTTTTGAGTAAAAATATTGAAGCAAAGCCGTCATAGTAGATATTGCTCTCAGAAGTATTGCCTTGCAATGATGTTGCCGGGTTAAGCATGGTTAAATAAAATGTCCAAATAATTAAAATTATCTACTTGTGTTATTATACGATCTTGAGTTTTCCAGGTGTACTTTTAAACTTTTTCCCCCAAAAAACCAAAATTCTAGTTTTATCATAGTTAATTAGTAATTGATTTTCTTGGCAATACTTAACTAGTTGTCATGAGTACTGATGGTGAGCAGGAGGGGGCCCCTATCCAGGGGGGAAAACGCATGCGTAGTACTGAGGAATTAAGCAGCCATTCAAAGAGACACAGATCAGACCCACCTTAACCTTTGGGGTTTATCTGTCTGGGTTTTTCCCACGCTTCTTCAGTTTGTTAGGATTTTCTGTCTTATGTAGCAGTAATAAAGCACTAGAGACCTACTCCTCGTCTCAGCGTGGTTCCTGACTGTTAGGACACAGTGCCGCAAGTAGGTATTTCGAACGCAGTCTAGTACGTGAAAGCAGAACAGTGTCATCTGCATATAACAAAGCACAAATTTTGCTTTTGTTCTAATGATGGACAAATCTAATTAGTAAAACTTTAGTATCTGGAGCACCCACTACATCTGATCAAAGAAATACTAGATTGAGTATTACTTCCAGTTGGTTTGATGCGGACTCGGCCACAGCTAAGAATTAAGATTGTGCTGTCACAGCTGCCATCTTTACTTTTTGTAACCTCCCATTGAAATACCTGCTTTCTCTAATATAAAAGAGAAACAGAAGCATTCTGCCACTTCATATACAATTAGTGTAATGTAGTTTGATCTCAAATGGCATGATTGCATGATGACTTTCTAAGAGTAAATCTTAAACCCCAGCTTCCCCAACTGTTCAGAGCTACAACACATTTGAGGAGAGGTTGTATTTGTTTAACAGAGGTAAAATGAAATCAAAGCCTGTGATCACTGAGGCAGTTGATGCCCTTGCTCAGTCTTAGTTCTGCTCTGAGTTCAGAGGATTTGCTGAGAAGAACATGGGGAATTAAGGCAAACAATAGACTTAATCAGTATCATAAATTGTTGAATTTCAAGGAGAATGGAGAGGAATAAAAAGCTTACTGGGCAATCATGTTTCTTTTCATTTTTAAAGATCTCTGTTTTCTACATGAGTGTTTTTTTCGCATTTTCTGGTTTGCATTCAGAAATGAATTGGGCCAGCAGATACACTGCTAGTGGATGCTTTGCCCACATATACATGTTTGGTTGCTGATGTTGTCTCTTTGTCTTGATCGACATTTATATTTCCAATATTGAACTCTAAAACTGTAATATATTCATGTTTTCTTTCTTTTTTTTCTTGTTTATTCCAGCAGTATATGCACTGGATAGTGTAATGTACCCTTGGGATTTAATAGAAGCCTGCAAAAAAGAAATATGCCTGGCAAATATGTACTGAAATATGCCTTGCAATTTCTCAAAAAAGTTTTCCTCCCCTACAAAAGAGGCTTCTGCTTTGTTTCCGGTTTTCAATGCCTCTGAGAATTTCTTTCTATTTTTTCTTGGTGGTGCATTTGAGCATATTTTATTGTGGAAGGTGGTTGAGAGCCATACTGCTGATGTTACTACGTTCTGTTAAACATCTGCTTTTACTCTAAAGCAGGGTTTCTCAACCTTGGCAACATTAAGATGTGTGGACTTCAACTCCCAGAATTCCTCAGCCAGCATGCTGATTGGGGAATTCTGGGAGTTGAAGTCCACACATCTTAATGTTGCCAGGGTTGAGAAATGCTGCTCTAAAGCCTCTTTGGATCCTAACACACTAAAAAGGAGGAGTTCTCAAAGTGTTCCCTGGGAATTAGTGTAAGCTTGGGAGACTAGGGGGCTACAAAATGCTGAAAGGATTATTGTATATTGCAAGAGAGGACATTTACACACACACACACACAAACCCATCCATCTTATAACAAAAAATATCTTGAAGAACACTGGTTTTCACCCATGAGACTTTCACCAATTTTTTCTTCTCCTTTGAAAAAAATAGAAAGCAAATTCTCTTCCATCAAATTGAACAAAAATTGCTTGGAGAAAAATGAAGAATATTTTTTCTGCATGGCACTAGTATGAAACCAGCCTTTCTCTATATAAGAAAAGTTCATAAAACCTGTAAAGTAAATATATACATATACATATAGTATGTATGTGTGTGTGTGTGTGTGTCTATGTATGTATGTGTGTGTGTATGTATATGTGTATATATATATATGTGTGTGTGTGTGTGTGTGTGTGTGTGTGTATATATGTATGTATATATATATATATATATATATATATGCCTTCCCTGAGCATTTTGCCAAATGAGCTGGACAATTGGTTTAAAAGCAAATGGGGGGAAAATGAGATATTTCATCATTTGTAGACACAATATATCTGATTTCTCAAACAACTGCAGCAAGAATTAAATATATAACAGAACTGTGTTAATTTTCTTCAAATAATCCCGTAACTAAATCCAAGAGGTCAGCCGCGGTGAAGAAGATGCTGACCGCAGCTCCCTAGGGGGTGAATTAGCCTCTGCAAACCCCATAAACCCTGCCTTGGCTTTGGCTCCTAGCTCAGCTGAGAGGGCTGGGGGGGGGGGGATTGGTAGGTCCCCCAATTTAAATCGGGTTGGGACTGGAGACAAGCAGAATCCCCCCCTCCCCGAAGTGGCAGGCTGCAGCAGTGGTGGTCTCTGGTGGTGGCGGCGGCATACCTGGGTGGGCTTGGGCAGATCTCCTGTGGACCCTGGAGGACCCCGGTGGATCCTGGTAACGCCCTGTGCTCCTCCGGTGGCCCCTGGATACCCCTGGATGGGCTGGGCAGTGCCCCACAATGGCAGCCCCTGCAATAGACTGGCAGCTGGCAGCAGGAGGCTTCAGTGAGGTAGTGGAGGTTGATGGGCCTCGAGCGGAGGAGCGAGCGGAATCCCCCCCCCCCCGAAGTGGCAGGCTGCAGCAGTGGAGGTCTTCGGTGGCAGCGGCATACCTGGGTGGGCTCAGGCAACCTCCTGTGGACCCTGGAGGACCCTGGTGGATCCTGGTAGCTCCCTGTCTCCCCTGGTGGCCCTGGACACCCCTGGATGGGCTGGGCAGTGCCCCACGATGGCAGCCCCTGGAATAGACTGGCAGCTGGTGGCTTCAGCAGGTGGTGGAGGACAACCGGCCTTACAGCCTTGCAGACAGAGCCCCCAGGTTGGAGCCTGTGCTGGCAATGTTGAGCGTTACCTCACAGCCGCGGAGATTCTGGGCAACCTCAGGGTCATCAAGGAGTCCGTGGAGAGACGGAGTGCACCAGGCTTGGGGCGATGACAGGCTCAGGAAGGCTCCGGTGGTCCTCAGTGAAGGGCAGTGGCCTTTGAAGCTGTTATGCCTTTGCTTGAGGCAGAGGGCCTGGGAGGAAGACCGGCCAGATGCAATGGGCTGAAGCCTGGTGGGACGACGAACTTGGGGGGGAAGTGTGACTGGGGGGTGAAGTGGCTTCAGGAGAATTCCCCTGGCTTTTAAGCTCTTAGGGGATTGTGGGGGGGAAGGGAAGGGGAGATTGCCCATTCCCATATATTAGGCGGCAGAGGGCTGAGGTCCCTTGGTGTGAGTGTGAGTGTGCTACTCCCCCCATGGGTGAGAGGCTCGGGAGGAGGTTAGGATTGATTCTTGGTGTGGAAGTCTACCCACCCCTGAGTGAGAGACAGGGGTTGTTAGGAGTGGCTGGTGTGTCCCACCTCTAGCAGTGAGAGAGGTCGGAGTGGGGCACAGGAAGGGTGTGGATGGCCGTGGTGACCCAACAGCGCCGAGAGCAGAAGCTGGTGCCCTGGGGGGGATTGCCACTGCCTACAGTGGATGTTGTGGGAGAAGATAGATGTGTGGGAAAAGGGACCCTTGGTTAAGCCCAGGAGTTCCGGAGGTCCTGGACTGGAGGCTACTGGGCTAGGAAACTCTGGGGGCTGTGGGGCAGGCTATTTGATCAAGGTGGTGATGGGCCAGGGATGTTATGACAGGACCCGGAGGGCAGGCCATCATCGGGGAAGATGCCCCTGGTGTTTATTACCAGTGGTGTGTTCCGGCCCTCCGTGGTCATACCCAGGCCCTGGACAGCAGATCCTCACAAGCCCTGGTCTTTGGCTGCTGCTACTTAACACCAGGTCAGTGAACAACAAGGCCCCCCTCATATGTGATTTAATCACAGAAGAGGGGGCAGACCTGGCTTGTATCACCGAGACCTGGCTGGGCTCAGAAGGGGGAGTAGCCCTCTCCGAGTTGTGCCCGGCTGGGTTTCAAGTGTGGCAACAGCCGAGACACCAGGGCAGGGAGGGCGGGGTGGCTGTTGTCATTAGAGAATCTTTAGTGGCCTTCAGGGGCCCTGCTCCGCAAGTGGCCGGTTGTGAGGCCCTGTTTTTCAAGCTGGGATCCCAAGAACAGTTGGGGGTGTTGCTACTGTACCAGCCTCCCTGCTGCATAGCAACCTCCCTGCCCGAGCTGCTGGAGACTGTCTCGGGGTTGGCAGTGGAGTTCCCCAGGCTTATAGTTCTGGGGGACTTCAATCTGCCATCCCTGGAAGATGGCTCGGGAGTTCATGGCTACCATGGCAGCTATGGGCCTGTCCCAGATCATTCAGGACTCGACTCGAGACAGCGGTCACACCCCGGACCTGGTTTTCTTGTTGGAGCAGTGGCAACATGATCCGAGGGGAGAATTAGATCTGTCCCCATTGTCATGGTCAGACCACACCCTGGTGACCCTGAGATTCTATTGTGCCACCCCGCTCCACAGGGAGGCAAGACTCATTTGATTGGTCCGCCCCCAGCAACTGATGGACCCAGTAGGGTTTCAGAGGGAGCTGGGGGTTATTCCCGAGGGCCTGCTGCATGGTCCAGTGGAGGTCCTAGCCACAGCCTGGAATAGGGCTGCAGCCAGGGCCTTGGACAGGATCGCGCCTGTGCGACCTCTCTTGCCTTGTTCGACCCATCACTCCCTGTGGTTTACGGAGGAGCTGAGGGTTTTGAAGAGGGTCAAGAGACATCTGGAGAGTCGCTGGAGGAAGACGAAGACTGAATCTGACCGAACCCAAGCTAGAGCCATTATTAAGGCCTACCTTGTGGTGGTAAGAGCGGTGAAATGTGGGTATTTCTCCGCTCTTATTGCATCTGCAGAATGCTGCCCGACAGCCCTGTTTAAGATTGCTCAATCTCTTCTGGGTCAGGTAGATCTGGGGACCCACTTACGGGGCTGTTCGGAAGAGTTTTCACAACAGCTGCAGGATAAAATTGCTCAGATCCATTTTAAGTTGGATTATAAGCGTGACACGGAGTCTGGGGAGATGCCAGGGGAATGTACTTACCCTGTTATCTGGGAACGGTTTGATCCTGTTGGGCCTGAGGAAGTGGACAGGATCCTCCAGACTGTGAATGCAACCACATTGTCAGCTTGACCCACGCCCTTCCTGGCTGATAAAATCAGCCCGGGAAGTGACTTGTGGTTGGGTCCAGGTGATGGTTATTGCATCCTTGAGGGAGGGGGTATTTCCAGCTGCCTTTAAGGAGGCCCTGGTATACCACCTGCTCAAGAAGCCATCCCTGGACCCTACTATACTGGGCAATTTTCACCCTGTCTCCCACCTTCCCTTTTTGGGGAATGTGGTTGAGAAAATGGTTGCATTGCAGCTCCAGAGAATTCTGGAGGAAACAGATTATCTGGACCCCTTTCAGTCAGATTTCAGGCCAGGATATGGGATGGAGTCTGCATTGGTCACGCTTATGGATGATCTCTGGTGGGAGCGGGATGGAGGGAGTGCATCCAACCTGGCTTTCCTAGACCTCTAAGCGGCTTTCAATACCATTGACCATGGTATCCTTTTGGGGCTGCTCAGGGGGTGGGTGGTGTAGTTTTGTGCTGGTTCACCTCCTTCTTCCAGGGCTGTTCCCAATTGGTGGTGATAGGGAACGGATAGAGAGATCCAGCCCTCGGCCCCTCCACTGTGGGGTGCTGCAGGGTTCGGTACTCTTTCCTCTCCTATTTAACATCTACATGAAACTGCTGGGTGAGATCATCCGTCACTATGGGATGAGGTATCATCAATATGCCGATGACACTCAGTTATATATCTCCATTCCGGGTGAAGTAAGTGATGCGGTCTCCACCCTTTCCAAGTGCCTGGGGGTTGTGGGGGTCTGGATGGGGAACAACATGCTGAACCCTGGTAAGACAGAGTGGCTGTGGATTGATGGCCCCTCAGGTTCCAGGAAGTTGTCATCTTTGGTTCTGGATGGAGTGGCACTGCCCCATTCGGAACCAGTGAGGAACCTGGACTCGCAACTTGAAGAGCAGGTGGCAGTCGCAGCCAGGAGGGCCTTTGCACATCTTCGGCTGGTGCGCCAGCTACGCCCATTCCTGGACCAAGATGCCCTCTGAACAATCACTCATGCCCTTGTCATCTCCCATATAGACTATTGCAATGCACTCTACATGTGGCTACCCTTGAAGAGTATTCAGAAGCTTCAGCTGGTCCAGAAGGCAGCTGCGCGGACAGTTACCGGTGCTGTAAAATCAGCCCATGTGACACCACTGTTACTCGAGTTGCATTGGGTACCAGTTTGCTTCCGGGTCCAATTCAAGGTGTTGGTTATAACCTTTAAAGCCCTACATGGCATGGGACCAGGGTATCTGAAGGACCGTCTCATCCCCATAACATCGACCGACCCCACCCAGTCAGGCAGGGAGGGCATGCTACGGACCCCATCAGTAAAGGAATTTCATCTAGTGGGGTCCAGGAGGCGAGCCTTCTCTGCAGTGGCGCCCGCCCTTTGGAATATCTTGCCCCTGGAGTTGAGATGGGTCTCCTCACTCTCGGACTTCCGGAAGAAACTGAAGACCTGGTTCTGCTGCCGTGCTTGGGAGGTGGAGAGCGATAGCTTCACCTGGGGATGGCTAGTGCCATAGCACCTCTTAGTGATTGTGTTCCATCTCCACTTGGATTTTTCATTCATTTTATTTATATCTTAATGGTAATTTAGATGGCTATGTTTTTAGTGTTATTTTATTGTAAACTGCCCAGAGTCCCCCACTGGGGGAGATGGGTGGTGACATAAATTTAATTAAATAAATAAATAAATAAAATAAACCAACCAGGTTGCTCTGTTATCAGGATGTCATTACAGTTTGGGAAGTCTTTATTGATAATATTTTAAAGTCAATATAATTCATAGTTTGAGTTTCTACTTTAGACCAACAATATACTCAGTGTTAAGCTAATAGTAAGAATATAATCATAAAATGTTAGCTGTCCACAAGCAGAAAAATAAGTGTCAGAAAGGACAGAAGCATTACTTCATCTATGACTATGAAAAGAAATAGAATCTATGCATCAGCAAGATCAAATATGATGACTAGCATCTTTTGATAAATTAAATCAATACATGACAGCTAATTAAGTGAACTGCATGTGGTAAGAAAAGAGTTCAAAAAACAAGTGCTACTACTTGGACAAAATAAAAGTAATTGCAGTATGACACAGCCTTTGTAAAGGGTAGATACTGTAACATGTAGCATTTACATACAAATTTATCTGAGCAAAGTTCAGTGTAAATAGTAAGAATATATACAAGATATACATATATAGATATACATGTACTGTATATAGAGCCAGTTACACATATATACATATATAGAGCCAGTTTGGTCTAGTGGTTAAGGCAATGGGCTAGAAACCGGGAGACTGAGAGTTCTAGTTCCGCCCTAGGCATGAAAGCTGGCTGGGTGACCTTGGGGCAGTCACTCTCTCTCAGCCCAACTCACCTCACAGGGTGGTTGTTGTGGGGAAAATAGGAGGAAGGAGGAGTATTAGGTGTGTTCGCCACCTTGAGTTATTTATAAAAAATAATAGAGGCGGGATAGAAAATAAATGAGTAAATAAATAAATAAATCTCTTTGAAACATCTGCATATACACTCCTTTTCTGGGCAGAACAGGAAAAAAAATTGGCTGAAGAATTTTATTGTGCTTCCACATTGCATTAAAAAATGGAGAGTGAATTTGCTGACGCGTGGTCAGTTTTGCACAATTTACTATTTCTTCTGTGCCTGTCTACCTCTTGACACATTACTGTCATCAGCTGACTCGATCTGCCAAGCCTTCTTACAGCCTCATTGTACTGTTCTTCTCTTCCCACACTGGCACAGCTGTGGGCATTTTTGCAGAAAGTGGCTTGAAAACTAAAGGTATTATTGTCACTGTTATTGTCATTTTAAAAGTACTATACTTACTTGCATGAAATACATGAAATATCTACAGTGAGAAATAAATCAACACTATGACTTTTGAAGAAAAGATATTACATTGTGGATTCACAATAGCTCCAGATTCCAAAAGGGCTGAGGGCTCCTTCTCCTTGCATTAAAACCTCTTAATCTTGCTTCCTTCATTACGCCTTGAAATATGATATTTGATGCTACCTTGGCTTAAACACATCCAGTGAAAAGGAGCCATCATTGCCATGAGTAATTGGTTCCACTCTCAAACTGCTCTTACTTTTTAAAAATTTCTGTTTCCTAACATTTAGTCAGACTGTAGTCCTGTAACATAAATCCATTAGGTTGTGTGTGTGTGCACACCTTCAAGTCAGTGTTGACTCCTGGCGACTGCCTGGACTAGTCCCTGCAGTTTTCTTGGCAAGATTTCAGAAGTGGTTTGCCATTGTCTCCTTCCTAGGGCTGAGAGGCAGTCACTGGCCCAAGGCTTTGTGCCTAAAGCAGGACTTTGGGATAATGGATTTATGTATCTTGACCTCTGGTCTCCAAAGCAAGTAATAACCAACCCTCCCTCTTCTGAGCCCAAACAGGGTCAGCTAGCTGCCAATAGCTGCTGTCAGCCCTTCGAGATAGGCCAGGTCAGGAAGCAGAAGTTGCAAGGATTCCAGGTATGTTACTTTATTGTTATAGGGATCTTGGAAGCCAGAGTTTCCCTCCGCCCCTTCTTATAGCACACAAAATCAAGGCAGGGTTATTTTCAATTTCTTTCCATGCCTTCTCCATTCCCAGGACTCAGCTGTATTTTATTTTTCTTTAACAGCTCCTGCATCACGGTTATCTCAACATTCCCCTACATCTGTTGAGCTTTATTGTCAAGCCAGGTATTCTCCAGCAATCTTTGCAAATCAATCCTTATTCCATTCAGACTGGAGATTTAAAGAAGACCTGATCTAATTTAGTCCTATTTTGAGATCCAAGGGCAAATGGATTCCGTGCAAGTTGACTCCACATTCAAACTAAAAAAAAGGGGGGTTGTAGTTCATAATGGGGAAGCATCAAAATGTTTACAGCTCCTGGGGGCAGGGGCTTCATGAGATGAAAACTGGGATGAAGGACTTTTTGGAGGATACTAAGTCTTCCATGTTTCAGTGACATCACTTCAAAAGTTGAATTATTTTCCTTACATCCCCCTTTTAAGGCAGAGGTGGTAGAGATAAGGAAAGGACATCACAGCAGCCTCCAGGTTATCCAGCAAAAAGATTACCTTGTGCCATGTGAACTTATGCTGGTCCAGCTTAATGTTTTTTAAAAACTTCCTTTTTACATTTCCACATGCAATTGTGGAATGCCAGACTTTAACATGACACTGAGAAATGTCTACTGATGTGCCCTTGTTGCATGGTACACCTTTGCTGCCACTGATGATTGAGTCTGTGGAATGGTAGGAAGGTTGGCCTAGCTAGTGACCAGCACGGTCCCTCCAGGAACAGACCCCTTGTCTCTGGCTTTGGTGGGTGCCAGCTGACAAAGCACAGCTTGGCCCCTTTGCTGCAAGGTTTGGTTGTGACAGAATTGTGGCTTACTAGCAGAACTCTCTGTTGTTGATTTATTTGTTTGTTCCAAATGCTTTTATGCTACTTCAATAATTTTGACAACAAAATATAAGTACTGTGTAATATTAACAAAAACAATATTTAAAAAACAAATCAGAGCTATAAAGATGTTAGCAGAGGGAACAGAATGGCCCAGTGAGATTCCGAGGAAGATCCCTGCAAAAGAAGCTGGTATAGGAAAAGTGGCATAAATAGCCTTGCCATCCCCTGTTCATTTATTTTAAGCATGTCTGAGTAAGTCTTAAATTATTCTCAACATTTTTTTCAATAACTTCTGCTGATGTATTTTGACTGACAGAATCTCTACTGTTGCAGGCCACCTGTCTATACTCTACCTTGGTTACCTGCCCTGTTTTTACCTCCTGTATATGTCCTTTTTATTGCAGACTTTTGCTAAGCTTTTATACAGCCACCTGGTCTTTCTTTTCTTTTGCTGTCCTCCAATTTTTCTCTTCACTGGAATTGTTTGCAGTAGCATTTTATATTCCTGTTTTAGGGGCCTCCATCCACCTTGAGCAATTTTTCCCATTAGTTCCTCTTGCTATATGATCCTATTTATCCTTGCTCTGAATTAATTTAAATCTGCTTTAGCTCCAAAATACACATTCAATTACATTCAAATTTAGTTTCATTTAAAATCAAGGACTTCAGCATTACATTATCACTTTCCCCCACTGCTCCTTATACATCCACTTTCTCAAGTAAAACTTCCCTATTGATTGTATCATGTCAAGGAAAGATGATCCTCTTGTGTCTTCCTCCACTCTTTGAAGGAGGAGGTTATCAGCAAGACAAGACAGGAATTTCCTGGAAAGACCATGTTTGGCCAAGTTTATCTTCCAGTAGATATCTGGGTAATTAAAGTTTCCCTTCACTACTACTCCATGCCCTTTTGAAAGATTTGCAATTTGCTTTTGGAAAGCATCATTTGCATCATGTTGAATGAGCAGGCAGCTGTAGACACTAACAACTCTATTGTTCTTTTTTGTTTCCTGATGTTGTTTTTAACCCCGATGTTCTCTACAATATTGCCAAGTTCACTTGAATTCTGAGCTTGTGTAGATTACTATTGCTTCTGCTCCTTTTGAACAAATCCATCCCTTCAGTTGCTGAATTCCAGTCATAGGAGTTATATTAATTATATATTTTTTCTATTAAGGGTTGAACCTCTTTTAATTCAGATACTTTAAGCCTAAGCATATAAACAAAAAAAAGCCATGAACTTTATGACGCAATTATCTTCCAGATGTTTATACTGAATGGTTTCATAGACCTCATTAAAAAAAACATTCCTACTTTCTTCTACAATGCAGAAATTGTTATCTGAGATCCTTCACAGTTTTCATCTACAGTTCCACAAGGTTTAGTTTAAAGCCCTCCTAATCAAGCAAAGCACTTTCTTTTTTACCAGTTCTAATGAGTAAAAGCAATATTGTATCAGAAGTCCAGCAGTTATTCAAATAATTCAGAACATGGTCTCAGAAGCCAATTCTCATCTACATCATTTGCATAGTTGCTTACCTTCTTTCCCTTCCCAGTCCACTTTAATAGATTGGAAGGCTAGATGAAAATATTACCACCCGAGCCTCTGGGTTATTGAGTTTCTTTTGCAGATTTTCAAACTCTATAAAAATTCAGTTGTGGCTTTGGTTGTTCTTTGCAGCATCCTTATCAGCAGGAAGAGACAATGGGCAGTCAATTTCATAAGTATTGGAAGTTGTTTTATAATTTCCCTGATCTATGTTCTGGGGAGATAACACATTTCAAGAAGTCTGATCAGCATTTACTTGTTCCTGTTCCTCATAGTAATATGTCACCAACTTCCACGTCTCTTCTTTTGGTCTTGCATCTCCTCTTGTCTTTCAGGGTCCATGGCTTTGCCTCCTGTTGACTGGTGCCAATAAGGCAAGGAAGAAATGACATCATTGCACAGATTATACAAGTTAGGTTAAGTAATGTCCAAAATAGTGTTATATATGCATAACATTGTCATAATTTCAACCAGACACCTATGTCAACCATGTCCTTTTTTTTTCTTGAAGGTGTAGAACCTGTTTCCTCTACTACAGTTTCAAATTCTGTAATATTTCCCATATCCCTGGTTTCTGGTCATCTTATGCACAGGGCTTGCTGTTTACTTGATTTTCTTCCTAATATAGAACCATTGTTGGCTCCTGTTATAGAATCTTTAATGTTTGGTCTAATATATCTTCATTCTGCTTTATGAACTGACATGTGGATTGGAACACTCACTGTCCAGTCGCTGATTTCTTCAGCACCATCATAAGCTTGAATTTGATACAGACACATGCCAACTTATAGAAGCTATACAGTTATGCCTTCCCTTTTTGTATAAGCTCTCATATTAGAGTTTTGTGATTTTTAAAATTATTATTATTGTCCTGGGTCTCATTCTAGAGGCCTCAAGACCGCTTTCCCTTAAGGAAGAGGGCTGATATAGCTTTAGATGTTATGTTAGCTCCTGACCAGTAGGAGGCACTACACAAACAGTTTTGTCAGGAACAGCTGCTTATCCAGAAAGGATGAAACCAGTCATATAATGCCTCCTGCTGGTCAGGAATATGCCAGTTTATTTTGAAGCCAGAACTCAAATATGCCACACAAACTCAGGTCACAACTGCAAAGTGGTCATGTCCATTCATCTGTACCTCTGTATGCTATTCTCTTTGGAAAATGTTACCAACAACTTTTATTTCTTCTTTTTCCTTTCTCAGGCTAGTTGAGTATATTCTGCCAACTTGCACCCCCCTCCAAAAAAATGTTATGGAGCTCCCCTTAAACCCTCACACTAAATTCTATTGCCAAACTCCTGTTAACTCTCCTATTCACTTTCTCAGTTCGCCCACCCACTGGAGACTGGCTGCCTTATATTGTTCCTGCAATCACTGCCACAGCTTTGGCTTACTCTGCAGATAGACACCCAATTGGCCATAATGGGCAATCTGCAGCTCTTAGGATGTACGCCTTGTAATCAGCAACTATTGATTGATGAATTTTTTACCCCTCACCACTGAGCACCTAATCCCTTAAAACAAACAGCTTTTCTAGCCACTCACCCCTTTTCTTTGTCTCTTGCTCCAGATTTAAACATTTGTAGTGATATATTAACCTGCATGAAAAATTTAACATCTCTTGACTTCCATTATTTGTCTCAGCACAAAATACCCTCCTCAAACCCATATTGGCCAGTCAAGCCAATCTTAGAATCAAGCCCTTACTCTTACTCCGAAAAGCAATTTAAGCTTTCAAGTTACTCAGGTTCATTTCAGTGGCTTATTCTTTAAGCTTGTGTAACCATTAGTGCTGCTATACTGAATGCCCTCAACTGGATCAGCCAATATTGTAAAGTATCCTTGAGCTGCTGCCAGCATATTAACGAGATGAAATCAAGAGATAAGGGAATGTACCAGAAACAGCCTCACATATTTCCATTCATGCATTCACATCTATCTATTCATACAGTCTTAGTGACAGAATTTGTTTTTATCTGTGTAGGTTCATGGGTTAATTGCCTGCATCAACAAATAAACAAATCTTTTTAGAGAACTTACCATATAACTTACTATATAATAAACTAGAAAACTGCTGAATAAAGCTTCCCAGAAATGCAAACTCATTAAATGCAACATTAAACACACTAATGTTACTCGCTTTGGCAAAACACCAAAGTACCCATCCTGATGTCATCATCAAACGAGACACTAAAAAGAAAAGAACAACATTCAACCAGCAACAATTCCTTTGAAATTACTGGGGTTCCTTCAAATGTACTGAAGTTTGTTCTCTAAAATTAGCATTAACCATAGTGGTATTTCTGTGGAGGAAGAGAGTTAATCACAATCTTGCTTTATTCTTGGAATACAGTATAAGGGAGTATTCTACATTTCTTTTCTTTCTTAAAAAAAATCTTGGAGAACATTTGAACCAAAACCACACAATCCTAATAGAAAAAGAAACCACCAGAATATATTAAAAAGAAATGGCTGCCCAAATTCTCTTCAGCTCCTTTGATCTGTGACCTCACATGGTTTTTAATTGCACAACACAGTTTGAAAGGTTAGCCATCCAATTCTGCAGATGTTGGCAAAGACAGCCTTGAGTCCAAGGAATAGAGGAAACAGAAATCTTTTAATTTTTTCCCCATCTTCATCCTGGGAATTCTTGGGATCTTTGACATTCCAGTTTTTAATCAAGAATTGTCTAATTTTAGATCCTTAGTCACCAGAGCAACATGAGATTTTTTATAAATGCATTATCCCAAATCCTAAAAATAATATTTAAGTATATGAGATTGTCTTCACCATTAATTCTGTTCTGTAATTCAAAAAATTCCTAATCACATGGCTTGTCATGAACTAGTGGTTTGACAAAAAGGAAGAAAGACACAAAAGCAATTCAGGATAATGAATAATATTACATATGAAAACCTTTACTTGTGAGAAATAAATGAACAGAAATGCTGATATTTCTACAGATTTAAGCAAATGCAAGTCAACTGAAATATACAGCATGTATCAAAACAGATTTTTTCATCACCCTCAACAATGAAAGCAAAATGCTGAAGTACCAAGAACCCAGTTTAAGATCATCATCTAATAAGTTTTCTACCTACTCAAGAAATTGGCAAATGGTTTTATATAGGGACTTTCCTTAGGCTGACAGTCCCGTTTTTTAACATTTCCCAACCAACCCATCATTTTAATATAAATGTCAATTTTGTCCCATCTTTAAAAACGTTGGAGCCGTTATTGGGAAAAGCATGAAAAAATTGAAATTGAAATTGAAATGGAGGCTGACTTGGCAGTAGTTCTCAATCTGGCGGGAAACCTAGAGCAGAACCACAGGAACAGCTGATTGGCGGTGAGCAAGAGGAAGAGTCGCTGCCGCCAATCAATGCAGTGGAAGATGGTTGGAAAAGTGTGCTCAGCAGAAAAGAAGCTGATTGGCTCTCAGGCCAAAACAGTGGGAAGAAAATAAAATAAAGGGTGCACCAGAGAGGAACAGGTTATTGGGGACAACCATTCACTAGACTCCTCTGTTCCTGTTCTTCTGCTCCAGCTCATGGCTGCCCTCAGCCCTCCACTTCTCCAGCCTCCTACCACCTCATTCCTGTCCTCCTGTCCCAGCTCACCACTGCCCTCAGCCCTCCTGCAACCTCTCCGCCCAACACCACCCCTGCTTCAGCCTCTCCGGACCCAACCATTGCCACACCTCCCCCTCCTGCACCTTCCCAGCTTACTGTCAATAACTTTTTTTAATCATCTTTTTCGTGAATAAGGAATATTACATAAGTTTAACCCCATCCCGTTTTGCCATCCCAATGTCCCATTTTTGTCTCAAGGAAATATGGTGAGCCTAACTTTCCTATAACGGATAATTTGGAGCACTGCATTTTACCTATTATGAATCTTGCTAAGGGATCTCACAGGACTTTCTATACTATTTGTATTAAGTTCTAGGATGGGGTTCTACCATACCAATCTACAGAAGATTTGATGGGCTACAACTGGTGGCCAGTGGCCAGACTGCTAGTAGGTGGAACTCACCTTTGCAGGATTACACCTGTTTTGCAGTTGCTGCACTGGTTGCCATTAAGCTTCCGGGCCCAATCCAAAGTGCTGGTTATTCCCTATAAATCCCTATATGATGGAGTACCAGATTACATCAGAGGCTGTCATCCCCCAAATGATTCTGCCTACCCTGCAAGAGCATCAATGGAAGACTTGCCCAAGGTCCCATCATTAGAAAAGGTGAAACAAAAACAAACAGACCTTCTCTGTGGTTCCCATCCTTGGAGGAAAGACTGGACCCATTTTGTGTTGCATCCCAGGAAGCTCTGAAGACTCTCCTTCTCAAGTAGACATTTGATTTGAGGTCCTGATGACAGGCTCAACATTTTTAGTTGCATTAAGCTTGTTCAAGGGTGTGCAGTTTTCATTTACGGATTGTTTATTTTACGCTTTTTTGTTAAGCAAATTGACCCAAAGCCAATTAATTAGAATAGCATTGCATTTCATAAATAGAACAGTAAATACCGCTTTGAGTTTCAAGATCAAGACAAGGTTTCATTAAGTTCTGTGTTTTGTAGAAGATAGAAAGGACCTTTCTTTTCTTTTTTCTTGTTTGCTCCAGCTAGGCGGAAATGAGGAGTCCAGGGGAGAAGGGATCAGAACACTCCAGGTAGGGCGATTCTTCTTGACTGGTTCCAGCCTACAGCAATTAAGTTTTACTGAAAAGAGTGGTCAGTCCGGGACATTGAGATTCTCCTCCCTTCTGGTCTGTAATCCTCACCTTGTAAATTTTACTAAAAGTTGTAATCTTTCATCTCTCCATCCCATGCATAGATGGACAAATTAAGTTGTTCAGTTACCAGTTTTTCCTGACTTGTTTTCATTCTATCTTATTTTGCCTTAGTTTATCCCTGTTTATGAAACCCTGCAGGAAATGTTCAGAATTGCTGATAAAATCATAGTTGCATTATATATTTATATAATATATGTGTATATATATGTGTGTGTACATGATATATGTGTATATATGGCATTATATACACACACACACACATATATATATATACACACATATACATACACAAACACATACCTTGTTCAGTTATAACTTTCCCAGCAGATTGTTTTGCCTATCCTTTACCCAATACAAAGATTAAAACTGTATTCATATACTAGTGGCAGAGTAATCTTCTCAACTACCACTGATATAGCCATAGGGATGCAAACCCCAAATAAGAAACAAACAGAAAATAGTTCTCCATAATCGAACAGTGTGGTATATTAAACTAACACAACTGAATTATAAAACATTTGGAGCCAGCAGAAAAGGATTTCAATAATACAAAATGTACAATAGAGATCCCAGGGCAGATTGTTAATTTGTGTAGCAATTTAGAAACGATGGGCATTTTATTGAAGCAGAATGTCGTAGAATTTGGAATGGCACAAGAGACTTGCCTGTCTGTGATTCCCCGTGGAAATAAGGCTTCTGTAGCATCAGGTGATAAAAAAGAATGTTCATTGCAACAGCAGTGCTCATTCTGGCATGCTCATTGTGCTGTTCCAGAAATAACAGAGTATATGGTCCAAAATGGGGAAGACAAATGTGAAAATGTTTATTCATCCCAACATTATGAAGCACAAATCACTAAGCAATTTTATTTTCTGTTTATAAATCTGGAAGGTGAGGGGCCTATTAATTACACACTTTTGATGAATCACTTTGCCAGTACAGCTAGCTAGAGAATTCTGGGAGTTGAAGTCCACAGACCTTCAAGTTGCCAAGGCTGAGAAACACTGATGTAAATGGCAAGTCTTTTCTTGAATGGGGAGACTTGACTGAACTACAGATGCAGCCACTCCAGATGCCATGTGTTCATTTGACATCTAGAAGCAATACATAGTTGGACATTAGACTATCAAATGTAGCACAAATCAGTTATTAGGTTAACTTATACTAATGAAAATCATGGTCTCTTGGTTTCACAAGTGATGTTTTTCTTGTGGGGTACCTTGATCTTTCATGTACTGGATATCACATAGAGGTTTATGGCTTTCCACTGCCGTCTTCAAGTTACAATAGCAATAACTCACTGAGTTTAAGAGATATAGAGACTATGTCACTTTTTTCAATAGTATATTAGCCACAGATAATTAAACAAACAACAAAACAGGAAAGGGAAAGCACACTTAAATCATGGGCAGTATGTGTAAGGTCCAGACATATGTCTGATTTATTTCTGAATAAATTCCTGATGGAAATCACAATGGCCCGCCAGACTGCATGCTATGCAGAGCAAAGTTTGATGGCTGAACACATACACAAATATTAAGGGATGCTACTATGGAATTTGTAAAATGTGATGATGGTCATCAGCTTAGACAACTTTATGATAAAATTAGATGAATCCATCAAGGGAAAAGTTATAAATGTCTACTAGAATAGCTAAATGCTACTGCCATAATGAGAGGAAGCACTCATCTAAATATCATTGTGGGGGAGGAGGCAGTGGGAGGAAAAAAACAGCAAGTCAAGTCTCTCATGTTCTGTTTATTAATTTTCTGGAAGTATCTGGTTGCCTCATCCAGGACATTGCTGGACTGCTTTCTTGTCTATCTACTTTTGAACCTGCCACAATTGACAAGGATTCAAACTTTAGTGCTCTAAAAGCTCTCTGCCTCCAAATCTACCTATTCATCCAGGACACAGTGATGCTACAGTTATTGCTTTCAATGAGTATTTGTTGCCATTCCCTTCTTTTCTTCCTCTCAATCAGGGTTATAGGAGAAAGGGCAAAAAAAGGAAAACATCTTGCCCTTTCGGTTAATTTAGGAACCCAAGGGTAGTTTGAACTCACTCTCTGGTAGTTAACTTGGAAACTTTTATGCCTTCCAAAGCATGTTACTAGATGAAAGTCCACCAAGATTCAACTGTTTCAACTAGTATTTAGAGATTATTAAAGACACAGCATTGCAAAAAACAAACAAACCACAACTGGCTTAAGGGAAAGGATTATGTTTCAAATCAACAAAGAAACAATAAGTCAGCCCTTCTAAAATGGAGGTTAGGTCTCAGAGAAAGGCTGTTTTGGAAGGCAACTGGCTGAGCGTATAGAACATAGAAAATAAAATGACACTCGAACGCCACTTTACATAGTTAATCATTGCATGGAAAAATATGTCAGGTTAGATTTCTTTCTGCATCCCAGAAGGCTGCACTTCACAATTGTGGGCAGTGGGTAGGTTGGGTTCTTAGATTCCTTTCTTTCCATCCAATAGCCGCAGCTGTTCCTGGGGAGATTCCAAGGAACAAAAGCTGCCATTAAGTTCTCTTTTGCTATTTAATATCAAGGGAGGAGAGTAGTTCTTGTTCAGGGATTCAGCCAACCAGTCCCCAAAGGCTTAATTTATTAGGAATAGAAGTCATTCCTTTACAGGTAAAATGTGAGTATGTTCTAACAGGAATCTCTAGACACTTGTCTTGTTAGTAGGCCTGTTAAAACTACTTATATGAAGGTAGTGGATAACAGAAGTAGAAGCAAACTAGAAAGAGAAGCCATCTCTGAAAATATAGAAATAAGTGAGTACTGTTTAAAACTAGCAACAACTAGCAACAACTAGGAATATTGTTGAGGGAAAAAGGGATTCTAGTCATAATAATAATAATAATAATAATAATAATAATAATAATAATATCATCATCATCATCTTTGGACCCGAACACCCTAATTCTACAAAAAGAAAAAAACCCTGCTAGGAACTGCCTATATTCTCAGATGCTACCTTAATAATTCTTAGGTCCTTGCTTAGGACTTGAATTATTAGGCTTTCATGAGTCTTAGACTGTGAATTTAACTGTAGAAATAACAATAATAACAATAATAATAAATATCCCTTCTACCATCCTAACCTAACCATAATCCTTCCCAAATCCTTTGTCATCTGATGCTGAAAGCCTTTTCAATGAAAGTTAAAGAATAAATATATAGACTTCAGCCTCCAGTGAAATCTTTCTTTAACCTATGGTTGATCAATCATGGTTCTATAGCAGCCAACATTAGCATTTTTCTTTCTGCATTCCACAGTACAATTCAGCCTAGCACATCACAATTCAACCTACACATAATAAAAGCATGGTACTTTTACGGTACTGTTTTACAGTACTGCACCTTATAGGGCCTGTGTGGAACTACATTGTTATATTCCATCCAGAAATAAATGCAGCAGGTATACAGTCTTTCTCTTGGGATTTCATAGGTAATAAATGATCTGTATAGGACTTCTCCATTTCTGCAAGCTACACAATACTCACAAACCTTAAAAGTGCTTGCTATCTGATCAGCTCTGAGAAGGAGCATTCATGTCAACAGTATGAATTTCTCCTACAAGGACTCACTGTCATTCCAAAGAATTCTGTCTTCTTATATAAAAAGGAGATTTATTCATTCTTTTTTTTTTAATGCCTTCAAGTCAGTGTTGACTCCTGGCGACTGCCTGGACTAGTCTCTGCAGTTTTATTTGCAAGATTTTCAGAAATGGTTTGCCATTGCCTGCTTCCTAGAACTGAGAGTGAAGGACTGGCCCAAGGTCACCCAGCTGGCTTTGTGCCTAAGGCGGGACTAGAACTCACAGTCTCCTGGTTTCTAGCCTGGTACCTTAACCACTACACAAAAATGGCTCTTGGAGGAGAATATAATATAGTAGTTCAAAGGGTAACACAATCAATGAATTAGATAGCAGCCATACCTGAAAACTCTGAATACCCCATCTTATGCTTGCTTGCTAAATATTGATTTAAAGAAATGAAGATATGATTTTTTTTCCCTTAAACAATGTTTTATCATCTTCAGAAAAACAGCTTCAGTCCAGGAAAAGAAAACAATAAAAAAAAATTTAAGAATAAAAACAGTTTTTGAGATAGTGTCTATATATTCCACCCAGCAATTATAATTTAAACCCTCAGTGTTATTAGGATATATATCATTTATTGTTTTTTGATATATATTTTCCTATCCTTCTGAGGAATTGTGGCAAGTTCTTAGTGGTATGGGGATACCAAGCCATCTTGTCTGCCTCCTGAAGAATCTGTATAATGACCAAGTAGCAACAGTAAAGACAGACCACGGAACAACGGACTGATTTAAGATTGGGAAAGGAGTACGGCAGGGCTGTATACTCTCACCCTACCTATTCAACTTGTATGCAGAACACATCATGCGACATGCTGGGCTTGAGGAATCCAAGGCTGGAGTTAAAATCTCTGGAAGAAACATTAACAATCTCAGATACGCAGATGATACCACTTTGATGGCTGAAAGCGAAGAGGAACTGAGGAGCCTTATGATGAAGGTGAAAGAAGAAAGTGCAAAAGCTGGCTTGCAGCTAAACCTCAAAAAAACCAAGATTATGGCAACCAGCTTGATTGATAACTGGCAAATAGAGGGAGAAAATGTAGAAGCAGTGAAAGACTTTGTATTCCTAGGTGCGAAGATTACTGCAGATGCTGACTGCAGTCAGGAAATCAGAAGATGCTTAATCCTTGGGAGAAGAGCAATGACAAATCTTGATAAAATAGTTAAGAGCAGAGACATCACACTGACAACAAAGGTCTGCATAGTTAAAGCAATGGTGTTCCCTGTAGTAACATATGGCTGCGAGAGCTGGACCATAAGGAAGGGTAAGCGAAGGAAGATAGATGCTTTTGAACTGTGGTGTTGGAGGAAAATTCTGAGTGCCTTGGACTGCAAGAAGATCAAACCAGTCCATCCTCCAGGAAATAAAGCCAGACTGCTCATTTGAGGGAAGGATATTAAAGGCAAAACTGAAATACTTTGGCCACATATTGAGAAGACAGGACACCCTGGAAAAGATGCTGATGCTAAGGAGAGTGGAGGGCAAAAGGAAGAGGGGCCAACCAAGGGCAAGATGGATGGATGATATTCTAGAGGTGACGGACTCGTCCCTGGGGGAGCTGGGGGTGTTGACAACTGACAGGAAGCTCTGGCGTGGGCTGGTCCATGAAGTCACAAAGAGTCGGAAGCGACTAAACCAATAAACAACAACAATCCTTCTGAGGAGATCTAAATAATTCATGTCAACAGTATGCTTAATGCAAGCCATGAGGAACATCAGGCTGCAAGACAATGATGTGCTCAGCTTCATACAGAAAAAGTTAGAGCAGAGCAGAGTTTAAATTCTGCAATTCTCTATTCAAATCATTCACTGTAAGAATTACATCACAAACAGGGGTGTGTTGGACATTGCTGGTGACTGATAGAAATGGTTCAGTGAGACAAGTAGCGCAAGATCATGGAAATAGTACTGTCCAAAAGGTATGGTCCACTGTCTTTCAGGAGAAACTATGCTTTATTTCTGAATTCTATGGTATAAAGAATTCTAAATATTTTTTTTAACTGATCAACAAATGACCTAAAGTAATAGCCTCTCAAAGGAGTTTCTCGGTAATAGAGAAGGAGACGCCATGCACAGAACCCAGAGGAGAACGTACAGGTTGAACAGATAATGCAGCCAAGGCACCAATAATACTTTCCTGCTTACCATGGCAAAGGACTAAGACAAATGAGCAACAGCATAAGCAGGGAAACTCATAAACAGTACTGTGTTTCTACATGCATGATCCATGGACATCAATGCTTAATAAAGCACAAAACCCAGTCTAAACATTGGTTTGCCTGGTTATATTATGTGGCAGGTGTATGCTTTTTGGATTAGCCGCACTACAAATTGGCAGGCAAAGAAAAAGAATTCAAGGAACTGAAAGCTTTGACCTGAATGGAAAATCCATGGCCACTGAACAATATTGATTAAAGTTTATTTTCTACCATTAGAAAGGAAGCAAGGTTCATTGTCATTACCTTCCTAAGACAGGAAAAAGCAGTATCTGCTGAGTAGATTATTTTTCCAGGTAATAATTACCAACTGATCCTATTTTACTGCTGATATACACTCAAAACGCTGGTTTTTATAGTTTACTGATTTCTCCCTGTGTACTCTAGCCTTGATAAAAGATGAGTGTTGATTTTGCTGCCTTCACTGTCTTTCCAGGGTGAAGGTGTGTTGCTTTCTTTGCTTGAAGGAATAGCAGCCTCTTCCTTCTTTCAGAAAGAAAATGTGTTCTTTAAGAAGAATGTTTTGCAAAAGAAATGGACAAATGTAAAAATGCAGAATTAAAAAGAACAATAAATGAAGTAGAAAAAAGGAAAAGAATCTTGGGAGTGCACATGCATATGTCTACAAACATACATACTGTACCTGATCTTGAAAAAGAAATGCAGTCATTTCAAACATCCTATTCAATAATTCTGTGCTGAATGACGTTTTTACAGAGGTAGGTAATAGATATGGGGAAATTGTGTTAAAATGTTGACCAGATCTGAAACAATTTATCTGCATCTTTTAAAAACTTTACTGCTGTGTTAAATTTTCAGCCAAGGCAATCCCACTTTTTAAAATACCATTGTTGCAATAAAGAATGTATTTTACTTCTCCAGTGTTTTCAAAAACCTTGTAGCCAATAGTAGGAACTGTATCAATTCCTGATGTTGCACCAATCTCTATACATTAGGAAAATGGATAATAAAACAGCTATGGGATTTGTTATATAAGATTGGTTGTTTTCCCAATTTCTTCAAATATTTTCAGCCAGAAAGACTAATTAAAAAATGGTTAAATGTTTTGTTTATACTCTCACCAATGTAATGTAGAACAGTAAATGTTCAGTGTTTTATTTATATTATAAAATTTCAATATTAAAATTTTCAATATTAAATATTGAAATTTAGTGGTATATATTCCCTCCTATACATACCTTTCATGGGCAGTTCTAATGGTTTGATGCAATAAATTTCAAAGGAATTCTATGCCATTAAGAGTTCCTGTGAAATTCATCAAATTCAAATCTATGTTTTACAATTCTATTATGAGGGCCAGTTCATAATTTCCTTTTGATCCCTTTGTTTGAATACTCAGCATCAAGGGTGAATTATGAACTATGCCTATGTATAACTTGATTTTTTTTTTTAAATATACATAGAACAATCAGGAAACATTTAGATCCCTGTTTCCATGTACACTGTTGAGGATGGCTGTTTTCAGAACAATAGAGTTGTAATACATACTGTCCTAACAACCAGGAAACACACTGAGACAATGAACTGGTCTCTAATATTTATTGCTAGTACTTAACAGGAATCCTAACAAACTGAAGAAGCGTGGGAAAACCCAGACATATAACCCCCAAGGGTTAAGGCGGTCCCGATCTGTGTCTCTTTGAATGGCTGAACAATTCCTCAGTGCTACGCATGCGCTTGACAGTCTGGATGGGAGCCCCCTGCTCGCCATCCTTACTCATGACACATACACATACCCTCATCTTCCAGTTTAAAAACTAAACCAAATCCACACTGAATTTTAAATGTATGGATATATTATGTTTGTTTATATCTATTTTTTACACACATGTTTATGGAATTACTGTATGGATATTTAGTTAATATCACAATTTAATACAAAGTTGCAAACTTTTGTGAAGTATTTTCTCAAAAAGTCAAGACAGGCTTCTTTTAATACCATGCATAATCCAAATATTCAGTTGGGTGGGATATACATTCCAGCAGCTATTTATCAGGAGAAAGAAGTATATTCAGCATCTGAAGCCCATGTACATCTGTAGCATCTTTCTGTCACAAAGGGAAATCTCTTTGAGAGACGTGTGAAGAATTGCCTCTTACTCCTTTTATGATCTAAAAAAGAACACAAAGGGGGAAAGAAGTAGTCCCAAGAGTCTAAGGAGAGAGAATAAACACCCAGAGACATTTGTTTGATCAAAGGATAATCCCTGGTCCCTACTCAGTGATAAAAAGACAGACTTTGTTAATGAAACAGTTTCTCTTTAAGCTGTCTGACTAACAGCTATATGCTACCCATTATTATCTATGTATTTGTCTATTTAGTAATCTTTTAGCATTCTTATGTATGTTGTCTTTCTTTTTTTTTTTTTCTTTCTTCTGTCTGTTGTTATTGCTGTTACCTCTCTATTTTTAACTTTATTTTGAAATAAATTAAATATTTATGGGAAAAAGGGCAGGCAAAATCGTAAGATCAGTAAATCTCTGTTTAGATAAGAGGTTGGGGTGGGGCATTAAGGCATAAATAATAAATAGCTGATTGTGAAAAATGCTAGCAGGAATACTTCAGATGCATTTGAGGAACTGAATAAAAAGACAGGCTGTCTAGAGGGTTAGTATCAATTATATTGATCTCATAATTCCAGCATAATTTCTAGAAGTGCAGAGATATTTTGGTTTATAAAACAAAATTTGGCCCTATGGATATTGCTGGACAAAAATTTCCATCATTCATTATCAGTGGCTATGTTGGCTGGAGTTAATGGGCTTTGGAATTCAGCAAGATCTAGAAGGGCCACATTTAGGCTAATTTCTAATCTAGAAGGGCAAATTTAGAAGGTAATCTTACAATGAAATCCTATAGGATATGAAAAGGCAGAAGACTGATTCACAAGGCCAACCATGCATGACCAGAAAAGTGATGTCTGAGTTTTTATTCCATATAAATACAAGATACGATTGTTTAATTATTTCATCTTTTGATCAATAAATTGACTTGCTTCCCAGAGCTGTTTATGTATGAATGTATGGACCTTCCTACAAATGCTTCATGCTTTGCAGGATTTGGTAAGTGCAGGTTTCTCTGAAACAGCCTTAGAAATGTCAGTGCTGAGCTGACTTGATTTTAGGACTAAAAGATGGGAAGGCCACCTCTTCAAAATGGAAAGCCAAACAGATGTTTTTGCTGTGACCTATTCAACATTTTCTGTGAATGTATTACACAGCAAACATTCACTGAGTATAAAAGATCATGATGGAACCAAAATATTTCCACTGATACAAAAAGTAGAGATTCAGAGAAATTTAAATATTTTAGGAATTTAAATATTTAAATATTTAAGGGAAAAAACTCCAGAGGAAAAAGGAGCCCAAAATCAATGTGAGCAGTTCCAGAGTACATGGGAGTGAGGTCACATATATGATTGGCCCAGTGTGGCGTTCTGCAGGGCTGAGTCCTCTCCCCATACAATTTCATATCTATGTGGGAGAGGTCATCCATTGGTTTGGGGTGTGGTACATCAGTACAAGTGCCTGGAGGCTATTCAACCTGGATGGTCAAAACAAGCTTAGGTTAAATCTCTGGAGGATGGAGCTACTGTTTGTCAGTGATTGATCAAGCCTTTTCTCAGCTCCAGCTTTGATTCTGGGCAGCCTCACACTCCCAAAAGAACAGATTCACCATTTTGGGGTTCTCCATCACTTGTGGCTCCTGCTAAAGCAGCAGATGGAGGTTGTGGCCAGGTGGGGCTTGGCTCAGCTTTGGCTGGTTGCACCAGTTGTGGGCGTTTTTGAACTGAGATGCCCTAACAATAGTAATTCATGCTGTCATAATTTCATGCACACATTACCATTACCTTTTACATAGGGCAGCAAAGTGAAACACTTTTTGGTCCTCTTTGAAAGTAAACCAAAATCTTCAACTAACTAGACTGAAATGCAGCAGTTCATTCACTAACTAGGGTAGCAGATTTAGCAATGTTACCCTTCTGCTGCTGTCACTGTAGTGGTTACCAATCCACCTCTGGATCCAGTTCAAAGGGGTGCTTATCACTTTTAAAGTACTACATAGCTTGGGTCTTGGGTACTTACAGGACCATCTGTCTCATACAGATTGAGCCGACCACCTGAGATGTTGAGGCAGAAGAAAGGGATGGGGTCTTGCTGATGGGCCTTTTCACTGGCTAACACCCTTCCACCCCACCCTGGAAAAAATTGAGTATGTTGCTCCCTAAGATAAGGAATGTCCCTAACCTCTTGACTTTACAAATGTAACATTTTTAAGAGCATGTGGATGCTGATGGTTCTAACCTGGCCTAGTTAGATTACATTAGATTGTTTCATGGTTGTTTCTAATCATTCTTATTCCACTATTGTAATGTGCTTTGAGTCTCTATGAAAAGAAGCAATATGTAAAAAGCTGTATATATAAATGGGGAAACACTGAGTGAACAAAGATTGCTCACTCATCATTGAGAAAACAGTAGAAAAATATAAAGCCCTTTATAGCATAGGGCCTGGATATCGGACAGACTGCTTGTCTCCAATTGTTTCTGCCTGCCCAGTATGTTCCAGCTGAGTAGGTACGCTCCAGGTCCCTTCCATTAAACACTGCCATCTAGGAAGCATGCCTCTTCTGTTGCAGCCCCCATGCTCTGGAACAGCATCCCCCAGAGATAAAGACAGTGCCCTCTCTCCTGGGGTCCCAGAAAGCTTTGAAAACCTGGCTTTGGTCCTAGGCCTGAGGTTGATGTTTGTTATTTGTTCAATGACCCCTGTTTTGTTTTGTTGTTTTTGCTGTCTATTTGAATATTGTAGTCCATGCTGTCTGTTTGGTTCAACGTTTTTAGCTGTTTTTATGTTTTTCCTAGTTTTGTACACCGCCCAGAGTCCACTGGAGCTGTGTGGCCAATAAATTTAAATAAATAACTAAATTATGGTGAGGAAATAGGACATAGAAGCTATGTCTGACTGGCTGGAATCCTGAGCCAAAGCTTGTGCACTGCAATGTTATTTGGAAGAGTGTTCCATCTGGAATTTCATCTCCATACCTTTGCCTGATGTAGAGAAAATAAGATGTAGCTCTTCAGTCAAGTCTCTAAATGTAATGACACCTACCTATCATCCCCACAGCTGTCTGTAGCTAAATTGGAAAAAAAAAATCACTACAATCAGGCAAGACAGAACTTAATTATCTCTTCCCCCTCAAGAGGTGGGGAACCATCATGTTTTATAAACCACAGAAGAGCTTGGAGGAAGATACTATTTGTTCCAATATGTTTCCTTTTCCTTTTGGCTAGAGAAACCGCAAAACTTGGGAAATAAGACGAGATAGGTAGCTTGAAAGTGTATTTATCAGACAAGAGAAAGATAAATATCCTGATAAATACCTACCTGCAAGAACTTCCCACTGAAATTAGTGGGAATTCATTGCTCTTCCAATATGTTTAGGTCTGAAAGATAAAAGACAATTCATCACTGATACAGGACTTTTTCCTTTAGGTTATCAAGGAAAGCAATTTCCTCTTGCTTGTGGTTTCTCTATTACCACTTCAAATGCACATTCTCTGACTTTGCACTTAGTACCCTCAGTTTCTATATTAGACAAATGCCATCTATCAACTATGCCATCTAACACATGACTGCTTAGAATCTTTAGACTGTATCAGCAGATTTATTTGTTTACTTATTTTTATTCATGGGAGTACTCAAGGAGGCTAACAACATTAAGACTAGAAACCTAAAAACCTAAAAGCATACACTGATATTGATATATAACCATTAAAACTTTAAAAAGATGTCTCTTTGCAGATCTTCTCAAGGCAGAAAGGATAATAGCCAAATGACTCCTGAATGAGTTTGCTCCATACCTGAGTGAAATGCAGGAGAAAGCCATCTGCCATGTTCCAAATAGATAGACCTCTTCCAGTGGAGGCATCTTCAAAAGGGCTTCTGAAGTTCTTAAGGCCAGACAGGCTCAAATGGAAAAGCAGTCCCTCTAATACACAGGCTTTAAGCTACTTAGGGCTTTAAATGTTAATAGCACCATAATTGTGCCTGGTAAGCAATTAACAACTAGTGACCTTTCAGTAGCGGCATCATGTGATCCCTGTACCTTGCACTGGTCAGCAGCCTAACTACAGTATTTTGTATCAGGTGCAGCATTTCAAAGTTATGTCCATGTAGTGCACATTACAATAGACATAATGAACTATAGCCAAATTTGACTGTTCAGAAAGGGTTGCACCTGGCAAATGTAATTATCTGAAAACACTCCTTGCTATAGTTTCCAGCTGTGAATCCAGTGGTAACTAAGGATAAAGAACCCCCAGACTGAGGCCTGCTGTTTCAGACAAAGTGCAACTCCATGTTTTGCCCTAGCAGGGCAATACATTCAGTTCAGATTCAAAGGCAATAAGCACAACAATGGAGAAAAGGTACTGGGATTTTATTAAATGAGAGAGAATAGCAACCATATACAGAGCAAATATCACCTTTCATCCAGGTTTCAGCCTGTCACAACCCCTCAAGGATGATGGTGGACAGCCTCTGAAGCAGGTGTGTCCATAATACCTTCCAGGATCTAGTCTCTCCTACGGTTCATCCCTGGAGGAGTGCTTACACAGTAGCATGGTATCTACCCCTCTGTTATTTACATCTTCATATCTGCACACTATAAGGCCAAGGACATTCCTGCATCATACCATCTTATCCTCCCTTCCCTCAGTATCACATAATGCCAAGGATAATTCTCTTATCATCCATCCTCCCTTTTCCATATCTTCTGCACTGTTACTATTCCTATCTAAAACTTCAAGCTCCCAAGTCCAGTTGCCTATTTACACAAAGCAGCTTTATTAGTCTGAATTTAATTGTAGCTTGTTCTCCCTCATGCAGTCTATTATTAGACTTAGGCTGCTTTCAACAGTTCTGGTTGCTTCCTTGGAAATGGATGGTAAGGAAAAGTACAGCTGGATATTACTAGTATACTCCCTAGCTTTGAATGATCTCCTACAGCAGTTTCATGTATATATTGAACAAGATGGGGACAAGAAGACCTGGCTATCCAACAGTAAATTCCAGCACAACTATCTGAATATGGCCCAACATGAATAAGTAGAACTATACCTCCAACACCCAATTCCTCTAGAAGGCTCAGAACTATACCATGGTCAATGATACTGAAAGGTGCCAAGAGATCTAGGAAAATTAGCAGGGTCACACTCCCTGCATTTAGTTTCTAGCATAAGTTATCCAGCAAGTAGTCCAAAGAAGTCTTAGTCCATATCCCAGTCTTAGTCCACATCCCAGCTAAAAGCCTCATTGAAATGGGTTGCTATCATCCAGATATAGCTAGAACTGCATATATTTTCAGCTCATATTCTTCAGCACATTATATTTCACAGCCTTAAATGTTTTATAGGTACAAGCAAAACATTTTAAGTTGGACTGTAAAATTTGTAGACTGAAACACAATTGTCTATATTTTTCATATTTATGATATATCTATATATTGTTTGTGTTAAAGCAACATGAATTACATCCTGATACCATGGGATTTTCCAGACCACCAGCCTTTCCACTTCCAAGTCTTTATGATGCACTTTAAAAGAAAGTCAGAATACTTAATTTTATTAGAATTCCCTCCAATGGACTACAGAGTGCTCCCATTAGCTGGAAAAGCATGTCTAAATAACAGTGGGGAACCCATTGGGGATTTTAAAAGTAAAAGCAGCTTTTTCTCATTAGGGAAATAATGGGGAACAGAGGCATCTTCAGTATATCACATGGGATGGCTTGTCTGTCATGAATACTGCCAATAGGAGTGAATCATTATATTTGTGAGCTAAAAAGGATGTCTGCAAAGCTGCTATGATTTCATTTTGAAACTGGCTTTCAAAAAACAACACTTAAATGAAGTCACTTTTGATTGTTCATACTCAGTAAGTGAATGCTTTATTGATTTATTGAAGAAGTAAAAGGGAAATACCACACACACACACAACACCGAACAATAATTTGGTCATTAGATAACAGCTACATCCCGGTCACATCTGACATCACCTTGAACAGTAATAAATTTCTTCTATGAAAACCTCTGAATGCCTATGTTCCGCCTTTTGTCGTCTTCCTTCCTTATGCCACTTGGCATTCCACAACTCTTAAAATGCTCAGTCCTCAGTGGGCTGTGTTTGGGGGTGCTCCTTCTTAAAGACTGTAATTGTGAATATGTGGGGAGTATCCCTGAATTGCTGATATTTCTCAAGCAGAAAAGCTTTTTTGCATCACTAGTAGCTTGTAGTTAGACCCTGAGCAAAGAAATTCCCCAAAATCATATCCAAATTGTTTTCTACCAACACTGGTATATTTTTTCCTGATCAAAATTATGTATTTAACTGCCTCGCATATGACTAGGTTTCTGGCCAATCTATGGCCAGAACTATAATTATTTTTCTAGGGCACTCTGAAGCAACCTTTCAAAACTGGGTCCTTAAAGCTGGGGTCCACATGACCACCCAGCATGACCTTTCTGAGTATGTCAATCCCAGTGTATCCAAACAGAAATAATTATAATGGATTTTTTTTCTTGGCCTTGTTCTTCAGTGGATACAACAGCTATGCAATAGTTCTTTACCACTGCACTATTGCCTCTGCAATTTTTGTTTTAAAAAAGCCTGTGTTCATGTTTTAAATCTCATGTTAATTTCTTGAATGCCTACGTTCCACATACTTCTGACAGAATACTTTTAATATTCATTTTTCCCACAAGCCATAGTTCATTTGTCAAGAGCATGGTACACTGCCATCTTTTTACTAGCAACAGTATTACCATTCAGCTGTAAAATCCAACTCTATAAAAAAGCATGCACAGTTCATACATACATAAACATATTATATATGTGCATAATTCAAAGGGCAAAATGTATTATGGAAAAGTTTTGTATCTTTAATACAAAGCTTATTAAAGCAAACATTTAAACGGCCTCACAATAGTTTTCATTTTTTTTTACCAGCTTTATATATCTCTTTTGGGGCAAACATATTAAATTGTGATATATCGACTTACCATAATTTCATAGTCTGGGGCCAAATCTAGTGTCTGTTACCACGTCAATAACGTTGTCCTCTGTCTGGAGTGTGTATCTTGCATGTCTTAGCAATGAATTGAATTGTGCATATTGGATGTTACAATATATTCTTGTCAGTCTGAGCGCACAGCTATCATTTTTGGCAGACTTCCCCCACCATCCTTGGAAAAATACCAAACCAAACATCAAGCTAAAGATATTTATTGAACAAAACTGGACCCTTGAGGAGTATCTGCTTCAAGGAACTATAAAGAGGTGCCACGTCTGTGCCACCTCCATTCTGGAACTGAATCTTAGGCACTGACAGTTTCATTTTCTTTCTTTCCTTGAGCTGCTCACCTTCTCACTTAAAATAAATAAACTAACTCTGCTGAAATGCTGGAACTACCTTCCTTCTGTCCCTCCTTCCCCCAGGTAAATGTAGTGGTAAGTCCTTTGCTGCACTTATTCATTTGGCCTATTTGGTAGCCTATTTGGTTAAACCCTTGTATCTCACATGAAAGCAACAAGTATGGAATGATGCCCCAGTAGGGTTTTTGCTTGTTTTGTTGCTAATGAAAGCAATAAAGTGAGCTCAGGAAAAGAATATAGTAAATAAAAAAAAAGTTTCTGCTTGCTTTTAACCTGTGACCTTCTGTCTGAGAATGGCTCTTGAGATCAGACCATGACTGGTATGTCCACTTGAACAAATGGACAAGTTCTTTTCCTTTCAGGAAAAAGGACAAAAGCCCAAAAAAGCTTAGATGGTGGAGAACATCCTAGGAATATGGGCCAGAAAGCTGGGGAAAAGGAACTCTCTGTACTTGCTTTCTGATAAATGGGTCTTTCATGATTATCCCTGCCCACAAGGATAGCCAATTTGTGAACAGGACTTGCCCCTCCTCTTCCATGTTGATAATGATGGCTTAACCAGGCCTAGAAAGAAGGCAATGGCAAACCACTTCAGAAATGTTGCTATGAAAATTTCATGGACTTCTCTATGTAGTTACCAGGAGTCAAGAATGACTCAAAGGCACAAAAGCAAAATACAAAAAGAAGAGGCTTTGTTTTATATAGTTTTTTTCACATAAAATATGACCTTGAAAATGGTTGCTGCAAAACTATGGAACACCATAGATACATACAGTATGTTCCCCCTCGTTATTAATTTTTAAGAGCGTTTATGGGAGTATAAAGCAGCATCAATTAGTTCCATTTTTTGTCTGTTGATTTGATGGTCAAACCAGATGTCCCTGTTTTTGTTTTTGTTTTAAAAAGCATGTTCTCTGGGTTAGTTATAAGGCAAGGATGTATGTTAACTACAGGTAAATATGGGGATGGATTTATTTTATTTTATTTTATTTTATTTTATTTTATTTTATTTTATTTTATTTGTTTGTTTGCCTTAGTTGGCTCAGCTTTTGTATCAAAATCTGACTGATGAAAAATGTCTTAAAACAGCAGTATGTGAGGAATTATGGTTCAGAGTGGGCAATTTTCTTTCCTGTTCTCCACCCACTAGTAAACTTATATGCACATCCACACTTTATAGCCCAACCAGCAATGCTGTATTTAAACAACACATGGATGACTGGTTTAGCCCTCATTTTCGTAAAGGGTTCTTAATCAGCTGAGACCTGTTTTACTGTTTAGTTGTAAACTGCCTTGAAGTATGAAAAGCAGCTAAGAAATAATTTAAAGAAAAAGGAAGTAATCATATACTTTATTGCTAAATTTGAATGTTCCTATAGTTTTCTTATTTTTTTAAAAAAAATATTATATGTAAGTCAAGTATTATGATATTATATGTAAGTAAGGTTTCAGAAAAAGGTTGGAAATTCCCCCCATGTAGAGAATGAGGATACCAAAGGCATTATGACCCAGATAATAGACATCACACTTCTGTGCATTTTCAGGTGGCTGTTAATTGGACCTAGGCCGAAGTCAGCTCCCACTGTGTAACCAGGTGGAATTGCTTAAAGAGAGATCAGGGCACAGCTGCAAGAACAAAGGGACACAGTTCAAGTTATGATCAACAAGTATGACTTTTATATACGCTCTATTTATTTCAGCAACCCCGTTGAATGTCTTCCACAGCCACGTTGTCCAAAACTAGCAGAGGTGTCCCTCCAAAGAAGTTTTCAACAGCTTTCCAAAAGCAACGGTTGGTCTGACACTGTTAGCAGCATTTACAATCTGCAGGGCAGACTAGTAAACTTGCCTTGGAGGTTGATTTGCAGAAATCATTACAACATGAATTTTTTTCTCACTGGATTAAAGCTGAAGCCACTTAATAGCTTGTTACGTATGCCCATGAGAGCTGTCAAAGGATTTGCAAAAGCAAACTACAAACAAAGCCTCCAACTTTTAATAAATAATTGAGCAACTGTGTTTGGAAGTAGTGAAAGATCATTTTTTAATAATAAGCTCCTGTTCTCCTTATTCTGCTGTATTTCCTACCTATAATTGTGCCTGCTGTCCCAAAGTTTATAATGATGAGAGGTTAGGAGAGAATCTTTAAAAGCTGGTTATAAGAAAGAGAATCAGCCTCAAAAGAAAGATGTTCAAAGGGATCTCTAAAAAATAAGGACAATGAGGAAATTTAAGTTTGACTGCAAACTTCTGCATACTAAGAGCATAGCATTGTCCCTATTTATATCTTGCATTTAGATGATTCATGTCAAAATTAGAAGACTGTAATGGCAAGCACAAAGTAGTCACAATTTACTATCATTCATTTGGATCGTCAGGTGTTGTCATGTAGTGCATTTCATGCATTTCTTAATTCTTTGTCCTTGTTAGCTACCCTTTAAGGAGTCAGGCGCATTCTGTATTTTATGAGCAAAGCCAGCACAAGTAAGAGACTGTCAGGCTTGAGCATACTTTTATGCTCTGAAGCAGCACCACCTTGTGGCCATCTGGAAGAAAGCAGCCAATCACGCCTCATCTTGATGGTCGCAAGAAGTCTTCATAGCTTCATTCTTTGGAAGCAATGACCTACAAAAGAGAGTTTCATCACTTTTGCAGCAGTTGTATCAGCACAAGCAGCTTAACCTTGGCAAGCAGGAGAAAACTCTTACCTGACCTCTCATTGTGGTAGTAAGTATATGTAGAATTTCACTGACTTTTTATGATGCCACTTAGAAAAATCTCTCAGAACTCAGAAGAGATTTTGCCTTCTAGCCTTCATCCTTTCTTTTCTTGCCAATACAACAGAAGAATGTTCACATCATATCAATGCAGTCCTCTTCTCCTGCACTACAATGTCACAGGAGACTGGTCTATAAGCATGTTTTGCAATATCAAAGATAAGGCCACCAGAGAAACAAGGTTAGCTTTTCTTACTTCTCTTTGGTGGCTTTTTCCAGTCTTTTCAACAGCTCCTTAAAGCCATGAACTGTACCAGCTTTCCCCAATCTAGTGTTCTGCAGGTATATTGGAACTGCTGCTTTCCAAATTCCAGCCAACATGGACATTGAAATCAGATCGGAAAGGCTGAATTAAGCAAATGAACCTCAGTGTTCATTTGCTTAATTCAGCCTTAACATTTAATTCATAACCTTTACGTCCTATGTCCATAGCAGCCCCAGTGCTGTAGATAATTAATGGTTGTGGATCTATAATGTTCCTGAATGCTATCCATAGCTTCCAATTTGGGGAAAGAAATCTGCTAGCCTACAGCACCAGGGTTGTCCACACAGCACCACTGAGCAAGTAGCAAAGAAGATGGCAGGGCAAAGCTGCTGAGAATCCTTACTGATGTTCCACCATCTTTCTCAGAAAGTATTTGTGTCCAAGTGAGAAGGAGGAGCAAGCCTTGGTTGGACCTCTACTGGTGCGAGCTTGCTACCCAGCACAGGAGGAACAGCACATGGCAGAAAAAGGAAGAGGAAGAGGAGGAAAAGAAAGACAGAAAGAGAGAGAGAGAAAGAGAGAGAGAAAGAGAGAAAGAGATTTAATTCCCTGCCTAGCACCTCTTTAAATTTGGCAGCAACTCTAGCAATTGCAAACTTTACTACAAGAAAATTAATAATAAATTATTGGGGAGCCATTGTTGTGCAATGGAATATCTGACAAGGACTGGGGAGAATGGAGTATATACCAACAAGTAACTCTAGAGGCTACTTGCCTAGCACTGAAATAGACAATCTTCCGGTTTAATTTATTTTAGATCAATGTTTCTCAATCTCAGAAGATGTATGAACTTCAACTCCCAGAACTCCCTAGAATTTCAACTCCCAGAACTTCAACTCCCCAGAACTTCAATTCATTCCTCTGTATCTACAGTATATGTGTGTCTCCCTCTCCCCCCGCCCCATACACACACATTAAAATACTCAGTTTCTTACAAATGGGATTGTGAAGCCAACTTTGCCCCTTTTCTCTTTCATTGAAAGTATATCATAATCCAAGGGTTAAAGAGGAAGGGGAAAGACTAAGATGCCAATTATTCAATAGAAAGAAGGGCGGAAGTCATAATTCTATGTATTCTTTCTTTTTCATTTCTTTTCTTTTTTCTATCTTTTTTCTTATTTTTTCTTTAATTTTTTATACTTTTATTGTATTGAAAAATTCTAATAAAATATTTTTTAAAAAATAAAGTATATCATAATCCCTTCCAGAAATATCAAGGTGCCTTTAGTAATAATGATTACATCTCAACTGAGAGGAAACTGTGAAAATTAAGCATTTAATTGTAACTTAGCCCATGACCTAGGCAGTCAAAATATTAAAGGTAAATACAAAGAAAGATCACATTCCAGCTAAAACTAGGAGAAGGAATTAGAAGATGTACACATTTTTAAGACTCTACTGTGATTTTTCATCTTTCAGAAAATTTGTTTATGAAAGAGAGAATCCAGAATGATTTCAATTATATTTGAAGTCAAGGTATCTTTCTTTTTCTATAATGAAGTTTGGCAGTTCATCTTTGATCTATGAAACGATCTGTAATCTCACTGAGCTTTAATCATGGGCATAATGGATTCTCTTGTTGTTCTATGACAGTTAGAAACACGGTTGTTAATTAGCAAATGCATAAGCTTGTCCTCATACAAAAGCAAGGTTACAAATGACAGACAAAATGTAGATTGCCTGGGAATCAAAAGAACAGAAAAATAGTCTACAGTGCAGTCAACCAGTGGGTGTTGATGACACAAAAATATGTTTTCACAGAATAAAAAAAATGGCCATTGAGGTCTGTTTATTATGTGGGCATATCTTATCTTTGAATAACATATTTCTGGAGAGCTTCCTAGGGTATGCAAGCAAGCATTTTACTAGATAAATTGAGTTTCAAAGACAAATGCTACATCCTATAGCCCTCGTTCACATACTTTGCCTATAGCTTATTTTGACTCTGCGATCCCTCCTATTAACACATAGGAAGAGTCACATAACCCACACAAAGTCGCTGGGAATCAGGTGGCATATAAACTTAATAAATTATTATTATTATAAAGCAACCTCAGTGTAAATTGTGTTGTACAAGAATCTTGTTCACAGCAGCCATTTGTATGATCACAGAAGATCTTTTCCAACATACCATCTTCATAAAGATGGCTTCTGCAAGTCTATTATGCCAATTCCTGTTCACTAAGGCATGAGAAGCTGTACTTTCACAGAATCTATGTACTGAAGCTCTTTTTACCCTAAAGCTATCATACCTAGTATTGTGTTAATCCATGATTATAGTACCTCTGACAAAGATCCAAACACCCCTGAACCAGGAGATCTAAGTACATAGATTGACCAGTATCCAGGAACAGACCTCGCCACGTTTACTCCATATGATGCTACAGAATGACTCTTGGGGTGAGTCACTTGCTTAAATATCAGAACAAATTATTTTTGTAACAATGGAAATAGAAGGGCCTCCCACCCCTAGATATTATAGACTGAAACAATAGAACTAATTATGAGTATTGGTACATAAGTATAATAGATTTTATGAAAATGTACTGTATATCTGCTTGTATCTGGACATGAATGGGGTTTGAAATCATGAAGACTTTAGTTGAAGTCTGGTAGCTAATAAAACAGCACTCCTCACCCCCAGAAATTTATAATCCAACTCATGATGATTCAATATTATTTGTTATCTATCCTCCTGTGCTGCTGACTTTGAGAATTTCCTATAGACCATATCAGTCTGATGCTACGTGCTCTTGATCTGTTACTCTGTGCTTAAACCAGGTATCACCTGTTTCTTAAACTACTGTTTACTCTTTTGGAGCTTAGTCTTCTATTTACCTTATTGTATTGACCTACTTCACTATTTGAATAAGAGCCAAGTCTAATATAATCCAAACAGGACCAGCAGACATGATCCTACTCCTACATACATTCAGTATATGTGAGGGAGAGATGAGATTTGTACAGCACTATAACAACTATGTGAGATTTGTACAGAACTATAACAAGCTAGCAAAGATAACAGAAAGCTTCATAACTGAGCATGGATGTGAGTTTGCATTTCCTGTTCTGAAGGCCAACAAATTGGTGCTAAACTAAAGGAGACCGAGAACTTTTTCCCCTTCAGCTATGAAGAAAGGCTAAAGAGCCTATCTTTCTTATGAAAGGAAGTGTTTCAGGGAATGGAGGAAACACTACCTCACTGTTTCAGTAATGGCTGCCCACTCATGGTGGCTATCTTCTTGTACAGGGAGACACTTAGGTTTAGAAATTTAAGATGGCAGCGTCAGAGGGGAAAGCAGAGGAATGGATTTCTTACCCTTTGTTTCCTTCATATTTCAATCCTTAGTTAAGGAGAGACTGCTGTCAAGCATGTATTGCAAAGCTGGCACTTATTAATTTACAATTTCATAGGTAGCTATTGGCAGTCCTTCGGAGCACTTTACAAACAATTCAAAGGAAAGTTGGAACTTTAACAGCTGGTATATTCATGAGGAGGAAGAAATGCCAACAGTGACAGGCCCATAAATCAGCCTGGTTTGTACCCATCCTCCCTGATTCCAGCAGCCCTAAAGTGGGGCTGTTTGGCAACCGAGAAGGCTGATAAGAATCTGCACAGTCTGCGGCTCTTGCCAAGATCACTCCTACCAGACAGTAGGGTTGTGCAAACCTTCAGAGGATGCTTCTGTTTGACAGATTTCAATCAAATTGCCTCACTGAAGCAAATTCACAAATTGTGGCAGAACCTTGCTTTGAAGCAGGAATAGTTAATAGACACAAAAATGTATTATATATCCTACTGTGACTTGAGCAAAAGAACCATTATATCTACTGCTGCATTTTCAGTATTGATCAATTGTAGATGTATTTTGGTCCTCCAAGACCCCTTAATTTCTGAGTCAACTGACACTCAGGGCAGGATTCATAAAACCGCTTAACCTCTTTTCTCATAACTGGTCAATAGAATTGTTGAGTCCTCTGGCCTACATTACCTAATCTTTGTCAGCGTCATCTCCAGTCATTAATCCACCCAGGAAAGAGGGTTGCAACATCCAAAATTCCCACCCTAGTGTTAACCCTTGGGCACATTCGGCATCATCCCTATTTTTCATAGATGAGCCTTTCCTTGGACCTTGATTTCAGCTCAGTTTGTTTTATCTCCATGGATTGCATCTGACTAGAAATATTTATTTCATTGGCTCCCATTAGTCCCTTAGTAGACTACAAACAGTATCCACTGGACATAAACTCAGGCATCTATTTCACAAAGTTCTGTGGGTTCTTGATCTTACTGTCTGCCCCTTCCAAGAATCAATCTGGATGCACTGTATTGAGATAACTACTCTCCATTCCTTGGTTTGGGTCTGAGGGATTGAGTCCCACTTTGCTAAGACTGAAAAGTAAGTTGTTCTTTCCCCCTCCAAGAGACATTCTCAAGATTTCTCTTTAAATAGCCTTTCCCCCAAACCTGGGACATTTCTGAAAAAGGGTCCTCTCAAATGCCCCTTGCCCTCTTCAATTCGGTCAACATTGGCTCATAATTGCAGATAGGTAGATTTATGTGCTGTGGTATGAGCTTCCATTATTTGGATTGCTTGTGTCAACCTTGCTGGCTAATTGCACTGCACCTGGTTGTGAGTGTCAGGAGGTAGAATAACTAAACAATTGTCCAGCATAATTAATTTGGCCAATTGCTCTGATATAGTAATTGCAGGCTTTAACCACCACAGAAAGTTGGAACACACCTTCTGCCTCATTGTTCAGGGATGAACCCCTTCAGTATTCCACATTATTTTCCTTCTCTAACTCTTCTCTGCAGTATTCAGTATGCTTAAATGGCCACATTTATCTTCTGGTATTGCCTAGCCTCTACTAGGAAAACCACTGCTTCCTAGGCAAACCAAGACAAACATGAGGTTAATATCAGGGCTCATTTTGAGTCTTTCCAGCCAGCTGCCAATGTCGCTCTTTCAGAGTTATTAATAAAAGGGTCATCTTCAGGTTCCACTTCATATATGCAGCCAGTCTCCCCCTTCCTCTAAGCCATATGCTGGACTCAAGGGGGTCCATTTGCTTTCTCTAGTCATATCAAGACTCTTGCTGATTGTTGCAGAATTGTCTGTCTTATCTGCTAATCATACAGCTGTTGTAACAAACACTGCAACTCCTGTACTTGTTGCTTTTGCTGATCCATAACCATGTTAACTGTTAGGAGGAAGAGATATCCCAACTTCCCAAACTATCTATCATACTATTATTGGAGAGGCGGGCAGAGGAACTCCTAACTCCCTTGCCCATTAGCCTGGTTGCTCCTACCAAACTGTCAATGTTTCCCTTCCATGAACTTGCCCAGCGCAAGGCTTCTTTTCCCGACTTCTCCCCTTGCTTATTGACTGATGCTGCCTGGTGCAATATGTCATTTTTTGGCTTCCATTTTTCAGTCATTTTAAATAGGGATTATCCCTTGGTCATGGCCCAAACTGCAGCTGCCATATCATCCAAGCCCAGTCGTCATGAATCCCCAGCCATCAGTCTAGCAGCAAGTCCTATTTTCAATGCCATTGTCTTTGTCCTCGGAGGCGTGTCACAGGAAGATTATCAGTTAATTGTCTGAATGTCATTTTGAAGAAGTCATGCTTAGAAGATACAGATGTACTTTGTTTCCCTCTCACAAGAGCCCTGTGAGTTAGCTTGGGCTGAGACTGCCCTCATGTTACCTAGTGACTCCATGGTTGAGTGGAGACATGGGCCTCAGTCTGCCTAGTCCCAGCCCAACTGAGTTAAACCTCTTCTTCAGCCATGAATGCAAGATTCATTCTACCCATACTGAAAATCTGCAAAACAAGTACAGGGACATTTTGTGTTATATCTGGATAGCATAATAAGAGACATTATATAGGAAAACATTCTAGTCTTGTTAGGGAGTTTTAAGGGAATCAGAAGTCCACTTTAGCACAAAGATTAAAAATACAGTGATCTTACTTTGAACTTTGGACACATAATCTATATCTGTCACTGGAACAGTATCTCACTGAGTTACATTTAACTGCTGACTATTAGATACGTTATCAATTCAAACCCAAGAAATTAAGAGTGAGGATAATTGCTGAGAGAACAGCTTTGAAGGATATTTCACTAATATGTCACAGTTCTGGACAATGATTAAAACTTCCCCAAATATAATGACCAGCCTCATGTCAGGCAAAAGGAATAAAAGTCATGTTAACTAATTATTAAGAGACAAATCTGTCACTAATATAGTTGCCTGAGATGGGAAACACCATTGTAAACAGTGCTTTATAGATCTTCCAGTGTCATATTTTGTGATGGGTTTGCCATCAGTGTGTGCATAGAGAGGGGACTGAATGAGGTATTGCTTTTTAACTCTTAATAACTTGGATACAGGGGTTCAGTGATCCATAATTCATCAGCTGTCTCCGGGCAACTGACTCTAAAGCATTAACTAGTTCTAGCTGGAAAAGAGGAATCAGGAGACAGAGAAAGTTATCTTCCACTGGTGATACATTAACATAGTTAGCATGGTTCAGTTATTCACTGCATGGGAAAAACAGCTGATTGTTTTTGAGGAGCTTTATAGAATATGGCTTCAGAAGATTCAGTGGCAATCCCAGGGGCATCCACAGGGAAGGTCAAAAAGATCAAGATGGTAGTTGCAGTCACATAATTGAAGCCCTGCCCCTTTTGTACATGACCCAATGTCACATGCATGTACTAATGTAGTGATGCATGTACTAATGAGTGGGGCTTCTGCTGCATGGTTGCAGACACATCTTGACTTTTTTTACCCCCTCCCCCCTCAGGGTACTCCTGTGCATCTTTGAGAATGGTTGTGAAATAACAAGAGTGCCATTACACTAATGACATGGCACATAGGTGGTCTACTTTTTAAATTTATCCTGGAGCATGGGGACACTAGCTGAGAACTTAGTCCCTTCCCCCACCCTAAGACCCCAGAGCTGTTTAAGTAAAACTTTTATCATGAAAGAAGGAAGAAGAATGGAATACATGAGGAATATTTATAGCAACTATATTTAATTAATGTTAAGTCAATTTAAATTTCAAGCCAATTAGGTTTATTTTTTGTTCAGACCTTGCCCAAACAATCCACGATATCTTTAAACTGCTTCATTCAAAGCCATCATAGGAAATATGATCCAGTGTTGAAGCATTTTCTCCTTAATGTAGGTTGGGATGTTTGAGTATTATCTGTGGTGTCCCTTGCTGCTTTGAACCTCCAAGTAACTGCCTCGCAGAAAAATAGATTTTGTACTATTTAGTCAGCTACTGTAACCGAGAAGCCCTAAAACTAAATGCAGTTCCCTTTTTGGTGGATTTTCAGTCAGACCCCTGACAGCTCTGGAATCCTGCCACTCTGCATGTTTCTTCATGGGGAGAGTCCCCACGGACCAGCCATCTGTTATGTGAGTCCCAGGTCTGCCTGCAGCTTGCCTGTCTTCTAAGACAATTATAATCTACCCTTCACCAAAAGATATTAGGGCAGTGAATAATATATAACAAAGATAACCCTATAATTCTTATAGGGCAGGGTATGTTCAGAGCTTTAGAGGAATTTACAACCTGGCCTCCTGGACCTTCCTCACTTATCAGTGAACAGGACAACCTTCTCACCAGTTCATGCCAAGGTCATTAGGAAAAGACTGAAAACATCTCTGTCTTAACTAGATGAGGAATAGCTAATTAATAAATAGGGTTTTAAAGTAAAAGCAATCTAGTTGCTGAGAGTTTGGTAAACTTATCCTATTCTCCTCCAGTAAATCTTGATAAATGAAACTTTGGGAAAATCTTGCTTTCAAATTGGGCTGCTAAGAGCTTGACAGATACTTTTACAACTGCCATTTATTTACTTACTTAGTTATGTGATTTATTTCCTGCTTCAATCTACTAGGACTCTAGGCAGTATACCACATTCAGGTACAGCCTGCCTTCTCCAGGTAGAACCATTCCATCTGGTGCACCCATCCCAACTGAGTAGGCTATCTATTGCCAGTATACACAAGGTTGGATTGGTAAAAGGGGGTATGGTTTCTGTGTTTTGCTTATACTGTAGCCCCCACTTTATGGAATAGCTTCAAACCTTGGCTAGGCTAGCATAGACTTTGACAAAGCAGTGAAAACTGAGCTATTTTATAGGGCTTTGAGGACCTAAGACCACCCATTTTATGGTGGCTACAATTGATGTTGTTGGGTAGGATATTGTTTATACTGAATTTCTTCTCTTTTATGGATGGTTAAATTTTATCTGTTTGGTTTACCATACCGTGGTTGTGTTTTATTACTGTAAATTGCCATGAGGCATAAGATTTGGCCGTGTAGACGTTTTAAAAATAAATAAATAATAAAGTAATAAATCTTTCAGCATTAAGAGATATCAAGAAGACAGACTGACCAAGATTCTTGGGAAAGCAGAAATGTTTAAAGATGGGACTGAAGTTTGATGCCTGTTTCTTCTGATCAATTCATACCACATGCTTCTCCTCTTTTGCATCTGTCTTTTAAGCCTGGATAAATTTTCATCTCCATGATCCACTCATTGCTACCTTCAAGTCTCACCCATTTCAGTATGGTCACCCAATCAATGTTGTAGTAGAAAACTTTCCTCCCATAAGGGGTTCATTTACACCTGGAGACCAGGGTACACTTGCATTGAAGCATAAATTGATTTATTGACAATTATAGTTAACCAGAGGAAGTAAATATTACCTATTTAAGACCTCTATGGCATATGCAAATTTAGCTTTTCATTTGATTGTTTATATCATAGTTACATTGGATCAGCATCAATTTAATTGGTCATTTCCCTTTAACAAGTCACAAATGACTATTACTGATGGGATCTGATTGTACATATTAATATATCCTATAAGATATGGATTAGATAAAGTTACTCTTCTTAAACAGTAATGCTTTTCCTTTAAAAAAAAGACCCTTTAACCCTATCCCTAAACTGCTATATTTCTTTTACTGTTATCCTTGATACCCAGCGCTAGCCAGTATAATTCTCAGCGTAGTAATAAACTCCCTGCCGCTGCTTTGCATTCTTGCAGTTAACACCTTCACTTATCTTGTTAGCACTTCGTTACTTTGAGCAGGATGAGTTCAAGTGCCTGCTGGCTTTGCTGACTGCACTATAAGGTTTACCAAATCCTTTCTGAATTATGGAAGCAGTATTGTTGTTGTTATTGTGGTGGTTCTATCTAACATCCCCTCAAAATTCCTTCTTCAGTGTGAAGCCCAGTAAGTGTATAAAGAATTGTGCCCTGAATCTAGTTACTGTATATTCCCATCAGCCAATAGGTCAGCTCCACATGTCTTCTAAAGCCACCTAAGAAACAAATGGTCTCAGAACAGCAGAGTCAGCATGCCTTTCCAATCTAGTCCTTAAAAAATTCTATTTAAATATGTGTTTCCTAATGCACATTAAGATCTCATTTACCCATAAAGAAATTACAAATAGCCCTTCATCTAGACTTTTGTTAATGGAGCAGCTGTTTAGGAATTTCTCCTGAGCATCCTTGCCAATCTGTAAAAGTGGATTAGGAGTCAGTTAAGTGGTTCCCACTAGTAACCCAATTCACCGACCAATGTGCAGGATAGATAAGCAGATTAGAAAAGGATTCAGCCATTTTGCTTCAGGCTGCTGCTTCCTTCTTTTCCCCCTCAGGTCTCCTTTGCACTCAGCACTTAAAACATGTGCTCACAAAAATAAAAAAAACTCAGCCTTTACAATGTGAAAACAAACTCCCTACTTAACAAGAATATTTAGTGGAGTGCTCCTTGCAGCCCCTGCAGGTTTTAACTGAGTTCATAGATTGTGGCTTTATCCTCTATTATTTCTGAATAATTTCTCCCCCATCAGCCATTTAGGTGCTGCCTGAAATCTGACAGCAAAGCCAATAATAAACCAGCAAAAAGTGAATCAAAGAAAACAAGCAGAATAGAATGCCGACTAGGGTTGCCTGGCCTGTTTGTGTTCCCTCCAGTTCTTCCTGTCTCAAGTGTTTTGAACAAATTTATAAGTAACTATGCTCCTTTAAAGGGACACGGTGGCACTGCGGGTTAAACCGCTGAGCTGCTGAGCTTGCCGATCGGAAGGTTGGTGGTTCGAATCCGCGTGACGGGGTGAGCTCCCGTTGCTCGTCCCAGCTCCTGCCAACCTAGCAGTTTGAAAACATGCAAATGTGAGTAGATTAATAGGTACTGCTTCAGCGGGGAGGTAACGGCATTCCGTGTAGTCATGCCAGCCACATGACCACGGAAGTGTCTATGGACAAACGCCGGCTCTTCGGCTTTGAAACGGAGATGAGCACCGCCCCCTAGAGTCGGACACAACTGGACTTAATGTCAAGGGAAACCTTTACCTTTACCTATGCTCCTTTAAGCCTTTAAGGAAAATGTTTCAAAAGGATTTTTAAAAAGAAACAGGCTAGTGTTATATCAGACTAATTCTTTTCCTTTGTGTTTATTAAATTCTCTCTTAATCCTACTATAGGCTGAAATATTGATAGCTAAACTATATCTTTGGACAACTCAAGAGAAACATGGAGTGACTATGTCTGGTTTTAGCCAGTTTTCTTTTTGATAGGTATGTATCTCATCTGGACTTCCATGCTGTTCTTAAAGGGGGACTAGTGAATGAAGAAATCCAAGCATGAATGGACAGGGACTGATTTCTCAACAGGGAACCATAGGAAAGAGGCAGGATTCTTCAACCCATTCCCATCTTGCTCTCTATGCAGTTGTCTCCATTGATCAAAGCCAAAATAACATAGTCAAACAATTGTGTGAAAAACATTGGTTGAATTAATCTTTGTCCACACTGATATAGTTATTCAACCTAATTTATTGTAAGCCCATCCAGAGCTTCCATTCCAATCCACCATTGCCTCACTAAGGCAATATTGCTAAAACATCTGAATATATCAAGAACTGCAGCTTGCAGGTGAACCCTCCATGTGGTGGCACCCATGCTCTGGAATGCCCCATCTCCTGAAATTCAGAGGTGTCTGTTATACCATTTTTTCAGCATCTGTTTAAAACTTAACTCTTCACCACTCAGGCATTCCTAGAATCCACCAGTCTCTACTCTACACTTCTTACATTGAGTCCGTAAGGACAGTTTATAGCTAAAGTATATTACATCTCAGACGTGGGGACAGTTCAGATTATGTTGACATACTTTTTTAAACTCAAAGGTGGAAGAAATGCAAGAAGAAGGTGCCCTAAGTCTGTACCCATGGTAGCACTGCAGTCAAAGGCAAGGTCATGTGGAATTCATCCATGCAGACAACAGCTGCCAGAAACCCTGGATAATTTACTCTGATGTTTTAAAAAAGAAATGCAAACCTGTATAGCACATCTTATTGGAATGAGCATCTTGCCGCCTGATTCTGCATATAATGATGCTTATGTGGGATTCTATATCATTGATCTTGCAAAAACACCAAATGTTTCATTCTTGGCATAAATCCTTTTTAGTGCAAGCCACCAAAAAAAGCAATGAGGACCATTAAATAACCATGCATCATAGTTACAAATAGATCATTAAGCATTTTTCTTCTTTAATTTGCTGCCGTTTATCTTTGCTATTATCCTTTAAAACAACAGAAAGGCAGTATCTGGATTCCTCTCATTCATTCTGGTCTACATTATATCTAATAGTTCCACTGCAGTCTCCAATTCAATATGAGGTAAAGGCAGACCAAAACTCAGCTCAGCTTTATATTTAATTGAATGCTCCTTCCTGAGGCACTCCCCACCTCTTCCCCTTAATTCTTCCTTCTGGTTTTCTAGGGCAAGGAAGGGAAATCTTTGGAAAGTGGGGCCAAGTGTGTGGGTCTGCGTCATGCGAGTGCAATAATTTCTCTTCTTGTTTGTGCTTGCTTGTTGAGGGTTTTTTTTTAAAATATTGCTTATCTATCCCAGGACTTCCAGAGTAGTCTGGATAGGTCTCTACCTTAAATATCAGTAAGAAACAGCATAACCTGAGACCAGGATTGATTTGAGCTCTTCTTCATTTCCTATTTCAACGCCAGCTTTTAGCCTTAGGTGATGGGAAACACTTCCTTTCTGAAATTTTTGAATGGATAGCTTCTTCCCCACAGCAGCCCTTTCATAGGAGTGCCTACAGCATGCTCTCAAAAAATCAGAAGCGTCTGCTGACTGAAGAAGGTTGAGGATCCCAAGCCTAAACACTTCTCTCGGCAACTCAGGAGGCATGCTCCCAATCACTGTGGAAGTGATTGGTTTATAGTTGTTTATTTATCTAATTTGTATGCCATCAAATATTGGCGGGGAGGCAGAAGGCAGTTACTGAATTCAGGGATCAACAGTTCCATTCTTAAAACAGAAGGATTCTTACAGTCAGGTGCTTACAAAGCTTTTGGGTGAATGGCAAGATTGTGGAAAGGGAGGTAGATGTATATACTTGCTGTCACTACAGTCATACCTCACTGTCACCCGGTGTCTCTTTTGTTTGGGAGGTGATACTGTCTCTTTGTCCCAATAAGCCTTTTTTGACAACTAAGGCAAATGGCAGGAGCTGATAAGAGGAGGGACTTCACATGCTGTCCTTGTCTGTTTCTCATTTGGCCTATTGTTCATTAGTTAAATGAGTCTCTGTAATTAAAAGATAAAAAGGGGGGAAAAAACCTTTCCCTTTCTCTTTCAGTTCCTCTCTTCATGATATACTTTTAGATAGAAGTGAAACTTTTCTGTTCTTATGTATTTTTTATTTACTTACTTTTTTCTTCAAGTGTAATGAATGCATGTTAGCATTCATCAATAGCTAATCTAAACCCATATCTTGCATCCAAGACAATTATTGCATAGACTTGTGGATAAGCCAAGAATTTTAGGTGCCAAAATACACCCCCCAAATTGGATTTGGCTTATCTATGGATGGGCTTATCCGTGAGTATATACAGTAATAACTTGTTAAAGTTCCTGTATATCCTATATGTATATACTCACACATAAGCCCATCCATGGATAAACTGACCCTCAATTTTTTTACCAAAATACCATGAAAATTGTGCCACCACAGATAAGCAAATTGTGAAAACTAAAACATACAAAAATTTCGAGGTTGAAAATTTCAAGAGTCAACCCTTGAAATTTTCATGTGTTTTAATTTTCACAATTGGCTTATCTGTGAGTGGCAGATTTTTCATGGTATGGAGGGTCATCTTATTCATGGATGGGCTTATCCATGAGTATTATGGTATTGTTAAGATTTATTTTATTTTATTTTAAGATTTATTTATTTTATTTTAACGGGACATTCTGCAACTTAAATACTCAGTTTTCTTTCAACCCTCTGCTTATGTTTGGGTGGACATCCTGTAACAAGGGCTCATGCTGAATTCAAACCTCCAACACATATTGAGTGGCTTTGTGTGATGGCACCTGTTCTTACAAACCAGAAAATATTTTATTTTTTCAATTCATTATCTTCACTTTGATCCATGCCAACTTGGTCACTTAGTCTGCTTAACTAGTGTACTATTTGCCTTCCTCATCCTAGTCCACCCCTTTCTCCCAATCATTCATAACTTATTACATTGCAATATTTTTAATTTGTTTAAAGACAATAATGTTTCAATTGTAATAGAATGGAATAGTTTGTTTTCCTCCTTCATTCATTTATCTTTTACCACCAAAAATCATTAGTCAGCATCTCTTTTTTTAATTGTATAAAATTATAAATGATATTGGAATATTTTTTTCCTTGTATGTAGCATTTTCTCCTCCATTCCATTTAGGACTTATTGATAAATAAGTGTCTATGAGAGATGGAGGAGAGAGGAAAGGTCAGGAAAATTGTGTGATATAGGATTATTGGAAGCCTTAAGAACCCTGAAAAAGAGGTCTGAATGAGTGATTACTATAATCAAAAGACCATATAACTTTAAAAAAAAATGCATACATTTCTCTGAATGATAGCCATACCATATCTAGGTTGAGGAAGTCCAGATGACCACTAGACTGTAGCAAAGAAATACATATGCCTGAAACCCTTCCCTGCCGTCTAGACCTTATCTGGATATTTGCAGTCCAGATATGTTACACCTAATGAACGGTCTAACTTTTCTGTAAATATCATCATGTTCTGACCAGAAAAAATAGAACATGTATAGGCATTGTTAGGCCTTTTGCTTTTCTTGAACTTGATGAAGGGAGGGCAGGGTTCAATTTTTCCTACATCATGTTGCATCACTGGAACAGTTGGAATTGGTTAGCACCTAAAGAGCCCAACTCAAGTTTGAGCTGGTTTTGAAATTGAGAGTCTGTTCAAGAAGGAATATTATTATGTTGTTCAACATGCTAGTCAAGACAAAGACATGGTTTGGATTAATAAAGGTATCCTAAAGGTGCCACACTAGGATATCTGGAAACACCAGGACCTGTAAAATGGCATTTAAAAAGAAGTTTGTTGTAATTTCATGGGGAAGGTGTTCTCCTGTATTTGAAGTGCTAACTCTTTAGAAAGCAAATATAAGTCACATGTAATGGTTAGGTTGCCTTTATACAGTATTTGTGTGTGTGTGTGTGTGTGTGAGAGAGAGAGAGAGAGAGAGAGAACACTTGCATATGGATAGTCACATTGTTACTTCATGGACCCAAATCAGTACATGTTGTCACTTTGGGTTCTGTATAGAAAATGCAATTTTTTTTCATGCATTTGCCCAGCACATTTCTTCCCATGAGAAAGTATATGTGAAAAATATCTGTGGTGTTGTTGACACCTGAGCATGTGAAGAAAGAGAGCAACGTATCTCCAAAAATAACTTGAAAACACCAGATGTTTGAATGGGAGATTTTATGAACAAGGAGTTCTGTTTATCCATACTGAGACAATCTGTAGGCAGAAAATTACAGATGTGTTTTACATAACACACCACAAAACACTAGCTTTTTTCACAATACTTTTTTAAAAAATCCTAAATGAAATGTATAATCATAGGAGCTCATTACATTTAAAGATGGCTTTATAACGTGCCTAAAATATTTTGCACTTTTGAATATTCATTCTTTTATTTGAGTATTTATTATATGTATTTGATGCCTAACTTCCATGGGACTGAAGCATGGGTTCACCAGAAAAAAAAATGCTAGAACTGCTTTACAGGATACTTAAATGGCAATTATAGAAGTAATAGTTTTTTTAAAATCTCTTTAGTATCTCAAAAATATCATAATCTGCCATGTTAATTTATCAGTATTAGGAGAAAACTCTTTACCAGTGTCATTATTAATTTGAATAAAATAGCTTGTCAACTCTTTATAAAGTTAATACAGCCACAGAAACTATCTGTGAACATATCTTAACTTTTTTTTGGCAATGTACTTTCTCAGTCCAATACAAAGTGCAATCAAGGTATCATGTGACCAGCAGCAGAGTGTATGCAACCTGTGCTCTCAGTACACACATATACACAAATATACATACGGGCACAGCTTGAGGAGAGAGATCAGAAACGCACACAGAGACAGACAACATCATAAAATACAGATACTTGGGCTACTGCTGGAAAAGGGGTTGAAGACTTCTAGAAACCACACTGTGCAGTCTGTTCCTACTTCGTTATTCTTTCCACTCAATGGAATTTTAGAAGGAAATTGTGTAAAAGAAGTTTGGGACTGTCCATCATCAAGATAACTCTCCAAAAACTTAACAGAAGAGGACCAACTGGCAAGGGGAGAGGAACTGGAAAAAGAAAGATTGAGTTTGAAATTGGCCAGCTCCAGTTCAGAGCTGTGGAGGAGTCTATCAGGGCCAATGCTCTGACTCAACACACAGAGGCTTTAAATAACCCTTCTTTTTTCCTGGATTATTCTGGCTAATTCAAACATTTCAGTGAATACTGGGTAATGCTCACAGTCTTCATGGGCATCATTTACAAGAAGCAAATAATATTCAAAGATGCTTAGATAACAGAGAAATGCAAATGAACTAGAAGAAACTACAACCCCTACAGTTGCATGCATACATTCAGCTTCCAGAGAAGAGTCTCCTTGTATATGCAACTCCATGGCAGAAACTATGGCAGTTTCTATTGTACCATTATAAATCCTTGAAAGCTGTCATTGGCATGCATGAAATCACAACAATTTCATCTGGTTTTCCATAGTGAAGGGCAATTATGTTTACTGGATCCTCAAGCAGCCATCATATCACTAAGCAGATCATTTGAAATTAAATCTATACATATCTGTGTGTGAAAACAAATACATGGAACCATTCGTGAGCCTTGTCTATCCTTTTGGGGTGATTCAAAGCAAGTCAGAGAGCAAAACAATTATGCAGCACTTCTGACCTAAAACATGGATCAATAAACATCCCACCTGAGTAATCAATGCAAGGGTGATTTCTTTTCTGGTCACATTGCTTTTATTTACCACCTAGACTACTAAATCTAAAAGTGCCCCTAGGAACCAGCCTTCTGTGAGCTGCCTAATTGCTCTCACAAAGAGAGGAAAAAGTCTTTCTGTATCAGTGATTAGATAGATAGATAGATAGATAGATAGATAGATAGATAGATAGATAGATAGATAGATAGATAGATATAACTGTGGGCATCCTCCTTGCTTAACATTTCTGCCAAAAGAACTGCTGCCAAGGCACTCTCCATTTGGCAACACAGGTGCTGTTTAATAGCACAAAGTCCTTTGCAGGTTTTTTTCCATGAACTTCTTCACCAAGCAAGCCTCTGCATGTGATCGCTAGGCTACATTTGCAATCAGGATGAGATGTACTAAATCTGTCAGTGTCTCTCTCTGATTCAGCTGTAACAGCTGTCTACCAGCAAATGTTGATGTCCCAGTGCTTATACCGAATACCACAATGGAAGTTTTTGTACAGCAGGCGCTTGTGTGCTCCACCCAGCTCAGATTTCATGCATTTCTGAGATATCTAACAGATTCTCCAAAGAATGATAAGAATTATTATATTACTAGTGCAGAAATCTCAGCTGAGTTCAGGCTCCAGAGGATAGTTCTATAGAAAAACAGACTGTTCTGTTTCTGCCCCATAAATAACATTCCTTAGCCATTCCCAAAAAACACTGAGGAGACTACACAGAATCACATACACCTACCGTGCCTCTTTTCAAAGAATGAAAAACAAAGAAAAGAAACAAAGGAACCCATTTTGAACTAATTTCGCTGTGATTCATATCCTACTTTTTTAAAAAAAGCCAATTGAAATGGCCCACCAATGTTACATACAGTGATTGTTGCATGGAAACCCTCTTTCCACGGCTATCAAATATGACTTTTTCCTTTGTTTCTGAAGTTATCTTCTTTGCTGAGCAAAAGTAATATAGTTTCTTTGAGGCTACCAAGGCTTATAAAAAGTACTTTATTATTCTTCATAGCTTTTGTGCTCAATCAGTAATGCTGGATGATGATAAAAATAAGAAAGGGAAGGTACAAAGAGAGATTACCTTTTATTTTGAGAAGCTTCTCCAGATATCCTCCTCCTCCCAAGTTTCAAATCTTAATAGTGCAGTAGAATTCATAAGAAGTTAGCATTTCCAAGACAGCTAATTAAGACAAACCATATATTCCTCGTAAGAAACATGCTCATAGTTCTGGTGCCCAGAAGTACCTTCTTTCAGAAAATAGAGGTCAATATAAAAATGAAACATATTATTAAAACAAATGAGAGGAAGTGAGTGGAACAGCTGAGCGCTGTTGATTTTTGGTTCCAAATGATCATTCCCAGATCTGTTTTAATGAGGAATGAGAAAAGACCCCATTTACCAAATGTAATAGAAATTGATATCTCATCTAGATCACTTTGAACTTGACTGTTACCACCAGTATCCTGAGATATTCCAATGATCCAGTCAGCAATTTCTAGATAGCAGTTACCAGAGTTGGGGGGGGGAGGCAGGCAGGGCTGCAACTAAGGTCTGTGTCACCCGGGGTAAACATGGATTCCATGACCATTTTGGTGCCCCCCCCCCCAGTGCTCATTTTTGCACCACCACCCCCAGCACGGCACCCGGGGCACATGCCCCGCTTGCCTCCCCAGTTGCGGCCCTGGGGGCAGGAGGGAGTCAAAAATGTCAAGATGGCAGCAGCAGCATCACAAAATATGAAGTCCCACGCTTTTTCTGATTGTGTCTGTTTCACTTGAGAGTTGCTGTATTATCTATTCCTTTAAATAAAGAAATTCAAGATAAATTCTTCTAGGAGTCTTGACTCTTAACTGAATTAGGAGAAATATTATTCATTCTTTCATGATTAAGTATTCAGGAAGTTCCACAGAGTTGAAGTCACAGTTTGTAAGTCTAATCAAGAGTCCTAATACCTCATTGGCTAATCTATCCCAAATGAAAACCCTCACTGAAAATGGCATATTTATGGCCTAAAGTGTGAAGTACCTTAATTAGAAAATGCCTGTATTCAACTGCAGAAGTACACCATGGGCTTAAGAGGGATGGAAGAAGGTTAATTCCTTCAGCACCATCATTTTTGACATTCTATTTCATGCCCACATGAGGCAAAGAATGAAAGTGAAGCCAGTGGAAGCACTTCTCTAGGACCAGTTCTTGCGCTTCATCTTATTTTCCTGTTAGCAATATGGCTGCTTCACCATAATATAACCCATTGGTTGGGTTCAGATAACACATGAGTCTACAGTTAAACAAGATTAGCCAAGAACAAGCACTTTGCCTTAATTACAATTTGGAATCCAGACAGGATATGGTCAACATACTACAGTATACCCAGGTACAATATGGCTGAATATTTATTTATTTATTTATTTATTTATTTATTTCTATTTCAAATTTAGTCACCATCCATCTCACTCAAAAAGCAACTCTGGGTGGTTTATAATAAATATGCTATTGAAAAACAGTCAGATTCTGTCTTTTCAAATTACAGCCAATACTTTCCACACATTCTCTTTCTAGTGTGTGAGTGAGGTGAGAAATTTTCTTTGCAGATAGTGGTATCCTTCTTCTATCTATTCCCACCACACCCTCCTTGTTGTCACCAAGATTCCCTTGAAAGAGCTACCCTTTCCATGATACTTCACTAGTACCACCTTCCTCATCATAATTGACAAATGATATTTTTTCTTTTTTTCTGTCATAAATAAATAAATGTAGAATCCTGCCCTCAGATATGTTAACTGTGTTATTTTTTTCTTTCCATAAATTGAGTTATTTCTCCTCTTTCTAAATGCAAGTTGAAGTGTTTCCCAAAGAATGTGCATGCTAATTTCCTCAGATAAGAACCATTTGAACATGATGATGTTCATGTGTACGTGCATATTCACATGGGTGTGAGTCATTGTATAAAGTCACTGAAATGCACTACAAATTATATTAATGTCCCTTAAATCATTTGAGTCAGAACATGAACCAGCTTTAGTCTTGGGTCTGGACAGAAGAAATAGTAACACAGTAGTGATAGCAATCAGGCTTATCCAAATCCAGAACCAAATCAGTCTGAATCAGAAAGTTTCAATGGGTATGTGAACTGAAGCAGGATCATATCCAAAGCCGAATCTTAACAAAAATTTGCTAGTACTTCTGAGTGACACAAAACCTGAAGGTGCCACAAAGTTCTTCACTGTATATTTGGTATGACAATGTATTTTGTTGTTCCCCTGATGCAAGAGCCAACATGGTTACTCATTGCTGTTAATTACTGCTATCAAGGTATATTGGCCAGTCTGATCTATTATGCATGCATCATACATGATCCACAGCATACTGACTATGGGTTCTTCCAGCAGAGTAGTTTTTCCACCTCAGACTTTTAAAGAGACCACAACAAAATCCAAGTCATGTTTCAACTGCTAGAATTATTTCAACCTCATTTTTTTTGCAGACTCTTTTTGATTTTTGCTTGATATGATGTAAATTTACATGTTCGAAAACAGAATGTCTGTTGTTTAACAGCATTTGGGGTAGATACAAGAAATGGTTTGTTTCACAGGGAGGAAGTTTAATTTAGAGCTCCTGAATCAGATTCCTCAGAGCTATGTGCTTCATTTCACATGCCCTTCAAAGCTGTCTCCCCAGTTGAGGAATATATTGCCACTTCAAACTCACCTAATACTTGAAATTAAACACTGAGCATATCACACAGCTGGAACAGGATAGAGCAGGAACAAGTGAGTAAAAATAAATGACTTTGTGTCTTGTTATTTCACACAAAATTTAATATATTATACCACCTTAAGACAGTGATAAGTCCAGAGCTTCAAGGACAGTTTCATAAATGTATAATGACTGAATGAAAGTGGGATCAGTGGATACTTCTAGGATAACTTTCCAAGTTTTGTTTTGTTTTGTTTTTTCCCCCCAGAAAACAAGTCTAATTCTTTGTTTGGCAAATGTGCATCAAAAAGGCCAAAACTGACAAACCTACTGTGCACCTGATTTGATGTGCCAGTGTAATACGTTGGCTGATTCCAAAAGTTGATGTTAAGACACAGCACTGGATTAGGAATATAAAAGAAGGAAGACCTTTGGAAAAATTATCTTAAGCTGTTGCCATATCATTTTCAATGTCATATATTGTTATGTGGTTGAGTGCTTCATACATATATACATGCACACACAAGTAAATCCAAATGTCCATTGAATCCAAATTTATTATTTGTGTCCATTTATATCATTTATGTTATTTGTGTTATTACATAATTTATATTAATGGCATCATTTGCAGTAAAACATTGATTTAAATGGACAATCCCTCATTAGAAGTCAATTAAATAGGGATGGTCCAAGTGAAAGAGTTGTTCATTGTATCCAAAGTCCACTAAATTGAGACCTATTATACCAAAGTTGTGTGTTTGTGTGTATCTCATATCTTATGTCATATATTTATGTGAAGATCTAAATGGGCATGAAACCCAGTCAAAGGAGGCAATAAAAGCAGAAGAGTTTGTCAATTATGTAGCATTTTGAACTGTACCAAAATGATGACCTTTCAGAAGACTCAACAAGGAATGCTTCTCACAGCAAGGGAATGTTCTCAAAACACAAAGTGATACCCATGTGAACTAGATGAGATGACAGTACTCAGGTTGAGAAGTACAAGGAGGCATGAGAAAGCTGAAACTTGCCAAGCCTTGTTGGAAGTTATAAAAGAGTGTGGGAACTATAATACTTCATATCTATCATGTATGCTGAGATATCATGGACCATGGGTGTCCTGTCTTAGTTTTTCTAGAATTCAAACCTAACCTGGCCAGCTATCCTGGACAGGTAAGTATGACATGTGAGCCTAAAACTTTTAGTTCAGAAATTGTACAATAAAAGTTGCACATCTGTGTTTCTAAGTGTCCTGCATCTCTGGCTACAACAGTGCAGGTTTCATTATGGCTCCTGAGTTCCAAATTTTCAGCCAAGCTGGGGAGGAGGGGGGCACATCCTCCAAGATCTAAGACCAATTTAAACAGGGAAGTGGGCTACAATTAAATAGCTAGGAAACAGCACAGCTAAGGGTATTGATGAGAAAGTCTGAGGAGAACCAGAGGCTATAGGAAGGAAGGATGGACTGGAGTTAGCAGATACCTACCAACTTACTTTCAGTTTACCTTGCTTCAAGTTGAAATTAAAGATTTTGCAGTATTAATAACTTGAATAAGATACATAATTTTATATCTTCTCATAAGTGTTCTTTTTGAGAGTTTATAACAATAAATGATCATCATTAGTTCATCTGGGTGTTGTGTTAAAGCATTTCTATCAATTTAATGTCACAGTTGTATAGTACCTATTAACTAAGACTGATCAGTAGTATCTAATGTACATTATTTTTCCTTGTCTTAATGCTAATGAAAGAGATAATCCTACAAATAAGTAAATATACTGTAGGTGGCAAAGTACACAACTATTTGGATATCTGATTGAAATAAATGGAAGTTGAACTTCTTCCACCAGTGTAAAAGTATTGAATGGAAAGCCTCCCTCAATGACAGAGCAGTAAAGCCCAGACTTTTCTTATTAATTCAAAACACCACATAAATAATACCTGAGTGTCTCTGAGACCCAGAGATACACTGCATAGAACATGCCTATCCAGTGAAATCTTGGAAGGAGGGTTTGTTATGGGTTCTATCCATGGAAGTATTGTTATCAGGGACCCCAAGGACAGCCGTTCTTGGTAGTAGCTGTGGAATAGTATAATCCCAGAGAACAGAATAACTCTGTCCCAGCTGGTGATCTGGAAGGCTATGAAGACTTGGCCTCCAGAGGGCCTATGGAAGTGGAATGTTTGCTGCTTCTGAGGTAGTGGAACCATGTGATGGGATTTGGATGAGTGGATTGATTTGGTTTATGTTTGTTGTTATAACTCTAATACTGTAGGGAGGAGTTTATGCAATCCAGAGTAATTTTGACTGGAGCAACATAGAACCTTTAGTAATAAATACAAATTAAAAAAATAGAAGCACTAATTCTGAAGGAGAAGGAGAAGAAGTAGGGGAGTCCTTTCTTTTTTCCTCCTCAGTGTTTCCCCACAATTCCTAGCTTTTCAAGAAGAGTTCCACAGAAACAAATACACAAAACCACACTGCAGAATGAAAGCACTTTCCCTAGAACATTCAGAAAATATTCTTGAACCTTCATTTCCTAACCAATGCTGCATCACAGCCGGGGCCACTCTCTTTGGGCCTGCAAAGTACCAATTTGTCAGCTCATAAGACTACCATGATATTGCAAAGTTCTCTGATTGTGCCCCCTAACTTCCTTGAAGCCTCAGGCTTTGGGATGCTTGAAATAAGGCAAGCCCCTCCTGGATGCTGGGAAGATCCCATGGGATTTGCAGAGCAGACATTACCAATGAAATCTAACTCCTTGTAACTCAAGGTAACCCATTGTTCCTTCGTATTAGTAGGATGAAACGATTCAGCTACAACAGTACATAAATATTAGCCCTCCTTTTAACTAAAGTATATAAGCAGAACTTTTCAGCTGCTATAGTATCTTACATCTGAGTGAATTCAGAATAGTCCATCAGCTCTGTCTTTAATGGCATGGGCTGAAAAGCAACTGTTTCCTCCTTCTGAGTAAAATCCCTTCATCCTTTCATTATGTGTGCCAACAGGAGATTGTCTATGTTCATTTCTTCAGTTAAAATGCGTTTGTACAGTATTCCTTTTTGCTGTCAAAGTGCTTAGAACTTTTATCAATTTATATTTCCTCTCACCTGCTGCCTTATGCTGAGAGTGCTATGCATACTGGCGTATAGTAAGAGAGTCTAGAGATACTCTCACTCATATAGATGCTTTCTATTCCATTTCCACAAAATATTAATATGCATCACATTCCTTCTTTTTTTATTTAAGTCAGAAGAATCTCGCTCTCACACTCACTCTTGTTCTCTTTTCAAAAACAGGACTGAAATAATAATTCCTGCAAAATCCAGCTGATCAATATTTTTTCAGTCATACCTTATCTCTAGCTGATTGTCAGAGAATCCCCTCAGCTTTGCTACTGTGCAGCAATATTTGGAGTGTTTTTAGCTAGAAACAAAAGTGGAAAAACAGTTGCTGTGAATGAGAGGAGGCAGAGGTTCAAAACCCATAAACATCAAATGCTGAAGAACCAATCAGGAGCAGGAGATTTCCCCTCTCAAGTAGATTTTTAAAAAGAGGAGGGGCTCAGCTCCATTTTGCATTTTTTTTTGTCTTTTTTTCTTTTAGGGTTCTTCCCTAGGATTGGCTCCAGCCCAGTAAGAAAAGAACTCCAACCTATCAAACTCTGAGTTAGAGATCAGAAATTATGCAGGGTATGAGGATCAGTACAGCTGGATGCAGTGCAGATTTATTTTATGGACTGTGATCTGAGCTGAGGAACTTTGTTCCATGTGTGTGGGTGATGGTTCTGGGCTGAGATCTGTCTCTTCAGAAACAATTGTACATCTCTTTCCTTTTTTTCTTCATTTTTCATTCTTGCCTTTTAAATTTCTTTGAGTACTTTGACCTTGATATAATAATAAAGAGTTACATTTTTGTGATGTTTATGCTGGAGAAAGAGACCAGACTTAACCACACATCTGGTCAAGATTCTGAACGAAGTAGGATCACCAGTTACCTCTTCTGGAGTAAGTCAGAGTAGAGAAGAATTTCTCTGGAGAAAAGTATCTGGCAGCAGTAGGAATTTTAGGAAACATGCAGTAGGATTGTGGATGGAGGATTTAATGAACTCTTCCCAGGAGCCAGGCCCAGTCCATCTGATCTCATGCATGTGTGTCCTATTACAGAAGCATTTGGAAATTTTCCAGAACACTAAGGTGACTGTGGATATCCTCTGCTTGGCTCATTATCAGGACTCAGCATTTCTTGAGTTCAGGAACAAATGACATCTTCCTCTCATTCCTAGACTGTTGCAAAACTGCTGTTTTCCAACAGAAGTCATTTTAAGCCCTGCAGAGCAAATGATCTGCAGCTTTTTGTGCTGTTCTAATAGCAGCCCTAGCTCCAACTGGCTGCAGCACCCGGCATACTCCCTCCCCTCTAGTGCTGATCACTGCCCTGAGCAGCCATTTGATGCCAGGTTGCTGGGCTGCTATGTTCACCACTGGTTGGCAGTTGCTATTTATTTATAATCTTGTGGCAATTTATCAAGAGTTTAAGTCAACAGTGAATCTAACAATGGCCCATTAAGATATAAGACTACCCTCAACTGTAGAAGCTCATGCTCTACTGAACACTGACAACCCCAGTGGGCACCCTTGGGTTTCTGTCCAGGCTGGGTGAAGGATACTTTCCTATCCCCTACCCACAATACTGCAAAGATTCCCTACCCTACCCTACCCTACCCTTACTCTACCCTTACCCTACCCTTACCCTTCCCTTCCCTTCCCTTCTTTTTAAACATTTTTACTTCCTTTCTCTGAAGCTGAACTATCAGTTCTTCTTTGCTACATAGCTTCCATGCATATACAGAGGGATATTGGAACAAATGAACCACTGATTCCATGTTGCTTTGATTATTGTTAGCGTCAGAGCAACATGGAACCATAAGAGAAAAAAAAAAGGGGGGCCTGTGTTGGTGACAAAGGAGAAAATTTGAGAAGGGGGAGTGTAAGTGAAAGTACTCTGTGTGCAAACATCTGGGAAGGGAAATGAAAGGCACAGGGACTAGTAAGAAGAAAACAATTACTAGAAGAAAAGAATGGGCATACAGTGCACAGAAAAGGATGACAGATTACTGTGCACAGAATGGGTAGACTACTACACACAGAAGCCAACCAGCTAATCTTGCTTCTCGGCACAGATAAAAGGGCAAGAAACAGGAGAGTGACCAATTAAGTCTTGCAGTGGCTATAATCTAGACTGAGCACCAGCCTAGTCCCCATACCTACTCATTACAATCTGGATTGGAATTTCTGGAGCTGGCTTAAGAAACAGCTAGGAGCAGAATGGGAGAGATGCAGCTTAGGCTGCATTGCAGAATTGCCCTGGGAGAGAAGACATACCCTTTATGATATAGATATACAATCTAGGGGCACACGGCATGCATGATACAGCAATAAAGCCTATGTGAAGGTGCTTTTTATCTTAGCATTTCATAACCTCATACCTTCCAAACCTGGGAATTCTGGGAATTGTAGTTAACAGGTCTGAAGGGCAACCAATTTCAAGAAAGCAGGGACTTTCAAGTGTCCAATCAATAGTTAGTGACTGACTGATTATGTACCATCAGATTGAAAAGACAGATGGGATGCCAAGCAGAAAATATCCTAGGTAAACAGTGCTTCACTTATATTTCATATATGTGACCTGCAACATTTTAGTTTTGGATTGTTTCAACCACATGGTTCTTTTTATTGCATATACATTAGATACTTTATTTCCTGTTGCAAAGAGACCTCTGGAGTCTGAAAAGTGGTTTCTTTTCAATTTAAGTCAAATTAAACCCTTGATAAATTACTCTCCTTAGAAATACATATACCTTTTAGATTTTAAGGCTAAGCATTGTTACTACTCTGACAAAGATAAATTAGGTTGGAGGGTCTGCTTAGTGTCTTCATATCCTGTCTGCAGTTACAGATGTGACCTGAAATCTCAAGGGCATGAGATTTAAGTTATGTTTACTTTGGGGACAATTATACTTATCATGTAACATCCAGATTGTATAAACTATTGTCATATTGTTTATTTATGGCCTTGCTAATTTAAAAGCCATCATTGCCAAAAAAAAAAAAAAAGTGTGTGTATATCAGCAATGAAAATATTTATGGGAAGTAATTTTTAAAAAAACATTATTTTAAAAAAATCCTGATGGTCCTGTATTATTCATACATACCCCACAAATAAATCCTCAAGGATGTATCAAGCAGACTGATTTCATTATACATTGTCATTGCAGGAGCTGCTTCTCTGTGTTCTGGTACCTAGAATATATTTAATGAGGGCCAGTATGGTATTGTGCATCACACAGGTCAAATCCATGCTCTTTTGCCAGGAACCCCATGGAATGACTATACTTCAAGCAGCCTAGCCTACCTCACCAAGTGGTTGTGCGATAAAACTGCAGGAAATCATATAGCATCTTGAGGACATATATAATGAGTCAATTTAAAAAGTTCCAACTTTCCTTCCTTCCTTCCTTCCTTCCTTCCTTCCTTCCTTCCTTCCTTCCTTCCTTCCTTCCTTCCTTCCTTCCCTCTCTCTCTCTCTCTCTCTCTCATGCCTCTGAGTCAGTCTTGACCCCTGGCATTTTATGGATAGGTCCACAACATTTTCTTGGCAACATTGTGGAAATGGTTTGTCATTCTCTCCTGTGATGTTTTTTAACTTCCCACTCTAGGGCTGAGAGAGAATGACTGGGCCAAAGTCACCCAAATGGTTTCCAGCCCTAAGGGAGGACTAGAACCTGGGTTCTTCCTGCTCCTAGTTCAGCACCTTGATCACTACTGCAGCACACTGGCCTTGAAGGAATACCGTTATGGGATTGCTTTGTAGAAAATAGAATCATTCTAAGCAGATTTGAGATTGAAGTAAACAAACAATAGGGTGATCTCAGTTCCAAGCAAGAAGAAAAGTGTTAGATTTCCCCATATGTGTTGTGTTCTGAAGTACATGTATTTCATTATTTAGGTCTATGGCCAGGTAATTCTACACATGTCTACTTAAAAGGAAGTCCAGTTGAATTCAGTGCAGCATATATTCTGGTAAGTGTATATAAAATTGAACCATTCCTGTATTTGAACAACAAAATCCATCTTAATTTTAAGAAAGGTAGGGATTCATTTAATACAGGTAGTGTTCATTTCTTCAGCAAAGGATCGTTACCTTGTCATGGTGCTGGAGCTTGAGCACCTCAATGATGCCATGAGCTAAACCATGAAGGGTCACCCAAGACGGGAAGGTCATGACAGAGAGGTCAGACTAAATGCGATCCCTGGGGAAGGTAATGGCAACCCACCCCAGTATTCTTGCCGTGAAAACTAAATGGATCAGTACAACCAGAGATATGTTGGTATACCATCAGAAGATGAGATCCCCCAGGTCGGAAGATGGTCAAAATGCTACTGGGGAGGAACAGAGGATGAGTTCAACTAGCCCCAGACGTGATGACGCAGCTAGCTCAAAGCCGAAAGGATGGCTAGTGGCCAATGGTGCTGGTGGTGAACGGCGAATCCGATGTTCTAAGGATCAACACACCATTGGAACCTGGAATGTAAGATCTATGAGCCAGGGAAAATTGGATGTGGTTATTGGTGAGATGTCAAGATTAAAGATAGACATTTTGGGCATCAGTGAACTGAAATGGACTGGAATGGGCCACTTCACATCAAATGACCACCAGATCTACTACTGTGGACAAGAGGACCACAGAAGAAATGGAGTAGCCTTCATAATTAATAGTAAAGTGGCTAAAGCAGTGCTTGGATACAATCCAAAAAATGATAGAATGATCTCAATTCGAATTCAGGGCAAGCCATCTAACATCACAGTGATCCAAATATACGCCCCAACCACAGATGCTGAAGAAGCTGAAGTAGAGCAGTTCTATGAGGATCTGCAGCACCTACTGGACAACATGCCTAAAAGAGATGTTATTTTCATCACAGGAGACTGGAATGCTAAGGTGGGCAGTCAGATGACACCTGGAATTAGAGGTAAGCATGGCCTGGGAAAACAAAACGAAGCAGGACATAGGCTGATAGAATTTTGCCAAGACAACTCACTCCGCATAACAAACACTCTCTTCCAACAACCTAAGAGATGGCTTTATACATGGACTTCCCCAGATGGACAACACCGAAATCAGATTGACTACATCCTTTGCAGCCAAAGGTGGCGGACATCTATACAGTTGGTAAAAACAAGACCTGGAGCTGACTGTAGTTCAGATCTGTTTTGACATGGCACAGACAGGACAAGAAGCAACATAGTCTTTGACATCACGTCTCAATGTAGGCCACCAGAATTGCCGGCGCACCAGGTGTAAGGTTTTCACAAAGCCAAAATGACCAGCCACTTTATCATCATGAGATCTACTCAAAATCTCCCTTCGCAAACTGTCAGGGACATAGAGGCGGTTCTGCTTCCATGCGAAGCCTCAGTCAAATGTAACATTGTCTCTATTTGCTTGCAACCAAGTGTCAGATTTCAGTTCGGAGAGAAACTGTTGTTGCAATTGCGAAGGAATCGACAGCCTTCCCCCAGCCAGTGAAACTCAAGCTGAGGGCAGCTGCGCATGAGTCTGACTGCATGTGACAGCTTGCATACCCAACTGGGGTTCTGTCCACAGTGTACCCACAATGTTAGGTACCTGAACCGAATCCTGGGGCAGGCGGGAAAGCGCATCAGCCAGGAAGTTCTTCTTTCCTGGAATGAACTTCAACTTAAAATCAAAGCGGTTGAAAAACTGAGCCCAACGGATTTGCTTAGGACTGAGCTTACGGGGCGTACTAAGCGCTTCCAAATTTTTATGGTCAGTCCAAACCTCAAAAGGACATTTGCCCCCCTCTAAGAGGTGGCGCCATGTGTCCAAAGCAGCCTTGACTACAAAAGCCTCTTTTTCCCAAACATGCCATCGCCTTTCCATCTCAGAAAATTTGTGGGACAAATATGCACAGGGCTTCAGGCAGCCCACAGCATCCGCCTGCAACAAAAGTGCTTCAATGGAGAAATTGGAAGCATCCACTTGAACCACAAAGGGCTTAGTGGGATCAGGGTGTTGCAGAATGGGTTCAGCAGTGAACAGGTTTTTAAGTTTGTTGAAAGCCAACTGGCACTCAGGTGTCCAATTGAGCAACGCTCCTGGGTTCTTCACCTTCCGTGTGTCCCCCAGCCCCTTTGTTCGTAATAAATCAGTGAGAGGCAATGCAATTTCTGCGAACCCCTGGATGAACTGGCGATAATAGTTGGAAAAGCCAAGAAAACTCTGGACTGCCTGCGAGTACACGGGCACTCCCACTCCAAAATAGCTTGAATTTTTGCAGGGTCCATTTCAATGCCCTTGTCGGAAATTCTGTACCCCAAATAGTCAAGCTGAGTCTTATGAAATTCACACTTAGATAGTTTAGCATAAAGCTCAGCCTTTCTCAGTTTGCTAAGCACCTGTTTCACCAAACGCTCATGTTCCTCCATCATTTCAGTATAAATCAAAACATCATCCAAATAGACCAGTACCCCCTTTGAACAAATGTTCATGTAACACTTCATTGATCAATTGCATAAACACCCCAGGTGCCCCCGCCAAACCAAACGGCAAAACCTTGTACTGGAAAGAACCCAGAGGACAATTGAAAGCAGTCTTCCACTCATCCCCCTCCCATATACGGATACGGAAATATGCTTCCCTCAAATCCAGCTTAGAGAAGATTTTCCCCTTGGCCAGATGTGCTAACATGTCCTTTATTATTGGCAGAGGATATTTGTTCAATATTGATACCGCATTTAATCCACGGTAATCTGTACAAAGTCTCAATGTCCCATCCTTCTTCACTCGGAACAAAACGGGGGCACCCACTGGTGAATTCGCTGGTTCAATAAAACCCCTGGCCAAGTTTTTGTCCACAAACTCCCGCAGCCCACCAGTTCCTTTTGTGTCATGGCATAGATTTTTGGCTTGGGTAGTTGTGCATCTGGGACCAACTCTATGGCACAGTCAGTTTTCTGATGAGGTGGGAGTTGGTCCGCCTCCTTCTCACTAAACACATCTGCAAAACTCTGGTATTGCTCCGGCAAGCCTTCCAGTGGGCTGGCAGCGAAATGCGGGGTTGCTGCCGCCGCCCTCCCCACTGCAGCCTGCGGAGCGTCATCCTCTCCAGGGGCTTGATAGAAACCATCCCCAAAAGTCAAAGTCCTGTGCACCCAATTTATATATGGGTTTTGCTGGACCAACCAAGGAATCCCCAGAATGACCAAAGGACCCCCCACAGGCGCCACTACAAATGGCAGCCCCTCACGGTGGCTGCCCATTTGCAACGCCACCATGCCCGTGGAATGGGTGACTGGCTTCCCCCCCGCCGTAGAACCATCCAGCTGGGTAAAAATCATGGGATGTTTTAATGGAAACCTGGGTAACTCCAAAGCAGCCACCACGTCAGGATGCATCAAGCAACGTGAACACCCTGAATTGATCAAAGCCCACACTTCAACAGTTCTTGTGCGGGAGCCTAGCTTCACTTTCACCCTCAGTGTGGGATAGTTGCCACTCACCAAAATGTGGTCACGCCCTTCCTCTACCACCTGCCCAGTGGCGCCCTTTAAAGCAGGTGGCTGGCGTTTCCCGCCGGCTGGAGCAGATCGGGCTCCCCCTCGTCCCCGAAATAAGAGACTTCCTCTGCCTCGGTCTCAGCCAAAGCCACCTTCATCTTCCTGGGTAAAGAGGGAGATTTCCCTGACGACTTTCCCGGACGTTCCTCGGTCTTTCCTTTTGGGTACGCCGCGGCTCGGTGACCTTCCTTCCCACATCGGAGGCATTGTCCCTTCGCGTAGCGGCGCTCTCTCTCCTCTTCCCATGCACGTTGCCCGGACTTTCCAGTGGGTGCAGCGGTGCGGGAACCCTTGCTGAGCTTAGCATATTTCGTCACCCTTCAGTGAGCAAAAGTTTCTTGGGCATGCTCAGCCTTCCCTGCCAGCTGTATCCACTCATCTCGCCCAAGTGACCACCTTAGGACCTCTGTATTCAGACCGTCCTTAAAAAGTTCTATTAAGGTGGATTGGGACCAATCCTCAACTTTCCCAGCCAAAGCCTTAAATTCCAGAGCGTAGTCTGCCACCGATTGTGGCCCCTGGCACAGCTCCTTCAATGCCTGTTTTGCTCTTTCCTTAGCTAACGTGTCTTCAAAGTGTAGTTTTAACGCCCACAAGGATTCTTCAAACTCCTCTAACTCAGGGGCCTCCGATTGACACAACTGCACGTACCAATCGGCCGCCCGCCCCTTGAGCTTAGTGGCAATGGCATTAATCTTGGCCCTTTCTGAACAGAAGCACTGTTCCCAGTCGTCCATATAACTTCTTGCATTGGTAAGGAAGAACGACAGCTTGGTTGGATCTCCATCAAACGTAACGGTAAAGTCCTTTATCCCCGCTCCGGGCGGCCCCCTCGTCACAGCTGGACGATTGGGCTTCCTCGTAGCCCCCAAGGATCTCTGCTCTCAGGGAGGGGACCTTGAAATTCTCACCCTCGGCGCTCTTACTTCCTCTCGGTGTTGGGTCCTACTCCATTCCTCTGGGGAAGGTGGGGGCGAAGAAGGAGTTGAATACCTATGACTGGACTCCTCTCTCCTCCTCTCTCGCGGACCCCAGTCCATGGACATTTTTTGGAACATAAATTCTAAGGACTCCAATTTAGCCTCCAGCAGTTTTATACGATCAGGGGTTTGGGATCCCTCCTGTCTCTCTTGCCTCACCATGGTTGGGGACAACGGGTACTGCTGCTTCCAAGACGTTCTTGACGTCCTGGGTAGGGGTCCCTGTGTCTCATCCCAGGTGATCAACTCGCCTGGTGACTCGCCGGTCGGTTCAGGGGCTCCCTTGGGTCCAGCCTGCTCGTCCCCTAGGCTGAAGCTCGACCCCTCCCGAACTTCTGAAGTCTCTCTAAGGGGGACTCTCTCCATCCTTACCACTGTAGAATCGGGTTCCCCCTCACTCAACTCCTCGCTTTCCATGGCTTGTGGATTTGGTTTGCTCATCGTTAGCACTTCCCCTCACAAAATAAATCTGGAAAGGGGCTAATGGAAAAAGTTTTTAGATTCTCAGCTTTATGTAATGATTACCTATCCTAACAGAGTCAGACTAACAAGCAGGTACTTAATGATATCTGATTTATTGTAAGAATAGTATGCAAATACAGAGAAAGCTGAGAATGAGTAAAAGCGCGCCAAATACAAACTAAAAACCCTTGGCTCAAAACGTAATCCCTCCCCTCGCCCGGCCGTAGCAAACTCCCCCCCCCCCCAGGTGCTGGTAACCGTTTTCTACTGATCCTGGGAAAGTAACCTTGAACACAATGAGATAACCCAAACACATTCCAAACAGCAGCCAACAGATAACGATTCCCCGAGATGGAATCCTCCTCCCTTCCCAGATCAAACACATATCAGGTAAATGATATGCGAAACGTTACGATGTACCAGGAACATTGGAACGATGAGCATGACAAGGAAGGACAAGAGACCTCTTCCAGAAAATTAGAAACATTGGAGGTAAATTCCAGGCAAAAATGGGTATGATCAAAAACAAAGATGGCAAGGACCTAACAGAAGAAGAAGAGATCAAGAAAAGGTGGCAAGAATATACAGAAGACCTGTATAGGAAGGATAACAATATCGGGGATAGCTTTGACGGTGTGGTCAGTGAGCTAGAGCCAGACATCCTGAAGAGTGAGGTTGAGTGGGCCTTAAGAAGCGTTGCTAATAAAAAGGCAGCAGGAGATGACGGCATCCCAGCTGAACTGTTCAAAATCTTGCGAGATGATGCTGTCAAGGTAATGCATGCTATATGCCAGCAAATTTGGAAAACACAAGAATGGCCATCAGATTGGAAATAATCAATTTATATCCCCATACCAAAAAAGGGAAACACTAAAGAATGTTCAAACTATCGAACAGTGGCACTCCTTTCACATGCCAGTAAGGTAATGCTCAAGATCCTGCAAGGTAGACTTCAGCAATTCATGGAGCGAGAATTGCCAGATGTACAAGCTGGGTTTAGAAAAGGCAGAGGAACTAGGGACCAAATTGCCAATATCCGCTGGATAATGGAAAAAGCCAGGGAGTTTCAGAAAAACATCCATTTCTGTTTTCTTGACTATGCTAAAGCCTTTGACTGTGTGGACCATAACAAATTGTGGCAAGTTCTTAGTGGTATGGGGATACCAAGTCATCTTGTATGCCTCCTGAAGAATCTGTATAACGACCAAGTAGCAACAGTAAGAGCAGACCACGGAACAACAGACTGGTTTAAGATTGGGAAAGGAGTACGGCAGGGCTGTATACTCTCACCCTACCTATTCAACTTGTATGCAGAACACATCATGCGACAAGCTGGCCTTGAGGAATCCAAGGCTGGAGTTAAAATCGCTGGAAGAAACATTGACAATCTCAGATACGCAGATGATACCACTTTGATGGCTGAAAGCGAAGAGGAACTGAGGAGCCTTATGATGAAGGTGAAAGAAGAAAGTGCAAAAGCTGGCTTGCAGCTAAACCTCAAAAAAACCAAGATTATGGCAACCAGCTTGATTGATAACTGGCAAATAGAGGGAGAAAATGTAGAGGCAGTGAAAGACTTTGTATTTCTAGGTGCAAAGATTACTGCAGATGCTGACTGCAGTCAGGAAATCAGAAGACGCTTAATCCTTGGGAGAAGAGCAATGACAAATCTCAATAAAATAGTTAAGAGCAGAGACATCACACTGACAACAAAGGTCTGCATAGTTAAAGCAATGGTGTTCCCCGTAGTAACATATGGCTGTGAGAGCTGGACCATAAGGAAGGCTGAGAGAAGGAAGACAGATGCTTTGGAACTGTGGTGTTGGAGGAAAATCCTGAGAGTGCCTTGGACTGCAAGAAGATCAAACCAGTCCATCCTCCAGGAAATAAAGCCAGACTGCTCACTTGAGGGAATGATATTAAAGGCAAAACTGAAATACTTTGGCCACATAATGAGAAGACAGGACACCCTGGAGAAGATGCTGATGCTAGGGAGAGTGGAGGGCAAAAGGAAGAGGAGCCGACCAAGGGCAAGGTGGATGGATGATATTCTAGATGTGACAGACTCGTCCCTGGGGGAGCTGGGGGTGCTGATGACCAACAGGAAGCTCTGGCATGGGCTGGTCCATGAGGTCACAAAGAGTCGGAAGCGACTAAACGGATAAACAACAAAGTCTTCATTTAGTGACCAGAATTGGAAACAGCAACTCAGTTGTTAAGCGAGGCAGTTGCTAAGTGGAACTGCAACTGTGCTTATGATCTTACTTCAGCTTTCCTTTGCTTTACAGAACTGCAAAGGTCATAAATGCAAGGATTGGTCATAAAGTTACTTTTTCATCACTGTTGTAACTATGAATGGTTGCTAAATGAGGCAGTCACTAAATGAGGACTACCTGTATGACATTCCAGAAGAGCTGCAATATAATTAAAGAAGTAGGAAGCTCTTTAATGTGCTTCATAAGTTCTTGTTAATGTACTTCATACACTAACATACCGTACAATGCTACAAATGTATGAAGAATAACAATGAAATATGCATTAAATATGAAGTCAAATTTAAAAGAAAATATTATTCATTTTTATGAGAATTACAGATTACAGAACCTAAATCCATTTTAGTTATCAGTTAAGGAAGCAAGTTAATCATGTGCAGTTTTATAAAGGAGGAAGTCACATGCTGAGACCTTTTATGACTACCTAGGAGTTTTCTGGTGGAACTCCAAGTTGTTTTTATGAATGAAACAAAACAAGACTCTGTTGATATGAAAGGAGAACCACTAGCAAACAGATCAACTGCAAATCTGTTGGCATAGACAATATTTTTTGAAGCAGATGTCACTTGTTCCTTTTCTTTTTGAAGCTATTTGAACTTCACCTGTCCCAGTTTTAAAATAGCATGAAATTGTCCTTCTTTTTCAGACAAAGGCCCATCTGGTAGCAACTGTTCCCAAAGCCAGCCAAACTTCTTAGAGGCCTTCAGTGTGTCATTCATTGTTGAACAGATGTCCTGCTATTGCTGATCAAATGAGCAGAAGCTTCTACATGAACTAAGAGTTGTTTCTTGTTTTATTTCTTCTGATTAATTGGCATTCCTAAGATGGTGCCTATCTTTAAGTAACATTTCATTTCCATCACCATCACTGTCACCAAGCACTTACACTTTTTACTTAAAAACATACACATGGAGGAATGCCTCTTTACATCTCAAAAGCTAAACAAAGTATATTATAAACATCTATTGAGCTCAAAAAAGGCATAGTTTTACTGGAGGTAGAGAAATATAACAATTGAGGTAGATACATTTTTCCACCTCAGTAATTAATAATGAATCCATGTGGGAGTTTTAAAACTGTTTCTGACAAGAACTGAAGTTCCAAATAGATTCTCAATTGCATGGCAACATCACTAAATTTCATTTTAAAAGAAAATAAATTTATTTTTTTTAAAAGTAAAATATGGTCTCTAAAATTTTAGGTTAGATTTATTTTTATATATGGTCCCAGAACCAACAAAACACAAATATAGAATTTAAAATACAGAAATATCAATAAAACACAAATATAAAATTTAAAATGCATGGGGGGAAAAACTAAACCTGAAACAAGTAATAACAAGAAGATACCACCCATCTTCTGCAGACCATAGGCTATTGCAAGAGATGTGGCGATCTTTGTAATCGTTGTCCAAGTTAGGTCTTGTAGAAGAAAGATTGCAATTGCTTGATCATAAAGATAAAGTTCCTGATAATCAGGTTAGGGTAAGTGTAGCAATAAGAGGATGACTGATTCTACCTCTGTATCTGAGCAGAAACACATATGATTTTTGTGCAGGAGATTAGTATATTTGCCTATAGTCTCCACAATAGTTAGTGCACCAATCTGAGCCAAAGTAATGCATTTCCTGTGAGAAATATTCAGGATGTTATAAAGGTAGCTAGGAATCATCCATGAAAACCTGCAATTGCAACATGATAAAGATGGATGATTTTCACCCTCTCATTTTGTGAATCTAAATCCCAAATCCTTGGTTTCAGTTCAATTAAGGCTTTGTCTAGCCCAAGAGACAATATTGCCTGGAGTGAAATGCCACAAGATGCTACATTAAAATCAATTTGCCTCCTCAGGGATGAGGAAAACCTATCCAGTAGGGTGAAGTGAACCATATACACACCCCACAGGATTTGTTTCAGCCAAAGCTTGAGACAGCTATAGGCTGAAATTACCATAGCCTTGGCTTGAACACAATCATTATCGAGGTTTAGAGAGCTTTTTAGAATGATAATGGGTCGTCCTGTGGAGTTTCAAGAAATTGGACTGTAGCAGCTAACATTTTGCTAGACCATACTGGCCAAAGGTATCTGTGATGGTTGCCCTTATTCCAATAAAACCACAGACTCACTAGCCAGGGCTAAGGATTTCTGGTTTATTAGGAATACAATGCATACACTGAGAAAGACGGGAATGAGCACATGGCATGCGAGGTAGCCAGTAAATACCCGCGGTGCGGACCTGATCCTTCCCCACCCCCCATTGTCCCGAGTCCTGCCCGATGGTGAACCCGGAGTCTCGATGGGAGATCAGGGGGTGATTCCGGAGTCTCGATGGGCGATCAGGGGGCGATTCCGGAGTCTCGATGGGAGATCAGGGGGTGATTCCGGAGTCTCGATGGGCGATCAGGGGGCGATTCCGGAGTCTCGATGGGAGATCAGGGGGCGATTCCGGAGTCTCGATGGGAGATCAGGGGGCGATTCCGGAGTCTCGATGGGAGATCAGGGGGCGATTCCGGAGTCTCGATGGGCGATCAGGGGGCGATTCCGGAGTCTTGATGGGAGATCAGGGGGTGATCCCGGAGTCTCGATGGGAGATCAGGGGGCGATTCCGGAGTCTCGATGGGCGATCAGGGGGTGATTCCGGAGTCTCGATGGGCGATCAGGGGGCGATTCCGGAGACTCGATGGGCAATCAGGGGGATTAGCGCTGATTGCCTCTGTCCTCTTCCTGTGTCCGAAGCAGGTGTGTCCCCCGTGGTAATGCAGAGATGTCAGGGAGATAGGATGATGGCTTCCCGGGTCAGGGCAAAGGTATGTTCCTTTGTCCTTTATTTGTTTTTGTCTTTCAGTGCTTATAGGATTAGCACTGATTCCTTCCTTCCCCTTCCCCTTCATCGGAAAGGCATGTTCCCCGTTGTGATGTATGTATACATCACAACGGGGGACATGACAGTATCTATCAGATAAAAGATCAACCTTAATCTGGGGAGGTGGACTTCGCTTGGTAGAGTTGAATGAAAAGGAACCTACTAATGGTAAGTGATCACTGTCAAGGTGGAAGCTAATACTAAAATTTAAATAATTTTAGGGATTAGGGTTTTCTAATTTATAAGTTTTTCCTGAAAAAGCATCAGAGAGGTTTAAAATACGTTTAATGACAGTAGATGTGGGAAAAGCAAGTTTACATGATGAAAATGGGTCAAAGACACATATTTTTACCTTCCTCATTAAATAGTGACTCTAGCCACAAGCCAGTATTATGGGTTTTGTTTCATTTCATTTTGTTTTGTTTTGTTTTGTTTTGTGTTTTGCTTTGTTTTGTTTTGTTTTGTTTTGTTTTGTTTTACTTGAAAACAAACTTTGTTTTAAAGTTCCCTCTGTGGTTTATGTCAGCTCATGAGAAACCGTCCAAAGTTAGATTACTTCTTGTTTTGTTCACACAAATATATACTATAATTTAAACAATCTCAATGACCCAGGGCAGTCTGTCAAGTGGAGACCTTCTGCATGAATACCTGAAGCTGCATGTGCCCCATACTGCAACTAGCTGGAAATGAAGCCTGCTTAAGAAAGCTGAGTCTGGATTTCAGTCAATTCCTCTACTACAGCAGTGATGCCAGCCAGGCATTCTGTCCAGACAGCAGTCACAATTGTTAGAGTCCCCTGCCTGTGCACCCCTCCCACCAGTACTGGGGAGGCAAGTATCAATTGCTTTCCTATTTGTGGGTAGGTGATTTTTCCCAGATGTGTGCAAAAACTTTTAAAAATTCATTTTCCCTGTGCTACCTCCACTCCCGCCACCCAGGGAAAGAACCTTGGAATAGCAGTTTCCTTTAAACAGCAACAACACCCCCGCACCCCCAAATTCTTCCAAGAAATTATAGCTCAGCTTTTGTTTGCATAAGAAAAAGAATTGTAATAAGTTTTGATACTATGTCTTACAACTTTTCAATCAGCAGAGCAGTTTAAACATTATTATCGTAATCCTAGCCACTCACATAAAGAGAAGTCGAGATGACTCCTACCAAGTTTCACAAACATTGCTCTCCATAATCTTACATAGGACTGCACTCTATTTTGGGTCAGAAGAATCAAATTCAAAGTTGTGTTATCTTAGTGTAGAATCTTAAGTAAGGTCAGTCTAGTAAAATTGCTTTAAAGTGCCTGTTTTAGATTGTAAACTGATTTTTAAGTTGTTGAGGTGTCCAAATAATATTCTTGCTAGACACAACATTTTAAAAAGGCAGCCACACCAATCCCTGAAAAGCTTCGTTATACCTGGGCTTTGTTCCCCGCAGTTCCACCCTCTGAGAGATGACACAGCAGCCATTGCAGAGCTGGCAGCCCCACAGTTGCTCTGGATCATCCTCCATTGCCAGAGTGATTCTTCCACCATTTCACTGGTGGCCAGCCAGCAGTTCAACTGGTCAGGCACAAGACAAGGAAAAGATCTCCCTGGCAACAGAGAATGTCCTGGAACAACCACAGATCCACTAGTTGTTGAAGTGGCGGCTGCTGCTCCTCTCCTTTCAAGCCAGCTGTTGTGGCTTGCTCTGCCATTCATAAAACCTAGCCATATTTGAGGAGAGAGGATGATAATTCTATCATGCGACAGTCAGGTTTTTATTTTTATTATATTTTTCCACCAAAATACAGTTAACAGAGGAAATAATAATGCAATGATAATACAATAAAAAGAAATTAATATGTAATAATGATTAAAATATACTAATATTAAAGAGAAAAAAATCTATATCATTTTATTTTTTATGAAAAACTCTGGCTCTATTGACCATGTGCTTTGGCTAAGCGACTAATTTTACATAGATAGAAAGGAATTTATATCTCTAATGTTAAAGAGTGACTTAAGGGATATGTTCCTTATCACGTTTTGAACTACATATTGTAAAAAAAAATGGAGCAATATTTTTCTATTATATTATATATCTAATTCAATATAGTATTGTTAAATACCATAGATTTAATAATAGATTAAAGGAATGAGCTAGTTCACTTAATATTATAGAGCACCCTGTTTCTTCTTCCTTTCTTTTTCTTCAGTTTCAGTTCATTTTAATTACTATTACGTATTAATGTCTTTGTCACCTATATTACCACTGTTGTTTTAGCTTTTCTCCTATTATATTTTGGTTGCTATATTTCACAAATGTGTGTGTGTGTGTGTGTATAGATAGATAGTGTTTACTAAAATCTCTGGAATGGAGCAAAACCCATGTTTAACACTGTAGCCTTATGTACATTTATTTGGATATGGAATGGATAGCCATTTTAGGAAAGTCAGTGTGGCATAGTGGTTAGGATGTTAGTCTTGGAACCAGTGAGACCCAAGTTCAAATCCACACTTGGTAGTGGAAGGCCAATAGATGACTCTGGGCCAGCCACTCTCCCTCACCTCAACCTACCTCTTAGGACTGATTGGATAACACTGCTCCAAAGCCTTGGCAGGTTGTATGTAAATGAACCTTGAACAACATGCAGTAAGAATCTGCTGAAGTTCATTATAGAAATGCATGGTTTGACATACCCTGCTGCTGTGGCTACAGTTCTACTCTATAAGACTGAAAGAAAAAAACAACTGGATTACACTAAAGCCCTACCTATTCAATCCAATGCATCTGGAAAGTTCATAAGCCCAATACAAGGACAGTAGCCTGCTTCTGTAGTTGCCTCCGTTTACCTTTGTATTCTTTATTTATTTTGTGACCCACATTGTTTGACAATTATATTAAATTAATCACATTAAAATAAAATTGAGATAATGGCCAGATGTTGTTGGCAAGACCACTAATAAAACACAGCCTGTATAATGAGTTCCATGCCTAGTTCACTGGGAAATAATTATTATAACATTAGCTTTACACTGTTTAAACAACCATTTCATTATATTTCTTTCCTACACTGATCACATTTTCCCAGACTTTATAATGCATCATTACATCTCTTTTTTGAATGGATACTGCACAACATAACTATTTATTTAAAATGTTCAGCAATCATTCACCATTTTAATCATTCTAATTCTACAATTGCATAATATCTTCAAAAGCACATGTGGCCCTTTTATTAGTACAGAGGTCTGAGCCCCTCCTAAGACAAAAACTCTTGTTATCTTGTGCTCCCCTGGGAATGGAGGTGTGTGCTGCGGATAATTAAATGAAAATATTTGCTATAAGCACTTGTATGCAAAATCCTCGCATTCCACTCTAATAAGAACACTTGGCAAGAACTAAAACCATCTGGTTTCCAATTGTTAGGTTAACCTGCCCAGTTCAAGGAAAGGGGAAGGTACCTTGGGTCCAATTAGCATGATTAGACATCCTCAAGCACATGTTGGATATTTAGAAAATATGTTCTAAGTGGTTGGACAGTACCTAAAGACCAGAGGTTTCTGGGCAATTCCTTCTCAGACTACTGTACGTATATATTTGCTGAAGAACGAGACAAATAAAAGGAGGTTAAATAAACAGCAGCAAATCATGCTTCAGTGGGGAATGATCTTTTTGAGTACTCCCCTGTAGTGTTTTTAGGGAAATAAAAAATCTTCCTGCTCATAATATGCTGGGCTCCAAGTTTTCCTGATGACCTGTTAGGCTTTGTTTTGTTTGTTTTTTGGTTTCTTTACTTGAAGTAATATTCTATACAAGGAAAGTTTTAAGCCTGGACAACCAGATCTGTGCTTCAAAAATCCAGACAATTCGTAATTATCATCCTGATAGTAACAGCCCAGGTCTGGTAGCCCTACTTAAATGTATGTTCCCCATATGACTTTTAAGTGGTACCATGGCTGGTAAATGGAGAGCATCTTGAGACAGGGACTGTACCTTGCCTTCCAAGAGACAATGGGATCCAGCCAAAAATTGGCTAACACCTGCTGCCTTACTTTGTGCCTTACTTATCATGATGCTCATATGCGTTGGGTCCAAGCCAGGACCCACTGGCAAAAATGCTGATGTTACTGCAGCAGAAGCAGGGAGCATACACACTCGTGCAAAAAATTATTTCCAAAATAAGAGGGGCTATCACAGAATTAGGAGGAACCTACCAAAATATTCTTTGGAAAGGCTTCCTTATGCCTGAACTAGCTTGAGGAATGCATTCTGCATTTCTACCTCAGAATTCTTGCAACTCACATCATTGGATATTTCAACAAAGTTTTATTCCACTGCCCAGAGTGTTATAGTTTAATCACAAATTTCCTTTTGCTTTTGCATTATTGTGTTTTCCTTGTGTTTCTTGGTGGTTATATGGATGTCCTATGGAAGCTGATATTAATTGAATAAGATGGGTATTGACAAAGCTTACTAGGAATAATTCTATGGTGAGTATTCCTTATTTGTGACTGCCTGAATAGGGTTCCCTTATCTTAAAATAGCAAGGATACATCAGTGGTTGCTGAAGTACAGCTGCTGGCCTTCCCAAACAACCTGATCAATGCTGAAAGTTGTTGGAAGTTGTAGATTAGATCTGGAGGAACACAGCTTCCCCCGCTCCTGTTTTCAAACAATACAGTGGGATCATGTCCCTAAGTTTGCCATCAATCCCACTGAAATTTATTTTGGGTGGGTTTTTTTGCAGTTGTTGCATTACAAACTTCCCAGGGTCTGAGAAATTAGATAATGATTGCAAAGCATAGCTAGCCTGGCATATGTATACATTTCTCAACTTTCAGAAAAATGGTCAGTCACCTCCCCATCCATCAAATGGTAGTTAGCAAGAGACTTACAGGTTCCTGCCCTTCTGAATTTAGAATAAATCTGAGTGCTAAAGTTTTCTTAAAACTGTTGGCCTTGATGAAAATCCACCTAGTGCTTCCTGTGGTATCTTGAACACCCTCCACACTTGCCTATTCCAGACACAGAAGAAGATATTAGAATACTTGATTACTGGAAAAGGTATCCTGACTCTTACAGGTTTTGAAAAGCTGCAGTTGATATTCATTCACTCTGGTTTCTCCACTGATTTTATTTACAATATCTTCTTAAGCTTAAAACTTCACCTATGAACTTATTTGACTCAGAGGGGGAAAGAGATGAAGTAGAACTCAAAGAGAATTAATTATCTGTTATCCCATTCTCTCCTCCACTCCACTGTGCAGCTCTGGAACTTGATTCTGAAGCCATTAGTGGACAGCTAGGACCACTGAATGGAGCAGAGTTTAACACAGCAGAGAAGCTGTGCACAGAAAAAGAATATTATCTTAGATAGCTTTAATGAGCATGTCAGAGAAACACAGGTTATTGATCTTACACACTCAGCCCTCCCAAGCATAAAGAATTACATGCTTAGACATAGCAGGTTTAAAAGTAAAGTAAAAAGAGTCTTACTGACTTTTATTCTTGGTTCTGTTACATCCATCTCTGGTGGAAAATGAATTTCCTCGTATCTTCTGTTCTTTATAAACTTAATTCACCCTAAACTCTCAGCCCTATAGCTGCCAAGAGCTGCATGGAAGAAAAGTGGGAATTCCAGGCCCATCGCATGGTGCCCAGAGAGATGGAGCAGTACACAGTAGTGTGCTTCACTCCCGGTGAAGAAGAAAGCAAGAGAAAGAGGAAGTGGGAGTGGCAACAAAGAGCTTCCTCAATAGCATGGAAAAGTTGCATCCTGGGACAAACTCAATTTACATGCTAAAGAGGCATCCTGGATTTGCCAGGACTTCCAACAGATTCTGCTCAGAAGGACCTTCATCGCCCCCTCTTCTCTCCCTTTGGCTCTTCACTTCTCTTCTCCCAGGGAAGCTTCCACCTGACATCTTCACCCTCTTCTCGCTCTGGAGCGAGGAACTGGTAACTATACAATCCAACACCTCAACACACTCACAGTCATCATCTTTCCACACAGTCCCTCCAAAAGAACTGTCTGCCTTGATGCCTCAGAGCAGCACAGGCTCAAACATGGCAACAGGTCTGTCTGTCTTCTCTCTCTCCTTTTATGCTTCAAACCAGCAGCATTTCCTCCAACAACTGAGAGGGTGTGTTCCCCCAGGGCTTTAGACTTGGATGTTCCTCTTTGGATCCCTGCAGTTTCCTGGAACTGTCAGGTGACCAAACAACATGTTAAGAAAGGCCAGAGAAGAAGCTTCAACACTACAAAGAGCCCACCAATACTCTGAGAATGTGAGACCTCTTAAATGGTAAAGGAAGAGATTGTTTAGCCACTTCATACATTTTTAAAGTACAACTCCACCACTCCCCAGGTGTGACTTGTCAATTTTTAAAATAGATGTTTAATTAAAAATTGGCTGGAGGAGAAAACTGCCCCCCAAGGTTGACATTTTGTTGGAACAGATTTGCTAACCCTTATTCCTGACCACTGTTCTCTCAATTGCATCATCAGGCTACATCACCCCAAGGCTGGAATCTTAAGTAGGGTATTTGTGGAAGGATCCAGGTAAGTCAGAGGCAAAGTCTTCTGATGGTGAAGTTTTTTTTTGGGGGGGGGGCATTGAAATTCCACATACATTTTTTCCACGAAGCCTCTTTCTTAAGCTGGTATTCCACATCTCCAGAGAAATGAAAAGGAGCTACGGGAATCTATTGTTGCTTGCCTCTATTCTCTAGTTAACCTTAGCCTTTTTCTTTCCTGCCTGCCCATCTCTGCAGTGCTGAAATACAGATAGATGCATTTCCTCTTTAGCTAAGCTTAGCTGATGCATTTTTCAGCAAATTTAGAAAGTGGTTCTGTCTGCCCCTTTCTCTCCTGCCGTCTCTCATATAAAAGATATAAATTACAGAAAAACAAAATCTAGGGCAGGCACAGCTGTGCTTGCTTGCAGCAAGGATATTCATTTCTTTCTGAAGGATAAGTGTAATCTTTCAAGATCTCCTCACAAGGGCATATGTGTCGTCCCTGTACTTTCTTGTATTTAAGTGGAAAGGATCAGAGGGAGATTTGTAGAGGCCTACAAGCTAGCCGTGACTTCTCTATTTTAGTTTTCATGAGAATAATAATAAAAGAAAAAGTTTAACAAGCTTTAGAGACAAAAAGAGAAAGAAAAAACAGTCTGCAGATTAAAAAAAAAGAACCTTGAAACTTGGCAAGAGATGTTTGTAGCTCTAAGGCATAGATGCACCCTTTGTGCAGGGACAGTGAAGAAGGCAGAATTATATAGATGTATATAATGAGGTATATTCACAATTATACATTTTTGTGGATGTAAATAAGGCAACAAAAACAGAAAGCAGCAGAGATAACTAGTAGTTATAAGAGTGCTTTAAGTTTAAAGTTATTTAAAGTTAGACATTCCAAGTAATCTTATATTGCTTGTAAATGGTAAAAGATACTCTCCACACATCTTGAAGTCCACACATCTTAAAGCTGCCTAAGCTGAGAAACTCTGATGTAGAGAACAGTGATGTAACCTAACCTAGATTCCACTAGGTTAGGCTACATTTCCACCAGGAAGGAATTCTTGCAGCCTTATATACTGTCATTTATTGTATATTGGATGCTTACTTCTTCAGTTCATTTTAATCACCTGAGGACACCAGTCCAAAAGGTCATGAATCACACAGTCTTAATCTCCCCTTTCCTGTCAGTCAACAGAGACCACAGTTTTGTAACAAATGATTGCAGTCTTGTTAGCTAGGAGGAAGGAACTAGTGGTAGCCCATGACAGATAACCAATCCTGCTACAGATTATCAACTGCAGATAAATGAGTATGCTAATGTAATGAACCTTAGGAAGATTTCTTGTAAGAATGTCTTTATAGTATGTCTCTCTTATGCATGAGCATTCCATAGACACAAGTGTACGTGGAGAGAAATTCACTGTGAAATAGTCTCTATGTAAATGAATGAAAACCGGGCAATCTGTAGCTGTTTATATGTTCCTGATCTTCAGTTCCCAGAACTCCCAACCAGCAGCATGCCCTACAGCGAGGGACTCTAAAATAAGGATTTTCAAAGGTTTTCAGGTTGCAGAACCAGTTAAGTTAAAAAAAAAATTCTAGAAGCCCTGATGAAAACACAAAGCTTTAGTGTAAAGAAAAATGGCTGGATATAAGTTAAATTTCTTTTGTTTTTTGCCCTTAGTCTCCCACAGAACCCTATCAAATTCTTATGGATTCCATAGAACACTTTTGGAAAAATCCTGTTCTAGGAGATGAAAATCAGCACATCTGAAGGATCATAAAGTGAACACTGTGAATTTTATAATGATAAGATTGCGCTATTGTGAAAAATGCATTTTACATCTACAAACAACCCAAATTTCACTGACTGACTTTCACATGATAATTGATGCACATGATCATATTAGAGGGGGGGGAAAACAAGTCTTTATATTTATCCATTTATTAATATCAAGTGGCTTTAGTACATTCCTCTAGTAGGACGTAAGCAGCAGAGGACCAGCCATTTGTGGAAGTAAGCCCCTGGAAATGTACTGAGGTTCAGTAGCACTCAGTTGTTCAAACTGATTAGGTGCTAAATTTACATCAATCCAGTTAACTGGTTGCTAGAACTTTAATTACCTGACAGTCTTAATTATAAGATAAGAATACAGAGAGAAAGAGAAAGAAAAGGAGAATTCTCAGAAGTATTCTATTATGTGTGGAACTCCATATGGAAATGTCAGCTAACTTCATAAAAGTGCAAGTGATACAGTGCCATAGGGTTCCAGAGAAGGGGGGCAAATCTTTGCAAATCTCTTAATAGCTATGAACTATCCATATGGCACTTTCAGAGACAGTGAAATATATGTGAGTAAATGTTCACATGTGGCCATGGAGCAGGGAAAAGCGACACTGCAAGCCAGTGCATTCCATCTTTCCTTTTTATTCGAAGAACTTTGTTTATGAAATGCAAAACTGTTACTCTTGGCAAAGCATTCAGGAGATCCCTAAGAGACTCATTTTGATCAAGTTGATGTGTTGCCTATAGAGTTACAATGGTTCATTCTTCTGACAAAGCCTATGTTGTGTGTGTATGTATGTATGTATGTATGTATGTGTGTGTGTGTGTGTATATATATATATATATATATATATATATATATATAAAATATATATATATATTTTCATTCACATAGCACACATTCCTGGGGAAACAAAAGAAAAGAAAGGAATCATCTAGTGCAAAAGAATTAATTCAGGTTGATTAATTAATTATACTCACTAATATTTCTGAATCCAGTTTTTGGTTTAGAATACATCCAAACACATACATCCAAAGACAATGCCTTCAGAAAAATTAGTTTATTCAATCTTAATCTTAATCTTAATCTTATTAATTACTTAAAACACATTATTAATTGTATTATTAATTATTAATTATTTTATTGTATAAGTAATTGTTAGAGGTAAAGGCCAAGTTAGCTAAATGAAAATGGTAAAGTATTTTAGTATCCAAATGTTACTAACAGTGTGAAGGGTGGCAAACTGAAACACATACCAGATATTAAACTGGCACTTGACCCAAGTCAACTAACCACATCTTTATGAGAGGGCCAAGTATATATACACGAAAAAGGAGAAATAATACATGACATAAAATGATAGGTATCTGAATAGTTGCAATAGACTATTGCAAAAGGATAAAGGCATTACATTATCCCATTGATTTTGTTGCATTCTCTTTTTATTACAGATAATTTTGATATTCCATGTGACTGAGGCTATCATTGGTGTAGAGGTAAGATATATTCACTCCTTGAGGGAAAACATATGCTCTTGAATTTGTGTCAATCAGCACATCTCTTCTTGGGCAAAGTGGTTACAGATGTTAGATGGGAAAAAAGTTTAGACATTTTTAAAGATAACAGCTGGAACACATTATAATTCACTAATATTTTATACAACACTTTATTATATATAACAATAACAAAATGTTATTTAAAATAATAAAATAAAATATTTTGGTTTAGCTTAGTACATATTTGGATCTAATTCTAAATCCCTGATATAAGCAGTATCATGGATATTTCTTCCTGCACATCAAAAAATATAAATGTCTGTGCTGGGCAAGTGTATTCAGAAAGGTATTTCTGAATGGAAGGATGCTATATTTATAAAGTTATTCCCTGTAGAAGATTCTGGGGGCATCCTTGGCACGTAAACCTGTTCTGCTGAAGTTTGTGGAACGCTTGCTGTTGTTACCTTCAGCTTCACTATTCCAAGGTAAGAACATAGACCAGGTTGTGATCAATCTATTCCTGAGGATTCAGAGAGAAATCCTTGCATTGGTTTGCTGGTAAATGATGTTTTTGTGACTGCCTAGGTCAATATTGGTAAACAATGTTCAGCTGTTTTGATAATCTGTAAGCTTTAATGGTAGTTTTTTAAAATTATTATTATTCAAGTAGAATCATAGAATCATGGAAGGAGCCACTGGGACAATTAAGTCAAACTCCTTGCTCAGTGAATAAATCCAAATAAAAGCATCCTGATAGATAACTGTCTAGCCTCTGCTTGAACACATCTAATGGAGCATGATCTATCAGTGGTTCTTCACGCATTACTTACTCTACTGGGCTAAATTTTCAGTAATAATTGCAAAACTATTCTCAAGTTGGAGACAACTTTTTTTACCCAGAATGTTGAAGAGTATATAATGAGAGTATAATTGGATGAGGTATTGAGGCTCATCCCATTATTCTAATTTATATAGGTTTTTCTAATACTTCAAAATGAGAAATATAGGATTCTGCACTTAGGCAGGAAAAATCAGATGTACATGTACAAGATAGGTGGAACTTCACTCAGCAATTGCACTTGTGAGAAGGTCTAGGTTTCCTGGTAGATCATCAATTAAGCATGTGCCTTCATTGTGGGTAGGTCATCAGCTGGTCTTGGTTTAAAGGACAGAGTTTCCACTGTCAGGAGTTCAGAGCATAAATGGACAGTTTCTGGCACACAAAGTTCCTAATGAGGGATTGCTTGCAGTTGCTGGCTCTAAAATAAAACCTCCACTGGGTGCAAGCACTCAAAAGTGGGATTGCCTTGCCTCATGAGGAGCCAAGCATCTCTCTTCTGTTCTGCCCTTCACTCAGTTCCTTCCATGAGGTCATCTGAAGCAGCCTCCTCCTCAAATTTCTTGGAGTTGGAGCTGGCCCTGACCCAAAGAGGGTGAAGGGCTTGGAAGCTAAATCCCATGAAGAAGTTAAAAGAACTGGGTATGTCTGACTTAAAGATATTCCAATACTTGAGAGGCTGTCACAGGGAAGAGGGTGTGAATTTATTCTCCATAACTCCTGAATGTAGGAGAATAAGCACTGGGTAGAAACTTTACAGAAAGAGATTCAAACTCAAAATAAGGAGGAATTTACTGAGTGTGAGAGCTATTAAACAGTGGAACAGCCTGCCTTGTGAGTGCTGGAGGTTTTCCAATGAAGGCTAGGCAGCTATTTGTCTGGAATGGTCTGAGGATTCCTACTCTTGGCAGGGGGTTAGACTAGAAATCCTGCAAGTACCCTTCCAACTTTATGAGTCTGTGATTCTAAAATTGTGACTATAAGAGGCAATGGGATAAAAAGAAATGAACACATACACTATTAGGAAACCATGTCTGAATTATTCAAGGGTGGGGATGCTGTTTCTCTATCATCAACATCATCAGCAGTTGACTGATGGTGATCTTGTCATTGCTGAAGGTGTTCAAGTGGTGCTCCAGATGTTTTGGAATTGCACCCAAGACACCTATTACTATTGGTATGATTGGGATGATGATGATGATGATGATGATGATGATGATGATGATGATGATGATGATTAAAACTTGTATGCTGCTGGATTCTTAGTTAATAGTTGGGTGTATATAACACTTCAGTCTACAGCCTTAGAACACTTATTTGGACATAGTGGGACCAACCGAAGCTGGTAGGGCTCCATGATATTATAAGATGTCATGACTGTTTTTTGTTCTTTATACTGTATAAAGTATAATCAATCTTTTATGTATCTTTTATCTACAGCTTGTTTCTGGGCACAACCCCCACACAGCATTAGGTTTTTTAATTGTTTAACTGATCCAAAATGAGTGTATGTTGTGGGGGAGAGTTCAATCAATGAAGAAAAGAGTGACCATCTATATAGCAAATCCCATTTAAATCCACAGAGGATGTCCATAATAGTAAACACATCTAGAAAAAGAAATGATGGGATTTCAGCTTGCTTTGAAGGACAAAGGGAGTGAAATATTTGCTTTGGCAGCACTGATTGGGAAACTGTAAGGGTTGTGTGGAATTGCAACCAGAATTTTAAAAGAATTGGCTCACGCATCAAAAGGAGATTACTTTAAACAGGAAGCAACCCAGGAAGCAAAGCTTGCTTTATTAACTTCCTTTTGTGGCTTTCCACTCAGTCACACAGATCATTAAAGGATAAGTAGAATCAGAGCAGTACAGGGAAGTCATGATAAACTGCCTTGGTAGGGCAGGGGGCAAACAGACAACTTCCACAGAAATAGAATCTCCAGTGATAAATCTTCAAAAACAAATAGAATTAATCCTGCGTAAATGGCTACAACACAGTGTCCAAATGATGGAAGAGCATTCTGGGTGTCACATCGCTCATGGGGGGTGGGGGCGGGGTGGAGAGTCTCTTCTATCACAGCCTGTAGGAGTTTGGCAGAAAAGGAGCTTAACCTGGTGCATAGGGAGAGCTTGTTTTACGTGAGTCAGTTTGAATTATATTTGGAAGATAAATTAGTCTGAAATTATGCAGATCAGAATAATTGGCCAACCTAAAACTGGCACACAAGAGCATATCAGTACATCAAGACCAAAGTTTTCAGAATTTCATGATGCAGTTCCTGTGTATATTTAGGGAAAGGTAAGACAAAAAAGATAGATGCTTTCGAACTGTGGTGTTGGAGGAAAATTCTGAGAGTGCCTTGGACTGCAAGAAGATCAAACCAGTCCATCCTCCAGGAAATAAAGCCAGACTGCTCACTTGAGGGAACGATATTAAAGGCAAAACTGAAGTACTTTGGCCACATAATGAGAAGACAGGTCACCTGGAGAAGGTGCTGATGCTAGGGAGAGTGGAAGGCAAAAGGAAGAGGGGCCGACCAAGGGCAAGGTGGATGGATGATATTCTAGAGGTGACGGACTCGTCCCTGGGGGAGCTGGGGGTGCTGATGACCGACAGGAAGCTCTGGCGTGGGCTGGTCCATGAAGTCATGAAGAGTGGGAAGTGACTAAACGAATAAACAACAACAAGACAAAAAAGGCAAGAAATGAAGGAGAAAAATAGCTCTAAGGCCTTATCTGCTACCAGATGGCAGTTAAATCTAATGCCAGGCCTGGGTATAAGGCTTGGGTATAAGCTCAAATGTGTCTATGTGTGTGTCTATGTGTGTGTTTGTGAGGTGGGGAAGGAAGAGAGATTTCTTTTCATCAGCTGCATGAATTTTAGAAGTGGAAAGCTACCGTCCAAGATGTATATTACTTGTATCACATCTCTCTCTCTCTCTCTCTCTTCCCCCCTCTTTTTTTTTTAAGGTACAAGGTGCTAGAACTGCACATAAGAAGTAATAAATCACACTTAAGCACTTGGTCAGAAAGTGAATTGCCAGTGTTTGCATTACCTTAACTGATGCTCCAGTGGAAAAAAAGCGAACCATTTAAACTAATTAAAAAGAGAGGGAGAGGACAAGCCTGGAAGAATGAAGAAACTGTCTACAGGTGTCCATCTTTTCTATATTCTCTAATAAATACTGTAAATTTTGTGTTTTAAATGACAGTGAGTCTATGAACTTATCTGCACTGCCCTGTCACCAGAACAGTGGGCGACTGTTTTTGGAGGGCAGAAATGGATGATATTGCCCTTTATTAATCTCCACCTCACCTTCCAAGCAAACCAAGGGCACTCTTTTTTCCTGCTGCTTTCCCTGTTAGGTCATGTCAAGTGCCCCAAGCTGTTCTTGACAGAGCGCTTTAGCTGGTTTCAGGCTGACCTTGCAATTCATTGGCTATATCAACTGAACCAGCGCTTGCTGTGCACCACTAAATAGCAAGGCTATTTGGAGCTCGGGGTGAATCCTTTCTCCCTCAGGTGACTGGAAAAATGGAGAAATGATGTTCTCTAGACAGTTTTTATAACAAATAAAACCCAGAAAGAAAACTAGATACTCAGAAAAAGAACATTTGTAATAATTAAAAAGACCACACAGTTTTGCTGGGTTTTGACCAATATCCTCCTCCCCTATGCTGTCTGCTAAGCAAAAGGAATATTCAGCTCTGCTGAAAAATGGGAGGCATAGAGCCTATTAGCATGGAACAGGGTGAAAAAAGATTTTTTTTTCTTTTACATCTGCTTGTTGTGCCTGCATATTTAGGCCTGTTGATGTTTCAAACCTTGTATATACCAATTTCACTTCACTTTGTATATATGTATACAAAGATACACCTACTATATAAAATTGTGCATGTCCAGGAAGACCTGCCCACAAAAAGGAACATGTTTGGCTATTGCTTTCCTGGAGCAGAAAGGTGGGAGGACCCAGCAGCAGGGAATTGTCCAATCAGTGGACAATCGCCTGCAGTCTGAAGATTTTTCAAGCTGTGGCCAAAGATTCTGAGTCTACACAGGATTTTCTTAACTGCCAAACCAGCATAAGCATGGGGCAGGAGCAGCTTGAATGATATAACCTATGTTTGCTTTCGCCAGAGATAGAAAGACCAATATGATTTGCACAGGTTTTATAACATTAAATCAACGATGTAGCTCAATGAATAAATAAATGTTCCTTTCCAGACTAGATGCAGTCTCAGTTGTCATCTGCTCTGCTAATGTATGACTCTGGGAATATTTTGAATGTTCTTAGCATAAAGCATTGTCTGACAACATACCTGTGTATTTCATTGCAGGACAAACCATGTTGCTGTTATAAAGATGAATTTGTGTAGTTAAATAGCAAACAGTATTTATAATGTTGTTTTCTTCTTCTTTTCAGCTTTATCTCTTTCCTGGACTATGAGAATCCAACAATCAGTAATGTTTCCCAATGAAAGTAGATAAAACAGGAGATTAAAAACATAACCAAAGAACTACATGATGTATTTTCTCTCTACACCTTTTTCCTTAATAAAAAGGCATATTAGGGAAATATATTCTGGATGGATTCTTCCTTTTCATCCATGATGGTTGGCAACTTCTCTACCAAAATTATGAATCCCAAAGAAAGAGATCCCTGCATTTAAGATGACCCTTTTCTCCACAAAGGAAGATTAGTCGGGGGGGGGGGGGGACAAGACACCTCCCTCCATTACCATTCTTACTGAAGGACCCACCCATTTTAAAGGTGTATTATTTAGGAAACATCTGATGTTCCTTTCAGGAAGATACACTGTGTGCTTATTTGCTGTCACCAAGAATAAATGGAAACTGCATTGACATCGAACAAAAGCAGCTCATAAAGAAATACTGTAGCCAGTAACCCCAGTAGGCTCTCAAAAGACAAAGCTGAATATTTGGGCTTAATAAATAAACTGCATGGTTAAAAAAAATGAAGCAAAAAAAGATAAATGTGGCAGCAGGTATGCTCTTCCCCAAGATATTGTAACCGTTATTCTTCAGAGCCTTAAGAGAAAGCAGCTATAAAGCAGGCACCACATTTCAAACAAGGGAAACTGGCCCACCTTTAAATTAATTATGGATAGCATAACCGCATTATAGGGCCAGATGTTTCTAGTTGCTTGAGTAAAAGCGTGACTCCATTAAGTCATATACTCTCAGCCACTTAACAAGACATCACATTTTCACTTCTGTTAACAAGTCAGAAATGAGAAAAAGCTGCAGCAGAGGTAATAGTTGCAGGTTTTTCTGATGCCGTAGAATTTGCTTTAATCAGGAATGGATATGTGCAGATCCATCTAAATCTAGCCTGCATCATTTTTGCATGTTTCACATATTGTTCCAGTTGGAATTATGGGTGTTGTAGTAAAAAAAATATGCAACTCAGTTTAATCAGAAAATCAAGCCCAAATCACACAGCAGGTGCTTAATTATTATAAAAGGTTTCTATGCTTCAAATTAAAATATACAGGGAGGCTACAATATTTAGAAATGTTAGAGTGAAATACAGGATTATGAGATTGGATTGAGATTTACCCCTCCTTTCCTTCACTCTGCAATGTCCACTTCCCAAAATCATCTCTTTAGGATCCTCCAATCTTCAGAAAAGATTTTAGAAAAGGGAGATCCAAGACAAGGGTAAATAACTTTACCTCCATACTCATAATTAATCTCACACACTCTTCTCACCCAGCTGAAAACAACAGGATGGTTGGTTTCATTTAATATCCTTATAATATGGAAATTGTACCGGGAGTTTCAGAATATTACTGTAGCTTTTCAAATAGACATACAATTATCATTCTAAACTCACTTTGAACTAAAAGTTCTCCGTCTTGCTGGCCTCAGCCAGTTTTTCATTCTATTAGCTGCTTGTGCTGGGCCTTCACTATCATAGGTGGCAACCATGAATTGCTTTATCATTTTAGACTTATTAGTTACAGCTTACAGATCTGGGTTGTAGCCTTGATAAGAAAAGGTGGAAAAAGGTTCAGGAATAAAATGTAACAACACAGTTGGAAGGTTATATATGGATACCTATTTAAGTATCTTTCCTGGCTCCATCTTTCAATTAAGACTTTTGGGAATTTATCTCTCATCACCTGGAAGAATTCAATTTCAGGCAGCATCAAAGTTCTGAAGCTGAAAGGATATCTTCACAAATGCAGTTCCTGAACTTGAAAATTTATCTGACCGAAGTTCACTACTCATCAAAATGCACAGGGGGGAAAAAATCCACAAACTTTCCAGTTTTCCATGTTTTTTGAAGATTTCCATTTTGTTATTTTTGCCTACCAAGGTCAAGGCAGAGGATGAATTAGGTTATATACTATAATTAAGTAGCATTCCACTGGAATTTATGTATCAAGGGGGAAACTGTTTTTGTTCATTAATTCCATATAGCATCTCTTCTTAAATTACCATAGGTAGGGCAAATGAAAAGATGGGATTAGTAAGATTTTTTTCCTCTTCAACATATTTTTAGAATAATACCAATGTACTTTCCCCCCCCCCCTTTTAATGAGATAGTACAAATTATAGAATTAATCCTTTATTTCCATTAACATTCTGAAAAAAGAACTACCTGAAGTATTAATTAAATGTGGTGATGCTGCATTAAAAGATAAAAATGTCTTCAAGTTGAGAACCTCTCCTGCAATTTTCTTGGCAATGTTATGGAAGTACCATGATATTATCTTTTTCTGGAATGTTTACATATGTTTATAAAGTAGAGAAAAGGGGGAAAATTCTATGCTTCAAAAAGACAAAAAGTATTAGGATACCACAGGAAAAGCTGTTACCAGTAATCCATCTTTGATTATGGTTATCATGAGAACAGTGGAATGCAGCTGTAAAATGTGTAAAAATGTCACTTTCAAAACTTGAATTTAAAATATTTATAAAATTGTCAGGCTTCCATGCATTAAATGTAGAAGCAGCAAACAAAAAGTGATCAAGCTCACTCTGTATTTGCTGAATGGAAACCCAGTTATTTAAATGGCATATTTGCATTTAGTTCGCTTAGCTAATAAAATTGCAAACCCTTTTATTATAACAGAACTCCACCAAAAAGAGATCACCCAGGAAAGATCCAATTATCCTAGTACCTCTAGTTTGTAGTTCTGCTATTTGAGGAAAGCCTGATAGGGAAATGCAAACTCTTCCCATCTCCTGAAATCAGCATAGCACACAAAATAATTTCTGCTGGAATGTTATCCCTTCAATCCACTTAATATCCACTTAAGAGTGAGCAGCTTTGGATGGTGCAAGAAGAAGGCAGAGGTGCTTGCCCCCTTCCATCATTTCACTGCTTTATATCCACAGCCTCTTAGTTCTTGGCTTTTATCCCACAAGGGCCTTCCTTTCCAAATGACAGAACAGGTATAATTAACCTCAAATCCTACAATTTTTCTTGCCATGACCGTAGCGGGTGAGTGAGTACAGCGTTGGTCCTTTGGGTCTTCAGTTAACAAATTCTCTAAAACCAAAGCCAGAAAAGATATTTAAGACTATAGAGAATTCTTTTCCAACTGGATCTATTTACATAAAGGCATGCTAGCTTACTTAAGTCCAATTAAAATAATTCAGGGGAAGGGCAAACACACATCTTCTTATCAGGGTAATTAATAAGGATGTCTCCTATTTCTTGCCTCGGCCTATTTGCTCTTATTTGCAGGACATAAACAAGCCTTTCTACTCCTTGATTAGGATTACCTTGCCTGGCAGTGTAATATGGATGCAGGAGGTCCTACAAAATGACCTTGCTCCAAGCTATTTACATTATAGTTAGGAAACCAGGGATTCACAAGAAGTTGCTAACAAGGCTAGTTGGGTCTACTGATAGTTGTGCGGAAATACAGGTTCTCCATACCAAGTCTATGTCAGCCAAATTATCAAACAGCATGTAGTAGCTTCATATGAGATTATGTGTGTTTGAAAGACATACAAAACAAAAAAAGAAAAGTATGATAAATGTATGCACATGCCACTTGTTTTTTTCCTCCTGTACACTTATGTATCTTAGGCTTGCAGGTTTTTTTTTAATCTGAAATGTTCACCAGGATTTGTAAATAAACCTTATCATAAATTTAAACTCCAAAAGATTATATTTCTGGATTCAAACAATGCAGTAAGTTTAAGAGTCAGACATGAACAGGAGTAAAATGAAGACATGGCCCTTCAGGAAGGCAATTGGAGGTGAATGCCAAACATGCAATCCCAAAATAGTGATGAATCAGGTAGACTGAATTTATCATTCATGGTTCTGTTTTTAAACCTCTCATACTGATAAGCTGCTTGGAGTCTTTGAAAAGGTAGCAGTGTGTAAGTTGAAACAATGAGGATCATCATCTTGTTAATAAAGCTTTATTATCCTGAAAACACAGCCCTTAGTGGTCGTGCAATATTAACTCTAAGACAGCACTTTCTTATTGTTCACCACTTCTCTATTATTTATATAGGAAATTTATTTTATTTTTTAATGTGTTTGGTCTGGAGGTTTAAGAAACCGATAGAGGATTGGCAATCAAGACTATTAGAAACATGTTCATTTGAGCTACACATTTCTAAACAGCCTAAAAACAAAAACTTATTCGGATATTATGAGAAGCAATCTTCTGGAACAAGGAAACCAGTAAATCAATTGCAGCTAATTCGTTCTGTAGAGCACTTTTGCAGCTCAGTACTTTTGGTCTGAATTCTAGTATCTGTTATATTTTTTCTAAAATAATGATGTTCCTTGGCTAGAAATGGTAGGTTATAAAAGTTTTGAAAACAAAAACAAGGTCTTTGACTTTCTTCTGAATTTTGTAATTTGAATTGGCTCTTGTAATTAGTACACAGGAAAAAAAATCACCAGGAATTGCTTCTGCATGAACTCAGCTGTTACATGTGCCCATTTTGGAAACTACATACAATAAAAGTTACAGCATGTCTCACACCAGCCTGGCATGTGCCTTCCATCTTGTGAATACACTATAAACATTATGTCATGTTCACTGATTCAATGTAGTTTATACATCGTAACGTTTCACATGCCATGGCGCTGACGCGCGTTTTTGTTTGGGAGGGAGCTGCTGTGAGACCTTGTACCAAGCTCTGTATGTGAAATCAGTACAATGGAATGTGTTTGGGTTATGTTCTCTGCTCAAGGACTTTTCCCGCAGACTATCAGAAACCGTTAGGAGCACCTGGGATTGTGGACTTGAGAAAATTCTATGGGGGGAGGGATTACATTTGTACTGAGGGTTTTTAGTTTGAATTTGGTGCGCTTTCATCATTCTCAGCTTTCTCTGTGATCCTGCATACTATTCTTTAATAAATCAGATATCTTTGAATTCCTACTTATGAGTCTGATGGTGTTTTAGAATAGGCAACCGTTACATAAAGCTGAGAATCCCCAAAGTTGTACCGTTAGCTCCTACCAAGATCAGTTTCTTGTGAGGGAAAATAGTTAACGATGGCTGAGTTGAAATCCACAACCGGGGGACTCGAGGAGACGGCTAGCTTGATGCCCGAGTCGACGGTCAAGAGCGGAGAACTGAACCTCACCACAGAACCTTCAGAATCCCGAGACCTGTCAAGGGATGAACCGAATTCCAATTCTGATTCAGAGGAAGAGCCAAAGCAACTGGCACCCAGCGAATTGCTCACAGAGTTGATCACCTTGGATGAAGTGGGGGAACCCCAACCAGGGATGTCGGGGACGTCCTGGAAGTATCGGTTCCCACTAACCCCAGACAAAGAATCTACTATGGTATCAACTGAGAGGAAACTGGGCACGCAAAGGAGAGGGGATTCTTGAACCCCTGAGAGACTAAGAGTGGTGGAAGCCAAAATAGAATCGATGGAGTACATGTTGAAAAACCTGTCTTTGTCACTGGAGGGGCAGGAGAGACGTGGAGGAGGTCCCAGCTTCCCGCAACCATCCCCCATCCTCCCATCTAGACCGCCGGCGGAACAGGGCCAGAGACGGCTCCGGGACGAATCTCCACCCCACAGAGCCCAGCCATCAGTATCCCCACCCCGTAAAGGGAAAGCTACTGTAACCTGGGGCCAAACCACTCAAGCGCATGCTGGTTCCACTCCAACCGGAGGCCGAGTGAGAGACTTTTCTGTCAAATTTGATGGGGATCCAACAAAGTTATCTTTCTTTTTAACTAATGCTAAGAGTTATATGAGACAGTTTGGGGCATGCTTCCCTTCCAAAGAGGCTAAAATAACTGCCATTGCCACCAAGTTGAAGGGTCGAGCAGCTGACCCTTCAAGGTATGTTCAATTAAGTGATGCTGACTCCCCTGCACTTGATTATTTCGATGATTTCATCTGGGCATTAAAGCTGCATTTTGAAGATCCTCTGGCCAAGGCAAGAGCTAAGAAGGCGCTGAAGGATCTTACCCAGGGCCAAATGTCAGTAGCTGATTACGCCCTAGAGTTTAAAGCTCTGGCTGGGAAAATCACTGACTGGTCTCAGTCAACTCTAATAGAGCGTTTTAAAGAGGGATTCAACCGAGACATCCTGTATTGGGCGTTGTGTAGAGATGACCCCGTGTCATTGTACAACTGGATCTGTCTGGCAGGCAAGGCTGAGCATGCTCAGCATACCTTCATGCAAACTAGAAAACCTGAAAAACCACCCGCCACCATGAGAGGACCCCGAAGTGCTGCGACTGCTGCCGAGCCAAGCTATAGAGCCTTGGATGAGGAGAGAGATTGGCGCTACGCGAGGGGTCAGTGTCTCCGATGTGGAAAGGAGGGCCATCAAGCAGCTGAATGCCCAAAAGCCAAGACCAGAGATCGAGCGGGGAAGCCGCCGGCCAAATCGCCCCCCCCCCCTTGCGGCGAATGACAGCAGCCAAAGGAACGGCCAACACTGAAGAAGTAATCTACTTCTTGGGAGAGGGGGAAGACGACTGTAAGGAGCCCGCAGGAAACGCCAGCCACCTTCCATGAAGGGCGCCAGTGGGCAGGTGAAAGAGGATGGGCGCAAAGATGCTATGGTGAGTGCTGACTGTCCCACTTTAGCAGTAAAAGTGAAATTGGGTTCCCGCACAAAATCTACAGAGGTATGGGCTTTAGTTGACTCTGGGTGTTCCAGGTGTTTAATTCACCCTGATCTGGTTGCTGCTTTGGAACTGCCTAGTTTGCCCCTCCAGCAGCCTTTGATCTTCACACAGTTGGATGGTTCAACAGCGGGGGTGGGGGGTGGCAACCCATTTCACTGGATTGGTGGCAATGCAAATGGGCAGCCACTGTGAGACTTTGAAATTCATTGTAGCACCTGTTGGCAATCCCTTGGTAATTCTGGGGATCCCATGGCTGACCTATCAAAGCCCCTATATAAACTGGGAGCACAGAACTGTGACTTTTAAAGATGGATTTTACCAAGCTCCTACAGCGGAGATAGTTGCATGTGCGGGGGTTGGAAGGGCAGCGATTGCCACGCTGTGCCCTGACTTGCCACATTTAGAAGGCTTGCCTGCTCAATACCAAGAATTTGCAGATGTATTTGGGGAGATGGAAGCAGATCAGTTACCCCACCACCGGAAAACTGACTGTGCAATAGAGTTGGTCGCCAATGCTCAATTGCCCAAGCCAAAAATTTATCCGATGACTCAGAAGGAGCTCGAGGCATTACGGGACTTCATTGACAAAAATCTGTCAAGGGGGTTTATTGAACCTGCTAATTCCCCAGTTGGAGCTCCTGTGTTATTCCGGGAAAAGAAAGATGGCACGCTTCGACTCTGTATGGACTATTGGGGGTTAAATTCCATCTCTATTGTCAACAAGGACCCTCTGCCCCTCATGAAGGACATGTTAGCTCACTTGTCTAAGGGCAAGATTTTCTCCAAGCTCGATCTTTGTGAAGCCTATTTCCGCATCTGCACACAAGCTGGAGATGAGTGGAAAACCGCTTTTAATTGCCCACTGGGTTCATTTCAGTACAAAGTCCTCCCTTTTGGGTTGGCAGGGGCGCCCAGAGTCTTCATGCAATTGATTAATGAAGTATTAAATGATCATTTGTTTAAAGGGGTCCTGGTTTATTTAGATGATGTTCTCATTTACACTGAAACCAAGGAGGAACACGAACGCCTCCTCAGACAGGTGTTACGGAAACTTAGAGATGCCAAACTCTATGCCAAACCTTCCAAATGTGAGTTTCACAAAATCCAACTTGACTATCTGGGCTATCAAGTGTCTGACCAGGGTACAGAAATGGACCCTGCAAAAATTCAGGCAATTCTAAGTTGGGAACGTCCTCGCACCTGGAGGCAATTACAAAGTTTTCTAGGTTTCAGTAATTTCTATCGGCAATTTATCCAGAGTTTCACTGAGATTGCTTTGCCCCTTACTGATTTACTCCATACCAAGGGTTTGGGGGAGACACGCAAAGTAAAAAACCCTGGGGCAGTGCTGAATTGGACACCTGAATGCCAGGCAGCATTTGAGAAATTAAAAACCCTTTTCACTGCTGAGCCTATTCTACAGCACCCTGATCCTGAACGCTCCTTTGTGGTCCAAGTTGATGCTTCTGACTCCTCTACTGGGGCTATTTTTTTACAAAGGGATTCAGAAGATCATTTAAAACCCTGCGCTTATCTATCCAGGAAATTTTCTGAAACAGAAAGCCGTTGGCATGTTTGGGAAAAGGAGGCGTTTGCTGTAAAAGCAGCTTTAGAAACCTGGTACCATCTCCTTGAAAGCGCTAAATGCCCTTTCGAGGTTTGGACCGATCACAGGAATTTGGAAGCCCTCCGCACCCCATGATGTCTCAGCCCTAAACAGATTCGCTGGGCTCAGTTTTTCGGTCACTTTAACTTCCAGTTAAACTTTATTCCAGGAAAGAAAAACTTTCTGGCCGATGCTTTGTCACAGTTACCTCAGGACCTTGACCAGGTGGCAGATGTGGTTGGAACTGTTCTCACTGAACCACAACTGGGCTTGGTTGCTGTCACTCGGAGCCAGACCCATGTGCAGGCACCCCCGCCCCCAGCACAGTCTGGGAAGCGGAAAATGCAAGTTCCTTGTCAGTTACAGAAGGACTTTCTCCAGGTACTGAAATCTGACACTTGGTTGCTAGCTAATAGAGACAATGTTTCTTTTGAAAACAGTCTTGCTTGGGTGGAACACCGCCTTTATGTGCCTGAATTTTTAAGAGCTGATGTTTTGCAGCATTCCCATGATGATAAACTTGCTGGACACTTTGGTTTTGTTAAAACCTTGCATTTGGTTCACCGTCAATTTTGGTGGCCAACCTTAAGACGTGATGTAAAAGACTATGTTACTTCCTGTCCTGTTTGTGCCATGTCAAAACGAAAAGGGGGGAAACCACAGGGGCTTCTACAGCCAGTGGCCAGCCCATCCCGCCCCTGGGACGAGATTTCTATGGATTTCATTGTGGACCTACCTCCCAGTCAGAAGAAAACTGTCATGTGGGTTGTAAAGGACTTTTTCTCTAAGCAAACTCATTTCATTCCATGTGCATCCATCCCATCAGCCCCACAATTAGCATGCCTATTTCTCCACCACATCTACTGCCTCTGCGGTAGCCTCTCCCACTTAATTTCTGACCTCGGCACACAGCTTACTTCCCAATTTTGGAAATCATTTTTAAAATTGGCACTAAACAAGCACTGTCCACATCATCCCATCCACAGACTGACAGTTCTACTCACATTTTAAATGCCACTCTTGAACAGTTCCTTAGAGCATACATTAACTACCATCAGGACGATTGGGTGGAGTTGTTACCTTTTGCTGAAGTTGCTTACAACAATGCTGTGCATCAAAGTACCAGACAAACCCCTTTTCGCATGGTTTCTGGTCACAACTTTGTTCCCATCCCTGAACTGCCACAGCCCCCTTCCCAAACATGTTCTGCGTCTGACTGGGCTGTTAAACTGTCTGATTCCTGGCCAGTAATTCAACAAGCTTTGGCTGATGCCCAGGCTGCTTACAAGTCTCAAGCTGATAAGCATCATTCTTTACAACATGACTTCAAAATTGGGGATCAGGTGTATCTACTAAGTTTATCAAATCACCTCAACCCTCTAAAAAACTTGCTCCCAAATTCATTGGTCCTTTTCCTGTTGTTCATATTGTCAATCCAGTTACTGTTAAATTGGAACTGCCTCACTATTTGAAGCGCTTGAACCCTGTTTTCCATTGCAGCTTGCTTAAGCCTGTGCACCACTCGCCGCGTTGGCACCTTCAACCTCCTCCTCCTGCTCCAATTATGATTGACGGCCAACAACACTTTGAAGTCAAGGACATCATTGATTCTTGCAAGCTTCGAGGCACCCTGCAGTATCTGGTCCGATGGAAACACTTTCCTCATCCTGAATGGGTGTCTGCCCACCATGTTAACACTCCTGATTTAGTTAACCATTTCCACCTTGCTTATCCTTTGAAGCCTGCTGCTTAATGTATTCTTCATTTTGGGGGGGCAGTATGTCATGTTCACTGATTCAATGTAGTTTATACATCGTAATGTTTCACATGCCATGGTGTTGACACATGTTTCTGTTTGGGAGGGAGCTGCTGTGAGACCTTGTACCAAGCTCTGTATGTGAAATCAGTACAATGGAAATCAGTACAATAAGTCTATGTGCCTAAAATGGTAAAGTGCAATAATGGCTTTAATCAGTAATTCTAACTATGTTCACTATTTAATTTAGCCAGTGACAGAGGCAATTAAAGTTCTCCTCTGACCCTAGTAACATGGACATTTAGCTAAAAACAAAAAATCCTCTGTATACAGCCCAAGATAAGAAATGACAGGCAATACAGTAAATTAATGAGGGTCAATAGAGCAGATGGCAGCAATTAAGCAATTACAAGAATTCAGCTAAACTTCTGCTAAAGTAACTAGTCCTGTTTTTTCTCAGTGTAATCAACTGAGCCTAGTAGTCTAATAACATTGATTGGATGAGGTTTTATTTTATTTTTGCCCAACTGATTGATGCTTGGATTTCCACAAACTTGAGGTGCTTCGGAATTTTAAACTTAATATCTTTCCACCAAAAGACAAGCATCTAATTAACTTGTCTCCAAACCTAATGGATATTCAGGAAAGTGAAATTCCATCCAGCCATTACACACCTTCTTGCTTTGAAGAAGGGATTTACAAGGTTTTGCAGTAACTCTGATGGGTGTGAGAAAGCCATGGAGGAGAAGCTTTCCATTTGTGAGCAAGAAGAACTAAATTACAGTATAATCCCAGAAGACTTCATTATTTATGACTCACCTTCTTCTCTCCTCCCCGATAAAAAAATAAACTCCTGGAAATTTTAATTTTTATCCTGTAGCAGGAAGATATTTCTTACTAAAGGATCTTTTAGAAGTTATTCTCTTTTTAAAAATGGAATAGAAAAATGCTCCCCATTAGTCTTTAATAGACAGTATAGGTAGGTAATTGGAGACCACAAGCATTATTCTCATTAATACTCTGCTTTAAGGCCATTTGATAGGATGAGAAGAATGCTAAAGGAAACTATATGCACTATATAGGTATGCTAAAATGTTGAAAAGGGATAATATTAAATGAGAAAAAGGCACACAATATCCTATTCCTCTAACTGGTTGTACAGTAAGCCATGTACTTGTCTGTGATTACTGTTTAGATTATTTTATTTAGTTATATTTTGAATTTCGTCACTGCCCATCTCACTCAAAGAGGGACTCTGGGCGGTTAATATACAGATATTATGATTAAATATAATAATCCCAGCTATAATGAAAAATTATACTAGTTACGACCTTTTTTAAGATTAAATGGGCTAATCAGAAAGAAAGAGAGAGAGAGAGAAGGTAAGATCATGCAACAGATACAAGATTTGTTTTTCACCACATTAGTGAGTTGAAAAGAAACTGGTTTGAAGAGCCCTCATTCAACTCTGGGCTCAACTATCAACCTTATCTTGAAAATCTTCCACTGTATCTTCCACTAACTGTAATTGGAAATCAATAAAGGGCTTTACTTTTTTTTCATTGTTTAATCATAGAATATACTATTTTTAGAAACAGCAGCTAGAGGGGGATTGAATGTATCAGATTTGAGCAAAAATATAATCAGACGTTCTTTTGTTAGGTTTCTTTATATTTAGGATTTTTTAAAAAAAGAATAGAAATTGCAGATGTTTTATTTAAACAAGAATTTTGCGACGATCAAACCTACTTGGTTTCATATGAATAGATGCAGTTTTTTTGTGTGCAAGACCTGCTTTCTAGAGGAATCTTATTTTTTCTTGTATTCTTAAAATACTTATTTCTTGTATTTTGAGGTGCAGTTGTTATAGACATGAATTGTAACACAGAAGTAGGCTTAATTAAAACAAAACAATTCTGTTAGAATTCTAGATCTAATGGTACAGTATGTTTTGTGAAGGGCAAATTGTTTCCATTTCCCCAGTTGTTGTTTATTGTCTTTCTCCACAATTTTCTCCTCCCCCTCACAGCATTTTGAAATGAATTGCATTGACACATCAGCCTCCCCAGAGTGTAGCATGTTGTCAAGTTGAGGAACCCATTAATACTGGAGACTCAGAAAGGAAAGAGATAGTGAATGACACAAAGAACAATCAGTTCCTCCAAAAGGAAAACAAAATGAATTGATTAACTAGTTAAACTCCTCCCTACTTTCCTGCACTTTATATCTTTGCATGTAAATGGGTAGAAAACCTAAGCCATTCCAGCAATTGCTGAACTAAAGCTATCAACATCCCTCGTCACTGGCTTTCCTGGCTCAGGTTCCTCTTCAGCAATATTGGAAGGGCCACAGGTTCTCCATCCCAGATATAAGCTCTGAGACCTTAGCCTGGATTCCAGAACTTACTTAAAAACAGACATGTGAACCCAAGCCAGATAAAGGACTGGTAGAGTTCACTGTTAATGTAAGTATTCTCCATTGCTATTTATTTTCGTGCATCAGTTGTAAATTATATTGGTTCTTATTTTCAATATTTATTGAACTAAACATGATTAACAATACAGTAAAATACAAAGAATAAAAGCTTTGAGTTGTTCCTTCCAAAATGGAAAATGGAGAGAAACTGAACAGTGCAACATAAGCCATAAAACAGATTCCTTGTAGCAATTGTGATAATCATTATTTTTAATATGAAGAGCTTAGGCAGATATGCTACGAAGACAAAATATGTGTTTGTAGCTGAATTTCATGATATAATTGCCATCTTTTCAAAATATATACACCTAGGATTATATTATGTGAAGCTTCTCTTCTAACCTGGAAACCGTTCAGCATTTGAAAAGCTAGCTCCCTCCAGCTTTTACCCAAGTCATTAAAGAAAAAACTGCAGCTAAATCTTCAAACAGCATTTACCTCTCAGGTGCAATTTCCCTCTTCTTCCTGGGGCATCCAATAAGAAAAAAATACTCAGTCTCTAGTTTTGAACCAACAAAAACAACTTTATTACTTGTGTTAGAAAAACAACAGACATGCAAATATACAGAAAGTATCACACGCAAGAAAATCTTAAATGACAGTAAACTATTGAACTCAAAGAAATGACTCTCCCTGCAACCTGAAGAGAAACTTGCTGAAAGCAAATACATTGTGCACAACAGACTAAGCAGTCTCAAGATACAATATATTTCAAAAGCAAAGTACATATTTAAATGAACCATTCCCCCACCCCATCCCAGCATCTCTTGCACAATGCAACAGCTGTTTTGGTAAAAGTTGCATGGAGTAGTTTATCTAACGCTCTTTCTGGCTGCTTGATCTCTCTTTCTGGACTGGATATCCTCCATCTTGGCCAGTCTGAATCCAGTTCTCTCTTGGTACTTCAAGTGACCTTCCCTCAGTCACCCCACTTCTTCAGGGATGAAACTTGCCAGCCTGTTTCTCTCTCTCCACTTTGGCTGAGCTGCCAACCATACTCCTGCACCCTCCAATCCTCTCCTCCTACTAGCTGTATGGTGGACTCCCAGCTGGGCAAAGTGCTGCAAGGAGAAAAGCCTCCTACTTTCTTCCTTGTGCCTCTCTCTTACTCACAAGTAGTCTTTCTGCCTTTCATCATTTTGCCTGTAGCACTATAAACCAAAAATGATTAATCCAAATGAACAAAGATTTTATTACAATCCAAGACCAGATCATAAAAGTTAGAACAATTAAATACAGTGTGGTTAATCCAAAGAAGAAGACTATCAGGGATCTGATTAAGGTTTATTAGGAAGAGGAGTAAAGTAACAACACAAAAATTTCAGGGAGTATTCTACTTTCAAATGAGAAACATATATAGGCAAATTAAAGGGGCAAGATTCTGGTTCTTTTATTTGTGCTTTTTCAGTGTAAAGGTAAGGAAGCTACTCTCTTTTATGTCTGTACCTAGTGATTGTTTCGGAAATGATTACAGGTTGTCCTCACTTACTGACTGCCTCATTTTACGACAGTTTGAAGTTACAACTGTATGAAGAAAATAGCTGTGTGGCCAAGCCTTGCATTTACAACCATTGCAACATCCTGCAGTCATGTGATCGCCATTGGGTGCTTCACAACCGGTGCACTTTACAACTGTTTCAGCATCCCGCAGTTACCATTTGTGGGCTTTGCAATTGGCTTGCGACAAGCAGAGTTAATAGAGAAAGTGGAAGTAAAATAATAAATCGTGGTCATGTGATGTTTTGCCTAATGACCAAAGGGGAAGTGAGGTTGTAAGCCCTTTGCAGTCACCCGATGTTTTGCTTAGCAACCTCAGCATTTAGCGACAGAGTTGCCATCTCAATTGTGGTTGCTAAGTAAGGCCTACCTCTATTAGATTTATCAATCTGAAAACAGTTTCACACCTTTCTTACATTAAAGCTTTGTCTCTTTTTCCATTTATCTCTTAGGCTGCCTCTGCTTAGACTTCAGTTTTTCCTTTTCTCCTAGCTATTGTTCTCCATGCTAAACTTGCCCTCTGGTATGTGTCTTGCACTTCCAGCTCCACAGCATTGTACGTCTTTCTAACTTTTGAGCTTCATTTTTTGCCTCTCTACTATTTGGGACAGACCCCCTCCCTTGCCTCAGGTCTCCTAATTGCACTTTCCTTCAGTGACTCCAAGCTAACAAGAATCTCCTTATTACTTCATTTAATCTCTGTCTCTAATTAGCTTAGCATCTCTGAGGATCTTATTTCCTCTGTGCTGACTTCTTCCATCACAGACCTATGAAACCAAATCCTTAGCATGCAAGTTAACTATCCTACTTTTCCCCGGTAAACTCCTGTCAGTCTGTACTAACTTCAATGTCTGTACTTATTTCTCAGCTAACTGGGTTACATATGTAATGTTTCTTCTGGACAAGGCAGCTGTGGTTAACTAATGAAGACATCTTCCTGGAATTGAAGGGATTAATAATGCATTTGAGAGTCATACATTGGAAATCATTACTATTAAGAACAGGTTTCAACATCATCAGGAACTTTCAGAAAGAGTTTGCATTCTCTATTTTTGTCAACAGAAAGCTAGATGGGATTATAGTTATAATTGATAGACTTGGAGCTATGTTGTGTAGTACATAATAAAAGAGCGATGGAAGGGATAAATAGCATGGTTGTAATTACACCATAAATCACAGGCCTTGGTTTCTACTGATTCTGACTGGACCCATTTTGTCTCATAATTCAGCATCAGATGACTCTGGGTTTTAAGGGGAAAGGAAAATATCACTGTCTGCACATATATGATTTTATATATTTCAGTGATGTTATCTACTCCTTCTAAAAGTCAGATTATGGCCTTTCTCCTGAAGGAGTTGCTTTGGCCCCTGAATTACTCTAGATACTTTTTTGTACACCTTTGAAAGGTCCTTTATCTGCTGGCTGAGAAAGATTTTTTCCCAAAGATTCTCAAGACAGTTTTTTTTTTCCATTTAAGCCTACAGGCCTGTACTATGGAAAAGTCAAGCAACCCCTTAGTGCTCACCTTTCTGGCTCTTCTTTCCTACTTTTCCATTTGGCCAGCCCAAAACTATACTTGTCCTAATATAGGTAATCTATAACTACTCCTCACTATTATTTCATTGCCTGAAAATCATTTATGACCCTTCAGACTTCTGGTCAGGATGGCACTGTACAAGAGATTCAAGCATTTCTTGCAGATTTATTTATTTATTTATTTCCCGCCTGTATTATTTTTATAAATAACTCAAGACAGTAAACATACCTAATACTCCTTCCTCCTCCTATTTTCCCCACAACAGCAACCCTGTGAGGTGAGTTGGGCTGAGAAGACTGGCCAGCCCAAGGTCACCCAGCTGGCTTTCATGCCTAAGGCAGGACTAGAATGCTCAGTCTCCTGGTTTCTAGCCCCAAAATTGCTACCTGTTGCTCAGTTGCTATTACTGGAACATGGAAAAGATGACTACCTTGTCCTTGGCTATTATAGGGGGTTTGTTTGTTGATTGTTTGGATCGTAGTTAAGAAAGAATCCTACTCTCTCAACAACAAAAGTAACAGCATAGCAGAAACAAAGAAATGTCTGTTTCTCTGGAGATGAGGTGGAAGTGAAAGCCATCAAAACCACTTTGAATACTGTAAGTGTCAGATTTCTTGCAGATGAGAAGAAAATATCTCACTTGAAGGATTGTGGAAGTCAGTTGATACCTCTGTAATCAATTTAACCACTAAAGATGCTTCAGGACACAGTAATACTGGGGAAAATCTGTCTCAAGAATCTAATTTCTTGACTGAAATTCCAAAACAAATGGAAAATGACCAGCTATTCTCTTTATGGAAACACTAATACATGAAATACTAGCTTTGACAAAACTATCAAGCAGATATTGAGAAAGTTCATTGTATTACAGCCTCTCTTTTATGTATCTTATATGCCTCTGCCATTTATCGTGAAGTTTCTCAGATTTGCTGTGAAAAGTGCTTTATTGGAGAAAGTAGGCTCTATCCCTTTAATTGAACAATGGAAATGAAAAGTCTCACATTATGTTCTTTTTAGTTTACACTGCAGAAGTCCAACATTTCAGGAGTGTCTTCAGTAGCAAGAGGTATGGCCCATGAGATAAACCTTCAATATTTTATTGAATCCTTGTTTGCAGATTGGCAGACAGCATACAGATTCTTTTGTATACCTATCAAAGCTGTTTTTTTTACTGCTTCAAGTTTTAGCTAAAGACAACTAAAATGTTCATTTTTTTTGTAGCTCCTAATTATGTATTTACTTTTTGTGTTTAGTAAGTTAATTAGAACTACAATGTAAAAATTAATGAACTATAGGTTATTTTTAAATGCTATACTTTTTTCACCCTCCCTCCCTTTTTCCTTCTACAGCTGGCTTAATTTAAGATAAATTTATTGGTCAATCACATTAAAACCAATCTTACTTTCAGTCAGGAGCTGAAACATTGATCCATGTGGTCTTGTCTTGTCCTATTATTGCTATCGGGTTATTAATGTAGCTTTAGACCACTTATTGCTGGGTAAGGGTACATATGTTTGCTTGGTTATAGTATTTTGAACTTACTAAGGTTTGTGGAGGTTATACATATGGATAAGATAATTATTATAAGAAGTGAAATGATAAATCAACACCTAGGTTGTTGCAGTAGATTACTTTTGCACCCTTTAGCAAAAAACAACAATCAAATTAGAGCAATTTATTCAAATGTCTGGAGATATTTTCAAGGCATTTTAAACAAATCATGACCACTGCCACAAAAGACATTAACATTGTCATACATATGTGCATTATATACATATATTTGATGGTTATAGTAATAAGATGAACGATTAGGTGCCAGCCAGCCTAGGATTAGGTACCTCAGAAGAGTCTTTAAGGTGTACATGCAGTGGAATGGGATCAAAGCAGTCTAACATTTTCTTAAAGATTAAATTTAAGAGATGCCTCGCTGTACTGAAACATTTTTAATGATTACTACATTTCTCTTATCACCTTGAGGTTAGAATCCTTATTTCACTGTGGTATGTGGCTTACATTGATTATGTGCCATCAAGTCGGTGTCGACTCTTAGTGACCATATAGATTGGTTTTCTCCATGGATGCAAATTGATGGGGCTACAAATTATGGTAAAAGACCAAGAAAGTTACTGTTATTGGCTTGGCCTCTTCAGACTCAGCCTGCTTTCTCTTCATTCTTCTCCACAGCTCTTCACAGTAAAGCTTTGTTTGCTTCAGGCACAAAAATAGAATAGTTGTAATGTGCCTTGTTTTTGGTCTTACATGGTTTGTGAATCAAACCATTGTTTCATTAACAGTGATTAAATTATGGTTTATAGTACATAAAGGTAGGAACGAGTTTGTAAAGTACTTAAATACCTATTTTGTTACAATGTTTTATGTATTCCTAATGCACTTTAACTGCCCCAAATACTTTCCTAGTGACATCATTGCAGCCCTAAGAGGCCAAAACAGCAAAGTAGAGGTCCTTGACAGCAAAAATGTAGACTGGCCCTGGATATTTTTTAAAAAGGAAACTTAATATTTGTCAAAATTATATATAATTTCTTCCTAGTGTTTTTCCCACAGGGGCAGGATCCACTTTTTTTCCCGCGGATCAATCAAATGTTGATCCATTGGTTGCAACATTAAGCAACCTGCTTGTCATCTGAGCCTGATGTCATGGGCTGAGAGTGACTGGCCCAAAGTCACCCAGCCAGCTTTCATACCTAAAGCAGAACTAGAACTCACAAGTCTCTTGGTTTCTAGCCTGGTTGCCTTAACTGCTAGACCATACTGGCTCTCCATTTGTCAAAAATGATATATAGTTTGAAATATATGTAACAGTTATCTGTACACAAAGGGCATCATATCATATAAACTACATTATATGAACTACATTAAAAAAATTCATAAAATATGCAGGTGCCTTGCATTTAGCCTCTGGCATGATGCTGTGATTAATTTGTATAGTGCAAATGTGAGACAAATAGTCGCTAAATTTTGGATTGAGCAGAGCTGGGGTTTGATATGACCCCGTTAAATTTCCAGCTTTGTGCTGATAAAATGTAAGATGTTTTAATGAACTAAAAAGATAAGTTTCTTTGATCTGAACTCCCATATATTTATTTAATGCCAGCTTTTGACAGGCATTATATAATAGCCTGTTAAAGTCAATGGACAGAGTTTCTTCTTAAATACTCCTAAGTCCAATCATGCATCTGCATGCAGTGGTCAGAAGGCTAAGCCATTGAGGTTACAGGGTTGCTAAGGACAGGAACATTCACACATACATTTTCAGAAGACACAGGGATCAATTATCATTTTAAGGACTTTTTTTTTTCAACTGCAAACAGAATTTTGACTCCCTAATTCACAACAGGGACAATATAATCAAGTCAAAGACATATTGATGGTTCAATATGGACTAGATGTTTGGTTGCTTCCAAAGGTGCTTTCATCTCTAATGGAGTCAATGTCCAAAATTAAACCCATGTCATAACTGTTTGTCAAACTGATTTCTTTGGATTTTAAGACTAAAATTGATTCATCAAAATATTCTATTTCAAGGCTACTTGACACCCCAAAGAATGTATTTGAAATACTAGATGTCAGATTTTTGTTGTTGGGGATATAAAAAGTTTGGGGGTCATTGACTCATATGATTTGGTCTTGTGAATCATTGACATGTTTCTGAAATAGTATTTTAACATATAAAAACAGATCTACGTATGTGAATATCCTTAATGTTAAAGAAGTTACGTTAAATTATGTCCCAACATTTTAGAATCTGTTTTTGAGGAATTACAGCTATACCCGGCATGGGGTTTTGCTACGAGAATTATTTTGACAGATACCAAAAGTATTGACAAATAGCAAATACAAATACAAAGAAGTATTTGTATTCATGATATTAAGGATTGGATTCAAGAGATGTGTAATTTCTATTTTTGAAAAGGCCATTTTATCCACTAATAAAAACTCATGCAATACATTTCCCTCTGGCACAGATTTTATTACATTTTACAACAACAGAATATTATTTTTTTTAGAAACTTTAACTTATTAATATTTAATGGATACATGATATCTGTAGTTTCTAATCCACAAAGATTACAAAGAACTCTTTGTTTAGTTTATTATTGTTTTTACTTGGGATTTTTGTAAGTTTTTAAAATTTTTCATTTTTATGTACTTTTTTTTAAAAATAAAACTTGTGTATGTATGCGTGTGTGTTTTTGTGTATGTGTATGCACAGAGAGAGAGAGAGAGAGAGAGAGAAAGGGACATAGTGATCAAATAGAATGTCGGAATTTAGAGTATGTGTAACATCTTAATTTAAGGAAGCACATTAAAGATAGATGTTTCTCAAAACAGCAACTATCAAGTTGTCTTTATAGACTGGATTTTTAAAAGGCCATTGGGGGGGCAGGTACCAGTTTATTCTTTTCCCACCAAAGCATGCGGCAGGGATGGCATCAGACAGGGCAGGACTGACATTTTCATTCTTTTCTTTTATTCCAGGTTTTGGTATGTTTAGAAAGGTTGATCATCAGTGATAGATATAAACTTCCAGCCCTACTTGGATATACCAGAGACTGGACTGGTCATGTTTCTCATTCAAGCTTCTGTTCTACTATGATTGTTCCCCATAGCAAAACCATCAAATCAAATCCGTATATCTGGAGAAATAAAGAAGTAATTGGATATTTCAAGCATGAGGTAAAGAGGTTTTTCTTAAATAACACCACTGACTGCCAAATGTGAAAATCATCCTTAACTCTATAAATTAAGATTTACTTTGTTCCTCTACTCAAGTCACCACTTGCTACCACTACATGTTAAGTAAGTGCACTCCCCTTAATTCCCTTTTAGAGCAAGTTACTTAAAATAGCTCTAATAAATAGCATGCCAAAATGCTTTTTGAGAATGTACACTAACTGTACCACTGCTTGTCTTTTGAGACCAAACCAATTAAAATTTAAAATTGAGCATTAGATCTTATCATGCATTTTGCATAGTTGTTTTGGTTCCAACATAATTTTACCTTTGGAATCCCTGGGTCATTCAGCATTTGCTTCTGCCTTCTCTGAATAATGCATTAGATATTTTCATGTAAAAATCAGCAATGTTAACAAGAATTACTCTGCAGAAAAATTCTACAAACATATTTTTGTCTCTGCAAACATATTTTGTCTCCTGAACTCCTTAATCAAGCATACTTGTTCAAGGAAATGACAATTTTCTTCACTTTAAAACACACAGCCACACATATCACGGAAAAGACATTTATTTATATCCAATTGTTATTTGCCACAAATCAGAAAGGGCAGTCTCAATCAATGTGCAGAATTGTTTCTTCTTCTAAAATGCTTGACAAAACTTCTGCTAGAATGATATGCCAGTATTTTTATATGGCTCTTATTAGAAAAGTGCTTTGAACTTGATGCTTAATATTTTGAACTCTAATTCTTGTCATCCTATGTGCTTGGGGAATGCTGGAGCAGGGATTTAATAAAACAGACTGGCATGCAAGACCAGTTTTATTACAGGAAAGGTGCAAAAGATTCTTTTGAACCCTTGTAGATAAACCTCTTCACCAAATTCCTCAAACTATACAATCATTCCTTAAAATACACATAAACACATCCACATACATATATTTTAAATATTTTTCTTGAATGGGATTTAGTGTCACACATGATGATTTATCTGGATAGGGATAATATTAGTAACATCACCTCAAACTATTTTGGGCTTTAAAAGATTGAAAACAAAATGTTACACCAAGCCTAGAAATAACAAAATAACTAGTGCGATTTGTACACTTTTATCTCTACCAACATATATTCTGAATTTGCTTTTAGTGGCAGCTCAGTATAGAAAGTATCACAGCATGGTCTTCCATGTATTAACAGTATGCTACAAATACATACCTTCAATTAAAGCAGATGTATAATCTATTCTGATTAAGAATTTATTAAAAGGATCCAATAGCACTCTTTAAGAAAATCAGCCTAACTATTTTTCTGTTTCATATTGGCTTACATGAACCAAAACCTTCAGACAAAATGCATGCTTAATTACTTTTTATTTTTTTGTTATAGCTACGTTAATTAGATAAAGAGTAATTATGTTACTGATTGTTCTGTAATCATTAAACATTACAGGATTGCTTTTATATACATGAAAGCATAACAGTGCTATATCTGTTAAATTGTTTGTGACATGCTTCTAGGTCTACTGCATTCGCTCAAATCTTAGAAAAGCTAATTGACTTCAGTGAATGCATTTAAATCCTCTATTCACTTATTCTAGAAATATTAAAAGGTATGCTCAGTATCATTGGTCAGTTCCTATAGTATTAGGGCTCCTAACCTTTTGGGGCCAGGGGATACATTTGAACTTCTGAAACCATTCCATGGTTACTCTCACAAAATGGCTTGTTATACTGTAAAACATGTATCTAGCAGACAGCAAACTGGTGAGGTCATTCCATGCCATGCCCACTTTCTCCAAAAGATGCTTTCAGCATGCCTTTGCCTTTTTTTCAGGGGAGATGAGCAAATGTCCACGCACTGGACTGCGGGCATCACCATTTTTAATTTCTTGAAATGCCTACAAATCATTTATTGGACCCAGCAATATTCTTGGAAATAAAGTTGAAGCTGCAGATCAGTGCTTTGTAGCAGGTTATCTTCCCATTTAATTTTTTATGTTAAAAAAGTGTAGAACAAAACCAAGTGAAGTTAGGGCTTGACAGGTGCCAGTGGAGGTGTCTGTGAGTATGGGCACCACATTGGTAGCGTAGAGTTTCAACTCCAGAAATATCTAATAAGGCCCTGTATTTTCTGCAAGTATAAGGAATGCCTTTCCTAACCGCTTGGAGGTCTATTGTTGGTGTCAATCATTCATCTACTTTGAGAATGCTTGGGATTGGGCCTCGCAAGTCAGAAGAAGAATGTTCGCTGGCTGGAACTGACAAAGCTCTGAAGTTCCAAGATGCTTGTCTGCTGGTTCATATTTAAGGTACATTTTACTTTCTTTTTCAGAACTTAAAGATCCTTACATTAAAAAAGTAGTCTTTATGATAATGAAGATAAATGTCAGAATAAAATAACAGAATTATGCTTTACTGAGTTTGAAATAAGCAAAAAATGGCATCATTCTCATCAATACAAACAAAGCCTAATTGCTAGTAACTTCCCAAGTATAAATGTTTCATCTAGGTCTATCTACAATAGCAATATTCTCTCTCAAAATTAGCAGTTTTTACTTGCAATTTATAATCTCAGAAGTATTGATTTCATTTCTATCTAGACAAACTACATGGTTAGATATATAATATTGACTCAAGGTGTTATTTTTCATCTCTTAATATTTAATTTATAACAGTCCTCAACTTCAATAAAAATGTACTATCTATATAAAAATATAATCTTCTGACATAAACAAAACAATGCCACCAAGAAAAAATAGAATGTAATCACCATGATCTAGCAAGCTATATCTACAAAAAGTTTGTGCTTTCATGTATTCAGTTGCCATGGCCACGATGTTCACAATCTCATAGAAACACAGAATGTCCCATATTCTTTTTTTGCTTGCCGTTTTAAGATTGGAATGTCTATTTTTTGCCAGGCTTTAATGATATAGGAAAACATAGGCCCCAAAATACACTTATCTCAAAACACGTTTGTTAACTGTTATTTAAGTTAAGAAAGCAGGTATTTTGGATTCTTGTGTCTACTAGGGCTTCCAGGTACCAATATACATGGTACCAATACACAGTACCAATATACACCTGCCATATCCATATTTATATTACATATGTCCGCTTTAATAAGAAATTAAGGGGAAAACATTCAAATTATGATTTAATTATTACTCTTTAAAGTCAAAACAAAACACTTAAGAAATGTTAATGTTAAAGATTTCTTGCTGCATCTTTATCATTATTATTGTCTTGAAAAAAAGCAGGCAGAAATTCCAAAAGCTTCGCAGGCATTTTGCTTTTGTATCACACTTGAACTCTGCGCAGGGAGCCACGTGAATTTGTTTCATTTTAGGAGATGGTTATTTGGATGAAATCCATAATCAACTCTGCTTCATTAGCTAAAAGGAATAAAATATTTTAATACTAAATCTATATGGGACTCCTAAATTTTAACATTATTCACTAAAAGTTCCATTCTCCTGAGTTTGCGTTTATTTTTTGGCATTGGTTTGTCATATAAACCATTTTTAAGAAGATGCTCTTTGCTGTGATGGACTTGGGCACCATGCTGGATCTGGAAAGCACAAAGAGCTTGAAGAGGACGGAGTACAGTCTGGGAAGAAAGAAAGGAAAAAAGAAAAGTTACAGATAGGCTTAAGTTACATAGGTCTATGGTTGCATAAAGTGAGATAAATACTTTGCTTCTGAGCATATTTACTTGGAAGTTATATTAATCTCATAAATAAATTTGCTTGAGACTGTGGAATATATTCCTGGCTTTAAAAGGTCAGTGAGCAAATTTCAAGCATGATTTTAAAAGCAGGTGCAATCTCAGACTTGCATTCTTCTGTCTTGGTCTACACATTGAACTGCTTAGTAGTATGTCTAAGAATAAGCCTAGCTCAGCCTATTATTTCTTGCTAAATAAACTAGAAATAGTAAATTGAGAGAAAATATTTAAATTAGAAGTTGCTTGGGCAAAGAATGCATTATATGCAAAATGTATTCCATTACTACAAGTCCATTTTGCATAATGCTAATTATAGGAAGGACATCATTTTTTCTATTGCATATGCCATAATTATAAATCCTGAAAATACAAAAATGCCTCTGTGAAGAGTATAAGAAGAGATAAAAGAGTAAAGATTCCCTTGAGTTGAACTCGATTCCTGCTGGCACACTGTCACATCATGTAGTTTCCCTGGTAATAATATGGAAGTTATTTGCCACTGCATTTTTTTTTTTTTAAGATCAACCAAGATCACTTTGTACTCCTGTCTGCAGTGTCGTCTTTTGGCTGTGTGGTTATTAACGTGATTACCCATTTCTTTACCAAAAAATTATTGACCGACATCATTACTGAACAATGATTATAAAATATTTACTATGATTTTAGCTGAAAGGATGAAAACTGTCCTGCAGGATTTTATACATGAAGACCAGTGTAGTTTCTTACCTAAAAGAATATCAGAAATATTCTTAATATATTAGAAAACTTGGAACAACATAATGAAACACAAGCTGTGTTGATCTTTCTTGATGTGGAGAAAGCATTTGACAGTTTGAACTACACTTTTCTGTTCAATATTTTGGAAAATAAGGAATTTGGAGAAAATGCTGTTAAATGGGTGAGATCAATACTATACAAATGGCACAAATTATAGTTAATGGTGAATTGACTAAATCCTGTGACATACAAAAAAGGACAAGACAAGGCTGTTCACTTTCACCACTGCTGTTTATTTTAGTTCTTGAAGTTCTTAACAGAGACATAAGACAAGATGAAAGAATAGTTGGGATGAAGGTGAAAAAAGAGGTGTACAAATTAAGGGCATTTGCAGATGATTCAGTTTTAATTATGAATAGCCTTTGGAAGGAATAGATTAATGGAAAAACTAAATGAATTTGGTGCATTAGCTGGATTTAAAGTTATCAAGGAGAAAATGAAAAGGTTAATAAAGAATATAAAGATGGAAGATCAAAAAGAGTTGATAGTAAAAACTGGTTTCCAGATAGAGAAAAAAGTCAAATATCTGTGTATTACCATGACTAATATGAATTGTATGTTATTTCAAAATAATTATGTCAAGGTATGGAATGAAATTAAGACAGACTTGTTAAGATGGGAAAAGTTACAATTATAATTGTTTGGAAGAATTTCTGCGGTGAAAACGATGCTTTTATTTCAACATTTTATTTTATTTATATCAGCACAGGAAGCATTTTATAGAAAAGAAACAGTGGGCAAAGAGAAATGGTTAACATATCAAGATTTGTCAGTATAGGAAGATGGAGAAATTAAGATGAAGCCAAGGGAACAATTGAATGAAGAGGGATTAAGTGTTCAGTGTTTTTCATATGCACATTTAAGAGAAAGATTTAATATACTGTAGATAAAACGGTAACTGGAATTGAACATAAGATGAATTTGAAACTGAATTATGTATGAACACGTGAACGTATAAACTTTTGCTAAGATTTGAAAGGAAAAGGAACAGGTTAAGGATTGCATAATGAAATGGGCCATGAATTTTGGTTATAATATACAGATGGACAATTGGGAGAGAGTGTGGCTAAATGGGATGAAATTCACACTGTGTTACAATGTAAGAGAGAATTTTTATAAAATGGTGTACCATTGGTATGTAACTCCAAAAAAATTATCAAAGTTGTATAAAGGTGCTTCGAATCAGTGTTGGAAATGTGAAAAACAGGAAGGGACATTTTACCATGCATGGTGGACTTGTGAAAATGCTAAAGAAATCTGGATACAAATACATAGAATGATACAAAGAATTTTTAAGATTAATATTGAGAAAAAGCCAGAACTTTTTATTAGGACTTATGGATAGCCAATTAGAAAAGACTCATGGAAGATTGATTTTATATATGGTGACTGCATCAAAATTATTGTATGCACAATGATGAATACTGAAACATCCGCAATGGAGGAATGAATTGTGAAATGACAGAAATGGCAAAACTGACCTGTTTGGTCAGGGACAAAACAGTAAGTACTTCTATAAAAGACTAGAAACCCTTTACAGTCTTTTTGCTGAAAATGGAAAAAAGTAAAATAATGATTTCTGGATTTGATGATTGGAAAAGAATTGAATAAGGGGCTGAAGGGATTTTTGAGGGAGGAGGAACAATGAGTTTGTTTATAACTGTTGAAAAGAATTTACTTCCTTTTTCTGATTCCTGTTTCTTCAGTCGGTTTTTCTTTCTCTGCTTTGGTCTTCACAAAATTTTTCTTTTTTCTCTTTCTCTTTTTCTTATTCCTTTTCTCTTTTCTTTATATTCTTTCTTTACATTTATCTTTTATATACATAAAAACTTTTGATAAAAATTATTAAAAACACGATCACCCACTTTTGTTTTTATTTATTAGACTTATTAAAAAAATGAACAAAAACCCCAGATTCCATTGTCAAAATTTGTTTCCATTATAAAATATTTGTTTTTAAGCAAGAGTAACATTGAAGATTGCATACAACTTAACTGAACTTTAACTATTAATTGAGAGACCAGTGTTGTATTGTATACTGATTGAGGTATTGGACTAGAAAGGGAGACCCAGGTTCTAGTGCACACACAGCCATAGAATTTCACTGGGTGATTTTAGGCCTGAGAGAAAAATAGAAGGATGGAACACTATGTACACTGCCTTTACCACCTCAATGAAAAGCAGGATATCAATTTAATGAATAATTAAAAAATAAACTGGTATAGTGTGGGGATAAGGTATAGGACTGGATTAATTCTCATTTCTGCAAACTTTCTAGATTGTCATAAGTAAGCAAGCAAATTCTTCAAACCTTTTTTAAGCATCTGCAATATGGAAACCAAGTTACTTATTACCACTCTAGATAAGGCACTAGAAATAAAGCATTTGAATACATGAAGGTACTATACTGCTTTTTGCAGTAATATAGCAGTCGTAGAAGAAGACATTACAAATTTGGGAAAGAGCAGATCTTACTGTTGGGACTAGCTTTTAACAGTGTTAGGATCAATACCTGTATCAGTGTTATTTTTAATTCTGGCAGAATATTTTACATTATACTTACTTTTCTTTTAAAAGGAACAAGCAAAAGGCAGGAGGTTTAATTTAAAAAGTAATATGCTGAAGCATCAAATATAACTTTTCCAGTTTCATTATGATATGACAGAAATATCTTCAAAAATTCAAAGATAGCCATAGTATTTTTTGCTACAAACAACAAACCTATGTTTTTCAGCATATTCCCTAGATTCCAATATATTTAAAGGATTTTATAAAGCTTTTTAAGCCTATTTAGTCTAAAAGTTTGCAATAAGGAATAAGTTTTATATTAAAATATTTTGGGGATTTCTGGAAAAGGTAACAGCCATTTCAAGTGATAAATCCAAAAGGCAAAGTATATGGAAGGCATTTTAGTATTTTGGCAGAGTCTTCCATCACAAAGCAGTGGGATCTCTCACAAAACAAAGGTTAATGTCTTATTATTGTTCTTTGGCCTAATAGAATAAGCTTAACCTCTAGGGATGTCGTGTGCCAAATTCTTGTAATGGCATTTGACAATTTTAGGCTGTTTAGTAGATTGAAATATCCCCTTCGGTCAAAGTTTGAGACAAAATGTATACATTAAGTAATTGGGGGTGGGTTTAGAGATACATTTTAATCTTCAAGCTGATTACCAGGTTTGCTTAGATCATTTTGAAAAATAACTTATGAAGGAATGATTTTGCATGTAGAACTATTAATCACTTAATTGAAATAAGGTATGAGTGTTTTACAATATTTCAGAGCTTGGTAGTGATGCCACTGCATTGTTTAATGTATTCGTAACAATTTAGTATTATATATTTTATGTGTATAAACATGCATTCACACACACAATGAAAGATAATTACTAGATTATTTATTAAGTAAATAAATAGGTTACAATATATGAGAAAAACACTTATCCAACTGTAAAGGAGGGGAGGCAGAAGACATACTTTCTGTGTTTTATAATGTTACATATTAATTCCATTTTGTAAACAGACCTTGACAAAGGAATAAAGGCCTAATTTGAAGCAATGGCTATCTTCATAATTCATTTTAAACAATGGCAGCAAGTGCAAATTTGGCTAACAGGATAAACTGAAAAATGGTTGATTACTACAATGATAGATCCAGAGGTAGCAAGAGGTAAAAGTAGGAAGAACTGTCAATAACTCCAAATTATACACATGGCAAAAGAACCCACTCCTCACATTTTATATCCTCTAAAGCAGCCTTTCTCAACCTTTTCACCCTAGAGGAACCCTTGAAATAATTTTCAGGCCTTGGGGAACCTAGGCTCAAATATAGGCCAAAAGTTACAAAATTATTATATTCATTTCATGCGTAGGTCTGTACTTATGCATTAACAGTGTTCTTAAACTAAAAATAAAGAATGAAACTTACCTCTTTAATGTGAAGTTGCCCAGATTTGAAATAATTTTTTAAATAAATTCTGATCTCCCAGGAAATTCCTAGTGCCCTCTTGTGAAACCTTAGGGTTCCACGGAACCTTGGTTGAGAAACCTTACTCTAAAGTATTTCATTTTTCATATACTTTTTTTCATGATCATGTTTGGTATGTGGATTTTCATCACACTATATTTGAAATCAATTTGAAGGTAGAGTAACAAGATTTGACCATTGTCAATTGCCTCAGCAATAATGAGACGACCAATTTAATCATTACAGAGAGTGAGGTGTCATCAGGAAGGCAATATATAATAAGATTTGAGATCCATTTTTCAACTTAAGATTAATTAGCTGATATTGGAAAGGTGGTAGTAGGAGATAGAATTGTTCAGCACCTTCCCATCCTAGCAATCACCTACTCTTTCCACCTTCTTTCCCTTCTTGATCACAAACATGAGCTATTACCTGAGCTATAAAAAGTTTGTTATACTTTTGTCCTTGCATTTTATACCAAATGTCTTCCTCAAATCAAGAATCCTCTACTGTTCTTTGACAAGGAGGCTATAGCCGTTCAAGTCAGTCAATTTTGCCTTTACATACCCTCAAATCAGAGTGTAGCTGTATGAAGGAACAAATATCCCAAGCGGGATGTATGTTGCAATTCCAGCAAATATCCTTTACAAAGCTCACATAATGATTTTCTTATCTCATGGTAAAGGCAGGCTATATTATTAGTTTTTCTTTTCTTTTTTTTATTTCCCCTCACAGACACTTCTTGCACATACATTATGAGAGGACTAGTTTCTAGGTCTTGTCAAAATTGTTGGTTAAGCAGCAGTTGCACAAGGAACTGCAGTCAAAGCTGTGAGACAGGAGAGGGATCAAAGACACTAAAATAGCAGAGAGAAGGAAAAGAGATGAAAGAAAGGGGTGGTTAATTGGAAAAGCAAGGAGACAGAGAAGGACACTGCAATTTCAAATACAATTTTTTGGAAGGCTTGGTAAGTGAGAGGGACTTATTTCTGGGTAAAGAAACAAAATTAGGCTATTGCAAGATAGTTGCAAATATTGTACCTGCTTCCTTTCTCTCCTTCCTCTTATACACTGGAGATTCAGCTGCAGAAATCTGTCAACCTTAAGCTAATGCTGTACATGGAGAAAAAAAATGCACTTATGCTAAACTGGACCCGGTAATGTTGCATGGATATATGGCCAAATGACAGCTATGCAATGTATTCAATGAAGCAATAGCTTATTTTTAACACATCCTCTCTGTTAATTCAAACCTGCACATCCACATTATACGGACTAGGTGAACATTCAACATATACAGGTAGTCCTCAAGTTATGATGGCAAGAGTCACTTGTTGAGATGGGCGGCTATAGAAATTAATTAAATAAATAACTAAATTGGGACCAGAATTTCCATCGATAAGCCATGCAATTATAAAGTGTGATGTCACATGACCACATTGCTTAGTAACAGCAATCCCTGCAGTTGCTGTTGTTAAGCAAGGATTGTAGGTCATTAAGTGAGCACCTCCTTGCAACTTCCTGCTGGCTTCCCACAAGCAAAGTCAGTGGAGAAGCTGGCAGGAAGTTGCAAGTCCCGGCTCGCAAGCAGGCTGGCAGGCAGGAAAGTGGCTGCTGCCAGATGGGAAGGGAGCGAGGTAGTGTGCAGGTGGGCGGGGAGGCATGGTGCGAGCGTGATGGAGATTGGTGTGGCTACTGCCAGGTGGGAGAGGGTGAGCGAGTGGCCAGGGAGGGTGTGCAAGTTGCCGGGAAGGCATGGAGCGAGCCCAGAGGAACTGGGGAAGGATGCTCGGGTGGAGGAGACTTACCTGAGCAACTTGCGACCTTCCTTGCTAGCTTCCCAATTGACTTTGCTTGTGGGAAGCCAGCAGGGAAGGTCGCAAATTGTGATCAAGTGACCATGGGACGCTGCAACTGTCATAAGTGCAAGCCGGTTGCCAAGTGCCCAGATCGTGGTCACATGACTGTGGGGGTGCTGGGATGGCCAGAACTTCAAGGACTGATCATAACCACCACTCATTCAGTGCCATCATAACTTTGAATGGTCACTGAACAAGTGGTCATTAACCAAGGACTACCTGTATAATGCAACTGTGGAATACATGTAGTCCTTGGGTTACAATGGCAATTGGAACCAGGATTGCCATCATTAAGCAATGTGATTGTAAAGTGTGACATCACATGATGCATCACTTAGTGATGGCAATCCTAATTGCCATCACAACCCCAAGACACATGGGGTGTTAAGGCGGAAGCGGTGGGAGTCCCAGCTAAGGAGGGTGGAGGTGCCATGGGTGGGGGAGGCCCTGGGAGGGCCAGCACAGGCTGCGTATGAGCTGGCAGGCAGGGAAGGCACAGCATAGGCCACACATGAATCAAGGGAGGGTGGGGAGGCCCAGCGTAGTGGGAAAGAGCGACTTACCGGAGTGACTTGCAACCTTCCCTGCTGGCTTCCTCATTGACTTAGCTTGTGAGAAGCTGGCAGGGAAGGTCACAAATAGCGATCATGTGGCTGCGGCTCCCTGTGACATTTTAATCGTGAGCTGGGCACCCAAGCACCCGGATTGCAATTGCATGACTACAGGGGTGCTGCAATGGCTGGAACTTCAGGGACTAGTTGTATGTCCATTTTTCAGCATGCTGTAACTTTGAACAGTCACTGAACGAATGGATGTAAGCCAAGGACTACCCTAATGACAAGTTATGCAACAAAAGCCAATTAATCAAAAGCATCTTGTTAATATGAAGATATTAATATCATATGCTTGGTATAAAGACATATCGCAGATGCTTTCTTTAAAATATTTCCAAAGTCTCCTTTATTACTTTCCGCCCCCCCTGCCCGCCCTTATTTAGCTAACTAAGTTACCAGTAAAAACTAAGTAAATTGATTTTACATGCTTTGTGCCATACTGGAACAACAGTACTGTACATAATGTTGAAAGAGAAGCTTTCTGAAGCTCTGTCATAGGAATGGGATGAAGCATATGAAAAGGACTGGCAAGATTAATTATATGTAACAGTAGGTAGGGTAAAGAAACTTAGGAGAGTTCTATTTCTTCCTGCCACATTTTCTAAAAGATTTTCTAATACAACTCTTAATTAGGAAGTTTTAAAAAAAGATGGAGTGAAAAAAATTGAACTCTGGCCAATAAAACAGATCTTTTTTTAAAGCATTGCTTGCATTTGGTTATTCCATTAGCAGAGTACATGACTTTAAAATTACCTACCTCTTTAATAACATCATTTTTTTCCATGATGGCAAGGGCAATAGCTGCACATTCAAGTGTGGACAGGCATGCATTTGTGGGCTGGGTACGAATTACGTACTGACTTGAAAAGCTGGTTTTCAGTTGTACCTGAAAACAGTAGTTTCAGATTAAAGAAATATATCATTAAAATACAGTGTGCTCTCTGTTTCTAAAAAATTTCCTTTAATTATATAGGATTGTAATTTTTAGTAATAATCATTAGCATATGCTGTAATGACACATGTTGTATTTAATACACGGATTTGCAATATATTAATATTTTGTATATTTATTAAAAATAAGGAAAACAAGCTCTAAAATAATCTTTTTTTTAACCACTAAAGCAAAATCCTAAAATAGGATTGCACTAGTGTAATAATGTCTGTATTAATAGATATATAAAGAGAGTGTAGTTCAAACTGCTACATGATTATTGAACTGGATCAAGCACTGGTGGAATGAAACTGAACAGATTGGAGAGCAGAGAAGGGAAGGTGATTTCTGCTAATTGCCTTCCTATAAAAATGTTTTGATGAACTTTGGAGTGCTCCAGAACAGTGTACAAAGTAGTACCAGCAATGCAAGGGGAAAGAAGGAAATAGTGGAAAGTATTGCTTGAAGTAGGCAGCCAGGAGGAGAGTATCTGGATCCAATCCACAGATTGAATTATGATTTATAACTTGTCTTTCTAGGAGGAACTAAACTGAAGAAAACTGTTGTAAGTTATACATTTTGTATGCAAAGCTTCCCAGGTTCAGAATCCCAACATCTCCATTAGAAAAGATCCATAATTTCATGGAAGAACATGGATTTGTATTCAGTTAGATCCAAACAGTATTGGATTTAAAGTATTTTTTTTAAACTAAGCAATCCCAAATTATAGAAGAGATACAAACAACAGAATTGTATTTAATCTACTTCAAAATGATGTATTCCATTGGGTTACAATTTCATTAAAAAATTAAAAAGTACTTGATTTAGAAACTTGAATATAAAAAGTTAAATAAAATATGTGTTAAAGAATCATGTCAGCTACTGGAGTTTGAGTTAGCCTCTCTTCGCAAACTTACATACATTTGAAATTGATTAATTAGTTCTGCCTAAAATGATAAACACTTTGCCCTATCACACATGTTAAACATGTATCAAAGAAGGCAGTACCACTCAACCTTTTGGCTATGAGTTTTAACAGCTTTAAGTCTTTTATTGTATTTATAAACAGCTACTAGAAAGTAACCCAGTGGTCTCTGAAACAATGTTTAGGCATTTTTCATTAAGTCTCTACAGCTTCAGGCAGAATCTGAATAGAACTGAATGGCTTTGAGTCTCTGTGAAATAGTACATCTTCCTAACATTTATATCCTAGGAAATAAGAAATAAAACATAAATAACTGAAGTATCAGAACATGCAAACATCTTTAAAATTGAACATATTCCCTGTAGTACCTTTTAGAGGGATTTTGCAGCTTACAACTGTTTCTTTAATATGTTGAATATACCTAAATAAGAACTACTACCAAGCAAGAATCAACTCATTTAACAGCAAAGCTAACCACTTTGTATGTGGGACTCTGGATGTGATCTCTTTGTTTCAATGCCATCCCATTATATTCCTGGTCAATTTTATTATGAGAAAATGGGAAGGGCATTCCTTGAGGATTTTGTCAATAGGTTTTGAAATATTACATTTATTAATTTAATTTCTATGATACAAAAGTAACATTTTTCAGAGATTACATATTTCACTTTGGCTGGACTTTAAAACATGATTTTATAAAAAAAAATATTAATTCCTTCTTCAAGCTACTTTATATGTCTAAGTGTAGTTAACATGAGGAAAACAGGGAAAATAAAATTTAGCTTTATTTTCCTTTAATAAACAATTTTGAATGATATATTTGAATAACAGCCTTGTCAGATTGTTTGAATCAAACAAACTTTGATCAGGCAAACAAAGTCAATGACTGTATCTATGAAAATAATTACAGAAACAAGTGATAAAAAATGTATTCAAAGTAGAATGAGTATTTAGTAAAAAGAAACAGCAGAAACGTCATGACTTCATGAAGTGCCCAGTGTTCATAATGTATAAAGCATTGTTTATAAATCATTATGGCTTGCCTCACACAAGGCAAACTGGAACCAAACAAACATTCTAGCTTCATAAATTGTGCAAATTGTATGGAATCTGGAGCCAAAGAGAAGCAAAACAGATTACCTATGTTTAGTCAAATTTCAAGAATAGATCAACAAGAATAATAATAGTGGGGGGGGGGTTGTAGAGGGTCCTGAGGAAAATCAATTGAAATGGGTATTATTACTGAACTATTAAAAGGTGAAAGGTGAAAGGTCCCCTGTGCAAGCAGCGAGTCATGCCTGACCCTTTGGGGGGACGCCACTTTCATGGCAGACTATAGTGGGATGGTTTGCCATTGCCTTCTGTAGTTGTCACTTCCCCAGCAAGCTGGGTACTCATTTTACCGACCTTGGAAGGATGGAAGGCTGAGTCAACCTGAGCCAGGTACCCAAGAATCCAGCTTCCGCTGGGATCGAACTTGGGTCATGGGGAGAGTTTCGGTTGCAATACTGCCACCTACCACTCTGTGCCACATGAACACATTAAAAGGATTTACAAAGATATGCCTTGGTTTTAATATATTTTATAGTATGCAGAGGGGGAAAAAAAGTAATATTTCTTGGTGTAAATTTTGCCATTAAATTCTTACTTAATCATCAACTTAAATTATAAACTGCTACTCAGCACATTTTTGCAAATGGACCATCAGAGCGTGTAACTAATGTTCATTTTGCTCACATTACAATTTTACAGTTAGGTAGTAAGATATATAAAAGTAACTGATTATCTAGAGACAAAATACTTTATTTTTGCAAAATCTGGAACAGAGTGTCAATCTTCATACTAAATCTATCTTACAAAGGAGCTTGTTGCCTAATGATTCATTAAACATTACATCTGCTATTATATTATGCTCAGTAGTTCATTGTACTGTATTAAATACGTCTGCACAATGACAGCTATGTGTGAAAGACATTTTTAGAAGTTAATTACTTATATAGGGAGAAATGCAGTCCCTCCTTAATCATGTTTGAATACTGGGTTTCAATTACAACCAAAGTTTTTACATTCCACATTTGAATAGGACTTCCTTATGAAGTTTTCGCTAACATCAAAGGAACTTCACAAGTGATATGTAAGTGGCAGAATCTAATCCTTAACTATTATTCATAAAGAAACATATTTGAATGTTAATGAAAATCATAACCACAATATCAATCTTTTATAGTCTTCTATACTCATACTATGACCAGCATACTCTCAGTCTCTTCCCTATAAATAGTATTTACGTGGAGTATACAAGTCAAAATTCAGAGTAGACAGACACCACACTTCTCAAGCATACAGTACTTATTCTAAGGTTTGAATGTAGTAACTCTTAATTCTGTACAATATTATTACAATCAGATTTTTTAAACATGACAAATAAAATTTCAGATGTTTACCTAATCTTAACTATCTATAACTTTATTTTAAGGTTATATTCACAGAGTTTAGAAGGAGGCTGTTTTAACCACCTATTTTCTTACTATCAGATGAATCCAAGATCAGTATTAGGTTTTTATGGATTTGCATTTCTAGTCCATAAAATCTTAAAGTCTAACAGCAAAATACTCAAACTGAAAAGACAAAAGCAGAAAATAAAACTCTAAAGTGATATAAAACCATAAATTACTCCTAAATTATTTTCAAGTTTTATCTATACATGCAATGATAATCAAACATTAACAAGAAAAAAATACAAGAGAAGAAAATAGACTGGCAAAAACCAAGCAAATATTCTCTACATAGTTTGGGAGTATATTTTACTATTTTATTTAAATTACATGAACTACTTATTTTTAAGAGATACAAAATCATACACATCCATATTTATATTTCTATTAAAAAGATGTTTCTATACATGAAAACAATCCATTAGGATATGTTTTTATATTGTATGTGTGTGTATATATATATATATATATATATATATATATATATATATTTGGTTTGAATTGTTGTAAACTGTCCGGAGTCATGTATTTGAGATGGGTGGCTATATAAATTGAAATAATAAATAAATTACTCTGTAGACAGCAAATCTGAGTGAAATAAACCTTAGTGAAAGTTATTCAAGACTCTGCTGTTATGCTACTTGTTCAGCTAATCTAGTTTTTCTATTTAATGACCCAAAGAAAGGTTTGTGTTTGAGTTATGACCACTCATTCAGTGATTGTTCAAAGTTAAGATGACACTGAAAGAGTCGTACTTACAACTGGTCCTCGAAGTTGTGGCTGTCACAGCACCCCTGCGGTTACATGATGCGACTTGGGTACTTGGCAACTTATGACAGTTGCTACATCCTGCAGTCATGTGATCAACATTTGCGACCTTCCCTACTGGCCTCCCACAAGCAAAGTCAATGGGGAAGCTGGCAGGGAAGGTTTAAGTCACTCCCTTAAGTTGCTCCTGCCACTTTTTCTCATATGGATTATGAAAACCCAGGGATCTCGTACTCCGTAGCATCCCCCACTGGCCTGCATTCCACAGTACCCCCCACCTGCCACAGCACCCATGCACCCCGCCCTGTGTTTGTTGCCTGGGACTTCTGCCTCTTCCTGCTTAAAGACCAGCCCAGTGTTGCGGTTATGATGGCAACTGAGACTGCTGTCACTAAGCAATGGGGTAATATGACATCATGTTTTATGACATCATTTAGTGCTGGAAATTCCAATCACAACTGCTGTTGTAACCTGAGAACTACCTGTACCTTAGTTTTCTAGTGGTTTGCTATAGCAAATTTGGGAATTAACCCACAAAATGAATTAACTTTATGTTGAACTATTCCTGGGAAAAATGGCCACCAAAGCTACAACAGCATGAAGTAAGAATGTTGTATAATATTTTCAATTTCCTAAAAGCCTCAAACCTAAATTAGTAACTAACTGACATTGCCACCAGTTCAGGATAACACTCCCATATGATATCCTTGGTTCTTAACAATAAGTACCACTCATTCTTCTCTAATGGGAAGTGAACAAAAGGAAGGAGAATTACAATTGCTTTTCTTCTTCCAACTCACAATATAGATGAACAATCTTATTGACAAATTAGTAGAATTGTGGTCAATAAATATATAAATAAATGTTGATGCACTCTGAATGTCTTTGTCTTATTTTTAAATTTTATTTTCTTCATGGGCCTCTACATTCATTCTTTCATCACAATAGAGTCATGCAATATTTCCTGTTGAACTTCTAATATTTTTTTTAAATTAGCAATAAAATAAAAATAAAATGAATGGCATATTTGCAACCCTGAAATGGAGTGCAAAAATAGAGAAAAGAAAAGAATCCAAGATTGTACACAAAAGATTTTGCAGTTTTCTTGACCAATATGAAATAACGAACTCGTACGCCTATGCTACATGTAGTCTAAATCATTAAGAAAAAGCTATGCGTAGCAAAAATATCCACTTGCTGCTGAATGAAGTCCCATCAGTTACTTCTTTAATGGAAAAAGAAATGCACAGCTAAACTGAGTGTCAGCCCACTTTTGAAAATTACATCAAGAATATAAATAAATTAGCCACTTGAAACATACTGGCTTTAATTTAAAGTGACATTTTAAGAGCTTCAGGTTTTCATATTCTACAGGGAATAGCTGCTATGCAACTGAAGGGAACAGATAGCCAGAAAAAGTAAACTGATGTCAGAAAACTTTTGTTCTTTATGTTCTAAGGCTTCTATATGGCTATGTAATCTTGCTACCACTGCATGATATATTTACAGAAATGTTAGAGTGCATTTCAATGACCACAAAAAAGCTTTTATTAAAATTTCCATTTTCACTTTGGTCATAAATACATTTTCTCATATTTTATGGCTGCTGTTATCAAAGTAAAGAATCTCATTTTTTCTTTTCTTATTAAATGTACAGCTAGATGCTGGCAGGTAGAGAAAGTGCTGGATTAGAGCTGGGTACACTGCATAAGAAGACCAAGGATAAGCATTTTGCTTCAAAATTATGTGACTGGAAGTCCCTGGAAAACAGAATGTTGTATTCCTATATGTACATACACACACACACACCATGGCTATCCACAAACATATGTATGTGGTACATATATATGAACATGCACTGTTATATAAATTTGGGCTTTGTAATGGTTTACAAAGGCAAAATGGTATTTAAGGGTGTAAACATGGCACTTGTCTACAATTCCTTTTTAAATATAATTTTTATTTAAAAATTTAATTACAATAGTAAAAACTAATAGAAGAGAATGGAAAGAAAGAATAAAAAGTGCAGGAAAAAAGAAAAAGGAAAAGAAAAGAAATAGGTAAAGAAATGACTTCCAACCTTCATCACAAGTATAAACAAATTTAATAACTTTTCATCCCTATAAGGTTAAACAGGTATCTCTTCATCCCATATCCTATCCCTTATCTATAAGCAAATCCATAAAACATCAACTTTTCAATCCTGGTGTCAGCAAAAAATCCATAAAGGGTTGCCAGAACATTGCAAATAAAAAAAAGTCTTAACTTAGATCAAATAAACCAACTTTATATTTCTTCCTTTTACTTCTAAGTTTATCCACCGAAGCAGATACTATTACTGATAGTGCTGATATTGTAGTTACTAATTTCTGGCTCCGTTCTTCAAAGATCTCCTTTAATATTTACAATGTTATAACATTTTATGTCATTTTGTAAGTCTCAGTATTAACTGACATCAAGAACAAGCTTGTATTTTTTTTCTTCTGCTTAAAATATTTAGTCCCCTCTAATGCCCAGTTTCTAAAATCATCACTTATCTTTTGTTATGACTTGCAATAACTAGGATAAGCAAAATAAGTCTGTTTCCCATGAGGAGCTGTTTATTTTTTAGTTAATTCCAAAATCTTATAGTAAAAGTCAATATTCCAAATTTATCTGGACCTTTAATCCGTTTATAAGATTTAGATCAAAATCTTATTTAGCTTTTTGCTGTTTATTTCAAATTGTTTAAGTACTTAAAGTTATAAGTAATTTTTCTTTTGTTCAGAGTTGAAGATAAATTCACTGGATGAAGACTTTTCAAACTTATCATTCCAAAGATCTCTAATAGCTTTAAGATGGTTAATAGGCAATTTCTGAAAGTGATTAGAAAATGCAGTTTGCGAACTTAGTGTCCTTTAAAAGTCTCTGCCGTGGTTGCTAGCAAGATGGCCGATCCTGTCATCTCCAGCACTCAAACCAGTGGAAAACCACTGTCCTGCAGTCTCCTCACGAGGAGCAGCTGTCTGGAGTACATGTAGGCAATATCCTGTCCTCTCTTTATCTGGAGAGTTACCAAGGAACTGGTCTACTCATTGGTTCCTTGGACTTTGCCACAGTCGTTGGCTCCGCTTTCACAGAGCCTCTTCAGTTCACCATACCTCCCCTGGAAGTCTTGTCTACAACTCTTTAAGGCAGCTTTGAGTTTTCCTAGAATTGTGTGGGAGCTTTAACAAGTGGCAGACATGCGTTCATGTCCCTGCACACTCTGAAGCACTGCACAGCTCTAGTTATTGTCAGAAGCTATTGTTCAAAAGAGGACAGGACAGGCCCGGCACAATGCAAACACATAAAAACAATAATTAAAATTGCTTATATTCTGTTAGTGATTTACATCTACATATACCAGACATTCTCTCTCACCTATACAAATCACTCTCATGCAGAAAACACAGCATAAATACTTTCCCTTCCCTGCTTCCAGGAGAATCAGCACAGGAGAAAGAGAGAATGAACAAACACAGGATAGTGAGGGAGTGAGCAGAAGGTTAGCTGCACTGGAAAGAGAAAAAGAAAGAAAGGAACAAAATTGGAGTGGGATGAAAGAAGAAAGAGGCAACTGACAAAGAAGGAAAGAAAAAAGAGAGAACCCTGTTTAGGTATTAAAAAAAGTTTAAATTCTCAAAGCAAACAGCTCCTCCAAACCAAGGACTGGTGTTCAGGTGATCTTCACAGGCATCCGTGTTTTGCAGCAGTAATGCCTGTACCCATGGTTCCTTCCTTTGTTTTCAATAGCTTTGTCTATTCTTGTAAAATAAAAGGGATCCAACTATCCACAGATAGTTATTTGGGTGGGGGGTGTACAAACCTCACTCCTACTCATTAAAAATAATCGTTGGCTAGAACTAAAGCCTAATAGAGCAGAAAATATGGGCTGGGATATGCTGTGGACCTGTTTTAACTTAACAGTAGACTGCTTCATTGGAAATTCTTAATTTTCAAAGACAGCAGCAGACTCAAAAGAGCAACTGCAGAAACAGTCGCTAATGTAACAACTCTTACAAACATTTCCCACTTCCTTCATATTCTGTAGTCACCCATTGTAGTCCCATATGGCCCTACACTGCAAAACAAAAGGAATATATCTTCTACACAAAAGAAGCCTATGATGCAGTCAGAAAAAGATCCTTGTGCTTCTGTTGCTAAATTACCATGGAACTGCAGACTGGAGCATATAATGCTAGTGTTATAGGGTTGTTATAGCAGCTTTCCCCTACCCTGTGCTTTTTGCACATACAAGAGTAAGGGCATGCTAGGTAAGATTGATGGGGACTGTTGACCAAGGCATCTGGAGGGCACCCCAGGAAAAAAGTTGGGTTAAACTATAAGAAAAATGTTTTCACACGTTCAAGTTCTATAACACCAGGTATAGTCAATTTGTACTGCTAACTGTGATCTAAAATAATATTTTACTGACAGTGAATATAACTACAACGAATAGTGGAAACCACAATACTGTAAAATGTGGCATCAGCATTACTATGATCCATTACCTCTGTTTGACAGGATAATGCAACAGAAAACTACATAAATTAGTTCAAATTTTACCCTAAAAAACACACAGATAATTTCTACAATGCAAAGTCCACATTCTGCTACACTCTACAGTGAAGAAAATCGAACGTTGTTAAGGAACAGTGATGGAGAAATAGAGAGCCATAAGATTTGCATATAACTTGCAAAGAAAACAATACCCTGAACAAAGTGATATCAACAGATAGATAAATGATAGGCTCTCCAAAGCCTTTGAGGGTCAAGCCCAACACTCTTACACACGCTATAATAAATATGTTTATTTTATGATTTCCTTATACAGGCCCTCATTTAGCAACTGACTCATTTAGCAACTGTCCAGTTACAACAGTGGTGAAAAGGTAACTTTACAGCCAATCCTCACAGTTATCACCTTCGCAGATCTATAAAGCAAAGGAAAACTGAAGTAAGATCATAAGCTCAGTTCCGGTTTCACTTAGTGACCCCTTTGTTTAATAACCGAGCTGCCGGTCCCAATTATGGTCACTAAACAGGGACTGTGAAGTGAAAGGTTCCCTGTGCAAGCAACAAGTCATGTCTGACCCTTTGAGAGGATGCTGCTTTCGTGATGTTTTCGTGGCAGACTATAGCGGGGTGGCTTGCCATTGCCTTCTGCAGTCGTCACAAACAAGGACTACCTGCATTTATTTCTAAAGTACACTATCATTGTACTTTAATTTAGCATTTAAGATACAAAAATATAAGAACTTTGGTATAGCATAACAAAGTCCAATTTAATCTAGCATTTTATTCATACAGAGGTCAATCAGAAGCTTACAGAAGAATGTAACCAAGATAAGATTCAGTCTATAATATTTTTCTTTCATACAGTCCCAATTCCATTGCCTATTATTTGCTTCTGCACATAGGAAACAATTCAGTCTTTATATATAATTACACAATTTAGGATTAGACAACATGTATAATATAAACAAAAACATGACAGAGCTTTACATTATTTATTTTTCAATTAAGACAATTAATTTGTGATTAGAATTTAAACAAAGTTAGGTGAGAACAATTAAGTTAGCATCAGAACTTCTACCTGTTAGCACCATACCATTCTTCCTAAAATTAAAAAGATTTGTTACCAAAGATGTTTTCTCCCTTTTAAAATTTACACTATAGCACATGTTAAGAATGGCCTCTTTTTTCTTTTTTATTTGGCCTTACAACTTCTTGCCTAAGCTATTAGAAATTATGCAAACATTAACATTATTATAATAGATGAAAGAGAACCTAAGATACTTCTTTACGATCATATATTTTTAACTATAGATGAAACTGGGAAATGGGGAAAAAAAAGGAAGACAATGGCAAACCACTCCTATATTGTTGCCAAGAAAACAAACATTTGATGTCTCTGTAGTCACCAAGAACTGAGTTTGAATCAAGGGAGATTTTATTTTAAAGATTATTATGCTGTATGATTTTCCCTCTAGGTCTGGCTGTACTTTCTAGAGTAGGCTATTTAGATCCTGCAACTGTATTAGCTATATAAAATGAGAAAGAGAACACTATTCTCACAACTGCCATGTGGATAGCTAGACTCTATTATTCTGTCAATAATTTAGTCTGCATATTTGTGGGACACCAACTGCCATTCAAACTGTCTCATTTTAAGAAATTAGCATATTTTAACTTGTAAAATGCTGATTTTAATAAGAAATATTACTATTGGAAAAGAATTAAGCTGAATAGCTGTTGTACTTGTGAATGCTGATCTACTATGACAGTAAAATAAAATTAACATTGTAAGTCTCTGTTCATACACTACAAAAACAGGGGAGAGAACTCTTGAAAAGACTGGTATTACCTTTTTGCTCTGTGTATAGTTCTGAAATGAATGTCAGGCAACTGATCAATATTTTATGCAGTGCTATTCTTTTAATAATTAATGGAAAAGAAAAGTGCTGCAAGGAAATGCGGGCACTGAGCAGAATAAGGATCTCAAGACTGGGTCATGAAGTGAAGAAAGAAAATGTAATTATATATATTGCAAAAGCTGTTTAATTAACTGTAAATATCAGAAACACTCTAAGACAAAAGCAATATCTCTTCACTGAAGTGTTTGGAAGGCTACTAATTCTCTACATTTCCATTTCTTTTATTTATTTGTTAATGGTACTGGATATTTCCTGAACTATGAGAGAAACATAAAACATCATGCATAAACACATACCCACATCCTGTAAAACCAACCAATAAAACTTTGAAAGGCTCAGAGTACCAATTAATAATGTAACTACATATTTTAATTTAAATAAATCAATCTAAAAAGAAAAAAAAGTCATTTAACAAAGCTTGAGTTAAGAAAGTTGATCATAATACATTCTGAGACTGAAGGAAACAACTTGGTGATGGCAATGGTGAAATCCAGGTAGTGGAACAGGCCATGGGTTACTGGTATTAAAAATACCTACAAAAATAATGAGAGTGGTTGTATCAACAAAGTGGACCTGCTATAACATGAACACATGACCTGGATAACATAAACATAAGATAAATATGTTTAATAAATATAAAGATAAATATAAAGGAACACATTTAGTATGTTTAAATTATGAGAAAATGAACTTGAGCTATAAGAGATGAGATGCTGTGAAAACCAATGTGGAAAAATATTCTCATATAATTACTTATTTAATGATATCCATAGACTGTTGACTCCATACAGATTCACAACAACTTATAACATATAGGATACAGAAAACAGAAAACGCTAAAAATCATACAATCCTTGGTGTTAGTGATTCCCACATTTTTCAAACATCAAGTACCCTATGAAAGAATTCTGTCTGAATCACCCTATAAAAACTGTATGGGAGGGTTCCATACAAATCTTCAGAAGAAGATTCAGAAGTAAGTGTTTCACAAGAGAGGTGCACAACTTGAAAAACAATGTGATCTCATGCTCATTTGATCTCATTTGGAAGAATGTCAAAGAGAAAAAGATAGTAGCTTTTAATCAAAGGTATGATATGATAAGCAGGAAAAGAGTGGATGAAAGCCTTAGGCAACAAGAAGGATGTATGATGACTGAATACAAACTTTCAACATCAAAAAAGGATGAGAAAAAAATGTGTCAACAAACAAATAAAGGAAAATGAGAGCTTTTCAAATAAGATGAAAGAAATTACAAGTTACGTTACAGCCAATGTGAGAATATTTAAGAGTAACCATAGAATAGATCTGATGGAGGCAAAGAAAGTTAAAGAAAGATGAAAAGATTATACTGAATCCTTTGAATGACAAATGTTTGTTGAGACAGGGTAGATTCAGGAACTTATTCCCCAAGGAAGTTAGGTACAATAGGCAATAGACTATCTTTCATACAGGAAAACACCAGGCACAGACGATACTCAGACTGAACTATATAAAGCTTCAGAGGAAATAGTTAAAGTGTTAACAACTCTTAGGTCATAAATTATGGAATAAAATTGTCTGGAAAAGATTGATGTATATACCAGTTCTGGAGAAGAGAAATAAAAGAGAATGCACAAATTAACAATCCTTGCACTAATTCCTTATGCAAGTAAAGTTTACTTACAAACCTTAGAGCTATGCTAAATGAACAGGAAGATTTCAAAAAAGACTGCTGGACATGAGACTTATATAGGTAATATAAAATGGGTAAGAGAACGAGCAAGAAAATTTAAAAGGGAGGGGTGGGTTGCTTTTGCATTATTGACTACAGCAAGGCCTTTCTTTATGTAGATTGTGCTGAAATTTAGAATATTTTAAGGCTAATGGGCTGGCACAATACCTAACGATTCACTTTAGAATCTTTACAATGAAAAAAAAGCTACAGTAAGAACTGGATTTGGAGAAACAGAGTGGTTCAGAATATGGAAGGTGACAAAAATGCATATTGTCTCTATCATCTGTTTAATTTATATAGCAAATGTATTATGAGAATGGCAGTGTTAGAAGAGATGGCAGCAGGAAACAAAACAGGTTAAAAACAAAGGCATTCAGAAGACTAAATTCCAAGTGATTGCTAAATATTAAGAAGAAAATGGCAATGTCAACCTGCATGCTCCAGTTATATTACTGTTGACTGAGAAGATGTAAAAGTGCTATGCTGTTTTGTTTCCTTGGGCTGAAGAACAGATAAAGATGGAGCATATGTTGGAGAAATAAAGATGAAATTAATCCTACAGATGACTCTAATGACATACTTAGAAAAACTGTGGAGATAAGGACAGTTCATTCACAACAATAATCAGAATTATTAAAGTAATTGTCTTTCCAATGGCAATGTATGTTATGAAACCCGGACTTTGAAAAAAGTCAGGGAAGGAAGATTGATATCTTTGAATTATGAATCTGGAGACAGTTACTAAAAATAACCTAGATTACCGGAAGTGTCCTAACAACCAGGAAACACACTGAGACAAGGAACTGGTCTCTAATATTTATTGCTAGTACTTAACAGGAATCTTAACAAACTGAAGAAGCGTGGGAAAACCCAGACATATAACCCCCAAGGGTTAAGGCAGTCCCGATCTGTGTCTCTTTGAATGGCTGAACAATTCATCAGTGCTACGCATGCGCTTGACAGTCTGGATGGGAGCTCCCTGCTCGCCATCCTTACTCATGACAGGAAGAATCAATCAATGAGTCCAGGGCAAATAAAATCTGATTACTCCCTTTAGTAGCAAGTAGATAGGTAAAGAGAACTCACACTAGAAAATAATTATCAAGCTTGACAAAGTTGAGGGAAGTACAGCAAGAAGACAATATATAAAAGGACAGAATCCATAAGATTATTAGAATGTCCCTGGAAGAGCTGAGATATTACTGTGATCAGGTGAAGATGGTAAGCATTTGACCATGCAGTGGTCAAGTGTCAAACTGAGCCACATGACTGTAATTGAAGGCTACATTAAAAGGAACCAGTAATCCAAGGCCTCTCCAGATTTTCTGACTACAACTCCTATAAAACTCATACAGCACTGGCAATGTCCAGTGTTTATGGAAGTTGTTATCCAAATGATTTGGAAGACTCCAGCTTGGTTACCTCTGAAATAGGATCTCTGATCAATGTAGTGGAAACCTAGTATGTGATTGGTGACATAAGCAAACTTCTGATATTCAGTTCAGTTTATGAAAGGCAAGGCAGTACTTGGGCTTACTGGATTAGTTTATTGTTGACTGATGTTATATTAGCCATCAGCACCTCCAAGTATATTCAACTAATAGCCAGCAGAACAACAATTTGTAGCTGGTCTCAGAAAACCAGTTTGGTATTGTGAAGGAAAAATTAATTCAGTCACAGCATGAAGAGATAAAATCTTTTCCAAGAGAGAGAGAAAAAAAGGTAAAAAAATAAATAAAGCTGATAAAACTTGACACTTGCAAGTGAAGATGTTTCAGATTTTCCAAGTATTTATGGCAGTGTTAGTAATGAATGGAAAAGACTGAGAACAGCCACATTCAGGCAAATATATCTGGAGCCTTTGAATTTATATAGAAATCTTTCCATATAAACAATTTTGCAGAGACCATATGAATATGAATGAAACAGAGGGAAACAATAATAAAGAAATAGGCTCTCTAATCCTACTGCATTTAACACTACAGCAAAGGGATTTTTGGATTCCTGAAAAAGACTATGGTACTGTTGATAGGCTATACATACAGAATCTAATTATAGCCAACTTAACATCAGATAGTATAGACTTGATGCAAAAATAGAAAAGCCCAAGAGATAATATACTGTACATAGCTTTGTGCATAGCCCTCTTGTACTGTTGCCTGTCCTTGTAAGTTAGGCTTTCAATCTCAATAGCAAGATGAAGCTCTTCTGGGAAGAAAACAAAAACACTATTCCTTCTGAATACTAACAGTTTGAGTAAAGACAAGGATGGCTGGGGAGAGTATACCAACACAGTAAACTGCTACAGTAAAACATCTGGATTAGAGAGTTCCCCAAGCCTTGACTTTATAAGCCAGCATAAGGGACTACATAGCTTTCTTACTTCCAAAATCAGATATTTTCTTGAGTTTGATTTGGGGCTAGATGGAATGGTAAATGTGGCTGGTTACTGGAAAGTGATTTCACTTTGTGTATGTATTTATGCTGCTGCTCTTATATTAAGTTTATTCTATAAGGTCAACTCTAGCTAAAACCTAATTTAGGGCTATCATATCTTGGCTGCATAAATCCAGATGATCACTAGTTGGGAGCAAAGATACTATGCTCTCATTTAATGATCATCTGGCTTTTTGCTTCCCAGATGTAGGAGCCCTAGTTGAACTGCTACTATATTATTAAAATTACTCTAGGCAATCAGCAAGCTATTGGTTGTTATGATAAACCTATTATGTAACTTAGTTTTACAGTTAACTTACATATTAAACAGGAGAATTTAGGTGTGTCAACTTGCATAATAGATGAGATACAAAATATATAGCTGAAATAAGCCATTTACTAATTGGCTGATTATGATAATCTAACTGGCTGCCTAAATACTTAGCTAATTGAAGACTGTTGCTCAGAATGTCCTGACTGAAACACAGCATCTTCTGGGCTGTACAAATGATAGATAACTACTTAATTATGTTGCCCAGTCATCTGGTTTAGTGTAAACAACCTGAACTGGTATCTGGAAGTGCTGACTACCTAGTTGATTAGTCATACACTGAAATTAAATCTGGACAAGATATTGTATACTGCTGGAACTCAGAAAATTTTCAAGCTTTGATAATGAAATAGGCTCTGAGGATTTGGGGAGGAGATATTGCAAAGCAGGTGATAGGATGGAGGATCCTTAAAGAGGAGAGATGATACAATTGTGTCCTATAAAATGATGAAGAGAAAAACAATGGTAGGTGATGATTCTCTAATATGAAGAACTAAAACAAATATATGTCAACCAGATCCTACAGCTTGGGAAATATGCTGTCTACCAAAAGCAAGGCTCATGGACATGTAAGAACTATTTCCAATGTTTAAATTTTAATGTCTAATAATTTGAAGAGAGAGCCAATTTGGTATATTGGTTAAGGCAATGGGCTAGTAACCAAGAGACTGTGAGTTCTAGTCCCGCCCTAGGCATGAAAGGGGTAACCTTGAGCCAGTTATTATTTTCAGCCCTAGGAACAAGGCAATGGTAAACCATTTCAGAAAATCTTGCCAAGAAAACTGTGGGGGCTTGTCCAGGAAGTCACCAGGAGTCAATACTGACTCAAAGGAAGAGGCAGTGGGTAGTGGTCCATAATGGTCACACTGTTCAGAAGCATATAGTCATGAACAACCATCAAAGAATTATCTTTTTTTTGGACATGAAAAATGTGGGTACAGATGCTAGAGATTTGGAAGGGCAAATAAATCCTTCCTTTCAAACTGTCATCCAGAAATTCCCTCAAGCTGGAAGTAGAGAGTAGACACAGGATACAGCCTCTCAGCTGGAATTTGGACTCCTGGCTTCAGGTTGATGATATAATCATATATCTCATGAGGAGGCAACACAGTTGCTTCTTCCTCCCCAAACATATCTTCAAAGTCTAAGTATTTTTCTGGCAAGACAGAAGAGTCAATGAGCTGAGCAGGCATGGAGGAACAATGACAGTGAAAGGCTTGCAAATAGTGCTGTTGACATTTTGGGACTGGAAACTTGTTCTTTGTTTCCAGTGCACATCTAGATTTTGCATTTGCAGTCAATTAATCCTCTGCACAATGGTGACATGCAAATAAGAAGTAACATACAGTGCTAAGAATGCTATGTAATTCTTAGTGTTGGTTGCAAAGATGAGTACATTGTAATATAGGACCAGCTTGCAGCACTTGCTCATAAATAGTTTCCACAAGCATTATTTTCTAGAACCCATGTGGGTATATTTAACTTTTGTATTGTGCTATTATCTATAAAATTGGTGGTGGCCCCTGAGTGTATAAGGGCTGAGAGTTATATCTCCAAGACTGAGTTTAAATGAAGAATAACAGGAATGTATTGTTGGTTGTCTGAGGTCTCCTTAATGGTCTGAGAGACCCACTATCATGTTTTTGGGGGCAGAGCCTGTGAAGTTTCCCAAAACCAGAGCCTTGGAGTAGGTCAAGCACTTCCCTGCTGTGGATCCACAGCTTCTGCATTTTGCAGCTGATTCAGACACATGAACTTTAGCAGTGCAACATCTGGCTAGATGTCTAAGGGCTTGACAGCAGAAAGCTAAACACAAACCATTTCTCTGCTGGATACAGGAATCTCTTTACTGCTTCATTTTCATGGATTCTCTAGCACTATATTCCAGGGTGGCCACAGGGAAGGAGGCTGGGGTGAAGAAAGGCTGTAAAACCGCATGCCCTTGCCATTCTTCCATGCCTCAACTCTTCAAAATGGCCACCAATTAGCTCACAATGCTGAAAAAACTCCTTCAAATTCTCTGTGTTACCTTGCCTTGCCAACTCATCTCTCAGCTTGTCAAGTCCTTCTTAAAACTGGTCAGAGCCAAATCATTCTACCCCATATCCCTGGCAAATAATTGTAAATCAAGTATATATGCATGAATTCTACAATGACCCTGGTTTAGCCTGTGATCCTCTTGATTTCCTATTGCTCTTCTGGTTAGATCATGAAAAGCACCTGCAAATCTTTGCATGAAATTCTGGCAATTGTCCAGTACGGAATTATTGCCTTTAATGGCAATGCTTTTGAAGGCATTTTGGAAATGCAACAATGCAAACAATGCAAACTGCAGTATCTTCTATAGCATTACTGCAGAAAACTATGGTAATGGTGGAGGAATCAATGGTATGCCCAATTTTCATCTGTGCTTTCACGAATAAAACAGCCTCTCTTCTGTATTCCTGAACACGGTATAGTTTATTAAGGCCTTAGATTTCTAGAGCAAGCCTCTGGGCTTTCCTTCATCCTTCTTCCTGCCAACTTTTCCTTTTAGTTAGGTATTTTATCATTTCCAGATGCAGCCCAGCTCAAGAGTGTTATCTCTTTCCTTTAGAAATGTTTTGTCAGCTTCAGGGTCAGCCACCTATAGCAGAAAGTTTGATGTACGAGCTACTATTGTTTAATATAAACTTTTGGTGATAAGAAGTATAAACAATAAATGTGCTTAATTAGAAATATGAATAACTGCAATTGTATACAATACAATAATTGGAAGCCTACTCTGGGATAAGCTTCAGCATAGACCTGATTCCTGGAAAAAGAGCTGCACACATATCAGGGGAATATTCACTGTCACCTTTGGCAAGGAGAGGTTCCTGACAGCTACAAGTACAAGCAATTTGGTTCTGTATGCACATTGCTCAGTTGAACATTATTTCTTGTCTTGTTGCTTTATGAATATTTCCTGTCTACATTATATTTTGCATTTAAATGCTGTTACTCATTTGTTTTGCTTTGTTCAATCAATTACTTCAGCCTTTTCTCCATTTCTGTGTTCATTGCTTTCAAATTCATGAAGCTACTGCCCACACTTTGCTATAGCAAAATACCTTTTAAAAGGCACAAAGTGATGGTGAACTTTAATTATCCTGAGATCTGTTTGGAGTCAAACTCTTTCAAGCCTCATCCTTTCAGGAAATTCCTGATTTTCTTCCTGACAATTTTCTCTTTCAAAAGATGAAAGAAGACACAAGAGAATCAGCCATCCTTGACTTGATATTAATCAACAGGGAAGACTTGCTTGAGGAAATGGAAATGCAGGAGCATTGTGGGAAAGCAATAGTGTAATACAAGAGTTCTTGATTTTAAAAGAAAGTAAAACTGAGTATACTCACACAGGTATCTTGATTTTTAATAAAGTGGATTTTAATAAACTTAGAGCCATGCCAAATAGGATCCAATGACAGGAGAAGCTAATGGGAAAAGGAGCTCAAAACAGGTGGAAATTCCTAACAATATATTGAGGGCATATTGCTCCAAAATTGATTGCCACAATAGATAACTCATTTTGTAAAAACGATTGGAAAGACAATAATCAGGTTGGATCATTCTTTCACATTTAGTAGCAATGTTGGGAAGCCCAACAATTCTGGAAGATGATTTATTGAAACAAATTTTAAAGGTTGGATTCTCATTCTTGTTGTTTTTCTGTTAAGGATCACTAAACCTTATATTCCTACAAAGAACACCAAGTTGGCTTTATATATGATAAAAGCTTCTAGGACACTTTATGCTTTTTGCTGGAAAACATTCATAATTCTCTCTATAGCAGAATGGCAAACCAAGCTGTGGGAGGCCGCCTCAATGTCTAGCATAAGAGAGGGAAGTTGCCTCCTTATTGGGGCAGGGGCAAGATTGCCCAAGAATTACAACTCGTGCTACCCAGTTCCTCAACCTCTACTTGCTTCCACTGTTATTGCTTTGATTGTGGCACTGAAGAGGATTCTTTAGCAATCAGGGCTTTCTATGCCTCTTTTGTGCCATCTGTGGCTTGCTCTAGGGCATCTGGTGTTCATACCACCTTCCTCCTCTTCTGCTCAGTCACAGAGGTCCATGTAGCCTCCTTGCAGCACTAGCTATCTTCTTTGGAGTGACTTTCTTGACTGGTGATGGGGTGAGTTGCCCTATCATGTGACTCATGCTGTCTGTTCTGCTGCATGTGTCTCTTTCATGAGCTTGGTTGTGCTATTAGTGTTCCTATAAATTCAACTTCTTTTCTTTTTTTGTTTTTCTCTCCCTCTTTTGTTTCTCAGCCCCGAAAGAAGAGCCAAAACAACAATCCTGGTTACTTGTAGAAGGCAAAACTAAAGACTGAAGCAGAGAGCTTTCCTTGATAAGATACAAATAAATAAAGCCCTACCTTCTAAAAGATGTGGTATTAACCCTACAGGAAGATCGTGGTTATCAAGATCAAGGTTGCTTTCTGAATTCAAAGATGGCTCTGAACACGCTGAGGAGAAATCGTGAGGCTGTAGAGAGGAACGGTTGTCTCCAACAATTGGCTTTGGCTTCTGGCGCTCTTTATATCTTCAGCTTTCCCGCCTTTTTTACGTAGGATCCAATCGGGCTTCTCATTGCTCGGCCCTCCTTGCTGCACACCGCACTCGAGTGCTGATTGGTGGTGGCGAACCCGATTCACTTCCTGGCTCCTTCAGCTGTTCTGCTTCTTCCCACTCTAGGCTTTTCTTTAATTGTAAGTCTCTGACTCAGTTTCTATTCTAACAGATTCTTTAAAACAGTAATATTAATGGAAATTATGTGTATAAACTTACTAACTAATCAGTTTATGACTTATTTAAAACTTTTATTTCTGGCCTATCTTCCACTGCATAGCAAACAACAGATAAAAGCATTATATTAAAACACGTACATAAAATACAAAGTAACAGCACATAGAATCATAGACACAGATATTATGAAAAGATACTTTTCAGATTATTGCTACTTTTAGCAATGACTATTGATAAGATTAAATAAATTTCTACAAATGTTTGCAGATCAAACGTGCCTTTTCATTCCAGTGTTCTTGTCACTCGTGTGATTTGTGGCAATGACCCAAGATTTTATATAATAATTGTTTATTAACACAAATTATTTGAGAAAGAGAGAACTTGCTTCAATTACTTCAATATATACCTGTTGGCAGAAAATGAGGACTTATTTTGAAAACAGATAATTCCCTAGAGAAAACAAGAAGTATTGCCAATTGTAAGGAACATTATTATTATTCTATTCTATTCTATTCTATTCTATTCTATTCTATTCTATTCTATTCTATTCTATTCTATTCTATTCTATTCTATTACTATACTATACTATACTATACTATACTATACTATACTATACTATACTATACTATACTATACAGTTATAGTGTGTGTGTGTATATATATACAATCATATAAATATTATTATAGTGCAATAATATAAATTTTGTGTTAAAAGAAACAAGACATGGAAGATACTCTTTAAATCTGCTTGACCTTTCAGGCTATAAAAGTAACTGTGTTTAACGCACCAATAATTTTTATTAACAGCAGAATGTTCCTTTTCATAAATAAATTGTATTTTAAAAATATCATTATTAAGAATTCTGAAAACCATATTTCTCTGTTTTCATTTTTTAATGTAGTTTCTAAGATTTCATCTTCAAAGTGATTAAAGGAATTTACAGAAAAAGTAATATGGTATATGTTTGATAGTCTATGTCTTACTATCAATTGCAGTGGCTAAATTGGTACTAATATAGATTAAGAGAGGTTGAAATAATCACGAAATAGCCTCCTTGTCAATCAGCCAATGGCACAAGATTCTGGACAGTTCAGATCCTTTCTGGACAGTTTTTCAGTAGCATTAAAATTTCAGATTTCAGCCTGAAGTGCAATAAAGCAATCTGTTAGTTTCCTGTATGCCAGTTTTTGCAATGGTTGCCACAGTCTCAGCAAACCAGTTTAGTTGAATTAGTGGGTTACTGAATAAAAATTCAAGTAAGTATGATCCAACCTCATTGTTGAAGCTACTGCTCCTTACTACTTCTCTCTTTCTTTCAAGCACTTAAGGCACTCACTCTCTTTATCCAACTTTCTCCATAATAACTCTGTAGAGTAGTTTGGGCTGAGTGAGACTGACTAGGCCAAATCATCCAATGGACCTTATATTGAGGATGGAAACTGAAGTTGAGTCATCCAAGCTTGAGTCCAAAACTTGAACTACCAGTCCAAAGTGATTCTCTTATGGCCAGCAACAAGGAATGTGATTCAGTAACTAACATATCACGGCTCTAAATTTTGCTTTATTTACATGGAAGTTTCCTTTCCTGAAGCATTCTGGCATAGCACCTGTATTTCTAACATTTAAAACCCACCCGCACTGATTCTGGCATGGAAGAGGAATTAATGTTTTCAAATATATATATATATATATTATATCAACCTTTTAAAAAAGAACTTAATTCTTTCTTCTTCTGTCTTAACCTTATAGAAACTAATTCTTCTGGACCACTGATTGATTCTTTCAAACAGACCAGCTGTGTAAAGTTTTGAAGGGGATTTCACTTTGATGATGCTTCAAGTGAGCGCACCTGTCTTCAAAGCTGTGCTGTAAAGTACACAGCTTTGTCCACATTTCTGAAAGCGAAATGGATCCAATTCTTTGCCTTATCTCACTCCTGGAGTCTCCTCTGGATATTCCACTAGCTGAAAGAACTTATTCATTAGCTATCTGTTGCCTTCTCTGACCATGATCACTTTGTTGATCTCCCTTTATAATATTGTACTGGTATTACAATAATTTCTAAGACTAATTAATTTAGTCTTAATTAATTTTCCCTTTCGTATGTTCCTAATAGAAGATAAGCATACAGGCAAATATGTATCCTGAACTAGAAGGCTTACCTGTAACTTGGATAATGATCTGGTCTTACTTAAGACTATATGAATTAGAATTCTTGAAGGGTCCAAATATGACTGAAGTGAAGTTACTTCATGATCTTTAAAGTAATGACAATTCTTCATCTTATGACGCACATTAATTTGATGAACATAATGAAAATCTAACATTGCCACATGTATCCACCAGTGAAATTAGCAGCTAGTTAATGAAAGTAAAATGTAATACCACAAAAATACACAATCTGGTACAACATTATTTAAAAAGTCAAAATTAATCCTGTCAAGCAATATCATTCCAATAAAGGCTTTATGTGGACGACATTGAATTGTTATTAGGAAATCAGTAGGACCTACTGTCTACATTTCAATCATGAAACACATTTACAAAAGGGCAAATTATGCTCTTTTCTAAAAGAGCAATTCAAATAGCAAAAATTCTAGCAGCTTCATCTGCCATCAAGTACAAAATGTGCACAGCTAAACTTATAATGATCAAGACCATGACCTTCCTTTGCCATGTAAATAAATTAGCTGGTTATCTTTTCCTTCAGTTAACTGTCACCACTTTTTGTGAGTTTTTTTCCTTTGCTAGAGATATGCTAATAAGAAAACATAAAATAACAAAACATCAATGAAACTTATGCTAATTCACATAAGCCAATTCAGATAATGCTTTATTGCTATCTCAGAGTGAAAGAGTGCATGATCAGGCCTATGATCATATATTTATGCCTACGGTATCTACATATCATGCACACCTTAAGCTCATCATGGATACAGAAACTGGTCTATACATAAAATCAGTCCTTATCCAATAAAAAGAAATTGGGTAACTGAGACAGAGACAGGTCATCTACTTGAAGAATGGGCAGATCTACCAAACAAATATTTAAACGAAAGCTATATTCCTTTTTTTTTAATTAAAGGCAACAGCATATTTAAACTGTTACAAGCTTTTAAAATGTTATAAGGATTTGATTTAAAGCAAAAGATTTTCAAAGGATAGATATAAAGCCTCTGCATGTATATATGGAAGAGGGAGGCACATTAAAATTAAGAAAACGTATGCATGAATGTAGAATTACAAGTATTTTAAATACTACAAAGAACTGACCCAAACACAGAACTTTAACTATAATCATAAGAACTTTAAATCTTACCTGCTTAGGCATTTGAAAAATGGAGTTCTTTAAAAATATATCTTTTGCTTGATTCCATGTTCCATCGATGATTATGATCACATAAGAATTAGTGGAATTCAAATCCATTTCTTCCAAATTCGTTGCTCCAGCTCCAGGATACAATATTAAGGTATTTGAACTTCTGCATACAGATGCTAATTCAGGGTACCTATATGCATTATTTTTTTTAAAAAAAAATGACTTTAATTATTTTCTGGTAAGTAAAAAATACTTAACATCTATCTTTTCCAGTCTTAGCTGTCCCACCAACCAAAATGTCTATCTTCTAAACATGGCATATTATGCCAGTTAGGAAAAGCCTTTTAAAAATTAAAAGTAAAGATATCCACAATTTAAGCTTGACTCTTGGTGACTACATGGATTCATTCATGCAGTTTCCTTGGCAATCATATGGAAATAAATTGCCATTATTTTCTTTATCTTCCTAGTCTAGTCTATATACATGAACAATATGCCCTTCACACTATTCCTTTTTAAGGTAAACAATGTTACGGAAAGCACAGAAAAGAAAGAAATACTAAGTAAGAAATAAAGACATGAGGTAAGAAAAATAGCTAAAACTAGTTCATAGAACGTCATTTGATGTATTTCTCCATATCATTTTTTTTTCTTTGTTTCCACTGTATGCATCAGCCATTTCATTCCTGGCCTTTTTCTTTATACTTCTCACCAATCTCCCTCATGACACTATGTAACATAATTCTTTTCACTCTGTCCAAGCAGCTTCCACACATATTCACTTTCCATTTATTCTGTTATGAGATTAATCTGTATTCTAATACTTTTTCATACAGGACTCACATGTTCTTTTCCTGCAGTCATTCTATTTTCATTTGTTTCCTTTTCTTCCATGTCCGTTTTCTCCCAAGATCCATTCTTGGCACCACCCAACTAATGGTTTCTCCCAGATTCAAAATCTCTCATCCCCTTTGAAACCATCAAATCAGTCATAATTGTTAAGTCATTTCTTTTCATGTGTTCAAATGAATCAATTTATGGTTAAACCCATTTATTTGAGATAGACCTTCTTCAAAGTAGGTGTTCACCAAAGTCACCATTCTCATTCATTCTTGAGCTTCTGAGAGGTCTAATCATTTTTTCTATACTCTCTTGTCTTGTTCCCACCAATCTATTCATCCAAGTACAGAACAGGTCTGATCCTGCTTACAAGGCCACCAGCTGAGAACAATATTTGCTTAGGAACTTTAGGAATCTTCATTTGTATTCTCTATTCAATTAAATGGAACTACTTATCTACAATCTTCCATTATCTTCCAAAATATTTTTTGTACTTTTTATCAAGTATTAAATCTCAAGAACGTTACTATTATGGATTACACAGAGCAAAGAGGCCATAAGCACAAAGTAATGTGATAACTTTTCAGGGAAGTGTGGAGTTGCTGTAAACGGAATGTGACAATATGTACCACAGCAACGTTAACTGTTGGATGTAAGAACAGTAGACTTCACTATGATAGTTATTACAGATATGGGCTTCTGGTGGGAATGGTGGACTGAACAGCTGTGCTCGCTGGCTCGGCAGGTGGAGTGGACAACATGGCAACATTTTTAAGGGTCAGGAAGGCTTTCCTGAAGCCCAGAAATGTTGTCTGGATTAAGGAGAATATTTGGAATTATCCCATTTCTCCTCCAAAATGGCAGCTTGCAGCCAGAGGATCGCATTTTGCTTTTGACTGGTAAGCCTACCCGGGAGGCGGGGACGTCACCATTTCCAAGCCATGCTGTAGCCTTAAAGAGACACTAAATCTGGCCACCCCATTTCTAAATCACCAATTTGTGTTTTTTTTTAAGTATATGTACCCCAAGAGAGGCTTTTTACAGTGAGAAGCTGTTCCTCTTGGTGCTTAATGTTATTTTTGGGATCACTTTAAAAAAATTTTTTTTAAGTTTTGGATTTCATTTTCATTCCAAAGGAAATTTCAAAGATTGAGTAAATAATTGTCTTCCTGTTATTATTTTTGTATTAAATTTGAAGATATTAGCATTTTCCTACACATTGAATCAGCTGATTTGAATTTTCAGCCTTCTGTCTTCACTTTCCCTTGAGAACAGTCTGCTATTCACTCTCCCTTTGTGTAAGCAACTTTCATACTTTCCCGTGTCTTTGACTTTCGCTGATTAAGTTCCTAGGGGACGACATAATCTACTGTGTGAGATGTGGAGATGTCAAACAGATCCTTTCTGACCTTCAACAGGACTTCAAACAAGTATTTTCTGACTTTTAGCAAACCTTTATGCAAGATATCCAGGACATTATGGAAAATATGAGAGCTAAAATGTGCCATCAAGTTGGGGATCTGCTGGATGAAACTGAGGAATTTAAGAGCAATGGAAAGGTTTCTTTTAAGACTAAGCTTGGGATTTCTGTCAAGATGCTGGATGAAGATTGGATAATGGAGTTGGAGAAATCTAGGGGAGAAAGTGATCTGCAAGCCATAAATAGGGTCGATCTCCTGGTGGAATGCAATGAAAAGAACCTAGAATTCTGCAGGGGGGCAGCTGGTGTATATGTATATATTTACACACACACACACAAACATATACATATACATACATACATACTGTGTGTGTGTGTGTATAATATGAATATATATATGAGATATATGAGATACATATATATATTATATATTATATATATATATATATATATATATATCATATGATGAGTACATGACAAGAGAAAGGCAAATATATACATACAGTCCACACAATTATATACAGAACCTCTGAAGGGATACAGTAGTAGCCTCATAACTGGATGTCCATTCAGCTATCCAGGTGATCGCTTCTGGTGTTGCTTAGTGCAGATTTTCTAAGAAGCCAGGGAATGCACGTCATGGGCAGTCTTGCACAATATGTTTAATAGTTTGCATATCAGCACCATAGTCGCAACAAGGAGAATCTTTTCAGCCCCATAGATACAGAGCAGAGGCACTCCTTCCAGTATCACATCTGATTCTATTCAATTTTGTCCAGACAGAGCGCAGCAGGTTAAAGCCAGCTGGGCTGTTTGATTTTCTTTGAAAAAAAGCTCTGTGCATATTTATTTATTTTATTTTTATTTATCTAATTTATCCCCGCCCATCTCCTCCCGTCCGAGGCCTCTGGGCAGTTTACAACAAGTGATTAAAACCATCAGAATGATACAAAAAATAAAATACTATAAAAATACTATAAATAGAAGTGAAAATAAAGAATAAAAAATCCAAGCGATGAAACATCTAAAACAGTCCAAGTGTGGGAGGAGTGGTCTATAACAACCATCCCCATGTAACTCTATTCCCCTCTCCACCCCAAGCGAGCCAGAAGGCCAGGAGCAATGGGGCCAATCTCACCTCCGGCCAATCTCACCTCCAGGGGCAGCATGTCCCACAGGGCAGGAGCTACTGTGGAGAAAGCCCGCTTCCTGGACCCAGCCAGATGAAATTCTTTTACAGACGGGGTCCGTAGCATGCCCTCTCTGCACGATCGGATGGGACGGGTTGATGAAACGGGAAAGAGGCGGTCCCTCAGGTAACCTGGTCCCATGCCATATAGGGCTTTAAAGGTGATAACCAACACCTTGAATTGGACCTGGAAGCAAAATGGTACCCAATGCAGCTCGCGCAGCAGTGGTGTTACATGTGCCCTTCTGGGGGCACCAAAAACAGCTCATGCAGCTGCATTCTGGACCAGCTGAAGCTTCCAGATACTTTTCAAGGGTAGCCCCATGTAGAGCGCATTGCAATAGTCTATCTGAGAGATAACAAGGGTGTCAGTGACTGTTTGAAGGGCCTCCTGGTCCAGGAAGGGGCATAACTGGTGCAGAGCACGTAGCTGCACAAAGGCTCTCCTGGTCACGGCTGCCACCTGCTCTTCGAGCAGGAGCCGTGAGTCCAGGAGGACCCCCAAGTTACACACCAGGTCTGTCTGGGGCAGTGCAACCCCATCCAGAACCAGAGATCTTAATGTCCCGGATACAGAAGAACCATTAACCCACAGCCACTCAGTCTTACCAGGGTTCAGTTGAAGCCTGTTGTTCCCCATCCAGGCCCCCACAGCCCCCAGACAGTCGGAGAGGGTGGTCACGGCATCACTTATTTCACCCGGGATGGAGATATACAATTGAGTATCATCAGCATACTGATGATACCTCATCCCATGGTGACAGATGATCTCACCCAGTGGTTTCATGTAGATGTTAAAAAGGAGAGGGGAGAGTACCGATCCCTGTGGCACCCCACAAAGAAGGGACCACGGGGCCGATCTCTCCTCCCCTATCAACACCGACTGGGATCGGCCCTGGAGGAAGGAGGTGAACCAGCGTAAGACTACGCCGCCCACCCCCAACTCCCTGAGCCCCCCCAAAAGGATACCATGGTCGATGGTATCAAAAGCCGCTGAGAGATCAAGGAGAGTGAGGATGGATGCACTGCCTCGATCCCGCTCCCGCTCCTGCCAGAGATCATCCATAAGTGTGACCAATGCCGTTTCCATCCCATAACCGGGCCCGAAACCTGACTGAAAGGGGTCTAGATAATCCGTTTCCTCCAGGACCCTCTGGAGCTGCAAAGCCACCACTTTCTCAACCTCCTTCCCCAGAAAGGGGAGGTGGGAGACTGGACGAAAATTGTCTAGAACAGTAGGGTCCAGTGATGGCTTCTTGAGGAGGGGGTGTACCAATACCTCTTTAAAGGCCGCTGGAAACACCCCCTCTCCCAAGGATGTATTAACCATCACATGGACCCAACCACATGTGACCTCCCGGCCTGCTTTTACTAGCCAGGAGGGACACGGGTCTAGATGGCATGTGGTGGCATTTACTGTCCGTAGGATCCTGTCCACTTCCTCAGGTCCAACAGGATCAAACTGCTCCCAGATAACTGGGTAAGCCTGTTCCCCTGGTATCTCTCCAGACCACGCCTCATGCCTGGAGTCCAACTTGGAGTGGATCCAAGCGATTTTGTCCTGCAGATGCTCAGCAAATTCTTCTGCACGGCCCTGTAGGTGGGTTGCTGAACCCACCTTCCCCAAAAGGATTGAGTGATCTTAAACAGGGCCGTCGGGCAGCATTCTGCAGATGCAATAAGAGCGGAGAAATATTGACATTTCGCCGCTTTTATCGCCACAAGGTAGGCGATATCTTGGGAACATGTAACTGCTCTGGTTTATTTTGAAGAATGTTTATTTAGTTTGCTTTAAGGATTTGACTGATGTTATTTGCCTTTAAAGATTTGGATTTACTGTTTTGAATTGGCTTTGTTTTTTGTGTTTAAGATTTTGGATTTATTAAGACTGGGATTATTAAAATTGCTATACCATTAAGTATAATAGCTGATAACTTATGTGCCTTTCGATTTGATTTTTATTATAGTAGACAGAAATGTATAGAATAGTGGTAGGAAGGGAATAATTAAATATGTTTTATCTTTGGAGGGGAGAAAGATGTTTAGGAGTGTTATATGACTTTTTTTTTATTTTAGTATAAGGGGAAGGAGTAACTGTACTTAATTATTTTTATTTTGTGTTAAAAGGGAATGATTTATAGAAATAATGTGGTGTTTTGGTTTAATAAAGAATAAGAGATTGATTATGGAAACTTTGTATATCCTTGCTGTTAATAGTCAGAAGTCACATCTTGTAAATTTTATTTTTTTTTCTTTTCTTGTGTTTCTGCACTTCCTTAGTTTTTTCTTTTTTTTATTGTAGTTTTTATTCTTTCTTTGAAACTTAATAAAATTTACTATAAAAAAGATAATTATTACAGATACATGCAAAGTTGAATTGTTAGATGAATATGCTTGGCTATATATCCCCATGAGAGTCAATTACTGCATACAAGCACTACACACTTTATAAGCATGTCTATTCAGCAATGAATTGGAAAGGAGGAAGAAAAAATAAATTGGTAGCCAAAATGTAACCTTCATAAGGACTTTTAAAAAGAGGAGTTATAGGCAGGGGGTGAATAAGAAAGTAATAACAAAAGAAAGTGCCAGAAAAGGAACCATGAGGATACAACAGACCAGACACAGAAGCATGAGAAGGGTTTTGTTCTAATACAAAAGTGTGGTACAGTGAGAACTGATTTTAATGGACCAGGTGGGAGAGGAGGTATCTATTATTCCCAAAGGACCGTTAAATATGAAAGCATGTCATAGCAGCAATTTATATCATTTGAGTAATGATACTGTTACACAAATGATGTACATTGTCACAGATGTAAACTAATACATACGTACATATATACATACATACATACAACTACCTCATCCAGACTACTTAGAAGTTATCTGGATGGAAATTCAGTCCATTGTATCCTAAGTCCACTAAATAAGGCTCTGTTAAATCAAAATTTCATTGTGCTCTGGTTTTTTTTTTCTTTTTGCACCTTCTATTCCTGATATCACTGAACTTTGTAAGAGATGTGAACTCTATTCTTGCTCATTCTCTGTATACCACCCGTTCTAAAACGAGTGATGATTTTGTATGATGTTAATTTCTTATCTATGCACGATTTTTTTTTTAGTGTTGAGACACTGGTATCTGTTAGAAAGATTCAAAGTTTTGGAAAATAGAAGCTTAGGTCTGGACTAAGAAAAATTAAGAAAGTACATTTTTAAAGTGAGCAATATTTTTATGCTAAGCACAATAGTAATTTTTGTCTGAATTATCCCAATTTAACATGCCAGTTACTCCAAACAACACAATTTATATCTTATTCTATGTATTTATGTGGAAGTAATTCTGTAAATGCTACTAAGTTCTAAATAACTGTAAAAAAAACTCTAATAGTATCTGTCATTTCAATCAAGCAGTAACCTCTTCTTATCTTTCAAAACTCAAGTAATCAAGACTCCTTTTAAAAAATTCCTCTTAACAATCAACCGTTGCTCCTGTCTCAAGATCAGAACCATAGTTTTAAAGAACTTACATCATGGTGTCAATCATGAAAAAACTGAAGTTTCACTCTACATACAAATATAATTTTACCATGAAGAACCTTCTTTCTTCTGATCATTTAAGCTGCTTCAAAGTGGCTAAAAAACAAAACAACTGGCAGCTGCTTCAATGCAAAGGGAGGGTGAAATGAATGCTCCCAAGTGAAGTTAGGTCCTTCTTTTGAAGGCTCCTAAGGATTTAGCATTACTAAAAGTAAGCAGAAGTGATTTCTGTGCTCTTTCATATTCCCTAATATAAACACTTTTCCTCAGGGAAGAGGTGCATACATAGTCTATACGTACAAGCACCTACTTCTATTCTCTGCACTCTCCAGCAAAATTCTTCTCATGCTAAAGAATTTTTTACAAAATGTGTTAGTGATAACAAGCACTGTTCCTCTAAGTATGAAGGCATCCACATCCTTTGGAAGGCTTGCAGCAGTTGCTACAAAGGCTTTCCCTGGTTGCTTTCACAAGTATCTACAAGTACAGGCATTTCCACTGAGATTGCCAGTGAAGCAGCTATGCATGTACATACGTTGACAACTGGCCCAAAAGCAAAATTGCCATTGCATTTCTTGGAGTTAATCAGCACTATAAATGAAATATTGGTTTTACCAACAAGATTGTTAGGTACCCAGCTTCTAAGATAGCTTACTGGGGAAAACCATGAAAATTCAATCATGTGTTTAAGAGATCAGCCAGAGGTTAAGCTTCAGTGTGAGTGAACAGACTGGATATGTTACAAGCAAGTGATATGAAAAATGTCCATTATACTGGCGTTTTTATTTTCAAGCAGTCATTAGTTTCTCACATATATAAATACATTTTGATGTATTTCAGTCAGTCAGTGACCTACAACTGTATTAAAGGTAGTCCTCACTTAATGATGGAAATTGGGACTGGAGTGTCCATTGCTAAGTGATATGATCATAAAGCTTGACATAATGTGACTGTGCCACTTAGTGATGGCAGTTCCGGCACTTCTGGTTGCTGTCATTAAGCAAATCCTGCACTGTTAAGCGTGATGTCATGTGGTTGCCATTTGAGACCTTGTGCCAGCTTCCCCACTGACTTTGCTTGTTGGAAGCTGGCAGTGAAGGTCACAAATGTCGACTACACGTAAGTACGAGGACTGGTTTTAAGTATCATTTGTCCAGTGCCATCATAAGTTCGAACAGTCACTGGATGAGTGATGGTTAAGCAAGGACCACCTGTATAAGTTCCCCTTCATCTGGAATAGAGCCCTCTAGATATTTGAATGGCTCCCTCCTTTCAGACTTTCAGAAACTCTATAAAGACTTTGTTGTGGTGACTATTCCTCTAAATGGTAAGTTGATTCTTTGGCTTGCAGTGTTAGATACCTGGTTTATGTTTAGTTGTATTATGATTTATGGTTGTCATTTTCACTTTTGATTATGTTATTTATATTTATCTTGTCTATTTTCAATGTATAGATTTGGGAATTATATACCATTCACAGTTGCTTTCATTAAAGCTACTTATAAATCCTGTAAATATTAAATAGATAATTTCTCAAATTATACTTTTTAAAAAGTATATTTGTATTGTCTAGAGGAGTGCGTGTATTCTCTTAATCTCAAGTCACACTTTTTACTATATTAAGCATGAGGTTTCTGTTTTCTGTAAATATTTACATAAATATCCAATATATTTTATTTTAATGCTTATTAAAACTTTATGCTAATTTGTCTATCTTTCAAAAAGAGTCACCAAGGAAGAAATACAAAAAAAAAACCAGTAGAAGAAAGGACTGATGACAAAAATAGCCCCATATTATTAGCATAATTTGAACAACAGAAAATTATGATAGTATTAATACCAATTTCAAAGCATTAACTCAATTCAAAAGATTGCTCAAGCAAAAGCATTTTAGAATCTCCAGAAAGATAATTTATGGCTTACAAAATGACTCTTTTTTTCATTTGTTGATAGTATTTATTTTAAAATAAGTATTAGATCATCTTCTCTTCAACTGAAATAGTAATTATAATGGAAGTTTGGGTTGCAAAAATAATTATAAATCTAAAAGAACATAAATTCCCAAATAGGGGCTTTCATCATTTGATACAGTGTTCAAAATAAATAATAGAACAAGCACTTACTTGTTGGTTATTAAATAAAGTATTATATATTACAAGTCATAGCTTCATTTATTTATGGCACACATTAAATTAAGTATGACAGTACATAGATAATATAGAAAGAAACATAGCAGTTTATGAATTTAGTAATATTTCCTTGAATAGATTTCTGCCAAATGATTATACTCAGCAATAGCATACAGGTTATGAAGCATGAAATCTGAACTCTGGGTACATTTTATGCTGCCTTACTACCACATGGGGCTGAGGTACATTTTATTTCATTTTCTTGGTACTTATAAAAACACCTCATCTTATTTTTCTAGTGGCATCACTGTTATTATCTCCATCCCATGCACAAACATATCTTGTACTTAAACCTGTTATAATTCAGGATGACAGAAAGTCAGAACTGCCAGAAATGGCAATTCTATCCTTAGTAATTGACTAGGAAGTAGGAGTAACTGAATAAAAGTAGGATAAACTGAGCTAGAGTTTCACTGCAGTTAGAAAGTCTGCAAATGAAAGAAAATAAATGAAAAGTCCAGACTATGTTGAACATGACTTTGCTGACTGGGCAGAGAACCAAACGGCCATAAATGAAGCTTAGTGTATGCTGACCAAAGGCTTGAATATCCTGGGCTATGAAAAGTCCAGTGGAAAAAACAGTAAAACATTAGAAAAATATATAGTGAGAGTAACTGCTAGTTACTTGTGATGTGAGCTGCTTAAGATAAGTCCTGCTTGATCAGGACACATTCCAATCTGGTCTTGCATTTAATTAATTTGGTGGCCAACCTGAGACCCAGGAGTGTCCAAAGTAGGACATGAGTAAAATACCACCTTCAAACACAGTCTCCAGCAGCTGATGTAGAAAGGCATACTGCCTGTTATAAGAAGAAACAAAAAGTAATCATAATTAGAGGAGCCACTGTCAGTTAAAAGAGTATGAGATACTCTGGAGGAATGACTAATGCCAATTACTATTTACTTATCCTCAACTATGTGCACCAAACTTTTAGAAAGAAGAAACAAGTTTCTTCAGTCCTACATAGAAGGCTTTGAGAGTACAGAACACAGTGAAGAATAAAGGAGAAATATGATATAAAATGTAACAATTAGAATCAGATGAGACTAGCTTGAATTTATTGGAAATGAATTAACTAAAAGCCAGCCTAAAATAATTTAGTCAGTCTAAAATAATTCATAATGTACAGATAATTAGGATGTGGAAAAATATGAAAGGTGGATTTTGGAGATACAGAAAACTATCATTTATAATTTGCTTGGTATTATAACATTTTTGTTGTTGTTTAAGCATTTTGGGACATTAATGGATTTAAGGTTCATTGGAAACATGTGCACTATAAAATATTGAATTAGGAACCTAAAATATATTGCTTTAATGACTACTGTTTTCAAAGAAAAGATAAGAAAACTTATTTTAACAGTGCTATTTACCTGTCTTCATTGAAGCGTCGGCCAATCAAGACTTTACATTTGTCTTCAGGAAGACAAGCAGTTAGAAGAGGCACTGTTCGTAGCACTCTACTTTCCTGTGGTTAAAATTGAATATAAAAACATGATTTTAATGTTATAATTGTTTTACATTTGATTACAGGTTCTTACTTTTAGAAACAAAGCACAAAAGAATGCCCTGATAAAACATACACATATACCAAGCACTGGTTGTGAATGAACAATATACTGTAGTTATATACTGAAATAGAGGTACATTGTACATTTTGTTCTATTTAAATTAATATCACCCACCACTAAATAATTGGAGAATTCTGGACAAGGCTCTGTAAAGAAGTTAAAAAATAAAAGACACTGTTATAAACTGAAAGTCCACAACAAAACAGTAATATACCTAAGTGTAAATTGTTCTACTCAACCTGTGACTAAGCAAATGCGTATTTAAACTTAAAAATGTATGAACGGAAAAGAAAATGATGAAACAGAAGTGCTATCATTAACACAGAAAAAATATATATTTGTCAGTTAGGACACATTATAAATGAAAATAAAAACAGTGATAAGTTCAAATACACAGACAACAGCTGAATATTTTATCATAATGTGCATGAACAGGGCTTCTGAAAGTGAAATGGAGTTTCTGAATCTAACCCAGAAATCAACCTGCAATCTTTCTTATACAGGTAGTCCTCACTTACAGACCACAATTGGGATCAGCAACTCTGTTGCTAAGCGATGCAGTCGTAAAGTGAAAATCATGTGACTGCACCTGTCTTACGACATCAGTTCCAGCTGTGGCTGTTAAGTGAATCACCACAGGTCATTAAGCATGATGTCATGTGACCACAACTTGAGACTTCCAGCCAGCTTCCCCATTGACTTTGCTTGTCAGAAGCTAGCTGTGAAGGTTGCAAATTGCAATCACATGATCGTGGGATGCTGCGACCGTTGTAAATGCATACCAGTTGCCAAGTGCCCGAATCATGATCATGTGACCACAGGGAGGCTGCAACAGCCGCAACCTGAAGAACTGGTCGTTAAGTCTCCTTTTTCAGTGCCGTCATAATTCAAATGGTTGCTGAACAGTGGTTAGTACACGAGGATTACCTGTATGTGTCAAAACCGCTTAGGAAACTTGTAGCATGGCTTCTTTGCATACAAATTAACTTCTAAAAACTGTTACACATGGTATGTATCTACATGACTGAGTTTTTCCTTACATAATCCATTTTTAATTTTATTTATTAATCAAATTTATAAGGCCACCTATCTATCCAGTGAAACTCTTGGCAGTGAACAAAAAATAGATAAATAAACAATCATAAAACATAGAAGATCCAAGTCAAGGATCCCCTCCTTAAAAATCTCAATGACATTCAGTACATCTATGCCAGAGCTCCAGTAACTAACAGCCTAGCCCTGAGGCCTGGATACACAGAAGCAACAGAGCATGAGCTTCTCTAGTGCCTGCACTACATTCGTACTAGCCTCATCTCACCATTGCTGCATAAATACCCAGGGCACACAGGACAATTTTGTACCACAAATGTGTTGCTAGGTTCTTGCAGCAGTGCTAAAAAATCATTGGATAATGACCTGTGCTATAAACTAGATTTAATAAGCACTTAGTTTGCCATATTAGAGTACTCTGTAACTTGATACAGTTTTCCACATACTAACCTTTTATGCTCCCCTATACCCATCTAATGCTCCTACCCCTTCTTTCAGAGTCTCGCTTTTTATATATACTTTTAGTTTTTAATAGATATATCTTTTATATCTTCTAGATTTTCATAATTTTTTTTAGATTTAGATTTTTATTTTTACTCTTGCGGTATCCTTTATGTTTTTTAATGACTGTATCCAGCTTCCTTGTGACCATAATAAAGATTTGATTTATTTTTTGCCCTATTTTTATTACCATCCATCTCCCCCACTCGGGGATATTGATCATATTATGATCAATGGAACTGAAAATTACTAAAAGATCAAGAAAGCTATGGGTCACCCACAAGTGCAACCAATGCTATCTCTATATTCCAACCTTAATTCTGACTGCAATGGCTCCAGATAATCTGCTTCTTCCAGAGCCCCTTGAAGCTGCAGGCCTACTATCTTCTCAACAACTTTCCATTAAAAAGTTGTTGAAATTATTGAAGCAAGCTATGTTGTCGGCTTACTTTTCTCCATGCCACTTGGCATGGAAAAAAGGAATGTTCCTCAGAGGGATGAGTGAAGAATGCCAGGAGTGTATGCCAAGTGTATATAATCCCAGGAGGGTCAGAGAAGTGTGAAGATCATCCAAACAAGCCAGCACCTATATTGGGCAACAGTGATATAGGTGGATGCTGGAGGTAGAAAACTATTTTAGTAACAATGGCAAAAGTATTTCATAAAGTGCAGGAGAAGGCAATCGTATACCATTCCTTTATTTTACTAAGAAAACTACACGGATAGAAAATATAAAATAACTGATGATATAGTGCAATATGATGGACCCCCTCAGGGCAGATAGCACTCAACATGCTATTGAGGATCAACTGAAGATCTTTCAGAGTACCAATGGTGTTTATAACATGGCTAGATTAAAGCCTTCAAGATATCTAGTTGCTGATATTGCCATGCAGGAAAATAAAATCTGAATCAGTGAAGACAGAATTACCATGGGAACATGGAACTAAGAAGCATGAACACGGGCAAGCTCAATACAGTGAAAGTTGGCATGAACTGACTACATATTGACATCTCAGGGATCAGTGAATTGAGATGAATTGGAACTGGACACTTTCAGCCACACTGCTTCAACAGTTAAGAAGGGTATAGAAAGAACAGTACTTAACTATCAATGACCGAATAATAGCAATTACTCTTTGTGGAAAATCCTTTTAATATGATTATCCAAGTTCATGCTCCAGCCACTGATTCAGAAAAGGAGGTTGATGAGTTTTATGGTCATGTTCAATTTGAAATTGATTGAACATGCAAACAACATGTGCTGTTTGTTGCTGGAGATGGAATGTTAAGTTTGGAAATATTAAGGAGGAAAGTATATTTGGACTATATGGCCTAGGAAACCGAAAAGAAGCAGGAGATTAATTTACCAAGTTCTGTCAATCCAATTATTTCTTCATTGCTAACACAGTCTTCCAACAACCAACATGACACTTATATACACGGACATCACCAGATGGAATACACAGATATCAAATTGGATATAATATTGGTAGAATGAGGGGGAAGAGCTCAGATGTAACAGCAAAGACATGGCTAGGGGCTTACTATGGAACAGATCATGAACTGCTCATGTGCAAGTTCCAAGTTAAGCTAAAGGTCTTTGCTTGTATTAATCATGTACAGTAATCAGCTTTAGAACCTACAATTAAGATACTGAAGTGGAGGATAGCTTCTGCCTTTTAGGATCAACTTTTAATAGTAAAGGAACCAACAGTCAAATATAGTCAAGTAGAATCTTCTCCCCCCTGAGCTAAGGTTGCCTCATCATTTCTGAGCATCCAATGATCCCTCAAGACTTGGTTATGCCAGTAGGCCTAGGGAACCCGGGGAATGGCTGAATTAGTGAGGTGGCTCTGTTATTATTAACATCCCTTCATCTACTCTTTTTGTTTGTTTTTAGCTCTGTTTTATAGTAGTGTTTTTAATAATTATAATACAATGGTTTTAGGTATTTATTGATTGTTTTAGCTCTGTTGTACACTGCCCAGAGTCATTTGTTTTGTGAGATGAGTGGCTATATAAATCCGATAGATAGATAGATAGATAGATAGATAGATAGATAGATAGATAGATAGATAGATAGATAGATAGATAGATAGCCTGCAGACTAGCACTTGGTATAGTAGCAATGAAGGCCTTGAAAAAAATATTAGGATGCCAGATGTGTCTATACCTACAAAGATCAAAACTTTGCAGGCAATGGTTTTCCTTATGATATTCTGTGGAAACAAAAGTTGGGCTTTGAAGAAGCAGAATAAAAAGAATATTGACATTTTTGAACTTTGGTGTTGGAGAAGACTCCTGAGAATACCATGGATAGCCAAGAAAACAAACAAGTGAATCACTGAGCAAATCAACCCAGAGTTTTCACTCAAGGCACAAATTATCAGGCTCAAATTATCATGCTATGGACACATTATGCAAAAACCTAGCTCTTGGAGAAGTCTATAATGCTGAAGAAGGAAGGGACGGAGGGAGGGAGGGAGGGAGAACTAATGGCATGGTGGATGCATTCAATTATAGTGGCAATGGGTGCACTGATAGAAGATCTGAAGGACCAGGTTGGGTATAGATCCTCCTGCAAAAAACCTATCTATGTAGTGGTAAGAGTTGACACTAACTTGATGGATACCATTTGATTATGACATAATCATAAATAAATAGCATCCAATTTTTGGTAAAGCTGGGTATGAAAATGGTAGTTTGATATCTACATTTTTGTGTTTTTTTTTTAAATTTACCAAATAATGCAGAATTTTAATGGAATATATCTGATACTGACACAGACCAGATGTAGAGAGGTCAGTAAATCCAGTTTTCAAAGTGAGGCAAAGTAAGCTGATTCTGTCTCTTTTGATATAATATCGTTCTTAGTGTAACAGCCTCCCTTTCTCTATGCATCTTATTGATATCATTACCAGCATGTGTATCTAAGGTGCTTAAAAGCAAAACCTGAATGCTGGCTTGGGTTCTAGTTTTTTAAATAGTTATAAAAGAGGAACAACTAATCTCAGCAATTTTGATAAAATGAACACCTGTGCTGTTAAAAGAAAAACAAAACTATTTAAAACTGCTAAAAAACCCAGAATTCTCAAAAACAACTCCACAGATATTTGGGACTCTTCCAGAAAAAGAACTTTTCCATTTCAACTATGAGCTAATTAGCACTTGTCATTTCCAACTAATAGTTAAAGACAGGGAACTGTCAGCCAGTCAGTACTCAGCCAGTCATTCAGTACTCTCGAGTCTATGGTTGGACACACACCTCTTCCTACTCATATCTATTTGTTAGCATCTCCCTCTTCCACTGCCATGTTTCTGTCCTCATCAAAGTGGCAAATGTCTGCTACCATCCATACACCTAATGGTATGTGTTGGCAATGCTGCATTTGGCTTTCTTTTTCTAATTATGCCAATTTGCTGCTAGGAGCTGGGAGCTGGGCAAGCCAAAAATCCTTTCCAATAAGAGATCCGATTGTCCTTTCAAGCACAGGCAACTATATGTCATTATTTCTGAAGCATCTTTCAGTGCTTTGAAAGCATTTCCTGCAATTCCAAGCCTGCATTAGGATGTCATTTGATCAACAGGGGCTGTTCTCATCCCATTATTGGGACAATACCTTTGGCTCAAAGTGTCCCAACAGCTGCTTCAGTAAGTTAGAAAAGGTTTGCTTACAAAAACTTAGCACACTAATCTAGCTTGTTTAGGCTGCCAGGGTTGCAACAGACATCCATCTAGGATATACATGACTAATATAGACAATTTCTAATAATTCTAATAATAATAAATTATTCTAATAATTTTAAATAAATAAATAAAATTTCTTGTTGAGAACTGTATCAAGAATCATTAATAGCAAGCAAGCAAGCAAGCAAGCAAGCAAGCAAGCCACATCATCCTTAATTTTCTTCTACTTGCTACATTTGTTGACACATTCATTCCAGAATTCTTCAGGGTGGTTATCCAAATTGGGTTGTGTGCATGATGAAGAACTACTACTACTACTACTACTTATTATTATTATTATTATTATTATAAATTTATTGGCTGCCTAACTCCAGTGGACTCTAAATGAATGAGTGGAATCTGCAACCAGTCACTGGGAAGTCTGAGTAAATGGGTAACAGGTAGTTATTGATATTAAAACAGTCAACATATACATACTTTATACATGCATTTTAAACTTACATTTGGTGCAACCATGTCATGTCTATGCTTTTCTTTGAAATTGCTTTTATAAAAAAAACCTTACATGATAGCAAAATAATCAAAAACAGAAATTCACTGTACAGTCTAAGTTGGATGCTTCTGTCACACAAAACTCCAGATTAATTAGATAAAATAAATAATCTCTTTTACTCAAATCCCTAAATATGAGTGAAATATTTTCAGACAGAAAGAGCAAAAGATACAAATTACTCCTGCTACCATGAAAAGTACATTAGTTGGCCAAGCAGTTCTATGGCTGCAGCCTAGCAGTTTTTCAACATTAATAACAAGTGAAAATAGAGCTGAACTGATAGGAATGACAGCTCCACCAATGGTCAGCTCCCAATTTACACTGGCAATGCTCGATCAGAATTTATAGTCTTCCCGGCAGAGAAGATAAAATGAAGCATGTCAAGGAATGTAGTATACCACATTACAGGCTCCATAGTTTCCATGAGATGGAAACAAATATGGTAGAACTTTATGCCAGAAAAATCCAGAACTAATTCCTTTCCCGTTGAACTCAAAGAAAGGGGACAAAATAAAAATGCTGCTGCTGCTGCTGCTGCATAATTTCTCATGAACCCACTCTGCAATTACAGAGTTTGAGATGTGAAGCAAGTTAATATTAAAACTGCAGTCCTGCAGGATCATCTTGGTTTGTTTTTCACAATAGCCAACCACATGCCTCTGGAGTGTTTGGAACCAGGAGATGGACACACTGCTCTCCCACTGTTATTCCCCTTCAACTGAGATTTGGAGGCAACTTCTCCTGATCCTGGAGGAGAGATTGAGTAATCAAGAGCCTTATAGCTCACCTCATGCAGTATATAAACTCCATGCATGCAAAATGTAAGTCAAGGTGAGCAAACAGGCAAATAGCCTATATCTCTCTAGCCTCATGTGATAAGTATGCCTAGTGTTCATCTGGAGCTTGCCAGTGAATTGGGCAGAGAGGGGGGCTGCAGGCTTATAGGAAATAACACTACCTATGTTGTAGTTCTCATCAATTTTGTAGGAGTGGAAAAATAAAGACAATATACCATTTTATTATTTGCAATACACAAAAGCAGACTATATTTTTGCTGACTAGATAAAGTATGTTTTTGGTTACAAGTCCCAGTCCTTTGGATGTACAAAATATATCAATTTTGCCATTTCTGCATAGAAGTGTATGACATATCTCTCTGCAGTAAAGTCTGTTAGCAAATTTCGCTCTAGTTTTTTGCCCTCCTGCATCGTAACAATTTCAGTTGCATTGGAGAGCTACGACACGTCACAAGATTCATCATCCCCTTCAAACATTTTTCACCATGTATGAGAGGGTGATGTGGCTGCACATGCTGATGTGTTATACGAAAATGATACTAGGTTATGTCAGAGAAAACGTAAAAGTAATAATAAGCTGAGTGCCATGGCAATAAGAGACTAAGAAGTGTGGGTGATAAAACAAGAAGAGATAGGTGTTGAATGCAAAAGTGAGTGACCAGTATGAGTGAAATATGGTCATACAGAATGAATGAGGATCAAAAGAAACACATGAAGGAGGAATGAATAGGCTGAAAGAATTAATGGGAAGACTGAGAAAGGTAAGGTTCGTAGAAGTTGACAAGATTCTCAGACAGAAGTGAGAAGTTTGAAGAACCAAAGCAATATATAAAGCTATTTACGGATATGGTAGAACCAAGGATGATTCACAAGAGTAGAAAGATATAGAAAGTGAATGACACTAGTATAAAGTAATCTTAACTATATTTTCTTTCTTAAAAAATATATTTTTCCTCTAATTGTTTTTGCTAATTATTTCTTACTTCTTTTCTGAGTTTTGCACACTATTGTTAATTCCCATGATAGGTATGTGCTTTTTTTAATTGACAAGATGCCTTCAAGTCTGTGTCCGGTATGTGTATATGTATCATTAATTCAGTAGGTTACAGGAAACAATTTTTAAAAATTAAAAGGAGACCAGTTAGCTTTACTGTATCACACTAGGTAGACACTAAGCTTGATAAAATTTCTCATGCTTTAGTTTTCACTTGTACCTTCCCTGTTGCTGATAAACAATTGGCTAGTTGAATTTGTTGCTTCCCATTAACATTACTCACCTCTGCTGGATGCTGGATAATATATAAACAAGTGGAGACTTTCAAAGGATGAACTGGCAAGAATGGACAGAGGCACACCTTTTGAGGACGACTATAGATAAGGAAGGAAGAAATAAAAACAATATAGCAGTTAATAATGTATTATGCAATTTTATTATGTAACATTCACATTTTTGCCTGAATCACAGAATATTTGCTTAGGAAATGATGAGGTAAACATTCATTTTTATGTAAACATTCATTATTATGTAAACAAGATTAAATAACAAAATCGGAAATATAGGAGTTGAATTGTACTGTAGTATTCCATACTCTGTGTAACACAGAAATAACATAATCAGTTGCAATGGTATACTAATGGGTATTTAATTGCTTATCTGCTAAAATAGTATGTTTTAAATATATAAAGGTAGTCCTCGCTTCCCGACCACTCATTCAACAACCATTCAAAGTCACAATGACGCTAAACGAGTAATACTTACAACCAGACCTCGAAGTTCTGGCCATTGCAGTGCCCCCGTGGTTACAATTTGGGTGCCTGGCAACTGGCCTGAACTTAACAACAGTGGCAGCCTCCCATGGTCACGTGATTGCCATTTGTGACCTTCCCTGCCAGCTTCCCACAAACAAAGTCAATGGGGAAGCTGGCAGGAAAGGTTGCATGTCGCTCTGGTAAGTCCCCTTGGCCTTCCTGCACTCACACTGCACTGTCCATCCTCCAGCCCTCCTGCGCTTGAGCCCTGCAACAACATCCATCCATCGACTTTCCTGAGCTTGCATCATGCATCCAACCTCAGCCTTCCTGCACTTGCGTCATGCCATCCAACCCCCAGCCTTCCTGTGTTCACCCGCTGCCTGCACCAGGCCTCCCAAGGCCTCCCCCAACTCATGCGTGATCTAATATTTTTCCCCAGCTTGTCAGACTGTTAGCTAGTCTGAGTAGAGAGGAACAGAGTTTCTGGATCACAGAGGCTCACAGTTTTGGGTGCACAAAGTCCAGGTAGGTCTGTCAGCTGTTTCCAGCCAGGATACTGTGGCTTATGGTGGCTCTTAAGTAGAACCTATGTCAGTGGAGCCCATTAAGACTAAGAATGCCCTTGCCAGGCAAGGAGACATGCAAAGCATCTTTGTTGTGCCCACTGCAACACATGGTATGTGGGCGGACTGAGCAGAAGCCCCAGCTCCTGTTCCTTGTCCTCTGTGATTGCAGCTGCTCCTGATTATTGCCAGCTGGATCAGCCTCAAGTGCTTGAGTGCCTATGACTTCCTCAGGCTGAAGTCCATCCAGCACTCCCAGAACAGGCTCCCATTATGTCAGAATCCTCTGAGTCAGAGCTTTAGAGACTCTGCTATCTGGTAATAAAATCATTGTTGGGTTCTTGGTGCTCTCTGAGCTCAGTTGTTTTCTTGCAGATGTTTCATTACCAAGCTAGGAAACACCATCAGTGCATGGGAGAGTGAGGTTTATTGGCCATTTACATATATATAGTAGTTTGCCCTGCTGCTTTTGGTCTTCCTCCTTGATGGTTCCTTGATTAGGGTACTATTTTTCCCTGATGGTTTATCTGGTGCTGCTTCCTGCTTATCTGGGTGTTGGCTGCTGGAGAAGATGTGTTCTAGGCTATCTGTTTCTTTCCTAGGCAGCCAACACCCAGATAAGCAGGAAACAGCACCAGATAAACCATCAGTTGATCGTAAAGTAGGCAAAGTGCATGAGTTACACACACACACAGATGTGGAATGGGAGAAAAAAGAGACAATTTCCTACCCCCCCCCAAAAAAAATTCATGGGCAAAACTGGCATCAAGAGGGAGGAAGGAAAGAAGGACCCAGAAGCACAATAGCACTGAGAGCCCTCTGCCTCAGCTCAGCTTTGCATTCCAAATCAGCCCTTCACTCAGGAATTGGTATATTGACCTTCTATTTCTCTGACAGGAGATTACTAGATCATCCGAATTAATTCATTTGGCATCAGACGGTTCAGTATTATAAAAATTCCAACCTGCAGCGATCTGAACAAACTCTTAAAGGCAGTCTCTATAAAACTGCTTATTAGTCCTGTCAAAAGAAACATACAAAATAAAACAAATTATTAATACAAATTATTATTATTACAAATTATTAGAGCCAGTTTGGTCTAGTGGTTAAGGCGCTCGGCTAGAAACCGGGAGACTGAGAGTTCTAGTCCTGCCTTAGGCATGAAAGCCGGCTGGGTGACCTTGGGCCAGTCACTCTCTCTCAGCCTAACTCATCTCACAGGGTTGTTTTTGTGGAGAAAATAGGAGGAGGAAGGAGCATTAGGTAAGTTTGCCACCTTGAGTTACTTATAAAAATAATAAAGGCAGGGTAGTAAGTAAGTAAGTAAGTAAGTAAGTAAGTAAGTAAATAAATAAATAAATAAGGCTTGAACTTCCAACCTTACTTCAGCACAGGTTCAGGAGAATGAATAGGAGTTGGTTTTCCTTTCAATAGGTGACACTGGGAGGGAGGGGAAAGAAAAGCAGGATATCTAGCAATTACTGTCCTGAAACAGCCTTGCATTAAATTGTGTGAGGGCAGCAACAATTTCTGGCCTTACTGCTGAGGCATGATAAAGATATGCTGCAGGGGCAGCACAATTTATGTCACTGTACTTTCCTTCTAATTCAAAGATGGAAGGAAAACACATTAACATGAAAGTGATTTGCTTTTAAACAGCACCCCCCCAAATGATAATGCTCACTTTTACTGCAAATTCTCCCTTGTTGACACCCAGCCTGACATCACTAATTCACTTTATATGACTTTATATGTCTCCAAAACAGCTATCACACTGTAATGTTTCTCAATCCCAACAAGAATCTGAATGCATGGAACAAAATAACTGAATAATGCAAATTTTAGGGTTTCACTGAAGATCGGAAGAAATGGGCAAAGGAACACGTTCATTTATAAGGGATCTAAAACAGTGGTATTTCTGGACAAGCTGATATTCACACTCGACTTTTAAAATACAAAAGCCACTTACTGAAGATTTGGAAAATGGAGGAAAGGGAAATTTTTTATTGCTTGAGCTACTACATTAATTACATCACATAATGTTACAGACTCCTCTGATTGTAAGGCTGGAGGGGAGAACCTAGCAGTCTCCAAGTCTGCAGTCCAAGAAGCAACAGACTATCAGACACCTGTAAGTGCTGAGTCTGACTCAGTGGCCAATGATTCTGAAAGTAAGGTGTCAGGGCCTGTTCTTGGAAGAGAGTCAAGCCCTAAATTATACTACCATAAGGAGAAATTGGCACAGCTCCTCAAGAGTGTGATGACTGCAACACTCTATTACCATTAAATCCAATTCATACTAAAATACAGTAGAAATCTTTTTAATGGAAGAAGCATACAGAATGGCAAAAAAGTTGCAAATGAAAGTTCCAGCATTTTTTCTAACTTAAACAGCCCAATGAGCACATGATTCCCCCTTCCTCGCTCTGGTACGCAGCCCCACTTTCCCTCAGTTTGTGCCAGTCTCTTGCAGGTGTCTCCAACGGCTCAGCCAGTTGACCCTGGGTATGAGAGATAGTCCAAACATGACGTCTTCTTACTCCTGAATGTTCCCCCTCCCATCTACTGACTTGCAAGCCTTGACACGTGTTGACTTCATTCATGCATGTGAGTCCAATCAGATGTTCTGGGAACATTTGATCAGGGAGCATGACAAAGAGAAGGAAGTGTTCACTCTTCTAATTAAACAAAGCCAAGAATTCTGATTACCTAACAGCATGCTCCATCCCTACCTGCCAAATTGGAAATAATTCTGCTGATTCCTGATCTGTGATCCTACGACAGCCTACTTTAAGTTCCCCCTGGTTTTTGCCCTGCAAATGGATCTTCAGCTTGGACTGGCTTCTGTGAATTTTTTGGTGCTTGACCTAAGGACAATCCTGGACTTTTCTCAGCATTTCTGCCTCCAAACTTTTCAGGCCAGTAGCTTGCAGCAGTGGCATTATTTATGAGGGCAAGCAACCTCTCTCTGAACAGTCTTTGCTACTTTCTGTCTAAACTGCTGCCCTTTAGCTCTGACTCAATTATTGGTAGAAGATTTACAGCATGCTAAAAAAAGTTCTCAGACTTGTAATTCCTTTGCTTTCCGTTTGTACCAGTCTTCGGCTTTTGTAGGACATGTAGGGAGTACTACTGTAGCCAGAAATGTATTGAATAAAGCAAATACCCTTGAACTTGTGGCAAAACCACTAGAAACAGTGCTTGGGACTAATTCTGGGAACCTCGCTGTGACTATTCACCCAATTTCATCACTGTAGAGTAGTGTTTCTCAACACTGGCAATTTTAAGATGTATGGGCTTCAACTCTCAGAAGTTATGGCTGGCTTGGGAATTCTGGGAGTTGAAGCCCACACATCTTAAAATTGCCAAGGTTGAGAAACACTGCTATAAAGTAACCCCTAATATTGACACACTTAGAGAGGCGTGGAAACTGAAGCCAAGCTAATTCTATGCTACTACGGGATATATATTCATGAATATTAGATAAACATTTCCAAAAATAAGTATTTATATTGTTAACAAATAAATGAAAGATTTTCTCTTTCAAATCAGAAGGATAAAGAGGGTATTGGTGTTATCTGTTATCTTTGGATAAATATCCTATAGTTTGTAGCAAGGAAACCCTCCATAAGTGAATTCTTTTTACTAAGGAAGGCAGAAGAAAAATAATTTAGAACCATTTTAAATTAAAGATACATTATATATCCTCTTTGAAAATGTGAACACACACACATAAATGGTTCATTTTGAATCATAAAGAAAGAGATGGACTGTCATCTGGAATGATCACATTTTACTATGAAAGTTGAGCCACAGAGCTGAAAACCATACCTGTTTCCTAGCTCAGGAAATGCCACAAATAGACTGCCATTGTGGACTGGAAGTTGCTTCAGATTGGCTCTGGTCTACAACTTAATTCCCAGTCTAGGTATGAGGCTGTGCTGGCTAGGAATTCTGGGATTTCAGTACTTATGGTGTTGTTGGGTTGGGTAAAGACTTGATTAGTCCTTCACAAGATTTTAAGGAAAAAAATTAAGACATGCTAGATGCCAAGCCTATTAAACTTATCAGTTACTAAGCCAATTCTTCCATGCCAAAAGCTGCCTTTGTTTTGTAAAGACTTGATTTTTCAAAAATCCTGTTTCTGCCCCTGGAGATCCAGCAAATTAAGCTAACAAGAAAAATCAGAGGATTTATTTTGAGTGCAGTCTTTATCTTTGGAAGGGGACTCTTCTCTCCTCCCTGTTTTGCTGCCAAATCCCAGGGAAAGCATGAAGAGAATCCTAATCAGCTGTTTACAATTCCTGCCAATAGTGTCTTAAGGGAAAACACCCTGGAAACAGCTCTACTTGCATGCAATCCTATTCATATTTACTTAAAATAAGTCCAAAGGAGTTCAATGGGACTTATTCCCAAATCAAAATACTTAAAGCCTTACTTTTACAAAAGCCTTACTTTTAAAAATAGCAGTTATTTATTTATTCAAAAATATATACATTAGAGTAGTACTAATTTGACCAATAGTTGTTTTATATTTGCAGTTAGTATATGAATTAAACAAACTCCTGTGCTATCACCATGATTTTCTGTGTTCACTGAAATGAACAGTTCCCCTATTTTATCCTTCACAGATTTACTTTCCTACTTTTTAACACCGCAATTTCACTTCTGTTTCTAAAATGAAAGAGTCGTATTTCTACCAAAATTACAACTGCCTTATTTTATTTATGTTTACATAAGTGGACAGGTTAGTTTGAGAATAAGGAGGCAAGATACTTTGGATACACTTCTATTGTCCTTAGGAGAAAGACACGGGGATTCAGGTACTCTTTGTTCTGTTTGAGAAAAATGATTAGGTCTATTGCTGGAAGCTCCTCTGTGTGGAAGACCTATTTTTGATTCTTTACGGCCAGAACTTGGATAGTAGAGAATATAAAATGGTAAATTCCAGAGATGCTTTGGAGGAGACCTCAGATCTGTTCACAAGAAAGAACACTATGCAAGCCTGAAAGAGGAATAATTCCTTCCCATGGGAAAATAACAATATGGTAGAAAAGGGCTTTGATTATACAACTTGGGCTATGGGTGAGTGGAGGCATGAAAATGCAACAGTTATGGCAGCTTGCCTTTGTCCCTCCACACTCAAGGGCACACAAGGGCAGACCTGCTCATAGGGTAACAGAGCTCTGTGTTAGCCAATGAGTAGATAGGGCTGATAGGGTATGGGGGGTGTGAGTGGGTGGGTTTTGTAAGAACTAAATCTGGTGCACTGGCAGTCAGAAGTTTCATGGTTAGAGAAAGCTATTACATAAACATGACAGAAGCCCTAACCTCTGGCTGTTGCACCTTAATGCCAGATCTGGCTGTAATAAGTTTCTCCTCATTCATGATCTAATTGTGGATGAAAAGCAGACCTGGCCTGTACCACCAGCCTCTGGATGGGCAAAGGAAGAGGTGGTTCCCCTCTGTGAAATTGGCCCATGTGAGTTTCAGGTGTGGAATCACTCACCAGCTCAGGGCAGGGAAAGTGGTTATTGTCATATGAAAGACTTGGTGGCAACTAGAGGTACTGTTCCACAGATAGCCAGGCATGAGGCCTTATTCATGAAATTGGGTGCTAAGGACAAGTGGAGACTTCCGCTGCTATACCATCTCCCATGATGTACAGCAGCCTCCCTCCTCAAGCATCTCAACCTTGTAACTGCGGTAGTGGAGTTATCCCATAAGCCAGTCCAGAAGGATTCAATGATTAATGTTATTAAAGACTAACAAAAGATCAAGGAGGGAGAGGATTGATATACTATCCACACCCTTGGTCAAAGAGGTCATCAACAAGTACAATCAAATACAGCCCTATAACCTGGCTTGAAATCCAACTGAAAAGAGTCTAGATCAGTGTTTTTCAAACTTGGCAACTTTAAGATGTGTGGACTTCAACTCCCAGAATTCCCTAGCCAGCATGCTGGCTCAGGGGAATTCTGGGAGTTGAAGTCCACACATCTTAAAGTTGCCAAGTTTGAAAAACACTGGTCAAGATATTCTGCTTCCTCCAGGGTCCTTTGGAACTACAAGCCTATCACCTTCTTAACAACCTTCCCCACAAAAGAAGGTTGTACAGTCTGTTGGATCCAGCAATGGCTTCTTGAGGATGATAGGCAGAACCATCTCCTCCCTCAAAGCAGCATTCACCACTGCATGAATCCAAACTGCATGTCATCTCTGGTGAGGCCCTAATCTACCAGGAAAGACGTGGACTTAAAATACAGGTACTGAATACAGGTACCACACAGGGCTAACATCAATCTTGCAAGACTGAAAGTCTTCAAGCTGTCCCCATCCCTGCTGTGAGATCAGGGGCTAAAAGAGAAGCAGTACTGAAGACCCTATCCAATTCCTCAAGACTAACAGGCTCAAATTCTTCCCAGTTGACTTTGTCTTAGTCAACTCCAGGGGACCTGCATAGCCAGAATCCAACTCTGAATGTATTTGAGTGACTTTATTTGAGGGATGCTGTAAGGATACGTGGGAATGACCTTGGGAGACAGGAGGGAGAGCTGCAGACTGGACAACCAGCGTGTAAAGGATATCTCAGTCCACAGAAGGGAAGGAGGTGTCATGGGAAGCATTTCAGGAGAGACACACACACACAGACACACACACACCGTTTTTGGGAGAGTAAAAGGAAAGGAGGGGAAAAATACTTTGTCTTGCAAGATTCTGTTAATGTAACCTTACACTAAATATAAACCTAGTACTCCTAGTTGTACTTCTTGTCTGGACTACCACACAGGGCTAACATCAATCTTGCAAGACTGAAAGTCTTCAAGCTGTCCCCATCCCTGCTGTGAGATCAGGGGCTAAAAGAGAAGCAGTAATTTTTAGCCTTTAAAATTCTATAAACAGGCCTAATACAAGCTTTTAAAAGCTTACGTATCTTTAATCTCCATGTCTTTTTGCTTTCAATATAGAACATCTTTAATTTATTTTTTATCTCACCTTTATTATTTTTATAAATCAAGGCGGCAAACATACCTAATACTCCTTCTTCCTGCTCTTTTCCCCACAACAACAAACTTGTGAGGTGGGCTGGGCTGAGAGAGAGTGACTGGCCCAAGATCACCCAGCCAGCTTTCATGCCTAAGGTGGGACTAGAATGCTCAGTCTCCCAGTTTCTAGCCCAGCACCTTAACCACTAGACTAAACTGGCTCTCTCAGTCTTTACATACTGGATTACATTCATATACTTTCAAGAAATGGCTATGGGTACTTCCATACCACCACCTTGTTAGTCCTTATTCCCTCCAAAACAGCTTAAAATTTATTTATTTATTGATTGATTGAATACAGCTGCCCATCTCAGACCAGTGACTCTGGGCGGCCAACAATAATAATAATAATTACAAAAAAAAACAGTCAAACAGTTAAAACTATACAGAAACTTAAATATAAATACAACCAAGAGATATTAAAATCCGTCAGTGTCAGCACTATTTAAAATTGATCTGCAATTGTCATCACTGCCACCAGGGGACTTACTGAGAACACAGTGATGCAAGCTGTCCTCCCTCCAGCTGATGTCATGTTCATCGTTTCAATGTTACACGTACGTTTCGCATGTCATTTTGCTGATGCGTGTTTCAGTTAGGAGGGGAGGAGGATTCTGTCTCCTGGGATGTTATCTGTATTCAGCTGGATTGGAATGTGTTTGGGTTATTTCCTGTGTTCAAGGTTTTCTTCCCAGGACATCAGCAGAAATTGTTACCAGCACCTGCAGTGGGGAATTTGAAACAGTTTGGGCAAGGGGAGGGATTATGTTCGCATCGAGGGTTTTTAGTTTGTATTTGGTGTGCTTTTGCTCATTCTCAGCTTTCTCTGTATTTGCATACTTTAATAAATCAGATATCATTAAGTCCCTACTTGTGAGTCTGGTTCTGTTAGGGTAGGCAATCATTACATAAAGCTGAGAATCTTAAAAGTTTACTGTTAGCCCCTTTCCAGATTTATCTTGTGAGGGAGTAGCGCTAGTGATGACTGAACCAAAACCCCAAACCGGGGAAAGCAAGGACACGAGCGATGGGGAACCCGACTCCACAGTGAGGAGAACGGAGAGGGTCCCTACTCGGGAACTATCTGAGGTTCAGGAGATTTCAAGTTCCAGCCTGGAGGAAGAGGAGGTTGGAGGAAAAGGAGCCCCTGAACCTACCGGAGAGTCGCCTGGCGAGCTGATCACTTGGGATGAAGCACAGGGACCCCTATCAGGGACGTCCAAGACGTCCTGGAAGCAGCGGTACCCGATGTCCCCAATCGTTGTGAGGCAGGACGGGGGAAGGAAAGAGGATTCCCAAACCCCTGAAAGGATAAGACTATTGGAGGCCAAATTTGAGTCGATGGAATATATGCTAAAGAAACTGTCAATAGACTGGGGGCCCCGGGAGAGGAGGAGAGGAGAATCAAGCACCAGGTATTCGTCCCCTTCTCCCCCTCCCCGCTCGGTAGAAAGAGGCAGGAAACGGCACAGGGCTGAGCCAAAATCTCACAGCACCAGGTATTCGTCCCCTTCTCCCCCTCCTCGATTGGTGGAAAGAGGCAGGAGACGGCACAGGGCTGAGCCAAAATCTCACAGAGTGAGAATTTCCAGGTCCCCTCCTCGAGAGCGGAGATCCCCAGTATCCAAAAGAAAGACCGACTGCCCAGATGTGGCGAGGGGCCCGCCTGGAGAGGGGGTTAAAGACTTTGCAGTCAAATTTGACGGGGATCCAACTAAGTTGTCATTTTTTCTTACCAATGCAAGGAGTTATATGGACGAATTTGGACCGTATTTCCGTTCCGAAAGGGCCAAGATAAATGCCATTGCCACCAAACTAAAGGGGCGGGCTGCTGACTGGTTTGTCCAGTTAAACGAGGCAGACGCTCCTGAGCTTGAGGATTTCGAAGAATTCCTGTGGGCATTAAAGCTACACTTTGTAGACCCATTAGCCAAAGAAAGGGCGAAGAGGGCTTTAAAAGAACTCAGCCAGGGGCAAAGATCCATAGCAGACTACGCTTTGGAATTTAAGTCATTGGCTGGGAAGGTTGAGGACTGGTCCCAGGCTACCTTAATAGAGCTATTTAAGGACGGTCTGAACATGGAGGTCCTGCGGTGGTCGTTGGGCAGAGACGACCCAGATACCTTGTATGAATGGATACAGTTGGCAGGGAAGGCTGAACATGCCCATAAGACTTTCACACACAGTAGGAGGGCGTTGAGACACGTGGCGCTCAGCAAGGGATCCCGATCCACTGCCACGATTGGGAAATCCGGGCAACGTGCCTGGGAGGAGGAGAAGGAGCGCCTTTATGCCAAAGGGCAGTGCCTCCGGTGCGGGAAAGAGAGCCACAGGGCGGCTGCTTGCCCAAAACCCAGGGCAGAAGATCAGTCGGGAAAAGCGGCAGGCAAATCACCCTCACTGCCCAGGAAAATGAAGGCAGCCAAGGCGGAAACCGAAGTGGAGGAGGTTCCTTACTTTGGGGGAGAGGAGGAAAACGATCTAAAAGAGGCAGCGGGAAACGCCAGCCACCTGCTCTGAAAAACGCCTGTGGGCAGGTGGTGGATGACGGACGCGAAGATGTTTTGGTGAGTGCAAATTGTCCCACACTGAATGTGAAAGTGAAGTTAGGCTCCCGCACTAAGACCGTTGAGGTTTGGGCGTTAATCGACTCGGGGTGTTCGCGATGCTTAATGCACCCCAACGTGGTGGCTGCTTTGGACTTACCCAGCTTCCCACTGCAGCAGCCCATGATTTTCACCCAGCTGGATGGGTGAACAGCGGGAGGGAGACCGGTGACTCATTTCACGGGAACGGTGGCGTTGCAATTGGGCAGCCACCGTGAGGGGTTACAGTTTGTGGTAGCACCTGTGGGTCATCCCCTCATCATCTTGGGGATTCCCTGGCTGGTCCAACAAAACCCATATATAAATTCGGAACACAGGACTTTGACTTTTTCCGATGGCTTTTACCAAGCCCCTGCAGCGGAATGAGTACCGTGTGCTGCAGTGGGGAGGGCTGCAGCAGCAACCCCGCATTTCGATGTGACACCACTGGAGGGCTTGCCGGAGAAATACCAGGACTTTGCAGATGTGTTTGGTGAGATGGAAGCGGACCAACTCCCGCCCCATCGAAAAACTGACTGTGCAATAGAGTTGGTCCCCAATGCTCAACTGCCCAAGCTGAAGATTTACGCCATGACTCAGAAGGAGCTTGCGGCATTGAGGGATTTTGTGGATAAAAACTTGGCCAGGGGATTTATCGAACCAGCAAATCCGCCGGTTGGCGCCCCCGTACTGTTCCGGGGTAAGAAGGATGGAGAATGCACTATTATTATTATTCTGTTGTTGCTGCTGTTGCTGTCATTGCTCAGCTGCTTAATTGTCTCAAGCCCAAGCCTTTAAAACAAATTAAAGCAAAACAAACAAAAAAAACCTTCTCCATTACTGCATGTAAAATAGGAAATAAGCTGCTACTGCTAAGCCACGGTGTTATTATGGGAAGTTATGTGAGAGATAAGTTTGTAAGGAAAAGGGGAAAAAAGGTGAAGCTGCCTTGTCACATTCATTACACTGCATATAAAAACATTTGAAGGGGTAATAATAGCTTATCAGACATTTTGCCAGTAGGTGTTTTTCCCAGCATCTCTAACCATGGCTGCATGCTTTACTGTCTGGGGTGGAAGAGATACATCTTAAACTGTGCAGACAGACACCAGGAATTCTACTTTAAAACACAGCCAGGGTTGATCATTATATGTTTCAACTGTTTGCAAATCCCTGCAGTTCTTCCATCTGCGGTAAAACTGAGCAGAATTCTCTACTCTTTGGCAAGGAATCAGTTATTATGCAAAGCTATTTCCCCACCCCACCCCCACCCTCCACCAGGCACTTTGGAAAAGAATGCTCATTGGGGAGCAGAAACTAGGAAATGGAGAGAGGTTAGGTAACGGACTGCCCACAAGCTCCAGAATTGTGAATGAAAACTTGTTTAAGTTCCAAATAAATCAGCGAAGAGCCAGGAAAAAACATAGCTCAGCTCTTAAAATGTGTCAATGCCATATGATCAGACAGGTTGAGAGACGATCATTGCTCTGGTGGAGGCACCTTAAGTTCAATGGAACTGACTCTGAGCAAACATACACTGAAGGATTTGAAAGAGAATAAGCAATCACTGAAGCAAGAAAACCTTTATCTGTCCTATCAGTGATATTCCCAAATGAGTTCCTTGTGTCACTGTTCAGTCAAGGAAAAGTAAAGAAACACACTTTAGGCTCCAGTAAAGGCAAAACTATCCTCCAATCCCAACCCATGGGTTGAGAGTGCAATACAAATAATATATACTAGGCTCTTTGCAATATGGAAGCTCTCCTCCATGAATACTACACCATTTGTCATAACGATAGGTTATTGCTTTAATATAATATTCTTAATTATCTTTATATTTAAGCAATCAAAAACTGAAAATGCACATATGTTAAAATCAGGAAAAAAGAAATGCACAGTCCATTTGAAATCTGCTACACACCTGATAAATTACAAACATTGTGCTGTGAGCACTAATATAGTTTGGGTTATCAGATCTGGGCTGCAAAAATCCAGATCATCACTTTTTTGTTGTTTATTCGTTTAGTCGCTTCCGACTCTTCGTGACTTCATGGACCAGCCCACGCCAGAGCTTCCTGTCGGTCGTCAACACCCCCAGCTCCCCCAGGGACGAGTCCGTCACCTCTAGAATATCATCCATCCATCTTGCCCTTGGTCGGCCCCTCTTCCTTTTGCCTTCCACTCTCCCTAGCATCAGCATCTTCTCCAGGGTGTCCTGTCTTCTCATTATGTGGCCAAAGTATTTCAGTTTTGCCTTTAATACCATTCCCTCAAGTGAGCAGTCTGGCTTTATTTCCTGGAGGATGGACTGGTTTGATCTTCTTGCAGTCCAAGGCACTCTCAGAATTTTCCTCCAACACCACAGTTCAAAAGCATCGATCTTCCTTCGCTCAGCCTTCCTTATGGTCCAGCTCTCGCAGCCATATGTTACTACTACAGGGAACACCATTGCTTTAACTATGCGGGCCTTTGTTGTCAGTGTGATGTCTCTGCTCTTAACTATTTTATCAAGATTGGTCATTGCTCTTCTTCCAAGGATTAAGCGTCTTCGGATTTCCTGACTGCAGTCAGCATCTGCAGTAATCTTTGCACCTAGGAATACAAAGTCTTTCACTGCTTCTACATTTTCTCCCTCTATTTGCCAGTTATCAATCAAGCTGGTTGCCATAATCTTGGTTTTTTTGAGGTTTAGCTGCAAACCAGCTTTTGCACTTTCTTCTTTCATCTTCATCATAAGGCTCCTCAGTTCCTCTTCACTTTCAGCCATCAAAGTGGTATCATCTGCATATCTGAGATTGTTAATGTTTCTTCCAGAGATTTTAACTCCAGCCTTGGATTCCTCAAGGCCAGCTTGTCGCATGATGTGTTCTGCATACAAGTTGAATAGGTAGGGTGAGAGTATACAGCCCTGCCGTACTCCTTTCCCAATCTTAAACCAGTCTGTTGTTCCGTGGTCTGTTCTTACTGTTGCTACTTGGTCGTTATACAGATTCTTCAGGAGGCATACAAGATGACTTGGTATCCCCATACCACTAATAACTTGCCACAATTTGTTAGGGTCCACACAGTCAAAGGCTTTAGAATAGTCAATAAAACAGAAATAGATGTTTTTCTGAAACTCCCTGGCTTTTTCCATTATCCAGCGGATATTGGCAATTTGGTCTCTAGTTCCTCTGCCTTTTCTAAACCCAGCTTGTACATCCGGCAATTCCCGCTCCATGAACTGCTGAAGTCTACCTTGCAGGATCTTGAGCATTACCTTACTGGCATGTGAAATGAGTGCCACTGTTCGATAGTTTGAACATTCTTTAGTGTTTCCCTTTTTTGGTATGGGGATATAAGTTGATTTTTTCCAGTCTGATGGCCATTCTTGTGTTTTCCAAATTTGCTGGCATATAGCATGCATTACCTTGACAGCATCATCTTGCAAGATTTTGAACAGTTCAGCTGGGATGCCATCGTCTCCTGTTGCCTTGTTATTAGCAATGCTTCTTAAGGCCCACTCAACCTCACTCTTCAGGATGTCTGGCTCTAGCTCACCGACCACACTGTCAAAGCTATCCCCGATATTGTTATGCTTCCTATACAGGTCTTCTGTATATTCTTGCCACCTTTTCTTGATCTCTTCTCCTTCTGTTAGGTCCTTGCCATCTTTGTTTTTGATCATACCCATTTTGGCCTGGAATTTACCTCCGATGTTTCTAATTTTCTGGAAGAGGTCTCTTGTCCTTCCTATTCTATTGTCTTCTTCCACTTCCGCGCATTGCTTGTTTAAAAATAATTCCTTATCTCTTCTGGCTAACCTCTGGAATTTTGCATTCAATTGGGCATATCTCCCCCTATCACTGTTGCATTTTGCTTTCCTTCTTTCTTGGGCTACTTCTAGTGTCTCAGCAGACAGCCATTTTGCCTTCTTGGTTTTCTTTCTTTGGGATGTATTTTGTTGCCGCCTCCTGAACAATGCTGCCAACTTCTGTCCAGAGTTCTTCCGGGACCCTATCTACTAAGTCCAGTCCCTTAAATCGATTCTTCACCTCCACTGGATATTCCTTAGGAATATTAGTGAGCTCATATCTAGCTGATCTGTGGGTCTTCCCTAATCTCTTTAGTCTGATCCTAAATTGTGCAAGAAGAAGTTTGTGATCTGAACTACAGTCAGGTCCAGGCCTTGTTTTTACCAACTGTACAGATGTCCGCCACCTTTGGCTGCAAAGGATGTAATCAATCTGATTTCGGTGTTGTCCATCTGGTGAAGTCCATGTATAAAGCCGTCTCTTAGGTTGTTGGAAGAGAGTGTTTGTTATGCAGAGTGAATTGTCTTGGCAAAATTCTATCAGCCTATGTCCTGCTTCATTTTGTTCTCCCAGGCCATACTTACCTGTAATTTGAGGTGTCATTTGACTGCCCACCTTAGCATTCCAGTCTCCTGTGATGAAAATAACATCTCTTTTAGGCGTGTTGTCCAGTAGGTGCTGCAGATCCTCATAGAACTGCTCTACTTCAGCTTCTTCAACATTTGTGGTTGGGGCGTATATTTGGATCACTGTGATGTTAGATGGCTTGCCCTGAATTCGAATTGAGATCATTCTGTCGTTTTTTGGGTTGTATCCAAGCACTGCTTTAGCCACTTTACTATTAATTATGAAGGCTACTCCATTTCTTCTGTGGTCCTCTTGTCCGCAGTAGTAGATCTGGTGGTCATTTGATGTGAAGTGGCCCATTCCAGTCCATTTCAGTTCACTGACGCCCAGAATGTCTATCTTTAATCTTGACATCTCACCAATAACCACATCCAATTTGCCCTGGCTCATAGATCTTACATTCCAGCTTCCAATGGTGTGTTGATCCTTAGAACATCGGATTCGCCGTTCACCACCAGCACCGTCGGCCGCTAGCCGTCCTTTCGGCTTTGAGCTAGCTGCGTCATCATGTCTGGGGCTAGTTGAGCTCATCCTCTGTTCCTCCCCAGTAGCATTTTGACCATCTTCCGACCTGGGGGTCTCATCTTCTGATGGTATACCGACATATCTCTGGTTGTACTGATCCATTTAGTTTTCACAGCAAGAATACTGAGGTGGGTTGCCATTACCTTCCCCAGGGATCGCATTTAGTCTGACCTCTCTGTCATGACCTTCCCGTCTTGGGTGGCCCTTCACGGTTTAGCTCATGGCATCATTGAGGTGCTCAAGCTCCAGCACCACGACAAGGTAACGATCCTTTGCTGAAGAGATCATCACTACATGGCAGCAAAGAATTATTATGGTCATCTGGATTTTTACAGCTGAGATCTGGTAGTCCTACTATAGTTTGCTTGGTTAGAGGTTTAATATATTATGCAAAACTAGTTTGTATGAACCATGCTTGTATGAACCCATGTAAGTGTGGCTTATGAAAGCCAATATGGTGTAGTGGTTAAGGTATCAGGCTAGAAACCGGGAGACCATGAGTTCCCATCCCACTTTAGGCACAAAGCCAGCTGGATGACTTTGGGCCAGTCACTCTCTCTCAGCCCTAGGAAGGTGACAATGGCAAACCACTTCCAAAAAACACATTGTCAATAAAACTGCAGGGACTTATCCAAGCAGTCTCCTAGAATTGGACAAGATGGAATAGATTAAAAAAAAACACACACACAGTGTGGCTTACTCATTATGTTCGAACAAACTACAGTTTAATACAATGCCTGAATCTGGATTCTCAGTGAAATGGAAATTATAACAGAAATCATTTTAGATATGTACTATCCTACAACTTCTGTTCATGTACTTATGAAATGAAGAATGGGTCTGAACTGCGTTTGTCCCAATTAAATTGACAGAATATTTCTTAATCACTTAATTTCTACGACATGCACTCTAAGCTTCAGTCAAGTTTGTTAATTCCTGCAATTCATAAACCAGCAATTTCAGTAGCTGCTGTATTTCCTTCTCACTTAGATTATATAATATGGGAAGCTGCACCAACATTTCTTCTATTTCTTCTTACAAAGGCACAGAAGAGGCTGAAGTGAAGCAGAGCTTCTTAAAAGAGCATTATAGTGTTTTTGCTGTGTTTTGGCTGGATAGGAAAGGTTTTCTCATATATTTTTTTGGGGTGGGGAGGAAGGTTTTAGGACCTTCATTACAATGCCCCACTTTATGATTCGTAACTGCCATTAATTGATGACACAGACTTAAGACAAAAAGTTTGCTGGGTTTTACTATTAAAAAAGAGAATTTTAAAAGTTAGAGAAACTATCTGAGAATATGGTACATTTAAATTGTGTTGCTTTCCTCCATTATTTATTACATTAGATTTAGATGCTGCCCAACTTCAAAGCAACTCTAATTCACCCCAATCCTTTATAACAATGTGTGTTATCAATTCTAATTTACAGAAGAATCTATAATTTCTGTATATTCCAGAATGAGGCTTGAAATTAGGCAATTCATAAAACATGATACAGAAAGCATTAATACATTTTAGTGTAGTGTTTGTGTGTATGAATGAATGAATGAATGAATGAAGGGCTGAGCAAATCCTTTAAAAGAGGTGCTTCAGAATTTATTTATTGAAACAATATTTGTTCAATTTCTTCAGTATTTATATTGCTTCAACTGGGCAACTCTAAGTAGCTTATAAGTATAATAAAATATGTAACAAAATACAATCTACAAAATTTACTCCAATTAACTACATAAAATCATAATGAATAATGCTGCCATATATGTCCTAGATATTTAATGATTATGATACTAATTCCCAAATGCCTGTTTGAATAACCAGGTTTTTAAAAGATTTCTAAATACTAATAGCAAGGACGCAATTCTACTACCAAGTAGTTAATTCTACAGGAATGGAGCCCTGGCAGGAAATACTTGTCTCTAGGACTTCTCCTGCTGCACCTTTTAAAGGGGTGTGGACTTTGAATGTACCAGCACACATCATCTAGACAGATTCTACTGAAAACAAGCAGTCTCATATATATAAAAGTCCTAAGCCATTTAAGGGTTAAAAGCCATTTAAAGGTTAGGGTAACTTATAGTTATTACCAACACCTTGTTGGTAAAGATGTTAAATGGTAGTATCAACACACTCCTGTTAATACATGGGCTGCATTCTGCACTGGCTTCAATTTCCCAAAGGTATTCAGGAATAGTCCTGTACAAAGCAAATTACAGCAGTCCAATTGTGAGGTAACAGGGGCATGAATAACTGTTGCCAATGCTTTCTCCTCCAGAAATGGTCATAACTGAAACAGCAGCTGAAACTTGCTACAGTCTCCATCTACTGATCTGCAGATCCTGAAAGAACCCGATTATGAACCAGCTCCTTTTGGGGAAATATAACACCATCCCAAGCTAATGTTCAAATAGTCCCAGAATTACTTGGCTCCTCTAACTTCAACCCATTCCTCCCTATCTAAAACCTTACAGTCTCTAGATGCTATTTCCCAATCAATCTGGGATAGAGTTATACTGTATAATTGGATGTAAATTGAATACTGATGAAGTAGATTGATGATACCATACCCCAAACTAATGGAAGGCCTCTCACTTGTTTCATTTGGTGTTAAATAAGATAGGGGAGACAGTTGAGCCCCAGAGCACCCCATAATGGAGTATCTGAAGGCTTAATATCTCTCCTCCTCCCATATACACCAAATGCCCACTCAGGAAGGAATGGAACCACTCCAAACTGGTGTTTCCAATCCCTAACCTCTGCAAGTAGTCTAGAAGGACACCATGATCAGTGGAATCAAAGGCCATGCAAATATCCAGGATTACCAAAAGGTTGGGTTCTTCTAAGTCCCACCATAGTTTATACAGGACAGTGATCAATGCAGATGTTCAGGTCTGAATCCCAGATGCAAAGAAATGTTGTGAGCATCATGTTTGAATATTAAAGTCCCTATATCTTTTTCCAGGCTTCTATGACTGCTTCAGAAGCTGATCCTGGTTGTCTCTGCAAGTATGTGCACACATAGCTATTTTGCTTCATTTTTTTCACCCAGCATGTGCCTGTAGAAACAGAAGAAAGCAGCTTTTCAACAGAAGTCTAAACTTAGAAAAAGACTGTGGCTGCTTTAATGAACCAAAAAAGGATGCTTCATAGGGACTTTTTTTGAAGGATTTGCTGCTCCATGCATAGAACAGCCCTGGGAAAATGAGGGGGATGGGACAGATTTGTGAGACATATGGTATGGTGCTGGGACATTAATGGCAGTGGCTGAAGGGAAATAGAATGGAGGGAAGGAAAGATGCTAGGAAAATCTGGAGCAGCAGACTATTAGGATATGTGACACTAAGAGTTATTGAGAAGAGGAGGGAAGAGAGAGAGTGAGCCATGTCAGCCTTGCCTTTCTTGCCTCATAAAATCACTCTGGGATTCTTCCAGATTTTGTTGTGGCTCAATCCCTAAAACATTCCATGTTTTCTTTCTGCCAAACTGCAGCCATTCTGAAACAGTTTATGTTAGCCCACTAGGTAGGCCAGACAAGGAAATCAACTCCGCAGGGAGGCTAAAACTACTTCTGTTGAGATTGACTGTAGTAACAGAATCTTGCAAATCTGATTGTGATGTACTTCTTCCTCTTTCTTATAGTTCAGTGAATTAGGGAGGCATTTCCCTGAGCCACTTCTGAACATTATCTCATTGTTTTAGACTTAAAAAAATCTTCCAGGTCCTTTTGCCTAGGTAATGGTTCCTGCATATTTTCATCAAGGCCATGTTCCTTATTCTCTATAGCTTAGCAGAAATTACAGTGCATGGTTTGTTCAGTTTTTGACACATTTCATGTACCACATTCAGCACTTATTTTGTGCACAACTCTGCACAGAATCCTGTTTGAAAATATTCTCATTTTTTTAAAAAAAGTATATAAAGTTCTATGTTTGGTTTTTATTCTGACTCAGTATTTTCTATTGGTTTATACAACACAGAATATATAAATTGCAGATCTACTGAATACATCAGTTGTGACAACTATAAAGTAAATTAAAAAGAAAAGCATTAAGAATTTTTGTATAATGTACAAATGAAAGGAAACAGAATAAAGTCTCAGTAAAATTTCAAAGCAGAAAAAACATATGCATTAGAGAAATGCACCACTGCCCTCTGCAGTTCAGTCTAAAACTCCATGCTCAATTTTTATATGGGTTAGTATCTTCAAAAGATATTTATAGGCTTTAACAAAAAAACAAAAGTTTAAATCACACAGTACAAAGCAATAATTAAACTAAAATTCATATTAATTTTGTGGTACAAACATGTGGTAGAAACCAATCACAGAGAGAAAGGCAGACAGACCAGGGGGAAGACAATGACCCAGCTCCCTTACATTGTCAATGTAGGCTTGCAATATTCCAACTGAAATAAATTCTAGAGATTTATTACCCAAGGCTACAAAAATCTGAACAGCCACTATTTTTGCCCCCACCAAGTGCTAATGTGGGTATCTTCAGCCTAAATTTGGTAACCCTATTTTCTCCCCTTGTATACGTATCTGTATATATGCATGTGTGAAGGAGGCGGGGGGGGGGACTATTTAAAGAAAGTTCAGCTTTGATTTCTGTTGTGGTGAGCAGATAAACCCTTATGGATATTTACTTTGTAGTGAGTCCCACTAAGTTTAATGACTCTTAATCACAGGCAAGTATCCTTAGGCTTCTGTCCTATTTAGACATTATAAAATCCTGTGATATTCACTGCTATTCAAGAGGGAACGGGATAAAAACTGACTAGCACTCTCTCTCCTTTTATTTATTTATTTGATTTCTAGACCTCCCATAATAAGTCTATAGCTGATGAAATAAGGCAGGAAGGGAGGAAAAACCACCACTTCTGTATCACTGAAAGTGAGGACACCAGAAAAATGTGTGGATTCTATGGATTAAGATAATTCTGACTATGCTTCTCACAGAGTACAATTATGTTCCTTGACTGGATTTTTGTTTTCCTGTTTCCCACTACTGAGTACAGATATTATGAACCATGAGTAGCTGAAAATAACACTGAAGAATGCCAAACAGTCTTCCTGGCATTCATCAATTTCACACTAAGGAAAAAAATCAGGGCATATTCAGCGATAGTCATTTGCTCTGAAGACTTGTAGCATCAGAGTCATTAGGAACCTTAAAGTAATCCAGTCCTGTACAGACAGAGAAAATCAGCTGTTACTGCTCCCAGACTGGTTGCTTATTCACAGCCATGAGAAAGAATTTCATACTGTTTAATGTATGTCTATTTTCTTGTAATGTGAATTTATATTGTTTCAAGAACTATCCTTTGGGACAAGAAACAAATTTGCTCCATCACCTTCACCTACTGTATTTTTTGCTAGACTAAATATACCCAGTTTCTTCTACCCTTCCTCACCGGCATTGCCTTTAGAAGGCTCAATCCTGAGAACCTGAGTTTTAAGTAGATTGCTAAAATTCACATACAGACAAAATCCTTTAAGCACAAAAGGCACTTCTGGTTTTAAACATATAGCTGCTGTTATCACCCTATAAAAAACTGAGTTACCTAACTATATAATTAACCTGCTGTTCTGTTAAAGAAGCTAATAAGACAGTTCATTTTTTAAAGATGTACTCATTATGAATCCAACTTAAGAAATGTAAACAGCACTAAAATATGTGTGCACCAATTAAACTTTCATTGAAACATGAAATAGTTTGATAACCATATTTGCAAAAAGCAGCTTATTACAAAGCAACTTATTCAATGTAATTTTTGGTTCCTTGATGATAGAACAATCTAGTCAATATTACATCATTTTTGCCAGAGATGAGAATGCTTCACAGACAAAAGCTTGAGGTTTCGGCTTTTTGTGCAGATAAAGAGGTAAGACTATTGCACTATCAATACATTTTATAATTAAAAATTTCTGTTTGGTGCCTCATTAATACATCAGACGACCTTGGGACAAAACTTGAAAAGCCACAATTCTGTCTTCTTAATCTTCTCTTCTTTTCATGGTACTGATCTGCCATGTACCTCAATAAAGGAGAACTTCATTAAGCTGCCTTGCTCCAAATGTGTTGCTCAAAAACCTCAAGTAATTTTCAAACGTATGAACAGGAACTGTAGCTTTTCTTGTCTGCATAATACATACCGGCATTTGTTGATCAGTTTGAATAATCAAAATCCTGCCAACAATTAGCACATAATGTTTGCAGGTTGTGTCAATTTCAGATGGAACTTGAGCACTGAATTCATCAACTTTCTAAATCAGTGGTTGAGGCATAAACTTGAATAACCGTTAAAGGATTGTTCATGAAATCTAAATGATATTATTTCGTCACTGACAACATTGTACCTAAGTATCATCTGTGCTATATTCTATTTGACTATGAAAGCAACATCATTCCTTCTTTTTGTATGTATCCTGAGTAGTAAACAGTAACTGAAAGTGTTTAATTCCAGTCCAGATCAATTTGCTGATACTGAAGATGTTCACATTCAGCCAATTCATTTCTCCTTTCACTCTGTTGAATTTTCTCACATTCATGCTTTTGACATTCCATGTTCCAATGGTAATTCTGTCTTTGTAGCTTTGAATTTTCTTTTCCTGCATGGTAACATAAGCACCTAGACATCCCAAAGGTTTTAATCTATGTTATAAATACCAATAGTACTCTGAAAGCTCCTCAGCTGTTCCTCAATAGTAGTGTTGAATGCTCTATCACCTGACGGGCCCATCATCTGGTACTTTATCATCAATGACTTTATCTTGTCTATCCATGTTCTTTTCTTGGTAAAATACAAAATAATGTATAATGTAGTATATTATACAATATACAATATATACATACATACATATATACATACAATATACAATATCAAAATATTGTATAATGTAGCATATGAGTAAATAATTCATTTTTAAATGACTGGGATGTCTTATGAGATTATACCATGCCTCGTTATCAAAAATATATTTTCTAATGGGTGGAAAAATTGCTTCAGTGGGAACTTCTGCCAAATTCTGTTCAGAACATTTTTCAGAACATTTTCAAATTCCTCATCTGACTAGTAAAACTTTGTTATGTCCTGTTTTTCCATTGCTCCAGATATATTAAGGTCAATTACTTGGAGTTTCTTGTTGCAATATGTATTTCAAACAGTATGTCATGCCACAATTCTAATATGTAAAGAGATTTAAAGCTATGTATGCTTCTTATGATTCAATTTCCTTCTGCCACTCTTCTACCACAAACAAATCCTGACAAAACATATTTTGCATAACAGTAACTATGTCATCTTCCCAATTTGGTGTTTCATAGGCTTTATTGCCTCCACTTGATTTTCCATTGTGTTTTATAACGGACAGTCCATTGTGTGGCATTGCCTTTCTGTGTCACAAAGGATGTTCTTAGCTTCAAAATTTGTCATCAATGAGATAATTTGGAGAAAAACATACAAATGCTGATGCAGCATTACTGACCATCAAGTTCTGTGAATGACACCTGCATAGGATCAAAAAAGTATGATGATTTAACTCTCAGATCTGTCTACACTCCTGTTTTTTTCTTTCATATTGGTAACACTTATTCTAGTCCAGAGTTCTTATGTTGGCTATCACAATGCCAGTTCAACTTTTTAAGAAGCACTTTTGTCATACCTGCTCCCATAGCATTGTTAGTGACAATACATTCTAGAAAATGCTGTCCGGCAGTCATTACTGCCCAAAATTTTCTATTGTTCTGTTGAGTTGCGAAACAAGCTATTAAAGTTATTCCACATGGCTACATTACCTTGCTAACTCCAGACCTGCCACAATCTTTATTTGACTTTTGCTGCCAGTAACTGTAACCATTAGGAACTGCTTTTTCAAAGACTTGTGTTTGTGTGTGTGTGTGTTTCTTGGGTAGTAACTCTTCTTCAATGCTCCTAGAACACATTATCAAATTCAGCTATCAGCGGTACAATTTCAAGGAAGTTTCCACTATTTGGAACATACAGTAGAACTGGCCTGAAGTGCCACACATTGCTAGGCTTGGGACAGTTAAGAATGTTGATAATGCCAGTGAACTTTTTCAGTAACTTTCACCCAGTAAAGAGACTCCAACCATATTTTGTAATACAGATTTTCATTGTCTTTGGGGAACATGCAATTTTTCACTTGTGGTGGCCCATGCAGTACTATGAAATCTCTCAGGTTACTGCTCAAGTGGATCTGCAATTCTGGATCATTTAGACTTAGGAAAATAAACTCAGGGGCAGCTGTTTTTTATACCTTCAAGAATATGTGTGATTACATCCATTTTAAATGTAAATATGGTTGCTGTAGTAGCTGCTGGGTCACCTGCACTCTGTTTGGGAGATCAAGCAGCTTCTCATCACTTACATCCTCACTGAGCCCAAAAGCCTCACTGTGAACCTTTGTATCCATGTATCTCAGAGAGCTCCTTCTTATTTACATACAAGGGCTTCCTTTGCTTGCTTGCTTTTTCTGAATGCTGTCCCAAAGGTTTGATTTCTTCTTTTACTCATGAATCATGACTATTGTTTTATGCCAGCTATAGTTACTCTCATAGAAACACTATTTCTATTAAATAAAGAATTTCAGGGTTTTCAAGAGTTAAACACAAACATGTGATTGCAATGATGCTAATTCCAGCAGTGACAAATCACTAATTATATTAATTATCTAGCAGTTGACCTTTTGTTGTTTCCTTACTCTCAGGTAAATATGTGGCTCTCAATTTAAATGGGAACCACTATGAGAAGGGAAGAACTAAGCCTGCAATCCATTTTCCATCTGCAGCTAGAGATAACATGGAATCTGAAACTGGACCTTTCAGGCCTCAAGGCTTCTTTCACACCTCAATCTAATGATATAATCGGAGAGTCTTAAAAGATGTTCTAAATATATCTCCTCCTGCATACAACAAGAAAACTTTTTAAAATATAAAATTGTTCATATACGTAAAAAGATGAGAAAATAGCAGGCTTTGGTCCACCAGTCTATATTTAGACTTTAGGACTTGTCAGAATACTCAAAAAGAGTAATGGGATTGATTTGTAAATCAATGAAAAAACCTTTCTGTAATCTTACTTTTGCATTTGTTATTTCAAAGTGCAAATCTCGAGAATGATTTACCATTTTCAACTTTAATTAATATACTTCATTTATAAATATTTTTTCAGTAACTGAAAAGCTGGCATTCATTATAGCACATATATTGAAAAGCAAAAAGTTAATGGTTCATTTTTCTAAATTAGGTCATCCTTCAAATTAGTATTTTCTATTGTTAATATGGATTCTGATAGTCTTCTACAATATCAATCTATACTGAAATGTCCCTCTTTTCTTAATCCCACATAAGATACATGCCTTGAAGCAAGAGTGCAGTTAATATAATTACAGAAGACAAAGTTGAACCAAAGGGTAGTAACATTAATTAAAAAGATTTGTCACTAATGCACTCAAAGGCTCTTATTCTCATCAGCCAACAGACTTGGTTATCCATTGTTTTATAATGCCAAAAGGGGTAGCCACCAAAGTTAACAGGCATAGCATGAATGTCCTGAAAAGATCACATTCATCATGTAATAATGATAATGGCTTAAAAGTGGGACAACATGCTACTTCATTAAAAACCAGGTATAAAATATGCTCCTGATGATTCCTGAAAGTCACAATGAAGCTACAATACAAATAATAACAGTTCAAAGTTCTCCGGAAGGTAGCTGAGGTAAGAGAAAACACAAGTAACGCTCTAGGTTTTAGATTTTGATAATCAAAGAGATATTCATAAATTGGTAACGCTCCTAATTATTAAGTATGCTTAAAAATCCACTAATGTCTGAAATCTACTTCTATTAAAATTGACGTATAAAGCTTTCTCTCGGTATTTCCTTCATATTCCCCCAGTGCTTCGTACCAGTAGCGTGTTCCAGGCCTCTGCACTCAGAACCAGGCCTGGACAGCAGAGCCATGGAGGCCCTGGCTTTTGGCTGCTGCTTCTTAATGCCAGGTTGGTTAACAACAAGGCCCCCCTTGTATGTGAGTTGATCATCGAGGAGGGGGCAGACCTGGCATGTATTACCGAGTCCTGGCTGGGCCCTGAAGGGGGGGGGGCTTTTGGAAATGTGCCTGGCTGGGTTTACAGTATGGCACCAGCCAAGACCCCAGGGTGGGGGAGGAGGGGTAGCTGTTGTCATCCAGGAATCGCTACTTGCCTTCAGGGGCACTGCTCCACAAGTGGCCGGTTGTGAGACCCTGATCCTGAAGTTGGGCTCCTGAGAACAGTTGGGATTGTTGCTACTGTACCAGCTTCCCTGCCGTGTAGCAACCTCCCTGCCTGAGCTGCTAGAGGCTGTCTCGGGGTTGGCGGTTGAGTTCCCCAGGCTTATGGCTCTGGGGGACTTTAACCTACCATCCCTGGGGTGTGCCTCAGAGGCTGCTCAGGAATTCATGGCCACCATGGCAGCCATGGGTCTGTCCCAGATTATTCAGGATCCAACTCGGGACAGTGATCTCATTCCAGACTTGGTTTTCTTGTCAGAGCAGTGGCAATGTGATCTGAAGGGAGAGTTACATCTGTCCCCTCTGTCATGGTCAGATTATGCCTTGGTGACCTTGAGATTCTCCTATGCCGCCCACTTCTGCAGGGTGGCAGGGCCCATTCGATTGATCCGTCCCCAGCAACTGATTAACCCAACAGGGTTTCAGAGGGAGCTGGGGGTTATACCCAAGTCTCTCCTGCATGGTCCAGCGGAGGCCCTAGCTGCTGTCTGGAATAAGGAGGCAGCAGGGGCCTTGGACAGGATCGTGCCTGTGCAACTTATCTTTTCCCTTCAAACCGGACACTCACCATGGTTTATGGAGGAATAGAGGGTTCTGAAGAGGATTAAGAGACATCTAGAGCACCGCTGGGGAAAACAAGGACCAAACCTGACTGAACACAAGCTAGATGTCAGGAAAATGGGCAAGAACCATGCTGAGCCGCAGTTGCTCTCTAGTTTCTTTATTAATCCTACCCTATACAGAATCTTGCCAAACCAAAGGTACACCAACTGATCTCAGTGGAATGTGCTCCCTCTCCCCTCAGCTCCAAGATCCATCACATCACCCCCTTCCTCAGGGAGACATTCCATCACATCAGAGCCGCTATTAAGGCCTACCTTGTGGAGGTAAGAGCGGCAAAATGTCAATATTTCTCCACTCTTATTGCATCCACAGAATGTCATCTGATGGCCCTGTTTAAGATCCCCCGATCCCTTCTGGGGAAGGTGGGCCCAGTAACTCACCTACAGGGCCATGCAGAGGAGTTTTCTGGGCATCTAGAGGATAAAATCATTCTGATCCATTCAAAGTTGGATGCCAAGCATGTCGTATGGTCTGTGGAGATGCCTGGGGAGCATACTTACCTGGTTATTTGGGAACAGTTTGATCCTGTTGGGCCTGAGGAAGTGGACAGGGTATTCTGGACTGTAAATGCGACCACTTGTCAATTAGATCCTTGTCCCTCCTGGCTGGTGAAGGCAGCTTGGGAGGTGATGTGTGGGTGGGCCCAGGCGATGGTGAACCATCCTTGGGGGAGGGAGTGTTTACAGCTGCCTTTAAAGAGGCACTGTTACACCCCTTCCTCAAGAAACCATCACTGGACCCTACTGTACCGGACAATTTTTGCCCAGTCTCCCACCTCCCCTTTTTGGGGAAAGCGGTTGAGAAAGTGGTGGTGTTACAGCTCCAGAAGGTTCTGGATAAAATGGATTATCTAGACCCCTTTCAGTCAGGTTTCAGGCCCAGATACGGGACGGAAAAGGCATTGGTCGCACTTATGGATGATCTCTGATGGGAGCGGGATGGTGGCAGTGCATCCATCCTTGCTCTTGACCTCTCAGTGGCTTTCGATACCATCGACTATGGTATCCTTATGGGACGGCTCAGGGACTTGGGGGTGGGTGGCGTGGTTTTGCGCTGGCTCACCTCCTTCCTCCAGGGCCGCTCCCAATTGGTGGTGATAGGGAGTGAGAAATCCAGCCTGCGGCCCCTCCTTTGTGGGGTGCCACAGGGTTTGGTACTCTCTCCACTCCTTTTTAACATCTACATGAAACCACTGGATGAGATCATCCGTCATCATGGGATGAGGTATCATCAATATGCTGATGATACTCAATTGCGCATCTCCATCCCACGTGATCTAAGTGATACTGTGACCACCCTCTCTTGGTGCCTGGAGACTATAGGGTTCTGGATGGGAAACAACAGGCTTCAGCTGAACCCTGGTAAAGATGGAGTGGCTGGGGGTTAGGGGCTTCTCGGTATCCAGGAACTTATCATCTTTGGTTCTGGATGGGGTTGCCCTGCCCCAGACAGATCCGGTGCGAAACCTGGGAGTTCTCCTGGACTCATGACTCCTGCTCAAAGAGCAGGTGGCAGCCGTGGCCAGGGGGCCTTTGCCCAACTTCATGTTGTGCTCCAGTTATGCTCCTTCCTGGATCAGAAAGCCCTCCTCCCCTTCCTGGATCAGATGCCCTAGTCATCTCCCATACAGGCTACTGCAATGCGCTCTACACGCAGCTACCCCTGAAGAGCATCCGGAAGCTACAGCTGGTTCAGAATGCGGCCGTGCAAGCAGTTTTAGGAGCCCCAAATGTGGCGCATATAACACCTTTGTTGCGCGAGCTGCATTAGGTGCCAGTTTGCTTCCGGGTCCAATTCAAGCACCTTTAAAGCTCTACATAGCATGCGTCCAGGTTACCTGAGGGACCGCCTTACCCACATTACATCGACCCATCCCACCCTGTCAGGCAGAGAGGACATGATACGGACCCTGTCCATGGGAGACTGTCGATTGACAGGGTCCAAGAAGAGGGCCTTCTCTGCCGTGGCCCCCACCCTGTGGAATAAGTTACCCCCAGAGGTGAGGCAGGCCCCCATGCTCCCGGCCTTCCAAAAGGGAGTCAAGATTTGGCTATGCCACCTCGCTTGGGTTGGGAGGGAGATAGTCATCATCGGGGTGGTTGGTACCTTGATGAGGCCCTGGGAAATTTTATTGAGACTGTTGTTTCACCATCTTTGATTTTATATATTTTATATTGATACTGATATTTTATAATGAATGTTTTTATATTTTAATCTTTCATTATCTTAATTTAATTTTAAACCACCCAGAGTTGCTTGCTGAGATGGGCAGTGAAGAAATATGAGAAATAAATAAATAAATATAAACCATACTGTTGGACATTTTCCTTGCACATAATATTCATAGTCACATATGTGATGAAGAAAGTACAGGAAAATCAAAACTGAAAATGTGAATGTTAAGGTTAGGAAATCAGAAAGGCACAGTTCACTGGAAATTAGTTACACGCCTTTAATGGGTTCACATTTTATCCTAAGCCATACTATAGTTTGTTCAATTAGTGGCTTAAAGTTCTGTGCAACTACAACTACTGTGGTTTATCAATTATGGTCAATAGATTAACATGTTGTATGAATCCAGCCAAGTGTGTTTTATACATTAACTCATAATTGAACAAATCATTAACACCAAGCGTAAACTACAGTTGTAATCGAAATTATTCAACCCCCATTGCAAATCAGATTGATTGTCAAAATGTACAGACTTTCAGCTATTTGCAATGAACAAATCAAACAAAAGCAGTTGAAAAGTTGTATTTTCAGTTGAATTTGGGGACACCACTTGAAGCATTCATTGTGTTGAGCTATTTCAATTGTTTGATTTTGTTTGATTTGTTCATTGCAAACAGCTGAAAGTCTGTACATGTTTACAACCTGATTTGCCATTGGGGTTGAATAATTTCGATTACAACTGTAAGTCCTGGGTGACGTGGAAATTATAAAACCAATCAATTTATATCTGCCCTATCCTGCAACTCTTGTTCATGAAATTATGAAATGAAAAATGGGTCTAGACTGCAGCTCTTCCAATTAATTCAATGGCAAATTTCTTACTGATCTGAATATCTAAAACTCCCAAAATACTAATTTTGTTAATTTTTCCAATTTACAGACCAGATTTATCTTTAGAAAGATTCAGTACTCACATACATCAATATTCAGTTGTAATTCTTTACTATTCAGTTCTAATGATTGGCACTCCTTAAATAAACAATGGCTAGCAGGTGGCATATTGCTGCCTGGTGATTATCAGTGGGGTATCCTAGTGCATCTGGACGCCATTGTGTTGGGATAAGCTGCCATAGCAGAAATGTTAGTGAAACAGCAGCTGAAGGAGGCATCCCATTCTATTTTTCCAAGTACCTCCTGGAGGAGCCCTACAGATCTCAAACTTCATTTGCATTTTTGTGCATCCTTCAGAAGCGAACTTATTGGTCCTCAAAACAACTGTACATCTTCCCACTGCTAAAAGCTCCATAAAAGTGACAAGCTAAATCTCATTGTTACTGATTACAGCCTTACTTTTATTCTATTCAAAGGTGAAAACCTAGATTAAAAGAATCGGATAGGGATTTTTCTATTAAAACTAACAGACTTCAGCTACTGTTAAATTCCAAGCACAGCAGCAAATCATAAGTACATTACTTTGTGCATGGATCTCCATACACTTGCCAATCACTGTATGAACTGAATCTGGAGGCAAGATGGTGACAGAGTGACAGCATTATTAATTTGTTCTTTGTCATTTAACAGTTATTTTCCTCTCCAAAAAGGTTAGTCTCTGTGTCTTTGCTGTAGGAGAAATTTGGATAAATGATTTTTAATGAAAGAATGTATCTTCCATAACTCATTTAAAGAAATAAATCCATGAACTCTTTACATGACAAGTACATTCAGTAAGCTTGCTCAGAAAACTGAATGAAAATCGATAAATTAAGGTAACAGTCAAAATGCTTTTATTGATTTAAATAATTTTAATAGTGATTTAGCTAACAAAATTCCAGATTATAGTTTAAATCTGTCTCCAAAAGGACTTTTCTCAGCAATCTGATTTAGATTTAGTGGCTAACCATTGTCTCCTTCAGGCCCATATGATGGATGCAATTTATACCAATTCTTGATAGCTATTAACAAAATTGATGAGGTTTTTTTAATAAGAATTTTATTAAATTTAAGCAAAGTTAAAAACTACAGGAGAACCAAAAACAACTACAAAGAGAAAAAAAGAGAAAAAAGTGAGAAGACAAAAAATATTTTGAAAGATTACCATGTTAGGATGACTTCCAACTTTCAACAATATACAGCAATTTCCATAATTAATCCCTTAGGCTATATCTAACCAAAATCACAGTATTTCTATAAATCAATCCATTAACACACTGTAAAACTAAAAAACAATTGCTCTTTACCCATATATATATATATGAAGAGAGATAAATATATAAACCTCCAAGTCCACTTCCCCTCCAAAAAAAGAACCCATTTAATATTTCCTTCCTACCTCTATTCTATACTTCTAACCACTGTAATAAAAATCAAATTATATTTAAATTTTATATTTGATAATGCTTTTATACTTAATACTATAACAATCTTAACCCTATTTAACCTATAACCAAAATATATCTTTAAAAAAATCAAATAAACTTTAAAAACAACAGGATACTTCTTAATCCAAATCATTTAAGAAAAATAGAATCATACAAGCCTTACTATCAATCCACATATATATTCTTCATTTCTTATCCCACCTCAAAATAAACCAGAACCTTTACTTGTCTCCATATTATACATAAGGCAATTTTTATATAGAAATCAAACAAGCCAATTGCCCTCCTAAAAAAATCAAATTCTCAAGCTAGAAACCTCCCAAAAAAAAGGAACTGCTTCGTTCTCAAAACAATCTTTCAGGAAAACAAAACCAACAGTATCTTGCATGTCGAGCTGTCTTAATTCCTTCCACATCAAAATATATTCATCTCCTGGCATTTCCTCGAAGTCACTGTCAGTAAAAGCATCTTGCTCTTGATTGAACTTTTTTTCCTCCAAGGCATCCTCAACCCGTTGACACATTTTAAAACTGGTATTTTCTGCAATATCTCGAATATTTTGCAGAATAGTTTGGCAGGTAACATGGAGGAGCTGTTTGAACTCACGATGACGTTCAGAACGAAGCTGAGAGTATGTATGTATGTATGTATTTGAATGTTTAGCACCGCCCATCTCCCCCACACGGGGGACCCTGGGTGGTTCACAATAAAAACATTTCTTTAAGGTCATCCATTTTTCAGGCAGTAAGTTAAGGTGCCCCCTGAATACCTGTCTAGCACAGATAGGAGCTAATGGGTTAGTAAAAAGCAACCCAAAGAAAGTGGATAGAAAAACTAAAATCTCAAAAACAGCAAAATCAACACGTAGGCAAATGTTAAGTCCTTCAACTTAATTACAAAAATAGTAACGGGGAGATGATTATTTATTCTCAGTCCTTAAAATTTAAATAGGAAGTAAGCCAGCAGTTAAAAGGAAGTTTTAAGGTTAATCCAGAAAATAACGATGAGCACCAAGGGAGTTCGTTTCTTCTTGCTATAGAAAGCCTCTCTTAGGGTAGAAGAATTTAAAAATATATACATTGGGTGATTTAGCAACGGGAAAGGCTCAACCTAATGTCCCTTTGGCCTGCAGCATGGTCTGGAAAATGATGACGTCCCCGACTCCTGTCTCCTCTTACCAGATTGACGCAATGCTGATTGCTGCCTCAGGCTACAAGGTGACGTTCCAGAGTACAAATGGGAAGATTCTGAGCATTTTCTGTCCATGGAAATGCTCTAAGACACCCAGAAAAGTCTGTCTGCACCGGAAGACCAGAAGCCATCAACAAAACTGATGAATTTAAAATCCTTTAATCCAGAACCAGGAAAGGAAGCAGAGAAGCAGGCAAAGGAGGACTGAACAGAGAGAAATTCTGTGAACCTGGAAATTATGGAAAATATTCTCCAATGACCTGCAGGAAGCCAATAGCCACAAAAAAATTATTAAAAAGGGGTTAAAAAATTAAATGCAAAACAATTATCCTCTCTTAAACAGAGCACAGATGTCATCCTTGGCAGGCTAGAACTCCTCTGCAACTTCCCAGGAAAGAACATCACACAGCTTGAACAGAATCTTTATTACAGCATCAGAATCAAAGACCCATAAGAGTTTATTGCTTCCAACAGTTAAGGCACTCCTTATGTCCTCTTGGGTTTAATTCTGCTGTTTTCTCTTCCCATAGTTTGATGGCATAATAGTGTTTCTAATAGTCAGTTCTAAGTGACATTCCTGTCCTAGGAAACTCCAGCTCTTAATGTATGTCTAACAGTGGCAATGATACTGTCAGCCAAAGGCACTATGGTTATCTTCAACCAAAAAGAATGATATTGCAAATGGTGAAGAAGTAATAAAAAAGAAATGGCAAAAAAGAACAGCAATTATTAAATCTTTATCCCAATTTATGCAGTCCGAAATTTTATCTTCTATTCTGGAGGAAAACATCTGGATGCCTAACTAGAATGGATGTAAGAGACCACCATTATCCTTTAATCAGCCTATAATTTCTCATATTATCAGTAAGATAATTCATCTTAAAAATATTACAAACCTTTCCAGTTAGTGTATTTAACATGAACATTAACATGCACAAACTTGTTCTCTCTTCACAGGGATTAAATGCAAAATCTGTGCAGATTTCCGTTATCAGGTCAGACATCTCAGGAACAGGTGGAAAATTGAGAGAACATTTTTTTCTTTCCCTGTCAGTTGCCTCTTTCTTCTTTCATCCCACTCAAGTTTTGTTCCTCTCTCTCTTTTTCTCTTTCCAGTGCAGCTAACCCTCTGCTTACTCCATCATCATCCTGTGTTCGTTCATTTTCTCTCTTTCTCCTGTGCTGATTCTCCTGGAAGCAGGGAAGGGAAAGGATTTATACTGTTTCCTGAATGAGAGTGATTTGTACAGATGAGAGAGGATGTCTGTTAGTAGATATAAATCACTAACAGAATATAAGCAATTTTAATTATTGTTTTTGTGTGTGTGCTTTGCAGAGTCTGTTCTATCCTCTTTTGAACAATAGCTTCTGGCAATAACTAGAGCTGTGCAGTGCTTCAGAGTGTGCAGGGGCAAGAACACCTGCCCACCACTTGTTAAAGCTCCCACGTGATTCCAGGAAAACAAAAAAGCTGCCTTAAAGAGTTGTAGACAAGACTTCCTGGGGACATATGGTGAACTGAAGATAGCTCTGTGAAAGCAGAGCCGACGACTGTGGACATGACCAAGGAAGTGGTGAGTAGACTAGTTCCAGATAAGGAAAGGACGGGAGATCATCCACATGTACTCCAGATGGCTGCTCCTCACAAGGACACCACAAGTCAGCAGTTTTCCATGTGTTTGAGCACCAAGAGAAAATGGGATTAGTCATCTTGCTCGCAACTGTGAAGACTTTTAAAGGATACTCACAAACCTTACTTTCTAATCACTTTCAGAAATTGCTCATTAACTACATTTAAGCTATTAGAAACCTTCAGAACGACAAGTTGGAAGATGCTGAGTGAGTGTGCTTTCAATCCTGAACAAAAGAAAAAAATTAATCATAAGCTTAAGTGTTTAAAGAATCTGAAATAAACAGCAAAAAGCTAAATAAGATTTTGATCTCAGAAAGTTATAAACAAACTAAGAGTCCAGATAAAATTGGAATATTGAAACATTTACAGTAAGATTTTGGAATTAATTACTGTCCTAACAGCCAGGAAACACGCTGAGACAAGGAACTGGTCTCTAATGTTTATTGCTTATACATAACAGGAATCCTAACAAACTGAAGAAGCGTGGGAAAAACCCAGACATATAAACCCCAAAGGTTAAGGCGGTCCCGATCTGTGTCTCTTTGAATGGCTGACCAATTCCTCAGAAATCAAATCCTACAACAATATTTGAATGAACTAAAGATTAAGGCTCTTAGAAGTAAAAGGGAGGAATATAAAGTTGGTTTATTTGATCAAGGTTAAAGCAAGATATGTTGTTACTTCTGGCAACCCCTTATGGACTTTCTGCTGACACCAGGACTGAAAAGATGATGTTTTATGGATTTGTTTATAGAAAAGAGATGGGATATGGGATGAAGAGATAAATATTTGTAACCTATGAGGGGGTGAAGAGTCACTAAATTTATGTATACTTGTTGTGATGAAGGTTGGAAGTCACTTTTTTATATATTTCTCTTCTCTTTATTATATTTTTACTTGTCTCTTCTTTTTCTTGCACTTTTTACTCCTTTCTATTCTTTTTTAAGTTTAGTTTGTATTAGATTTTACTGTTGTAATCAAAATTCTGAATGAATGAATGAATGAATGAATGAACGAACATACATACATACATAGGTAAAGGTAAAGGTTTCCCTCGACGTAAAGTCCAGTCGAATCTGACTCTAGGGGGCGGTGCTCATCTCCGTTTCTAAGCCTTGGAGCCGGCGTTGTCATAGACACTTCCGGGTCATGTGGCCAGCATGACAACTCGGAACGCCGTTACCTTCCCGCTGAAGCGGTACCTATTGATCTACTCACATTTGCATGTTTTCGAACTGCTAGGTGAGCAGGAGCTGGGACGAGCAACGGGAGCTCACCCCGCCGCGCGGTTTCGAACCGCCGACCTTCCGATCGGCAGCTCAACGGTTTAACCCGCAGCGCCACCGCGTCCCTACATACATACATACATACATATATATGAATGAGAGAGAGAGAATACTTTTGACCAGCAGATTTAATGTTGCTTTCTCCACTAAGGTCAAATGACAGAGAGCAGAAAGATTGGAAGACTGGAAGATTGACTAAGAGTACTCACACACAGTGTTTATTGTGTGAAGCATTTTTGAAGCACTGAGGGAGCTGAGTATAGATAGTTACCATCCAAGTTTGAATAATACCTTCCCTGGTGAAAAAAGGGGCAGGATAGTGTAGGACTGTTGATTTCTACTGATCTTCAGGAAGAGATTATTAATATGTTGTTTCATGCTCACTGAGCATTGGTGGAACTTCTGAAGCATGAATACTCTATTTTACTACTCATTTATTTATATCTGTCCCCACAATGCCTGTATTTACAGATCAAATAATTTATGGAGTAAATTAAAGTTATACATTGCCAGCTACAGTATATAGAATTATATTTATTTGCATATGGAATTACAAGGGGTGATCTAAATTCCAGAATGGCGATCAATGATTTAGTGCCACATGCTTATCAAAGCTGTCTCCACCCTTCCTAGATAATAAGGCCACTCCAGGATAATAATGTGTTCCTTTAGATACTAAAAGTAATCTGGCCAGTTACTGTCTCACAGAGTTGTCAAATTGGCTAACTTATAAATGATGCTATGAAAAGAAGTCATTGGGTACCGTATAGTTACATTCTGGTATGGATCCAAACTCCTGATCTTCAACTCCTGATTTCTCATAGTCTGATCACCTGTCAATCAATTGCCTTTATTATGTAACTGACCAGAATTTTGCTCAGTTTCATGACAAGAATTACAAGGCACAAAGTAAAATGCTTTTCAACTACTAAAATAAATTCTACAAATTAAGAAGAACATAACAATATAGCTGCAAGTACTGAAATATTTCTACACATACATACACACACATTAAATATACTAAAATACTTAAAATCTAAATTACTCAGTTACTTAAGTCAATAAAATGCTAAAAAAACTAAGCTACTAAAACATTAAATTAATAAAATTCTGAAATATAAAAATACTAAAATACCACTTATTTCTCAATCAATCTATCGGTTATGGTACAATCATGGATTGAAGATTAAAAATGTCATGTGATTAAAAGAAAATCCAATAATGGAAAAGACTATTAATTTTTTCTCTCTAAATTTTCTTTTCCTTTTACAACATAAAGTATCAACCATGTTCCCCAATCATACTATTTGCCATGTAATTTTAAAGTGGTATATGTAAAACCTGTGGTTTTTTATATTAGGGAGGCTATCATGAATTTTCAGACATCAGTATAAAAGAGGCAGTACAAAAGAATATGGGCCATTGTTATTAATATACTTTACACATGGAAAAAGTCTATCAGGGAGTGGATTACATTTACATCTATTCTTAAAAACTGCTGCAGGAAGGGTGTAAAATGTTAACTTACTCTTTCAAAGTATGACAAAGCATTCACCCTTACTTCATAGTATTATGATTACTTCTTATGATTAGTTATAACACCTGTAGTAATAATCATCTAAGCTATTTTGTGATAGTTCCAAATATTGTCAAATTCAGTATGATCCTAGCAGGGCTAGCTGTATCCCCCATATTTCTCAGGGTTAGCCTGGTTAACTATGTCATATGCTTCAATGCTAAGGTCTGTTTTGATACAGACCGTTTTGTCAATGTCTCAAAGGCTACATTTAGGCAGAGCCACTTTGCCAGTTATAATTAATAATTATAACACCCTCGCTCAGAGCAGACAGAAATCTGTTATTAGAAAGTATGACATGGCCAGCTTTTCAGGCAATTCCATTTTAAGAATTCGTTTGATTATATACTTACTGAAGTAAGAGAGAGAGAGATCTTACTAAGATCTTAAAGATCCAAATAACTAACTCCTCAAACACCATTCAAGTGTTGACAGATATGGGGAAGGGATGGGAGGAAATCCTAATCTCTCTTGAAGGACAGAAAGAAGGCTGCTGTTCAGAACTTATGGAGGCAGTTTCTTCAATAAAGTGAAGGGAAACAGCCAGGTTTTGATGAATTAATCCAGGTCAGGTCTGCTTACCTCAGACATGTCTTGAATGGCTTGTGGTATCTCTATAACAGTCTGGGAAGCTTATTTTCAGACATTATGTCATGAGCATGGGAACATTACCCCATCACATATGATTTTATTGCTGACTGGCCTACAGTTTCAACCTCTAAAATTTTTTTTTTAAAAAAAGTTGACTAAGAAGGGCAAAGCCCTGGGTTACAATTATATCCAAAAAAAATTAGTTAAGAGGGACATTGATTCTTTTTAATAGTAAATTTTATTAAGTTTCAAGAAATGAATAAAAACTATAAAAAAAAATCTACAAAGAAAGGGAAAAAAAAACTTAAAAAGTGCAGAAACACAAAGAAAAAAAATTAAATTTACAGAAAGATGTGGCTTCCGACCTTTAACACCAAGGATATACAAAAATTTTCCATAATCAATCTCTTACTCTATATTAAACCAAAACACCACATTATTTCTATAAGTCATTCCACTTTAACACATAATAAAAATCACTAAGTACAGTTACTCCTCCCCCTTATATTAATATAAAGAAAAAAATTATAGACCTCCTAAACATCTTTCTCCTCTCCAAAAGATAAAACTTATTTAATTATTCCCTGCCTACCACTATTCTATACATTTCTGTCTACTGTAAGAATCAAATTAAAAAGCACATAAGTTGTCTGCTCTTAATCATACGATTTTAATAATCCCAATCTTAATAAACCCAAAAAACAAAGACAATTCAAAAGAGTAATTCCATATCTTTAAAAGAGAATAACATCAATCAACTCCTTAAAGCAAATCAGATAAACATTCTTTAACCCTAACACAACAATTTTAGTAATTTTAATCTAAATGCCCCCCCACACACAAAACAAAGCCAATTCAAAACAGTAAATCCAAATCTTTAAAGGCAAAGAGCATCGGTCAAATCCTTAAAGCAAACCAGATGAACATTCGTCAACCTTTATCCCACTTCAAAATAAACCAGAGCAGTTACATATCCCCATAATGTGCACAGAGCTTTCCTCTTGAAAAAGATCAGACAGCCCACCCGCCCCCCTCAAAGATTTCAGGTTCTTTTCATGGCATTCCACCAGGAGATCGATTTTACTTATGGCTTGCAGATCGCTCTCTCCCTTAGATTTCTCCAACTCCATTATCCAATCTTCATCCAGCATCTCGATAAAAAACCCAATCTGTCTTAAAAAAAACCTTTCTATCGCTCTTAAATTCCTCAATTTCATCCACCACATCCCCAAACTGATGGCATATTTTATATCTCATATTTTCCACAATGTCCTGGATATCTTGCATAATAGTTTGATAAAATTCAGAAGAAATCTGTTTAAAATCCTGGTGAAGGTCAGAAAAAAAATCTGTTTAAAATCCTCCATGTCTCACACAGTAGACTGGCACCCCTAGGAGCTTAATCAGCAAAAGTCAAAGATATGGACGAGTTCCAAAGCATGTTTAGGTAAAGTAAGAGTGAAATAGCAGACTGTTCTCAAGGGAAAGTGAGAACAGAAAGCTGACGGTTCAAATCAGCCAATTTCAATGTGTAGGAAAATGCTAATATCTTCAAATTTAATACAAAAATAGTAACAGGAAGACAATTGTTTACTCTCAATCTTTGGAAGGAAAACAAAATCCAAAACTTAAAAGTTTTTTTTTAAAGTAATCCCAAAAATAACATTAAGCACCAAGAGAACCAGCTTCTCCTCACTGTACAAAGCCTCTCTTGGGGTACATATACTTAAAAAAAAATACAAATTGGTGATTTAGAAATGGGGTGGCCGGACTTAGTGTCCCTTTAAGGCTCCAGCATGGCTTGGAAATGGTGACGTCCCAGCCTCCTGGTTGCTCTTACCAGTCGAGCGTGATGCGATCTTCTGGTGCAAGCAGCAGTCTGGAGGACAGATGGGGTGATTCCAGGTATTCTCCTTAATCTGGAGAATGTTTCTGGGCTTCAGGAAAACCTGCCAGAGCTCAAAAAAGTTACCACATTGTCAGTTCCACCTGCTGAACCAGCGGGCACAGCCTTTCAGTCCGCCATTCCCACCGGAAGCCGAGGAACATTGATTCTTTGGGAACTATCCTGGCATCCCTTCCTATATATTTTTGCAAAATTGCCCACTTACCTAGAGACTAGGGCACAATTATTATGTCCATTTTTACAAGGTAACAGGACTGACTTTGCTAACTATAGGCCCATTAATCTTCTGAATATAATTTGTTAGCTATATGCTAAACTCTTGTTGGAAATTTCAGGACTGGCTATACCAGAAGAATATACATGAGGAAGTACAAGATCGATTTAATGACATCAGCCTATTATTGGCCTGAGATTTGTTTTGCAGCATTAAAGAGAAGAGACATCACACTGACTATAATGGTACATATTGTTAACCATCATTTTCCAAGTTGCAACATCCATCTAAGAAAGCTGAGCTATTAGAAAAACTGAATGAAATAAAACTGATGCCTTTGCATTGTACTGCTGGAAAAATTGCTGAGAATACTTTGGACCCTAAGCAAAAAAGGAAAAAAAAATCAGGAGTTCAACTTTTTTGCCATTATACCTCCCTAAAAATCCAAACACCAAAATGAACACAAATAAACAATGAAAACAATACAATGAAAGTTTGGGAAAGGTAGACTTATTGTAACAATGTACAACTAAAAGGTTCTTCACACCTCCCCTGGACTCGGTGTGCACCTCCCCAAGAGAGGTACACCTTACACTTTAGGAAACACCGTTCTACATGGTAGTTGGGAAAGCCTGCAAACCATTATTATAGATTTACCTATCATCTGCAAGTAGGTTGCATATTCTGTACTTGCACTTTAAGTATTTTACATATTGGTAATTATGTTGCTGGTCTGGGACTGCAATAAAATTACTTATTTACTATACAAACCTGCATTACAGAGAATCAGAATTCAATCTCTCTCTAGGAAGTTTGAAAGATAAAATCCAAGCACGGTCTTATAGTTTCTTGCCACAATTACCTGGAAAGTATTTTGCTTCAAGTCAAATTTGTTCTGGGTAGAAGTCTACTTGCTTTATTCCACTGAACATCTTACAATACTGAGAATAAAGCTCTACTTCATCTCTTGATTCAGTTTGTTAACACTAGATTGTACTGGTTAGAATATGGTAGTACTCAGGATCTGGTACGTGTTATTTCCTTTTTCAACTGCTACTTTGTTCTGTTTTTATCTTAAAACCGTGCAATCTCTGAGAAAAAAACAGTACTAATTTCCCCAAATTTTACAGGGGAGAGGGCGATTCAGGTTGTAAGGAATGAACTTGGCAAGACAAGAACCAGTGACTCCCAGGCCAGACAGAACTGTTATGACAACAGAGATCAGGTGCTTTCCACGGCTGCAAAGAGAATGGCCAACTGTCTGTTAACTCAGAAATGTGGGAGGAAAAAGCCTAAAATTTAAAGCCTGGAGAACAGACATTTATAAAGGTTTAACTTCAGCATACTAAAGTGGGGTAATCTTCTGTGTATATATAGATTCATTACTGCCTGCAATTTAAAAAACAACAACAGCACTAATTTATCTGAGTAGTGTTTTCTAGTTATAAGTAAGAAAGCCAATCCCTGAATAAGGAGTTAAGTGTCTAGGCAGAGGGTATTGACAACTGAGCCTGATGCATGTGGCCTAAAAGGGGGCGGGGGGGGGAGGAATTAAATAGCTGCATTTTCACAAATGCTTTTTTGCAACCTGTTTCATTTGGTCTTTTTAAAAAAATGTAGGTTAAGAAATCTCAATCTGCATTCAAGAAAGCAAGAAAAATACTGTCTAAAGTTATTTATGTACTAATAAATTTGTCAATCCAAAAAGCCAGTGCTATTTGTGCAGACCAGGTGAAGGATTCACATGAATTCACAAAGCGATGATTTCCATGTAATTGCTTTGTGCCCAGTAGCTATGAAATGAGTGAAGTATGAAGTTTAATACATCAGAAGGATATAAAATCGTACACCACAATCCCTTCACGACCCATACTAATTGTATCAATGCTTCCTTTCTGCTTCAGATATATATGCTAGCCTTGCTATTTTTAACTAATGTCAGTCATGACTATCACTACCAACAGGGATTTATTAAATTTAACTTTTAAGATTGTTATTTCAAAGACTTTTCCTTTCTTGAGTAACTCATTCATAATTCATAAAGTAAAACTGCCTTGGCTTTGACTGAGGAAAAATTAATGAACTGCATATTAAGAGACATATTTTGGCCCAGGCTTATCTGGCATGATGCTAGATAAATCTCTGCTAGAGATCATGCTAGAAATTATCATATCTGAAAGGTGCTAGGTTAGGAAAGGCCAATTTAGCCCTGCAAGTATATTTCAAACCACCCACACTTTTCAGAGGACAATGGCCCTTTTTTGTCAGTTTTGGGTGACAGCATAGAATTAGTCATCTATGTTGAATAAACACTAGGACTATGCAGTGCTTCTGATTCAAAGGCAAAAAGATGCTTTGGAGTATGTAGGGGTGCCAACCTAGACCTTGTTGGCAACTCCTTAAAGAAGGTATATCTTTCTTGGGGATTGAACAAGCTCAGGAGAAGATGCATTCCGTTTAAGGAGTTGCTAACAGCTGTTACGTTCAAGCCCCCTGCACTCTGTTTTGTCTTTGGACCCAAAGCACAGCATAGCCCTAATAAATAGTGCATTAGGCACTCCTTTTGTGAGAAGTTTCCTAATTAAACAATCTGCTGGTCTATGACCGAATAAAAATTTATTTGATTTGATTCCTAATTAAACAGATTTGTCTAAGTAATTTCTTGTTCTGTGAAACTCTGTTACTATAAAGAGCTATTTCAATATATATATATATATTGTAATTCCCAGTAGGAAGACTTCCTTGAGATATCACACTGTCCTCCTGGTAAATATACTTCCATGTTTGTCTAGTGATATTATCCTATTTGTACACATATTTTCAAGCCTGATATCAATACTGTAAATAATCCGTATGCTTAAACCAAAGAACGTATTACCCAGTTTACCAAGCTGAGTCCTGAATTGGATTCCCCAACCTAATCATTCTTGTTAATTGCTGATACTTGGGCTTATATATTATTTAAAACTTCCTGCCAATCCTCCACAAAGTTCCAGGTGTTTCATAATAGTAAAAAATAAAAATAAAAACATTACAGCATAAACAATATGGTGATGGAAATTTGAAATATAAATAAATAAATATCAATAATAAAACAGCAGGAGAAGGAAGGATAACACATAACAACAATACAATGTTGAATAATATGTATAAAAACTCAAGGTCTTCCTGGGGGGAAAAAAAGATAACTTTTTTATGGGAAGGGCTTCCTTTAGAAAGGAATTCTAGTTATTTGGCTTAGTTTCCAGAAAGTATTGTTCTAGTCCCAACTAAAAGAATATCAGAGGCTATGGAGATATATAGGAGAGCTTCTGATGATCTCAATAGATGGGTGGCTTTGTCTGAAAAAAGGGAATCTTTAAAGTACTGTGGCCCTCAATCATTCAAGGCTTTAAAATTCAATACAGTGCTCTAAATTATGCTGGAAAATGAATGGCTGTGCAGTTGTTTCAGCATACTCTGTTCCCTAAGTACAGGCTATGAACAAATACAAAACTGGGGTTTCTGAATATGTTTTAAAGGTAGTTCTAACCTTCTGTCTCTGAAATCTTAGCCTATAGCAGGGTTTCTCAACCAGGGTTCCATGGAAACCTATGGTTCTGCAAGAGGTCACTAGGGGTTCCCTGGGAGATCACAATTTATTTAAAAATTATTTCAAATTCAGGCAACTTCACATAGAAGAGGTAAGTTTCATTCTTTATTTTTAGTCTAAGAACACTGTTAATGCATACATACAGGCCTACACGTGAAACGAATATAATAATTTTGTAATAATTCTGGCCTATATTTGAGCCTGAATGTGCAGGGGTTCCCCAAGGCATGAAAAAAATATTTCAAGGGTTCCTCCAGGGTCAAAAGGTTGAGAATGGCTGACCTATAGGCATCTGTTACAACGAACACAACTCAAAGACCTGATTATGATATATAAAGCCCTACATGATTTAGGACTAGATGATTTGAAATACTGTTTTTTCCCATAAGAGGTTCCCCCCTTTATACTTTCTTTCACTTTGAATGTTATTGTAGTTGCATTACTGTACTACTATTAGAGTTGACAAGCACATTTGCTGAGGCATTCTATGAATAAGCAGATTAGAGACAGGCCCAATTTGATTTGGTATGCATCTGTATTCCTTAGTATGAGCCATATACAAATTTTACAGTGTTCACAATACTGAAAAAAGTATATTAAAACTTTCTCCCAGTATTTAAATGAATGTAATGAACACTCTTGAATTATGATATTCCAAATGTTCACTTGTTAAAACTAGTAATATGTATAGGCAAAAGGGAGAAAAGTATAATACAGTTTTTTGTATAAGTATACAACTGTTCACTAGATGGCATCATAGGATCATCAAGGCATACCAAATACAGTAGCTAGGCATGCCTTTCAATCTGTATCACATTGTGGCTTGAGTTAAATGCAACCTTCTGTTAAACTGAAATGTACCTAGGAAAAGCACCATTGTCAAGCTATGTAACACTAACACAGTTGTTACAAATAAGAACTCAACTATTGTTAGAATATTAAAAGTTGTTTTAATTATCTGTGCAATTATTAAAGTTCTAAAATACACAAGAGCAATCTCCTTCAGCACCAGAGAAAGACAAATAAGACAAACATTGTTAACAGTCAGTAGTCAGAAATAATTTCATATACATGCTTTTCACTTTGACTAAAGTGAAGTGTGAAGTCTATATGTGAAGTGTCACATATGATGATTCCACAGGTATGCATCATTTTGCACATATTCATACTCAGAAGTCATGTAATCTGCCAGTCCACTTTCCCTTAAGCTCTCAGAGCAGACAGACAATGTTACATCATGTCATGCCCCTCTGTAATGTGGTTTTGTGTGACTTCCATATCCCTTCCTAAGGTCCAGGACCTGAATAATTCCTAAAGCTAATGCACTGTATATAACCATCTAAAATGTAAAAGTCCTTGAGTGCTTGAATCTCACAGAATAACATCTGGCTACTTACATCTGACAAGTCCTAAATAGAACAAAACCAGACACATAGTGCCTGCCTTGTAGCAGCCAATGTATCAGAAGTCATGTTAACTTAAATGTTACTGACTGAATTAATCAAATTGCCTGAGTTTACACAATATGCTGAGCCACAAATGAGCCAAAAAAGCTAACCACACTTAAATTATATTGTGTTATAGTAACCCAAGCACTATATACTATTCATACTTCAGGATAGGTATGATCCCTTAACTAGAGATATTTGTGTTTATCTGCATGAAATGGAAGTGCTTTCTGCAGAGGCAAATGGCAGTTCTTTAATCAGCCCTATGAACAAAACTGTAAAAACTTTTACAAGGTATTTTCTTCTTTTCTTATTTTTTATGCAGATTGCTTTATATAAGATTCCTATCTGGATTATTTTCTCTACAGTAAAAAGTTACGTGATAGTAGCAAAAAAGTAGCCTAAAATATCTGTGTGTTCATCCTCACTGTCTAGGCAGGCTAGGGAGAAGACTGGACTTTTTGGATCCATTTCCCAGCCTGAGAAGTGTCTGAGTATACAGATGAAGAAGTAAGTGTGTAGCTGAAGCAGCATTTCCTTGTTACCTGTAACTGCTCCCTATAACCCCACCTTCCCATCCTGGCACCTTCCATGTAAGTTCAGTGTAAAGTCACTTAATTCCAAACAAATGTGGAGATAGTAGGTTGAAGCAAACCATAGTTTGCTTTTAAGATGCAAATACAGTCATGCTTAAAATCATGTGGCATAGCATAATGTGAGAATATTTTCACATTATGCTACACCATATGATTTTAAGCATGACTGTGTTTACATCTTAAAACGATCTATGGCTTACAATGCATAATGAATGGGTTTATACTAAACCAAAATCAGAGATCACATTGCAGTCTAGTTAGAATAATGTATAGCTCTAGGCAATCATGGTGGGAGCTGAAATTGCACGGAGTCCAAGTAATGAGAGAGAGCTCAATCTTCCCTGCTACACACACACACACAGAGATGGACAAAATAAATCAGGAAAATAAATTAACTGATCCGTTCTCCCTTTCTGTACAATCAAATGTTTTCTTAGCTAGAAAGCATGATCTGGCTGTATTTACATAACAAAATAAACAGCAAATGAGATAAATATAAAACCTCCTTTAACTTGAGCTCATCCTCTGGTGACTTCACAAACACATCCAAATAGTTTCCCACTGCCTTCCTCCAGTTGTTGGTTGTTGTTATTTTGACATCACAATGTAGCCTACTTATATGGGATTTCCTGACACTCACATGATCTGATACCACTTAGCTTTTCGGTATCAGCCAAGGTTGGCTAGATGCTGTCATCTGCCTGAACAAGCCACAATCTATTCAATTTTAGCCTAGATGTAGCCTGTGTTGTTAGTTTAGGGTTTAGCGCACCCTACAAACTCACTTTAGCTCAGGGTTCCTCAACCTTGGCAACTCTAAGCTGTGCGGACTTCAACTCCCAGAATTCCCCAGCCAGCAAAGCTTTGAAGTCCGCACAGCTTAGAGTTGCCAAGGTTGAGGAACCGTCGAAACTCCACAGTTTTTCAGAGAGGAAGAGTCCAAGCAAATACTAGGAGGTGAAGACAGTCAGCTGCCATTCCTTGGTTCTGTTCAAGCAAGGGGAGGTGCCAAAGTCCCCCTGGCAGGGCGCTGCGCAGTGGGGAGGGGATGCTGTACTTTGGAGTGACCACAACCCGTGCGATTAAGCTACTGTTCAGGATGGAGTGTGACCAACGTTAGGTTACTTGGGGGACCATGGCTAGCTTAAACATGGATACACCTGTCGTGAGAACAAAGCCCTGAGAAATAGCCTGAAAGAAGAGGGCGAAAGCGTTTTTGCAGAAGTAAAAAATGAGCGGATGCCGGCCGGGAACAGGTGCACCGCGTCCTCTTGGCCAGCAGAGGGCGCGAAATACCGGGACCACTCAGAGACACGTGACCCTTCAGAGAGCAGGCGGCCCAGCTCGTCCACTCACCCGCAGCGGTCACACTCCGGTCTCCGCGCGCTGAGCTCCACGGGCAGCTCCCAGAGGCCTCCACAGTTCTCTTCGCATTCCTCAGGCTCATTCTCAGGAACAGGAGTTGCAAACTGCTGCTGCTTCTCCCCGTTTCCCGCTGCTTCCATTGATGATAGCCCCTTCTCCATGGCTGCCGCGAAGGGTAACTCCACCTCAGGGGAGAGCTCAATGCTTTGCGTACAGAACGGGCCAGCCGCAATTCCTGGGGTCTGCAGGCAGCGCTGGGGAAGACTGCCTGAAATCCTGAGCAGCCAAACCAGCAACCTGGCCAACCTTTACTTCCTAATGTGTCTCTAGGAACACGTGAAGGAGGTCGCACTAGGACCGCTTCTGAACCCGCTAAACTCCGAAAGGCAAAGCTTGAACATGTGATTAAGAATGTCCCGCCTCCCTTTCCTGGCATCCTCAACCAATGAAAAGGCGGTTTCCCATTGGCCGCAAGGGGGTCCAGTTGGAAAGCATTTTAGTTTTGCGTGTTGCGAGGAGCAGGGGTGCGGTATGTTTAGTATCAAAAGTTTATTTGCAAAGGCGTCACCTAGTTAGAAGGGTTTAATTCCAGGGAAGTACGTTTAGAAATAAGAGTCTTGTAATCTGTCCCAACACAGCAGCCCCATTAATCTAATCTTCCCAATTAACTTTCAAATCTGTATGCTCAGAAGATGGTTTACCTGTGGTTATCCTTCATTACCCAAAACCGCTTATCAGATAGAGTTTTACCTACATTGGGTAAAAAGGACTAAGTTTAATGGGTTTGTGTCTCCTTACCCAAAGAAAAACCTCTTCTACTCAATTTGGGGTAATTTACCCAGTTTTGGGAAGCACTGATCATGGAATTGGTTTACACAACATGTGAAACTAAAATGCTGGCTTAGTTTGTGGTACCTTGTTTTTGGGGGGACATAAGTACTAGGACTTGCCACTCCCCAAATTCCCAGCCAATGGGTAATCCCAACATATTTACCAGATTGGCAAAAGCTGCATTAACATTTTGTAGTTGAAGCTTCAATCTTATGCACATTTACAGGGGGGTAAAAGTGATTTGCTACAATAGCATAGGATTAATCTAAGAAGTTTTCACATATAAGTCCTTTGCCTACTGTAGTGAATATTCCATAAATCTTCATAATGCGCTGTGCAACACTTCCTTTTCTAAGGCAAAAAAGTGCTTTGGGGTGTATGCATCTCCTTAAAGCATAAATGCCTTTTCTTGGGATCACAGCTCCACAATTGGTGGTGTGAACCAGCCAATTGGATATATTTATTAATCAAGGTAAAGAAAACCATGGGTTACACTGCTGTATAAACATAGACTTACAGAACACAGCTGTGTAAAATTAAGGCAAGTTTGCTAATTGGTATTGTCCCATGTGAAACCAGAGTTGTAGTTTTGTATTTGTATTTTGTATTGAACATATTTGCAATGATTGCATAGTATGCTTAACCATAAATATAATCAACAAATGGAAAAAAACTGTTTGTACCACATACTAATAAAAAAAAAATCATATTATGGTTTAACATAGCCTGGTTAAAACAATATACTAAGACAAGACATGATCTGTTTGAGTTTGGATGAACCAGTATGAGCCTGAACATGATTTCTTGGTCTACTATTGTTTTTTACTCTTTTATAACATACGCTGCCCAGAGTTGTTTTGGATCCAGGTGACCTTAAATCTAATTAATGCTGAAACCATATATTCAGAACATTTTTAAAGCGAACACCAGACTGTTACCACTCTTGGGTCTCTGAATCTTAATCACTTTTTCTGTAATCTCATCTCATTCCCATCCACTTCATGTCATCTTCTAGAATATTTTTTCTCTTTAATTGCATTCATTTAGAATAATCCATGGTTCTTCTCAGTACCCATTTCTAAATATCCTGTCACTGTTCACTGAAGAATATGCTATTACCAATCTATAGATTCCTACTTTCACACACCCCACAGCAACCTAGATTGAAACTAACTCATGCTTCCTGACATACACTGTAGCCCTTTCACTCATAATTAAATCTGTATGTGTATTTACCAACTCAAGTTCAGACTATAATCAGATCTATTGTAGCCTTTTTCATTTCTTTATTTCATTTAACTAATTAATGCTCTTTACCATTTTACTTCTCTTATATTCCTAATATTACATCTGCATGGTTGTCATCACCTCGCAAGGTTGTTGCTGTGGGGAAAACAGGAGGAGGAAGGAGTATTAGGTATGCTCCACGCTTTGAGTTATTTATCAAAATAATAAAGGCAGGATGAAAATTAAATAAATAAATGCATGGATATTGACCTCTACTCCCATCATGCCTTTGGTCAAGGCTTTCACATATTTTTAATAATATATAGGTATAGAGTAGGTTAGGAGCCTTAGTCTTATTGTGCCGTATACAGCATTCCCATTTAACAGTAAGGCCTTTACCAGTCAACAAATGTCATCAAAGCCACTTTTATTGCAAGCATTATCAAGTTAGTCTATACAACTCCAATACAGAGACTACTTTGGAAGTCAACATACCACTATGTGCATCCCACCAACTAAGAACTATATGCGAATCACATTTAGGATGCATACTCATCAGCATAAAAGCTTGGCTACTACAAAATTCTCCGCAAAGGATCGTTACCTTGTCGTGGTGCTGGAGCTTGAGCACCTCAATGATGCCATGAGCTAAACCGTGAAGGGCCACCCAAGATGGGAAGGTCATGACAGAGAGGTCAGACTAAATGCGATCCCTGGGGAAGGTAATGGCAACCCACCCCAGTATTCTTGCCGTGAAAACTAAATGGATCAGTACAACCAGAGATATGTCGGTATACCATCGGACGATGAGACCCCCAGGTCGGAAGATGGTCAAAATGCTACTGGGGAGGAACAGAGGATGAGCTCAACTAGCCCCAGTCGTGATGACGCAGCTAGCTCAAAGCCGAAAGGACGGTTAGCGGCCGACGGTGCTGGTGGTGAACGGCGAATCCGATGTTCTAAGGATCAACACACCATTGGAACCTGGAATGTAAGATCTATGAGCCAGGGCAAATTGGATGTAGTTATTGGTGAGATGTCAAGATTAAAGATAGACATTCTGGGCGTCAGTGAACTGAAATGGACTGGAATGGGCCACTTCACATCAAATGACCACCAGATCTACTACTGTGGACAAGAGGACCACAGAAGAAATGGAGTAGCCTTCATAATTAATAGTAAAGTGGCTAAAGCAGTGCTTGGATACAACCCCAAAAACGACAGAATGATCTCAATTCGAATTCAGGGCAAGCCATCTAACATCACAGTGATCCAAATATACGCCCCAACCACAAATGCTGAAGAAGCTGAAGTAGAGCAGTTCTATGAGGATCTGCAGCACCTACTGGACAATACGCCTAAAAGAGATGTTATTTTCATCACAGGAGACTGGAATGCTAAGGTGGGCAGTCAAATGACACCTCGAATTACAGGTAAGTATGGCCTGGGAGAACAAAACGAAGCAGGACATAGGCTGATAGAATTTTGCCAAGACAATTCACTCTGCATAACAAACACTCTCTTCCAACAACCTAAGAGACGGCTTTATACATGGACTTCACCAGATGGACAACACCGAAATCAGATTGATTACATCCTTTGCAGCCAAAGGTGGCGGACATCTGTACAGTCGGTAAAAACTAGGCCTGGAGCTGACTGTAGTTCAGACCATGAACTTCTTCTTGCACAATTTAGGATCAGACTAAAGAGATTAGGGAAGACCCACAGATCAGCTAGATATGAGCTCACGAATATTCCTCAGGAATATGCAGCAGAGGTGAAGAATAGATTTAAGGGACTGGACTTAGTAGATAGGGTCCCGGAAGAACTCTGGACAGAAGTTGGCAGCATTGTTCAGGAGGCGGCAACAAAATACATCCCAAAGAAAGAGAAAACCAAGAAGGCAAAATGGCTGTCTGCTGAGACACTAGAAGTAGCCCAAGAAAGAAGGAAAGCAAAAGGCAACAGCGATAGGGGGAGATATGCCCAATTAAATGCAAAATTCCAGAGGTTAGCCAGAAGAGATAAGGAATTATTTTTAAACAAGCAATGCACGGAAGTGGAAGAAGACAATAGAATAGGAAGGACAAGAGACCTCTTCCAGAAAATTAGAAACATTGGAGGTAAATTCCAGGCAAAAATCGGTATGATCAAAAACAAAGATGGCAAGGACCTAACAGAAGAAGAAGAGATCAAGAAAAGGTGGCAAGAATATACAGAAGACCTGTATAGGAAGGATAACAATATCGGGGATAGCTTTGACGGTGTGGTCAGTGAGCTAGAGCCAGACATCCTGAAGAGTGAGGTTGAGTGGGCCTTAAGAAGCATTGCTAATAACAAGGCAGCAGGAGATGACGGCATCCCAGTTGAACTGTTCAAAATCTTGCAAGATGATGCTGTCAAGGTAATGCATGCTATATGCCAGCAAATTTGGAAAACACAAGAATGGCCATCAGATTGGAAAAAATCAACTTATATCCCCATACCAAAAAAGGGAAACACTAAAGAATGTTCAAACTATCGAACAGTGGCACTCATTTCACATGCCAGTAAGGTAATGCTCAAGATCCTGCAAGGTAGACTTCAGCAGTTCATGGAGCGAGAATTGCCAGATGTACAGGCTGGGTTTAAAAAAGGCAGAGGAACTAGAGACCAAATTGCCAATATCCGCTGGATAATGGAAAAAGCCAGGGAGTTTCAGAAAAACATCTATTTCTGTTTTATTGACTATTCTAAAGCCTTTGACTGTGTGGACCATAACAAATTGTGGCAAGTTCTTAGCGGTATGGGGATACCAAGTCATCTTGTCTGCCTCCTGAAGAATCTGTATAACAACCAAGTAGCAACAGTAAGAACAGACCACGGAACAACGGACTGGTTTATGATTGGGAAAGGAGTACGGCAGGGCTGTATACTCTCACCCTACCTATTCAACTTGTATGCAGAACACATCATGCGACAAGCTGGTCTTGAGGAATCCAAGGCTGGAGTTAAAATCTCTGGAAGAAACATTAACAATCTCAGATATGCAGATGATACCACTTTGATGGCTGAAAGTGAAGAGGAACTGAGGAGCCTTATGATGAAGGTGAAAGAAGAAAGTGCAAAAGCTGGCTTGCAGCTAAACCTCAAAAAAACCAAGATTATGGCAACCAGCTTGATTGATAACTGGCAAATAGAGGGAGAAAATGTAGAAGCAGTGAAAGACTTTGTATTCCTAGGTGCAAAGATTACTGCAGATGCTGACTGCAGTCAGGAAATCAGAAGACGCTTAATCCTTGGGAGAAGAGCAATGACAAATCTCGATAAAATAGTTAAGAGCAGAGACATCACACTGACAACAAAGGCCCGCATAGTTAAAGCAATGTGTTCCCTGTAGTAACATATGGCTGCGAGAGCTGGACCATAAGGAAGGCTGAGCGAAGGAAGATCGATGCTTTTGAACTGTGGTGTTGGAGGAAAATTCTGAGAGTGCCTTGGACTGCAAGAAGATCCAACCAGTCCATCCTCCAGGAAATAAAGCCAGACTGCTCACTTGAGGGAATGATATTAAAGGCAAAACCGAAATACTTTGGCCACATCATGAGAAGACAGGACACCCTGGAGAAGATGCTGATGCTAGGGAGAGTGGAAGGCAAAAGGAAGAGGGGCCGACCAAGGGCAAGATGGATGGATGATATTCTAGAGGTGACGGACTCGTCCCTGGGGGAGCTGGGGATGTTGACGACCGACAGGAAGCTCTGGCGTGGGCTGGTCCATGAAGTCACGAAGAGTCGGAAGCGACTAAACGAATAAACAACAAAACTACAAAATTAGGATATTGTTCCTTCCCACATGTACCTTGCTTCATTACTACATAGACCACCCTTTCCCAACTTGGTACCCTCTCAATATGTCAAACATCAGTTCAGGTAATTCCCAGCTAAAGTGGTTAGGTTAGGCTGGGAAAGGGATAGTAACTGACAGTTCAAACATATAATGCACTCCACAATAAAATGAGAAAATAAGTATTTCTATTTAGCATGCACAGTACAATAGGGAGAAACTAACACTATGAATTTTACAATTTCTCACTGTTTACTTTTTCAGTGAGGTACAGTAACAGACAATATAACCCATATGCAACTCCCAACTAAGGGTACATCCTTTACACGCGCGAAAATAAGTCCCACTGAACTCAATAGGACTTACTTCTAAATAAATACACATAGGACTGTGTGTTAATAGAGGCAGAAAACCCCATTTGTTCCCACATCGTGCGTTGCTGGGTCCCCTGATCTGAACATTGTAACTTTATCGACCCTCAGAATATAATAGCTCTTCCGCTGCACGGAACTAAACCGGCACCGCCACCGTCACACACATTTTAGTCACTGCACTCTCCTCAATCTGACGGTTATTCTACAAGCACAAACGTATCAACGCATCTGCACCATATGGCTTTCCGACCGACTGCCAATAACTGTCGTAAAACAGAGCCGCGTCTTAACACTGCGCCTGCTTCCAGACCCACGCGCACAACTACCGTCTTTCAAGACAGCGCATGCGTCTGTGCACTGTCGCCCAACCTAGTATGTTAGAGAAAGGGAAAACAAAAAAGGTTCGTCGGTTAGAGGACATACGTCATTGTTTCATTGATCTCGCGATGTTTCTCTGCATGAGCTTTCGGATCATTCTCTCGGACTGAGACCGCAGGAGAAAGGCGTCTTGACGCGGAAGGAGAGCTCGCGTGCGCGGTTAGTCCGAGAGAAGATCTTGGTCTGCCCACGGCGGGGAGGCGCCTCTGAGGAGGCCCGCCCCACGCTATGTGCGCCCGTCACCTCCTCCTGAGGGGCTGAGCATCGGCCGAGCAGCTCACAGCGGCTGGGCGGTGGGCTGAGGTGGTTGCGTGGCCGGCCAGCCGGCCTGGAGCAGGAAGGAGTCGTTCTGCTATGAACCTGCACCAGGTGCTAACGGGGGCTGTCAACCCCGGAGACAACTGCTTCTCCGTGGGCAACGTCGGCGGCCACCCTTTCACGGTGAGTCTCTGCCTCCCTGCCGGGGCCGGTAACGGATCCCCCCTGCGTACTCCCCTCGGCTTCGGACAGGGTTTGGCCCCAGCCAGCGGGGAGCCGGTTCGCAGGCAGCTGGCGTCCGGATGGCGTTGGCGGGGATGGAATGGGCTGGTTCAGCAGGTGCCTTATTAACCTGCGCGTGACCTGTCCGTTCAGCGGCGGCGCCCATGTTAGTTTTAAAAGCAGGGGGAATCCTTGTCCTTTCTGCGCTAGGAGATGTGGTTAGTTTGGGAAGCTTTTAGTCCTTTCGCTTCATCCCCGTCCTTCCCCGTCTTCCGTTTTAATGTCAGTATTTTTGTTCCTATTCATGCTGACTTCGCCCTTACAAAAGCAGATTCTAACCTGCTGAATAGTATTCCTTCCCCGCGACTAACACAAATACATGAAACATGATGAATATCAGAGTGAAGTGGAGGAAGAGATGTTAGAGCTCAAGCTTGTTTAGTTTCTACATGCCTTAAACCTAGAAAGGGGATCACTAAATGCTCAGATCTCATTTTCTGGGTTCACATGACACCCTTTTGAATTATAAGCTAACCACAGGCTGGCTTTGCTCAAATACTAGGGTAAAATCATCTGCATAGTTTGTGATTTACTATCTGAGTTCACACAATACACTTAATCCCCAAGCCTGAGTTAATGAAACAGTTGCTATCACATAGATGCTACGTCCAACTCAGTAAACCATATTGTGGCTTAATGTACTGTTTCACATAACCTGTTAAGGCAATGGCTAGGTTTCCCATAGCATTCTCTACAAACTACCCAATCACATTTTAATCTAGCGCAGTGTATTGGGTATGTGAATTACTGCATCTTGTGAATACAATTTCTCTCTGTTGACTTGAATCTTTTTTATTTACAAACTACCCAGTTTGTGTCTAGAGGCTGACTTCTGGTTCTGTATTAAGTGTGTAATGTATTTATATTTTTTTATAATTCACATTTCTAAGGCCTCTGAAACTCCTTGAGTTGGCTCTTGGTATACAGAATTAAAAACAAGCAATATCAAATGTCCATTAAAAGCTAGTAAAAGCTTTCACAGAGGGAGTCCACATGTCAGCCTTGTGGGGTAGTCCAGGCAAGATGCACACCCAGGAGTACTAGCTTTACTTTATAGTAAGGTTACATTAACAGAATCTTGCCAGTCTGAAAGTACATTCCCCCCCCCCCCATCGCCTTTACAAGAAACTAGGCAGAGTCCCTTCTGAGATGTTTGCCATGCCCACATTCTTTTTGCTGGCTAAGCTGCCACTTATCCAACCATTGCCCTGTCTTCAGCTCTTTCCCCTGTTTCCCAAGGTCATTCCCAATACCATTAAAACATCCCACCTTAGCCCAAAGCCTGGAGAAAGAGCCCAGTTTCAAGATATGTTTAAAGGGGAACATGCCATTCAAATCTTTAGGGGGATGCTGTTTCAAAGACAGGTGTCATGACAGGAGCAACCAAGCATCATTTGGTTGGCCAGCAGTTTAGATATATAGCTGAATATCTATATATACTGTACTGATGATACATGACCTTGTGCTGATGGATGACATCACCCAGTGGTTTCATGTAATGTAATGGTAAACCAGAAATACAAGAGTATTGAGCCCTGTGGTACCCCACAAATCAGGGGCTTTCAGTTCAATTCCTTATCCTCTGTCGACACCTACTGCAACTGGCCATGGAGAAAAGAGAACCACCACAACATTCTGCTTTCCATTTCCCATCCCCATAGTTGGATCAGAAGGGTACCATGATTAATGGTATCAAAAGTTACTGAGAAATCAAAGGAATGTTCTCATGAAATGAGAAAGAACCTGTTACTGCCTGAGTATGAGAGAATTTTTTAAAAATAATTTTTTGTAGTCACGAGAAATCTCCTGTGTTTCTTCCTTTAATTCTGAGGCTGTTGCTGATGTGGTATGATGTCATGACTATGGTCTGGATCAAGTAAAAAATGATTAGAAGTCAGATTCATGTAATTAGTTTGGAATGGTGCTTATATATTCAAGATTGAACTATAAAAGATTCCATTTTTGTACAGTTGTACTGATACGGAACTCAAGACATCTTGAAAATGTCTTTGGACCATATATATTTTATTTATTTATCTATTTTATTCAGTTGGTACACCACCCAACTCCCAATGACTTTTGGTGGATCACAAAAAACAATAAATATGCAATATATGCTAATCCCCATTTATCTCTCCAAGTTATATATAAAGCAGGGTAGGGTTTTAACAGTAAACAGGCACAGGATCTTAAATCCCTCTCCTTCTCCCCCCTCTTGTTTATTTGTTGATACTAAAAATGAATTGGGAATGGAGAAAATTATTGGAGCTGAGCTCAGGAACTTGATTCCATAGAAGTAAAAGTTGAGTGTCTTTTCCAGCATATGTGGTTTTTACTTTAAAACATCAAAAACTATCTGTGCACTGTTTCTAGTTTGTTATTTCCAGTGCTTTTTCACAGGAAACCTTAGAATAAAATCACAATTAAATAATGAGGTTTCCTCCATACTACTTCTAATTTTAACCTGACATCAATAATCAATAGACTATTACTTTATGTAGATAATTTTTTTTTTAAAAAACTTACTTTGTTGGTAGTAAGATATCATTTCAATATACTGCATGAAACCAAGTGCTTAGTTAATTCAATACAACTTTAAGTCATAATTATGGAACATTAAATAGCGATAAAAGAAATAGGTACATGTCATAATTTTCAGCATATGCTGTCACTGTCATCATGGTTTGTGCTATAATATATTGCTTTCCTGATAGAAACTGCATTGATGAAAATTACTGTTTTGAGTTTTTTATTTATGCTTGAGGGCCATTATTAATGAAAATATGAAACCTAATGCAAAGGTGGCTTAAAATTTGAAGATCCATAGGTAACATTTCCAGATACCTGTTGTATTCCTGAAAACGCCAGATGAATTATTGATCCTGCAAATTAAATGTTAAGCGCTCATATTAATTTCCTTAATATGTATTTGAGAGCAAGTGTGAGGTAGTGGTTAAAGCATCACACTGGAAACTGGGGGACCATGAGTTCTAGTCCTGCCTTTGGCACAAAGCCAGCTGGGTGACCTTGGGCCAGTTGCTCTCTCAGCCCTAGGAAGCAGGCTTCCGAAAAACCTTGCCAAGAAAACTGCAGGGACTAGTCCAGGCAATCGCCAGGAGTCAACACTGACTCGAAGGCACGTGCACGCACACACTACTTACATAGTTTCATATTTTAAAAGTGTATGAAGTTATTTCATGGGACACAGTCATTTTACTAATTATTGTAACCCAAGATGGGTGCAAGTCTGTAAGGCAGTTTTCCTTTGCCCCAATGACTTCCAGATAATGCAAGTCTCTATATTTCCAGCCTTCATGGCCAGTGTTCATCCTAATTTAGGCACTGGGCAATTGAAACATGTTTAAGGGGCACTGCATTGGGAAAGTCTGTTTTAACTTCATCTGCATATTTCCTCCTACCTGGCTAGCTGTAGTCCTAAATAGAGAAGATAGGAATTGAAACTGGGATGTTGTGCTGTGCAGAGTGTTAAGAGTCCTCCACCATGATTTTATTATGGCATCATCTTGTATTTTTCAAACAAAGAAGAATGTGACAGACCTTGAAGAACCAGAATTTTACAAGATGAACATAAGTATTGTTTACCAAATAGTCTAAGAATATGTTAATGTCAACAGAGAGTGATCATTGCTGGGAATACAAGGAAGCTTTTACCTCAGAAATATCTTAGGGGATTTTTGCCTCAGAGGTGACTTGGAAGGTGTTCTCTTTGTTTTAGATGAAGGTTCTGCTGTGTCTTTCTATGTGCTTCATTCTGATAAATTTCCATCAGTACACAAATTAAAAGAAACTTTTCAAGGGATTAGATTTAATACTTTAATAAGATAACTAGTGTCTTTTCTTCAGCAAAGGATAGTTACCTTGTCGTGGTGCTGGAGCTTGAGCACCTCAATGATGCCATGAGCTAAACCGTGAAGGGCCACCCAAGACGGGAAGGTCATGACAGAGAGGTCAGACTAAATGCGATCCCTGGGGAAGGTAATGGCAACCCACCCCAGTATTCTTGCCGTGAAAACTAAATGGATCAGTACAACCAGAGATATGTCGGTATACCATCGGAAGATAAGACCCCCAGGTCGGAAGATGGTCAAAATGCTACTGGGGAGGAACAGAGGATGAGCTCAACTAGCCCCAGACGTGATGACGCAGCTAGCTCAAAGCCGAAAGGACGGCTAGCGGCCGACGGTGCTGGTGGTGAACGGCGAATCCGATGTTCTAAGGATCAACACACCATCGGAACCTGGAATGTAAGATCTATGAGCCAGGGCAAATTGGATGTGGTTATTGGTGAGATGTCAAGATTAAAGATAGACATTCTGGGCGTCAGTGAACTGAAATGGACTGGAATGGGCCACTTCACATCAAATGACCACCAGATCTACTACTGCGGACAAGAGGACCACAGAAGAAATGGAGTAGCCTTCATAATTAGTAGTAAAGTGGCTAAAGCAGTGCTTGGATACAACCCAAAAAATGACAGAATGATCTCAATTCGAATTCAGGGCAAGCCATCTAACATCACAGTGATCCAAATATACACCCCAACCACAAATGCTGAAGAAGCTGAAGTAGAGCAGTTCTATGAGGATCTGCAGCACCTACTGGACAACACGCCTAAAAGAGATGTTATTTTCATCACAGGAGACTGGAATGCTAAGGTGGACAGTCAAATGACACCTCGAATTACAGGTAAGTATGGCCTGGGAGAACAAAATGAAGCAGGACATAGGCTGATAGAATTTTGCCAAGACAATTCACTCTGCATAACAAACACTCTCTTCCAACAACCTAAGAGACGGCTTTATACATGGACTTCACCAGATGGACAACACCGAAATCAGATTGATTACATCCTTTGCAGCCAAAGGTGGCGGACATCTGTACAGTCGGTAAAAACAAGGCCTGGAGCTGACTGTAGTTCTGATCACGAACTTCTTCTTGCACAATTTAGGATCAGACTAAAGAGATTAGGGAAGACCCACAGATCAGCTAGATATGAGCTCACTAATATTCCTAAGGAATATCCAGTGGAGGTGAAGAATCGATTTAAGGGACTGGACTTAGTAGATAGGGTCCCGGAAGAACTCTGGACAGAAGTTGGCAGCATTGTTCAGGAGGCGGCAACAAAATACATCCCAAAGAAAGAGAAAACCAAGAAGGCAAAATGGCTGTCTGCTGAGACACTAGAAGTAGCCCAAGAAAGAAGGAAAGCAAAAGGCAACAGTGATAGGGGGAGATATGCCCAATTAAATGCAAAATTCCAGAGGTTAGCCAGAAGAGATAAGGAATTATTTTTAAACAAGCAATGCGCGGAAGTGGAAGAAGACAATAGAATAGGAAGGACAAGAGACCTCTTCCAGAAAATTAGAAACATCGGAGGTAAATTCCAGGCCAAAATGGGTATGATCAAAAACAAAGATGGCAAGGACCTAAGAGAAGAAGAAGAGATCAAGAAAAGGTGGCAAGAATATACAGAAGACCTGTATAGGAAGGATAACAATATCGGGGATAGCTTTGACGGTGTGGTCAGTGAGCTAGAGCCAGACATCCTGAAGAGTGAGGTTGAGTGGGCCTTAAGAAGCATTGCTAATAACAAGGCAGCAGGAGATGACGGCATCCCAGCTGAACTGTTCAAAATCTTGCAAGATGATGCTGTCAAGGTAATGCATGCTATATGCCAGCAAATTTGGAAAACACAAGAATGGCCATCATATTGGAAAAAATCAATTTATATCCCCATATCAAAAAAGGGAAACACTAAGGAATGTTCAAACTATCGAACAGTGGCACTCATTTCACATGCCAGTAAGGTAATGCTCAAGATCCTGCAAGGTAGACTTCAGCAGTTCATGGAGCGAGAATTGCCAGATGTACAAGCTGGGTTTAGAAAAGGCAGAGGAACTAGAGACCAAATTGCCAATATCCGCTGGATAATGGAAAAAGCCAGGGAGTTTCAGAAAAACTCCAATAAAGTATCCTTTTCCAAATCATTCTCTTGGTCTTTCATTTGTAGTTCCGCATTCTGTACTTTACCTTATCGGATAAAATTTGTTCCACATCTGTCATTCCTTTAGTAACATCTTTTAGACATAGTGTATCCATAGAAGCAGACATCATTACTGACAGTGTTGATATTGTGGTTAGTAACTTCTGGCTCCATTTTTCAAAGATCTCCTTTAATATTTCTGATGTTACAACTTTTGTATAATTCTGTAAGTGCCAGTATTAATTGACATCAGGCTTGTATGTTTTTTTTCCTTCTGCTTAAAATCTTTAGTCCCCTCTAGTGTCTAGTTTCTAAAATCATCACTTACCTTTTGTTATGACTTACAATTGCCAGAATAACCAAAATAAGTCTGTTTCCCTGAAGTTTTTTTTATAGTTAATTACAAAATGTTATAGTAAAAGTCAATATTCCAAATTTATCTGGACCCTTAATCCATTTATAACTTGCTTAGATAAAAATCTTATTTAGTTTTTTGCTGTTTATTTCAAATTCAGTAAAACAACAGTAAAGATGGTGGTCCGGAAGTGTGGTGATTTCAGAGGGGCTTGCTGAGTTTGTTTTTTGAGATTAGGATACTGTCTTTAAGGGGGGGGTTGGTAAATTTTGTAACTATAACATCAGGGATGAATGTTTTAGTCTGCTACGTTTATTTACCCATTTGTTATGTTTACTCAACGAGCCACAACGCGCCGAGTACTCCTTGCAGAGAGGCAGCACTGCAGAGCTACTCTTGCGGTCATTTGTGCAGCTGCCAGGCTCCTGCTGGTGAGGGGGCAGCAGATCTTTGTGGCGGCGTGATGGCAAGAAGAGGCTGACAATGGTGGTGCCAGCTGGAGGCCTCAGTAGAGGCAGAGGTTGGAATCTCAGGGGCCATTGGAGTCATGGCACCAGGTCCAGAGGGGCAGAGTTGGAGGACTAGCAGGCCTGGGCCATGGGAGGCGCAGTGCCTAGAGTGGCGGGATGTCAGGGAATCCACTACACTGGAGCTGTGTAGGGCTTTGCTGGGCCAGGAGGCCACAGTTTGAAATTAGAATGCCGCAACAGAAGCAGGACTGTGGACATAGGGGATCTGCCAGCACAATTTTGAGGTCAGGCAGTGGTAGTGTTGTGGCTGCAGAAGGGTGGAGAAGCTAGCAGAGCAATGGCCTAGCAGGGCCTGGCTATGAGGATTGGAGGCCAAATGAGGCGTAGTGTGGGGAGGACTACCTTATGCCCCCTCTGCCCCCTGGATGTTGGCAAGTTGGGTATTGATCACCTACCTGAGTTGGGGGGCATTAGTGGGTTGACAGAGGCCTCAGGGGCACTCTGGGGGGTGCCCAGCTGCTTTAGTGCTGCAGAGTGCCTAGGGCAGAGCAGTTGGTAGGGCCCTGGGCCTGTGGGAAGACACATGTGGTCACAGTGGGGGTGAGTGTTTGTATTGTTGTATTGGTGGTAGTTGTTCAGTATGGGTAGGGAATTTGTTGGAGGGTGGGAGGTATGGATGTGGAGGCCTAGGACAGAGGAGTCCAGGTGGACTTGGGGGAGATAAGAGGGTGGGGAGTGTTATTGGTACTATGATGGGCAGAGGGAGATATGGCAGGAATCTGGGGCTAGGCCACACTCAGAGACATCGGGAACACTGTTTGAGAGTGACATACTGACATCTGGCCTCCAGCACTCACCCTCAGGACCAGGTAGACAGATCCTCGGTGGCCCTGGGCTCCAGCTGCTGCCCTCATCCACAATTGTGGATAAGGGTGCTGACCTGGCATGCATAACTGAGACCTGGGTGGGCTGGGGTGGTGGTTTCCTCTCTCAAAAATATACCTACCTGGGTTTCAGGTTTGGCACCAGCCACAACCTCAGAAAAGTGGGGAGTGGCTATTGTCATCCACAAATCGCTGAGGGCTCTTAGGCTCTGCTCTGCAGATAACTGGATGTGAGGCTCTCTGGCTTAAGTTAGGCCTTTCGGAACAGTTGGTATTACTGCTGCTGTACCGCCCTCCCTGCTGCTCAGCATCATCCCTGCTTTAGCTGCTGGATTCCATTGTGTCAGGCTCTGCCTGAGACCCAATAAAAACACAGACGCTAGAGTAGACTTTAGGTTCTGGTTTTACTTGGGAATAGAATGCATGCCCTTAGAAAAGCTGAGAGTGAGTGGAGCGCGCCAGAACGGGATTTAAATAGCCCGCGCCGGTCAGCGCTCCACCCCTTCTTACTTCGGGTGCGCCCCGAGCCCCGTCGGTTCCGTTGCCGGTAGGTGAGGGGTCGTGGAGCCCCTCCTGTGCTCCGGGCGTTTCCTTAATTTCTTCCCTGGCCGGTGATGGTTCATTGCCGGGCGATCAGGTTCGTAATCCCTTTGGCAGCTCGGGCGCGCCTCGTGGTCTGGTCTTGTCAATTACCTTCTTTGCAACATTGTATCTCTCTCTTCCGCGCCTCTGGCTAGAGTTGATACTTTGTTGCCAGCACCTGTTGCTCTCTTTTGTTAGCTAGTTGCCTTTTCCCTTAATCCGCCCGGTACCCATTTCCCTGCATTGTCATGCGAGCCATTGCGATGTCACAAGCATCGCAACGGTGATCATGACACATTGCTGGGTTGATAGTGGTGTCCCTGAGGCTAATGGTTCTTGGGAACTTTAACCTGCCACCTGGCAGTGTTGAGTCCAGGGCAGCTCAGTTCATAGCCTCCCTGGTAACCATGGACCTGTCCCAAATGATAGAAGGACCAACACATTCTGGAGGTCACACACTAGATTTAGTTTTTGTCTCAAGGCAGTTGCAGTGCAATCTGGCATTGAAGGGCATTACAATCAGTCCATTGCCACAGAGAGATCATTCTCTGGTTGTTCTCCAACTTGCTGGGACCACCCACCTCCACAGGGAGAGAGGACCTATTTGGCTGGCCCACCCCAGGCGATTGATGAATCCTGTTGGGTTCCAGAAGGAGCTTGGGGTTTTTCTCGAGGACCTATCAGTCACTTCAGCTGTGGCCTTGGCTGCAGCCTACAATAGGCATGTGGTGGAGGCCCTGGACCAGATTGCTCTTCTGCACTCTCTCTCTCTGCGCCAGTCTTGGGATGCTCCTTGGTTTTCTCAGGAACTGCCAGAAGTGATGCCTAGAACGCCACTGCAGAAAGACGAAGAGCAAATCCGACTGAACTTGAGTAAGAGCCAATATTTGGGCCTACATAGTGGTGATAAGAATGGCAAAATATCACTATTCTCCACCCTTATTGCATCTCCGGATAGCTGCTCAGTGGCCCTGTTCAGGGTGACCTGCTCCATATTGGGGGGGAGGGCAGGGCCACAGGATTATCTCCAGGGGTCCGCTGAGGAATATTCATGCTATCTGGCAGATAACATTGCTCAGATTTGCTCAGAGTTAGAGTCTGGGCAAGTTCTATTGAGTTGCCCACGGAACAGTCTTGTGATGTATCTGGACTGAGTCCAATTCTGTTACGTCTGAGGAAGTGGACAAGATCCTTTTGTCTGTCAGTCCAGCCACCTGTTTGTTAGATCCTGGCCCCTCCTGGGTTATTAAAGCAGCCCAGGAGGTGACCGCAGGATGGGTTCATGCAGTGCTTTTGGCCTCTTTGAGAGAAAGGGGGTGGTCCCATCAGCTTTGAAGGAGGTGGTGGTATGCCCCCTCCTCAAGAGGTCATCACTGGACCCTGTTGGAGATTTATCAGTCAGTTTCCAATCTTCCCTTTCTGGTGAAGTTTGTAAAAAAGGTGGTTACAGAGGAGGTTACAGAGGTTACAGAGCTTGCTGATGACCTTTGGCGGAGCCAGGATAGGGTGGTGCATCCATCCTAGTGATCCTTGATCTTTCAGCTGCTTTCAATACTGTCAGCCACAGTAAACTTGTGGACCGGCTGTGGGGGTTAGGAGTGGAAGGCACTATGCTTCAGTGGTTCACCTCCTTCCTCAGCAGTCGCTTCCAGTCAGTGTTGACAGGGGGGGAGAAATCATGTCTGCAGCCTCAGGGCTCAATGCTCTCCTCTCTCCTGTTCAACATCTACATGAAACCACTGGGTGAAGTTATCCACCCATTCAGGGTGTGGTATCATCAGCATGCTGATACTCAACTTTCATCTCCACCCCGAGCAGCACAGGTGAAGGTGTGAGTGTATTTACCCAGTGTCTGGAGGTTGTTCAGGTCTGGATGGGGCACAATAAACTTCAGCTTAATCCTAACAAGACTGAGTGGCTGTGGCTGTTTGGACCCCCTGGGTCAGTGATGTCACCATCTGCGGTCTTGGATGGGGCTCCACTTCCCCAGTCCAGACTGGTGCACAACTTGGGGATCCTTCTGGACTCGCAGCTTCTGCTCGAAGAGCAGATAGCAGCTGTGGCCTGGAGGGCCTTTGCACGGGTTCAGCTTGTGTGCCAGTTACGCCCTTTCCTTTATCAGGAGGCCCTTCAGACAGTCATTCATGCCCTGGTCACCTCACAATTGGATTATTGCAATGTGCTCTACATGGGGCTGCCCTTGAAGACCACCCAGAAGCTACAGCTGGTTCAAAATGCACCGGTACCTCTCAGTGTGCCCATGTGTCACCATTGCTATGTGAGCTGCATTGGCTGCCAGTTGGCTTCTGAGTGCAGTTCAAGGTGCTAGTTATTACCTATAAAACCCTGTATGGCATTGGGCCTGGATATCTGAGAGACCGCATATCTCCAACTGTTTCTGCCTGCTGACTACAATCCAGCGTAGAGGGTGCTCTCCAAGTCTCCTCCATTAAACATTGGCATCCTTTGGGACCTAGGAAGCATGCCTTCTCCGTTGCAGCCCCCACCCTCTGTAACAGCATTCCCCCAGAGATAAGAATTGCACCCTCTCTCCTGGGGTTCTGGAAAGCTTTGAAAACCCAGCTTTGGTCCCAGGCCTGGTTTTGATGTTTATTAATTGTTCACTGGCCCCTGTTTTGTGTTGTTGTTTTTGCTATTAGATTATTTTAGCCTGGGCTGCCTGTATGATTCAATGTTTTTAGCTGTTTTTATGTTTATCTTAGTTTTGTCTGCCACCTGGAGTCCACTGGAGTTGGGCAGTCAATACATTTAAATAAATAAATATTTTTTAAAAAGTAAATAAATTCTTAAGCTTGTAATTAATTTTTCTTTTGTTCAGAGTTGAAGATAAATTCACCCGATGAAGATTTTTCAAACCTGTCATTCTGAAGGTTTCTAACAGCTTTAAATAGTTAATAGGTAATTTCTGAAAGTGATTAGAAAGTGAGGTTTGTGAACTTAGTATCCTTATCTGAAATGAATCCAGATAATCCCCTTCTTCCAGAGTCCTTTGCAGCTATATTTCAACTACCTTTCAACCTTCCCCCAAAAGGGTAGGTGGGAGACTGATGAAAATTATCCAGGACCATTGAGTCCTGGCTTCTTGAAGAGAGGGTACACGATTGCTTCTTTCGAGGCAGGTGGAACTACCCCCTCTCTCATGGGCGAATTTACCCCCATATGGATCTCTGGCATATGGGTTTTGGTGGCCTGTCACGGCTGCAGTTCTGCTGGTGTGAGTCGCATATGGGGTGAGAAAAAGGGAGAAGCGGCTCAATTCTGGCGTTGAAGGGCAGCTGTGCTGTCATGAGGGACTGATAAGCTGACCTGGCTGCTAGCCAGGGCTCTTATGGGGAGATGTAGAGACAGCAGTCCCATTGGTCCAGCCTGATATATACAATAGCTATAGGGGACTGGGTGGTGGGGGGAACACCCATTTCTTCAGTTGATGCGGGAAATGTTGATGATCTGACTAAAAATTGGAGAGAGAGAAAGAGAGAGAAGGACAGGAGAGGAGAAGACTGTGTGAAATGGAGTAGCTGTAGAGGAAAGTTGGAGAGTGAAGTTACATGAGTGTGCAGAGTAGTTGCTGGGTCCCGGTTGGGAAGGGAGAAGGTCCATGTGTGGCTTCCCTGGAAGAAGGGAAGACCCTGAGAGGGGAGATCTTCACACAAGACCTGAGATGGGAAGGAAGGGATTGTCAGTCACTGGTGAAGCTCTGGTCTCTGAGGAAGGACTGGGCAGAAGACTCCCCCAACAGAGAAGCAGTAGGTGTTTGGCTGAGCAGTTCCAGGAGAAAGTCAAACCATTGCTGACCATACGACAGTGAATCCATCCTATTCTTTTCTTTTCACTCTCTGTTTTGATAAGCCCAGAAGCTGGGGAGGGAGATGGAGTGAAAGAGGGAAGGAAGCAGGAGAGTGAGATGAGGTTAGTCTCTGGGAGGGAGACCTAAGAGGAAACCTGACACCTGGTGAACACCAGGATTGTGTTGTATATACCTGTTATAAATAGTTGTTGTAAATAGCTTCACTGTAAATAGTAAAAATGCATAAAAAGCCTCTCTGTGTCAGTTGCCCTCCTTGCAAACCAAACATAGCTCCAGTTCAAAAAGAACCCCATCACTATGACAGGATCCAACTGCATGTCACCTCCTGGAGGCCTTAATGAACCAGAAGGGGCAGGGATCTAATAAACAGATGGCTGGACCAACAGTTGTGAAGATCCTTTCCACTTCCTTAAGAGTCACAGGATCAAACACTTCCCTAAAACAGGCAAGACTATATCTCAACAGGACCTGCCCAGTCAAACTCACAGTGGAACTGAATGATTTTATTTGCCAGAGTTCTTATGTATTCCTTACAGCAGCCCTGCAGATATTCATGTGACATATCCATCCTCAGGAGGGCTGCTGGCTGGCTATCTGCTAATGTAGTAGAAGCAGAAAAATAACTTCATTTAGTCGCTCTCATTGCCACAGTGTAATCCCTAAGTGTGGCTTTTACACATGTCTGGTTGATTTTGTTGTTCATCTTCCAATGACACTCTAGGTATCTATTCTGTTGTTTCATCTCCCAAAGCCCTTCAGAATGCCCCATGGGATTGATGAACAGGGTCAGGCCATATAAGCACAATTCAAGGTGATTCCAGGTGAAGATTAAGGCCTCTGTCTAACTGCCCACCAGCTCCCCAGGAAAAACCCCAAGCTGCCTTTGAAACCCATCCAAGACCATTAGTCACCTTGAATGGACTGAACAAATAAGTCCTACTTCCCTGCCATGCCTGAGCTGATCTGCTTATGATAAACAATTGCATGAATATAGGAGTGATAATTGTGTATTGAATCTTTGAGATTTCACATTATTCTTCTGATGGTGTCACAGGAATGAGACTGGGAGGGTTTGTTTAACTTTAGTTAGCTATTGTAGGGTTAGGCCCAAATCTTAACTGTGGTTAATAAGAGGGAGATGAAATCATAATCTATAATTTTGAAGTTATGTTGATTCATTTTACCATAGCTATACTAGCCTCAGCATGAACAAATGTTTCTAAACTACTTCTAGCTATGTTAGAATAGGACAAGGAAATGAGACTGTGTTTCCTCCATCTTGTTTATCTGAATCATTGTTTATTCTGTACATAGTCAGGGTCTTGCCTGAGACACAGATTTGTTGCAGTAGTGAGGATATAAATGTGTTGATTTCTTTAATTCAAATTATTTATGTTTACAAGCCCAAATCTATTTTAAATAACCCCATTTTGAACTGTAGTTTTTGTTAAAAAAATACTGTATTAATTTGATTACAATAAGGTGAATATGGTAACCTTACATATACCCAATTTATACAATAAAGTCATTGAAAGGGAGAGTATTTCATAAATGTAATAGATAATAGTTTGACGTTTCTTCCTTACTAGGCAGTTGGTTCTAATGGCCTCTTAGATGGGAAGATGGGAATATATTGGAAAATGTCGAATGTGCTCTATGACATCAAATCTTTCTCATGAATTTTATTTTGAATGTGTATATATGTATAAATTATTTGTATAAATATATAAATGTATGTATCCAATGTGTATTGCATTTATAAGGACAAAGTGTCCTAACAACCAGGAAACACACTGAGACAATGAACTGGTCTCTAATATTTATTGCTAGTACTTAACAGGAATCCTAACAAACTGAAGAAGCGTGGGAAAAACCCAGACATATAACCCCCAAGGGTTAAGGCGGTCACGATCTGTGTCTCTTTGAATGGCTGAACAATTCCTCAGTGCTACGCATGCGCTTGACAGTCTGGATGGGAGCCCCCTGCTCGCCATCCTTACTCATGACACAAAGCTAGTCATTCAGTGCCTCCTGATGATCAAGTGATATGTAAAAACCACAGGAATGTTTACTCAAATAGCTTCCCCCACCCCGATGGTGGAGTCATAAACCTCCAATCTGAGGTCATGTTGTATATATCAGCTCTGTCTCTAGTGTGAGACCTCATATGGAAGGTGTATACTGCTCATAAATTGTTGATTTGCCCTTTGTAATTTTATCTTGATGAAACTAACATAAGATAAAAATTAAAGGTATTCAGGGAAGAAACATGTCTTATAAAGTGGTTGGAGCTGAAAAGCTCACTTTTTTATTCAGGTTAGTGATAGATTATTAAGGTAATCTTTTGCATTATGAAGACTAAACGTACATGTGTAGTCTGAGTTGCAGATGCTAGTTACTTAATTGTTCCTTTGGGCTGTTAACAAAAAATAAAAAGGACAGTTATTTAGTCAACTTTCCTTTTTTCTTTATAGGCATATGCATCAGGATGTGATATTGTAATATTGGGGACAGATTTTGAAAGATTACAAATAATTCCTGGAGCAAAATATGGAAATATTCAAGTGGGTTGTGTAGATTGCTCTATGCAGCAAGGGAAGGTAAGTAGTAATGGTACTTAGGTTATTGTGAGGAAAAATAGAAAAATGGAATGTGTTTAACGTTTTTACAGGTAGTCCTCAACTTACAACTACAATTGGGATTGGAACTTCCCTCACTTGTAAAGCGAGATGTCATGTGACCACATTGCTTAGTGACCGCAATCCCCATAGTCCTGGTTGCCATCATTAACTGGGAATCACGTGTCATTAAGCAAGTACCCACCCAATCCAAGCCATTCCAGGCTTGGTCTCTCCCAGGCACAAACCTCAGTAACTCCCCCCACCCACCTATCTCACCCCCATCTCTGCCGTTTTGGCCACCGTGCACCCTGCCTTGTGGGGCAGCAAGTAGCCCCAAAACCGCATAGGTCTGGGGCTGCTTGCCACACCCTAGGAAGCTGCAGCTGCCCCAGCCCAGTCCCAGCTGCAGTTACCCTGCCACCCTGCACTTTGAGACCTCTGCGCTCTGCTCCCCCAGCTGACTTTCGCCATCGTCTTGTTCCCGCTGCTGATGAGGCATGTCAGGCCGGGCTGGGCTTTGGCTGCAGAAAAAAGAAAGCCCAAAGCAGCCACTGAGTCGCAGCACCAAAAAGCCCCTTTGCTTTTTTTTTCTTTTTTGGCAGCATGAAGGGATGTTTTGGCACACTGCAGCTTAGGGGCTGCTTTTGCTTTTTTTTTTTCACAGCACAAAGGGGCTTTTTAGCATTGTGGCTCAAGATCTGTTTTCTGCCCCCCACCGCCCCCCCTCCCCCAGCAGCCAAAGCTCAGCCTGGCCTAGCAGCCAATCTGTTCTGGAGAAGGTAAGGATGGATGGATAGATAGATAGATAGACAGACACACACACACACACACACACAGACCTTTTTAAAATTTATTTTTTGTTTTTATGCTGTACGCCACCCAGAGTCACACTGTTTGAGTTGGGCTGCCTTATAAATCTTAAAAGTAAATAAGTAATTTTTTTTTTTTACTGGCTGATGGAACATGATATGGCTGAATATACTTCTGTGCCTTACAATTCTATGAGATGGAGACTACAAAAACTGCTGATTTAAATTGTAATTTGTTTTAGATTGCAGCTGCTTATGGAAATATAATTTGTATCTTTGAGCCAATCAAGCATCTAAAGCAGCAGAAGAATCATAATTCTGTAAGTGATTCATCTTTTCTGTCCTATTAAATAATAATATATGTAATGTGATTTGCTTTGATTATTTCTAAAACCTAGTAAACTTTGAGTGGGTTATTAATTATTACATAAATTTCCTTGAAATCATAATGGTGTGCATGGTATTCAGACATTGACAGGAGCTATATTGACTTCAGTTTAAGTTGGTATTTAAATTTGGTCAGGCTAATTTACCTGATTGTTTTTATTTTTATATTGTCCAATGTTGGCACTGTTATTGAATAGCAACTGATGGCCTTCAGTCTTGAGGCTAGAATGTGTTACTGTTTAGCTCCCATGGTTTAGATTAGTATAAACTACTTGGCAAGGAAGATAAAGCATTATAGAAATCATAGAAGTAGCACCAGGCTTTTATCAACTGTCTGAAAAAAGTCAGCTTTCTTAAAGTAGATGGGTGGAAAAGGAGAAAGGAGGTGTAGGAATTGTTTGCTGTGTAAATTAAGTTTGTATTCAGACTTAAAGTAAACGTAAAGACTATATTGAAAGAAGCTAATTTTTTAATGATAACATGGACACTTTTCATAACTACAATATGGTATATCACTGCCGACTTTGGCCATTTTTTTTCTTTTTTCTTTTTTTTCCCCTCTCTGCGTATAGTCCTGGAATTTCCAGGTGGCCTCCCATCAAAGGATTAACCTGGACAGGTTACAGGAGCATTCTAGGGAGTGGAAAGTTTAAGTCACATTTGGTATGATTGCCTTATCTTAATATTAAGATAACTGAACCTTTTAGCCATTTATTTATTCCATAAAATAATATCTCAGGTGTCCTGAAAACTAAAAATGGTAACCATGAAGTGCAGCACTGGGATGATGGTAACCATGAAGTGCAGCTCTGGGATGTTTGGCTTATACAACTGCAGTCTCTTTCATGATGCAACACTGATTACTGCTTTTCAATTATATTTCAAAAGCAATTGTCCACATGATGGGTTTTTAATGAATTTACTTGAAATAAATATTTTGGAAGATACTAAAATGAAGTTAGATTTCTTCGAGGGAAAAAAATCAAAGCCATACACATTGTAAAGTATCCTCTGAGTGCTAAAGATGAATGTTTTCCATGTTTACTCATTGGAGCTAGATGATTGGAAGAAATTGACAAGCTAGTAGTTATTTCCTCAAATGCTTAAACAAGAAGCTTGTGTAAATGAATAACTGACACATTGCAAAATAGAAGGAATCTTGCAGGACAACCTTTCATGCTTCTACACTGAAATAAAGCTTATTTAATTCAGTGGGACCTATTCCAAGATCAATATATATTGAATTATAAGTGAAACTTTGCTCTTAATAAGGTTCTTTCTGTGAAATAGATTAATATATTTGACACTTTTTCTATCAATGGTCTGTTATGCAAATCAAGAGTTACTACTTTGTCTTATTGCACTTATTTTTAGTTTTTTTCTTTCTATGATAATGGCTAACCAGAGATATAGCTTGTTTTCATTTATGGTAAAAGGGTACAAGTGATTAAAACATCTTTGACATCAGTATTCTGGTACAGATGGTTGAAGTAGATTTGATAAAAATATTTCTGTTAGATTTATTGCAATTTAATCAGCAAGACTTTTAACTGATTACATGCTAGACTTAAACATTTTACATTGCATTTTATGTGATTTTAGGGATTATCTTATCAGTGGCAGCATTCAGATCAGCTTTGCTTGGAACATGTTGTGCATAATTTAACTTGGGATCCTACAGGTAATTAAAGACACTTCCTTTCTCAGTTTTCACTCTGATCTAGTTCTATTTTAAACATTTCTGATCACTTTTCAATAAATTTCCAGATGCTCTACATTATCAAGACAAAGCAACTAGGGCATAAGATAAAGCTATACATGTACATATATGTATGTATGTGTATGTATATCTTACTTTTAACTGTTTAAGAGATTTCCCCCAGTTCTATAAACTAAAACAGTTCTTCTGTTATATAGAGTAGAACAATTAAAAGCTAGAATTTTAAAAAAAAGTTTTTCACAGGTATGTTATCAGGAGCAGTTTACTTGTTCATCAAGTGTACCTTCATTTTCATTTACTGTAGGTTTTCAGTTCAGATCTATCTCACGTGCCCAACCTCTATACATAGACACTTAGATGCTCCTTTGTTTATCTTGTAAATGGATTATTTATATTTAAAATATTTATGATACTTTAGAAAATTGATTATAGGAGGAAGATGTTAGGAATATTTCGATGTATAGATTGCAAATATATATACATAAGTTGGTATTTATATTATTTTAATATATGTGCTTATGATGGAACCTCCTGTGCTATATATTGTAATTTCAGTGTTACTTTATCAGTATTTTAATTTTAACTTTGTAAACATCCTTTCACCTTTATATCCATGTGAGGTAATCTGTTACTCAGTATTATACAGACCTATAAGGCACCTAAACATTAAAACTAATTGAATATGGTATAGTTAGAGCAGCTATGTGTAGACAGAACCAAACTATCTTTTATTTTCTTCCAAATGATAACCAATATAAACAGAGATTCAGACTCGTATTTCACACAGTTGATTACAGCCTACAATTCGAACATTTTCATGGGACAAAAAGGAATAATTTTCTTAAAGTGAAGTGCACTTGCTAGGGTGTTTTTGTTTTTGTTTTTTACTATATAAATATCCAGTATGGTATTCACCATTGTTTCATGGTACATAGTTCAAATTTTTCATCTAAATACCTTGAAATCCATAGTTAGATTTTTATCTATCAGATCTAAACAAATCTTTGCTTTTTAATTTGAAAAATCTAGGCTCTCGTCTATTGACTAGTTCCAGTTGTTTACAGCTTTGGTCTAATGTCAGTTTTGAAAATCTATCAGAAGATGAAAATCGTGAAAAAGCTGATTCTCAGAACTGGAGAATCATCTGGCAGAGCAAGTAAGAAATATATACATATTGGCTTAATCATGTTTTTAAACTTGATTTGAGTTGTGGTTTAGCATAAGATAGTACGTGTTGCTTTTTAGAAAATACAGTGAGAAACTGCATTTGATCTTATAATCTGTAAGGTTGTACAGGAGTTTCCTATCCTAGTGTATAGTATTGCTGCTTTCCATTTTCCACAAAAATACATAGCAAAAGAAACTCTGCCATGCTGTGCATGGGGTTCCACAGTACTTGGAGTAGCATCCAGAAACAAAACAAAAATGTCCTGATTTAATGTTCACATCCCTTAGTCATGTAATAACTGGAATGTTTATTTGTGGGTTTAACCTTTGTGAGATCCTCAAACACATACATGGTACATTTTTGTCTGACAGTAATAAAAAGCAGTGAATTACAGTAATAATAACAGTAATGAACTATAACAATATAAGACATCCATTAGAAAGTTGGGGATGGGTAAGGAGGAAAGCAAAACCAGAAGAGAAACATACAGGAAAGGAAGGACAAGATAAAGAGGTTCAACAGGTGACAAAAGATGTTATAGTAGGAACCTCTCAACTTTCAAGGAAGAAGAGCATTTCAGAGCATACTATGCTTATTTATAAGCAAATAATAAATAAAGCAACATCTGCTATTATCTCAGAGAAATGCCTGCCTATGAATAACTGCAGCAGGGCATGCTATCAATCTTGGCATACCCAGCAGGACCTCACAGTTTTTATGATTGATTCAGATCTGTAATAACAAAAGCAGACAATCAGGTTTTGTACTGCCATATTGTTGAGGGCCTTTATATATTGAAAGCAAAACCTTGAACCTGACTTGGTAGCTAACTGACAGACAGTGCAGTTGCTCTGGCATATATAACATGTGCACAGCCAGGTACCCACTTAGCCTTTTGGCCACTACATTATGCAGCTTCCAGGAAAGAAGAGGTCATTACAATACTCTAAAAATAGGACTACTAGTGTGTGAACCATGATAACTGGACTATCCGTCTCCAGCAAAGGGCATAGTTGTTATATCAATCAGGGATGGTAATAGGCTCTCCTGGCCACAAAGGTGGTTCTAAGGACAGTAATGACTTTAAGAGCATCCCCAACTATTTACCTCTTATTTCTGAGGCTGGGCAAACTCCATTCAGAATGGGCATCATTCAGCCAAAAGGCCTTCATCTTGTCTAGATTCAGTCTCAGGTTTCAGACTGCCTCTCCTCTGTTCACTGATGTTGGTTCAGAAAATGCACAATCTATTCCAATTCAGACTTTATAAAGAAATAGACCTGAGTGTCACCAGTATTTTGATAATCCTTATTTGGCAAACTCCTGACATTTGGGCCCTGATAGCTTCACATAAATATTAAAAACCATCAGAAACTAAGTAGTGTCCTCTGGCAACCCACAGTATAGCTGTCAAGATGCAGAGGTACAATTATCCAATACTGCTTTCTGAGGCCATCCTGAAAGTAGGAACTGGACCACTGTAGCATAATAGCCCCAACCTTTGACACACAGTGATGGTCCAGGAGAATATAATAGCTAACTGTATCAGAAGCTGCTGAGAGATTAATAAGATCAATAGAGTTGTACTTCCTCTGTGTCTTTCCTGCAGGAGGTCATATATTATGCCAACCAAAACTGATTCTATCCCCAAACCATTCCTGAACTGAGACTGAAAATGGTTGAAATAATCTGTATCTTCCAAGAATGCTTGCCAATGTATGGAAACTACTATTAAGAACATTGTCTTTAAAAACCGCTGTTATATGACTGATAAATGGAATAATCCTCTGGTTACAGAGAGGGCATCTTCAGGATTGTGGAGATCGTTGCCTCCCTTATGGCTGGCAGCACTGCTGCATCACACAAAATGTGTTCAGCACTCTCTGACTCTACCTAATACGGGTAGTCCTTATTTAGTGACTGCCTTGCTGAGTGACTATTTGCAGTTACAACTGTGATGAAAAAGTAACTTTGCAACCAATCCTTGCATTTACGACCTTCGTGGGTCTGGAAAGCAAAGTAAGATCAAGCAGAGTCGCAGTTTCACTTAGCGACCTCTCCACTTAACAACTGAGTTGCCAGTCCCAATTGTGGTCACTAAATGAGGACTACCTTTAAAGTCTCTTTTGTTAGCTAAAATAAACCAAGATGCTCCCAAGATAGATGGATGGACGGATGAAATTTATTATAGTCATTGATCAGGGATGCTCTCAAGATGAGTCAAAAGAGCATGTGGTAGCCTAGATCACTAGTTAAATATAGTTATCCTGTCCACATATTCAGGTGTCAAAAAATGAAAGGAATTCCTTCAAATTAGATCAATTGCATTTGGCACTTAAGTATGTATTACTCAGAAGCGGTATTTATGTTGATGGGAAAAGTGATTATACCCTTAAAGTGTCTCACAAATTTGCCACAACAAATTATTAAGCTTTTGACGTCTCAGTTAATTATGATTATGCTTCCCCCTTCCCTTTTCAGAACTGCTTCTCAAGTTCATCTGATGATGTTTTCACCAGATGGAGAATTTTTTGCTACTGCAGGGAAGGTATGATATGACTTTATTTCTCATTCCAGTTTATATCAGCTTCTGCATAGAGCATCAATATGTTTAGTAAAAGCAATAATAATTACGGTATAATGCATTTTAGTATTAATATATTTAAAGCTTTAGTTAGCAATAAGGTAGCAGAAAAAATAAATCAATTGAGGACCACAATAGATGAGAGAGAGAGATTGGATTTTAAACTTATTTAATAAAGAAAAAAAATTATACATACATAGAATAGTATTAAATTTGTAATGTAACCTCAAAATAATCATAATAATAATTAAAGAAAATAGGGAAAGACTAGAAAAATATATGCTATAAACTGAACAATAGTAACAAATTTTACTATAGTCATTGCAAGTGTTCTTCCTTGCCCCTTTGTCAAAAATTTTAAAAAACTGAAACATTGACAAACAATACATGCATTTATATTGCAGAGGTTTTAATTTATAATAAAATAAAATATAAATACAATACACTACATTAAAATAGAACCTATTCTTTTCAATGAACTAAGCCTTAGTTATAAGTGCATATAAGAGTGATAACACTACAAAGCTGTGATCAGTTATTGAAACTCTAAAAAATCTTTAAAATGCGATAAGAATCTGAACCATTTCCTTTTACAAGTTTGATCAACAATCTCAAGAATTATACAATTTGTTTGTTTATAAAGCTCAGTTATGTTTACAGGTAGTCCTCAGTTAATGACCACTCATTCAGAGACCATTTGAAGTTGCGATGGTGCTGAACGAGTGGTACTTACGACCAATTCTTGAAGTTCCGGCCATCCCAGCACCCACACGGACATGTGATCGCAATCCAGGCGCTTGACAACCAGCTCGCGCTTAGGATGGTTGCAGCATCCCACGGTCATATGATTGGTATTTGTGGCCTTCCCTGCTGGCTTCCCACAAGCAAAGTCAATGGGGAATCCAGCAGGGAAGGTTGCAAGTTGTTCTAGTAAGTAACTCCCACTCCCACTGCTTTTTCTCCCGAGGACCGCAGCTTTGGAGTATGAGATCCTGAGGATCTTGTACTCTGTAGCACACGCTCACCTGCAGCACCCACTACCCACACTCCATAGTGCATACCCATCCATGCTTGCATGCCATGGGAGCCATCTGCACACCCTCCAGTACCCTGCAGCAGCTAAGCTTGGCCCGATCACGCTTGCACAGCACCGTAGCATCTGTGATGGAATGTGAGGGTGACCTTGGAGAACAGAGGGAAGAGATGCTACCTAGGGAACAATCAGATAAAAGGAAAGGGAGTCCAAGAGAGGGTGACCGTCTAAAAAATAAACTTAGGAAAGACCCACCCTGACCATTCAAGCCATAAATAGGGAAGGCGGGAGATTTGTACTTTCAAGCTTGCAAGATTCTGTTAATGTAGCCTTTCAATAAAGTAGTATTAGTTCATCTAGTTGTGTTTCCTGTCTGGTCTACCTGGAAGGGCTGACAGCAGCCACCTGTGCACCTGCAGCAGCTACCCTCGGCCCCGCTGCACTTATGTGGTGCTGCGACTGCCCTGGCACACCCTCCCACACCTTGCAGTAGCTAACACTGGCCTAGCCGCACTCGTGCAGCACCTCAGAAGCCACTTACCCGCCCACCGGCCTACTTGTGAGCCACCCAGGACTTGCAACTTCCTGCTGACTTCCGCATTCACTTTGTTTGTTGGAAGCTGGCAGGAAGCTGTGAAGAAGTCCTCACTTAACGACCCACAATCCTTGCTTAATGATGGCAAGGGGGACTGCAGGGACTGTTCTTGCTAAGCAATGCACTCATGTGACGTTGCGCTTTACAACCATATTGCTTAGCAATGGAAATTATGGTCCTAATTACCCTTCTTAAGTGAGGACTACTTGTATAAGTAATTCTTTGTTGTTTTCCTTTTGCTGAAGGAATTTTGCTGAATCAGACTACAGGCTTTCTAAGCTAGCATTCTGTTTCCACTCTGGCAAGGAAGATGACAATGGGAAGCCTTCAAATAGGATAGGACCACAATAGATCCTTCATGTCTCTTTAGCAATCAATATGGAGAAACATACTGTATTACCTTTATTAGAAATAGTAGATACTGGCTTGCTTCCAATATGTGGCCTCTGTCAAACAGACTCCTTCAAGCTTTGAATGAGGTTTTTAATCTCAGATACCAAAATCCAGCATTAGAATTCCCTTCTGCTTCCATCTCAGTCACTAAGAATGGTTGTTTTTAAGGTGAAAGGGAATAGTTAAGATGGAATTGAGAATCTTTGTCATTTCCCATATATCTCTAGTGCTAATAAAACTACCTGAAAACCTCTGAAACTATCTGAAGATTCTAAATTTATCCCCTTCCATTGTACATAATATAAATATCCCCTCCGCAAACCCCCAAAGCAAACTAGCAAGGGGCTCCTATAAGCAGAGTATAGACTTTCTCTCTAGTGGCTAAAAGTTTCTTACATGTGATGAGAAAAAAAAACACACATTTATATGACTACTTGGTTATAAAAGCCTGTAATTGTATGAAAAGTGACATGTCCCAACTTACCCAGTCTCAGAACTCTTTTGATGTTACAGTATTATCTTAGATCTTGGGAAAAAGATAAGTTTTAGATTCAACAAATAGCAAAATTAACTTGTTAAAATTATGTTATATAATCTCCCGCTGCTCACCAAAATATATCATCTTAAGAAAAATCCATCTTTGTTAAGAGATCAACTATTCAGGTTTTTTTTTTAATTTGCTTGTATTCAGGGTTATATTCTTCAAATATATGTTTTCCACACAGAAGTCTAATAATTCAATACAGGTAGTTCTTGCTTAGCAACCACAATTGGGACCGGCAACTCCATCACTAAGCAAAACACATAACCATGACAGATTTATGACATCACTTCCCATTCGGTCATTAAGCAAGTCACTGTGGGTTGTTAAGCAAGACATCACATAACTGCAACTTGCAATTTTACTGCTGGGCTCTCCATTGGCTCTGCTTGTCGGAAGCCAGCTTTGAAGCACACAAGTGGTGATCACATGACCACAGGATGCTGCAATGGTCGTAAATACCTGCCAGTTGCAAAGCATCCAAATGTCGATCATGTGACTGCTGGGATGCTGTGATGGTCATAAATGCAAGGAGTGGTTGTAAAGTTACTTCTTCAGTTCTGTCGTAACTTTGAACAGTCACTAAACAGGGCAGTCATTAAGTGAGGTCTACCTGTACTCTATATATTGGTGTAGGCTTTCATGGCTGGTATGAGTGAAGCAGTGATGAGCTTTTGGGCTGAATGGCCATGGTCTAGTTTTCAGTTGCTTGTGAGCTGCAGAGAGGTATACCACAAAGCAGTTCTTTGTGCCTCTGAAGATGCCAGCCACAGCTGCTGGCGAAACATCAGAACAGAAGAAAACTAGAACATGACCATTCAGCCTGAAAGCTCTTCAATGCAAAACTCTTTTAATTACAATTAATACTAAGGCATATTTATGTGATAATGTTCAGTTTTTAGAGAAAATGATTTTCTATGAAATTGTCCTTGTCACAGGTTTAATTTAAGGTAAAAGGCAGCTGCTATTGTTGGAGCGCTATTTAAAGAAACACTTTTAACACTAAAGTGCTTAATGTAGTAAACATATTATCCTAACTATTTTGTCTTCAAACTTGGAGGTTGAGGTGAAATAAATCAAGTTTTGCTGTGGAATTTGAAGTGAGGACTTGTATAAAATAGACACCTAAGATGGAAATACAAAATAACAAAAATGGGACACCAAATTTGATCCAAGTGACTTCTGTCTGTTCATATTCCAGATACAAACATGAAGTGAGGTAGTTACAGAGAACTTAAAAAGGAAATGGTGATAGGAGAAAAGCCATCAGAAGTTCTTCTGAATGCTCATGGGCAGAGAGCTCAGGAAAAGAACTGTATTTCTTCTCTTTCAAATGCTTGCTGCCTTTGGAAAAAGGCAAAAGCAGTATGAGCCTTATGTTGTGGGTGACCTTCCTCAAGGGTAGTCAAAATGTATAACCACTTCTCCATCAAATCTTACCTTCAATCATAGGTTTGAGTAAACAAGTTCAAAATTGTTTTTCCTTTATTCTTAACCTGAGAGTTATTATTTCATTCCGCTGAAATCATGGTAGCTATTAGATGTCTTGTTTGTTCAGCATACTGTTTTTGATACTTCAAGATACGTATTTAGGAAATCTTAGATGATAGGTATTAGTTTGTTCGATTTTGTTTTTGGTGCTGTCACATACTAAGTTACTGGTCTCAACCGTTGATTTGAATTGCTGGATATAACTAAATCGGTAACTTGAGTCTATGGATTTGAAAATTAAAAGAAAACACTGTTACTGTTTTAGCTTTGTAAGTTTTAGAATAACTACAAAATCTATCTATTTTTATTGAGAGAGGCAAATTCTCTGGCCATAAGTGATCTTTGAGTACCTGATGCTATACCACCAAATTTCAGGAGCAATTACCAAATCCTAGTGATGCAGTTTCTCCAAATTTCTGACAGGAAACCAAAGAAATAAGGTATTTAAAAATTTTGGATAGGCTAGAGTATAGGTTCAGCCCTGCAAACTTTAAAAAAAGACACCCTCAAAATTAATTTCAAAAACTGAGAAAAATGAGTCCTACAGTATGTATTTTGCTGATGTTTTATGTAGGTCAACCACCAAAAAGAATGGGGAAAGCATATGATTCCTGAATTCAAAAGTCTGCATGCATTTTATATCAGTGCCAGACTATTCTGAAAATAGTGAAAATAAAATCTTTTTAAAAATGTTAAAATGTGATTAATACAAGAAACTTCTCTTTTGGATTTATACTTGATGATGGTGTGATCAGCTTGGAATTCACATAATTATGTAATGTTAATACAAACTTCCAAAACAATTGTTTAAGTAACTTGTTCATTTAGAATTTAGTGTTCTTAGCACACAGCCTCGTGTGGTGCAGAGTGTTAGGCGGCAGTATTTCAATCAAAAAAAACTCTCTCCACAACCCAAGGTCGATCCCAGCGGAAGCTGGATTCTCGGGTAGCCGGCTCAGGTTGACCCATCCTTCCATCTTTCCGAGGTTGGTAAAAAGAGTACCCAGCTTGCTGGGGAAGGTGACGACTGGGGAAGGCAATGGCAAACCACCCTGCTCTATAGTCTGCCAAGAAATTGTCGTGAAAGTGGCGTCCCCCCAGAGGGTCAGACATGACTCGATGCCTGCACAGGGGACCTTTCACCTTTTCATTCTTAGCATATAGAATAGAAAGTTAACAGGTGTTGGTATTTGTATTTGTATTTATTTTGACTCAAAGACAAGCAAGTAGGCTACTTGAGGCTCTTCTGGCATATGTGTCCATGCACTGAAATATTTACCATGATAGCTTGCAAAGAAGATTCAAGAAGTAGATCCAGAGGGAACAAGCTCCTTGCTAAATTATTTGCCTAGGCCTAGTACATGTTATAAAAAAAATAATAGGTTGAAAAGTGACTATGTTACCATTGAAGAAAGGTTTTCAGTAGAAACTACAGAAATTACATATAATATATGGTTTATGTATGTATATATGTATTTATTTATATGCAGGATGATTGTCTTGTAAAGGTGTGGTATAACACTGATAGCTGGAAATCAGCAGTTGCATCCCAAATTACAACACCAGAAACCACCATGCAGGAACTGGGTTTCTCATTTATTTATCTGGTTCATCCTCGGTCCGTTGATGGTTTTTCATGGCGAAAGACAAGCAACTACATGCCACGGTGAGAATAGCTACAGAGTAAATCACATTCAGTCACTAAAAATTGTGACTTATTTCTTTATGTATATAGTTTATACATCATAACCTATGTTCCCTCTAAGAAATGAGCATGTGCAGGTGCACATTTCTTTTTAGACCCAGGCACACAGAATATTAAGTTACCCCAAAATAATAATACATTTAAGCACCATAAAACTCTGGGCTTGTGAGGAGTCCCACACAAGCTTGATGCCTCAGTTTAACTGCATCGGCAAGATTGCTTGGTTGCCACCACAGTGCAGACTGAGTGGAAGCTCCTGGGCGAAATGCCTTTTGTCTGGGACAGTAAGCAGCCTTGAAGTTGCAGCCAACTTGCTGCAGACTGGACCAGCTAGAGACATGCCAGGCACAACCCCAGAGCTTCTTGCACATGAAGAAGCACCTTCATCTAAAAATGGTTTAATTAATTTGCTTCTTCCCTCCAAGAAAGGTTTAATCAATATCTGTTGAGTTTTCAGGCCACACAAGGTCCACGATCATTGTTACCTTTAAAATTTTTTTTTCCACACTCAGCATGTCAGAAATTAGAACTTTGATCGTAACCAGTGTGATTTAATTAGACATTTGTGATCAATTAATATTAAACTTTTTTAATGCATATACTTTTCTTAGAATTACCATACATTATTTTAATATTTGATTAAATACATTAAATATTAACATTTGATTAATATTGATAATATTTGAAATCAGTGTCTTCACTAATATTGCAAATATCGGTTATCTCCAAATATAGAATATAATGTTGGCCATAGAAAAAACAAAACTTACCTTGTGTTCTCTTACAATGAAGTATTATTGTTTCAGTTACCTAACATGTTGCACCCTCTCAAAAGAGAATTAGTAAGGAATAGTAGGTTGTCTTATAATGTAAACAACAACAATCCCTCTTTCTGGTTCCTAGTTCTCAACTCAGGAATCAGGTTTCCAGGCTGTGGGAGATCTTGGACTGATGCTTTTAAATGCTAGATTTTTCTGTAATAAGGCTGCTTTGATCCATTACTTAATCATGGATGAAAAGATAGACCTGGCATGTATTACCAAAACCTGGGCGAGCAAGGAAGAGGGGGTGCCATTTCTAGAGCAAAAAGCACTGGTGGCAATTACTCATGCCCTTTTTTTCTTGTAATTGGGCTGCTGCTTGCCCTGCATGGGACTTGCTCTGAAGACATCTGGAAGCCTCAGCTGGTATACAGTGTGGCAGCTTTTGTACTACCAGGAGTGTCTCAGTACTCTGACTTAGCAGCTGTACTGTGGGAGCTGCACAGGTTATCAGTTTGTTTCTGGGTATAGTTTACTGTGCTGGTAATACATGCTTTAGGACCTGCATATCCACAAGACCACTTCCTTTGAGTAGAATCTATCCACCCAAGGCATGTTAGTAGAAAGAATTAAAAGTCACCACCCTATAAAGACATGTGGTTGGGAACCTGGAGGCAACCTATTCTTTGCCAAAGCTCCTCTCCTGTGAAACAAGTTGCTATTAGTAGTGAGAACTGCATTCACAATATTAACCTATAGAAATTGTTAAAAACCTGGTTATTCACATGTGAACTGGGAACTAGTAGTGTGTACATTAGATACTTAGAAGGTACATGCACTGTTATTATCCTTTTATGAATTCATTGAAATGAATGTTACTTTTTATAGTTTTTTTGTTTTATTATACTTTGAATCTGCTTAGATTGACCTGATTGAAACAGCATAAAAGTAATAAATAATAAAATAATAATAAAGGAAAACTGCAATCCTGCTTTAAAAATCAACAGTGTTTCCAAGAATTCATCTTCAAGCGTCTGTTGTATAAAACAATTTATTTGAAGCCAAAGCATGTGATAGTGTAATGATACTGAAAGTCCTCTTTCTGAAATCTATAATTTCTTTAAATTCTATAATTATAATTTTGAAATTTATAATTGCTCAATTTGGCTTTTTTCCTTAGTGGTGCTGTATGTAATGTACTGCTGACATGCTGCAAAGATAATGTATGCCGTCTCTGGGCAGAGACTCTGTTGCCTAATGATAGCCTCTTGTATGAAGGTGGAGATAACCATTGGCCTGAGCCAGTGAAATTAAATAATAATTTTAAGAGGAATGCTTCTAGCAAAGAAAGCATGAAAAATGCTTTAGAGGTAAGAAGTGAAGTCTAGATATTAATAGTTGTTATCTAGACTGACTGACTTTAATGTTTAGTTTGTAAATGAGTGCTTTTATTAAGTATATATCTGTATTCTCTGGTTTTATAAAATAGATAGTTGTCAAACCTTATTTAAATGTAGTCAGGAAGTTCTATTCAGAATTGTACAGATTTTTTAGAAAATATTTTTTCTGCATTTTATTGTATTATATGAACAATATGTTCCTGATCTCAACAGTTAAATCTAAGACCTTTTCGACGAGGAAGAAGAAGATCAATAGCACTTGCACATACTGGTTACTTGCCCCATCAGCAAGACCCTCATGTAGTTCATCGAAACACTCCATTGCAGTCAAATGCACTTTGCCACTTCCATATTGCTGCTAGCATCAATCCAGCCACAGGTGATCAAGAATAAACAGACTTGAAGGTTAAGTGGGTGCAATTTAGATTTACAGTATCTCTATAAAGCACACTGTACTACAGTATAATGTTTACAAATACCAAAACTGCTGAAAAGGGAATATAATTTTAGAGTTGTCAAACCATTCAAAATGTTGCTTTGAAAAGTCTCCCTCCAACTATTCCAGTAGTTTTGTTAATAATATTTATGGTTGTATATATTGTGAATTGTTTTCATGGTGTTTTATGGATGCTTTTAGTTTCATATATTGCAAGCTGCTTGAAGAGGAACAAATAAATATATATGTAGTTTGCATAGCCCTAATAATGATACCATAGTGTTCAGTGACTTTTGTTATAACTCTTCATATGGCTTCGTATCAAGAATTCTGTCTGCTAATTTGGATTTTAAGATAACCAAAGTTAATTAGAGTGATTAAAGCAAGTTGGTCTAGTAAAAAATCAGTAACCTAATCCAAAATGTGCAGATGTAAATAAATCAATTTATTCCTATTTGCTAAATACTAAATGAAATTATGTATTTTCTTTAGGTTAGATCAATTGGCCTAATTAGCTCCTTCCTACTCCGTGACTAAGCCCACTAGAACTTTGCACTAACAAATATCTGTAGCATCATTAGTCCTAATGAATTTATTTTTTAAAAAAAATTGTTTAAGCAACTATACAAACTACTCATTTCTAAATGTTCTAGACACCTTACAGCATATTCTGAGCAGCTTTGTTCTGCTAAACAGATAGAGGGTGCTGGTAAAATTACATTACTAATTAATTATTTTGTAGTTGCTGCTGGAAAAGAAGTTAAAATTATCTGTTCTGTAATCTCTGTATGTGTCCCTTTCTAATATAGCTAAAGTGGTCTGTCTAAAATGTAAAAATAATTTAAATGTATGTTTCGGAACTGAATGTATATTTTTGTTTCTAGACATTCCCTTGCTCCCTTCTATCATGTCTCTGAGTCTTAATGAAAATGAAGAAAAAAGTGGTCCTTTTGTAGTGCACTGGCTAAATAATAAAGAATTACAGTTTACTCTATCAATGGAGGTTTTTTTACAACAGTTTAAACGAAATTTTGAGCATATTTCCTCAGAAGCCAGCACTGAAGAATCTAATCAGATGACTTTCAGATCTGATGAAGGTAAAATGCATATTGTTATCTTCTCTCACTATTTTCAACTTGCTTGTTAATTTCAGTATAAACTAAAAATTAAATTTCTGTATAGGTTAACAAATACTATGGGCCTTACCCAACAATCCTAACATTAAAAAAGTTTCTAGTTATTACAAAAAGAAGTATATTTAAAAGGTACTCCTGTTTGAAGATGCTTGTCCAGGATGAATAAAGGCATTTGACTGATAATTTCCATGTGTGTGTATTATCTTGAGCTGATTAGTGACAGCTAATCAATATTGGTTGGACTGTTGGTTTTCCCTACAGGTTTGTTTTCTTTGATCTCATTGCTCCATCTTCCCTCAAAGCCATTTTAGAGTATAGTAGGTCATGCATAGTGACTGATTACCACTTGTTCTTTGCCTGTCCCCTTCTCTTTTCTGGCTGTCTATTGTCTGCATACAGAAACATGCACATCTAATTTACTAAACTACTAAGTAAGTGAATAAGTGCGTGTGTCTATGAAATTTTATTATGTTAGTGACAAGTGAGATATAACAGAAAAGTAAAAAAATACGCAACATAGGAAATTTGGTATATTTGTCCAAAAATTATGAGACTCTTTTCCTGTGTTAAGTAATGGTGGCTGAAAGAAATTTTGTAGATCTCCTGGAAATATTAGGATTCTGGTTGTACAGTAAAAGCAAACATAATGGTCCTTAGAACAGGTGGAAATTCTTAGCAAGTGGAGTTATGAATAAATAATCCAATACAAAGTGAATTCCTATACAGAATTCCTATATGACTTCTTTGGGCAAAAAAAATGCTGGCCTAACAAAGCATTTTATGAAATGAAAAGTGAATTATATAGTTATTTCAGGAAGAAGATCATGTACTATATCTAAATAGTTCCAAAACCTAAATCTTTCAAGTACTTTGGAGAGTTAAACATACAAGGAACATGCACACATGTATGTGTTCTTATGTTGAATCTATTCCTTGGAAACATTTCATTTCGGTAAAATTTCCATTCACAAGTATGTCTTATAAGGTTTATAAAAATATTTTGTGCAAGTAATCCAGAGTTATAGTGGTGCTTAAAAGTTTGTGAACCCTTTTGAATTTTCAATATTTCTGCATAAATATGACCTAAAACATGATCTGTTCTTCACGCATGTCCTAAAACAAGATAAAGAGAACCCGCTGAAACAAATGAGTCGAAAACATTGTATGTATTCATTTATTTATTGAGAAAAATGATCCAAAACTACAGTCAGGACCAGAAATACTGGAACAAGGATAACTCTTGGCATTTGGCCTCTGTACACCACCACATTGAAGTTGAAAGGAAACACACCCAGATGGGAGCGAAGTCAAGACTTTCAGCTGTAATTCAAGGGGTTTGACAAAAGTGGGGAAGTACAGCCAGTGGCATACACACACACCCATTGTTGGTGGCTCATAAGTGATGGAACAAATGGCTGACAAGCAGCTGCATGGCCAGGTGTGGCCTGTTTCCTGGGTACCCCATGACCAATCAAGCAGATAAAAGGCCTGGAGGTGGTTCTGAGTGTTACATTTGCATTTGGTAGCTGTTCACTGGAACTCTAAATGACCGCAGAATTCTGCTCATGGTGAAGAGGAACACTTTCACAACATCTAGCCAGGTCAAGAACGCTCTTGAGGGAGGCATGTCATTGTCAACATCTACAGTCAAGAGACAGCTTTATGAATGTAAATACAGGGGCTTCACAACAAGGTGCAAACCACTGGTAACGCTCAAGAACAGAAAGGCCAGATTAGACTTTGCTAACAAACACCTAAAAATGCCTGCCCAGTTCTGGAATAAGATTCTTTGGACTGATGAAACCAAGATTAACTTGCACCAGAATGATGGGAAGAAAAAAGTATGGAGAAGGAAAGGAACAGCTCATGATCCAAAGCAAACCACATCATCTGTCAAACATGGTGGAGGCAGTGTTATGGCATGGGCATGTATAGCTGCCAATGGAACCAGGTCACTGGTGTTTATTGATGACCTGACTGCTGATCAAAGCAGTAGGATGAATTCTGAAGTGTATAGGGCTATACTTTCTGCTCAGAATCAGTCAAATGCTGCCGAACAGATAGGACACCACTTCATATTGCAGATGGATAATGACCCAAAACATTCAGCAAAAGCTACCCAAGAGTTTCTCAAGGCAAAGAAGTGGGATGTTCTTCAATGGCCAAGTCAGTCACCTGATCTCAACCCAATAGAGCATGCTTTTCACTGAAGACAAGACTGAAGGCAGAAAGACCCACAAACAAGCAGCAGCTGAAGGCAGCTGCAGTAAAGGCTCGACAAAGCATCTCAAGGGAGGAAACTCAGCATTTGGTCATGTCCATGGGTTCCAGACTTCAGGCAGTCGTTGACTGCAAAGGATTTTCATCCAGGTATTAAAGGCTATCCTTATGTTTGTAATGATGTTGGTTTGTTCCGTTACTTATGAGCCACCAACGATGGGGGTGTGTGTATGCCACTGCCCTACTTGGGCAGCAATAACTGCAACTAAACGTTTCCAGTAACTGTTGATCAGTCCTGCATGTCAGTTTGTAGGAATTTTAGCCCATTCCTCCTTATATGTAGCCTCCAGGCTTTCTCTCATGAACTGCTTGCTTTAGGTCCTTCGACAACATTTCTGTAGGATTAAGATCAGGACTTTGCCATTCCAAAACATTAACTTCCTTCTGCTTTAACTATTCTTTGGTCATGCAGCTTGTGTGTTTTGGGTCGTTGTCTTATCACCCACTTTCTCTTGAGTCTCATTTCATGGACAGATACCCTGACATTTGCCTGTAGAATTTGCTGGCACAATTCAGAATCCATAGTTCTATCAATGAAGGCAAGCCATCCTGGTCCAGAGGCAGGAAAGCAGTCCCAAACCATGATATTGCCACCACATTGTTTCACAGATGTGATAAGCATGCAGTGTTTGCCTTTCACCAAGCTTTTCATTTAAGCCCAAAAGTTTATTTTGGTCTCATCTGTCCACAGAACATTCTTCCAATAGACTTCTGGCTTATTCATGTGGTCTTTTGCAAACTGTAGACAGGCAGCAATGTTCTGTTTGGAGAGTATTGGCTTTCTCCTTGAACCCTGCTATGTACACCATTGTTGTTCAGCGTTCTCCTGATGGTGGTTTCATGAAGACTGATGTTTGCCAATGCAAGGGAGGTGTTTATTTCCTTAGACGTTTTCCTGGGATTCTTTGAGACTTCCTAGAGTATTACTTGCCTTGCTCTTGATATGATCTTGGTTGGCTGACCACTCCTGGGGAGGATAACAATAGTGTTGAATTGCCTCTGTTTGTACGTGATCTGCCTGACAGTGGACTGGTGGAGTCCAAAGTCTTTGAAAATAGTTTTGTAACTGTTTCCAGCCTGGTATCACCAGCTGTTTTTCAGAGTCCTCAGAAATCTCCTTTGTTTGAGCCATGATGCACTTCCATGCACTTGTGTTCTGAAGATCAGACTTTGAGAGTAGAATTCTATTCTTTAAATAAGGCAGGACATCCCACACTCACCCCTGATTATCATCCATTGATTGAAACACCTGACTCTAATTTCCTCTTCAAATAAACTGATAATCCTAGAGGTTCATTTACTTTTGCCACACACAAATATGTAGCTTCGGATCATTTTCCTCAATAAATAAATGAACAATTACAGTGTTTTTGACTCATTTGTTTTATTGGGTTCTCTTTATCTGGTTTTAGGACTTGTGTGAACAGATCACCTTTTAGGTCATCTTTATGCAGAAATATTGAAAATTCAAAAGGGTTCACAAACTTTTAAGCACCACTGTATTAAGCAAGTTGAGGTAAATGCTATAGATACTTGAGAAGTTGCACTGATCAGCAATTTTTTTAAATTCTGCTTTTTACCTCTGTTAGAAGTTTTGAGACACCTGGAAAATAGTGGCTACAATCCTGTAACCTTGGTATAAACGACACTGAAATAATTGTTTCTGAGTAAAAATTTATTGTGTTACATTTTGTTGTGCCTACTACACTGATTTCAAATGTATGTTATAAACTGTAGGTTATAGCTGCTAATAGTTGCTAGAGAATTTTCACAGATTTTCTATCTTGCTTCTGTTAAAGAAAGGAGCTTCTGTGCCTTATGCTATATTTATTTATTATCTTGCCTTTATTATTTTTATAATAAAGGAGGGATAATAAATATTTTTATAAATAACTCAAGGCGGCGAACATACCTAATACTCCTTCCTCCTCCTATTTTCCCCACAACAACCACCCTGTGAGGTGAGTTGGGCTGAGAGAGAGTGACTGGCTCAAGGTCACCCAGCCAGCTTTCATGCCTAAGGCAGGACTAGAACTCTCAGTCTCCTGGTTTCTATCCCAGCACCTTAACCACCAGACCAAACTGGCTCTCTCCATGCATAGTAGGAAAATAAATGTCTCTTTAAATTTAAACTTAGAAAATGTGAGAATCTGATATGGCCCTGTTAACTCAGTGTGTCTTGATTAGGGTTAGGGTGTTATGGACATGGGCAAAACATGGTCAGTTAATCAAGCTACTTAACTCTGCGAGAGTGAGATTTAGTTCTGAACAGCTCTGCATGTGTTTAAAGTTAAACTCCTCATCTGGTGTGCCATCCAATCCTTTTCCTCTCCATGATTGAGTCTGAGTTCTAACTTCTCTAGGCACTCTGTTTTAAGTTTTCACCCTTCATGGTCATAATGGGGGTGGAGAGGCAGAAAGGGATGGGTATGCAGGAGTGCTGACTTTTGGTCATACTACTAGGAGCAAGTTTCTTTTCTCTGCTGCAGTTTAAAAATACTTTCAGAAAGCTTGATAAATTTGGAAAGAAGTGATAGTCTCTCAGCTTGCTTTACACTGCTAGATGGTCTAAAAACACACAGCTGAGAGATGAGTATTCATGCCATCTGGCCTTGTACTGTGCCAGCTCACGGTAGTAGGTTAGCTTTATAGAAAGAGAATAACTCTGTTGCTGCGTCATTCAAATTCGTTGCATTTATGGATATAAATGGTGATACCTTTTGCTAGGATTGTTTCAGAGAAGCCAAAAAAAACCTGTTACCCCTAGATTTAAGAATGCATTTAATATGTAGATCTCTTCACAGTGTTTTTTATAATTCTGCTAGAAACTGATGACAATAGAGAAGAACAGAGAAGAAATCAAGAACAGAAAGAAATTCCTGGTGAAAAAACAGTTCTAAATTCAAGCTCTGTTCTCTTGTCTTCAGCTATTATTGATCATGAAATTGAAATACAACTAGCTGAATGGAACAAAAATGCAGACATGCTGTTTAGTATTCATCCTATGGATGGGTCACTGCTGGTATGGCATGTTGATTGGCTAGATGAATACCAGCCAGGCATGTTTCGTCAAGTACAGGTATTATGACTTTACTGGTACCATGTATTTAAAAAATGAAATCGTTTTGGAAGCTTAACTTGATTCTAACTTTCTTTTCTCTCCTTTTAAAAATATTTTTAGGTGTCATTTGTTTCAAGGATTCCTGTTGCCTTTCCTACTGGTGATGCAAATTCACTTTGCAGAAGTATAGTGATGTATGCTTGTACGAAAAATGTTGACCTTGCTCTTCAGCAAGGCAAACAAAAACCATCTGGCCTTGGTCGCTCCTGCTCTATGTTAATTTCTTCAGGTCATATTAAATCACCCAACAGTTTAAAACTAAGCATCTTCACCCCAAATGTTATGATGATTTCCAAGCATGCTGATGGATCTCTAAACCAATGGTTAGTCAGCTTTGCAGAGGAATCTGCTTTTTCAAACGTACTCAGTATTTGCCACAAATCACGATACTGTGGACATCGTTTCCATCTTAATGACTTGGCTTGCCATTCAGTACTTCCATTGCTACTTACAACCTCTCATCACAATGCAGTGAGGGTACCAGTTGTTGATAGCACAAAAGAGGCATCTCCAGAGCATCAAAATAAAGGTTCTGCCAGCACATCTCAGGACCTTACTGCTGTCTACAGTGAACTTATCCTCTGGAGAGTTGATCCAGTTGGCCCACTGTCTTTTTCTGGTGGAGTTTCTGAGCTTGCAAGAATAAATTCCCTTCATGTATCTGCTTTTTCAAATGTGGCATGGTTGCCTTCCCTCATCCCTAGTTACTGCTTAGGTAAGTTTTCTTCCTTATAAATAAAATTAGTGTATATAATAGAAAATACACTATGACTTTACAACATTTACAAGGGATTCTTGGAGATTGTCACATAATATCTGTCAGCAACTCCTTAAAACTGCATCTTTGTTCCTTCAGATATGTATAGCTGCATAGCCTTTGTTAAGCTCTTCATATCTGAAAAAAGCACTGGATGAATGTATTGGAACTTTATTTGTTACAGTTACATTTTTCTAATTGCCTCTAGGTGCATACTGTAATTCACCAAGTGCTTGCTTTGTTGCAAGTGATGGACAACATTTGAGACTCTATCAAGCCATAATAGATGCCAAAAAGCTACTCTGTGAACTGTCAAATCCAGGAATTTCTGTAAGTAAAGCCCAACTTTACTTGTAATATTGCCAGGTAAGTTCAGTTTACCTACCTGTTCATCTAACCAGAAGATTAATTTTGATTTATGAAAAAATATTTTCTAATCTCAGGATCATAGAACCTCCGAATAAACTACTACAGCATTTTACTGAGTAGGGTAGGTTTAACTAATGGGGACTTGGACACTGTTGCATGAATATATTCTGTTTGGCATCCTGATCATACTTTGCCAGCACTGAATTACATAATCTGTAGACCACCAATCTTTGAAGGAGACCATCAATCATTTCAAGAGTAAGAACATCTGAAATAAGAAACTAAACTTATTAGAATATATTAAGTGTTAAGTACAAGGAGACATAAATTGCCTATTATCTTAAATTCTTATTTCCCTGTTCCAGTATTCGATTATTAACAAGATTAGTATCATTAATCTATTTTTAGTATGCAGTAAGCATAGACAGTCTTGATAAAATAAATTTTAATTGATTTTTTTCAGACAATTTGTAGCCTTACAGTTGCTTAAGCTATGTACTAAAGACTCTCAAATATAAAATTAATTATAAACCATTACCAAAAGTAGTGGAATTAATTGCTTCTTCATATTTCCAAAATGATTTGCCATCTTCACAGACTTTCAAAATTTAGGATCAAGTTAAACAAGTTACATCATGCCTGACTTAATTGTTTATTTTAATTTTCATTTCCAAATTTCATCAAAAGTGGAAGTGTCATGTAGAGAAGGGAAGGTACCTGATACCCTTGGTGCCTGCCAGGTTGCTAGTTAACTTTATTGTTTTCTTTTAATTAAAAAAAGGGACGCGGTGGCGCTGCGGGTTAAACCGCTGAGCTGTCGATCGGAAGGTCGGCGGTTCGAAACCGCGCGGCGGGGTGAGCTCCCGTTGCTCGTCCCAGCTTCTGCACACCAAGCAGTTCGAAAACATGCAAATGTGAGTAGATTAATTGGTACCGCTTCGGCGGGAAGGTAACGGCGTTCCGTGAGTCATGCTGGCCACATGACCCGGAAGTGTCCTATGGACAACGCCGGCTCCAAGGCTTTGAAACGGAGATGAGCACCGCCCCCTAGAGTCGGACACGACTGGACTTTACGTCAAGGGAAACCTTTACCTTTACCTTTAATTAAAAAAGGAAGCTGTTATCAACCATCAGCATCATCTTTATTTACAAGAATGTCTATGCAACTCACGTGGGTCTTGTTGCCATTCTTTAAAATAATATGGCCCATAGGCAACTGGAGCCCAGTACTTTAGAAATATGCCTATCTAACTCCCTCAGCAAAAAAAACTCCACAAAGTTATATTGAATTATTGCAATTTAAGCAGTTTGCCTTCTGTTAAATAGGTGTTTTATGATTGGTCATATCAACAATGGCATCCATTTTGTGAAATCACTATTATATTCCAAATACATTCACCAGCATAAAGATACTGCCTATCTCCATTGAAGGCTATTTGCTAAAAATCTGCTTTGAAAGTTACTTCTCCCTCCCTCCCTTTCTTGTCTCTCTAACTATGTCTCTATCTGAGCAAAAGCTGCTTGAAAGAGGTAATTTTTATTAGGAATTAAAAATTATTGGACATTATTTTATTTTTTTCAGTATTGCTGCTGCCCAATTCTGGGCAGCTCACAAATAAAAAGCAACATAAAAACAACAAAATACTATAGAGAAGATTGGAAGATGCAGCACCACCCCGATAACCTATCAGATTTCATTGGAGTTGGGTGGCCAGTAAATTTAAACAAACAAATAAGAATTATAGCCTTCTGGCTATATTCAAAGGGGGAAAAAGTCAAATGTGGTTTGTCCTTGAATTTATAACCTGCAATTTTACTTATTCTAGATTTAATTAGTTAAATTTTCCTTGGTATGGAAAATAATTTATCCATTTTGTTTCACTTAAGTATTACATACATAAAACAAAACAAGAAGCAAATATACACATCATTAAAATTAGTTTTATTGCCGTAAGGAATTACTAGGTTGGTAGAAAAAGGAGATCCAATAAATATAGTGTAGCTAATTTCATTAAACTGAGAATCAGTAGATTGAAATGAAGAAATTATTGGTGAAATTAATGTTATAATTGCATGACAATTAATTACTGGCCTTTGTTACTAACTCTGCAGAAATACGTTGGCAAATTTTTTAACATCATAAGTCAGCAGTCTACGGCTAGACCAGGTTGCATTGTAGAACTGAATTCCATTACAGAGCTGGTAAGATTCACCATTATTTTACCTTGTTATGCCTTATTTTACCTTCTTCAGTAAAAATATTGATGAATAAAAGGTAGCTAAAACAATGTTAGCCATGTATTTATTGTTTTAATATTTAATAACAAAAAGCATTTAACATGAATCTTTATTTTAACTGTAAGATACCAAATATTTTATCAAAACCTAATATTGCTAGATTGTTGCCACTCTGTTTATTATATTTAAAATGTATTTGTTTTTAATTTAGCATGGTGAGAAAATACAGTTGCTTCATGTTTTTCAAGAAGATTTCATTTTGAATAATCTTGAGAATAGATTCTCAGAAAAAGAGACAATCCTACTTGATCCTGGTAAAGCATATACACTTAATAAATTTTAAGTACAATTTATCATGTAATAAGCACTTTTATTTGTAGCATTTTGTTGTTAGCCTGGGTTTTATTAACACACAGTTTGTAAAACAGTTAATATATTTTATAATCAGATACAGACATTTTGGTTCTATACTAACGTTATATTAATAATTTAGATCCAAAATAAGACTTTTAGTCATACTTGTTCTTTGTCATGGGAAGCTGTTGATAGATACAATTTTATACCTGATTTTAATTGTTTCATTTCTAGTTTTAGATTTTATAACTTGCATTGTAATCTCTCTTGAGTGCTGTGGGAACAGAAAGGAAAGATAAATTTAATAATAATGTAAATAAGTTTGTTCATTAAAAAAAAGATTTAATATCGAAAAGGCATGTCTGTCAAAGATTTCCTTTCTTCTTGGTTCATTTTTATTCAAACTGCATAGAAAAAGAATCATGTCCAGACAAATCTTACCCAAATTGAATATGCCATTCTGATATAAAACTGTAATAATTACAGCAATAAAGAAAGATATATAGTGCTTAGCCTATCCACATAGAAGAATGAGGCTGAATGAATTGCAGAGAGGATTGCACTACTTCTAATTACAAATTAAATATGTCATTGTTGAAAGTTTCCTTGAGTTTCAAAACAGAGGAAAGGAGAGAAAAGAAAAGAAGAATTTTCCTGGGAGGAGAAGGTTGTCCTTCAGGGAGAAATATCCATTCTTAGTGGATCCCTTGTTATATTAGTTTTATGTTTATGAAGAATTTATTATGAGGAGGACTTCAGAAGTTGCTTTTTGCCTACAATCTGAAATATAATCATTTTATCACCTCCTCCTTTTTACTATGTGCTATACATCAGTCAAAAACAAGAAGTATAAATAGGAACAAGCAGCTGATTTTTCTCTGAATGTAAAGGTTAGCCATGGTTCTTGCTGCTTTTCTGGAACTGGCCAGCAAACAGATAGCAATACCCTGTACTGCAGGCTGCCACTGATAGTGTTTATAAAATTGGTCCGGGAGCCATAGCAGCTGCTTTCTCAAATTGCACTTACTTCCTGAGCCCACTGCTGACATTGTCATAAAAATGGTAGCTACCCTTGTGTTCTGAATAACCCCTCCCCGCCCCCCAACTCTACTTGCCTTTAGGAAAGCCCTTAAGACTTGTCCTCCCCCCCCCCAGGCATTTAATAAAGGCGGGATAAAAAATTTAAAATAAATAAATAAAAATTTAGCCCATTTGAGTGGAGTCCCCTTTGGTTGTTTATATGTTAGATATATAAAATATAAAATCTATTAAATAAATACGGCTAATAATGATGCATCATGTAAACATTTTTATATGCCCAAAGGGGAATACTAGGTGAAAAGTAAATTGTAAACCGCCCAGAGGCCTCCGACGGGAAGAGATGGGCGGGGATAAATTAGATAGATAGATAGACAGGCAGACAGACAGACAGACAGACAGACAAAACAGTACATACCACTGCATCAATCCCTGTTTATTTGAAAATATGGGCTAAACTAAACATAATGCTCTGTGCATAATTTGAAAATATCAGTTGCTTGTTGGTCTTTAGCTGCAATCTCTGAAAATCTCAAGCACAGCAAAATATACTAAGCCAGGAATTGTTTTAATTGTGATTTGGAGTCTTACAGGCAGGCAAAGTAACCATTGTTTGTTCAGCCAATTCATGTTTTGCTTTCCTGCCATCTCACTTGCCAGTATTTAATTGGTATGCTAAACCTACACACAGCACTAAATGAGTGTTTTTCCTTTTAATGCAAGTGTGGGTTTTGTTTGGTGTGAAATGTGTTTTTTGCCTGTGTATTTCTGAGAGGACTTGTGGTGGTCCTTATGTGTTCAGGAATTAATTTTTTGACAGGTTTGTGTTTTTGCTTTTCTATTTAAAAATAATAAACAAAAAAATTAAAACACCATCACCCACTTTGGGTCTGCCAGCTTTTGGTGTATACCTTTGAAATGCTGATGTTATTTTTGAGCCAGTTGCACTTCCCTGTCCTACATCATGTATAGTTCTAAAAAATATTTTGGAAATATGCAAAGGGGTAACATAGATGAAAACTGAACTTTATTTTTCAAGTTTGGTCATTGCATTCTGTATCAGCTGTTTCAAAATCCTTAAAGTAGGCCCCACATAGTACATACTACAATAATATGAACCAGCTGTAAGTAATGCATATATTAACTGTATCAAGGACAATTTTCACTAGGTGGGTTCTGTTTAATGTAAAAGGTGAAAGGTCCCCTGTGCAAGCACTGAGTCATGTCTGACCCTCTGGGGGGACACTGCTTTCGCGACGTTTCCTTGGCAGACTATAGCGGGGTGGTTTGCCATTGCCTTCCCCAGCCGTCACCTTCCCCAACAACCTTTTTACCAACCTTGGAAAGATGAAAGGCTGAGTCGACCTGAGCCAGCTATCCGAGAATCCAGCTTCCGCTGGGATTGAACTCGGGTCGTGGGGAGAGTTTCGGTTGCAATACTGCAATAACTGCCGCCTACATTTGGTCTAATTTGATAAAAGGCATTTAGTCCCATTGATGCCTTTAGACCACCATAGTTGCACCACTAAGTCCAAGAAGATGTTTAAGTTATACACTGTCATGAGTACAGATGGTGAGCAGGAGGAGGCCCCTATCCAGTGGGGGAAACATATGCATAGTTTAGAGACTTTGAGCTGTCATTCAAAGAACAGACTCACCTTGAGTTTTGGGGTTTATCTGTCTGGGTTTTCCCACGCTTCTTCAGTTTAGTAGGGTTTTCTGTCTACAACAGCAGTTAATAAAACACTAGAGATTTTCTCCTTGTCTCGGTGTGGTCTTTGCTTAGTCAGGACATACACTTTTGGAGAAATGGAGCTCCTTTGAAAACCAATTTGAAACTTCCATCTGGAAGAGTGAGAGCAAGTTTGGTGTAGTGGTTAAGGCAGCAGGTCACAAACCAGAGACCGTGAGTTCTAGTCCTGCCTTAGGCACTAAGCCAACTGGGTGACCTTGGGCCAGTCACTTTTTCTCAGCCCTAGGAAGGAGGCAATGGCAAACCACTTCTGAAAAACCTTGTCCAGGAAACTGCAGGGACTAGTCCAGGCAGTCACCAGGAGTCAAGATTGACTCGAAGGCACCCAAAATAAATCTAGAAGAGCAGACTTCCTATCAACAGGGTCAAACCCCATACACCTAATCCATTATCTGGCATAAATAATCCACTAGGCTAAAGTGTTTCTGTTCCAAGGAAATTTGGGATAGAACCAAATTAATCCAGCTAGTTCAAAGCTACCTGAAAGCCACAACTTTCTCCAAAATCTTAGTTATAAATAGTAGATTAGGTAATGGATTTAAACTGAGTTTATTTAGTAGATTTTGCTTTCTTAAGGTAGAGAGTTAACTTAGAGAGTTAATGCTCTCTCTAACCGAGACATTAATGATCTCCAAAGTAAATACTGTATAATTCAGCCCTGACCAGTATGAGCATGTTTCCAAAAGCAGGTGTAAGGCTTCAGCCTCTGAACAGCTTATCAGTGTCTTCAAACAGACACTGAACATTATCTTAAACAACCTGACCTGGATGTTTTTGACAGCATGTGAGTAACAATGTGAAGGTTTGATATTTCACATATTTAAACTTAGCTAAAGCATATGCAAAGGAGTAACAGTAAACAGCTGGAGAAGTTCTTAATTGCTGCGTTGTACTGAAAACTTTTTTTGTTTTGCAGGATATCAGAAAAATGGTTTTTCTGAAAAATTCTATTTAATTGTAATTGAATATACTCAAAGCTGCTCACTGTTACATATGTGGAAATTACATTTGAAATCCATGCCAGTCTCAGTGGGTATGTTCTAAATGTTTGTAAAATATATGTAAGAAATTATACAGTATACTTAATTCATGAAAAATGTATTCATTTGATAATTGCAGGGTAAATTCATTAAGTATTCATTAATGAATTTCTCTAAGCTGTGTTCTAAGAATGTTCTATAAGCTGTGCATTATTTTTCAAATACATGTAAGTATCGGTTTTAGCTGCTCTTTGTCATTGTCTCATAATCTTTTCAGACTTTGCCTGAAGGCAAAGGCAAATTATTAATAAAGTAAAATAATGTTTCAAAACTCTTTTATGTCTAAGATTGAATAGACAGTGTGTATACTATCCTTTTGGTGGTGCCAGTAATTCATAGGAATTAGGAATAAGAAGGATATTAGAAGCACATAGAATCCCAAAAGTGCCAGTCTAAAGAATGAGGTAGTAAGTTCACTTTGTTGTCGCACTCAGGATTATTCTGCTTGAACCTGAATATTAGTGAAGAACACTATATAGGCATAATAAGCTAAATTCACTGTCAACATGTTTAATGTTTGTAGTTGTAGTTCAAGAGCTGGTAAAATAGTTCTATAGAGACACTAGATCCAGTCCTTAAGACCAACAGCAAGAAATATTGTGCTGGATACAAAAGGAGTCATGCTGAGCGGTGTCATGGTCCAGGTAAAGTTCAGTATGTCCTTAAAACTATTTTGCATGTGAGATGCAGGGCAGGCTGATAGGAATATTGTCTCTAGCAACGGCTCAGCCTTTGATACTGCTGGTTTCTAGTAGCTTCTTGTAGGAAAACAAATATGTTGGTATAAATACAGAATTGAGTTAATATTGTAATTTCACAATATCTTGAAATTTCATAGAACTGATTCTATTGTACTTCTAAATAAAATATCCCAATTTTTGTAGATGAAAAAATAGTTCCTAAGGCATCTGAAACAGCATCACAAGAAGAGCTTTATTCTTCTCCGGACCAAGAAAAGCTTCACAATTCCTTTACAAAGAAATATCAAGTCTGCAGAGATAATCTTCAGAGTACCAGCCAACTAGCTCTTTCTTCAGAAATTGTCTATAGTCAAGAATTGAATTTACCAGAAGGAGTGGAGATAGTAAGCATTAAACCATCAGCAGGTTTGTAAATTAAAAAAAAAATTAGTGTAGGAGAAAATTGTGTGTTAACTAACTTTCATGTCAGCTTTTCTTCAGAGTTTTCATTACATCTTAATGATAACTTGAAAGCCTAATATTTAAGAAGGAAAATTAATATAAAAATAACCATTAAAACTACTTTAAAAGTTATGCCATGTACTATAGTAAATTTGGATTTATAAACTATAAAGCAGTAAACTCCGCTCTTCTTAATTTCTGAAAAATTTGCTTGAAAAATCTCATGTTGAACTGATTTTTTTCTGGTTAATATCTTAAGGATTTTTGTTTCTTAATCTTAGGTCACTTAAGTTCCTCTTCAATTTATCCAGTCTGCCAAGCTCCTTATCTTCTTGCAACACTTTGTTCAGATGGGAAAGTTAGGTTTTGGAGGTGTAGAATGGCACTGGAAACAGATGTATTACCCAAACCAGAGAGTACTAAGAACAGTGATATGTATGTATGGGAAGAATGGCCATTGCTTATTGAGGATGGACATCTTAGTAGCAGTGCCCTTGAAGTGTCTGGTTTACCTCTTGAAATTAGCTGTGCTCATACAAATCGTTTAGCTGTGGCGTACAAGCGAACACCACCCCAAAACAATCATTCTGAAGATTTTTTGGTGAACGTTGGCATTTTTGAATGTGAATCTACAGGAGGCTCTTGTTGGAACTTGGAACAAACACTTCATTTAGATGAACTAAACTTAACACTGGATTCTTTGAGTGTTAATAGTAGCTCAGTAGCAGAAGGAAATAAGAACTTAACACTCAGAACACAGCATTTGGTTCACTTAGACTGGATGTCTAGGGAAGATGGCTCTCATATATTAACAGTAGGCATTGGTTCAAAGCTTTATATGTTTGGTCAGTTGGCTGGAAAACGGGAACAAAGTGCTAAAGAAATGCTTGTACTGCCCGTATGGGAAAATGCTAAAACCTCTTGTACATCTAGATTTATACTGTTACAATGTGTGGATTTGGTCTCATCAGTAGAAGGATCACCTCCTCTACCAGTTTCTTTGTCTTGGGTTCGTGATGGCATCCTTGTAGTTGGGATGGATTGTGAAATGCATGTTTATTCTCAATGGCAGCCACTTTCAAAGCAAGATCCCATTACTGTAGACTCTTATAATGGGAGTACACCATCCATAACAAGTTTAATTAAACAAAGCCAGTTGTCTGGTGTTCCCTCACCAAAACGAACATTAACCAGATCCATGACTAGCTTTGCTCAAAAACTTGGTGGGAAACGAACTGTATTTGATCTGTCACTGGAGATGGAAGATTCTGGTCTCTTCGAAGCAGCTCATTCATTATGTCCTACTTTACCTCAGTATCATCCTGTGCAACTTTTGGAACTCATGGATCTAGGGAAAGTACGTAGAGCAAAGGCCATTTTATCTCATCTTGTCAAATGCATTGCTGGAGAAGTCATTGCCATAAATGACCCCTACCATGAGAAAAGGTACCGTTCTCTCTCAATCTGTGCTAGTGGGAGTAGTACAAGAGACCCTATGACATTTAACAGATGTGTGATAACAGACTATACAGAAATAGATTCTGTTCCACCTCTTCCTTTGTACGCATTGCTTGCTGCTGATGAAGAATGTGTCTATGCTTGTACTGAAAAGTCAAATACTCCAAAAAACCTTAACAAACATGTGGTTGATGAAAATTACGAGGATCTGTTTCAAAATTCCAGCCTATGTACAGATGAACTGTCTACAATTGAAGTAGATGAAGATGACAAAAAGCCAAAAGTTATAGATCTTTCTCAGTATAGTCCAACTTACTTTGGACAAGAGCATGCCCAAGTTCTTTCTCGTCACTTGCTTCACTCTAGCTTACCAGGACTTACCAGGATGGAACAGATGCTATTGATGGCATTGGCTGATACAATTGCCATTACCAGCACTGATATAGGAGAAAGCAGAGACAGAAGCAAGGGTAAGTTTTATAATGACCCATTCAGTTTTTCTTTTTAACAGCCCTGTGTACAGTTATTAAATAAATAAATAAATAAATAAATTGCAGTGTATTTAGAAACAAGCCTCTTTAAATTTTTGTAACAAACTGCAACACTTTAAAATATTATTAGATAATGCTCACAAAATACATCAATTTAATTACGAAGGGGATTGGCATATATGAAATGTAATGATACAGAATAGACTAAGTTTGGTAATTAGAGGTTTGATTTGGGAAGTATCCAAGGAAGATTAATGATATAGTTTATTTAGAAGATAGTAATATGATTCTTCAAGTTCTTTTTCTACCTATGCTCCATAGCTACTGTTTTTTTAACACTAGGTTTACTACTTCCTGGGAAAGTATTTTACTGTGTGTACCAAATAGAAACAGCTTTTGCTTAATTTTTTGAAGTTTGAAAATTAGAAAAGGAAAGAACCACCCTCAGCTACCTCTTTTTCTATATGTACTGGCAAATTTCCTTATACTATGGTAGTTATGGGGCAGCTTCACTGTGAAGCAACATTTTCTTCTGAATTTAGTAATATTTAACTCAAACATATAAAAAACAATAAATATTGTAAGGCTTTACTTGTCTGCTATAATCATGCTACTTAATATTCTGTAACATTGTAGAACCATTAACAGTTCTTGATTGCTTAAAAGTTCGTTTTACTACATAAAATTTGTTATTGGTTCCTGCTACTTTGGAACTATGCCCAACAGATAAGACTTAAAATATATAAAATAATGGAAAATATGGCAAATGGTGGTAGACTCTTGTTTGAAGAATTACATTTTGTAGACTGAATCTTCATTCATAGGAGGAGAAACCCTCGATGAATGTGGTTTGAAGTTTCTTTTGGCAGTTCGTCTTCACACTTTTATGACAACTTCTCTGCCACCTGCTCACAGAGCCCAGCTATTGCACCAAGGTAATACTTTCTTCACTCTTTGTATGATCCTAATGCAAAATAGGACAACATTTTTGGAATTCTTAGGTACGAATAGGATGGTTTCTGAGGAAATGTTAGTTTCTGACATGAAGAAACTTTGGAGTAATGCTGATCATGAAGAGATCCACTGAACAGTTGATATTATAGGATAGCTAGATGTTTCTGGCGGTCAACTGTTTTGGCTCTAGTGTGGGATCATCAAAGCTTTATGGGTATAGGTGTATCTTTAAACAGTTAAGTACAGGGGGAGGGTGTTGATTTTTCTTTTATTTTCGGCATACAGGCTTAACTAATAAATGCTTTGTGTTTTAAAACTTTTTAACTGTAGCTATTTATTTGCAAGTTGTTAGTTACTCATGCAAATTATAATAACTAATATGACATCTTGTATGATACTTCATATCACCAAATTTTTTAAAGTATCAGAAAAAGTCACTAAATCTTTTCAAGTTAATATAATTATCAATAATCAAGTAAATTGAATAATTATAAAGCTAATCATTTGTGGTTATTTCAGGTTTGTCTTCGAGTCATTTTGCCTGGGCATTTCACTCTATTGCAGAAGAAGAACTTCTAAACATGCTTCCTGCAGTACAAAAAGGTGATCCAACATGGTCAGAACTTAGAGCTATGGGAGTAGGATGGTGGGTTCGAAATACCCATAATTTGCGCAGATGCATTGAAAAGGTAAATGCAATTTATAACAAACTAGAACTTTTGTTTAGATAATAGAGTGCATGAAAAAAAATCTGATTTTTTTAAGCAGAAGAACAATGTTTTGAGTATGGATTAGAAAGAAGAATGAAAAGGAAAACAGGTATATCAATTTGGACAAAGAGAAATGTTTGCTGTTCCACACTGCCATGAAAAAGCTTCCCATGGGAAATTTTTCTGCCTTTGTTACTATTGGATTGTAAATAGTTCATCTTATTTAACCACAGGTTATAATTCTTATAAAATCATATTGCTTCAGATGACAGCAATTGGCTGTTTTTTCTTTGTCTGCCTGTTTTACATCTGTTGATTAATATTAAAGGAACCAATGTATCAAACACTTTGCTTTGAGCAAGACTGAAGTTTGCACTTGAAATATTGACATCATTAAATCTGGCTTTATTTTTATATAGAGGGATGGAGTAAGTAGAAACTTAAATTCTATTTTATTTTTTAATGGATATACTTTGAAGAAATGCCAGTGAACAACCAGATGTACTAAACAGGGCTTAATCTCTTAAAGTGAAAGGCTCTTTTTATATTTACTAAACTACTGATTCGCCTAATCAGTAATTCTGATTCAGTAAGCTGCCCAGAGTCACTTGCTGAGATGGGCAGCTATAGAAATTGAATGAATGAATGAATGAATGAATGAATAAATTCTGTAAAGTAAAAGTTCCCTTTGAGTTGAGTTTGATTCCTGGTGACGACATGGACATAGTTTCCTTGACAACAGTTCAGAAAGAAATGGTTTATTCCAGTCTGCATTCCCAGATGATCTATACAAGTAAGAACAAGGTCTCACCTCCTTAGAATCAAACCCAAACAAGGTGGGCCAAGTAGTGCCACCTGCTGAGATTTCCTAGGAGAATGTCCCACCTAGACAGTTGAAGGGCAGATGTAATCTTTTGAACTAGCCCATTCATGGTTTGTCTTTAACCTACATGCATATGTTATCTGCAATGTTTATGTTGCTTTCTTTTTTTCAGCAGTAGCAGCAGCAATGTTAATTGGATTTATTTTAGTAAGCTGTTCAACTATTTCTAGACTCCTTCAGGTCAATTGGTACTCCCAGTGACCAGATGTGGGGTCCTCAACAATTTAAGTACAAGATGAAAATTATAATAACTCTGTGACTTGAAAATAGTTTTCAAAATTAGCAGACATGGATTCAGATAGAGTAAGCTTTTATTTTTCTCATATTTATAACTCCTCTTTATTTAAGCATTAGAAGAGTAGCTATGAGCTATCAGGAATTGCATTCAAAGGAGTGCATGAGATTCCATGCAAGCAGTTGAGCAAGGAGGTGAGCAAGAGAGAAAGTGCTCTCTGATTCTGTGCTAAGCCTGAAATCCAAGTGGGTTACTAGAAGGTAAATCTCTTAGTCCATAAACAACATAAAATTTACTTCTTATAAATAATGGTCTGTGGTTTTTCCTATAAATAAAAATCTTGTATGATTTATAAGTAGTATTGGTTTAGCTTTTTCGTCTATTAAACATAGACAAATTATTTCCAGGAATTGATCAAAATTTTCCTGGATATAACTATGGCTATATATTTATAACCACCAAATCTACTATTATCCTTTCAGGTCGCTAAAGCAGCCTTTCAAAGAAACAATGACCCTCTAGATGCAGCCATTTTCTATCTTGCAATGAAAAAGAAGGCTGTAATTTGGGGATTATACAGGTACAGTTTTGTAATAGAATTTAATTCAGTATACATTACAAGTAGTTCTCTTGTATTTCTACTGCTTAGTAGAATTTCTGAAGCTTCTGTCATTTAAAATAGCTGTTCAGTGCTGTTGATATAAAGTTATTTAGCAGAGTTGAGCTAACTTGAGTGCAAGAATTCAGAAACTCAGGAGCTGGAAAATTTCTGGAGGTATTCCACTGCTACGTAAAGGACATTTAAGGAGCAACTCACCTACCCCCAAATTCACTGTCTCTCCTTCATATGTATGCACTTTTCTTCTATTAATTTATTAGAGCCATGTCAGAAATATGTCAGGTTACTCTATTTTAATTAAGCATTCTAATTTGCAAACCATATCTTTGATCATCTCCTTCCAGGGCGCTCTACAACATATGAGGGTTGAATGAAAAGTAATGCCTTCATGTCCATAACTTAGTTAAATAGGAATAGTTTAGTAAATTAAACAGGGAAATAATCCCTGAAGTGAGATATTTTGTTACATGTGTTTACTTCTCCACATAAACACCAGTTTACTATATACTTCTTCTAGTGGTAGACAAACTTCTTATAGCTGCCAGAAAAGAACTCCATCCTTTGTCTCTCTAAGCAGGTTTTGTCAGTTCTTTCTACATCTTTTTCCTCTGCCATTTTGAAACAACACTGAACAAAGTTCAAAGCTCAAGATGGAAATTTAGCTGCAGCATAACAGTGCTAGGCCTCATACCTCATGAGCCACCCATTAGGCAATTGAAAAGTTGAATTTTACCCTCTTGACTCATCCGCCAGACAGTCAAGGCTTGACCCCATGCAACTTCCACATTTTCCAAAATTGAAGGCATACCATTGTGGGCAACTGTTTGGCATAAATGAAGAAGTAGAAAGACTGTCAGGACATGATTGAAGAGATATAGTGTGGGGTTCTTTTATGATGGTTTAAGAAGCTTTTCCATTGTTGGCAGAAGTTAGTAGTGAATGGTGGTGATTATGTGGAGAAGTAAATAGAGGTAACCAAGGAGCTCATTTCAAGGATTATTTTCCTGCTTTATTTATTAAAATATGCCTACTTAAACTGAAGTTACAAAGATGGAAACATTATTTTTCATACAACCGTCATATTATAATTTTTTTTTCAGAAATATGGTTTGTAGCATAGTAGAAGAACTGACATTAAAAGGTGGTTGTTGTTTATTCGTATAGTCGCTTCCGACTCTTCGTGACTTCATGGACCAGCCCACGCCAGAGCTTCCTGTCGGTCGTCAACACCCCCAGCTCCCCCAGGGACAAGTCCGTCACCTCTAGAATATCATCCATCCATCTTGCCCTTGGTTGGCCCCTCTTCCTTTTGCCTTCCACTCTCCCTAGCATCAGCATCTTCTCTAGGGTGTCCTGTCTTCTCATTATGTGGCCAAAGTATTTCAGTTTTGCCTTGAATATCATTCCCTCAAGTGAGCAGTCTGGCTTTATTTCCTGGAGGATGGACTGGCTTGATCTTCTTGCAGTCCAAGGCACTCTCAGAATTTTCCTCCAACACCACAGTTCCAAAGCATCTATCTTCCTTCTCTCAGCCTTCCTTATGGTCCAGCTCTCGCAGACATATGTTACTACGGGGAACACCATTGCTTTAACTATGTGGACCTTTGTTGTCAGCGTGATGTCTCTGCTCTTAACTATTTTATCGAGATTTGTCATTGCTCTTCTCCCAAGGATTAAGCGTCTTCTGATTTCCTGACTGCAGTCAGCATCTGCAGTAATCTTCGCACCTAGAAATAGTAATCTTCAGACCTAGAAAGTCTTTCACTGCTTCTACATTTTCTCCTTCTATTTGCCAGTTATCAATCAAGCTGGTTGCCATAATCTTGGTTTTTTTGAGGTTTAGCTGCAAGCCAGCTTTTGCACTTTCTTCTTTCACCTTCATCATAAGGCTCCTCAGTTCCTCTTTGCTTTCAGCCATCAAAGTGGTATCATCTGCATATCTGAGATTGTTAATGTTTCTTCCAGCGATTTTAACTCCAGCCTTGGATTCCTCAAGCCCAGCATGTCGCATGATGTGTTCTGCATACAAGTAGAATAGGTAGGGTGAGAGTATACAGTCCTGCCATACTCCTTTCCCAATCTTAAACCAGTCCGTTGTTCCGTGGTCTGTTCTTACTGTTGCTACTTGGTCGTTATACAGATTCTTCAGGAGGCATACAAGATGACTTGGTATCCCCATACCACTAAGAACTTGCCACAATTTGTTATGGTCCACACAGTCAGAGGCTTTAGAATAGTCAATAAAACAGAAAGAGATGTTTTTCTGAAACTCCCTGGCTTTTTCCATTATCCAGCGGATTTGGTCCCTAGTTCCTCTGCCTTTTCTAAACCCAGCTTGTACATCTGGCAATTCTCGCTCCATGAACTGCTGAAGTCTACCTTGCAGGATCTTGAGCATTACCTTACTGGCATGTGAAATGAGTGCCACTGTTCGATAGTTTGAACATTCCTTAGTGTTTCCCTTTTTTGGTATGGGGATATAAGTTGATTTTTTCCAGTCTGATGGCCATTCTTGTGTTTTCCAAATTTGCTGGCATATAGCATGCATTACCTTGACAGCATCATCTTGCAAGATTTTGAACAGTTCAGCTGGGATGCCGTCGTCTCCTGCTGCCTTGTTATTAGCAATGCTTCTTAAGGCCCATTCAACCTCACTCTTCAGGATGTCTGGCTCTAGCTCACTGATCACACTGTCAAAGCTATCCCTGATATTGTTATCCTTCCTATACAGGTCTTCTGTATATTCTTGCCACCTTTTCTTGATCTCTTCTTCTTCTGTTAGGTCCTTGCCATCTTTGCTTTTGATCATACCCATTTTTGCCTGGAATTTACCTCCAGTGTTCCTAATTTTCTGGAAGAGGTCTCTTGTCCTTCCTATTCTATTGTCTTCTTCTACTTCCACGCGTTGCTTGTTTAAAAATAATTCCTTATCTCTTCTGGCTTATCTCTGGAATTTTGCATTTAATTGGGCATATTTCCCCCTATCACTGTTGCCTTTTGCTTTCCTTCTTTCTTGGGCTACTTCTAGTGTCTCAGCAGACAGCCATTTTGCCTTCTTGGTTTTCTCTTTCTTTGGGATGTATTTTGTTGCCGCCTCCTGAACAATGTTGCGAACTTCTGTCCATAGTTCTTCCAGGACCCTATCTACTAAGTCCAGTCCCTTAAATCTATTCTTCACCTCCACTGCATATTCCTTAGGAATATTGCTGAGCTCATATCTAGCTGATCTGTGGGTCTTCCCTAATCTCTTTAGTCTGATCCTAAATTGTGCAATAAGAAGTTTGTGATCGGAACTACAGTCAGCTCCAGGTCTTTTTTTTACCGACTGTACAGATGTCCGCCACCTTTGGCTGCAAAGGATGTAGTCAATCTGATTTCGGTGTTGTCCATCTGGTGAAGTCCATGTATAAAGCCGTCTCTTAGGTTGTTGGAAGAGAGTGTTTGTTATGCAGAGTGAGTTGTCTTAGCAAAATTATATTAGCCTATGTCCTGCTTCGTTTTGTTCTCCCAGGCCATGCTTACCTGTAATTCCAGGTGTCATTTGACTGCCCACCTTAGCATTCCAGTCTCCCGTGATGAAAATAACATCTCTTTTAGGCGTGTTGTCCAGTAGGTGCTGCAGATCCTCATAGAACTGCTCTACTTCAGCTTCTTCAGCATTTGTGGTTGGGGCGTATATTTGGATCTCTGTGATGTTAGATGGCTTGCCCTGAATTCGAATTGAGATCATTCTATCGTTTTTTGGATTGTATCCAAGCACTGCTTTAGCCACTTTACTATTAATTATGAAGGCTACTCCATTTCTTCTGTGGTCCTCTTGTCCGCAGTAGTAGATCTGGTGGTCATTTGATGTGAAGTGGCCTATTCCAGTCCATTTCAGTTCACTGACGCCCAAAATGTCTATCTTTAATCTTGACATCTCACCAATAACCACATCCAATTTGCCCTGGCTCATAGATCTTACATTCCAGGTTCCAATGGTGTGTTGATCCTTAGAACATCGGATTCGCCGTTCACCACCAGCACCGTCAGCCGCTAGCCGTCCTTTCGGCTTTGAGCTAGCTGCGTCTTCACATCTGGGGCTAGTTGAACTCATCCTCTGTTCCTCCCCAGTAGCATTTTGACCATCTTCCGACCTGGGGGTCTCATCTTCCGATGGTATACGGACATATCTCTGGTTGTACTGATCCATTTAGTTTTCACAGCAAGAATACTGGGGTGGGTTGCCATTATCTTCCCCAGGGATCGCATTTAGTCTGACCTCTCTGTCATGACCTTCTCGTCTTGGGTGGCCCTTCACGGTTTAGGTCATGGCATTATTGAGGTGCTCAAGCTCCAGCACCACGACAAGGTAACGATCCTTTGCTGAAGATAAAAAGGTTACTAATACTGATACTGATGTGACCTCTAGGATAACTAAGGCCAATTCTATATCTATTGTTACATTATAGGAGAGCCTTTTTATAGGTACCAATGTGGCTGAATTTTGTTAATTCAGTACATATTTGGATTGGGGTTAATATTGTCCCAATCCTATACTTCAGGACTGTAAATTATGATATACTGAAACATTTTGTTATTCATTGTATTTATTACTACCTGTGGTTGCGTTGATCTTCCCAGTCTGGATACTCTGTTAAAAATTTTAGTTTTTCTTTTGGGTTCATTTATTACTAGCCTTCACACTCCACTACCAGTGATAGAACTCCTTGGCATATGCTCTATTCTATTCTTTCCTCTAGTCTAAATTATTTTGTATTTTCCATAGTATTTCAGTGACTATCTGATGGCAGGTAGGATCAAATGTGTCGTTTCTCTCCAAAGGGAGGTGACGAGATCTTCCCCGATCTTTCTACTGTTTTACAAAAGTAGGCTTGATTGAATTCCTTAACAGATGGAATTATTTGCCCTCTGTGAATGCTTATGTGAGGTTTCAGCCGGCTTCTGACTCAGAAAACGAAACTCTTTCTGAGTCAGAAGGGGAAACAGAAACTTACCAGGCAGAAACGGGAAAGCAAAACCGAGAAGTGACTCAGCAGCGCGGGAGAAGTTACAGACGCTGATTGGCCAGTCTTTGGAGGGAGGATTTGAATCCTCCAATCAGCGCACGGGAAAGGCGTACAGAGAAGCACGTGAAGAAGGCAGCCCAATTGGCTGCAGAGGGGAATAGGTGCGCAAGGGATTGGCATAAAAGGCAGGCATGTGAAGAGCAAGCTGCCGCAGCCCCAGCAGAAGAGTCCTTACCTGCATTGGAAACTTCGTCTGTAGCCGGAGGGGAATTAGTGCCTGCGTTTCCTATCATAGAGGACCTGTATCCTGCACATGCTGCCACAGAGAATCTTCTCCCAGCCGAATCCAACAACCTCAGCCTCACGTCCAGCTTCAGACCTCGCCACCGCCATTCTGCGCATTCCAGGCATGTTCCCAGTCTTGTTCCTAGCTCTCAGTCAAGCCCAGGATCTCCAGTCCAGTTTCATTGTGCTTCCAGCCTTGCCCAGAATCGCCAGTCCAGTTTCATCATGCTTCCAGCCTTGCCCAGGATCTCCAGTCCAGTCTAGTCGCACTTCGATTGCCCAGCCTTGTTCAGGAACTTCAGACCGATCTTGTTGTGCTCCAGATTCTCAACCCTGTCCAGGATCTACAGTCCAGTCCAGTCCTGTGTGTCCCAAGCTCCCAGCCTAGTCAAGAGCCTCCAGTCCAATCTAGTGTGTGCCAAGCTCCCAGTCTAGCCCAGACTCTCCAGCCAATCCAGCCTTGTTTCAAGTCATCAGCCTTGTCTTGAGTCTTCAGCCCAGTGTACCCAGTCTAGCCTGCATTGTCCAATTCAGTCCAGTCCAGTCCTCCTCCAGAGTCAAGCCTTACCCAGCGGTTCCAGTTTGGTCTTGCCTAGCTTCCAGATGCCAGCCTAGTTTGGGTGGTGTTCAGATCGCGGATACTCACCTCCAGTTCCAGTTTCACCACGTGCCCTAGCTTCTTCCAGTTTCCCAGCTCCACTCAGTGAAACCTGCCTAGCTGCTTTGCCACAGTCTCCTCCTGCAACCTTGCTGGTTCTCCTGTTGTTGCCTGGGTGGTCTTGATCAGAACCAGCCTACCTCATTGATCACAAGGACTTATTATTGTAAATAGTTGTATTAATAAAGAGTGTTTTTGATAATAACCCTGTCTGGCTGCCTCATAGTCTGAACAGGACAGCTTAGTGTCAGGGTGGCAGAGCTGAACAAATGATTGAGATGGTATATTTCTATACTTTTAAAATTAGAAAGGAATTAGATGCTTTTCCTATTTGATATATTTTATTTGGATGTGAGAATTGCTTGACAGATGGAAATGGTATAATTAGGAAGGTTTTGTGGGGGAAGGTAGAGAATTTTAGCTATTATAGCTAAGAATTGATGGACACTGATTTTGCTGAAGCCTAGAAATTGAATCATAGAATATAAGGATTGAACAGAACCTTGGAGATCATCTAATCCAACCCCTTGCCTAGTACAAGAATCCAGTCATCCCCAGACTCTCTGTAAACATCTCCAGTGAAGCAGAATCTACCACCTCTCAAAGTCATCTGTTCCATTGTTGAACAGTTTTTATCAATTAGGATTTTTTTTTAAATCAAAGTCTGCTTTCTCGTAATGTAAACCAATTGTTTCTTGTCCTTTCTTTTGGAACTCTGAACACTTCTTCATGTAGAATCTATGGCAGACGACATGGAGGACCAATTACTATCACTTGCACATACAAATTTTTCATTAAAGTTGGTTGTAACAACTGATGATCAGACATTGACTTAGCTCTGGCCTTCTGTGCAATACATATATATGGGACAAATGCTAGACTAGAGCATTTTTTGTTCTACTTAACAGCAAAAATAGAACTAATTTTGTGATTTGGTTAACAAATATTTTGTGACCTGTGATGTTTACTGGAAAGGGTGTGTTGGGATAAGCAATGATGAAGCACCAGCTAGTATGGAATAAGAAAGGGCACTGCTATTTGTGTGAAAGAGGTTGCTCTTCAATGAACAGCTATACTTCCATTTACACTTCCTGATTTAAAAAAGACTCCGTATTCTCAATTCAGTCATGAAGCAATTTGTGAAAATTATGAACTCAGTCATATTGCAACCTTTGAGCACATATCTTTTCAGCATTGTTGAGAAGTGGACAGCAAGTAGAACACTCTGCTTTTCTGCATGGAAGTACAATGGTTGCTGAGAGGCAGCTCCTAATAAGAATGTTTGAATGAGTATTAATTGATTACAGCAATGAGGCTGATAAAGTCATTTCTCTGTGCTCAAGTAGTACATCTCAGTAATATAATCAGTGCTCTCATTAGCCTTAACTTTTCCCTTCAGAATAAAGTATCACAATGTTTAATGTAGAAGATTAGATTTCAGTTTTTGCAGGTCTAAATATTGGTACAACCATGATTACCAACAAGAATTTGACTTTTTCCCTACTCTGTTTTTCTCTATTCTTCAAAGGAAAAAAATCAACAGTGTGTTAATAAGAACATTTGAAAGGCCCATCAAGCTGTGGCAACAGAACATTAAAAAATCTTTAAGGAATGAATCAGGAGTCCAGTCACAGCTGTCTTTCAACTTGAATCCTTCAACCGAATTTTTGTTGAATCTCAAGTTGAATTTCTCAGTTAGTGTGCTCTCTATCAATGCAGCTGTCAAATACTTGCAGATGTTTCCACTTAAAATTATAAGTTTAGATTTTCCTATCTAGTGGAAATAAAGAATAATAAAAGAAAGCAACTCAGTGTAGAACCTGAACTAAAGCTCAAGCTGTCTGCTCTCAAGCCAGATATTAGTCACCTGGTACAAAAGCAGAAACAGCATAATCCTTCTCACTGATATGAAAGACTTAGAGATTTCTGTTGTTGTTGTTACATGGTATGGAGTACATAAAATAATTCAAGTAATAGTTAAATTTGGATTAAAATTGTTGACGCAAAATTTAGTTTAAAAGAATGTTATATATGAAGGGAATGGAAAGACATAAACAAATGTGAGCTCTTAAAGACCAGAATATAGGAGGCTTTATTTAACTGGGTGATTGCCTCAGCTTCAGAATCTGTCTAGTAGTCTGTAACTGCAGAAAGTTTGAGAAACATTATTTTATGTCCCTTATCTCAATATCTTCTGGTGGCTTACTTTTGCCATAGCATTTCTGAGAGTTTTTATTGCATCATAAGCACTGGTACCTGAGTTAAATGTTGATTGTTTGTAATTGCATATGTAGAATTTTAGCAGCAATTTGACACTTTAAAATATGCCGTTTGATCTGAGTAGCATCTGTTTCTTTGATAAACATCAGTTTTTTTCTATACGTTGTGACTTAATAGATATAAATGATTACTTTGGCAGGTCCTTAAAAGATACCAAAATGACACAATTCTTTGGAAACAATTTTACTGAAGATAGATGGCGTAAAGCAGCACTGAAGAATGCTTTTTCGTTGCTAGGCAAGCAGCGTTTTGAACATTCTACAGCATTTTTTTTATTGGCTGGTCACTTAAAAGATGCAGTAGAGGTAACTAATATGTTTTCTTCAGGCTACTGAAAGAGTTTACAGTGCATTTATTAATATATTTACACATACTTCATGCTTTAATAGTAGAAGCAGGATTTGAATGTTATGGCTGAAGTCCAGTGAAATAGTTTTCTGGCTACAAGGGCAGCTATATGTCTAAACATGGTTCTGTCAGACCATAAATAGAAATGTGGTAATACACTTAAACTGATTGAAAATAGGAGTAGCCTTTTCTAATATCCATACAAAACAAAAGGAGTTGAAAGTGCATAGCATGGTAAACTATGGTTTAATACAGAATGCAGAAATTTCCAGCCTATGAACTGAGTATAACCATGGTGCCTTCAAATCAAGCCTGAGCCATCCTCCTTGAGTAAGCCCCATGTACTCTTTTAATTGCTGTATATGAAATAGAACATAATAAAGCTGGAAAAAATGCATAAGAGGTCAACCAAAATGATATAGGGGACTTGAACATCTTCCCTATGAGAAGAGGCTAGAATATTTGGAACTCTAGTCTGGGAAAAAGGGGTAGGATAAATTCATGAAGGACAAGTCTGTCAAAGGCTGTTGGCCTTGAAGATGCAACATTATCCATAGGTTGGGAGCATCATGCCCCCAAATACCAGTTGCAAAGGAACAGCAAGAGAAGGTTAACTCTCCAAATCATCCTTATAAACACTCCAGAGGCATCTGGATGGCTGCTATGAAAACATAATGCTTGACTAAAATGGGCCTTGCCTTCCTTATCTCCGATTGGATTCTTTTTTTAAAAAAAACACTACTTTGTTCATTTCAATTAGGTCTGTCTAGAGAAATTAAATGACATTCAGCTGGCTCTTGTAATTGCAAGACTCTATGAACCGGAATTTGAAATATCTGGTACTTACAAAGCAATTCTTCAGAAGAGAATTCTGGGAAGTAAGCCTCATTCCACTGAAAGTCCATCAAAACCACATTTTGATCCTTTTCTTCGAAGTATGGCTTACTGGATTTTGGAAGAGTATAGTCATGCTCTTGATACTCTTTTAAACCATCCCACTTTGAATGAGGAAGGTAAGCTGAAGCAATTTAGATAAACCTTTAGAATGTGTGCATGGTTAAATATAACTTTAAAACAGTAAACAAACTCTTCTAGTGTTCTGCATATTGTCTTGGGTAGTTTTCATGTATTGCTGAAGCACTGTGGCCTCCAAACAGCTAACTGTGATTTTGAAATGATTACATGTCATAGCACATTATTAGAAGCACAAATCGTTAGAGGTGCTGATTTTTCTCATTATCTGAAGTTTGTTTTTACAGCGTCACAATGCTCTCCCAAAGCACCATCTTGAAGCTTTCTGTGATTATTACAACACTGAATGTCAAGGAATCATACTGTGATGGAATAAAATATAAGAACTATGGGGAAAAGGCTTAAACATCTAATGATAAACCATTTTGTCATATTAATAACCAGAGTAGACTTACTGAACAAGATGATCAGTTATTAGACTGTTTCCTGTGTTCCTAAGATAAAAGGGGAATCTGTGTTGCCTCAGAGTATAAATGTTACTGTGTCATAATATTGACAGCAAGAAAATATCTGAATGATTTCTTTTAGAAAATAAATTATTCAGTATTCTTTTATGTGATATCTTTACAGATGAAGGAAGCTTCTCAAACTGTAGCCCTTCGGTATTTAATTTTTATAATTATCTAAGAACACATCCTCTCTTGCTGAGACGCCATTTTGGGTCTTCTGATTTATCTTCCACAAGGATTTGTGTAGCAGGAGAAAATGGGCTGGCAGATGAAATCAATTTAGAGGAAAGAAGATTGTTCTTCACTGCAGCATATACTCACTTAAAGTCTGGCTGTCCCATGTTGGCTTTAGAAGTATTATCAAAGATGCCTAAAGTGGTCAAAAAGTTGAAGTGTTTAGGAAGAACATTTAGTTTAAGGGACACTAGTAAAGGGTGTTCACCCTCTTCTCCAATGCCAGTGGAATCAAAAGATCACAAATTTTTCAGCACTGACTGGTCAGAACCAGTGCTAAATGGTTTAGGATCTTTATCAGATGCATCATCAGACAAGCATTCAAGTTCTGCTGCTTTGTTTGATTGGAGTCAGCCAGCTGCAGTCTTCCAAGATGACCCGCTGGAATTAAAATGGGACAGTGACAAAGATGAGAAAAGTGAGGATTCTTGTCTTGTAATGAAACCTTTGCAGAAGATAGCAAGTGAAAAAACAAATGAAGTTAGTTCTAGCTGCACTGAAACCTACAGTTCAGGAGGTGAAAATGATGTCTTAACTTCATCAGAAGACATCATTTGTGCACAATTGAAATTTAGGGCATGCTTGAAGATTCTTACAGAGGAGCTTCGTACATTATCCACTGGCTATGAAGTAGATGGTGGGAAATTAAGATACCAGCTGTATAATTGGCTTGAAAAAGAAGTGGTAGCACTTCAAAAGACATGTGACTACAGCATTGAAGCAGATGATGCTCAGAGAGGAATTACCTCAGTAATAGATGAAAATTCCTTAAATGAAAGAACTGAAGACCTGTCAGATGCACAACTAAAGGAAAATATTCAAAGAAGACAGTGGCTTATAAAATACCAGTCACTTTTGCGGATGTTTCTCAGTTACTGTATCCTCCATGGATCTCATGGTGGAGGCTTGGCATCTGTACGAATGGAACTGATTTTGCTTCTGCAAGAATCTCAACAGGTAAACAGATGGGGGTTTTTTTCTTGATTGATTGGGCTTGGCCTTAAATATTAATACATAATTGAAATAAATGATTAGCAAACTATTTAGTTTATACTAGTTTGATCATATATTTCTGGTTCAGTATATCTACAGTATATCTAGAATGATAGATTGATTTGAGCTATATATTTGTAATTTTGTCTTCAGATAAAAACCACTAAATTCCAGATAACTTTTTCTCTACAAAAAGTCTCTTAAGTTCTTGCTTTCAGTGTTTGAGCAAATTAAGTTATTGGCAATTTCCTGAAAATGGAGCTTGGAGTTTTTAAAAAAAGGAGACAGAAGCTTAACAGAGCAAGTATAGATTAAAAGCTAGGCTAGAAAATTCAAAGTTATGCTGCCTGCTAGTTACTGGGCCAATACTGAGGCACTGTTCCCAGACTATATTGCAACCTAAACAAACATTTCCCCACAAAAGACTTGGATTCCTTGTTTTCTTCTACCTTTAGTGGTATTTCTGGGTCAGAAAAGACAATAATTATTCCAATTAAGCATTGTGTTAGTGTGTGTGTGTATAAACAAATTCAACTCTGTAGGAAACTTGAAAACCAAAATATACTCTTTATTTTCCACCCTATTTATAAAGGAATTTTCAGAGCAATCCTATAGTAATATTGTATCTGAGCAGAGTGCAATACCACTTCTTTTCGCCTGTACTGCAAGTGCCAAAACTGTGGTGGCCAATCCATTACTGCATCTTAGTAACCTGACGCACGATATACTACATGCTATTATTTCTCTCGACTCACCGCCCCATCCAGACATACAGAATAATAAGGCAAGTATTTATAATGTAATAATCTTTTACTGAATATTTTAAGTTCTTTTTCTTACATGAATTACTGTAATGACAACCATATTAACGTGAGTATACATGTTGGGAATTCTTTATTTTAATTTTAAATGAATGGCCATATATACCTTGCATGAACAGATAAAATGAAAACACGGGATTCAAGATTATCTGAACAATTTTGTCTGAAAGATAATGTGTTTCTTCCAGGTACATGTAATGCACACATTAGCAGCATCTTTATCAGCTTGCATATACCAGTCTCTCTGTGGGGGTCATAACTGCAGGTAAATATTTTTTTAAAAAAGTAAGCTTTTCTGCACAATGAGAACAACATCTTTATTTTTACCCTTCTGTGCGATAGAATCATAATTTGGTATAAAAATACATAAAATGTTATCCCTTATCTGTAGTTTTGCTTCTGTTTTTCAAATATGAGGTTAATTATTCTCTAATGATCCAAAGCAGCCTTTCTCAACTTTTTGATCCTGGAGGAACCCTTGAAATATTTTTCAGGCCTTGGGGAACCCCTGCACATTCAGGCTTAAATATAGGCCAAAAGTTACAAAATTACTACATTCATTTCATGTATAGGCCTGTATATATGCATTAACAGTGTTCCTAAACTAAAAATAAAGAATGAAACTTACCTCTTCAATGTGAAGTTGCCTGAATTTGAAATTATTTTTTTAAATAAATCGTGATCTCCCAGGGAACCCCTAGTGACCTCTTGCAGAACCCTAGGACCTCAACATAAGAAATGCTGTAATTTAACAATTCATGGTTACTTTATGATATGGTATTCATTAAAAGGTGATGACCGTTGTTGTTATCAATATCCTTAGCTCCAGATTCCATTTCTATATTTTTGGAATCAGTACTTTTTAACATAAATACGTATTTTTAGCTAACTAGAGCAACTGACAAATACATTTGTTTTATATTGTTAGCTTAATCGTGGTCTACTGAGCTAATGTTATACTGCTTAAATTAGTGTAATGACTTCTGCAAGTACAAGAAAGGCTACAAATTCTGAGATCAGGAATAACAAGCAACTGTGGTTAAAGCAAACTATAGCCATTGAATGAGCTAGATCTGGCTTGCAGATATCCAAAAGCTGACTTTTCCCCCCTCATAATTATACTTTGCTATTTCCTTAACACCTCTGCTAACATCACATTGCTGTATTAGAAAACATTATGTGTTTGAGAATTGGCAAGCATGTAGAAGGTTCTTTATTCCACTCTTAATATCTCCTGATAAAGGCTGCAAAAACTGCCTGAAAAATTAAATAATTATAGTACCAGTAGAGGGTTAGGTATACTGGCTCATTTGAATGAAGTTTGAATCTATTTGCTGTTCGCTGCTGCAGAAACAGGTTGTAGAATACAAACATTCTTCCTTGAATTCTTCGGCCATTTCCAGTAAACATAAGCAGGGAAAAAGATGCTTTCACTATTTTGGGACATGTTTCACAAAGCAGTATTGGCCAGCTTATTAAATATTTCCTTCAAATCCTCTTAGCAACCCTTTTTTCTCAGTATGATCACTCATAACAAAGGTTAAGATTCTATATCATAACTACACTATGAGCAAGTGTTAAGAAAAATCTGGATCCTTTTATCTCCTAATATTTTGGCAATCTCACATGAGATTTCATGATGTTTAGTCAGTATTTTTAAGGGCACTTAGAATGTCATGTAATTATATCTGATACTAGTTGTCAATATTTTAAGGTTCAGATACATGCAGAACCATCCATAGTCTCATTTTGTATCCTTTGTGAATAAGTAGTACTAAGCCACCAAATTGAGTAACAAGAAAACTTAAAAAGGAGATACCCACCCCTCAGCTGTCCTTGAAGGCCGATATAGGAAAATTCCTTACCCGGAGAGACAATGCCCCTGTGACTCTGGTCACATAGAAACGACAGAGCATGTGCTTGTCCAGTACTTGTATTATAGAGACATTCGCACTAGCCTCATCTTACCATTATTGTATAAATACCCAGGGCACTCAGGACAAATTTACACCTCCCTGCTGCTGTCAGATCCCAACCCTGCTACAACATACAATGTTCCCAGGCTCTCAACAGCAGCGCTTAAAATCTGTCAGATGGTCAGTGCCATAAACAAGTTTAAATGAGTATCTAATTCATCACACTACAGTGTTCTGTACTGATAGACATACTAACCTTTATGCTCTCCTATACCCATCTAATGCTCCTATCCCTCCTTCTAGATTTTTTTTCCTTTTCTTTTATACTTTATATATATATATAATAATTTTAATTAAAATTCCCTTCTCACCCCTATGGGAGGTATGTGTCTTTCTCAACCTCAGGTCCTCTACCAGAGGCCTGGGAGTTTGAAGGTTCTTCACAGTATCTTAGCTGTTCCTAGCATTGCACTCTTCTGGACAGAGAACCCTGATGTTGTTCCTGGGATCTGTTGGAGCCACTCTCACAGCTTGGGAGTCACAGCTCCAAGTGCTCCTACCACCACTGGGACCACTTTGGCCTTCACTTTGCACATCTTCTCTAGTTCTTCCTTCAGGCCCTGGTACTTCTCCAGCTTCTCATACTCCTCCTTCCTGATGTTGCTGTCACTTGGTATCGCTACATCTATCACCACTGCTATCTTTTGGTCCTTATCTACTACCACGATGTCTGGTTGATTGGCCAGTACCTGCCTGTCCATCTCGATCTGGAAGTCCCACAGGATCTTAGCCCTGTTATTCTCCACCACCTTTTGTGGAATCTTCCATCTGAACTTGGGAGGGTCTAGCCCATACACTGCAGATATTCCTGTACACAATGCCAAGGTATGTGGTTGTGCCGTTCAGTGTATGCTGTTCCTGCCTGCATCTTACACCCTGCCACTATGTATTGGACTGTCTCTGAGGCGTCTCTGCACAGTCTGCGCCTTGGGTCCTGTCTAGTATGATAGATCCCTGCTTCTATGGATCTGGTGCTTAGTGCCTGTTCTTGTGCTGCTATGATCAGTGCCACAGTGCTGTCTTTTAGTCCAGCCCTTTCCAACCACTGGTAGGATTTCCCAAGGTCAGCCACCTCACCTGTCTGTCGATGGTACATCCCATGCAGAGTCTTGTCTTGCCATGGCACTTCTTCTGTTTGATCTTCCTCCCATGTCTGCTGCTGCCTCAGGGATTCTCTCAGCAGCTCATCTTTGGGTGCCATCTTACTGATGTACTCCTGGATACTCTGGGTTTTATTCAGGACAGTGGCTTTGACACTCAACAGACCCCACCCGCCCTCTATTCAGCTGGTGTACAGTCTGGGTGTTGGACTGGGGTGGAAACCTCTGTACATTGTGAGAAGCTTCTGGGTCTTCACATCAGCAGCCTTCATGTCCACCTTTGGCCAGCTCACTATACCGGCAGAGTATCTGATGACTGTCAGGGCATACCAGTTGATGGCGTGGATCTTGTTCTTCCCATTGATCTGGCTCTTCAGGACCTGTCTTATCCTTTGGTGGTACTTGGATATTGCTGTCTTCCTTGCTTCTGTCATGTTCACTGATTCAATGTAGTTTATACATCGTAACGTTTCACATGCCATGGCGCTGACCCGTTTTTCTGTTTGGGAGGGAGCTGCTGTGAAACCTTGTACCAAGCTCTGTATGTGAAATCAGTACAATGGAATGTGTTTGGGTTATGTTATCTGTTCAAGGCCTTTTCCTGCAGACCATCAGAAACCGTTAGGAGCACCTGGGATTGTGAACTTGAGAAGATTCTATGGGGGGAGGGATTTCATTTGCACCGAGGGTTTTTAGCTTGCATTTGGCGCGCTTTCATCATTCTCAGCTTTCTCTGTGATCCTGCATACTATTCTTTAATAAATCAGATATCTTTGAATTCCTACTTATGAGTCTGATGGTGTTTTAGAATAGGCAACCATTACATAAAGCTGAGAATCCCCAAAGTTGTACCGTTAGCTCCTACCAAGATCAGTTTCTTGCGAGGGAAAATAGTTAACAATGGCTGAGTACAAGCTCACGACCGGGGGACTTGAGGAGACAGCTAGCTTGATGCCTGAGTTGACAGTCAAGAGCGAAGAACTGAACCTCACCACAGAACCTTCAGACTCCCGGGATGGATCGAGTTCCAATTCTGATGTGGAGGAATCTAACGAGGGGGAAGAGCCAGAGCAACCGGCACCCGGCAAATTGCTCGCAGAGTTGATCACCTTGGATGAAGTAGAGGAACCCCAGCCAGGGACGTCAGGGGTGTCCTGGAGGTATCAGTTCCTGCTAACCCCAGACAAAGAATCTACTACAGTGTCAACAGAGAGAAAGCCGAACACGCGAGGGAGGGAGGACTCTCAAAGCCCTGAAAGGCTAAGAGTGATGGAGGCCAAAATAGAATTGATAGAGTACATGCTAAGAAACCTGTCTCTGTCATTGGAGGGGCAGGGGAGGCGCGGAGGAGATCCCAGCTTCCCACAACCATCTCCCATCCAGACCGCCGGCGGAGCGGGGCCGGAGATGGCTCCGGGATGAATCCCCACCCCGTAGGGCTCGATCACCAGTGTCCCCACCCCGAAGAGGGAAAGCTACTGTAACCTGGGGCCCAACCACTCAAGTGGCTGCCGATTCCGCTCCAACCGGAGTGGGGGTGAGAGACTTTTCTGTCAAGTTTGATGGGGATCCAACAAAGTTATTTTTCTTTTTAACTAATGCTAAAAGTTACATGAGGCAGTTCGGAGCATACTTCCCTTCCGAAGAGGCTAAGATAACTGCCATTGCCACCAAGTTGAAGGGTCGAGCGGCTGACTGGTATGTTCAATTAAGTGATGCTGACTCCCCTGCACTTGATTATTTCGATGAATTCATGTGGGCATTAAAGCTGCATTTTGAGTATCCTAACCAAGGCAAGAGATAAGAAGGCGCTGAAGGATCTCACCCAGGGCCAAATGTCCATAGCTGATTACGCCCTAGAGTTTAAGGCTCTAGCTGGGAAATCCCTGACTGGTCTCAGTCAACCCTAATAGAACGGGTTAAAGAGGGACTCAACCAGGACGTCCTACGGTGGGCGTTGTGTAGAGACAACCCAGAGTCATTGTACGACTGGATCTGTCTGGCAGGCAAGGCTGAGCACGCTCAGCATACCTTCATGCAAACCAGAAAATCTGAAAGACCACCCACCACCATGAGGGGACCCCAAAGTGCTGCGACTGCTGCCCGGCCAAGATATAGAGCCTGGGCTGAGGAGAGAGATTGGCGCTACGCGAGGGGTCAGTGTCTCCGATGCGGAAAGGAGGGCCACCGAGCAGCTGATTGCTCAAAAGCCAAAGCTGGAGAGCGAGCGGGGAAGCCGCCGGCCAAATCGCCCCCCCCCCCTCACGGCGGATGACAGCAGCCAAAGGTACAGCCGACACTGAGGAAGTAATCTACTTCTCGGAAGGAGCTGAAGACTCTAAGGAGCCAGCGGGAAACGCCAGCCACCTGCCATGAAGAGCGCCTGCGGGCATTTGGACGAGGATGGGCACGAAGATGCTATGGTGAGTGCTGACTGTCCCACTTTAGCAGTGAAAGTGAAATTGGGCTCCCGCACAAAAACTACAGAGGTCTGGGCTTTAGTGGACTCTGGGTGTTCCAGGTGTCTAATTCACCCTGATCTGGTTGCTACTTTGGACCTGCCTAGCTTCCCCCTCCAGCAGCCTTTGATCTTCACACAGTTGGATGGTTCAACGGCAGGAGGGGGCCCTGCAACCCATTTCACTGGAACTGTGGCAATGCAAATGGGCAGCCACCGTGAGACTTTGAAATTCGTGGTGGCACCTGTTGGCCACCCCTTGGTAATCCTGGGGATCCCCTGGTTGACCTATTGAAGCCCCTATATAAACTGGGAGCACAGAACTGTGACTTTTAAAGATGGATTTTACCAAGCTCCTACAGTGGAGATAGTTGCACGTGCGGGAGTTGGAAGGGCTGTGATCGCCACGCCGCGCCCTAACTTGGCACATTTAGAAGGCTTGCCTGATCAATACCAAGACTTTGCAGACGTATTTGGGGAGATGGAAGCAGATCAGCTACCCCCCCACCGGAAAACTGACTGTGCAATAGAGTTGGTCCCCAATGCTCAATTGCTCAAGCCAAAAATTTATCCAATGACTCAGAAAGAGCTTGAGGCATTACGGGACTTCATTGACAAAAATCTGTCCAGGGGATTTTTTGAACCTGCTAATTCCCCAGTTGGGGCCCCTGTGTTATTCCAGGAAAAGAAAGATGGCACGCTTCGACTCTGTACGGCCTATCGTGGGTTAAATTCCGTCTCTATTGTCAACAAGTACCCTCTCCCTCTCATGAAGGACATGTTAGCTCAAAGTACCGGACAAACCCCTTTTCACGTGGTTTCTGGTCACGACTTTGTTCCCATCCCTGAACTGCCACAGCCCCCTTCCCAAACATGTTCTGCATCTGACTGGGCTATTAAACTGTCTGATTCCTGGCCGGTAATTCAACAAGCTTTGGCTGATGCCCAGGCTGCTTACAAGTTGCAAGCTGATAAGCATCGTTCCTTACAACACGACTTCAAAGTTGGGGATCAGGTGTATCTATCTACTAAATTTATCAAATCACCTCAACCCTCTAAAAAACTTGCTCCCAAATTCATTGGTCCCTTTCCTATTGTTCAGCTTATCAATCCAGTTACCGTTAAATTGGACCTGCCTCACAATTTGAAACGCTTGCACCCTGTTTTCCATTGCAGCTTGCTTGAGCCTATGCACCACGCTGGCACCCTCAACCTCCTCCTCCTGCTCCACTCATGATTGACGGCCAACAACACTTTGAAGTCAAGGACATGGTTGATTCCTGCAAACGTCGAGGCACCCTGCAGTATCTAGTCTGATGGAAACATTTTCCTCATCCTGAATGGGTGTCTGCTCACCATGTTAACGCTCCTGATTTAGTTCACCGTTTCCACCTTGCCTATCCTTTAAAGCCTGCTGCTTAATGTAATCTTTATTTTGGGGGGGCAGTATGTCATGTTCACTGATTCAATGTAGTTTATACATAGTAACGTTTCACATGCCATGGTGCTGACATGCGTTTCTGTTTGGGAGGGAGCTGCTGTGAAACCTTGTGCCAAGCTCTGTATGTGAAATCAGTACAATGGAATGTGTTTGGGTTATGTTCTCTGTTCAAGGCCTTTTCCTGCAGACCATCAGAAACCGTTAGGAGCACCTGGGATTGTGAACTTGAGAAGATTCTACGGGGGGAGGGATTTCATTTGCACCGAGGGTTTTTAGTTTGCATTTGGCACGCTTTCATCATTCTCAGCTTTCTCTGTGCTCCTGCATACTATTCTTTGATAAATCAGATATCTTTGAATTCCTGTTCATGAGTCTGATGGTATTTTAGAATAGGCAACCATTACAGCTTCCTCATCATGGTTCCCCTGTGGCTGTGGGGTACCAAGGTACTTGTAGCTGGTCTGTATGTGGCCTGCTGGTAGTTCCACCCTATCAGACTTAACTACCTTTCCACTCCTTACTACCATCCAGCCACACTTCTCCAGTCCGAATGACATCCCAATGTCCTCACTGTAGATCCGTCATAGGTGGATCAGCAGGGCAATGTCTCATTCACTCTTAGCAAGGGTTGACTGTAGCTAGTTTGTCCATGATCTTATGCCTCATGTCAGCTTCTGTACTATGTAATGGAGGGGTTGGCAGTGACATTCCAGCTTCAGGTGTTGGCTTCACCTCCAGTTGTTCTTCCCGGTCTTCTTGAGTCTGGGATGTAATGTAGAATCAGTCTGTTTCAAGTTGTGAGAGCAGCTTCCTCTTCACTATGTTGAAACATTGGGTAACTAGCTGTTTCTTAGTTAGCATGGATGCAGGTCTTCTGTCCATCCATAATTCCCTTGTACGTTTTATATAAACCCTCTCATTAGGTCTACTGTTATAGTAGCATCCCATCAATTCCAGGTTCTCTTGTCTTTTCCATGTATGGTTTATTCCAGTAACCCACTTATCATCAGATTGTCCTGATTCCCCAACATCTAGCGCAGACCTTGTTAATCCTGGCAACCTCCGAGCCGGCATGACTCTCTTAGTTTGTGTCACTCTCATATTTTGAGGTAAGCAGGTGAAGCATTAGGGGATCTTTGCCCAGATACCCCTACTGGTAAGGTAGGTACCAGCCAGGATTTGAACCCTGGTCTTCTGCGTCAAAGGCAGTGCTCTAACCACTATGCTATCCAGCCACACTCGTGCGCGCACACACATGCTTTTGTATTTTTTTTTAGATTTTAATGCATTTTCTATGCTTTTAACTAACTGTACCCCATCCTCCTTATGCTGGTCTTTGGCCGTAATAAAGATTTGATTGATGTTAATAAGAAGGTGAGCACGGAAAGGTGTTTCTTTTTTTCCTGACAAAAAGATAAGGACTGAAGGACTTTTACAAAGTTCCAGTCAGAGTTACAGCGGTCTGTAGAAGACAGCAAATACCTTTATCAGTATCAACTAAAGAAAGTAAAAAAGCTGAAGAGATTTCATGTTCTCAGAAATTTTTAATCATAATGCACTCAATAGTCAATCTCAGTTTGAAGCTTACTTTAAATAGCAGGTCTCACAGTAAAAGTGCAACACAAAATTCCCAGATTAAAAAATCGGATTTATAATATCTGTTTTTCAGCAGCTAATCTGACTAGGGTAATCCTGATTAGAATATGTACTGCATAAAATAGTTAAGCTAAAGAAATCATGTTTCACCATTGTATTCAAATCAGATGCCTGAAAACCCAGATGTATCATAATTAATACTTGATTTTTTACAATTTTTTTTTAAAAAAATAGTTCATTGCAAGCAAACCAATTCACTGGAATGATTTATCAGACATTGCTGCTCTCTCATCGACATTCTCTAAGAACAGCAAGCTCAGATGAAACAGTAACTCCTAATACTACACCAGCTCAGTGGCCAGGTAACCATGATTTGTTTTTCTTCTTGGAGTTTTGAACTATCTAGCTACTTTGAAGTATATTGTTCTGTGTTACAACAGTGAGCTTAAATTAGTTTCTTCTCCTTTTTCTTCTTCTAGTGTGACCTTATGGCTATTAGTTTTTTCTTCCACTTTAGATTAAATGCAGTGTTAGGTAACCCCATGGTGATTAATCTTAACTATGGTTAGTGAACACAAATGTGCTTTAAAACTATGGACTAATCTATAGATAGAGGTAAGCCATAATGTGATTGGTTTTTAACTGGCTTGTTTAGTTATTTGGGATATATAGTTAAATTTAATTTCATTAAAATTCATTTACCTAAACCAGGCCTGCTCTGGTTTAGTTTAACCAGATTCACCAGGTCAGTCTGCCTTGGTTAATGAATGATTGTCAAAAATCTTGACTTTAGTGTTCACTATGAATATAGCTGATGACCACATTTATATAACATTCAAAGACACATTATAGTTTGGCTTACTTCGTTTTTCAGAACCAGAAACATGGACAAGATGAATTCTGGTGAAAGTCTGTTAGTATGAATCTGTAATCACGATTTTGTTCTTGGTTTAGCAGCAGTAGTCATGACTTATTTTATTATCCAAACCCATGAACGTTGAGTTATTTCATCTATTTACTTTGGCATTGCTATAGCAAGCTTATGGAGTTGACTTTTTGATCATGAATGGGCTAAAAAGTCATTTTGTAATTTATTGGAGTAATAAGGCAAATGTAACAATAATTAAAAAAGAGAAAATATGATATAAAATAATCAAAGCATAATAAGTTATTCAGTTGCAGTATAATAAAATCAGTCGAAGAGAATATTTGTAGCTTGGGGTTAAACTGTGGAGTCCTTGGTGCTCTCTGAGCCTTGTTGTTTTCTTGCAGACCTTTCATTGCCAGACTAGGCAACATCTTCAGTGCGAAAAGGGAGTGGGGTTTGCTGTCTGTTTATTTACAGTGGCTTGCCCTGCTTGTGTTGGTGGGGGTGTTGGAGAGAACAAAGAGAGAACAACAATTTTTTGTTTACCCACTGAAACTAATATTATATTGTTTTTACTGTAGGGACATGACCGTACTAATTTGTTTAACTCTAAGAATGATAGAGTTAAATAAATTAGTATGGTTATGTCCCTACAGTCAAAACAATATAATGCCAGGAGAGTCTTCATTTCTTTATGCGTCTAGATTCTCCTGGCAGTAACTGAATAGACAAGTTTTCCCAGGTGCACAAACTACGTATTTATGTATATGTGTATGTATTTTATCCCCATTTCACTTTCTACAAACTTAATCATGATTTAAAGCAACTCCACTATAAACAATTTTTGTTGAATGTAAACTAAAATTCATAACTAACATGGAAAGTATGGGTGATATACAGTACATAAATGCACAGTTTAAAATTGTAATATACAGGTTCCTGGACAACATGATTCAATCTCTGACTTAATATGTAATAAAAAGGTGGAGGTACATGCCTCTTATTGATTTGTCATGTCTTCTTTGCATTATTTATAGCATAACTGCCTTATTATAGTATGTGAACTACAATTTTAAAAACTCATCCTCATTTGTGAGGAAATAAATATTTTTAGCAATGGGACTATTACTTTGTTAAATATTTTTTCTTCAACAGGTTATAGACCACTCATTCCCACTGATTTAGATGTGACTGTTGTATTCTCTTCAGGATTCATCAAAGAATCAACTGTCCTAAAAAACTTACACTAATATTACCAATGCCTCTTTACTTAGTGATTCTGGAAATAATTGCAAAAGGCTTCTCTTGTGTTTCTTTGTATGTGTTTTAACACTAAATGGCAGTTCCTGTCTTTCCAGGAATAATGGATTTAATACAATTACTGAATCAAGCTGGGGAAGAAGCTCAGTCTGGGATCACAGTTTTGCTCTGTGAAATTCTTACAGCAGTCTACCTTAGTCTGTTCATTCATGGTCTAGCAACACATTCCAGTAATGAATTATTCAGGATTGTGGCCCATCCCCTTAATGACAAAATGTGGTTTGCTGTCTTCGGTGGTGGTGCAAAGATTCCCAAGAAAGGACCAATTCAAGAAACAACCAAGATGGGTTAGTACATTCCATTTTATTTTTCTTATGTAAATCTTTTCTGAACTCAGTTCCTTTCTAGTTTTTATAGTATATTTTTATAGTATATAATATGAGTATGTTGTCAGACAGTGACAGAGTTCCTACATAATACTAAACCTTAACTATTATTACATACGTGAGCAAAAATGATTTCATGTAAAACTTGAACATGTGCACTTTGCAGATCCATCTCTTCCTTCCAATCTAATGGAAAGAATAAACCAGAATTTAGTTTCACTTTATTGAAATGCTGATTTATTATTTTTGAGCAAGAAATTAAGTGTGAAAAGAAATCCTGGTTAAACAAGTTGGCAATATGATATACTATCTGTTGCTGGCTTGGTTAGCAATGACAATATTAGAATTTCTTAAAATAAAACTTGCACAAGGAAAAGAGTGAAGGATTGGATCCCAGTACAGGAGGTTTTTTGTTTGTGCACATGGCTTAATGTTGTGTGTAATATTCCTGTTTCAAAAAATGACATAAGTCTTCATTTTTAGTGCATGCCTACTTAGGGGAATACATTTCACTGTACTTATAGGAGTCTAGTGCAGTGGTAAATAATTATGCATAATTGTAATATAAGTAAAATGGTTGCCTTATGCATTTATGATGTATAAATAAAGAGTCCTAAATAAATTTGAAAAAGGTTCTCTGTTTGGAAAATTAAAATCGTTTTCCGTGTGTAACTTTGTAATGTTGTTGACAACATACTGGCTGAACATTTTAAAAAATGTTGAAAAGTTGTGTTCTATTATGTATGACAGCAATATTCTATCTAAGCGTAGTCTTATGTTTTCTCTCTTTGGCAGGTAGGCACTTCCCTATGCCTAGCCCACATCAGGTAGTAGTATTCTCTATGGAATGCGTGGGGTTTACCAAATCTCTAACAACCATCAGTACTCATAGTCCTACCAAACTTGCAGGCAAGATACTAGCTTCAGTTCTAGGCATTTGAATCTAGTGTTGATATGTGATGTGATCTTGCATAAAAAGCAATAAGGCAAAAAAAATCTGCTTGTAAGTCATGATCTCTGATTTAATTGTGGATTATTTATTATTGTCAGCAAAATTAACCAAATTTTCAATAATTACAAATCATGTTGCTGGGTATTTTCATACTAAATTAGTTTTAATAATGAAGGAAGACCATGACTTGCAGTTATCAGAAATATTCCAATATATTTTTGTCCATCAAGGCTGCTTGTTTGTGTCACATGACTGTATGCATGTGGCTATGAATTTCTGTTAGTTTAGCATACAAATATCTTTAATTTATAATTAAAAAGAATTTAATAATTGAAGATTAGTGCAGGCTAGCAAATAATAGAAAAGTATAACTTGGCATTTTCAAATGATAAGGTGATACAACTGATTTTATTTTGACTGCTTTATAATTTGATTTGTGATTAGCAGGGAGAGATTATTCTCTAATAGTTTCTACACTTTCGTGTTGAATATTTTTACCAAGGTAAAAATAATCTGCTTAAATATGTACAGTTTCAACACTGAATATATAAATTTTGAATAGGATCAGCTTTCTTTATGGCTTTAGTTCAAGATGTCAACCCTGAAATAGATTTATTGCGAAGTACATAAAAGTGATTTCAGTGAAACCCAGGTAAAAGAAATTAATCTTAACCTGTTAAGATTAATAGATTTTCATTGGACTGTTTGTTTCAGAGGAGAAGGAGGCATAATTGGTTGGTTTATACATTTAATCTGGATTGGAATTTTTGGTAGAATGTTTCTCAGCTTTTGTGTTTGGATAAAGACAAATAAAAAGAATAATACAACTTTTCAGAACAGACTGATATTATTTAAAGAAATGTATATATACTTTCAAGCACTTGTTTTGCTCAATTGAGTATTAAGCATTCTAAAGATTAGAATAAAAATTATTCCTTTTAAACTAGCTTGCATTCTTCTGGGTTGCAAGAGTGGTTACGACGCTGGCCTTGAAATAAGAACTGTGAGTTCTAGTGCCGCCTCAGGCATGAAAGCTGGCTGGGTGACTTTGGGCCAGTCTCTCTCTCTCAGCCCAAGAGCCAATCAGGCGTGGTATGAGAGTTCTAGTCCCGCCTCAGGCATGAAAGCCGGCTGGGTGACTTTGGGCCAGTCTCTCTCTCTCAGCCCAGCCCACCTCACAGGGTGGTTGTTGTGGGGAAAAGATGTGACAGGAGTATTAAGTAGATTTGCTGCCTTGAGTTTTATGTATATAAAAAAGGTGGGATAAAAATATGGCGACAACTACTACTACTAATGGCTTTCTCTTGGTTACTTAAATATATCTGTAGTTAGCTATTAAGTTCATATTAATTTGTTAATTATTTATGTAGTTTAGAAAATGGTATGATTGGCATAAAAAGGTAGGTTTTTTAAAGATGCCCAAGACATATCACTGTTGAGGTTTATTGTGCTGAAGGGAAGCACTAATTGTCACCAAATTAAGACATTAAATGCACAATCTTCTCCAAAATTCCCATTTCAGAGAAAGCTGATATTACTACAAACATTATTTAATATGAAGCCCATTCCCAGTTATTTAGGGATATCATCTAGGTTGTTAGCAGATTAGCATGCAGTACAGATCTTTAAGAACTGTACACTAGTTATAGTTTCCAGACCGCTTCCATGGACAGCCCCACAGAGAACAAATTCAGTAATCTACGTTTGAGATTAAGACATGAATTACTTTGGCCAAACTGTTTCTGTCCAGATATACTGTATCTGATGCACCAACCTAAACTGTTAATAGGCTGCATGCTACAGAGGAAATCTTGAGCCTCCAGTGATAATGAAGATGTAAGAACAGGCTCAAGCAGCAAACCTGTTTTTCTCTCCCCAGGAAGGATTGTAGCCCTATTCAAAGCAATCCCTCAGAATGCATTACCAGAATACACTTTATTGGCTACCTTCCAGCCCGCCTCTGCTAAAGCTCTGGTGTGGTCATAACAAATGTCCAGGTGTTATAGAGGTGTAGAACTGGGTGATACTGATATCCTGGTGAAACCTTTCCCCAAATCTGCTAATGTCTTTACCTAATGACTTCATATAAATATTAAGTAGCTTTGGAGACAACATATACTTGAGACATCCCACAGCAAGATTACCAGAAGTCCAGCTTAAGTTCCCCAATTCTGTTCCTGGGATTCTGATACGCAGATTAAAACAGAATCACTACACAACTGCTCCCTTCTTCTGAATCAATCCCAGATGATACTGTGGTAAATGTTGTCCAAATCTGCAGAGAGATCAAGTGAAAGCAAGAGAGTTACATGGTTGCTCTCACTTTCCCAATAACACTGACTATGGTCAATTATGTCCTGTGCCAGGCTGAACTGAAACTGAGTTATTAAATCAGAAAGAGCAAGCAAATAAGTAGTAAGCTGGACTACTACAAGCAACTTGTCCACATTGTTCACATACAAAACCTGAAATTGATCCCATAAAACTGGGCAAGGTGATGCATTGTATATATCACCTGGTACTGTAATAATAGCAGCATTTACATCATTATGAAACTAAGTGAATTTATCTATACATATTGTGGTATTATGAGGGTGTCAATATCTGAGTGTGTCAGCATTCTGCATTAATCTTCTAAGTGGTAGGATGTTGGCAACAGTATGCTGCCTTCGAGGATAGTGTTTAGATTAGAGATTCTGATTGCATAGAATAACATAGGCATGCTTAAATTGAAACTGGGATTTGGTTGCTCTCATAGAATACTGGCCTAAATGGGCCAAAAGTGACCAGCCAATGGTACTGTCTTTACCATTAGTGAGGAATGCTTCATGTGACACAAGTATGACTAAGGCTGGTAATCTAGTGTATTCCTATTCCATCCTGCTAAAAGGCATTGTATGAAAACCTCAGTTAACTAAAGCCATGGTGGACCATAGGGATCAAAACTGATGGGCCCATCTAGTGATGACCAGAGAGTGTGGAAGATTGTGACTTGGGATGTAAGTGGAATAAATGATAAAGAGTATTCATTAATGAATGAAATGAAATAAAAGTAGACTGTGCAATTGTGAATAAAAGAAATGAGAAGGATTTAATAGATCTGAACAAGGGTGACCCGATCTTCTGGAGTGGATTTTATGAATACATGTGAAAGTGTGGGTTTTCTTATAAACTAAAAGGCTAAAATATATGTCAGAAAGTTTGAATTGGCATTATCTGGATTTGTGGGAGCATATGAAAATAGGAAGTCATACTGTAGGTTGGTGGCAGTTGACTATTGTACTTCAGGGAATGGTAATAATGAAAGAACCCAGGATGAGAGTTAAACTGCAATTACAATGGGGTAATTGGGGAAATGTTAAAATAAAGATGTGGCGTTTTTTATGGAATGGCCTTGGTCTTGTTTAATATATGTGTGAAGACTATATTTGTGTCTGATGACTGGAAGAATGCCTTTATTGTTCCTTGTATAAAAGGAAAGGTAGGAAGAGTGAATGCAAAAACTATGGGAGGATTGGTTTGTTAAGTGTGCCTGGGAAGGTGTTTGGCACAATTCTGGTTGAAAAGATACAGGCGGTGACAATGAGCAACATTTGGGGACTGAAGTGAAGCTTTATACTGGGCAGGGGGTGCATAGACCAGATTTTTGCCCTCCAGCGATAATTGAGAAATATATGAATATAACAAGTTTATGTTTGTTGATTCAAAGAAAGCATGTGAATAAGCTTGAATAATGCAAAGCTTTGTGCAAATATGGACCTGAAGATTGGTTGCTGGACACAATAAGAACAATATGTGAGAGAAGTAAAGCATGCATAAGAATCATAGGAATGCTTAGTGAATGGTTCAATATTGAGCAGGGAAAAAGACAAGGATATGTGATGTCTCCCTGGTTGCTTAATATATTTATGGATGAATAAATAAGGAATGTATAAGCATTTCCTTGTATAAGGGAAATGGAGTGAATAGTTGTAAGTTATACATAAATAACAAAAAACTGGAGGACGTTGATGACTGTGTGTAACCAACAAAAATGATTTTCCTTACAAGGGCCATTTCCCTGGTATGGACTTAAGCATTTTCATACCACCACCCAGATTTTGCTGCAATCATATCAAGTGTGTCTTATTTTGTTGAAACAATGGTTGGGTGATTCTAGTAAGTGCTGTAAGGGAGTAGTGGAGAAACAGAATAAATATTCAGTATTTGTTCGGACATTTTATATGTCACATGAACGTTAAAGTTAAATATAATGATTTCTTATTTATTACAAAATGTATATTATGTATTGATCGCTGTTCTCTGATTATTTGAGAAATTATATAAGTTTTTCAGTTTATTTGATTGGATTGCTAAAAACCAGATCTGTTATGTGCCCAGACAACTTGATGTTTAGGTGCTATTAAAAAGGATTAAACAATTAGAGTTTTATGGAGGTCAGATCTGAAATTGATAAGCATATAAAAATAAACTACTGAATACTTTATACTTTAGAAGAATACCTCTAAATGATAGCATCTTCTTTGAAAACCTATATAAAATAATTTCCTGAGAATTAAATTGTAGTGAGAATGAGAATGTCATGTTATAAATAAAATGTTTGTTTATTTTCTATCAGTGAAATTTGTTAAATACTTTATTAGCATATTTTATTAATACACTATAGCATGAATTTTATATAAGTTGTATACCTTACTGTTTTGTGAAATAAGCAGGGGACATTTGTAAAGTGGTGATACAGATTAGAGAAGGATATATTTAGATTTACATATTATATTGCAAGCCAATATATCAGTAATTATGAATGTTGGATTTTTAATTCGGAAGAAAGATCCATTTAAAACGTAGCATATATAGGGCAATCCACAATTCTTTCAAGTAATAACATTTTACAGAATAAACTTGTAGCTTACTTTTTTTAAAAGCTGATATAATCCACATTTTTAATTTAATTCAATTAAACACATTTAAAAACAAAAAGACATGCCATGCAAAAATAGTTCTGTGATAGCAGTCAACTAAAATTATGTCAAACTATGTGGGGTTTCAAATGGCTAATGGAATGCAAATTGTGTTGATGGTTGCAACTTTCCAATGCAAGCTATGGAATGCTCAAAATGTTGCTGCTTGTCAAAACATGATACAGTTTATCATTTTAGATACTAAGAAAGTGTCATTTCAGAATGCTTTTTAATTTATTTTTATTTCAGTGTTTGGAACAGTATTTGACTAAATTGGGGTGGGCAACTTCTGAAGATTTGAGTGCTAAACTCAGTCTCCCAACCCTCTGGAAGACTGTAGGAGGCGATCTAGTGATGCAGTTGGTTTTCAGCCTCTGTTAACACCATTCTTTCAGAACAGCAAGACATCATGATTCACATCTTTAATCCTTCCTCCTCCAAAATGACAGAGTCAAAAATCATGTCAAGAAAATGTAGCACCTGTCTGCAAGTCCTTAAACTAAATGTGTCTTTTCACAGGGCCATATGATGGCTGTGGAAGGCAGCTGCACAATCCCTGGAAAGATACATTTGCTTTAAGGACTTGTAGACAGGTGTTATATTTGTACCCCACACATTTCAAAGAAAGTTTTTGTCTTTGACAAAGTAAACTGTTTCACACCTTTATCAACTAATAGTACAAGACTCCTTGTAACTGCAAAATAAGAGTTGTAAACCATGTTTAAAAGCACATTTCTAAAAAATCAGTGGGACTTTAATTTTCTGTAATGTGTTAAGCCTGGTTGGTAATCTTATAATTAATAGATTACTAATATTGCCTGCTTAAATCACAAATCTATTTCAAAATAGGAAAGGTTGAATAGAAACTAGAGATACGCATCTTTTTCAGCCTCTGTATCATGTAACATTTTTGTTCAGCTTATTATTCTGTGCCTCCATTTCAATGTAAGAGTAAGCTTTATTTTATTGAGTTCAAAAACTAATGCTCCATATTAAGCAATGCATGTGCATGCTTGTTGTGCTGGCTAAAAAGACTTTGAACTATAACATGTATATTTGATATGTCTTTAGCATTAAGGTAAGTGAGATTTTCATGCTTGTTCATTAAATAGTATGCTGACAAATATTTTGAAATAATATTTATTTTCAATAGAAATGTTTATCTATAGACTTAATCCAGAACATTAAAAAAGACAAAACCTGTATACCACTGAATATGTTTATATTTTCTATTATAAAGCCGCTCTGAGAATTTATAAAAATAAAGATATATTTGTAATATAAGTAGTGAAGATTTCAGTTCTCAGATCTATTCCAAAATAATGATTATGAATCATTTTCTTTAAAATGCATTTCAAATTTTCATGGAAACATAACCAACAAAATATGGGGGGGAATAAAAGATAGGTATTTTATTGTTTAATTTCAATAATTAAACATAACAAGTATTGGATTTGAAAGTTCTTGATTGTTTTTGTTGTAACTAAGCAGATTTTTCCTTGAAAGTTTTAATTGATTTGAAAGTGAAGATGATATCCTTAATTTATGTGGTAAGTTTCATTGTCCTATAAATATGAATGTGTTTCTCTTTGTAGCCTCTTCTCCTATAGATGATGGTGAGAAGCAAAATAAACGGTTTAGACTGTCATCAAAATCCTCATCAAAAGAGAATTCACCTACTACTTTACCTGGAAAAGAACAAGACTTTTCAAATTACAAAGAGAAATTTATTCCTCCTGAACTTAGTATTTGGGACTACTTTATAGCAAAGGTATTTTTATATATATATGCTAGAAATAGAACTTGTGATTTTTTTCTTGATAAATGGAGAATCTATCCCTAGATCAGCTCCTGCTTCAAACTTGTACACCTACATATGGCAATCTTCAAATAGTAACCTAACCTCTGCTGAAAAATACAAGGAATTAAGCCTGCATTCTTACATCATGCTAAGCCAAAACTGGTTTTCAAGATTTCAAGATCGACATGCCTTGTTTGGCCAATTCTTATGCTTATGAATTTTTGCAAACTATGCATTCATTAGAGGCGTGGAGCAGAATCCAAAACAAACCAGCAAACAGCAGGAAATCATGAACATAGCATTTTGCTTCATACATGGAGCTATAGATACAATCAGTAAGCCAGCAAAAACCTTTGATTTCAGACTGGTATTATGTAACTTCCCTGAAGTCATAGTTTATTGAGCCAACTGGCATAGTACAATGAGCTTAAAACAAATAAAACATGTTCTAACTTGTTTGGGCCTTTCAGAGGGAAAGTCTTCTATTGCTCCTTACTCATTGTCTGAATATTTGACAGGTAAACTGCTCCCCATCCAAACATACACTTGAATGAGAGAGGGATTTGCAGCTATAGGCCTTGGGTGGTTTAGGTATCACTTACGGATTTATATATGGGACATGAAAAGAGAATTCTTAGGATCCCACCTCCAAAATAAACATTTAATGGCATTGTTTCAGACTTCCCTGCCCTTACCTAGCAGTTATGGAAGCTCTATGACTTCCCATAAGTTTGTGTGTGTATATGTATATGTACACTCACACAGTTGTATAGAAAACATGTTTTATACTGTATATCCACGTATTAAGTACGCATGCATTCACACATGGAATATTCTTTTCCCTGCCTTTCCTCCCATGTTTGCACAGTTTCAGTGCTGGTGGCTGATACTCCATTGATTGACAAATCCTTCCTTACTCTCCATTATAAGTCTTTAAGTGAATCACCGCAGTCGTTAAGTGAATCCAGTTTCCCCAGTGGGCGTTTTTTGCCGAAAAACGGCAAAAAACATTGCAAAACGCAATCGTGACTGCAGGACGCTGCAACCAGTCATAAATGCAAGCCAGTTGCCAAGCGCTCGAAATGCAATCATGTGACCCTGGGGGGTGTAATGTTTTGCGATGCTCAGAAGTGCTTTACATGCCATAAAGCACCCATTCCAAGGCCTTTGTAACTTTGGACCATTGTTAAACGAATGGTCATAAGTCAAGGATTACCTGTGTGAGATGGGCGGACTATAAATTTACTAAATAAATAAATACAACAAGAATACCTTAAGAAATGCATAAAATGCCAATTCAGTATAAAAGAGAAAGAAAGGCTAGTATTTTTCTTACTCTTATTATAAGCAAAATAGTAACACTTCAACAATATACTGTATATAATAAATACATATTTAAATTTATATACTAGAAATTATCTACTATTTAAACAAACGTGTGTGCAGTTTTAGTTTTGACTAATATTTTGCAACGTTCTTAATCTGTATTCTTTTTTTAGCCATATCTTGCATCATCCAAAACTAGATTTGAATATGATTCAGAAGAAAGTCAGGAAAGCAGTGATGAAGATGAAGATGGAGCATTCTTATCAGATTCAAAACTTCAGGAACACTCTAATCCAAATTCATTTAGGTATAAATTATTACTGTGTTAAATCTAGTTTCTTCTTTACAAAATTAATGTAGGCAATTTTGCAGGCCCTTTTTCATTCATCTTCTCACAGTAGTACATACTTTGTGTGATGCTAATTTAGAGTTTCCCCTGTTTTGGTTGGGGCATCAGACTAATAGGAAGTCTTTTGATATTTCAGCAATGCATTGTATATTTTCCTTGGATCCTGCAAATTTAGCACATTACAGCAGCCTTTCTCAACCTTTTGACCCTGGAGGAACCCTTGAAATATTTTTCAGGCCTCAGGGAACCCCTGCACATTCAGGTTCAAATACAGGCCAGAAGTTACAAAATTATTCTATTCGTTTCACATGTAGGCCTGTATATATGCATTAACAATGTTCTTAAACTAAAAATAAAGAATGAAACTTCTTTAATGTGAAGTTGCCTGAATTTGAAATAATATTTTAAATAAAGCGTGATCTCCCAGGGAACCCCTAGTGACCTCTCGTGGAACCCTAGGGTTCCACAAAACCCTGGTTGAGAAATCCTGCATTACACTTATGTAAAGAAAATCAGGGTGTAATTTTCAGGTTCTAGTTCAGCATAGGTATATATATTAATGCAAAAGAATTTGTGTGGTTCTTTACCAAAGAAGAGAATATATGTAGCTCAGGGTTGAATTGTGGAGTCCTTTGTGCTCTCTGAGCTTTGTTGTTTGATTGCAGATGTTACATTACCTGACTAGGTAACATCATCAGCGCTAGTTGCTGGTTAGCACTGATGAAGTTACCTAGTCAGGTAATGAAACATCTGCAAGCAAACAACCAAGCTCAGACAGCACCAAGGACTCCACCTTTATCAAAGCTAGTTGTTGTTTATTCGTTTAGTTGCTTCCGACTCTTCGTGACTTCATGGACCAGCCCACGCCAGAGCTTCCTGTCGGTCGTCAACACCCCCAGCTGAAGATCAAAGCTAGAGCTTTGCTGAAGATCAAAGCTAGAGCTTCTCAAAATTTGCATTGCCATGAGTTCTTAAAATTAGAAAAATTAAAATTAGTGTGACATCATCCCCCCCCCACTCCATGGATATAACTAATGATTTTATTAGAGTTACGGCTGAGCAAGAATTAAATATATACTTCCTTTTTTTATATAAGAATTTTATTAATTTTGAAACAAAGATAAAAACTACAAAAAAGCAAAAAAACTACAGAAAGAAAGAAAAAAACTAAATTGTAAAACACAAGAAAAAATTATTTTGAAGATTACATAAAGAGGTGACTTTCAACAAGAATATACAGCAATTTCCATAATCAATTCCTTCCTTTATATCAAACCAAGATCACATTATTTCTATAAATCATTCTATTAGCACATTATAAAAATCACTAAACACAATTGCTCCTTCCCCTTATATTAAAAGAAGAAAATATATAAAAACCTCCAAATCAACTCCCCACCCCCCAACAGCATTTATTTAATTTTTTCCTTCCTACTGGTATTCTATATATTTCTGTCCACTATAATATGTCTGCAGCAATATGGAAATTGCTGGAAGAACAATAAAATCTTTTTTGTTGTTGTTTAGTTGGTCATTGATGCGCTTGGCTATGGTTCAGCTCGTTCTTCGTAACTTGAAAAATTTCTACCCTTTGGCTGGACATGATCTTATAGGTAATATATTTTTGAGCATTTGTGGTCATCTTTGTCTGTTTTTATATGTACATAACACTATGTTCATTAAACTAGAGGTATTGTATGCCAGGTATTTTGAGTAAACAGAAAGTCTTTTGACAGTTGTGGCTATTTGAAATAACCCAGTTTTGATTTGAAATATAGTGCCAAGCTTGTAACGTACTATTTGAGCTGGGGAATCTTTCAGAATGATGAGAGCAGAGTTAGAACATTGCCAGTAAAATTCAAAACTGTTTTCAACTTGAAGTAGAATGTTTTGAGTTCAAACAAGGTGTTACAAACTCGTAATGTTTCACATTTGAAATGTTTTGCACACCTCTAGTTAAAATCATAATTAGATATTGAAAACAAAGTAGAACACTGCCTTTCACATTAGTCAGAAACTAAACAAAGTAATTTTCCTGAATGTTGGGGCAGGTAAGAAAAACTAAATATAAGGACAGAGAATGAATTTCCTGATCTTTTTCCTCTTCAAAAAGTGTGGATTTAAACTAATACACCCATCAGCTGCTAAAATCTTAATGTCCATGAGCATTTAAAGGGTAACTAATGATATGATGTATAAGATAATAGCTTATAAGAATGTATTAGCTGCAAACATTTAAGTTCAGATGGGATACCTCTTTATTTTCTAAAATGTTAGCAGACATTGTTTTCAGGCACATCAAATGCCAGTTCACAAACCGTCTCATAATTCATTTGGCTGTGGGATAAGGGGGTATGGTGGGTGAGGGGGTAGGGTGAGGGAATAAGCATTTCTCCCTCTCCCAGCAATGCTGCTGCAGATGGCTATGCTTCCAGCTGAAGAGCTGCTAGGAGTAGGGAAAATGTTCTTTTACCCTTCTGTAGCAACACTTTATTGATAGCTAATGCAGACAGCCTAAGTATACTGATGAGAAAGTAGGTCCTATTTTAACAGTGTGTTTGCCAACTTCAGTTTTGATATAACTACTTCTGAAGTTCACAGATACCTTAACTGTCCAGCACTTTTTAATGTTATTAATGTTGTGACAGCTGCAACAGTTGTGGAAAATATTTGGTATAAAACATTCAGAGAATATAATACACCTTAAAGAAAATACTGCAGTAAATTAAAAACTAATCTGTCCTTAGAACTTCCAGTTTGCTCACCGCTGTGCCATGCAGTTCTGAAGGCTCTTCAGCGCTGGGAACAAGTTCTTCTCAGACGACTTGAAATGCATGGAGGCCCGCCAGAAAACTTTATTTCTATTCATATTTTACAAGATGCTTCCTCTTCAGGCCCTGCACTACTTCGCCACAAAGCCTTGCTGGAGCCAACAAACACTCCTTTCAAGTAAGTTTATACCCTGAACAGAAATATAAAATCAGTTATATTTCCTATATAATAATCTACTATTTAGTCAACTATATGGAATCTCTCGGAAATGCTTATTGTTTGTTCACAAATTCACGGTTTAGCCCTGCAACTTGTATCATTTAACTTTCCATTACCATGAACAATGCAAATTGTTAAGGTTTGGTTAAGTAACTAAAAGAAAACATAAGAGGTTTAGAACTAGGGCTTTACACATTTTGAAAATGATGAGGAAGGAGTTCTTTGACAGAAAAGAAGTCATGCAACGAGAACAACCATGGGTAACAGAAGTACAGCTATGGGGGAAAAAATTGGCTTTGAGTCTCCATGACAAGACCTCCAAAAGAAAGAAGGTTAATATGCTTGAGTGATTCCCACAGCAAGAAATAGAAGTAGTTATGTCTGGACCAGATACTTTGGCTTGCCAAATATGCTGTCTCCCAGGATTGGTAGATATGAAGTAGGGCAGAATGATTTCAAAGACTTATCAAGTTCTCTGTTACCTGCCGTTGCTTGTTACCAGTATATAAATGATATCAGTAGAGTGGTGACTGCATTATGCTATGCTATGCTATGCTATGCTATGCTATGCTATGCTATGCTATGCTATGCTATGCTATGCTATGCTATGAAGTTTTAAGAAGGATACTGAATAACTTAGAGACTAGAGTGTTGTTCTCAGCTATTCTTTCATCCCTTGATAAATAAATAAATAAATCATTAAATGAAGCTGAGGATAGAATACAAATACTATATAGAGACCATATAAACAATTAAAAAGCTAGGATATAAAAGAACAAACTATGTTAATTTTGGCATATAAAGCCCATATGTTACATAGATTTGTTATGTTTAGGAGCCTTGATCAGGTTACCATTCTCTAACATTTTGTAATGGTATTTGGGAATGACCTTGGGAGACAGGAGGAAGATCAGCAGCCTAGGCAATGGTCTGATAAGAGGCAGCTCAGTCTTCTGATAGGAAAGCATGGGAAGTGTTTCAGAAGGGACCCTCCCTAGTTTTCCAGAGGCTAAAAAGAAAGGTAGGGGGAAATACTCAGTCTTGCAAGATTATGTTTCATGTAACCTTACAATAGTGATAGTGCTAATGCTCCTGGTTGTGTTTCTTGTCTGGACTACCTCAAAGGGAAAAAAGGGTTTGCAGGTGAACAGCTGGCTGTGAAGATGTTATTAATAGGAGATTCTTGATTTCTAGAAACATGTTTTTCATTGGTGGCCCTCCATAAAAAATAGAATATATTTCAGTCAGGTTTAATTACGAAGACTAATTAATTAAATTCAGAATTTAATTCTGAATTCTGTGAGGAATGGAGATGAAGCCTAATCATAAGGATCTTAGACAAGGATCATGTATTGAGGAGGGAACTGGGAAAGCAGGTGAAGTAGAGCCTGTTAAACCTCTTCAGGTTGATTATTGGCTATTGGGACACTAAAATTCATGGCTTTTAGTGTCTTGGTAGTAATAGACAGTTTCAAGAGTTGAACTTTTAAAAACTAATGACACCACAAAACTAAGTGGATCCAGGAGTCAAAATTTTGGTGTGTGGAAGTTTATTATTGTTATTATTATATACACAACAATGCGAAATCACAGCTGCCAGTACTTTAGTTGGTGTTGGCCTTTGCAGCAAGCTCTTCCCAAGAACCTAGGGTATCATAATGTATCACTGTACTATATGTGTGGATCCAAGCAGTGTGGCCTTTTGTAATTGACAGATGGAAATTTTGTCAATGCACAGATTTTCTAAGTGCTGACCAAGGTTTTTTGATATGGCATCTAGTGTGTGATAACCACTGGGACCACCACGGCTGGTTTATGGCATAATCTTTCAACATTGATTTTCCGATATTGATAGTTTGTGATTGTCTCCAATTTTTTGTCTTCAATTCTGCTATCCCCTGGTATTGCCACATCAATTATCCACACTTTCTTCTTCTCTTTCTTCCTTTTTCTTTTTCAATTTTTCAGTTATTATTATTATTAATAGCCTCGTGTGGCACAGAGTGGTAAGCAGCAGTATTGCAACTGAAACTCTCCCCACGACCCGAGTTCAGTCCCAGCAGAAGCTGGAGTCTCGGGTAGCCGGCTCAGGTCGACTCAGCCTTCCATCCTTCCGAGGTCGGTAAAATGAGTACCCAGCTTGCTGGGGAAGGTGACAACTGGGGAAGGCAATGGCAAACCACCCCGATAGAGTCTGCCAAGAAAACGTCACAAAAGTGGCATCCCCCCAAAGAGTCAGATATGACTCTGTGCTTGCACAGGGGACGTTTCACCTTTTTTTTCACATTATTATTGTTATTGTTATGATTAGCTTCTTCCTCCCTTTTTTTCTGGGGGATCAGGTTGAATATGGTTTAAACAGAGAAATAACCATAATGTATTCCTGACTCATTCAAATAGGTAGAAGATATAGCAAACGTAAGTACTTGAAAGAAGCGTAAAGTAATGATAATGGGGGAATTTAATTGGTTTTATATCTGTTGGACCTCAAACTCTTTCATATGTTCTATTCCTGGGTTCCATCTCTTTATTAATTAATAACCACAATTTTCCATCAATTCTCAAATTTTGGGCATCACAAATAGAAATAAGTAACTTGCCTAAGAATAAAATAAAGAAAAAGGAAAACTGTTTTTAAAGATTTTATCAGAAATTTTGAAAAGCAAAAAGCTGAAATATCTTTATTATTCCTCAACAAGGATCATGCTAGTGTGCAAAAGTATATATAAATTATAATGGAAGAAAGCCAGCTTTTTATTCTTCTTCTCATAGTATACTTCTATTCATTCTTTGCTGAAACCTTGTTCTTTATTTAACTTGTGTTGTTATTCCCTTCTTTTGATAGTGAGTCCTGCTGTGTCAATATTTGCTAAGTCATAGCCTCTTCCATTGATTTTCCTAACTCCTTCTTTTGGGGGGATAGTTGCACTGATTTTTTCAGGCTGTATTATTTTATAACTTAGCTTCCTTGAAAATTCATAAGCTTAATTATTAAGCTCTGCTTCTCTGTGTGAAGGGTGAAGAAAAAATAATTAGGCAGTAAGCTACCACCCTTCCATTGCTCTGAGTCCACTTTGACATTCTGATTGAAGCAGGAGAAAAAGCTGAAATGCAACGGCTGTAGATGCAACTTCAATAATTAATCAATAAGCAAAGAGCAGCTGCTGGGAAAACAGGGTTTTGCTTATTTCTTCCTGAGTGTTCTGTTACCACTTTCTTGTAAAACAGCTCAATAATTACCTATTAATGGGGGTTGTACAGCAGACATGAAGATGATGTATGTTGGCCTGTAAAATATATTATCTCAATGGCTTCCTACAGTCTTGCAACCATCCCATCTTCCATGCCATAAAAAATCACATCACGTATGCAAATATTTTTGCAGTTGCTCAGTAAAATAACTCAGTGTGATCAGCAGACTCATGTTCCACTTATTACAACTACTGAAATTATTACTTGAGAGGAATAAAATAGATGAAGTATTGGATGAGATCAGATATATTCAGTTTTACTTGCACTTCTGCCATTTCCTTTCTGTGACTGAGGAATATTTGCAACAGATATCTGCAACCTAATTGTCATCACTCTCTAAAATACTGAGAATTTGATTCAAGAACTACATGAATAGCAGAGTACTTGTTAGAATGCAACAGTTATTGCTTCTTGTTAAAATTTCTGGATTTACAGTTTTCTTCTTTCATGTGTCTATATATACTAATGTATATATAAGTTATCAACTGTATTTATTTGAAATTATATCATGTGTTAAAAAATGTTTCTCATTTTTAGGTCCAAAAGTCATTATGCATTATCTGTAAAAAGACTTTGGCAGTACCTCATTAAACAAGAAGTGGTCCAAGAAACCTTCATAAGAAACATATTTGCAAAGAGAAAGTGTTTAAATGAGGTTTGTGTTGTATGCTTATGTAGAAATTAAAATCCATTAATTACAGTTTAATTAAGCTAATGTTTCTCAAACATTTTGAATTTAAAGTTTTCACTACTGTTCTGTATAAATAAATTCCAGGGCATTCTGCAAGGAATCTGATAACTGAAAAGGCAAAGATACTGCACATAACTACAAGCATCCCTCTGCTGTTTGTTGCATCATTGGATTGTATTACTGGCTATTAAGATGATGAAATATTCATAATTTTATCTATCGGTATAATTTACAAGATAATACATGGTTGACTACTTTGTCTGCTGCTCTCATGCATTATCATCTTTGTTTACTCCAAGAAAACAAATTCACCTTCAGAAGACACCAGTAATACTTAGTCAGCTATGCCCCTTAGCCTTTTTTTCATAGCTGCTGTACATACCAAGCTACGATTAATAATTGTTGACTCTTTGAATGTCATATCTGAGCTTTTACCTCTTTAATTCACTGTTAATCACAGATCTACAAATTATTTTGTCTGTCTACCTTTCACTTCTTAATAATTCAAAAGTACTCTGTTTTGGGGGAGAGGGTACACATAACTTTTTTTTCCTTTTAGACTTTTGAACAATAATACATGTAAACGCATATCCTCTGAAAAAGTTAGTACTTGCATTCACCTACAAGTTATTTTCCTGTTCTAAAAGGGGTAAAATTACACTAACTCCTGGTAATTTGTTAGAAAAATGTGTGCTAATATGTATGCTTACCTTGCATATTGTTCCATATTCATAAAATTAAAAAAATAATTTTTTACCTAGATCTCTCTGTTGTAATTTTTTTCTTTTGGACCTAGTCATTAGAAGACCAAGCTGAATATAACAAAAGTATTTCAGCAGAAGAACCAGGAATTAATAAGGTATATATCGTAACAACAGGAAAAGTATCTTAATTCTGCTAAGAGGTTTTTCCAAGAAGTCTTTCAGTACCTGATATGTAATATGTTAATCTAATTGAATTTGCTAAAACTGGACTTTTATCTAGGCAGTATACCAGTATATAGAATTATACAATATTGTACTCAATAATTTTCTGGTTTGAAGTTGTTGATTTTTTTATAAATGGCATGTAATAAATTTCAAATAATTTTCAATTTCCAAGCAGTTAAATGATCAGTACTGAGTAATAATTGAGATATTTCTTAGCCTCAGCTTATCTTTCAAGAAAATTTCACTATCATTTTCTAGTTTTTTAGATCAATGAACTGAATTTAGTCTGAATGAATGATTACATGGAGGTAGGGTCCCCACCAAAATGTTTTTTTACTAGACTATTTGAATTCATAATTAATAAACTTTTAATTAGGCCAGATGTATTCCTAATTAATATTTATCATTTATTTTTCAGCATCACCTAAAAGATGATAGCATTATATTGGTAAAATATTGTTTATGTTGCCTTTCCACTTTTCTTTTTAATACAGATAGAGAATGATGCAGGATACGCTGGAAGTAAAGCAAGAATTATCCATAAAGAGTCTGACATTATTACTGCCTTTGCTGTCAATAAGGTATACACAAATGGAGGACTTGGGGGAATATTTCTGTAATATTTTGAAATATTGTAACTTACACCCATATGAAGTAAATGCTATTGTACTACATCTACACTGTATTATTACTTTGCAATAAACGTTTTTGGTTCTACAGCACAAAAGGCAGTGGCATCTTCCTTGAAGTACATGAATTTAAAGAGGAGATAGCACCAGAACAGACTATTGTAGTTGAACTGTATGGGAAGTTTTAAATGGAAAGTAATTTATGTAAAAAAAAATCACATATAACTTATCAGTCTAACTTAAAAAACTGATGCAGCACAGGAAGTGGCAATTTCACTCAGGCCTTTTTTGTGAATTTTCAAAAACATGTGGCTACTTCCTTTTGGATTAGAGGGATTTATCTAGATCTCCTCCAGTCAGGACTTGGAACTGAAATTGCATTAGTTTCTCTGTTAGATGAACTTTGTTGAGACCTAGATGCAGGGAGTATGCCTCTCTTGGTCTTATTAGAGGTCTCAAAGCGTTTACTACCATCAAGCATGTATCCTTCTGGGCCACCTGCAAGGACTGGGAGTCAACCACCATGTTACAGTGATTCCGCTCCTACCTGAGAAGAAGTTCTTATTGATAGTCCCAGGAGGAAGCGTTCAAGCCTTTTGTTACTCCAATGTGAGTCAGGGTTTGGTACTCTCCTCTATGCTATTTAACATCTATATAACATTCTGGGAGAGTCATCCATCAATGTGAGACAAAATATTATCAATACATTGATGATAGCCAGTTATATATTACCAACCTAGGCTGAGCTGGAAATGCCATGGAAATCTTGGGAGGTCCTTAGGGACTGTATTGTTAAATTAAATCATTTCATGATGGACTTCTTGTTTGTCAGTAAACTTACGGGAAATCTGGTAACATCGGTCCTGCTGGTTACTCTGGATGTGGGTCATGTTCCCCCTCGAGGTAGTTCATGATTTGGGGTCTTGTGGAGTCTAGGCCCCCATTTAAGCAGTTAATGGAAGCCATGGCCAGTAGCAGCTGGTATGCCAATTACAACCTTATTTAGATGCCCTGGCAACAGTAACTCATATCCTGATTACCATCCAGGTGTACTACTGTAATACACTTTACATAGGGCTGCTGCCTTGGAGACAGTTTAGAAGCCTCAGCTACTCAGCCTTGTTTTAGTTTCAGATTACTACATATGTCAAATATTATACTTAAGGATCTCAACATGATGTTGAACTGTGTTTCTAAAATATGTAATTTGTCCTCTTACTAAGAACTTTGGCTCTAGTGAACATGTGACAGGCAGAGAGGATAATTTTATGTAACTGGAAAGAAACTTACTCTTCTTATTTTAAGGAATAAATCCAGGATATGAGTTTGTTACTATTTTTGAAAAGTCTTTGTGTTCTAAAAATGAGAAGATGACACAATGTGATGCTATATTCAATGGTAAAGCTTAAGGACTGAATCAATGTCATATTGTTATCAATAATTAATATATGGATCTTTGTTTCTGTTAGGGTTTTTTTTAAATTTCACTATTTTGAAAGTTTACAAAGTTGCTGGTGGGACAGTCCCACTGTTGCAGAATAACATCAATTTTAAGGTTGTTGCACTGGTTGCTAATAGTCTTGTGTGTTTCTTCAAATTGCTGGTCATTACTTAAAAGCCCTATATAGTATGGTAGTAGGCTGTATCAGGAATTATCTTGCTGAAATTTAATCTACCAGTCTTGCCTAAACATCCAGAGAGGCCCTGATGAAAGCACCCCCTCCCACCTTAACGAGCTCGGTGACAGGCCTTTTCAGCAGTAGTCCTCACATTTGGGAATTTGCTTCCTCTGCAAGTATATTTAGCCCCATCCCCCTTTACATTTCACAGGGCTGTTTAGATTCTTGTTCTAATATACCTTTGGTCCAAGTTGACTGTGTAACTATTGTAGCTTTGTATTATTGTTGTGCTTTGATTGCCCTTATTTTGATCGCTCATTTTATTCTTGCCTTGTTCATTGCCCAGGGTCTGGGTATATGGATTAGGGCCATATACAGATGTGAAATAAATAAATATGTATTTATGTATTTTAGGCCAACAGGAATTGTATTGCAATAGCTTCAAGCCATGAAATTCAAGAACTGGATGTTTCTGGAATTTTAGCAACTCAGATCTACACTTGGGTTGATGATGACACTGAAGTGGAAGCTAAAGGGTATTTTATTTGTATTTTTTTGCCTATATCCTTAACTTTAACTTTAGCATTTTAATGATATCCTATTAAAATACTGACTTATGAATATTAGGATCTACCTTCTGGCTTTTTCTGAAAACATTTAAGTCTCATGTCCATTTCCTTAGTACACTTCAGCTCCTACATCATTCTCTTTTTCTTGCTAACACTAACTTCCTGATAACTAGATCTGACTTGCTGTGTTATTAAGAGCATTTCTTTTGACAGACAGATAGCATTTCTCTTCTCTATCAGCCACTAACTAGCTTTGTCTTGATCCATCCACTGATTGGCTATGTAGTTATTACAGCCCATAAAATCTTAATTCTGAAGTACAGTGCATCACAAATCAGATAAATTACTGTCAGTAGTTCATGGGATATCCAGTGAGAATTCAGAGATATAGGCAGTGAAGCAGCCACCTGCTTTCAGTCTGAATATGGCATTTGTAGCTCGTAACACATGGCCAATATTCATTTAAGCATTTCGTTTTATAGAGCTGATGACTTCTTAGTTATACATGCTCGTGATGACTTGGGAAACATTCAAGGAACTACTCCTTATACGCACAGCACTCCTGGAACACCAATCAATATGCCATGGCTTGGCAGCACCCAGACTGGCAGAGGTGCTGCTATGGTGAGTCACTTGTTATGGAATAATAGTGATTTTAGCATATATATTTCATTGGCTTTTATTTTATTTGTAATATATACTTCTAAATAATTTATCAAGATTGAACAAATGCCTTGGATATTAATATTAGTTTAAATCAATCTGAAGATGGTTTATTTGAACAACTTTATTTGAACAACTTTTTTCTTTTCAGAACGGCTACTGTGTGTTTTCTACAAACTGTAGACTAGATAGGCAGGTGAAACCTAGAGGGCTTTCCTCCCTTTTTCCAAGTATTTTCTTCTCAGACAGCATACAGACTAAGTGAAGAAAGGAAGCAAAGCCAAATAATTTTTCATACTGTTGAGAATTAAATTGGTTAGGCTGATCATAGTGACTTCCTTGCTTCCTTCCCATCAAACTTGGCCAGTCAGTTCTAATTTTACAACGGAATCATTTATTATTTTTTGTTGTTCGTGGAACTTCTGTTTGTTTATATCCAGTTCTGTTTGAAGAATCAAATACTTTTATGAATTTCATCAGCTATTTCTCACTAGTGATAGGAAAAGATGTAAATTATACTTCTTGAAGCTTCTTTACTTAATATGAGCTTACTCCATGTCCTAAACTTGGTTTCAGAAACCACACTGAAATATCCTAAAATGTTGTGTCAGAAAATCTACTTGTGAATATACTAATAGGCAGTAATGTGAGTGAGAAAATAAGACTGACTTTTCTTGATAGTTGATTCATAAGAAACTCATCTGGAATTGGCCTTTTCTTTGCTTTCTTTAGATGCACCCTATACTATTTTTTCAAGCTGTCTTTTGGTTTGAGTGAGACTTAGTTATTTCTTTTGGTTACATTTGTTTTGTGAATGCTTGAAGCTTTAATAACAGTTATCTTCTGGAATTTTTGAAGTGGCTTAGGCTCACTTTATAATGTTATTTTATAATGAGATATTGTTTCTGATGCTTGTGAGGCATTTTCAGACAACGTATTAATTTATGAAATGCAATATAGAAACCTTTTAAATTAAAACATGAAACTCTCTTATATTTTATTGTTTACATTTTTCTGTCAGGTAGCAATGACAAAAAGTTTTCCTCAGCTTAAACTACAATATAATGCAAGATTTTTGGTAGAAACAATGAAGTTGTAACATGTGTTCATAGTCACAATTTTTATTCTGCCAAGTCTCTGCCAATCATATTTTTAGTTTGCTCTGCCTTTCACAGCTTAATCAACCCAGTTTATACTCAAACCTAGTATCTTTCATTGCTTAACAGATTTTCCCTAACAGTTTTCTTCGTATTTCTTTCAATAAGATTATATAATCAGCATTTACATTTTGTGATATAGTATGTTCAAAGTAAAATTATCGTATTGTAATCCTTACTGTAACTTGGCATAATAAATAGATGTTATACTCATTTTGGAGACAGATGGAAGGAATCTGACAAAATCGTACCAGAGATCAGCCAGTATGTTCCTTTTTTGACTCTTCCTGCTTTTCATTCAGATTCCCAATATTTCTTCAGTTGAGTGACTCTGCCAACAAAACTTTAAACTTCTCCCCCTCTTGAGCTCTATTTTGTTTTAACTTCTGTTATCCTTCTCTCCCTAGAACTCATGTGAATTTCTCGTTCAAGACTAATGCTCCTTTCTCACATGAGTATTTCTGAAAACTTTTGTTTTCACTATCCAGCACAAAATCTGAGGCATGTCAGCTCAATCACTAAAACTAAAAATCACTTCAGTGTCATCTTAGTCTGCTATAGTTCTGTTACATCAAAGATATGCAACAGTGTGTTAAAAAAAATGGATTTCAGCTTCCCATCAGCTCTAACTAGCATGGCCAATACTGTAGTAAGAGAGTATGGGAGTTCAAAACATCTAGAGGTCCAAGGGTAAACCAGTCAGTATGTCAACTAAGGCTGTGAGTCAGCCTTGTAGCAATTATCACGTGTCACAGTTTTCAAACAAATATGGACATGGAAAGGCTGCACAACTGGATTCTCACTCCAGTATAAGTATTCTGTGATAGCATTCAAAAAGTTTTTATGTGACATCCAAAAGAGAAATGTGGGTCTCTTTCCCATGTTGAAATAATGCATGAAATATAAATGTAGAGTTGTCCTTTCAAATATTGCACTAGAAAGAAATGTATAGTATTAGACATACTATGATATCAATTAAAAATAAGTACTGCTGATTCACCTTATAGTAATGAGAACACATTGATTGCATTTATATCTGAAATTTTTTTCTCTGAAAAATGGAGGTTATATAGGAGTTTCCTTTAATTCTGCTACCACACCAATATCCTTAATAATGATTTATCAATAAATAATGTTGCCTACATTTTCTGCAATATTTAAAGTAAATAAATTTTCTCCATTTATATGATAGAATTTCATCCACACACAAGTATATTTTCTCAATTTTTGAATCAGCCAAAACACCTAGACATAATTAAATTGCTGAAATATATTTAAAAATTTATTTCACTTTTATCAGATAAACCTTACTTTGTACAGATGAGCTGCTATTTATTTCTGTTTATATCCTTCATACATCATTTTAGATAAAAATACTCTTTACAGTACAAAGACTGATTAAAAAATCAGATTATGAAATAAGTTATGGCTATATTTAATAACTTTGCATTTGCTGCAATTTGTGCTTTGTCTCCTAGGATTCATTACATAAAACATTTTCCAATTAATGTATTTCACACCTAAATCTTCTGTGGATGATTAAATGCAAAACATAATTTCTTCACTCCTGCTTATTTTTTGTAAAAGTTTGTTTACCTCTCTCTTACATGCCTCTGCTTCTGCCTTTGTCTTACTTACCTTACAATATACAGGAATATTCCAATAAATTTAATGGAATCAGAAAGGAATTGGCAAGAAAAGAGGTAAGATTGAAGTCTAGTGTGTGTCTTTTGCAAACCCTAGATTTATGGACCAAAAGCTTCAAAGAACCTGGATTTAGATTCTGTTGATATGAACTTTGGATAAACACTGAAGGAAGGGCTTCGTTTTCATTTATTGTGATCCATATTGCAAACCTCAGATCATGAAGGGAAGCAAACATAGTAGTGTCTGCATTTTACATTACTGATAACTTCAACTGAATAGATTTCTGAATAATTCTGAACTATATCCTTTAATTTTGGACATTTAATAGATGATCAAGAAGAATCTTAATAATGTCAGACGAATGGCTTCTCACCCAACACTACCATATTGTAAGTTTTGTATTTCTAACTTGTAACATTATTGTAGTTTATAAATAATAAAATGTTAGATGAAATTGCAGCATAAAGTCCTGATTCAGAAAATTCAAAGCATTTTTGAAATGATAGATTAAGTGGAGTTAGTTACTTGCAATTATCTTTTTTGCAATATTATTTGAGTTTGTAATAGTATTTGACTGGGTTTGAATGAGTTAAGAACTTTCAGTATTATGTTAAGCTCCTTAATGCAATAGAGATCAAAGAATGCCCTCAATAGTGAAGAGCCAGCAATGATTACTTGCAAAAATATATGCAAAGGAGCAATAACTAAAGAATTTGTTACTTTAATAATTTAGGAGTATACTTCTAGATTATTATAATTGCTAGTCCAGGTTGAAAATAATTGTTCACTTCTTTTCTGAATTGCTGTAAATTCAATTTTTTTTTCATTTGTGTTTTTTTAAGTCTTGAAGTTCTATATTCTTCTATTGCAGATTTGACAGGTGCTCAGGATGGCAGTGTGAGAATGTTTGAATGGGGCCATTCTCAACAACTTGCATGTTTCCGATCTGGTGGCAACTCTAGGATTACACGGATGAGATTTAATTATCAAGGCAATAAGGTTCTATCCTTTAATTTCTTATAGGATGAAAAAAAACCTATTTAAATGACACCTATATCTCTATATTTCTTTAATTGGCTCACAAAAATGTTTATAAATTTATATTTTTGTCCCTTTACAAAATTTATGTTGTTTTTATCATTAAAAATAATCCCAATATTAAAAACACCCCCCAGTGAATATTTAAATTTCTTTTGTTTTTGAAAAGTTGTTAAATTAGATGTTAGCTATTGCATCGCAGTAATACAATAGCTAGTATCTTCATTTTTACTCAATATATAAGATCCTCTAAATTCACATACACATTGTGTCTAGCAAAGAGGACTGAACTAAAGTTTCTGCCACTGCTTGTGTGGCACGGCACTGCCTTTAGTTTGTTTAATCACTGTAAGAATAATGGTGCATGAGTTGGGAAGGATGGTTCCACTTCCACTTTGGGGCAACCTAGCCCAGCAGATTAGGCTACAAAGAAACTTTTCTTCTAGGTTTAAGTTTAGCATGAATCCTGACAGTAAATAAGAACATCTTTCATATTATTAAACCCTTTCTTTAGAAGATTCTAACTAGCATTAGAAAGATTATCTCATAGCTCAAACAGGTCCTTGAGATGTATCACTAGTGGAGTGGATTTTGTGTTGGACTTTGTAAGGGAGGGAACTCAGAATTGAAAAATATGTTAAAATGCTTCAAACAATAACATTGCTGATTACCGTTTTTTTGTTTGTTTTTTAAATGTATATTCCACTTCAAAACCTAAACACATATAGCCATATCTAATACTGAGATAAACCATGAACATGAAACTCCTACAAATGCAAAGACTTCCCTATTCACTTTAATATAAATTGGAAAACTTTTGCAATCCAATGTAGGATAAGTTTAAGACTCTGAATGAAGTTTACTTGAATAGCAAGGAAAAATAAATGCAAGGAAGTTTAAATATTGTTTCTGTAGGTAGGTTGTGTGCCTTAACCACAAAACCTGCTGAAATTCCTTGGTTCCAGCTTCATAACTTTCTTCAATAAATATTACTCATTGTCCCAGCAGCTGAAAATGAGCTTGAAAACAAGAGATTAGTATATAATTTCATCTAATCAGCTCTTCAAAATAATGTAGAAACTTCAAAAAAATCAGAACTTAATTTACACATAGTATTATATGCTTATGTTATAATTTGTTACTTGTTATATAGCTGGTAGGATTATAAAATAAGAGATTTATCTCATGCCCATGTTTTGTTTTTAAATAACAAGAATTATCCACCTTTAAAGTTGTGGCATCGTTTGCACAAGCTCCCCAATTGCTCCATATCACAATATATCTTTTGCAATATATGATAGTATTTTTCATCTTTAAAATTATATATATATTTTTTAATTTGGAATATTTCAGGTGCCAGTTTTGGAGGTGATGGATGCCTATGGCCTACAAGTGTATTATTGCTGACTCTTGCTTCATTCTTATTAGTAGATCCAATGATAGCTACAGTGTCAATGTTTCCAACTCTTTTCAACCTCCTATGATGTTTCTTTTGTAAGGGATTAAAAAAAGGAGAAAAGGGGGAGTTGTACTTTAGATTTTTAAAAATTGTAAGAGAGAGGAAAAACATCTCCCATACAAAGATGTCTTCTGTTTCATTTTAGAGATTCTTTTCTCAGTCCACTAGCAAATGGAATTTCATGAGCAAAAGTACACAGTGAGTCTTTCTGCTTATGAAATTATGGCTCAGTAAAATCTATTAAATCTCCTTCCTTCCCATACTTTAGTAGATTCCAATTCCTTGTGTATAGACCAACATTTTGTATTTTAAACTAGTTAGATCCTATTATTTTATTCTACAACAATGTAATGTTGCAAAAAGGTAAAATTTATAGTATGAAAGTGAATGAGGAGGCTCTTGCTCATGTGAATTCCATTTGCATTCAATTCTTGAGGGTATGCTAGGAATTGCTAATGACTTACTACACATGCATCTGGAAGAGTGCTCTTTCCATTGGTTTTATATATATATAGTTTTAATATCTAGACAAATCCTTGGAAGCATGCATTGGATAAAGATTTAACTATAAACGAATCAAATAGTATGAATGCTAATATAATGTAAAAACATGTATCTACTTCCTTTAGTTTGGGATTGTTGATGGTGATGGATACATGAGTTTGTATCAAACAAACTGCAAAGGTTGCCTACATAATGGAAGCACACCCAAACCATACCTGGTAAGTCAGAATATTTTCACCCTTTTTTAATTTACCTTTTTGTTTTTTATATAATTATGACAATTAGGTCCTTGTTTTAATTTGTTACATAGTTGTCTTATTTGAATATAGTTTCCTTCTATACAATGGAAAAATATTCTTGGCTGAACATTATATGGATTCCAAGTCTTCATTATACTTTTTATTTGGGATAAGGAGAACAGAATTTCCAAGCAAAAGTAGGAGTTTCACACTTCAAACATTTTTCCTCAAAGATCTAATACTCTTGAATAATCATTTGAAATCTGTAAACCATGATTTAAGGTTGTAGTTTTTAATGCAATTCAGGAAGTCATTGTGCTAATGCACAACCTAGAGATTCAGATTCACCTGCGAATAGAATTGGAGGCCCTACTGTTCTAATAAAAGAAATAGCTGGGAAAAACCTGTTAGGTGTACTGCAGCAAGCTTGAACCTAGAAATAATATATTACTTTCTTTTCTAGATAAATAAGAAGCTCTAATGTTACTGGCAAATTAATCACATTTTTGTTGCTTTACTGTACTTACTGTTCTTTGTTATTTTCAGACATGGCAATGCCATAACAAAACAGCTAGTGATTTTGTTTTCATCAGTTCTTCATCTTTGATAGCTACTGCTGGACTATCTACTGACAACAGGTATAAAATTTATTTTAAGATCACAGCAATAAACATTGTATAAATAAAACAGTGATTACTTTGCTTATCTAGTAGTGACTTTGTACAAAGGAAAATTCTTCCTAATGTTCATCATTTCCTCTTTATTTTAATATGCCCTGGAGAATCCTTCAATCTTTAAGAACAGTGTTTTAGGTTGAGCAGGTAGCAAGTGTCCCATGACATGAAAGGAGAAATTATGTCTAATTGTGCAAAATTTCTATTGGATACTGTCCATTTTGCAAAACTATAGTGTACATAGATAGTAATCATAATTACTGTCAGGATTCAGGCTATCTTATGGAAGAAATCACTCAGTTTTGTTCCACCTGGGACTCTGACTGTGCAGAGCAGGCTGAGGTGCCTGGGTCATGGTCTGGGAGTGTGATCTGAGATGAGTTTGAGTCAGTGATGCCTGAGGAAGTGGACAAGGTTCTCTGTGCTGTCAGCTCGGCCACCTGTTTACTAGATCTGGCCCCTTCCTGGATTGTAAAAGAGACCAAGGAGGTGGCCTGTAGTTAGGTGCGGGCTATGATGTCAGCCTCTCTGAGGTAGTAGGTGGTATCTCCTGTCTTGAAAGAAGCAGTGGTATATGCCCTCCTCAAGAAGCCATCCTTGGACCCAACAGTTTTTGACAACTACCAGTCTCCAACCTTCCCTTTTGAGGCAAGTTTGTGGAGAAGGTGGTCAATCTGCAGCTGATGAGAACTTTGGAGAAAATGTATTATCTAGACTTACTTCAGTCAGGTTTCAGGCCGGGATTTAGTATTGAGACAGCCTTGGTCATGCTTGTTGATGACCTGTGGCAGAGCTGGTGTGGTGGTGCATACATTCTTGTGCTCCTTGATCTCTCTGGTTTTTGATACCATCCACTATAGTATTCGTCTAAGCCAACTCCATGGGTTGGGGATTGGGGGCACCATTTTACGGTGGTTCTCTTCCTTTCTCTGGGGCCGATTCCAGTCAGCATTGGTTGTTGGGAGAAATTACTCCCTAGGACTCTCCTTTGTGGGGTGCTGCAGGGTTCTATTCTCTCTTCCCTTCTTTTCAACATCTACATGAAACTACTGGGTGAGGTCATTTGCTGGCTTGGGGTTCAGTATCATTAGTATGCTGACGATACTCAATTATATCTTTCAACTCTGGGCCAGCCAAGTGAGGCTATTGAGATTCTGTCCCAGTGCCTGGAGGCTGTGTGGGTTTGGATGGGAAGGAACCATCTCCAACATAATCCGACATAAACCAAATGGCTGTGGGTGTTTAAACTGATCTTTGACTTTGGGGGGGACAGCTCCTGCTTGAAGAGCAGGTGTCAGTTGTGGCTAGGAAGGTCTTTGTACAACTTAGTCTGGTGCCCTTATTGTATCATTTTCTAGATTGGGGGGCCCTTCAGACAATCACTCGTGCCCTAGTCACCTTGCAGCTTGACTACTGCAATGCTCTCTACATGGGGTTGCTGGAAGCTTCAATTGGTCCAGAATGCAGCATTGTGAGCAGTAATAGGCATGCCTTGGTATGCCCATGTAGCACCTCTGCTTTGCAAGCTACACTGGTTGCTGATTTGTGTCTGGGTATGACTGAAGTGCATAGGACCTGGTTACTTGAGGGATGGCCTGTCTCCCATAACATCTGCCCGGCTGATTTGATCTTGCAGGGTTGGCGCACTCTGGGTTCCTTCAATTAAATGGTATAATCTCTCAGGACCTGGAAGTGGGCCTTCTCTGTAGCAGCGCCCACCCTCTGGAACAAGGTTACCCCCGAGATCCAGATGGCTCCCACTCTGGTGTTGTAGAAGAGTCGTGAAGACCTGGCTCTTCACCCAGGCCTTTGGCGAGAGAGAGAGAGACCCTTCACTTCATCATCCTTGCCATCTTTTATCTTTACTTTTTATGTTTTATTGATTTTATTGTAATTTCTTCGATTGTTGCAAGCCACCTAGAGTCATTGGGAGTCAGGTGGCGTACAAGTAGTAGTAGTAGTAATAATAATAATAATAATAGGAGGAGGAGGAGCAAAAGGCAGCTTTACTTGAAACAGCTTACATCCTCCGACAATACCTTTAATATTATTAAACAACATGTGCCTATCCCAGGTCCTTCGGAAGGACTCAGTAGGTGGACAAGAATGCCAAATCCAGTGTAAACATCTGGCTGACTGTGCAACCAACCATAATAATATATCTGTGTTTAATAGCTTTGATTTGAAGTATAATTTTACCTGCCCATATCTTCACTGTATTATTTCAATGCATTGTACTATTTCAATTACTATCTTCCCTTTTTGCAGTTTTCTTCTTGGAATTACTATTAAACTGTAACTTCTATAAAGATATTTTAATAAAAATTGTTAGGTGTTGCTTACATTAAAAAATGATACAGGTATTATTTTCAAATTTCCTCTTTCTCATAAAAGCAAAATGTTTCATATGATTTCAAAGGAATTGTTCTTATTTGATGCTTATTTAATTCTAATTACTAATTCAGTTTGTTCTTACTTCATCATTATTAGATACATTATTATTGCTGTGTTTATTTCGTTTTAGAAATATTTGTCTGTGGGACACTTTGGTTGCCCCTTCCAGTAGCTTGGTGCATGGTAAGCTTATCTGTATAAATTGCCATCTATATAAACATAAAACTATATGTTTTAAAATTTAAAATCTTAAATTACACTTCAGTTACCTACTGGGAAATAAGATTTTGGCTAGAACTAGTCTTTTTGCTAATATAACACTATGCACTTGTACATGCAGTCGAGATACTTGATAAAAGCGATATATATAGTATTCATATTCATTCCACATAATGCTAAAAAGGGGGGATATAAAAAGTTTCAAATTTGAAACATTTTGAGCTCAAAACCAGTGGTTTTGAATTTGAAACAGGTTGTCCCAACCTTATATAATGTGTTCTAATACTGTTTCAGTCACTGCAGAGGTTTTAAAATTTGACACAGCTTTTTCAAAATAGTCCAAGTTTTGATAGGATGCTAAATCATGGCAGTATGTCTTGGCCAAGAATAAAAACTATATAATTTATATAAGCTATATAAATTGATTGACTGATTGAATAAATAAATAAATAAATAATAACTGAATAAATAAACTATGGCTACAATTTATGGTTTACAACCTTTCACATCAAAGCAAAACTATCATGGTTCTGGGTTGAGACAATATGCTGAATTTTACCACTATATAGCTTAGCATGTTTTGTGAACTAGGCCATAGGAAAAGTTGTGCTAGAGATTATAGAACCAAGCATCTTGCTATGGAACCTTTCCTGCAAGTAGAACAGATTGGCTTGGTCCACACACAACAGTTAGCCATAATTGATTATTTTTGGCCTACCATAATATTTTAGACACTCACTGTCTTAGCACTATGGTTCCTCAACGAATTATAATTTTTTAAAAAAAAATTGGATTAATTTTGAATAAGCAGATGCTGAATACATTTGGCCTACTGTTGCTGTTGTGTGAAATTTATTTATTTATTCATTCATTCATTCATTCATTCATTCAATTTATATTGCCACCGATCTCAAACCAGTGACTCTGGGCAGCTAACAACAATAAAATTATTATTGTACATATGATTATTGTTCAATAAAAGTTATCTTGTATGGGAAATATAATTATTTCCACTATATACAGTGGTTTTTAAAAGTTTGTAAACCCTTTTGAAATTTCAGTATTTCTGCATAAATATGACCTAAAATTTGATCTGTTCTCCACTCAAGTTCTAAAACTAGATAAAGAAAACCCAGTTAACCAAATGAGTCAGAAACATTACATTTGTTCATTTATTTATTGAGGAAAATAATCCAAAGACATATTTCTGTGTGGCAAAAGTATGTAAACCTTTGCTTTCAGTAATTTGTGTGCCTCCCTTAGGCAGCAATAACTACAACTAAATGTTTCCAATAACTGTTGATCAGTCCTGCACATTAGCTTGGAAGAATTTTAGCCTATTCCTCCTTACGGAACAGCTTCAACTCAGGGTTGTTGGTGGGCTTCCTTGCATGAACTGCCTGTTTCAGGTCCTTCCACAACACTTCTATAGGATTAAGGTCAGGACTTTGACTTGGCCGTTCTAAAACATTAACTTTCTTCTACTTTAACCATTCTTTGCTTGCACAACTTGTGTGTTTTGACTCATTGTCTTGCTGCATGACCCACTATCTCCTGAGCTTTGTTTCACAGACAGATACCCTGATGTTTGCCGGTAGAATATGCTGGTATAGTTCAGAATTCATAGTTCTTAGGCAAGCTGTCCTGGTGCAGAGGCAGCAAAGCAGACTCAAACCATAATACCGCTACTACCATGTTTCACAGATGTGATAAGGTTCTTTTGCTGGAATGCAGTGTTTGCCTTTCACCAACTTTTCATTCAAGCCCAAAAGTTTTATTTTGGTCTCATCTGTTCAAAGAACATTCTTCCAATAAGCCTCCTGGCTTATCCATGTACTGTAGTTTTTTGCAAACTATAGATGAGCAGCAGTGTTCTTTTTGGAGAGGAGTGGCTTTCTCCTTGCAACCCTGCCATGCATACCATTGTTGTTCAGTCTTCTCCTGATGGTGGTCTCATGAACACTGACATTCACCAATGCAAGAGAGGCCTTTTGTTCCTTAGACCCTGAGGTTTTTTGAGACCTCCCGGAGTATTACCTGCCTTGCTTTTGGTGTGACCTTGGTTGGTCAGCCACTCCTGGAGAGGGTAACAGTGGTGTTGAATTGTCTCTATTTGTATACAGTCTTCCAGACAGTGGACTGGGGGAGTCCCAACTCTTTGGAAATAGTTTTTTAACCATTTCAAGCCTGGTAAGCATCAACAACGGTTTTTCGGAGGTCCTCAGAAATTGTTAGCCTTGTGAGATAGTCCATACAAGAAGCACGACCAGGAGTACTAGCTCTAAGTTTATTGTAAGGTTACATTAACAGAATCTTGCAAGTCTGAAAGTACCTCTCCCATCCCTCACCTTTACTCTCCCTTCTGAGACTTTTTCGCCACCCCTCCTCTTTCAGCCTCAGATTTCATTTATCAGACCATTGTCTAGGCTGCAGCTCTTTCTCCTGTCTCCCAAGGTATTCCTACAAAGCATTACTGAAACCTCCCTTGTTCAAGCCATGACACACTTCCACATACCTGTGTTGTGAGGATCAGACTTCAATAATGAATATCCAGAATTCTGTTCTTTAAATAAGGCAGGACCTCCCACACTCACCCCTGAGTATCATCCCATTGATTGAAATACCTGACTCTAATTTCCCCTTCAAATGAACTGATAATCCTAGAGTTAACTTACTTTTGCTACACACAAATATGTAGCTTTGGATAATTTTCCTCAATAAATAAATGAATAAGTATAATGTTTTTGACTCATTTGTTTAATTGGGTTCTCTATCTAGGTTTAGGACGTGTGGAGAACAGATCACGTTTTAGGTAAATTTTATGCAAAAAATATTGAAAATTCAAACATTGATAAACTTTTAAGCATCACTGTCACTGATTTTCATCAATGCTCTTCATATGGAGTTTTCCTTTAGTCATTTACAAAGGTACAACAAGACTAAAGTGTGAGTTGTAGTTTTGCTAACTATTAAGTAAATTCTTTGGAAACTTTAATTACTCTAGCTAATACAGTTATGTGTGGATTGAGAAGGTTTCAAAAGTGAGATTCCATAAATAGTCAAGGTCAAACAGATTTTTGTATATTTCTAACAGATATTTTCCATTGATCTAATTCAAAATCAAGTGGATTTATCCAATAATTCAGTACTAGTGCTTTATTTATTTAACAGTAGCATATAATAAAATGATTGAAATTCAATAGTAATAGAATATTATTCATATTTTAATTTCTTTTATAATGTGTTTGGATTTCAGCCTTTACCTGTCATGATACTGGAGCAACTGTCTTAGCATATGCCCCCAAACACCAGCTCTTAGTATCTGGTGGAAGAAGAGGCTATACCTGCTTAATAGATCTTCGCCAAAAGCAACAGCAACAGTTCTTTCAAAGTCATGATTCTCCAGTTAAAGCAATTGCTGTAGATCCTACAGAAGAATATTTTGTTACAGGATCTGCAGAAGGAAATATCAAGGTCATACATTATAAAATTACATTTTGTTAACTTAGATAAGTAGTAGTTTCTTACATACTCTTTATAACATCCCTGAGCAGTTAATCCAAAAACTGTATTCTAAACTGTTTTATCCTTAGCCTTAACTTTTTAAAAATACTATTTATTTAAAAATTCATGTTTAATTTCTATTCTAAATTGAATTAATAAAAAGAACCAAAACTAAAGCACCTGAGTGTTGACATAATTGAAGTAGCAGAAAAAATAAATAGCGTATTTATAAAACTTCAGGGAAAACAACTTAAAGCCACAATCCATTGATTCTCTTTCTGTTTATGTTTTAGGTATGGAGTCTATCTAATTTCAGTCTTCTTCATACTTTCATCAATGAACATTCTAGGCAGTCTATTTTCAGAAATCTTGGGACAGGTGTCATGCAGATTGAGACAGGACCAGCAAATCACATATTCTCCTGTGGAGCTGATGGGACAGTGAAGATGAGAATTTTGCCTGATCGATTTAATTCATTTGGTGAAGTGTTGAAAACTGATGTGAAATATGTGCTCTAAAGTGCTGTTAGCACTTGTAAAATATTATAGAATATTATCAAGCATAACTGTACAGGTAGTCCTATAGTAACATTTCCTGTTGTTCATATTTATTTCTTGGAGCTTTAGTCCTTAATGCACTAGTGCCTTAAAGGTTACTAAGTTCCTTCTCATTCTGCATAAGAATAATTTTTGATGATCCAGTAAATATTTATTAATGTATTTCGTTGAGTACTCTCTGTTCTTAATTGCTGATAATGCCTCATTCCATGTTGATGAGCATGGTCTTTTTCACTTAACTTCTAAAGACCATTCCATAAAGAAGCCTTACGATGTCATCTCTTTTAGCTTGACAGAACAATCAGTTGCCAAATTCCTTATTCTAACAAACTATGGATATGGGTTGTACTTGTGCAAACTAAACATACTGACCATAAGCAGATACCCATGCTATACTGAGATTTGCTATAGGAAGACATGCTAATAGATGAGCCACTACTGATAATGGTTTCCTGATACCTAATTTGTTCACTTTTACAACTTGAACTCTGTCTTTAGAGTGAAGAATTAAAAGATAAAAGCTTGTCTTGGAACTTTTCATGCTTGAACGACTGCTATCAGGATGGCAGTCTTTTCTTTAAACCAATAGATATACAGTATATAGATATATATTTTTAACTGAGTCCTTATTTAAAAATATGCAAATATAGTGTGAATATCTAGCCTATAGATTATTTTAAGAATTATATTTAAAAATAATACATAAAGTTTAATATCCATGAAACAGAATTTAGGTATATGTTGCATAGGATAATTGTATAATCTGTTTTTGTTTTTTTTATAAAATTCTCTGTTTAAATCATTGGTAAAATACAGGAAGTGGACATATAATGTTGTTTACTCTTCCCACTGAATTTTGTTTTCATTTAACCCAAAGATGCTTATTTTTTCCCTGGCACTTAAATCATAGCATTTAGCTTTCATTTCTGAAGTAAACAAACTTAGAAAAGATTGCAAAAGAAAACTGTTCTAATGTATGATAAATAGTATAGATTTATATTTTAAAAAAAAATCAAGAGTTTGAAATTCCTTTTTGTCAAAATGTAGTAACTGTATACACTTAATTGTTTTGACCAAAATATAAAAATGCACAAAGCTTTCAGAATTTTCTATGCGTTAAAATAGGCCACGTAGTGTGATTATTTTGAGCTACTCTTATTTTAGACATGTAAAAGGCTTGGAAAATAATTAAAGTAGATTAGAGATTGATTACTTAAATGCAAATTATGAACAGTTTGCTAAAATATTTTTGTGTAAAAACAGTATCAGTACAATTTCATGTGAAACAGATTTGTCTGGGAATAGATGCTGTAAATAAAAATGAAGGGCTTGTATAATTAATTTTGTACTATTCTCAGGACACTACTTTTAAAATTAACATTTCTTACTTTTTTATATAGCATTTTAAATGTAATTTTAGAATATTTCTATGCAAGCATTAAATGAGGAAATAAGTGTTAACATAACCAGAAATACATTTGTGCAATAATCTATGCTATTCTTATAAAGAAGAAATACACAGCAGCATTTTAAAGAGCTAGTGCAGCTATTTGATGCAGTGAATTAAAATTTTAAGTCAATCAGTCTGCAAGTAATGCAGAGGGAAGATTATAAATTGCAGTGTTAAATCATAATAGTTAAATGATAATATTCAGTTGCTTGCTTGGAAGGTATACTGTATGTTTAATAGCCCAATCTTGTAATTGCTTAGGATGTACGTATACACTTGGGGTTCTGAGCCATCAAAAACCATAAGGTTCTGCTTAGTTCGTAGGAAAATTACACTGATATAACAAGCAGGTTGTACTTGTATTTGGGAGAAGGTATGATATTTTAGTGCTATAACCATTTATTTCATTTAAGAACATTAAAACAATTAATAATTCTGTTACCCTTCATATTTCATTCAAAAGATCAGTGTGGAAAAATCGTATCAATGGTTAGTATATAAAGCCTGATTCACTGAATTTTATATCTGAATTGCAAAATCACATATTATACCCCAAGTCTTAAGAGTTTAGCTTACTTGCAATTCAAACTCCTTTAATCAGATTTAACATGGAATTTTGAGAAGGACTATCATCTTTAGTAAACTTTCCGATAAGTCGCACTAAGTTTAAGACTCCAATATTATGTAAAACTCTGCATTTTTACTAGAACAACTAGTGTTTTCATTAAGAATATGCTTAATCTAGTATTTTGTAAGACTGCCATGTATTTAGTACATACATACAGACACACACACACAACCATGTACAGACTTTTAAAATGCTATAGTGGCTCTACACTTTATTTGAAGGCTTAAATATTTAAGTAATACTAAAATGTTATGTGCCTCTTTTTCCTGATTAGTGTCTGGAGAATCTTTTTATGCACCTCTCCCTTCTCTTTTGCTAGTATACGAAATGAAGTAGCTGGAATTTTGTGCTTTCGGTTTCACGACTGAGAGGGCATTAGAGTTCAATTTATTTCTTCTATACTTAAAAGGAGAGCAAAGTAATCAAGTGCTTAAGCATTCTACCAGTGGTGCAATTGTCAACATTATTCTTGCCATTCTTATTTGATTCTCTACATTTCCTCGTGTACAAAACAAATGACAAAGCATATGCATAGGTTGCCCTTAGACCCCCAAATAAAATTTATCTTAGGTAATTCGTTCTGTTCCATGTTGGCTTTTTAAATGATACATACTTTCACAAAAATAAACTTCTAACACTTACTGTTTGTAATGTTCTTCGGAAAAGATGCTCCAGCAGGCTTTTTGACTGTATTGGACCCCTCTCATGATTTACACTGAAGCCTAGGCGTTTTGTTTTGCTTCATCTTTTTTCAATATTGTAGGGTCTCGTGTATCCATTTTGTGCTGAACTGCTTTTGGAATATATGCCAATAGTATTTTTTTTTTCCTTTTAGCTGTATTATTCTGTTTGCTGTACATTCTGGTAGATGTATTCATCCTGAAATCAAATCATATTTTTAATTACTTCAATGGGTTCTGTTGTTTCTTAAAATCAGCTTGATGCTGTTTAAAAGAAGTCACAGTGGTATTCCAATACCATGTCATGAATTCTCCATAAATTCTTCTCCTTAAACTGATTGGAGGACATGCCACGTTTTATAATTCGTATTTGTACTAGCTATGCAATTAAAGAGACCAGAATTCAAATATAATTGGAAGATAATGGAAGTTTCTGCTTACCACATGGGCCAAGTGCCTCATCATTCATATAAAGGGAAATTATTTTCAGTCTGGACCAACCCCTAGCTTTCTTGGAAAATGGTAAAAAAATAATTTGCCCTCACATCAACTTGCAGATAACTTGATATTTGGAAATTAGAGATTAGTGTCCTGGATTGCTTACATCATTCACTCTACAAAGTTTTTTAAAAAGTAGCATACTGCTGCATATGTTTGTAATGGCTCCTGCCATTTTTGTGTGCGCTCTCGTAGAAATGTACAGTTTCTGCATTTTATGCTATCCCAGTACAAAAGTATTATAAAATACTATAAACACTGGTATAAAATGTTTGTTTATTATGCTTGTCTCTGTACACTCTCCCAGCTAACACCTGCCAGCTTAGAAGCCTTTGGGAAGGTATAGAATGCATTTAAATACCTTTATTTACCTAGCTGGAACTCAATGTGATACAGAAAGCTGGAAATAAGAGCCTCAGTTCTTTTCTAGTATAACCATTTCTTAAGTCTTTAATTTATGACTCTTAAATAAAGGTCTCCATGGTATGCACATAATTGCCATGGTTGTGAATGGAAATAGTCAGGATTTCAAAAGAGTTGGGGAAAGTAGCTACCCAGTACATGTAGTCCTTGGTTAACAAACGCTCATTCAGCGACCGGTTAAAGTTACGATGGTGCTCAGCAAGTGGTTACAACCAGTCTTCAAAATTCTGGCTGTCCTAGCACCCCTGCGATTATGTGATCACAGTCTGAGTGCTTGGCAACTGACTCGCACTTATGATGGCTGCAGGGTCCCAAAGTCACATGATCATAATTTGTGACCTTCCCTGCTGACTTCCCACAAGCAAAGTCAATGGGGAAGCTGGCAGAGAAGGTTGCAAGTTGCTTGGGTAAGTTTCCTACCCATGCCCCTTCCCCCAGCCGAACTTCTGCCACTTGCACTCACTGTGCATGCATCGTACCTCTCCGGTCACTTGCTGACCTCGCAGTGCACCTCCCTAGCCACATGTGTTGAAGCTTGTACACACTGCTGGAAAGTGTTTGGCCCCAGAGATCAGAAAGAAGACACCAGGCATTTCAACAAAATAATTGTATTCAAACAAGGCATAGAACAGAGAACAGAGCCCTGGATGGGTAAAGTCCTTAAATACAACAAAGCATATTTACTAGTACACACGCACACATAAGTGTGCTGAGCAGAAAGAGCAGCTGCTGACCAGAAACAGAAACCACTGGCAGCAAGTCCGGGTAAGTTCCCCAAGCATGCAGGCAGCTTTTCCTTATTTGGTCATTCAACACTTAACCTTTTCCACACCCCAACCTGAGAACAATGAAGCCTGACCTTTTCACCCTGCCAACACTTAAGGAACCATTTGTTACCATGGATACCTTGTGTTCCTCTGCAGCTTTCTTTCCAAGCAGAAACAATACCAACACTCCCCTTTTTTATGCTAAGGAATGAGCTGCAGACCAATTCTTTCTATTAATTCTCTGTGTCTTGGTGCAGCAAGAGGCTTGGTTAAAATATCAGCAATCAAATTCTTGATTCACAATATATTAACATGATTTCACCTTTAGTTATCAGAGCTTTACTAAAATGATATCTGATATCAATATGTTTTGTTCTATTCTTGTATCCTTCAGATTTTGCCATAGCAATACAAGCTTGATTATCCTCATAAACAGCTATAGGCTGGTACACTTCTATGCCTATATCTTTTAACAGCTGTTTAAACTGTAGAACCTCTTACAGGTTTGTGCTAGGGAATAAAACTCTGCTTCTGTAGAAAGAGCAACAAGTGTTTGCTTTCTAGAATGCCAGCCTAAGCTTGAACCAGCAAATTGAATTAAAATCCCAGAAGTTGATTTCCTGTCACTGAGGTCTGCTCCCGTCAGAATCCACATGTGCCTGCAATTCTTCTGTTCCAGAGGCTGAGAGCCTCAGGCAATAATTCTTTGTTGCTTGCAGATACCTAAACAATCTTTTCAATGCTGCTTTTCCAGTAGATGTAGGCTTTTCTACCTGTCTACTTAAAATTGATAACAGATATTTGAGATATCTGGGCAAGAATGATTTGCAATGTACAACAAACTTCCAATTGCAGACCTAAATTTCTCTGCCTCAGTTCAGTTTCTCCTATCTCCTTCAGAAGTTCAGGGAGCATGGGGGTGGAGACTGGCTTACAATCTTGCATGTTAAACTCCTCTAAGAGTTTCTGAATTTTGTTGTGTTGGCTTAACAGAAAGCTGCCGTCTTTCTGTGTATTTCCAAGCCTAGATAATTTGTTACTCTTCCAAGGCTTTTTAATGTGAAATGGCTTTTCATACAGGCTTCAAAAGCAAGGCTCTGTTTATCTGTTGATGTGAACAGCAACAGATCATTGACATATATGCACAGATACGTATAGCCTTGTTTGTCTGTCTTAACATAGACACATGGATCTGCTTTTCTTTTTTCAAAACCAAAACTCTGCAGTTTTTCATCTACTTTTTGGTTCCAGGATCTAGCAGCCTGTTTTAACCCATAGATTGACTTCTGCAGTTCACAGACTAAATTCTCCCCTTTTTCATAGCCAGGGGGTTGCTGCATGTATAATTTGTAGTCTAAATCACCATAGAGAAATGCAGTTTGAATGTCATAGTGGTGAACTTACATCCCTTTGAGTGCAGCAATTTTCAACAGCAATCTAATTGATTCACCCTTTGTAACTGGTGCAAAAATCTTGTCAAAGTCTAAATCTTTCCTTTGAGTGAACCCTTTTGCAACCAACCTTGCTTTGTATTTTTGGATTTTTCCACTAGCATCTCTTTTCAGTTTGAAAACCCACCTACAACCCAGACAGTGTTCACTGGGAGGTAGATTTACCAGTTTCCATGTTTTATTTTCTTTCAAGGATGCTAACTCCTGTTGCATGGCAGAATGCCAATTTTGTGCAATTTGAGGTGGCAAAGCATGTACTTGTTCTAAAGATTCAGGTTCAGTAAATACGTGGAAAGCCTTGACTGTTTCAAACTGGAAACGTGATGGAGGAACGCCTTTATTACTCCTCTGAGACCTGCAGGGTAATACAGGGCTAAAATCTTGACTTCCATCACTTTCCTGAGAAGCATCTGTCTCATCAGACAGATCTTCAGTTTGCTTTTCTGGTTTAATGTCCTCACTAGGCAAAAAATCTCTTATCAGCAAGTCTTTGCTGTTCTCTTGTGGTGGTCAGATCAACTGGAGAGCTAGAATTTAATCTCCCCAGTTTTGTTCTGCAAAAGAAGTGTTTTTGCTAATTATTAATTTATCACCTAATATGAATCTGTAGCTTCTTTGACTTTGTTCATATCCAACAAAGATGGCTTTCTTTGTTGTGGGGCCTCCTTTCCTTCTCTGTTTTGGAATATGAACCCATGCAGTGCTACCAAATACCCTGAGATGGTTCATCTTTGGTTTCATACCATAAAACAAATGGAATGGAGTGTCCTGAATCACAGAGTTATACAGTCTGTTTTGAACATAACAGGCAGTAGATATTGTTCAGCCCAAAATTTAAAAGATAATCTGGAATCTTTAAGCAAGCATATAATTGTCTCTTGCAAAGTTCTTCCCCTCAGCAACACCATTTTGCTGAGGGGTGTAAGGGTTAGAAAGAATTTGTTCTATCCCTTTCTCTGTCAGGAACCTTTTAAATTTGTTAGAAAGGAACTCTCTTCCTCTATCACATTGGAGTGCAGATATAGGCCTTGGAAATTTTCCATTTGCCCCTGTTACAAAACCTTTAAACTTCTCAAATGCCTCATCTTTATGCTTTAGCAGATTGATAAATATATATCTTGAGAAATCATCAATTATGGTCATCACAAACCTCGCTTGCCCAGAACTTGGAGCAAAAGGACCAATAATGTCAGAGTGTACAATTTCTAGAGGTCTCGTTGTGACTCTGCCACTGTGCTTACCCACAGGGGCTTTTTGCCTTTTGCCTTTTGCACTCTTTGCAAACTATATAGTCTAAATATTTGTCACAGGGTTTCAGCTTCAGGTCAGCACACAGCTGTGGCATTTGTGCTGTATACCTGAAATTAGCATGACCAAATCTCCTATGCATCAAATGTATAGACTGGTCATGGCTTGGAATGTTGCCAACTACAGTCTTGCAGCTTGACTTTTTTGTATTTTTTGTACAATGTACAAGGAGTCTTTTAACATACCAGTAGCACACAATTTACCATTTTTACGTATCTCACAACCATTTTTCTTAAATATTACGACATACCCAGTTGCTGCTAATTGTGCTACAGATAAAAAGTTTGACTGTAAATTTGGTACATACAGCACACCTTTCACAGTTTCTCCCAGGCAGGATAAATACATATCACCTTGACCCATAATTTTAGTCACAGACCCATCAGCCAAAGATACACTTTGTCGGTCAGTTTTAGACAGTGAAAAGCACTTTTACAATTACATAGGTGACAATTAGCCCCAGAATCTAACACCCATACATCAGGATTACCCTCCTCTGAAACCTGTGCAATGTGGGTTGTCTGAAGAGCCTTCTTCTGCATTGCCTTCTTGTTCTTTTTTCCTGTCTTTTGATTTCTGGGCATTAAGGCACAGTCTTTCTGCAAATGTGTAGCTGAACCACAGTTGAAGCATCACCTACTGGCTAGTGCTGTTGTTTCACCTTCATTTCCCTTCCTTTCGCTTGCTTTCTGGCGCTGTTGTTTCCCAGAAGAGATGGGGGGGATCTTTCCCGTCTCTTCCCCCATTCTGCGAGTAGGTGCTGTCTTACATATGATGGGGTGAGTTCTGCTTCAGATATGGCCTCCAGAGTACAAATCAGTGTGTCCCATGTTGCATTCAATGAGGACAGAATGATGTAGGATTTTGTCAAAGGCGAAAAAGCCATACCTTGCTCTTGCAACTCAACAAACAGCTACTGAATATGATGCAGGTGCTCAGGAAGGCTATTTCCCTCTGCTAGACTGGCTTTGTATAGCTTTTTTGTCAGGGTAACTTTACTCCCTGCTGTTGCCTTCACATACAAGTCTCTCAAAGCATCCCAAAGTTGCTTTGCAGACTGCATGCCATGCACATTCACTAGCTGATTGTCCTCAACTCCCAAAATAATGGTCACTCTGGCCCACTCATCCTGTCTAAGCTATTCAGCACTGGGATTTTGGGGGATTTGCTCACCAATTGGGTTCCAAAGATTCTCTTTGCGCAGGAACATTTCCATTTTGAGGCTCCAATTTAGGTAGTTGGTCTTTGATAGATGCTCGAGAGGCATCACTGAGGGCTGGTAGATAGCCATGGCTTCTTCTTTTGCAAGTCACCTCAGCTGGCTTCTTTGTCCTGTAGACCAGCAGCAGCTGGAAAGCCTCCAGGCAGCTCTAAGAAATCTTCACAGGTCTTCGTTACCTGCTTTTAAAATGCGAATGAGGTGCCAAGCTGATCTCTCTGCTCTGTCTGGGTTGCCTGGGCCCATAACCTGTTGGAGTTTGTGCAGAGTGGTGGAAAGTGGTCCAAGAGATCAGAAAGACACCAGGCATTTCAAAAAAAAAAACACAATTGTATTCAAACAAAGCATAGAACATAAACAGTTTCCTCATCCAGAGCCCTGGATGGGCAAAATCCTTAAATACAAAAAAGCATATTTACAAGTACATGCACACACGTAAGTGTGCTGAGCAGAAAGAGCAGCTGCTGACCTGAAACAGAAACCACTGGCAGCGAGTCCAGGTAAGTTCCCCAAGCATGCAGGCAGCTTTTCCTTATTTGGTCATTCAATACTTAACCTTTTCCACACCCCAACCTGAGAACAATGAAACCTGACCTTTTGACTCTGCCAAACACTTAAGAAAATGATTTGTTACCATGGATACCTTGTTGCCATGAGTACTGATGGGGAGCAGGAGGGGGCCTCTATCCAGGGGGGAAAACGCATGCGTAGTACTGAGGAATTAAGCAGCCATTCAAAGAGAGACAGATCAGACCCCCCTTCCGGGGTTTATCTGTCTGGGTTTTTCCCACGCTTCTTCAGTTTGTTAGGATTCTGTTTAATGTAGCAGTAATAAACACTAGAGACCTACTCCTCATCTCAGCATGATTTCTGACTGTTAGGACACTTGTGTTCCTCTGCAGCTTACTTTCCAAGCAGAAACAAATAATAGCCACACGTACACTCTTGTACACCCTCCCAGAGATTTGCTGTACTTGCACCGCACCTCCAGGGCCACCCGCACACCCTCATACACACCTGGCAGCAGCCACCCCAAGCCCCACCACACTTGCACCATGCCTCCCCGGGCACCCCCTCCCTTTCCCACCCGGCAGCAGCCACTTGCCTGCTACCAGCCTTCTTGCGAGCTGCCTGGGATTTGCTACTTCCTGCCGGCTTCCCCACTAACTGTCATGAGTAAGGATGGCGAGCAGGGAGCTCCCATCCAGGCTGTAAAGCGCATGCGTAGCACTGAGGAATTAGGTAGCCATTCCAAGAGACACAGATCGGGCCTGCCTTAACCTTTGGGGTTTATATCTCTGAGTTTTTCCCACGCTTCTTCAGTTTGTTAGGATTTTCCTGTTATGTAGCAGCAATAAAACACTAGAGACCTGTTCCTTGTCTCAGCGTGGTTCCTGGCTGTTAGGACACTAACTGGTGGTTGGAAGCTGGCAGGAAGTTGCAAGGAGCTGCTTGCTTAACAACTCACAATCCTCAATGACAGCAATGGGATTGCCATTGCTAAGTGATGCCGTCATGTGACATCACACTTTACGACTGCATTACTTAGCAATGGAAATTGCAGTCCCAACTGCTGTCGTAACTCGAGGACTACCTGTAGTAGGCTACTTCGTACCTTCCAAATCTTTTATATTTCAAGTCCCACTAGCCTAGCTGGCATATCTGTGAGAATTGTAGCCCCAAAAGTCTAGGGTGCAGTTATATTTATAAGCCATGCATAACTGGTGCAGTTGTGCTTTTATGCTTTTATCTTGGCAATCCACAATGAAGCTTCTTCTGGTACTGTTAAGCTTGGTGGCCAGACTCTTTCTAGATTGTGCTGTAAGAAGTTTTTTAGAACTTCACACTTTAAGACAGCCATTTTCTGTTTTTTACACACAGCAGCTGATTTGATACTTCTCTAAAATTATGAGAGTGAAATCATGAGAAGGAACTATTTATATCAGGCCTGAATGTAAAAATAGGAAATTCACATACAAAAGAAAATAGTACAAAATTACCTTGCTTGCTATAATGGTAGAAGACAAGCTATATTTTTTAACTGAACAACAGAAAGATATTCTTATGTTGGTTGCAAATATATGGACTGTGTTGTGCCATATTTTGTTTAATCAAGGTATATTAATTTAGCTGGCTGGATTTGTACAATAAGTTATGCCATAAACCACAGACCAAGCCAAAAGAAAACCACATTGGGGCTTAGCATATTGTATGAACCCAGCTGTGGTTTAATAAGAAATTTGTTATCATAATCCTAGAGAAAATATCCAGCACAAGTATTAAGCAACTACATCATCAATTAAATCTGTACCTAATCAGATAATGCTTTTTGCACTGAAAGCATTGGACAGTCATTTACTGCTGCATCACACATATTTATTTGCATCTGTTCCCCATCTTATTTGTAATATTCGCACATATGATTCACAGATTATTTAAACTATATTCTTGCATTTCATACTCAAGCAATGTAATTTTTTTAAAATACAGCAAATAAAACATAAAATACACAATAAAACATAGTAAGTTTAGCACTTGATATTCTTTAAACTTACATTATTGAAGAGGAATTGACCAAAGACATAATCAGAGGAAGGTATCTAATTGGAGAAGAGTTTCTAGTCTCCATACGTATTTAAAATCTTTATTTAAAACAGAAAACTTGGTGTACACCATGTTTTGAACTCACCAGCTTTCTGTCATCTAACTTAGTTGGGGTTTATAGGAGCCACACTTGATTTGGAGACACCTGTTTGTAAACCCCACACTTCTGCAGAAAATCTGTATAAAAAAGAAAGAATCCCTGCTTTACAGTTATAATCTAAAAAAGAACATAAAGTGATTGGAAAAGGAAAACAAGCACATTCTAAAAACAATTATTATTCTTAAATGTATTTTTGAAATCCATTTTCCATTCTGATACTAATTTCACTCAGTGTCCTCAATGATTTGCTAGAAAATATCAATAGCTCCAACTCTGAACTCTTCTGAACTTTCAGTAAATTATATTTGCACAAGAGTTGTTTTAACAATATGATTCATTAAGTATTAAGAAAGATCGTGCTTGCTTCATTTATTGCTTTATCCAATAAGATTTAGATTTTATCAACATGTTTTTAATATTTTTCTCCTATCAGTGGAACTGGGGAAAGACATTTTCCTATCCTCTACCATCCTAGGGGTTTGGTGGACTTTGCATGTAGATTTTAAGTGGAAAGACCATGGAGAAGAAAATCTTATTAAGCAGACTTCTGCTACTCAACACTGAATTCCACCCTGATTTTTATTAATCCAATTTTCTGCCAGGATAAAGTTTTCCAAAAGATATTTCTTAAAGTCTTTATTAATATATAATGAATAAGATGAAGCTCATGGGCTTAACTGACACTACAGTCTTTGCAAAACTAAAAACTAATGACAAGTATGTTTGTTAAAACAATAACTGGATCTCCTTTACTATTGAACCAAATAATAGTTTTCAAATGTTTGGAGCAGTCACACCATTATTAAGCTATCCCTTTTAAATTCTGACCTTAAATGAGTCAACACTGCTGTCAACCCAGTTTCACAAGGAAATGGTAAACTGCCATGTGCAGCCAATTGGTTTTAAGTGTGCTTTTTTTTTTTCCTGCCTACAAGGTCATATTTTTCCATTTTGTAATAAAAATATTGTGCATTTGCAAAGGAATGCTTAAGGCCACAAAACAGTAAGTGGCAATAATTTTCAATTGTACCCATTTTGTGAGCACATACTTACTTTCCTGCATAAAGTCAGGCTTTCACATTTTAACCTATCCAAATCTCCCCAAAATAATTGCTTGTCTTTAATACTTCCTAGAGCTACAGCACAATATTCTGATTCAGTTAGAATGATCTTGTGTGCTAATACTGGATCAAATTCTATATTTTACATTTTAGATAACTGTATAGAGGAGCAACAAAAGCCCCCTTTCAGAAAAAAATAACAAAACATAAGATAATTTAATGAGATATATGCTTACAGCAGCAAGAATAAACTTTGCTGAACACTGGAAGAAAGACACAATCCTGACAATATCTGATTGGGAACTTTAACTTTGAGAAAAGCAGCAATGGCAAAATACTTACACAGTAGAAGTTTAAGTAAATTTAAGCAAGAATGGTTCCCATATATCACACAGCTTGGTAAATATAACCACTTACAGTATGGCTTTTCAGGGGGCCTGAATGCTTACAAATATCACAAGTTAGCAAACGTACAAAAATGGGGGAGTCAGAAATCAATACAGGTAGTCCTTGCTTACCGATTGCCTCATTTAGTGACCATGTGAAGTTACAAATGTGTAAAAAAAAATCCTTTGCAACCAATCCTCGCATTTACAACCATTGCAGTGTCCTGCGGTCATGTGATTGCCATTTGGGCACTTTATAACCACTGCACATTTACAACTATTGCAGCATCCCGTGGTCACATGATTGCCATTTGTGTGCTTCCCAACTGGCTTGCGACAAGCAGAGATAATGGAGAATGTGGAAGTAAAATCTTAAGTTGCAGTGACGTAATGTTTCACTTAACGACCATGGGGACTCAACGACTGGGAAGTGATGTGAGTCCATTGCGGTCACATTATATATATATACACACACACACATTTACCCAGTTTATTTGTTGACTCAAAGTTCTTTTGTTTAGCAAAATTCATTTTTGTTTCCATTTCTTTGTTAACGTAGAAAGCTGGCATTGTAAAACTTTAATTTACTCTGAGATACTTTTTCTTCCTGGAGACCTCTTTAGGCCTTCCTCTTTCATTTTTATCTCCTTTAAGATCTTTTGCATCTTCTCTCTGAATTTTCAATTTGCTATTTTGCTGTATAAATTGTCCCTTTGTAAAGGCTTTACCAGCATCCCATACTGCCCTTATATCAGTGCCTTTATTTAGATTAATCTCAAAAAATTCTTTCGATTTTGTTTTGCAGTCCTCCATTATTTATTCTTTTTGTAATGAGGTTTCATTTAGCCTCCATCTGTAAATTGTAACTTTCCTCTTGTATAGGTAATCCTCACTCACCATTTGTTCAGCGACTGTTCAAAGTTACAAAAGTGCTGAAAAAGGAGACTTACAACAGGTCCTCGAAGTTCCAGCTGTCCCAGCACCCCTGTGGTCACGTGATTGTGATCTGAGCACTTGGCAACCGGCTCACCCTTATGATGGTTGCAGCATCCCATGGTCACGTGATCACCATTTGCAACCTTCCCTGTCATCTTTTCACAAGCAAAGTCAATGGGGAAGCCCACAAGGAAGGTCTCAAGTCATTCTGGTAAGTCACTCGCACACTCCCCTGCCCCACCACACTCATACCACACCTCACAGGCTGCTCACACACCCTCTCCCACCAAGCAGCAGCCACCCCTGCCTGCAAGCCACCTGGGACTCACTTAACGACCCACAATCCTTGTTTAATGATGGGAATGGGGAGTGCCAGGATTGCTGTTGCTAAGCAATACAGTCATGTGACATCGTGCTTTACAACCACATCACTTAGCAATGGAAATTCTGGTCCCAATTACTGTTGTTAACCAAGATCTACCTGTATATTAGAGTCGTTTGAGATTTTCCACTTAGCAACAGTGGTGCTTAGCAATGCAGTTGCCAGTCCCAATTGTGGTCACTAAGCAATTTTATTTTTATTTCTTTTTTTCTTTTTCCTATTTATGAGGTATTTTAATTTTTGTAAATGTGCTTTATCTCTTATTTCCTTTTATCAACATATCAACATACACAAAGTAACAATACAATGAAGAACTTAATATTAAGCAATTAGTTCATTATATAACTAATACTTTGAAGTGAATTGCAGCAGTTTTTTGTTAACTGGATGAAAAGTGAAATAATCTAATATCTGTAATACTGACATTCTAAATTGCAATTAATATTAATTTTTACTTTTATTTTCAATACTTTAAGATTTCTAAATAGAATGTTCATAATTTCTAATCATATTACATAAATATTATTGCATTGAAATTCTGAACTGAAATAATACAATGTATCAAGTTAAAAGGGAAAAAAAAACACGTTCTGGAGCCTAATGTGGCCAGTGCATCGGATCACCTGGATCTTCCTTCTCTAAAACCCTGGAAGCTCCAGCTTTCTAAAGAGATGAAGGAGAACAGCAAAAACAAAGAGAGTAGAACTCTGCCAGCTTCCAGGTCCTCACACTAGATAACTCAAATGCCAGTGTGGTATTATTGTACGCCGCCCAAAGTCACTTCCTGTGAGATGGGCCACTATATAAATTTGACTACTAATAAATAATGCTTCAGGTGTTGAACTAGAAACAGGAAGACCCATGTTCTAGTCCACTCTGTCACAGAAGCTCACTTCATCTGATGAAGTGGGGCATCTGATGAAATGAGCTGCAGCTCACAACAGCTTGTGTCTTACAATGGAAGTGTCTTTTTGATTTCTGGTTACCGTAGACTAACAGCTCTCCCACAATAGTAGCAGCTCACTGACTGACTATGGGCCAGTTGTATTCTCTCAGACCAACCATAACACAGGATTGCTGCTATGGGGAAAAAAATGGGAGGAAGGACTACTAAGTACACCAGCTTCAGCTCCTGAGCAACGGGTGGGATATAAATCTGTTATTAATCTTCAAATGACTCTAGTCCCCATTAGCAAAATGCACCCCATCTTTAGACTTCTTCCAGCCTTCTCCAATGGTCATTCTGTAATACCACTCAAGACTAATGAAATTTAAGCCACCAAAAATGTGTGAGTCGTTCAGTGTGTGTACCACCTATTGAATTGTAAACTAGCTAGCCAGTTTAGCCTAGCAAGGTGAGCAAACGCTACCCTTCTTGTTGGTTTATGGTTCACATCTTGCAACTTCCCAAAACTGGGTTGAGTAAACCATGGATATACCTGTCATGAGAATAGTTTGTGTTTATTAACATAGAAACATATCCTGTACAAAACAAGTTTTGGATAGGCAGAATCCGCTATTTTACTAGAGTAGACCAGTATTTCAAAACAAATACGCCCCCTACAGTCAAACATGCGTTTGTATACACAGGGAGAGGTACTACATGTAGCAGCTGACACATAAACGAGAATATGCAAACAGAAAAGGGAGAGGAGCAACTGCAACATTAATTCAAAACGCCTACTGGAGCAAATAAGGCGTGCTCCAGCTGGCTCAAAACGGGTAAGAGCTAATCGTGACTCACTCCCAAGTGATACTGAACCGATAAAAGCAAGAGTGGGCCGAATGTCCAAAGAAGGTCTATTTCCGTAGGCCTTACACCCACGTTTTTCAACCCCCTTTACAAAGGAAACCCATTGAGAAATCCTTTCCGGATCGTTAGCCAACGCAACATGGCTCATCACGTCTTCTTCAGCAAAGGCGAAAAGAACTCTTGCCGCGCCTTAAAGACGAACCCAAGGATCGCGGCCGAAGCTTTCAAGGCCTTCGGGGGACTAAGTGGGCTGTGCTCCAGGAAAGCTGCGGCGCCAACCACGATCCCTGCCCTTCTCATCACCCTAATAGGACGAACAGCCGCTTTGCGCGGGAGTTGTAGCACCGAGCAAAAACTGACGGCACCACGCGACGCACCTTCCAAACTTCCAACGCAAACTTCCCCGCCTCTCTCTGCCTACCGCCCACCTCTTTGATCCTTTGCCCGACCGCGATTGGCCCCAAGTCTCGAGCACCGCCTCCTTTTCTTCTGATGCCCCTCCTCCCTCCCCCTTTCACGTCTCTCCCGAGCCAAAGGGAGACTCGGAGGTGAGGTGCTGGTGTTTGTGTTCGGACCTCCGGTATCCGCGGAGCACATAGTAAGCGGCTTTGATGCTACAGCCGGTGGGGGGCGATGGGTGTGGGTTTACCTGTGCCCGGCGCGCTGTGGCAGAGCAGGAGTTGGTGGAGCGGGAGAGCGAGAGAATGCCTTGGATCTAGCAAGGTTTGATGTTTGCACAAGGGCGGGGGCGGGTGGGTGCGCTCGCTCTGCGGGGTGTCCTCGCCCAAAGCTCCCTCTGTGGCTGGCTGAGGGGTAGACTTTTCGTAAGCAGCCAAGTCTCTGTTTTCGGGCTAAACCGTCTTCCTTGTTTAAGTCTCTTGTCCTGTTTGCGATTAATTACGATTCGATATACGTTATTAGGGTTCTCCACTACGTTTACAAATTCGTAGTGTTCTTTTTCATTAGGACTAAGAAAGTGGGGAAGAAGGAGAAAGCTTCCCAGTTCAGTTGAACTACTCTCCGGGCTGGGTCTTCACAAGAAAACGCTGTCAATCTCCCTCACTATTTTTAAAGATGCTGTTAATAAAAAGACGATCAGGATGAGGCAGGCAGGATGCCTTGTATTTCCCAGGAGCTAGTAGGACTTTCAGAAAAGGGGAACAGATCCTTATTAAGTTTGGTATCTGTATTGTCCAAGGCAACCTGTTGAATGCAGAGCTTCCCCAATCTGGTGCTTTTCAGGGTCAGGGAGCTGCAAATGCCACGATCAACCAGGAAGAGAGGGGCTGACTGAAGTTGTAGTTCATCATAGTTTGAAGGGGCACCTGGTTGGGGAAATCTGGATCAGCTTTTATAATTGTGAAGGCACATTGCTGCGTAGCATGGTAGTCAACAGTTTTGTGTGGGAGAGAGTTCATTTCTGTCTGTCTTGGTTGGTTCCCTACTGAATTCATGTTGTCAAATCTAAAAAATGCTCTCCTGCATTGTAGCTTCCACTCCATTTAGAAAATGCAGTTGAAGAGGTTAGTAGGATCTAAGCAGTAAAACTGCATAGGATCGTGGCCCAGGCATGTAGCTGTTAGATACCAATTGATTGTGTTGTAAAGTTGTTTAAAACATTTAAACATCTGGCTAGTTACTTTTGGCTATACCTGTGTTTTTACAGGTTGCAAAAACACTGGAGTTACAGTAATGTACAGTACAGTAATTCTATAGTCTACCCTATATTTGAAGTGTGTTTCTTGTTTTCCCTATTTGAAAAGTCCTCTCTTACAGATTTACAACTATTTGTGTCTAGAAAAGTTGTTAGAACGTTTTAACTTAAAGCAAATTAAAATGTGGGAAAAGTATCCTTTAATTTTGGAAAGAAAAATGCTAATTGATTAATCTCAGAGTTGTAATTATTCAAACTAAAGCACCATTATTAAACAGTGAATGAAACATGTTTATAGTGCTTGATGTGCCTGATGATATATTAAGTATACAAGTATGTCATTTTATGGACTTTGAAGATAGGAACATGTCTGTGATCTGCGATTCAATGAGTTTTTGATGTGATAGAATTGTGGAAAGCTCAGAAAAGATATAACTGTCCTGGATTTGTTTTCTTTTTTTCTGAAAGTTTTGAGTGGGTTTGGGTAGGAACCAGGTTCTTCTGTATTGTGCTTTTGCTCTGGAAGTATGATCTATGTAATCCTTAAAGGAAGGTTTTTCCTATTACTCTTCCCCAGGCCCCTCATAAATAGTTGAAAACTTTAGGACAGGAAAGGATTCTAACACTGTAGCATCCTGATGAGTTTTGGCCTATTGCTGGGGGAGTGGGGGGGGGGGAGAGAGAGAAATGCTTGCAAAGTTATTGGGATTGGGTAAACAGTCCCTGAAAGATCAGATTACTGATTCAAAATAGATTAGATAAAACGAACTGCTTTGCTAGATAGGATGCAGTAAGAGAGGTTAAACAACTTTGTCTCAGTTATGAGCTCAGCATCCACTAAGACTGCTGTGATTAGAGATTTCCTTTATGTTAAAGTTCTGCTTTAGCTATTTCTGTGACTTAAGCCCTCAAGCTAGTTAAATCTCCATTTCTTTTTCTGTTGTCTGTTTTACCAGGAATTTTCTAGAAATGTGGCTTATAGATTGTTGATGGAAACCAGGGCATGCTTGAGGGGACTCAGATTAGGGCCATTGTTGAGCAGAAATTAATTTGGCAACTTTTGCCTTCTCTGTAATGGCAAATGTGTATTTATTACCATAGAGCTTTGCTTCTGTGCATGTGTAACCATAACCCTTAATGCCGTGTGGAAGTACAACTTTTTGTATCTACTTGTAAAATAGTTCAATATGTGAATATCTGGTTTGGATTTGTCTGTTATCCTCAATAAATGAAGTAAAAAGCTTCATAAGTGTACTTTATTATGATGCATATATATACACATTTAAGATGAGGATAGAGTTAAGAATACAAGGGTAGGTAATGTGACCACAAATGGGGAGCTAGGAGCTAGGAACAACTGATTCTCTAAACAATTGATTCCATATTCTCTAAAATGCCATTACCATTCAAAGTAGCCTTGTTCAACCTTGAAGACTAACAGCTTTACTGCGGCAAAAGCTTGCATTACTACAATAAATTCATATGTAATATAAAAGAGGTAGCCCTCTTCAGACTCTACCTGAGCACAAGAGAATTTGAAACAGGGTAGAGAATGAGTCACATCTGAAATTTTACTCTTTTTGACTTCCATTTGTTCAGTTGGAAGGTAAAGTGACCACAAATAAACACAGGCAGACTGTGAAGAGGTGACCTAGGGAATGCCCTCTTTTCTGCTTATTTTTCAGGGTAAACCCAAAAGTAGCCTACAGAAACAGCTCTTCAGTATATTGAGATAATTTAGAGAACTTGTTAATTTATTGTTAACTTTTAGCAGAAAGCATCATGCCTTAATTCTTTTTTTCCCTAGTATGCACAGCTTTCTGGCTAAATGCTTCAGTAAATATTTTACTGTCTGGGGTAATTTGAAATAATTTATTGTCAGTTTAAACTAGGCAGCTGCTTTGGAGTTCTGTCAAAGGTATTGCTCGGTCAAAGGTATTGCTTTGAGTGTTTTAAGCTTTGTAAAGGGGATAGCCCTATTTCTAGAGGCCTTTCTTAAAAGGTTGTTTTTTTTTACAGGCTTGTTTTATGTTTTTTTTTCCAACCAATCCTGGGGAATATAATCAGAAGTGGGACTTTATATATTTTCTAGATGCTACACAAGCGGTGAAGTACTAGGTACTTTCAATTAGGAATGGACATCTGTGAAATGTTTAGTTTTCATGAAGACCTTGAAAAATCATCAGTCCCAAAGGTGCCTGTTTCTCTGACACAAATGAATAAGATCTGGTTAAGCCAGTTCATAAATTGAATCAGTTTGAGAAAGCATATTTTAAAAAGCTAAATATCAAACTGGATATAATGGTAACTGTTTTTTTCATACATTCACCCAATTCACACACCAAACGAAGACTGAGAATAGGTGGATGAAGCTGAATTCAACATCAAATCATCTGTGTGAATGAGATGAACTAATAATCTTCCCCTAATTTGTTGCTGTCCTGGTGTGTTGAACTTCAGTTCCTATATGCCAGCCAGCATGGGAAGACTGTGGCTTATTTTGTGTGAGAGAAAGACAGTCCTGTACCTCTTATACATGAAATTGCCTGCAGAGGACTTTGGTAATTGGACTGAGAGCTTCATAAAGGTAGACCAAGGGCCAGTGTAACCCCAGGGTTGTACTCATGTCCTAACAGATTCTAATCTTTTTATTTCTATTGAGGATAGGCTACCCTGGTGTATAGTATCAATGAAATAACCCCTGTTCCCCTACTAGACTTCACTGTAGTCTGCCATTGGCATTCTCAAACCCGTTCATGTATGAGATTTGTACAAGATGGCTTTGCTAGCCAGTGTTTCGGATTTTTTTATAAATATAATGATCAGAAGATATATGGTATTCTCTTTTGTAGAAAGTTGTCCTGCTGATATTAGGTAGACCCTCAGTGTGTGTCTCTGCATTATGAAACATTTATATATTTACTTTGGCATTCCCTTTTTTTTTTTTATGGTGTCAGCACTAACAATGATCAGAAGAAAATGTTTTTCTAGTGGTTGTGTATGTAGTCCTCAATCTGCTGTTTTATTTCCTCTCTGTCCACTATAAATAGAAATTTCTTTGCCTAGGTCTTTGGTTGGATTTACATAGCAGGTTTTGGAACTAGTTTGCTGATGATTGCACAAGTGGAGCAAATGTGTAATTCAGTTAGTATGTTGCAAAAATGATCAGTGCAGCATCTTTATTCTAACTATAGAGGGAAAAAATCAAGAGTAAACCTCATGTGGTAGTGGAAAAAAATGTGTTTGATGGGGGGAATCCCTTCTGAGATGAGACAAGGTATCACTAAGGTTGACTTTACCACAAACAGCCACTCACTCTTGATATTGGCCAGAAGCAAGAAGTTGAGCTTTTATTTTTTTTAAAAAAAGAACTCACCATATATTTGTTAGAAAGTAAATCATCTCATTAAAAAAATTAAGGTATATTAATCAAAATATTACGGTTTAAACCTTTTAAGGTGCCTTGATTCAATTGTTTTCAATCAATATTTGTTTACTTGGTTTAAAAGGACAGAAGACAAGATTCAAACATGTTTTGTGCCAGTGGACTCATAGAGTTCTAATTCAGTTATGAGCCAAGTTAAACTTTGAATCTTTGGTCCCCACTTACAGACCTGGTGAGCATCAACTGGAACCCAATTCCAGAACTGGAGGGCCACTGTTGAGAAGACCTTGTTCCCTATACACAATAGTTTTGAAGCTCTTAAAGATAATACATCCAAGTAGTCTTACAGTGTCAATCTCGAAGGCAGGAACATGGTATGGAAGAAGACAACCATTCAAAGACCCAGCTTGTTTGGAATCTTAAAAGCTGGTGCGAAACTTTAAATATGGCCTGGAAACAAAGGATTAACTAGTGCACCTTGTACTATTTTAAGTACCTCTTGATTCAGCTTAAATGGCTGCATTGAACCATTGAAGTTTCCAAATAATCATTGAAGGTAACCCTTTTTCATCCATGGATCCCTTGGATTCAGTTGAAAAGCTTCTTCCTTCAGTGGCTTAGACTATCTCATCTCTTAATTAATCAGCCAGCTGGAAGGTGAAAAAAAGGATAGAATATCAAATACAGCAACCTACAGGTAGGGATAGATGTGGAAGGGAGGAGAGAGAAGCTTTCTAAGACACATGCTTACTCTTTCAGCAGTCCATTTGGCCAAGTTCCAAGATTCAGATAGTGTCAATAACAGGCACAATCTAGGTTTTAGGAAGCATTCATTATGACTTCCTCAAATGGCTGTGTTTGAATGACACACTATCATGTGATTTACTCAGTTAAGCCAGTTTTTTTTTTTTTTGGATTTGCATGACATACTGAATGATAAACAACCAGAAGGGTATGCAGAGCACACTGAACCATAAGCTAATCATAAGGACTGAGTTTGCATAATTTGTAAAAATGGGGTTGGCTGGTTCATTCTTCTGTGTGTCATGAAGATACAGCCAATACATGAAAAATAGGTTTTGTGTAACTAGTCAGCCATGACATCAATCACGTTGGGTGCTGATAGTGAACAAGTTGTGTGTATGATGTAGTAGGAGCCATAGTAAAGTGATGCTTGGAAATAGACTCATTAAGAGTTGCCTCAGTGGTAGCATTGGAACGTAATCACCAAAGGATGATTAAGTCAAGATCCAACCCTACTGAGGAGCTTTAAGAAATGTAAAGTGACAGTTTTTGTTAGTTTTTTACCTATTCTAGAGTTGTAACCAAGTTCATATATCCTAATAATTTCTCTTAAAAGTATTTCATAATTTTTATTTATTTATTTATTTAGCCAACCGTCTCTCAGTAGAGACTCTGGGTGGCTTACAACATTGTAAAACAATGCAATAACTTTCTATAGGAAACATGAACAACAGCCGAACAGCCAGATCAATCTAAACAAGTAACAACCATACCACGGGCTCTAATTAACAGTCTGACCCCCATGCCTGGGAACACATCCACATTTTAAGAGCCTTCCAGAAAGTCAGCAGGGTGAGATCTAATCTAATCTCAGGAGGAAGGCTGTTCCAAAGGGCAAGCACAGTCGCAGAAAAGCCTCTCTTCTTGGGTCCCGCAAGATGACATTCTTTGACTGACAGGACCTGCAACATGGCTCTCCCATTGGATCTAATGGGAAGGGTAGAAACAACCAACAATCTTGCTTTAACTTGGCTTAGAATCAACAAGTACCAATAAAATTATCAAAAGGAAAGGAATGTTACAAAATATTTTCTGCTTCCAGGACCAAAATAATTTACAAAAATTCATTTCAGGCTCTTAGCCTGTCAGAGTAACACAAAAACTGAGATACTTGGTGGAGGAAAGATAGAGGGCATTAATTGCAATAAAGACCAAGAGCAATATGGAAAAGGAAGGAGTTTTCACTGAAGTTTGTTGTGAAAAAAAGATCAGTTTCTTGCCCTGACTTACCTAAGGAGCACTCATCTTCTGGCATACAACTGTCAAGACTACAATTCAGACCTGTACATAGGTGGTGGGATCTGCAATAAAATGATACAATAATACAATAATGATACTCTTTCAGCAGTCTCCTTGATCATATTACACAGCATCCTCTCTCCAAGCAAATTTTCTGCACCTCATCCTCCTCAAAGTCAGGCCACATCCTGTGGCTGCTGAACTTGCCTTGCTTGGGTAGATGGGCTGCCCTCCCTCTTTAGAATTTTTTCCCTTAAACTTTTGCTGTAGGTCAGAGCTTTAGATTGTTTTCAACTGTAGTGTTTCTCCCTATTTGCATAACTGGTTCTTTTCTGGCTATATTAGCGACACTATCTGTGCTTGAAGTTCAAAACTGAAAGGAAAGGTGCATTACACAGTTTGTAATTCATTTATACATACCTGTGATACTATTCCCTTTTGGGGTAAGTAGCGTTGTGCAAAACTCAGAAAAGGAACAAAAAGTGGAGTGTGAAGAAATTAAAGGCATCCAATAAGAAAAAGGAAGTATAGCTACATCTAGCTTACACCAGCACCATTCACTATATCTCTCCCTAACTTTCTGTCATTGCAAACTATCCTTGATGCACCAGATTCATTTACTGCTTTCTGCATAGCCTTATTTTTTTTACACTTCCTACTTCTGCAGGGTTTCTCCAACTCCTTTGGACTGTGACTTTGTCAGTCAAAATAGCAATCCAACATACTGTTGCTTGCATCCCGTCAATTTAGAGGCATATGCAGTGGGTGGATACAGTCAGGAGGCTTGTTTGATTTTTCTAATGTCCATATTCATTATAAGGAACAATAAAAATATAAGATTTCTACCATGCATATTCATTTTAAACAGCAATTGACATTTTATAAAAGCCAACAATTTGTACTGGGTTAGAAACAGAAAGGCTGGCAACAAAATCCTTCTAAAAAACTATTGATTACTATAAAACAAGTTAGTATTGGACATTTATAATAAGAGATGGGACAGAAGGCACGAGATCACATATTTAACTGAAAGACAAGGTGACCAGATACCGAATGTTTGCAAGGCAATAACTGCATGGAAAGTGAATTCCACAACTCAGGTAACTATCAAGAATGGACTTTGTCGGGTTGCAGATTAAGGACACTGCAGTGTCCTTAAAAGCATATTTTAGTTGTTGGCTGATATGTAAAGGAGCAAGTATACCTTTAGTTATGCAGCTACATACTGTATGGCATTATAGGGTCCTTGAACTTAGCTCAATTGCAGACTGGTAGCTTGCACAGTGACTTTGGAACAGATGCAGTATCGTTGCCATGGCTTATTCTACTAGTTGCCCTATCCTACTGAGCAGCAAAAGGAACAATATAATTCTTGTTATGTTTCAAACATGAACAAATGAGCATCTGGTGTTATGCTGCTATCAATCAGGGCTGGGCAACTCGTGATCTCATGGTTTATCATGCTGATTTTTTTTTTAGCCCTGTTTCTGCAAGGTCCAGTAACTATGGAAACTTCTAAATACGGAAGCTAGAACATCTGACACTCTCATTTCTGATTTAGGTGGTTTTATGATCACTGGGCTTTGCAGAAACAGTGTCTTCTAGAAAATCAGCTGTGACAGTAGAACGTAAGGATAACCTGGAGAACTCTGACCTTCCTCCATAGCAACCTTGGCTGTATTGGAGAAGAAGTTCTGTGTATGAGTAGGTGTCCATATATATAGTATGTGTCCATATGTGTGTTTGGTCTCCAACCTGTCATCTAGCATTATAGAAAGCTTTTGGACTAGAAAGATTACCCAACTCTGGTTTAAGTAATAGATGTGATTACCTGTTTTTCTTGCTGCTTCTCCTGCTCTATAATATCCTTTTTGGTACAGTGTTCCCAGTGTAGTCATACAGAAGATTTGTGTAAAGAGAATATGACACTCATTTTTGTTCTCAGTTCTAATAATCTTTTATCAATTTCATCCCCATAGAATTGAGTCACATCAGCCATACCTAGTTTGGTTTGTTGGTTTATTAGCCCTTAGTGGTCAACATGGTAAGATCAGGATATAGGGACCAGCTCAGTCCCTGTGCATGACCCACCTCTTTGGTACATGTTGAATGTTTGAGTTCAGCCATGAATAAGATAGGGAGAAGTAGGTTGCATTCCAGGGAAATAATCTTGGGCCCTAAATACAGAAAACCTTTGATTTAACAGTAGCTGTTTGGCAAGCTTCAGGAATGACAGATATAATCACAGATCAATCTTAGTTGAGGTCATTAATCAAGCTCCACATTTGTCTGTATACTATATGCTTGTGCACATGCATAAAATTTTATTTGCCATTTTTTGCATAAAATCCCCATTCCCATTTTACACATGCATAAAATCCCATGCACCATTTTAAGCATGTATGAAATCACATTTTGATTTAGTAGATAATCTGCTTTAATGCTTCCCCGATCTTTCCATATTAAATATAAATTTAAGAGCCTTGTCAAAACTACTGCAGATATAATAGAATTGTTAGTTGTGGGGGTGGATGGGTGGAAAATGTCCAGGTGGAATTTTTTTCCATTGCATCTGCTAAATGGGGGCGGGGTCTGCTACTGGACTTGTATGCTTATTTTTAAAAAATCTGAAAATCAAGTATCTTAATATACCTGCAGACAATATTAACTGGAATAAATAGTTATGGTGATAAATAATTGCAGTGAGATTGCTAAAGAACTATTTTATTTTTGTGCTAAGTATCTTTTTGCTTTCATGAACAGGTTGCTTATCAAATGAGGGTGGGGAATTCTATTTAAGACTAGTTGGTTTATGTGGCAGATAATATTTTTTGTCTTGCAGCATTCAGTGAAAGTGATTGATTGATAGATTGATTATACACCATCAGTTTGATGTTGAGTCTTAGCAGCCACATAGATAGATTTTCTCCATGACAATCTGTCCCTTAATTGATCCTTCAGGTCATCCAACAGTGCACCCATCACTTCTGTAACTAAGTCCATCCACCTTGCTGATGGTCTTCCTTTTCTTCTCTTTCCTTCCATCTTTCCCAGCATTAGAGCCTTCTCCAGAGAGGTGGATCTTTGCATAATATGTCTGAAGTAGGATAATTTGAGATTTTTCATTTTTGCCTCGAGACAACTCTGGGTTGATTTGTTCAATGATCGATTTGTTTTCTAGGCTGCCCACAGTATTCTCAGGAGACTTATCCAACATGGAAGTTCAAAAGCATCAATATTCTTCCTATCCTGCTTCTTCGAAGTCTAACTTCTGCTTCCATAGAGCATCAGAGGGAATACTGTTGCTTGTACTATTCTGATCTTTGTAGGTGTATGTGATAAAGCAGTATAAATCACAACCAGTCTAGAAAAAAGGTGTCCAAGCTATCCAAGGAAGGCAGCCTTGTGCCTTTCAAGTATTTGAACCTTTAGTCTCAGACTGCATGACAAGGGATTTGGGGAGTAATAGTTGAAAACTTTTGGAGGACAACAGATTGCCTGCATGCACACTGTGGTTTCTACTACTCTTACTTTCAAAGCAAGTTCATCATAAAGGCCAATGTATACTGAGAAGCAAACTACTGATTTATTTTTCTGAGCATTACTGTATACTTAAGTAGATGATTTGTGTAGTTTTCATTAATCAAGAGCTGATTTGTAAGCATCTGGATTCAACTCAGTGAGTATGTCGCAATATTACTATATCAGTTTGTCTTTTTGAAAGCTCAGTAATGAAAATTTTTGGTCCCCCCACATCCCCGCAAATTGAGTGTATTATATTGTTCATGCTGCTCCAAAGATGGTAATGCAGCAATTTCAGTGAACTTTTCATGTGGCCGATTCTTATTTTAAGGAACAGATTTTAAAGCTGGATCCTCTGAATTATTGGCTGAACTTTGAATCTCTTACTTCTGCATGTTATCTCCCCTGTATTAGCTGTGTTCTCTAGGTTTTCAGTGAACAATAACTAATATTTGAGCCATGATACAGCCAACAAATTTGTTTTTGTTGTTCCTGGTAACAGAGATGGTACATTCAGTTGTCTCTTTAACCACCTGGAATGCATTTTTTTTTAATCCGTTCAATCATGGCTGATTCTTGGAGACTGCCTGGACAGGTCCCTGCAATTTTCCTGGCAAGATTTCAGAAGTGGTTTGCTATTGCCTTCTTCCTAGGGCTGAGAGAAGGTGACTAGCCCAAGGTCACCCTGCTGGCTTTGTGCCCAAGGCAGGACTAGAACTCAGAGTCTCCCGGTTTCTAGCTTGTTGCCTTAACCACTACACCAAACTGGCTCTCGGAATGCATTTATCTTGAGACAAATAAGTATTATATCAGAATGCCAACTCACTGCATCAGTTCTCACCAGAAATAACTGTTGTGGCCACAGTCTGATCAATAATGTTGCTATTCATACTAGAAATAATTTCTATACTGTATAATCACAGGAATCTACTGTATATTTCAGTAGTCTGTAGTGCAGTTATAGAAATGCCTTTGTTGATGATCCAGTTAATCTTGGAATAGATGAGGTCAAACTTTGTTGTTTAAGGCTATGGAACATTGTTTGGGCAAACCTGTAGCCCCAGAATTGGTACAACACCCTTAGATGTCATCCATTGACCTTCCAAATTGGAAGTATATATATTTATATAAATAATTATATTTATATTTAAAAATAAGTATGGCAACAATCTTGTAAGAACTGCCACAATTTCACAGATTTGAAGATTAAATCTTGCAAGGTTTCAGCCATGCTTGATTTAAATGATAATGATGATGATGTTTGGTGCCATCAGTATTGCTTCGTGATACCTGCTGCTTGAGGAGGTTACTAATCTCTAGTGTAGGCAATATTAAAGCAGATGGTTAACAGTCTGATTCAGCAAAAGGTGTGATAAAAATTTAATTTGAAAACCAGGGTGGCACAGGTGTGAAGGTAGGGAAGAAAGATTTCATCAGTGACGCTGCTGGGATGACATATTCAGAGGAGGCTTATGTAATATCTCAGAATTTCTGGGCAGAGAGCCAAGGTTGCCAAGACAATTTTATCTTGGGATCCCTGACGGTGAGCCAACAGCAGAGGTCGGCCAGCAATACAGACTGTATAAAATCCAGAACTCTGAAAGGGCCACGGTTCCACCAGTTCCATCTGGCCAGAGAGCAGTGTCTCTTCATTCATCTGTAGATCCTCTGTTTGTCACAGTCCATGCTGTGTCTGAGTGCATCTATGTCCAGATTCAATGGTTCCCATTCCTTCTCACCAGCGCTTGATCAACCTGGTATAGAGGGTTTCTGTGTGTGTGTGAGGTGAGGTGAGTATGATGTGAATGTGTGAAGCTCTATTTAATTTTGTTAACTAATAAATGTTGCTGCTGCTTAGAGAAAGTTTTGTTTGTTTGTTTCTGCTTGTCCTTAACCTGTTGTTGTTGAGTGTGTGAGTGCTTGTTCCCTTATTCCTACTATAGACCAGGACTGTGCATCACTCTTCTTCCAGCCACAGACTGTGAGTAATCCTGTGCCACTGCAGAATTATATAACAAGGGGCAGAGTATGGCAGATGTGTCTCTAGAGAGAAGCGTGACTGTTAATAAGTGGGATAACACAAGTGAATGTCTAAGTGTATGACAAAGGCAGCTCTTAAATATTCTCTGAATTAAAAGTCTTCTAACTTATTACATATGTGACCTGTAGCAAAATATTGCAGTGAGAAATGCTGTTGTCTATATGTTGGAGCAATTAAAATCTGAACATCCAGACAGAGGAAATTCTTCCATAAGCATCACAAAATGTTTAGGGTTTTGTCGATTTTTTTTTTTTAATTACCTCTAATTTTTTCCATATATGATACATGGATACAGTACTTATAAATATAAAAGAAGCTAAAAAAGGAATTATTACAAGAACTTTTACTGCTATGAATTAATACTTTTGGGGAAATGAAGGGGTTTCTTATCAAACATATTCTGGATGGGGTTGCATGGCCCCAAACAGAATTGGTGCACAATTTGGGAGTCCTCCTCGACTCATAGCTCCTGTTCAAGGAAAAGATAGCAGCTGTGGCCAGGAGGTTTTTTGCACAACTTCTTGCCATGCATGAATTGCACCCTCTCCTAAACCAAGAGGCTCTGCTCATGGTCAGTCATGCCTGAGGCACCTCCATGATGGACTACTGCAATGCTCTATACATGGGGCTGTCCTTGAAGAGCAGCCAGAAGCTGCAGCTGGTACAAAATGCAGTACCAAGAGCAGTTATGAACACTTCTTGATCTGTGCATATTACACTGCTGCTTCAGGAGTTGCCTTGGTGGCCAGTATGCTTCCAGATTGAATTCAAGTTCCTGGTGGTCACCTATAAAGCCCTTCATGACCATGGGACCAGGGTATTTGTGGGACTGCATCTCTCTGATCATGTCTACCCATCCAATCAGATCTGGCAGGAGAGGCACATTAACAGGTCATGTGCATTGAAGAGTGCCATTTGATGGAACCCAGGAAGAAAGCCTTTTCTGCTACGCTGGCTGCCTTGTAGAAAATCATCCCTCACCCCCACCCTGGAGATCAGATTGGCCCCAACCCTACTGGCCTTTTGCAAGGCCCTAAATATGTGGCTGTGTTCCTGGTCATGTTGGTTGGGGTCTATGAAATGGTTCTATCTATGGTTGTTTCTGTTATTTGTATTTAATCTCAACTACCAATTGTATATTTGTGTTGTACGTTTTGGTGTTTCCTGTTTTTATTTAAATTGTTTTTAGCCATTGACAGTCCCTTGTCTGAGACGTGTAGTCCTATAAATTGAAATAAATAAATGTGGGAATTAACATTGAAGAAAGCATCTAAAATAGCTTCTTGATAACCAAGACTTTGCATAGCTTACAGGGTTTATCAGCTGCACTGCACATCAATTAATGAGCCTTTTCAGGGCTAGGAAATAAATGTCCCTTAGTAGGAAAAAGGTTGACTCTTCACTGAGTATCAGTATCTTGACATCAGACTAACTAAATCTCTCTGATAATTACACAGAATACAAACATGGCATGTTGTTTAAAGTGTACTGATGAGTACTCATGGCAGGCTTCCGTTTTATGAACAGTAGCAACACAATCTTTTCTCACAGCATCTTCCCACTAACTGAAGTGAAAAAACAGATGTTAAAGCACATGCCAAAGTTTCAAGTGTATCAGCATTGCCATCTGTTGGGGGCTTATAATATTGGAGGCATTATTTTCCATTCAATCCTCATATGAGTCTCTTGAGCCTTTCATCCAACCATGAGAGGTTGGAGGTTACAGTTTGGCCTATAATTGTCCATTTCTGATGCATTTCAGAAGTGCAAGTTGAAGAAACAGGCTTATAAAACAAGAATGGTCCCCAGGCAAAAATCTAATAAAATGGATCCAGCAGTAAGTAATTCTGTAGATAGAAAAAGAAGCTGACAAAACCTTGAACTTCTGAACTTAGAACAGCCTGAGCAGATTGTGGAGATTAGATATAATATTATGACACTAGCTTTACATTCTGTTCCATAATGAGCAGTAACATTCTACACTACCTGAAGCTTATGGATAATCTTCAAGGGTAACCCCATAAAGCGCTTATTGCGGTAAACTAGACGTAGAATTACTAAGGTATAGATCATTCTCTCAAGGTTATTTTTGTCCAAGAAGCTAGTGAATCATCTGGAGCTAGCCTATATAAAAATCTCAGCCTCCAGTGGCAAGATTTGATCAAGGAATATCCTTTAGCTTCATACCTACTCTTTAAGAGGAATGCAACTCAATCCAGAGCAGGTCATCTTTTCACCACCTGGGGACTTGGGAATTAACCACCACCAGTGTCTACATCTCGTTAAGATTGAATCTCAGTTGAATTGCTCTGTATCCATTAGCACTTTGATAACTCATGAATGTTATCAAACTCCAGTTATCATAGCATCAACGGAGTGAGAAGTAAATAGAATTCTGAATTCTACTGTTACATCTTTGCACAAACTTGTAGCAAGAAACAGTATCACCTTCCAAAGCAGTTTGTCACATAGGACCTCAAGCAATATATGTAATCCAACTACAGGTACTAGTTTTCAGTAATCTCTTGAGCACCTTGCCCTAAAGATTGTCAAGTAGTTGGAAGCTGTTTGAATTGATAGACTCAACAGGAGAGGTTTTCAGAAATTGTCTAATGGTCACTTCTTTCAATGCCAGCTCGCACACTATTTGCATAGTCTCCTCATAAGGCAAATATATTCAATAGCAATTGCCATGATTGTCACAACTGCAGCAGCCCTTAGAGGCTGCAGCAATCCTTGGAGTCATAGTAGTTGTTTGTTTGTCAAGGGAGATTGTTGAATAAAAAGTCATTAGTCTTAAGTTGCTGAGCTACACTTATTTGTCAGTTGTTTCATGGCTGTATTGTTGTTTTCCAGTGCCTTTTTTAGCCTCAGATTCTCATTTGTAATTCTTCACAAAAGACTAGTAATACCTATTGAGGATTTATACTGTATTGTATATGTTGGCATCATCTTGAAGAAGATCTGTCCATGTGGTCATTAAGAGTCAACACTCATTTATTTATGTATTTATGTATTTATTAAATTTATATCACCGCCCATCTCCCCCAATGGGGGACTCTGGGCGGTTTACAATAAATAGCATTAAAACATAGCCAGATAAAAATCACATTAAAATATACATAAATATACATATGCACTTTGATGGCTTATGATCAGTGTCAGCCTCAGTCACAAATTCTATTATTGTATGGTTAGTGGAGATGGACTTGTATGTTTTATGGATTAGGATCTTAATGTAGTCTTCAGATTAGGTACAATAAGTACAATCCATACAAGTCAGGAGTTTGCTACAGTGTTTGAAAAACCATAGTTAAGGTATCCCTCTGCCCCCATAGGCTGCTCCCCAGGAACTTGACAAACCGGAGTGCTGAGAGAGTGAAGTATGAAAGCAAACTTGTTTTCCCAGTGTGTTTTTGGAAACTGAATCTATGTGTTTGAGTCGACTGCTGGTCACAAGTCATGGATTAGTATGATATCCTGGAAGTGAAAGTACAAGATTTAAAAAATCTCTTTATTTCACCAAAATCCTAGCAGAAATGATTATGGGTTGATTTTTTTAAAAAAAGTGGGCTGATTTTTACAGCAAAGGTGGAAGAAACAAATCCAATTTGTATTGTTTGGAGGTTATGGACCCACACTCCTTGTCAGTCTGTAAGTATGATACTTAAAAACTGGTGCCTGCTGCTTGCTTTGCAGTGGTTTCACATTCTGTCACACACACATCCAAACACTCCGCTGAACAGGCAGCCATTTCTGGCAAATAAAAGGGGTGTCTGAAGGTGCTTTTTTCAGACGTTTCTCAGATGCATTCACCAAGAGGCGGAACTTTGGAGCACCACTGAGCTCCGATTGGTTGACTTCACAAAACTTTTCCTCTCTTAGTCCCGGCCCCCTTTTCTTCTTTTGAGAAGTTCATTTTGCTGCCTCTCAAACAGGCACGTCATCTAAATCTTCAAAGACTTAGGCTGATACCATGGGTTCCGAAGCAGATGATTCTAAAGAAGGTATGCTTTTTAATATATTCTCCCAAAGAGGTTTTTTTTTTTAAAAAAAGTTGCTTTCCAAGCTGCTTCTGGCAGCAATATGAGATGATGAATAGAGGTTTGTATTTGCTGTAATACTGAACTGTTTTTAAGGGAGGGGAAAGAAAGCAAAGGAATCTGAAGACAACTATTCGCATTTCCCTGAAAATGCCACAACTAAATCTTTGATACCAAGGATGTTTTGTTCTTTGTACACTGACAATCGTACACAAAGTGTATATTAGAAGCTCTGTGTGCCTATGTACTCACAGGCAACGATGGCTTGAAAAGGGAAGATATACGTTAGGTTGAATGCCCTCCGACTTTTGTAAAAGGAAGTTGTGTAATTCAGAGAACTGAAAGATTTTAAGAAGGAGCTTTCTAGAATGAGTTTTACTGGCTGATGCATGTTGAATTTAATAGCACTACGTCTGTGACAAAGCTTGTCAAAAGGGAAATTTTCTTTCTTTCTTTCCATGGTATGATGAGCATGTGGAAGATCTGGAAATGTTCCAAGAAAACTGAATATTTACCAGCGTAAAGTTGGGTTGGGTTGGGAAATGACTGGTGGAGGAAGAGAATTTTTTTCCCCCTGAAAATTTAATGCAGTAGCCTACCTAAGTCCAAGGAGAGGGTAAATACCTCTGAAATGTGAGCATATTTTAAACAGCTCAGATTTCCTTGACATGCTAAGAAGCCAGATAAACTGCTGGTATAAACCACAATAGATAGATCACCAGTTTGATAGTGAGCTAGAAAACTTCAAAACATTGCAGAAAGCTGCTTTCTTCTAATCTGGCAATCCCCACCATCGTAACGTTTCCCACATACTGTATATCTAATGTGCATTAAAATATGTTTGTTTCTGATGCAAGCCATTTGGCTAAGCAAAAGTCACTAAATGTAGGGTAACTGTTTAATGTGTACACTGGTGGAACAAATTTAGTCAAATGCTCCCATATGCTAACCTTTTCTGTTCAGACAAGGGAATAACTGTGAATCTAAACCCAGACCACTATGGTAAACTCTTTTCCTTTGCTCCTTTAGAATCTAGCATTCCTTTGACAACATGCTCATTCCACTTCTTTTGTGTAGCAGATGAGTAAACAGCATGCATGCCATGACAAGACAAGACAAGGAGTAGGAAGAAAACTTAAAAGTGATCTTAACTCTACCTGCAAATTCAGTTGAGTAATTTAGTTCAGGTATCTTTGTTCAGGAGAGTTACAGTCATATCAATACCTTGAAGTGCCCTTCATTGTTTTCTGTTTTCGAAAAACTGCTGAAGTTAACACAAGGTAGAGCAGTGAGGAAAGAATAGTGGTGGCTTTGGCACCAATGAAAATTAAATGTATGCTGTATTTTGTTTCTGTTTTTATTGTATATTGCTTTTTTTAAAAAAATGAAGAATTGTGGTATTTTAATAAAGGAGGTAATTCTGAATTCCAATTCAACTTTAAGTTAATTTCTAGGATATTTCATGGTTAAGTTCCTGTATAGCTTTACACCTCATGGAGAAAATCTATCTATGTGGTCGCTAAGACTGACTTGATGACACATAATCGATTGATCGATCAGTGGCTTTACACCACAAAAAGATTTGGGAATATATGTGTCTGATGGCAATATTCTGTGTGTCCCTAATGGATGTCTTTTGAGTGCCCTCCTTCTGTTACAAAGCATGCAATGCATTTTTACTCAAATTTAAATTTCACTGGGTTCAGGAAAATTTACTTTTAGGTAAATCTGTATGGGATTACGGCTTGAACAGGTAGCTACAAATAGCATGGATGGTTGGTGGAGGTATACTCCTAAGGAGACCATCAGTCCCAGTTACTGTAATGATTGCCCTAGCCCCAAATACTCAGACTCACAAGAGGCTGCTAAATGAAATCTGATTTATTAGAGTACTAAAGACAATTACAGAGAAAGCTGAGAATGAGCAAAAGCGCGCCAAATACAAACTTAAACCCTTGGTGCAAACGTATCCCGCCTCCCTCGTAACAGCCCCGCCCGGCACAGGTGCTAGCAAACGTCAGAGTTGCTAGCCTGGGAAAGTAACCTTGAGCGCAATAGATAATACAAATACATTCCAAAGCAAAGCCAAAAGATAACCGTTCCCATCCTCCCCAGAAAGATGAAACACGCATCCAATTAATGACATGCGAAACGTTACGATGCATCAAAGACATTGAAACGGCGAACATGACAGTTACTTGGTGTCTTTTGTTCCTTTGCCTGAGCCAGTTGGGTTCAGATAGTGTTTAGTTAATAGTTGCTGCTCCTCCTGATTCTATTTCAGCTGTATGACTGTTGTATGCATATGTTTTCTATTTTAATTGTTTCATAAACTGCTGGAGAACTCATGAAATAGGTGGGGTAAGGGTTTAAAAAATTAAAATATCTAATTTAATTGAAAAACAAAATATGAATTAGAAAGATTAGCTTTAAGATACATATGTTAACTATCTTCCAAAATGATAAAATTGATGAAATATTTTATAAATTTCATCAACTTACATCTTATGCATTTTTTGCCTTTTTGTGTAACTTCCAAAAGAAGAATACTCAGATATTGAACTTTTAATGAGCATTGCCAAACACACTGCTGATTCTACTGCTAAGGAGCAATTATACTGGATCTTTATAATTGATATCTAAACCATGGTGCATTGCCAGAAATGTATTTTTATCATATTTTCCATTGTATTTTAGTCTATGAACTATTAATAGAAGCCTTTATATTGATCAAATGTGTAGCCTAATAAAATGTAAGTGAAATATATAATGTACTATAATACAAACTCTTGGGCATTGAAGATAGGAGAAAATATCAGAATATTTGTTTTCTAGCTCATTTTGAACAAATATTTCTCTCCCTTTGGTTGCACTTCTTCTTTATGCAAAACACACTGGTGTTACAACATATTTTGGGCTGCTCAAAATGAAGGCCTATAGCTATCTCAGCCACTTCCTTACATTTGGGATAGCTGAAATAGGAAAAGATTGAAAAGTTGAGACATGCTTTCTAACTTCTATATATCAGAGATGTGTAGCCTTTAGTTCATGGGCCTAATCTGGCATGCCAGGATGGCCCTACTTCAGTTTATCTCCCCAGAAGCATGAAACGCTTTAGTTGTCCTACACTTTGTGATAAAGCAGCAACAGTTGCTAGCGGATAATCAATCTGGAAGAATGATTGTGCTTCAACTGTCTTCCACTTTCCCTGATTGTGGAAAGCATTGGTAACAAGCTATTCTTGCCAAAGCACCATGTGGGATGTAAATCTGAGGAAACATCCAGAGTTGTGATATCAATCTTTAGAAAGATTATGGCTTTGTGATTTCATTTCCTTCTAAAACTATACAATTATCAGGGCTTCCCTGGAATAGTATCCCCTTCATCTTTCTATTTCAGTTATAGAAGTATTACAAAACTCTTGTCCAGGCCATATGTAATACAAGGGTATGTGCGTCTTGTTGATTCTTCTTCTCCACTTGTATTACTATTGTTGCTGTTGTCAATTTTCCAGGGTTTCAAACTCAGGTTGAATATGCCAGTTTTCTATTCTATAAACCAGGAACAAGTCAACATGTATCTCGTTAACAGCCTAAGATTGCATGCTAAATATTTTGCTCAAAAAAAGTCCTATGGGAACAAGAGCTCTTTTAGACTTTTTCCAGGGTTTTAATAGCAGAAATGGGAGCAAGAAGCTCTGGTTGGCAAGCCATACAAACAGTAATTTCTAGTTGATAATTACAGCTGGGATTCCAGACAACCTACAAGGTCATTTGTTCCCACTACCCTTTTTCTCTTCCAGCACTGCTGCGTGGAAGAAATCAAAAGCTTTTCCTTCCATTTTAAATTAACCACAGCTTAACACATCATCCACCTCTTCAGCTATAGTCACAGTTATTCTTCGCAATTAACTTTATTCTTAGCTTTCAAATTATTGAGAAAATCTATTTGCATTTTGAATTCTCAGTCTAAAGGTACTTTTAATAGGCTGATATAAGAGATGGAGAATACCATTTACATGAGATTAAGTAATCAGTTAAGCCAATATCATAATCACACCACAAACATTTATATTAATTGTTTTAAACTGCATTTGCTGAAATCACCAAGTCTTACCACGTTATCTAACAGAGCTGACCTGCACAGGTGTGTTTAAATTTGTTTTAGCCTATCTTGAAAATAAGTAGGTAATGTTTACCAGGCCATAGGTGAGAAATAATATGTATTTTAAGCACTAGAAAGATGTGATATAATTTTTATCGATACATAAGAAGGTTGTAGCTGTACAGAACAGCAGGCATGGAGTGCTTTTGCAGCAACAACAAAGCACCCTGGGCCACCTTAATTTGAAGATGGCTTATGTAACCCCCTGCTAATAGGGCCACAATAGTACAAAAAAATGAAATATGTTAATGGGCTTACTAACATCGAGGCCAGTTTGAGAAAAAGTCTGGGCCGGGGTGAGGCTTGGACTTATCACCTGAATCAAAAAAGGTTTGAAGTATCATCTGTATTGGGCCACTGTCTTCTAAATAAATTCTCACTAAAGTTTATGTCTTCATAAAGTGCTCTTCTGCAGGATACTTGAGTCACAAGTTGTCTGAGTGCAGTTTAATACAGTTTTAATAAATTTTCTATCACAAGTTGTGACTTTTATGTTGTAAGTTTATCTGATAGTCCTTGGAAGCTGCATGTCATAAAGAAGCATTTCAAGAGCAAAGCTGCACAATATACTACTGTATCTGGTTGCTTAGCTGTAAAAAGGAAGATGAAGCTTTGGTTCATGTTTTTTGAATACTGGGCTGAGAGTTGTTCTGTTGCAACATTCCATGTGGGGAAATAATATACAGGTAGTCCTTGTTTAGCTACCACAATTGGAACTGGCAACTTGGTTGTTAAGTGAAGCAGTTGCTAAGTGAAATTGTGACTGTGCTTACAGTCTTACTTTAGCTTTGCTTTGCTTTGCTTTGCTTTACAGACCTGAGAAGGTCCTAAATGTGAGGATTGGTCATAAAGTTACTTTTTCATCACTGTCGTAACTGTGAGTGGTTGCTAAACGAGGCAGTTGCCAAGCAACAACCACCTGTATGAGATGAGAGTTCATACTGGCTCACATACTATTTTTGTTCCCAAGGAAGAGAAATCACAAGAGGAAGGGCATGGGAGAGATCTTGAAAGTATGAAACTAGTACCTAGAACATGGGTTGACTATTTATAGTGAAATCATGGTTCAAATTCTTTTTCTCCCTCCTGTACCATGTAATACACTGGAAGCTATTCTATTTTGAATGAAAGAAACGGTTTCTACCTGCATCTTGATTTAGTATAGGACTGATCTGGTGTCAAACTCTGTCATGAGTGAGGATGGCGAGCAGGGGGCTCCCATCCAGGCTGTAAAGTGCATGCGTAGTACTGAGGAATTAGGTGGCCATTCAAGGAGACACAGATCAGGCCCGCCTTAGTCTTTGGGGTTTATCTGTCTGGGTTTTTCCCACGCTTCTTCAGTTTGTTAGAATTCTCTGTTATGTAGCAGTAATAAAACACTAGAGACCTATTCCTTGTCTCAGCGGGGTTCCTGGCTGTTAGGACAAGCTCATTGCTTGTGACTATGTGAGAACCTGCCCTTATACTTAGCTAGCATGGTGTAGTTATGGTGGCCATGTTTAATGGATGTTGTAGCCCCATACATTGGAGGCCACAAGCCTGTGGAAAGGTGTATTAGACTAATTATTTGCAGGGAGACTTAAGTTCCAAATTCCTAGTAAGCTATGAAGCTGTCAAAGATGTCTTTGAGCAATCACTATCTCTCACCTTAACCTATCTCAAAAGGTTCTCCAAATAAAATAGGAAAAAGGAACCATGCTAGCAGCCTTGTATTCCTTTTTCTCAGGCTCAGCCAAGGCTCAGCAGTAAATTGAGGCTGTCCTGAAACTTGACCGTTTAGGTGTGGTTCAGCTAAATAAGAGCCTTTATTACAGAATGAAGCCATACAAAAAGGTTGATTGTCCACTGCTAGTGTGAATGCGCCAGTGCTTCTTATACCTGTGGAGGCTCAAACGCTTAGCCTTTTCCTCCTGTACTTTCCATTAATTAACATACCGTTATTCCAGCTCTTGGCCTTGAAGCTAAGCGATTATTGAGTTTTTTCTGTAATTGTCAACTCTGGCCTGAGAACCACCACTTCTCTGCTTAACTTTAACACTTGGAAAGAACAGCAGGATATAATATAATGAGAACAATATGTATAAAAAGATGAGGTCAGTCTACTGAGTCCAAGGAGAGCCAGTTAATTTAGTAGTAGTCAAAGTGTTGCATTGGAATCAGGGAACCTTAATCTCAATAGAGGTTGGCTGATTTTGGAGCAGTCATTATGTTTCTGCCTACGTACTTTTCAAATACATAAATGAAGTTTGTGTGTGTTTTAATTTTAATTCAGAATAAAGTTTGCCTTGATATCAGAAATTTGAGAAAATGCAGTTATTACTGAAAGTTATTGGGACTTGTAAAATCAATTCTAATTACTGCTTTAATTTACTGAAATGATTACTCTTCACTTTATGACTTTTTCTTACTTATTTTTCTATTAGTTCTACCAACATATATACCAACCAATATATCTCCTCCCTCTGAAAGCTTAAAAATGTAGATTTAGCATATTTACAGGTCACATTTTAAAAGAGGCACTTTTTTCAGAAAGGTAAACAGGAAGAAAATAGTTTCACCACTGTTTTGAATAATTGACTGTTCACATCCCTTCTGCGGAAGGAAGGAATAGTGAACAAGTTCATTCCGTTATTTATTTATACTACACTTGTTTCAACCTAGAATATGCATACAGTATACCTAAGGTAGATAAGAACCCTTCCATTTTGTATGTGAGTGACAAAGTAAAGGTACTGCAAGACATTGCAAATCTGCAAATAAATGAAGAGAGGCTGTTATAGTAACTCAGTGCCAGCATTGCTACTAGACTGGAAACTAATCATAATTAATGTTGTCTGATGCATTCACTTCATTTAGCAGAACTGGTGTCATTCAGAGTAGCAAGAAGATTTATAGCTACTATCTTGTGATTTATTGTCAGTAGCAATAATTCTAATGTTGTAAAATCTTACAAATAGCCAAGTGGTGGGTAAAAATGAAGTTCTGTATAAACTAGATTTCAAGATATAAGACATTCTTCCTCAGTGGACAATAAATATTCACCTTAATAAACTCCAGCTGACCTGTTGTTACTGTTAGACCCAGGCTATATAAGACTACAAATTTGCCTAAACTTCTTTTGTCATATAACAGGACAAGCTAAGTGTATCCTACAATTAAATAAATATATTCAGGACTGCATTATTTGTTCATCTGTATATGTTCAGAAAAGGTAATCATGAATACATTTATATAACTTCTTCTGCTGTAGCAGCTAAGTATTTAAGAATATGGTGATACATCTTTGACCCGTTGGACTTCTGACAACTAGCTACAAAAATAACTTGGAGAAGGGTTCTATATAGTCAAAATAGCTATGTCCTCTTTCAACATATTCTATTGTCTTCCTTGTTTTTTTTATTTTCTCTGTCCCCTTGAACTGTTTTAAGTTATATGTGCCCGTAGAATCTTAATTTTCCAATAGTATTATTCGGTGGTAATTTGGTTCCCCCAAAACTGTTGATACCTCTTAATTCATTTTGGATGCTCTTTTTGGGGCTTCAACTTTTGGTGATATTCAGAAAATTCTCTCTCTCTCTCTCTCTTTTTAAGACAGATTCTATTATAGAACTTCCATCTCTAGATCTTCTTCTGGCCAGTTAGAGTTTTACCCCATACTCTGTCACAATTTTCTTTCACAACCTCCTTTGGTTTTCAAGTGGAGAAATAATGAGGAGACTTCAACACAGTTGCCAGAAGAGAAGAATCAACAGCACAGTCTTGATTTCTCTGTATTCCTGTTCTCCCTCCTTTTCCTGAAGAAAGATTGATTTCTTTAATGTTCTGCCTATGTAGCATTCTGCTTTGCTCCCCATATGTATTCTGAAATACATATGAAAGCTTGAGAAACAGTAATTTGGATGCAAAGTCTGAAACTCCCACCCAGTGAATCTGCTAGCAGCTGGATAAAACATTTAGCTTAACCTTCTCAACCACTGCTGGCTGAATTGCCTGTGGTAAATTATTGTCCTTCTAAGCAATTAGGTAGAATGATTCTGTAAATTTAGAGTGAGTTGGTTCTCCAGGCCACCAAGATGTTGCAAATAACTGTACAAATGTTCCTACTCATATGAAACTATGGACATCTGTGGGATAACTGTTTGTGAAGTTTTTTGGCAAGATTACAAACAGCAGGCTTAATCCAGAAGAATCGTCTTGAGAGGCTGAAACCATTCAGATAAGTGACATGTCAAATACTTCTTTCTTATAAAATAGTTCTAAATTCATACTCCTTGCCTTTTATTGTCAGCCTTTCTCTATGAGGCAATTGGAGACTTGTTGCCTGACCTGAAAAGATTAGGCATTTCAGACTGTTGCAGTAAAAAGGAAAGTCATTATTTCAAAGACAAACAATTGTTGTAACATGCTTTTTTGTAAGACTTCATCATAAACATATAGTGCTGAAAGAGTATAGATATATCCATGGTTTGAGTAACAATATGGAGTAGCAAAACAAGAAATGTAAAAAGTGTAGCTACTGACAGCAGAAGCTACTCGGTGTGCTGAGTTAGGCAACTGTGGCTTGTGGGTTGCATCTTTTACAGCTCTGAGATCATGCCAGTAAAATTGGGTAACAAAACCACCAATTTTTTTGTAACGCTTTTTTTTAAAACTGCTTGGGGCATTTAATTTTTTTTTAATTTTTTGTTTATTACAGTAATTTTTATGCCACTCAATTACAAAGAAGGCTTTAAATAGCTTACAAATAATATAAAAATAAATTTAAAAGCATAACATGGAAAACAACTACATCTCAGAATCAAGAACAATAAAACTTACTGTCCATTAACACAAGCATGACCAGAGTAATTGCCTACTGCAAGGACCTGCTGCACAATCAAACCCCTGAGGCTTTGCGGAAAAATTAAAGCGTTAAACTTGATGTGTTAAGTCTACGGCTTTCAGTAGTTATTATCAGTTTAATTTAATACCTGATTCTGGTTGCAGAGCTCTTAGTATACATGTTTGCCACCAAACCTCTAAATGTTTACCATACTAGACATTGTATAATATAGGAAGTACAAATATGAAGCTACAGAATTATTAATGGCTGTCCAGAAGAAAGAACATGCTGATAGATTTGACCATTTAATTAGCATTGTATTAACATTTTTAATACATTAACTTACATACCTACCTAATGTGCCATTCATAAATTCAGGTTATCTGTCCTGATTACCAGGAAACACACTGAGGCGAGGACTTGGTCTCTAATATTTATTAGTAGTACTTAACAAGAATCCTAACAAACTGAGGAAGCGTGGGAAAACCCAGCCATATAAACCCCAAAGGCTAAGGCGGTCCCGATCTGTGTCTCTTTGAATGGCTGAACAGTTCCTCAGTGCTACGCATGCGCTTGACAGTCTGGGTGAGAGCCCCCTGCTCGCCATCCTTACTCATGACATTATCACTTAATTTAGCATTCACGATTTTAATATTTATAGTTTTCTATAAAATTACAGTGAAATATGTCCATTAAAAAGCACAAATGGAGGATTAAAAACTAATAAGAAAACAGCAAGATTTTATGCGTGCATTGATTCAAGATAACTTATGAAAAAGAATTCATGAAATCCGATGTGTCGATGCTAAGCTGTTAAAGTAATTTTCCCTCTTTTTTTAACTGTTGCATTAGATTTCAGTGGTTTATTCAGTAGAGACATTTCCTTTCACTGTTTTCTTCAAGGAAGTGAAAATGTTGTATTAACAGGCAGCAGAAATTTAGAAAGACTAACTGAAATGTAATAGTGAGCTTCACTGAAACACTCAAGCATAAGGCATAAAGGACGGTAATGTGTTTCCTAGCTAGTTCTTCAACTAGAGTGCCAGTCATTTGAAGCAATTTTGTAAGAATTTTATTATGGTGGAAAAAATATCAAAATAGTCAAAAGCACAGAAGAACCTCAAATGTGTATCTACATGTCCATATGTGAAGAAAAAGCAATAACTTAATATGTAAGAATTGCTCTTTGAAAAATCTCAGATCTTATTTTAGAATAACTAATTTTAAACATTTGGAACTTCCAGGGCATCATAAATGCCTTTTAATTTTTTGATTAGATTTTTCATAAAACCGATATTCTTTATATCAACTAGCTATCATTGAAAACCTGTGTGATTAAGGGCACACATGAATATATGCCTATCTTTTCATCCATGTTGCTCTGTTTATAATAGATCATAGTGCTTTCTCTGGTATCTGAGCAGACACATTTGTGAAAATCTGGCTATTCTATTATAAATATGGTGAAATCATTGAGCATTAAAATAAAATGTTTAGACTGTGCTTAATAGCAGACTTTTTGTGATGAGTAGTGCTGGGACTTCCTGGACACACTCCTAGTTCCAGGTTTTGACCTGTAGGAGTCTTTCAGATGTAGTTTTAGATGATAGAATTAAGTCTAACACATCTCAAATACTTGTTTTACAAAACAAGATATATAGAGCTTTATGTTAATTTATATTCATGTGATAAACTTCATTTTCTTATGTATTAAATAAAGCAATACTCATAGTCCTACAGTTCCTTGTAACTAATATATTTTAGTATGTGTGTGGGGGGGAAATCCAACTGTTTTTGTTTGTACAGGAAATATATGTACAATTGTAAAAATATTTTAAATCAATTACTTCTATTTTTCCTTGTGGAGTTCTTAAAGTGCTTCAATTTTAACTCACATGAAATTGACTAAAATTAATAATTTTTATTTGTTTGCTTTCTTCTAGTGGCGACAGATGTCTTTAATTCCAAAAGTTTGGCCATTCAGGCCCAAAAGAAAATTCTTGGCAAAATGGCCTCCAAATCAATAGCAACTGCTCTGATAGATGACACCAGCAGTGATGTGTTGGATGAACTCTACCGAGTGACAAAGGAATACATACAAAACAAGAAGGAAGCTGAGAAGATAATTAAAAATCTCATTAAGACTGTTATCAAATTAGCAATCCTATACCGGAACAATCAGTTTAATCAGGAAGAGACTGTACTCATGGAGAAGTTCAAAAAAAAGGTTCACCAGTTGGCTAAAACTGTGGTGAGCTTCTATCAAGTGGACTATACCTTTGACAGGAATTTTTTGTCAAAACTGTTAAACGAGTGTAGAGATCTACTTCATCAAATAATTCACCGTCACCTGACAGCAAAATCTCATGGACGTGTCAACCGTGTGTTTGATCATTTCTCGGACTGTGAATTTTTGGCTGCCTTATACAATCCATTTGGATCTTACAAGACTCATCTCCAGAGGCTTTGCGATGGTGTCAACAAAATGCTAGATGAAGGCAATATTTAATTGCATCAGTATCGGTGGATTGTATATTCATAGGCTGAGGATTGATGGTGGTCTTAGGGAGTCAATGAAAAAATGAAGAAAGGCTAGATAGTGTTATGTTGGTGGTAAGGAAGTATTTACGATCAATGGATGCGCTGAAAATTCTTCAGCAGATTGACTTATTTATTTGGAATGGCCTATTGCTGTTTCCATTTTTTGGTAATACTATGCTTTAAAATACGGATTAATGAAGCCATAAAACAGGACTACTCAAGTGAAACAGGATTTCATAAAATAGGCAGGGATAATGAAACGTCATATTCTAAAAGTGTAAGCATTTTCCTAATCTGCTATGTTCAGATTGTGCCTGTGCATACTTGCAGAGAGCTGCGCTACCTATGTTGAGTGAGTTTTAAGACTGAACAGGTTTAACAAAACCCTTTTTTCCCCAATTCATTTAAAACTGTCTGCACTATACACAAATGTTTAAGTGACATTGTCATAGTTACACTATTTAAACAGTTAACTGGCCCTTTGAGCTGTAGACCTTCATTTTTTAAATGTTCAGGGCTTCCACTAGGAAATAACTAAAGTGGTGTGAGCTGCTATCTCCATCACTGATAATATAGTCTTATATATAGTTACTCTCCTCAAGGTATTCTTGGAATAAGCTTCCCAGGAGAAGAAACTATTTCACACAATGTGCTTCTGAGAAGCCCTGAGCTAAATTTGTACTTCTAGGGCAATAACACTGGGCTTCCTTTACATGGACCTTTCTTAATCATCTTTATGGTTTGATTTCTTCAACTAAAGAAATAAGAAGAAAATAAGTTTTGTATTACTTATCAATGTGGTATATATTTGACAATCACTGAGGATTTACAGATGTGCCCCGCATCCTACCTAATAGCACAATGTCATATATAGTGAAAAGTATCATTACTTCTGGTTACATTTTGTAGAAAAATGTGCTTCCAAGTGAAATTGTTCAAGAAAGATGAAACTGGAATGTGTATGTCATCCATATATATGTATATTTCTAGAACAAGGTGACAGAATGCAGTGATCCTTAGAAAAAGATATGGGTAGTAATCTGAATCTAGAAACTATTAGTCTGTGAACCAAATGTTTAATAATGTGTAATTTTGTTTTATTCAGAAACCAATGTATATGTAATGTAGGTTAAATATATAGCAAATATTGGAAAAATATATTGTAAGAGCTTAAATAAGTTTGTTTAATCTTTGGACTATTGAAAAATGCTGAACATGTAATGCTTTATACTTCAAGCAACTGGTTGAAAACTTTTAGTTGTCAGATTTTTTTATGTGTTGTGAGTAAACAGAAGAACATTTGCACTCTTAAGTTTTATGCATGATTTTCTGTGTCACAAGAAATTCAAAAATACACGTGGGCATTTTTTTTTTAATCTGTTCAGTCATGTCAGATTTTCAGAGACTGCTTGGACAAGTCCCTGCAGTTTTCTTGGAAAGGTTTTTCAGAAGTGGTTTGCCATTGCCTTCTTCCTAGGGCTGAGAGAGAACAACTGGCACAAGGTCACCCATCTGACTCTCTGCCTAAGGTGGGACTAGAACTTATGATCTCCTGGTTTCTAGCCTGGTGCCTTGACCACTAGACCAAACTGGCTCTCGTGGGCAATTTAATAACATGTGATGATGTGAAAGGTCCCCTGTGCAAGCACCGAGTCATGTCTGACCCTTTGTGGGGACGCTGCTTTCGCAGCGTTTTCTTGGCAGACTATAGCGGGGTGGTTTGCCATTGCCTTCCCCAGCAAGCTGGGTACTCATTTTACCGACCTCGGAAGGATGGAAGGCTGAGTCGACCTGAGCCGGCTACCCGAGAATCCAGCTTCCGCTGGGATCGAACTCGGGTTGTGGAGAGTTTTTTTTCCGGCTGCAATACTGCCGCCTACCACTCTGCGCTGCACAAGGCTCTCTAATTTAATAATATACAAATCTATTTTTGTCCCAGCCTTACAAATTTATGTTGATTGCTGTACAGTATTCCTTTTCTGCTATGTCTGTTTCCCCCCCCACCCCCTCTCTCTGCAAGCTATGTGCTTTTAGCATTGTCAGATGAATCAGATGGTCCACCATCATTCATGTGTCACAACTGAGATGGGTAGAGTTCCAAGCAAAGAAATCCCCAAGTAAAGATATGCTAGAAATTCAGACGTTATTGAAATAAGTGTGGCTGTTTCGACTTTTAGGGGAGTATAATACTTTAAGCCTGATGGTGTAATGAATAATTTTTTAGACGGGCCAAGGACTGAAGTAGGTAGGGCTACATCACATATATTCCCTTTTTTCTACCTTCTCCCCTTAAAAAAAAAAAACTACATTAAGCCCATTACATGAAAACTGGCTTTTTTCTTTTTTTGCCTCAAAATGGCAGATTATCTGCCAGGAGTCTATCTGGTCATTTTTTTGCAGTTACACCCCAAAATTTGCATTTAAGCAAAACACAACCTGGCAATATGTCAGAAAATATTAAAAGTGTAGTATATCAGAAAACATTTTTAGGTAGTTTATTAATGAAATGCTATAATTTTTTTTTTATTCCTTTATTATTCGTATGCTTTACAAATTACATTAAAGAGGGGTTGGTTTCAAAGAATATTATAAATCAACATGCCATTACTCTTCTACTGTTTTCTCTGCTTATATGACCTTGATGTCATTTCCCTCTAATTTAGTGTTTCTCAACCGCAGCAATTTTAAGAGGGGTAGACTTTAACTCCCAGAATTCCCTAGCCAACTCCCAATTCTGGGAGTTGAAGTCCACCCCTCTTAAAGTTGCTGAGGTTGAGAAACACTGCTCTAATCTTTCATTTCACTTCCTTCCCCACCAAAAAATCATGGTTATCTTATTCATCAGGAGAACATTTCAGTGGAGTATTATACAGAATATAAAGGCTTCTGCCATCATCAGATATATGCAAAAATGTTTTGAAATTGAAATATGTTGTGCACAAATTGTACATTTGAAATGTTTTGTGTACCATTAACCATAATGCCTTTTCTAATCTTTAAAATAGCACAAGACATTTTTACTCTACATTTTTAACCATTGTAATCACTACACTTCATAGCCATACATTTAAAATCAGGATCTCTAGGTCACTCTTTATTACCAGATGCTGCTGACCTGAATAAACTCTAAACTGAGGAAATCTGATATCCTATTCAGTGAATCTCACTATGATTATCCTGTATAACAACATTCTTTCTAGCATGGTTTCTTCTTTTTTTCCTTATTAAAGGTATGGCATTTCCACAGAAAATCTAAATAACTACCTTTTATTGACACACACTTACAGAGCACTCTTTTTCAGTGTCTTGTCTTTAAAGTAGATTGATTTTTATTTTTTGGTTCTTGTTACTTACTCTTCATCCCATCATTAGAATAAAATTTGAAGTTCGTTCCTCTGAATTCCATTTTTTAAAAAAAGTGATTGAGAATCACTTTTGAATAAAGTATAGCCATTGCTGTATTTTTAGCTGTTTCCCTTCATTTCACATCTTTGTTAAACACCTCCATCAGTCACATACCAAAGTATAGAAATTTCCTGCAGGTCATGCCCAATGGAGCAAGCACTGGGCAATGGTTAACTGGTTAACTCTTGTCTGTGAGATGTTTCCAATGTTAATCTGTTAATCACACTTTTTAATAGCCAAAAAGTTGCAATACTGCATATAAATACAACTATAGTTGTATGCTACAGTGAATGTGAAAAAAGAGAGAGATTGGTCTAGTGGTTAAGGTTCCAGGCTAGGAACCAGGAGACTTGAGTTCTGGTCCTGTCTTAGGCATGAAAGTCGGCTGGGTGACTTCGGGCCAGTCACTCTCAGCCCATGACATCAGGCTCGGGTGCCAAGCTGGTCAGTCGATTCCTGTCTTAACCAATGGATCAACATTCAGTTGATCCGAAAAAGTGGACCCTGCACCTGCAGGAAAAACGCTAGGAAGGCTATATAAGCACATGGTACTAATAGATGGTATTAACACTATTTGAATTCTTTAAATTAGTAGCAGACAAGTTGCCTTTTTTTTTTTTTTAGTGTTCTCTAGGACCAGCCTAACAAGAGAAACCAGTATGTTAAGCCATTGTAATGCTTGTACCTTAGGCACCAGTTATTTAAAAAAAAAAAACATAATGTACTACAAGTGCAAAGCTCCATGCTTGCAGCTAAATAGAAGAGAACACACCACTCTTAAGAAAATGGAAAGTTAAGTGCTTCTCAAAATGTTTGCATTTGCCAAATTGTTTTAAACTACTCACTGTGTCATTGCACAATACTTCTTGCTTGCCATCACATCCAGGAAGAAGTTTTTTCGCTTTTGTTGATGACAGATGGTCAACTGTGGGTCTGACAAATCTAGACTTAACTATTTTTGAAGCAAAAAATAGGAAACTGCAAGTTATTCTGATGCATCTGCATTCGCTCTGTACTAAATTAGCAACTTGTCACACATTGCAGGAAGTATCATTGCTACAGAAATTCCAGAAAATACGTTCCAAACCATTGGAGAATATAAAAATTGATGCTTTGAATTAGACTTCTCCATTAGACTTCTCTTGGTACTCCTCAGATGTTTGGTCCAACTCCCCAAATGCTCAGCGAATATGGCAATTACTAGGAGTTCTGGGAGTTAAAATACGTATTTCTGGAGGCTTCCAAAATTGGGTATGACTGCTTTTAACAAAAGGTAGTACCTGGTCCCTTAATGAAACAGTGATGTATGGTCTGGCCTTATGCTAGAAGTACAGAAAATCCAAGCAGCTAATGGGCCTTTTTGCTGCTAAAAAAAACAACAACAACCCACCTCTATAGACTCAGTTTAAGATGGCTGTATGGATTAGTCCATCTAGTTTTCTTTGGCAACCAGATGGAAGTGATTTGCCATTGTTTTCTTTCAGTACTTGTTATTTTACTGACTAGTCGAGCCTATAACCATAGGATTTCTGAAAAGTCTCCCTGTCATGCTTACCTTAAAAAAATATCAGTGAAAGTTAGATAGATGGTGTCACCTATTGTGATAAGAAGGCAATTATTGCTGAAAGAAAACCCTATTTGCATACATGCTGCTCAAGACTTTCACAATATGATATATTTATTTTGTCAGAATTTATATTAATTATTCTTGAAAACAGATTCGTTCTATTGAACGAAGAATGCTAAAGAACATAATTGGCTTAGGTTAGTACAGTGTATTTACCTTTGAGTAAGTGTTGATTCTTCACGACTGCCTGGACTAGTTCTTGCAGTTTTCTTGGCAAGATTGTGGGAGTGGTTTGCCATTGCCTCCTTCCTAGGGCTGAGAAAGAATGACTGGCCCAAAGTCATCCAGCTGGCTTTGTGGCTAAGGCAAGACTAGAACTCATGGTCTCCCGTTTTCTAGCCTAGTGTAGCAGGTAAGGTCAATACAGGCAGCAAAGTAATTATGAAGTCTGATGTTACATGTCTTATGAAACAATTTTTAGGGCTTGAGTCTGGGAACATCAAAGATGGCATATCTTTAATCATGCTGCAAAAATTCCAGAAAATATGTTCTAAACTGTTGGAGAATATAAAAATTGATGCTTTGAATCAGACTTCTCTGTCTTGGTACTACTCAGATGTTTGGCCCAACTCCCCAAATTGTTTCCCTCACTACTGAGTAACAAAACATAACTGATGGAGGCATATGCCACTGTCATACACTATGCTTTTGTATGGATGAGCTCAGTCCTCTTCTATAAATTATGCTTCCGTGCTGGTTGGAATTGTCATAGACCTTTCTAAATCAGATCTTATGTTCAGCAGGTCATAGCAAGGAACTGAGGAGCCTTATGATGAAGGTGAAAGAAGAAAGTGCAAAAGCTGGCTTGCAGCTAAACCTCAAAAAAACCAAGATTATGGCAACCAGCTTGATTGATAACTGGCAAATAGAGGGAGAAGACGTAAAGGCAGTGAAAGACTTTGTATTTCTAGGTGCAAAGATTACTGCAGATGCTGACTGCAGTCAGGAAATCAGAAGACGCTTAATCCTTGGGAGAAGAGCAATGACAAATCTCAATAAAATAGTTAACAGCAGAGACATCACACTGACAACAAAGGTCCGCATAGTTAAAGCAATGGCATTCCCAGTAGTAACATATGGCTGTGAGAGCTGGACCATAAGGAAGGCTGAGAGAAGGAAGATAGATGCTTTTGAACTGTGGTGTTGGAGGAAAATTCTGAGAGTGCCTTGGACTGCAAGAAGATCAAACCAGTCCATCCTCCAGGAAATAAAGCCAGACTGCTCACTTGAGGGAATGATATTAAAGGCAAAACTGAAATATTTTGGCCACATAATGAGAAGACAGGACACCCTGGAGAAGATGCTGATGCTAGGGAGAGTGGAAGGCAAAAGGAAGAGGGGCCGACCAAGGGCAAGATGGATAGATGATATTCTAGAGGTGATGGACTCGTCCCTGGGGGAGCTGGGGGTGCTGACGACCGACAGGAAGCTCTGGTGTGGGCTGGTCCATGAAGTCACGAAGAGTCGGAAGCGACTGAATGAATAAACAACAAAGAAATTCTGTAATTGTGATTCAGATCAAAAACAGGCAAGATCAGTACTATCGAACACAATCTCTGGCTGCCTTTCAATGAAACAATGTAGTTTTGTTTATATTATTTTAAAAAGCCTCCTTTATTTATACTAAATAGGATTTTTTTAACCAGGTTACATATTGTTTTCAAATTCAAGCAAGCTTATTTTTCCATCACAAATACACCTACTGAAGACAGATACCCCATTTTAAGTATTCAGTGCTGTCTTTTGTATATTAGAACTATTCATCAGAATAAGTCTAATATTTTCCTCTAAAAGTTTTATTTTGAAGTGTTTATATATTAATATGGAAAGTTTAAGATTCCCTTGACTTTTTCAAGGGCTACCCACACAACCTACATGAAATTATATTTGACCACAGAGAAAATTAGGGATCCCAAACTACACAAAAACGAGAAATGATTTCACCATTATTTAGGTGTAAAAAAGTTTGGTTAAGCACACCTCCTGGTGACTTAATGGTGATTTCCATCTCAAAATCTTGAGGATTTGTGCCTGTGATCTTTATGCCTGTGGATTTGGTTACAATTGCTGAATAGTGATTTTTACAGTTCACCCTACGGCAGCAGTTACAATCTACTATTTGATTGAGCTTTGCCTACTGAAAGCAAAGAATCCATTTTTTATCCTCCTTGCATTTTCTGTCTTTTTAAGCATATGACTAGATTTCCAAAGTCACAGGGCAGGCTCTCAAAATACCGAAATGAAAGGAGGTAGGATACAATGAAATTATGGCGCCCGGCCCAAGCGAAGAGGGCGCTGGTGGAAAATGATTTCTTATTTGGTCTCCTGCAATGCAATACTCCCCCTACTGGGTTAAGAAAGAACAAAAAACATGTATCTGGAGCGTCTTGGAGCAATTTGGTGATTTCACCCACGCCTGAGCGCTCTGGACGTTACAGGTGTTTGTTTCTACCCCTTAAACGGCCCCGACCTTCCATCAATCCAAGTCCCCCATCTTTCCTCCTTCCAGGATTCCACCCAGAGCTAAGAGATTTAAAGTCCGAAAGCGAAGGAGGAAGATGCCCGGGCGCAGCCCATCGAAGCTCCTTCCTCCCGCCCCGGACTCCCCTCTCTGAAGCTGAATCGCGGTTCGCGGACACAGGGAAAAAAGGGAGGAGGATCAGGGGTTGGGTAGACGGTCTCCGGTTCTCACGGAGAAACATCATTCTAAAGTATCTCACAGAGAAGTGAGAACTGTTCACTTGTGTGCGTGCGTGCCTATGCACGCCCACTCCTGCATTAAACGAGGGCCTGCAGTTAACAGAGAGAGAAAGGCATAAGCCAGTGTTTCTCAACTTTGGCAACTTGAAGCTGGGTGGACTTCAACTCCCAGGATGCTGGAGGATTCTGGGAGTTGAAGTCCACCCAGCTTCAAGTTGCCAAGGTTGAGAAACACTGGCTTAAACGAAAGAGAGGAGGAATGTTTTCACGGTTCCCTTTCACCTAGAAATGAATATGTTGTACTGGAATGCCTTGCATAACCAAAGCCTGGATCTCAGAGCCGCTTTCTGTACTAGGGTTCAGCTCAAGGCAAGGAGAATTCCCCACCTTGGTGCCCCCCCAGATGTGATCGATGATCTCTCCCATCTCATGACGCTCTCAGTTATAAATTAGCCCACCACGTTTTGCCTAGCGTGCTGGGAACAGCATTTAGTCCCTGCGGTTGAGTCGGGCGAACGCACTCAGAAATGGGGTTGACTATGCCAAAGTTAAATTAACCATGGGTAAGCACGCCCTAGAATTCTCAATAAGCAACGGCCCTACGCAAGTTAGGGAGGTTGCTACGCTGACACTATTGGGGGGGGGGATGTTCAGTAACGGTCATGCATTTAAATCCGCCTAACTCAGCAGCCAAGAGTGAATCAGCAAACTACGTTTCCCAGGATGCAGCAAGCTAGTGCGCGCATGCGCATTCCCGGCGCCCTTTGCCCAGCTTCAGTCGTTTTAGGCTCTGCGGCCGTAAGATCCCTGAAAGGCTGGTTTTGCACTGGTCGGGAGCAGGATGTCTTCTCCGCTGAGGTTTGACGGGCGGGTGGTTCTGGTGACCGGTGCTGGGGGAGGTAAGTTGCGGATCTCAATGACTGTAGTTTATCCGGAGGTTGCCTTACAAGTTTGCTTGATTGCAAGTGGACTGTAAGGAAACCTTTGCAGCTTTCTTGTGTGCTTGTTTGCATTTCTCCTTAAGGGCAAAGGTATGTGAATGACCCTTTTAAATGAAGCTGAATGTATAATTCTGTCCATGCCTCCCCGGAGTTTATTTTTAAGTAGACCCAGTGTAAGACCGTTGTAAGTGAAGCCTGATTTCTCTCCAGAAAGAAAGTAATTTAGTGGTGACGATTCTTTGTTTAGTGAAATCCTGAACCTAGATGTAATAGCCGTTCACATACCTGTTGCAGTTCCTGGGTTTAGCCTGGAAGTTGGGAGACTTCCCACGTAACCTGACTGGCTGTGAATTAAGTACAGTAATTCACACAATCAAGTCATTATTCAAAATGAGATGTTCTGGTCCCTTTGAACCCTTTTTCTTTTATGATTATTTCTCTACTAATTCTAAAGCCATATGTATATATAAAATTAGAACTGAGACAAGAATAGTAAAAAGAATTTCATTTCCATTCTTAAAATGTCTGGGAAATATTCCTAACTTTATCTGGGCAGAGATCGGATCCGTAGTTTTGTAGCTTAACTGCCTATTCAGAAATGAAGCAACTCAGATAGCAAACATGGATAACAAGAATAGGTTATGAAATAATTGATGCCTGCTGCTGACTCACCAAACCAGTTATGTGGAATAAGATATTTTTGTCCTTGCTGAGTGTGATCGTTTATTTAAATGGATTTACGTACATTTTTCCCATTTAAATTATGGAAAGCCGGCTTTAGGAGACAGAGGCTTAATTAACAATCCTGTTGATACTTCAGCATAAGGTGCATTCTGATTATCATCCAATATCACCCATCAGATTCTCTTTCCCAGAACTAATCAGTGAATAGTGCAATTTATTTTAAAATTAAATGGCAAAATTCCATTATGTATTTAAATTTGTCTGACATTTGGCTAAGAATATTGAAACATTGCTCAATTCAGGGGAAAAAAATCACAAGATCTGGGTGAGATAGGCAGGCTCTTTTGATTCATGCAATAATATAAGATGTCCAGATATACCATTTTATTAAGTGTTTTGGACTTTTTACCCTCAATCTCTACACATGCCCAGACACTCCAAATCAGCTCTGGGAAGTCTCTCAGGTCTCTGGAGCAGATTTAAGAAGATCTTTGGAAGGATGGACTGAAAGGAGAACCTGTTCCACTTGTAGGTTGTTAAATATACTTTATCCATATACAAAACAAAGTAAAATTACAATCTAAATGTAGTGAAATGAGAGAGCCCTGTGAAATTTAATGGGACTTCTAAGCAGTTTGTAGAAGATTGCACTGACAAATATAAATACACTGAAACTGTTCATAGTACAAGATTAGAGTCATTCTCCCCTAACCAAACTTCTGTTGATTATGAAATATTAATTTATTACTTCACTGAGTTGTTAACATTTTCACATTTTTAGAAATACAATTTATCGCTGGCCTAAACTAGTAATAAAGGAGCAGCTGTTTGGCTACATAACTGTGTACTACTGTAGCTACTGTAAAAAGTACAGAAAGAAGACAACTTTTAACTTGGAAGCATTTTTTTAAACATCTCAGTTGAAGCTTGCTAAAGAAATAGAATAATCAAAGATGAATTGAAGCCAAGTCAGCAGAATTATTTGCGCTTTCATTGAAAAAAGGACATTGAATCATTCACAAGTTCTGCTTGAAAATGAAATTCTCAAACCAGTGATCTCCTCTGTAAAGAAACTTGATTATCAATTTTGCCACAGTCTGAAAAGATGATTTTAGCTTCTAAATGCCTTAGATATAAGAACCATATAACCAGTTTGCTTTACAATAATTTATTCTGGGTGAAGAAGACAGCCTCAAGAGTGATCCCAGGAAGAAATTCAACAAAAGGATACTATATAAAAATAGTTCATATGTATCCTTTTCTGTTTACTCAAGGACTTCTTTCAGGGTCTTTTAAACCGTTTTACTTGTCCTGAAAAGAACCTCAAGTTATTTCCTCAAGTTATGTGTCAAGTTTTTTGTTTTTTAATCCTTACAAAATCACAGTTGTATCATGCAGCTCCTTGTGAAGAAAACAATTTTCTTTCCCTCTTTAGTGGAAAATATCTTCTGGACATATAAAGGGGAGAATTAAAAGGAACTCTCCCCTTTATATGTCCAGAAGGTATTTTCCACTAAAGAGGGAAAGAAAATAGTTTTCTTCACAAGGAGCTGCATGACAGCCTGGTGACTTAATTGAATTGTACCTAATTTGCTGCATTCTGAGCAATTTGTTTGCCTTTTCAGATAGTTTCTTCTCTGGTGGCCTTTCTAGAATTCCCAAATGAGTCTAGGACAATGTTTCTTAACCTTGATAACTTTAAGACATGTGGACTTCAACTCCCAGAATTGTCCACCCAGCATACTGGCTAGGGAATTCTGGGAGCTGAAGTCCACACATCTTAAAGTTGCCAAGATTTAACAACTCTGGTTTAGAACACCGTGTGTCATGATCCCTGTTCAGTGTTCCTGGAAAACATCGTAACATGTTCCCGTGCTATGCTGGTGCTGACACAGGTTGCTGTACGGGAGGGGGCTGCTCCTGTTTCTTTGTACCAGGCTGCGATGCAAGGAGTGAAGAATGCATGCTTGGATTATCTTGACTGGTCAAGGACATTTCCTGAAGATCAGCAGAAATCATTAGGGGCACCTGCAGGGAATGGAATTGCACTGACTCCGGGGGGAGGGATTGGACACTGCCTGGGTTTTTACTGGGAGAAATCCTGCGCTTTCACTATTCTCAGCTTTGCTTGTGATCCTGCATACTATTCATTATTAAATCAGATATCCATGAAAGCCTTGTGTGAGTCTGATAGTGATTTTGAATAGGCAATCATTACACCGTGTCATCAAGACTGGACTTTTCAGCTTCTATTTGTTTGTTTGTTTATATCAGGTACTCAGGAGTATCTATGAGCAATACCACATTTTGCTTTTAAGTTTATATTTGGCTCCCTTGAAGCTGACTTCCTGTGTTTTTTTTTAAACTGTCAGGATTATAAAAGACTTTTTCTTTATACTAGGACTGGGGAGAGCATATGCACTGGCTTTTGCTGAAAGAGGAGCTTCTGTGGTTGGTAAGTTGTTCCTTTTTATCTTCTGCCAGCAACTGCTGAATCTGTAATTATGATTTAAAATGTTGTGACTTGTTCTAGTCATCTTCACCTTTTTTATAAACCATTATTTCCTTTACTCTTCAAAATTCGCTTTTTTGCTTCTTTTCCACTGAAATTCCTCTTGACAAAAATTATGTGACACGGTAATGAAGATCCAAGGAAGTTTATCTGTGGGTTTCATGGCACTTGGTGAGGTAGTATATTATTGGTACACCACATTGTCCACTGCTGCTACTTATTTATGGGAATGTAATGCTAAACTAAGAGCCTCGTGTGGCGCAGAGTGGTAGGCGGCAGTATTGCAACCGAAACTCTCCCCATGACCCGAGTTCAATCCCAGCGGAATTTGGATTCTCGGGTAGCCGCTCAGGTTGACTCGGCCTTCCATCCTTCCGTTGCTGGGGAAGGTAATGACTGGGGAAGGCAAAGGCAAACCACCCCGATAGAGTCTGCCAAGAAAATGTTGCGAAAGCGGCATCCCCCCAAAAGGTCAGACATGACTCAGTGCTTGCACAGGGACCTTTCACCTTTCACAATGCTAAAATATAGCGGTAGCTAGTGGTTAGGAAATGTATGGTTCTTGAAGAACAGGTTTCTTTAGTACCATTATACTTCCTGAAATGCCTTAAATAGTGTTGCTCAACCTCAGCAACTTTAAGAGGTATGGACTTCAATTCCCAGAATTCCCAGCCAGCATGCATGAATTCCTCAGCCAGCAGAATTCTGGGAATTGAAGTCCATACCTCTTAAAGTTGCTAAGGTTGAGAAACACTGCTTTAGATGACCATTTCAAAATCATGCATATAGCACTAGCATACACAGATACCATTGTGAAACTTAAGACATTAATTTGGATATTTAGCATGCATTTTTATCGGTAGCCCTCTTTTGCAACAAGTACTTCATAACATATTAAAAGAAATGAAGGAATTGCTTACTGCAGATAGATATTTATATGCTGACTACATTAGTATTTGCACACTGAAGAATTAATAGGATGATAACTAAATAAATGTTTATATGCCTGAAGTCAAGCTTAGCTATGAACTAGAGAACATAGGAAGATAAAATACAAGTGTTACAAAGTCCATATTCTGGTGTAGCTCAGTAATGAGTCTAGAGTGTCCAATAAAACCTGACAAAGCTGAATCTTACTTTTGTTCCCCAAATGGGTATCAATTGGGGAACAAAGAACAAAATGTCTTGCACAATAGTTTATTCGGTACTTTTATAATGCAAACATACAATTTTAAGAAATTTCGGTAATATTCCAGCTTGCTGGCTAGATCGGTTTCTTCTAAGAAGCTGGCTTCTCAAATTCACCTTAGTATGTCAAGCAATTCTTCAGCAAAGGATCGTTACCTTGTCGTGGTGCTGGAGCTTGAGCACCTCAATGATGCCATGAGCTAAACCGTGAAGGGCCACCCAAGACGGGAAGGTCATGACAGAGAGGTCAGACTAAATGCGATCCCTGGGGAAGGTAATGGCAACCCACCTCAGTATTCTTGCCGTGAAAACTAAATGGATCAGTACAACCAGAGATATGTCGGTATACCATCGGAAGATGAGACCCCCAGGTCGGAAGATGGTCAAAATGCTACTGGGGAGGAACAGAGGATGAGTTCAACTAGCCCCAGACGTGATGACGCAGCTAGCTTAAAGCCGAAAGGACGGCTAGCGGCCGACAGTGCTGGTGGTGAACGGCGAATCCGATGTTCTAAGGATCAACACACCATCGGAACCTGGAATGTAAGATCTATGAGCCAGGGCAAATTGGATGTGGTTATTGGTGAGATGTCAAGATTAAAGATAGACATTCTGGGCGTCAGTGAACTGAAATGGACTGGAATGGGCCACTTCACATCAAATGACCACCAGATCTACTACTGCGGACAAGAGGACCACAGAAGAAATGGAGTAGCCTTCATAATTAATAGGAAAGTGGCTAAAGCAGTGCTTGGATACAACCCAAAAAACGACAGAATGATCTCAATTCGAATTCAGGGCAAGCCATCTAACATCACAGTGATCCAAATATACGCCCCAACCACAAATGCTGAAGAAGCTGAAGTAGAGCAGTTCTATGAGGATCTGCAGCACCTACTGGACAACACGCCTAAAAGAGATGTTATTTTCATCACAGGAGACTGGAATGCTAAGGTGGGCAGTCAAATGACACCTCGAATTACAGGTAAGTATGGCCTGGGAGAACAAAACGAAGCAGGACACAGGCTGATAGAATTTTGCCAAGACAATTCACTCTGCGTAACAAACACTCTCTTCCAACAACCTAAGAGACGGCTTTATACATGGACTTCCCCAGATGGACAACACCGAAATCAGATTGATTACATCCTTTGCAGCCAAAGGTGGCGGACATCTGTACAGTCGGTAAAAACAAGGCCTGGAGCTGACTGTAGTTCAGATCACGAACTTCTTCTTGCACAATTTAGGATCAGACTAAAGAGATTAGGGAAGACCCACAGATCAGCTAGATATGAGCTCACTAATATTCCTAAGGAATATGCAGTGGAGGTGAAGAATAGATTTAAGGGACTGGACTTAGTAGATAGGGTCCCGGAAGAACTCTGGACAGAAGTTGGCAGCATTGTTCAGGAGGCGGCAACAAAATACATCCCAAAGAAAGAGAAAACCAAGAAGGCAAAATGGCTGTCTGCTGAGACACTAGAAGTAGCCCAAGAAAGAAGGAAAGCAAAAGGCAACAGTGATAGGGGGAGATATGCCCAATTAAATGCAAAATTCCAGAGGTTAGCCAGAAGAGATAAGGAATTATTTTTAAACAAGCAATGCGCGGAAGTGGAAGAAGACAATAGAATAGGAAGGACAAGAGACCTCTTCCAGAAAATTAGAAACATTGGAGGTAAATTCCAGGCCAAAATGGGTATGATCAAAAACAAAGATGGCAAGGACCTAACAGAAGAAGAAGAGATCAAGAAAAGGTGGCAAGAATATACAGAAAACCTGTATAGGAAGGATAACAATATCGGGGATAGCTTTGACGGTGTGGTCGGTGAGCTAGAGCCAGACATCCTGAAGAGTGAGGTTGAGTGGGCCTTAAGAAGCATTGCTAATAACAAGGCAACAGGAGACGACGGCATCCCAGCTGAACTGTTCAAAATCTTGCAAGATGATGCTGTCAAGGTAATGCATGCTATATGCCAGCAAATTTGGAAAACACAAGAATGGCCATCAGACTGGAAAAAATCAACTTATATCCCCATACCAAAAAAGGGAAACACTAAAGAATGTTCAAACTATCGAACAGTGGCACTCATTTCACATGCCAGTAAGGTAATGCTCAAGATCCTGCAAGGTAGACTTCAGCAGTTCATGGAGCGAGAATTGCCAGATGTACAAGCTGGGTTTAGAAAAGGCAGAGGAACTAGAGACCAAATTGCCAATATCCGCTGGATAATGGAAAAAGCCAGGGAGTTTCAGAAAAACATCTATTTCTGTTTTATTGACTATTCTAAAGCCTTTGACTGTGTGGACCATAACAAATTGTGGCAAGTTCTTAGTGGTATGGGGATACCAAATCATCTTGTCTGCCTCCTGAAGAATCTGTATAACGACCAAGTAGCAACAGTAAGAACAGACCACGGAACAACGGACTGGTTTAAGATTGGGAAAGGAGTACGGCAGGGCTGTATACTCTCACCCTACCTATTCAACTTGTATGCAGAACACATCATGCGACAAGCTGGCCTTGAGGAATCCAAGGCTGGAGTTAAAATCTCTGGAAGAAACATTAACCATCTCAGATATGCAGATGATACCACTTTGATGGCTGAAAGTGAAGAGGAACTGAGGAGCCTTATGATGAAGGTGAAAGAAGAAAGTGCAAAAGCTGGTTTGCAGCTAAACCTCAAAAAAACCAAGATTATGGCAACCAGCTTGATTGATAACTGGCAAATAGAGGGAGAAAATGTAGAAGCAGTGAAAGACTTTGTATTCCTAGGTGCAAAGATTACTGCAGATGCTGACTGCAGTCAGGAAATCAGAAGACGCTTAATCCTTGGAAGAAGAGCAATGACAAATCTCGATAAAATAGTTAAGAGCAGAGACATCACACTGACAACAAAGGCCCGCATAGTTAAAGCAATGGTGTTCCCTATAGTAACATATGGCTGCGAGAGCTGGACCATAAGGAAGGCTGAGCGAAGGAAGATCGATGCTTTTGAACTGTGGTGTTGGAGGAAAATTCTGAGAGTGCCTTGGACTGCAAGAAGATCCAACCAGTCCATCCTCCAGGAAATAAAGCCAGACTGCTCACTTGAGGGAATGATATTAAAGGCAAAACTGAAATACTTTGGCCACATAATGAGAAGACAGGACACCCTGGAGAAGATGCTGATGCTAGGGAGAGTGGAAGGCAAAAGGAAGAGGGGCCGACCAAGGGCAAGATGGATGGATGATATTCTAGAGGTGACGGACTCGTCCCTGGGGGAGCTGGGGGTGTTGACAACCGACAGGAAGCTCTGGCGTGGGCTGGTCCATGAAGTCACGAAGAGTCGGAAGCGACTGAACGAATAAACAACAACAAACATGTCAAGCAATTAGTACTGCCCTCAGTCTGGATGTTTTTGAGGGGGACAAAGTATTCTCATGCTGCCCATCTGCTCTCCGATTCACCCTCATAATCTTTGAACCCTAGTCCTACTCAGGTAGGTAACATCCAAGGAACTAAATTAGATTGTCTTTATTGATTTCAATTTAGAATTGTGTTTGAATAATAACTCTTTCTTCCTGATTTCTTTTTAGGAAATGTTTTACACTTAGCTCTATTGTTTTGAAAAGAGAATATATCACTAAAGCCTGTGTCCTGTGCAGGCTGCTGTATAGTTTCACAGGTATTACTTGTGATCTTTGGATTTTTAATAAGGTATTTCTAGACTTTGATCAAGAAGATCCAAAGTATCTTTTAAACCTCACCCACCAGCCAGTGCTACAGAAAGTAATCTTTTAGACTTCTCAGCTGACAGACCAAGATTTGTCAGAAAGTTCAGTTTAGCAATTAGTGTTGTATTTCTGGGATGGAAGCTTTAAAAGGAAGTTCCAGTGGTAGGAGTCTAATCTCTCCTTCCAAATCCATAAGATCATTTTATGGAATAATTCTTAATTTGTCTACAAAAGAATGTATGTCAGTAACCTTCTCTTTATTAAAATACATTTCCTATAAATACAGTGTTGGCAGATTGTTGGGAAAGCCTTTGGCCCAGGAGAGATCAGAAAAGTCACACACACCAGGCATTTCTATAAAAATAATTTATTTACAGAAAGCAAAACGAAAGCAAAACATATTTAAAAGTCTTGGGCTCTCAGTGAGAGCAGCTTGACTCTCTACATGTCTGCACAGAAGGAAACAGAAACTAACAAGAAGTCGGGGCAGGTCCCTCCCCTCATGTGATGCAGCCATTTAACATGTGAAAAGGAGACAATTAAATTCAACCTCTCCACCCTGCCAAAACGATCAGTTACTATAGCAACCTTAATCTGTAGTAGGAAACATTAACATACAGTTCATCTGCTTTCAGTGACATCTGTCTGTAATTTGCTGTACTTTTTCAACATAAAGGCTGCTGTCCTAATTGGGAAATATGTCTTACTGAGTTCAGTGAGAATTATTTCTGAATGAAGAGACCTGGGTTTAGCCAAGTAGGCACTTTGACACATCTGGATTTAGCAGCAGCTGATTCTGACTTCTGCTTGAGCAAGAATTATTAGGATAGTTTGGGATTACCTGATACCTAGAATTAAGAGCAAACCATTACATTCTGGCTGGATAGCATATCCACTAATATTGTTACCTTTTGAACTTCAGTTTAGCAGTAATGTAAAAGATTATTAGACTGGCAACATGATTTAGGGAATTCGATAATGGAAAGTAAATTATGCACCAATGGTTAGTTGCTGATTTGCAAGATTGTGTACCTTGGTTCATCTAGAATATTTGGGGCCTAAGTGTGTTGGTAATAGAGATGTTACATTTCCAAATATACCTGCTATAAATGTTAGTGCTGAATAAAAATATTGATGGAAAGAAAGTCATACATATATCTATATATTGTGAAAATATTAAATGATAAGAGACAGGAGTAGATGGTATTAATGGAGAAATATTAAAATACAGTATGTATGTGGTTTACTTATGAAGTGGGTGTCTCTGCTTGGAAGAATGCATTCTTCTGATGCACAAAGAGAAAGGTAGCAAAAGTGAATCCGAATCTACGGGATTAATTTGTAAGTGTGCCTGGGAAGGTGTTTGACCAATTTCTGATTGCTATCTCTTTCATGCTTTCAAGGAACAAAATGTGAGGAGTGCAGTGTAGTTTTATGCTAGCAGGGGGTATACAGTTTTGATCTTCAGCAGGTCATTGAGAAACATTAACATGAAAAAGGTTTATTGTACATTTGTTATTTAGAGCAAGAGTGCCAAACTCAAATCATTGTGAGGGCTGCATGAGGACTAGTTCATTAGCCCAAGGATTTCAACACTAAAGCCTTTTCATACTTGGATACAGTATGAAAAGTCTCCAGTGACTGAAAAGTGAAAAAAGTATCATCATGGTATGCTATTAAGCTAGCTAGTAGCCAGCTAGCTAAATAATCCTTTTCTACAAAAGAGCTGCTTTTTCACCATTTCATCTTGACTGCTTATGTGACAGCATTTTTCATCATCTACAATGCTGGTATTTGGTTTGGCTGTTGAATAATAAGATTAAAATGTTGAACCAAACCTTTGAACCCAATCATCTGAACCTTGGCAGGATTCATCTACTTGGAAGAGGCAACTATGTTGTGCCTGAAAACTGTTTCCAGTTGTGCCCAGAAATAAAAATGGCATTGGCAGTTCTCAAAGAAAAGAGAAATCAAGTTTTGTCTTCCATTTGGCATCTTGTAAGAAGCTATAATTTCTGCCAATTTAACTAAATGTCAGATGATTTTTTTAATGGAAAGCAGGAAAAAACAAACAAGCAAATAAATAAGTACACTCTTATGATGTCCTAACAGCCAGGAAACACGCTGAGACAAGGAACTGGTCTCTAATGTTTATTGCTAGTACATAACAGGAATCCTAACAAACTGAAGAAGCGTGGGAAAAACCCAGACATATAACCCCCAAGGGTTAAGGCGGTCCCGATCTGTGTCTCTTTGAATGGCTGAACAATTCCTCAGTGCTACGCATGCGCTTGACAGTCTGGATGGGAGCCCCCTGCTCGCCATCCTTACTCATGACATATGACATAGAAAAAAAAATCAGTTGCTGTTTTGGGTCATTCATTCCTTTATAGGACTTATATGGCTGCCTATCTCATACCATGATTTTAGGTGGCTCACAACAATCTATACAAAGAATGATAAAGATTAAAATACCTTCCCCCCAGGTGCCGGACCAAACAGCCTCCCAACTCAAACCCCATCCTAGTCCAGTGTTTGGAGGAAGAGCCAGGTCTTCATGGCCGTCCAGAAGGCTAAAGGGGTAGGGATTCCTTGGATCTCAGGTGGAAGACTGTTCCAAAGGGCTCAGGGGGCCACTGAGAAGGTGTGCCTCCAAGGTCCCATCAGGTGACAACACTTAAGGGTAGGAACATGGGGCACACCCACCCTATCCAGCCTAGTAGAATGGGCAGATACCCTTAGGGAGAGGCAGTCCCACAAATAATCTCGCCCTGTGCCATGTAGGGCTTTCAAGGTGATAACCAGCACCTTGAATTGCAAAAGGGAACCTTGCAGGAGGTGAGCCATGGGGCACCCAAAACTTCATGCTGCTGCATTCTTGACCAGTTGCAACTTCCAGAAGGTCTTCAAGGGCAGCCCCATATAGAGCATGTTGCAATAATCCAAATGGGAGGTGATTCATGCATGAGTGACTGTGAGCGAGGCCTCCCAGTCCAAGAATGGTGCAATAGGTGCACAAGATGAATTTGTGCAAAGCCCACCCCCAGCCATGGCTGCCACCTGCTCTTCCAGCAGGAGCCACAAGTCCAGGAGGACCCCAAATTGCAAAGCAGATCTGTCCAGATGTGTGTTACCCTGTCCATAATCCAAGATGTCAACTCTCCTGACCCCGAGGGGCCAAGGACCCACAACCTCTCCACCTTGTTTGTGTTGAATTGCAGCTGGTTTCTCCCCATTCAGGTACTGAGCCAACACCAGAACAGCATCACTTGCCCAGCATGGGGTAGAGATGTATAACTGGGTATCACCAGCATACCAAAGATAAAGCAACGGAACCACGAAAAACTGGGGTTTCAGATTCCAGTGAAGATGTGGGTCAAAGCCTCATCTCTTTTGTTGGGTCATCAGGAGTAGAAGGTAGCCAGCCTGAGGCACAAGCCCAGACCAGTGTCTTTGGGGTAGGCAGGTGGTATCTGCTCTGTGCCAGGAAGGAGTTTTTTTAAAAAAATCCGTTCAATCGTGTCCAATTCTTGGAGACTGCCTGGACAAGTCTCTGTGGTTTTCTTGGCAAGGTTTTTAGAAGTAGTTTGCCATTTCCTCCTTCCTAGGACTGACAGAAAGTGACTGGCCCAAGGTCACCCAGCTGGCTTTGTGCCTAAGGCAAGACTAGAACTCAGAGTCTCCCGGTTTCTAGTTTGATGCCTTAACCGCTACACCAAACTGGCTCAAGGAAGGAGATAGGGCAGTGCTTTGTGGGGGCCCTTATCCAGGGATTACTTCTGAGCCCTGGTGCAGGTTTCTTCTCCTTGGCCCTGGGCAGCAAAGAATGGCTGTCCACTATTGCACCAGGAGTCTTCCTGCCATTTAGGCAGGGGTGGCATTCTGCCCTTCTTCAGATATGGCACTATGGTGTCCACCAAGCAAAGGTTGCTGTAGTTGGCTGGGGCACACTGGTCCTTCTTTTCACCTCTTCCCTCTTTTCCTGAAGCAGCCGTTCCCGAACATCCTGACCCAAGTGTTTGCCAGGGAAGGGGTAGTAGGGTGAGCTAAGTGTGGAATTGTGTTTGTTTGATTCTTTGTTTGGAGCACCAGGGAGCTAGCCTTCCTCTTCTTCCTCCCCACCGCAACCCTGCAATGAGATAGAAACAAGACTTGGGGGGAAAAAAGAAACTGCTTTCTACACACACACACACACACACACACCCTACATTTTGTTTCGTTTTCCTAGGCCTTTAAATCTCAACCAAATTCAGTCCTATTTAGAGCTCACTTTGAATTCTATTTTATGTTTGGAGTACTGCCTAAACTGGGCCCATTGAGGCATTAAAGCAAACTGAAAAGGAACGAAGGACAGAGGGGTAGGCTAGAAAGTGCGAGCCGACAGGAATTTTGCCCTGTCTTTAAATGCCTTGGTTAATGAGTTGAATTAAGACGTGGAGCTGAAGCTTGCCAAATGTTTAAATAGCTCAGAACCAGGAAATTTCATACTTATATAATCAGGAACGGCAGCTTTTGAATTTACCAGACCTGTACCATCTGCTAGAACAACTTTTTGCTGATGGATGCCAGCAGACTGAATTATGCTGGAACCTTGGATTAGGCCTTGTACCCACAGGTTCACCTTGCAAATCTGTACGATCGAGTCCTCAATTTCTTAGCAGTTTTGACTGCAGCACCTCTGTACACTAGGTTTTGATTTGGATTAACAGGTCTTTCAAGTTGTTTTTATTCTATAAGTCAGTGTTCCTCAACCTCAGCAAGTTTAAGATGTTTGGTTTTTAACTCCCAGAATTCTCCAGCCAAGGTGTTGAAACAGTTCTTTATCATTTTGTATCCAACATGGGTTATGTACAAAAACAGGTGTTCTATAGCAACAAAACACAACTTGGATAGGTTTTGTTGTTTCCTTCTTTTTAGATGTTTTTAACAATCTATAAACTGCCCAGAGTTATTGGGAAATATTGGGAGTTAGGCAGCATAATAATAATATGATTTAGAATTTAAAACCAGAGTTTTAAATAATGGAAATCAGAGTTTTATTTCTTTTACTAAAATAAGAACCATAACATCAAATGTTTATTGTTTAATTGCTTTATATAGATGCTGTGCTCAGCATAGGACTATAAATGTAAGCAGGCTAATTTTACAGATAAGTGTTAAGTGGAATAAGAGTCCCTACCAGAAACACTGAATGCAAACGTTCTTTTTAAGTGAAAATCCAATTTGAATAAAACTATTTTAGTCTGCTCAGTAACTTTCAGGAATTTTATATTGGCCTATAAGTAATTTTGTTTACTACTTTGCTTTTGTGGGGATCAGAACTCTTACAGTAGGCAAGAGAGAACAAATCTTTGAGAAACAAATCTTTTCATTTTCAATGAAAAATTTTCATTGACAAGATTTGTTAAGAAATCTGCTAAGGTGAAATATAAGAATTCCAATGGATACCTTTGGTTTCAAATGGGAAACTAATTACAGATGGGTAGTTCAGAACTATCAGCTCCCTACTGTCAGGCTCGCTTTGCATGCCTGCCATGAAGCTACTGTTACATGCATCAGCCAAGGCGAGAGCAAATCCATGTCAGCTTTTGCAGTTTTGCAGACAGAGAGGATCGTTAATCACGTTCCTTCACAAGACATTGGAGCCAAGGACGAGCTGATAAGACAGCTGGACTCTAATTAAGTCTAAGGAACTAGGAGGGGGGAGATCAGGAGTGATAACAGGCTTGTTCGTGAGACAGGGAGAGGAGACTATGTCAGAGGGAATGATTTAATTTGAATGCTTTGGCATCAAAACATTATTCAGAGCTTTGCAACTGTCCTGTGTAATCAGATTTTAATACATGAATTCTTTAAGCTTTCTAATGGACTGTCTGGAGAATTTCTCAAGTTAAGGTCCTGGTACTGGGGCTGTCACACCTACTTTGCCCCATCCTTTTGGTGAAAAGGGAAGAAGCCTGTCTCTTCTGAGAAGCTGGGCCCACCTGCACCTGGATATTGCCCCAGTATGAACATAAGCCAAAGCAGAATGAATCAAAAAGTAACAAAAGTAAAAAATAGAAGAAAAATTATTGTACATATTTCTGTATTTCATGGATATATTTGGTGCCTTCAAGTCACTGTTGACTCATGGTGACTGCCTGGACAAGTCCCTGCAGTTTTCTTGGCAAGGTTTTTTGGATGTGGCTTGCCATTGCCTACTTCCTAGGGCTGAGAGAGTGTGACTGGCCCAAGATTACCCAGCTGGCTTTGTGGCTAAGGCAGGACTAGAACTCACAGTCTCCCTGTTTCTAATCTGGTGCTACTACACCAAATTGACTCTCATTTCATGGATAGTCTGTATCTAATTGGAAGCAAAAGGAAGGGTAGCTAGCAAGGAAAATGAAGGCAGTTTAATGAAAATGCAAGGTGTAGTTGAAATAAAAAAGTAATGCTGGAAATTTAAAATTACTGATTTTTAAGTCAGCCTTCCCTAAAAGTGGTTCCTTTTAAATGTACTGCAACTAAAACATAAAGACTCCTTGAGTCAAGTTGAACTCACGGTGACTAAATGTATTCTGTGTATTCAGTATATTTTAAATGTATTCTGTCAATTCAAATAAATGATTAAACTTGTCTTTTTTCTGGTTGAAACATTTTCAGGTTTGACCACATGGGGGAGATGCTGCTTTATAAAAACAGAATTTTTGAATATAATTTGCTTTTTTTTAAAGCTGTTCTCCTAGATGAATTATTTTGTGGCATTATTGCTTAATTTGGAATTTTGTGCATTATTTAGGTAGCTAGCACTCCATTCATCATAAAAAGATGCAGTGTTTTGGTATTGCTTTTTAGATTAAAAATAGTTTGCAAAGGAGTAGTAAATTCTTGCATCTGTCAAAGGTTGATGCACTTTCAGATAATCAGTGACTTTTATGCTTATTGCCACAAAAAGTTTGCCCAGAGTTTAAAACACACGTTTTTATATCCAGCTTACAACACCTGTATATCCGGCACACAACAGTGTATGCTTCTCCCACTGTGTTCTTATTTATCAAAAATATGGATTCCTTGACAATTTCTCGAGGTTGATTTCATACTTAAACCAAAGTTTTTTTCACCTATTCCATGAAAGAAAGATTGGACTTGCCATGTTCCATGGGACGTGTGTTAATCTTTATATATTCTTTCTGAAAATCCTGCAAAAAATAATGTATAATTTATTCTACCCCTTCAGAGCCTTTTGATTTGGGCACGCTATAAAATCTGTAAAAATGAATCAGTAAGAACGATCTGTATAAAAGTAAATTAGGTCTGAGCCCCGCTTGAAAGGAGTGACTGCTTTGACCTGGTGGACTTTGAGCTGTTAGCAGGGGAAATAAATAAAAAAAAAAGTAGCACTATTCTGGTATTCGTTAAAATGGCCAGACTTTTGCTGCTGCTTTAAAGAAGCCACTCATTAAAATTAATGCAACCTATAAAGCACTTTGAGTAGAGAAAATGGTATTTAGTACTTAGAACACTTGATTGGATAAGCTGAGTTATTTAACCACGGCAAAGCTGCTGCAAGAGTAGAGACACCTTTTCAGATAGCATGTTCAGATAGCTGATGTTTGTGAAAAGAGACCCAAACATTAACAGTGTATGTAATATAAACTCTCTTATGACAAAGACTCCATTCAGTTACATGTAGGGTGACAAATACTTATACTATTGTCACACCTACATAGGAGATGCTAGCACAGGTACTTGCCTGAAAGTTGGTCTCACCAGCGTGAGTCAGAAATTCATACATTTGTTACAGCATGAAGTCTTCACTATACCACTGAGGCAATGCCTGAATGATCACTGGAGATCACAGAGAACGACATCTATTTTATCTAAGTACCAGTTGGACTCCATTTCTCTGTCTCTCTTTGTCTTTTTTATTTCTGTCACAGTGAATGATCTTGGAGGTGACGTCAAGGGACATGGAAAGAGTTCCTCAGCTGCTGACCAAGTTGTTCAAGAAATACGAGCCAAAGGTGGAAAAGCAGTAGCTAATTATGGTATGATTCTTTTTCTCTGTTCCTTTGAAAATATCTGCAGATAAATTATGGCTGTAATTTTACAGTTGTGCACGCTACAGATCTGGAGAAAAGCACCCGCCATTCTCTCACTGAAATGATTGTGATGAATGGTAATCAAAATGAAATCAGAAAGTTCCTTGAAGTTTTAAATAACTGTCCCATGATAAATTATTTCTGTCAATAGAAATTGGTCATACCACCACTCAGGAGAGATACCTGATGTGCCTTGAATTGCATAATATTTAGTGGACTCATGGATTGTTTGTGATTGCAAATCCATGTTAGATACATACTGTATAATGTGGAGCCATGATCCATAATTCCAAAATGTGATTCATTTTAAAATGATACAAGTGAGGCTCATTTCCTGTCAGATCTTTATTCTTTGTTATGTTGTGGTGTTTGCTTTTGAAACATATATAGATGCATTACATGAACAAAAATCCAGGTAGAACCGATATACATATCTTAAAAGCTAAGACTTTGGGGTTCCTTTCGGAGGAATAGGAATTCTTTGTTTTATATATATGCACTGTGCTTCATAGAGTTCCGTGTTCACTTAAAGATATAACCGTGCACACCCAAGCTTAGCACGTGATAAATATACTATGCAAGTGGGTTAAGTATTACAATCTCCCTGTATGAATATAACAAATACCATGTGCCACTGTATAATGTGTGATGGTGCTGATGCATTCCTGTATCTGAAAAATTGGTTTTGTCGTTTGAAGGTAACCGCATTCTCCTAACTTCATATTCAAGCTCATCCATGTGTCATTAACAGTCCATTGTTTTTCTGACCATAAGAAAACTTTAATACAATCACTTGCATATTTAGTGCATGTAGTGCTACCACAAGCAGACCCTTGCACCCACTCGTACAGTTTTTCCTGGAATTTGTACCTATTTTTATAGTCACTCCTGATAGGAATCTCTTTGGAATAGCATATGCTTGGGAGATGGGGACACAACTGGGAAATGAGGATATTGGCTTTTATGCCTAAACCTAAATTCTCCTGTTCTTAAAAAAGAACATTTAGAATCCAAGTCAGTATTTCTTTCTCTATGCAACCAGTTCTTCCTAGCCATAGATAATCCACTTTTGTTAATATTACCTCAAGGAATTATGAATACAGCTGAAAGATTTCAGTAGCTGCAGTCACAGGAATAACTTCTGCCTTTATCTGTCATGAACTTGCTCTCATTGGCAAATGCACACAAATTTGCTTATGAAAGAAAATATTTGACAAAATATTACCTCAAGATTACGTTCTATTACCACTACATGTTCCCCTCCCATTGTGGTAGAATCTCTGACATTTCGGTAGATTCTAATCTCTTTTTTGTTGCTTTTTTCCTCAGATTCTGTGGAAGCTGGTGAGAAGCTTGTGCAAACTGCTCTGGATGCTTTTGGGAAAATAGGTATATTTCAAAATAGAGGCATAATTAGTGGGATTAGATGGTTGGAAGCTCCTTACTATAACTTTTATTTGTGTTATTTCATGAAAAAAAAATGGAGCAACCTAATATTCAGGAGAGATTCTACCAGACCAAAGGAATGGCTTTATTAGGCTATTTTACAAATTATATTACTTTGTGAAGAAAGCTGCAATTACTAATGCAAGCAGTAATCTGGATATTTTCTTCCAAGATGATTCCTCCTCTTTTCATTTTTTCCAGGATTGCTTTCTTTTCCACCTGCAGTTTTCTTTCAAGTTACAATTTTTGATGTTATTAGAGTATTTCTTTGCCATTGTCAACACAAAGTTCTGTCTTAGAAGAAATTGAGGTTCTGCTGAAATCAAGCAAAGTTGCTTTGATCATGAAAAGTCCTCTCCATCAAGCAGAGGAGTGAGCAAAATCAGAAAAATATCCTTTTTGTGTATGCAGAGCCACATCCCATTGATGGAAACAACGCAGCCATAAAGAATCCTTATAAGAGTTTTCAGTTTTTCACTCTAAGCTACACATGTGCAAAAGACATCATGGCTATTCTTTTAGATCAGATCTTTTTCCCCCTAGCAGCATTGCATATTTATGCTAAATTGAATGGTGGCCTGAAACTTGGACTTGCTGTACCAGCAAATAGCTAGGATAGCATGCATCAGCATGTTCTTTTTTCTTTATATTATAAATGTTACTTCATACAGATACAGAAATGCATTTGAATTAGAATGAGGCTGTTAAGCCAGTTATACTTATTGCAGAAAGCAAGCAAATGACTGTCTATTGCACTTGCCCAGAGTTCTGAAGCTGTTTAATTCATTCTACATAAAAATGCAGAGAGTTCCTTTCTATGTCCTAGTTCATTTTTACTGCTTAAGAGATTATCATAGTCCAATCCAACATGCTGTGTCTGGAGTCTTTGCCAGTCTTTCACAAGCACAATAATTTAGAATTCTGAAAGTCTGTGTTCCTTTATTTGGTCTGTTGATTTTGGTAAGCACACAATTAAATGCAGCTAGTGTGTTAATGTTATCATTCATGATAGAAGCAAGAATAGCTAGATACGTTTCTTAATACTTTTGTATGGATTTAATTTACAGATATTCTGGTCAATAATGCTGGGTAAGTTGATCTAGATGTTGTTTTCTTCCCTTTCTGAGATACTGCAATATTTATGATTCAGTTTGTAAAAATTTCCTTCTTCTTTTTTTCCTCTTTAACATGTAGGATCTTGAGGGACCGTTCATTTGCTAGGATCAGTGATGAAGACTGGGGTAAGTTGATCATTCATTCATTCATTCATTCATTCACCGCCCATCTCTCCCCAACAGGGGGACTCTGGGCGGCTTACAATAAAATTATGTAGCATAGCCCATTTTTAAAATAAACATATTATGTATTTAATGCCTTTTCAAGGTATAGATGTATTCAGTGGCTTGAATTGTTTCTAGATATAATTCACAAAGTTCATTTGAGGGGATCCTTTCTGGTAACCCGAGCTGCATGGAGCCATATGAAAAATCAGAAATTTGGAAGGTAAGTAAATGTGATTCCTCATCAAACATATACTGATCACTCCAAGATCAATCTAGATTAGCAACAGAAAAAGTACTTTGTGATTATACCATATTGACATCTCTTTCTCCATAAGATCTTCAGCATGCAAAACTTTTATTACAGCTAAAGTATAGACCTCATTTCTACAAACAACCAAACAGTGCTAGGATTGTTCATATATCAGTATTATCAGGTGTTTTTTTAAAAAGCAGCAGTGATAGTTGCAACATTATGTACATTTAAAGTGCTGAAAACACTCCACATGTGTTATTTGTCTATAATCCTCCCAACAGCCGTATAAACTTTCTTTCCCATATTATAATTGTTGGGATTGAAACTGGGAGTCTTGCCTAAGATTTCCAACTGCATCCTAGAATTGGGACAGTAGAGGAGAAGCCACCACGGCTGGTGGTTTCTTACAGGGTACAGCGGTAACTCAAAAAAGCAGCACATGGCCTGCCACAGTGGTATCATTCACAACAGTGTTTAATTGGAAGCCCAGAGCACAACCTTTTCTGATCTTTTATAATGTTATTGAAATTACCATTAGCCATCGCTGAAATCCACAAATAGAGTTTATGGCAAAGGAGTCGCTGGATTCTGGAACGGCTATATATCACGTACATTAGAAGTTGGCTTTTAATTAGGCTTTTCCATTAGCCCCAAAAACAAAACATTGCTGTCTCCTTACTGAGAGCTACCTGTGCTGGGTGAAATGCTAGTTCTCCCAATAGGTTGATTGCTTTCAATGTTGATAGATCAAATCTAAAATTGAATATCCTTTCAGGAAAAGAGGTTTTTCCCCATTACATTGCATCTGTGTCATTGGTTGTACTTGGTCACATTTAAATAGGATACAGTTTAGAAACAATGATCACATTCCAAAAGAGTTGCTTACTCTGTTTTTATTTCGTCTGCATTCACTTTGGTTATTTCTTTGGTAAACTGTCTGCTATAAGTTGTCCCTAAATAAAGACTATGACATTTTTTTCTTGCAGCTGTTTGATGTTGTTTTATCCTACATTCAGCAAGAGGTTTCATTACTAACAGCACAGTCTAAAAGTAAATTTATTTGTAGTAAAGCTCTCTGAGTTCAGTAGGGCCTACCTCTGCATTCAGTAATTATGGAGTATAGTCTTTGTAGTCATTGCATACATATCAGCTCTGATGACAGTCACAGTAACATGCTAAATGGGTCGCTTGAAACACAGCTACTTCAATAGTTTATATGAAGCCTCCTTAGGCAGAATAAGAGAAGATATTGGAAACAGATTATTTTCTACTTAGTGAATGTTCATTGGCACTTTAAGACTTTGCTAAATGGCAGTGTTGTTGTCTAATTAGCTAAGTTTTTTAATCATTTTACTGCTTTTTATAGAAAGGTTAATGCGTTGAGCTGAATGTTCTTCCATGTAGTATCACCCAATTCTATTGCTTTTACTGATGCATTCCCCTTAAATCACCCCTCAGACTTTTTGTTGCTGTATTCTAAACCCAGAATTTCCTACTGTTTGTTTTCAAGAATAATCATGACTTCCTCAGCTGCTGGGATATATGGCAACTTTGGTCAGGCTAATTACAGTGCTGCCAAACTTGGCCTTTTGGGTCTGGCAAACACACTTGCAGTTGAAGGCAAGAAGTACAACATCCACTGTAACACGATTGCTCCCACAGCAGGCTCCAGGTTGACGCAGACTGTTATGCCCCCAGGTAAACAATTGTAAATATTCTCAACAAATTGGCAGGATGTATGATGAAATGCTGTGCCTCTGCTGTTCTTTGCTCCTGAGTCTTGTTTTTCATCAGGCTCTGGATTTGGTCATGACTTCACTGAAAAGACAGCACTTGATGGAGGATCAAGGAGCCAAAAGGCTCCTTGTTCTCCCATTTGTAAAGCAAGGAGTAGTCTCTTTCTTGCCTACACAGTAATCATCTTTCTTGGTTTCTGTTTTCTCACTACCTCTTTTCTCTTTATAGTATCATCCCACGTGTTCCAGTTTCTGTCTGAACCCTGTGTCTGATTTATATGTTCCTTGTTGCATACTTTAGGGCATTATTTTATTTTATATATTGTGGCTACCATAATGTTTCATTTAAAGAAAAAGGGATTTCCTTCCAGAAGAGGGTTTTAAAACTGACATTGAAGAAGGGGGAAAAGGGTACAAGAGATAAATCCGAGCAAAAGCAGTTTTGGCATTTGATTTTTCTCTACGTTATGTCTCCTCTGTAACTCCCAATGGTAGCTATATGTATGTATGTATGTATGTATGTATGTATCAATTTCACTTCCCCTAGATATGGTGGATGCCTTGAAACCAGAATATGTGGCTCCTCTCGTCCTTTGGCTTTGTCATGAAAGGTGTCAAGAGAACAGTGGACTGTTTGAGGTAATAGCCATGCATTGCCTTGCCTGGCAATGGGCCTTGTGCCCATCATGTTTTCCATTTTTTGCATATTTTCAGAATTCAAATCCATGCAGTCACCTGTTCTTGACTGATAGGGGAAGTTTAACATATACTTTGCTATTTCAGTTATGTCTATTGAAAAAAACAGCAATGGATTTGCATGCAAATGTTCAATCAAAATGCTGCAAAACAATATTTATGAAAAGATTCCAAGACATTTTGCACCTTAGATTTCCTTGGGGTAATAATTGTTATACAAAGAAAGAACTCCATTGATTCCTTCACCCTACATCAGCATTTCTCAACCTTGGAAAGTTTAAGATGGGTAGACCTGGCTGACTGGGGAATTTTGGGAGTTGAAGTCCACCCGTCTTAAACTTGCCAAGGTTGAGAAACACTGCCCTACATGATCACCTTACATTCTAATTTCATACTCCAAATAACATTACCTTCACTGCCAAAATGGCAAGTCACAGGCAAGAGGGATACACACACACACACACACACCTGTGATAACCATACTTTTTGCAGGAATATGAAAATCTTTAGAAAATAATCTTAAATAAGGGACACTATAACAAACCATTGAGAATGAACATGCTCAGAACCTATACAATGCTGACTGACTATTGAGAGGGAGAAACTTAAGGAGACAGGATACAATGACACTGACACATCCTTTGTAATGTAAGAAGCTAAGAGATTAAACTTGATAGTATAATGCCCTGCCCTGTTCTAGAGCTGGTCACTATTATTGGTTGATTTGAATTGAACTTAATCATAGTGGCTTTTATAAGAATCAACTTCATATGGAGGTAAAAAGTAAATGCATATTTTGAAATATCAGGACAAATATGTTGATCTGTTGTGATTGAGTGGGAACCATTCATTTCCCCTGTATGATTCGCTGTCCCCTTTTTCATTTTCAGTTGTCTTTGTAAATTATATTGATTTTTAAAACCGTATGTTTCAGGTTGGAGCTGGCTGGATTGGAAAATGTAAGTCCTGTTGTTTATTTGGTCTGGTCAGAAAGAATCTGAATTTTTGACAGAAAATCCAAACTAATGTGTTAAATTAGAATATTTTTTTTATTCCGCTGCAGTCCATTCTTAGCAAATTGTGGTGGTATAAAACACAAACAAAAACTTTTTGATGACAGATCAAAAAAACCTGCAGCATTTCTACTTCAGATTGGAATAAATATTCTGTTCAAGATTCTCAAGAATATGTATAGTATGTTAGGTTCCACTTTTGTGCTCAGCAGGGAAGATAATCTATGCTTTGGTTTTGATCAGAAAATCTAGCATTTATAAAAGAAACTAGTGATCCAGCCATATCTGAAGGGCTATTTTTAATTGTTTTTAATATCCTCTCTTATTTCTACTTGGTTAGTACGCTGGGAGCGATCTCTGGGAGCCATTGTCAGGCAGAAGAAACACCTAGTGACACCAGAAGCTGTGGAACTTAATTGGGAAAAGATTTGTGACTTTGATAACGCCCAGAAACCTCAAGATATCCAAGGTACAAGCAATTTTAAATTCATTACATTTTTTGTAATCTTACTAAAATCTTCTTTTTGTGTGGGGGCATGAAAGAACAACATCCTTGTTTGTACTTTAGTTTGCAACAAAGTAATCAGCTGAAGATGTTTAATTTTTAAACCCAGATATACATATTGACATACCTACTTATTTCCCCCCGTATAGCTTTAGAAAGTATACTTTTTTCCCATAATACTTCATTTTTTCCAAAGTTTCTGGGTTTTTTTTAGTGGAATATGTCATACATTTTGGTAGAATATACAGTAATATAAGTAATCAAGTCATACCAATTTGCATAAAATAAGTTGTTTCCATTTTCTTTACTTAATGCTATTAATTTATAAATTGCCTTTTCCATAAAGGCCAAAGTTTCAACTCAAAGCGTCAGTGTATTTTGATGTACTTCCACATCTGAGCTATAACTTGTTGCTGTTAAGAAAAAGACATTTAACATTTTGCTAATAATTTTTTGTTGTCTATATTAAATATTCTGTGTTTTGGCATTTGCTTGATAGGTTGTTTTGTTTTCAGTCCTATCTGTAACAACATGTGATAAAAACTTCCGTACAATATTACAAACCCACCATAAGATGTGCCTTTTTTTGTACATGCTTGGCAAGATAAAGTTGTCAAATTCTCATATGCTTGGCAAGTGAGAATCTACCTTCAGAGTAAGGTACCATCTATGAAGCAATTCTTATATTTTTGCTGCTAATTTTAATCCCGCAAAGTGAAAGCCGTGTCTTGTCCTCAGTCTATCTTCACATATTGTCTTTGACCCATCTTCAAAATCTAATAGCAATCTATAATCTTTTGCAATTGTACTCTTGGGTACAATTGTACTCTTGGGTACTGTTATTATTTGCTCAAAAGGTATCAAAGGTAAAAAATATTGTATTTTTGCATTATTCAACACAGTATAAATCATAAAAATAAAGAATTACAGTAATTTCTGTCTGAAGAATGAAAGATTTCTCTTTATTTAACAGTGTAAAGGGAGAACCATGTTAGTTTATGGTATCCAAAATCAGAAGTAGTTTGGTAGCACCTTTTCTGACTAACAAATGTTATTAAAAGGCATACACTTTTGTGAATTGTAACTAACTACATCAGATAACTGAAAATTACAATATTAAGATTTTATGTTAAGAGAAACCCAAATTTGCAAGTCGTACAATTCCACACATGGAATTATAATCCATAAATGATTTCCAAGATGAATTAAATTCTAGGTCAGTTTACTTTTCAAAGGCAAAGTTATTTTGGACTTCAAGGCATATTCCCACAATCTATTTAAACAGTCTTCTGCAGAAGGAACTACATGTACTTTCCAATAAGAAGCTTAAAATATCCTTGCTGCAATTGCCATGTACAAAGCTAGTTCGGTATACCTTGTGGGAATGTAAGATTTAGTAGTATTTTATTTAAAATATAGGAGGCTTGAAAGGAAATACAGCTTTTAACATTAGAGAGCCGCACGTAACCCACAAATTTCCCATCGTCCCGTATGCAAATATATTACAAAAGGGAAGAATATTTAGTTCTCTGTCGCAGAAGTTTGCTGGCTTAAACAGTGGGGTATAAAGCAAGCTTTTTAAGTTTGTTTCCTGAAGAACAGTAGTCTAGTGGAGAGACTCTTGGAAGTTAAGTTGTATTGATGCTAAATAAATTGTTTGCAACAAGCCAGTCAAATGGCTCCATGGGTAAATGTTTTGCTTTTAGAATTATTAGTTCTACTTTGCATTATTCTTTCTGATTTTAACATGTCAAGAAGGATATAGCTTATTATGTAGAATGTGTCTTTTAGTTTTCTACTAACTCACGTATTCAGCATAGTTCTTGGATGAGAGTACAACTTCTGAATCTTCATCTGTGGGAATAAGCAAAAGAGGCAGGAAAAAATGTTGCACATATCTGGGAGACATTTTAATTTTTCTGTCTTATGGCACTAGAAAATTACACAATTAAAAAAAAACTTCCTCCTTTAGTTCCTGAAGGCACTGAACTGTTAAGTAAGGAAAAACTAATTAGAGTATTGACATTAACACTGAAAGCTATATTCCTTTATATCTGCAAATTCAAGCTGTCCCAGAAGATTTCATTAAAAACTATTACCAGCATTAATGTAAGTAAATTAATGTTGTGAAAAGCTATTATATACTAAACCATCATATATAATTATTCCAATACCAATTAGTGTAAGCATTTACCTATCATTTTTAAGGATTACCTAGAGTTAGAATTATAAACCATGGCTCAAAATGGTATGTAGATATTTAGACTCTGAGTGCATAATCTAAATTTTCATTTTGCCCAGATTAAAAACACTAAAATTCGGGTGCTATATCATTTCAAAAATGATTTCTTCTTTGTAATGATCTTATTGAAATGAACTTAAGCCTTAATATGAAATGACAGTGTTTGTGTGTTTTCTTGCTAGATAGTTATAGTATCTTCGTCCAAAAAATACTATTAAATAAGTGAATAGTTAATGTTGTAATAAGTTACCATAACATTCCATTTGGATATATGCTTATTTGGGGGCCTGTGGTATCTTAAGACTGGCCAGTTACGATGTGTTGGCTCGTGCTTGGGAATGAAATATTCTCTTAGCTCTTAAGTTCATTTGATGGACTCTGTCAAGCTGCTGTCTCTCAACTATATATTGTGGTTCAGTTAAAAGCTCATACTGAGCTTTTGAGTTAAGATGAGATACAGAGGTAACAATGAATGAGTGTACCATATAGACCAGCATATATGGAACTGGATAGTTTTTTCAGGTAAGATGGTAGCAGACACAGTTCAGCAGAATTTTTTTTCTGCTGCATGGCATTCTCTTCTCTGATACCAAACTTTTTTTTTTTTGCCAGATAGGGCTATTAATTGAAGGTTTGTAAGGCCAAGAAACTAGTGTGTGCTGTGCTGTCATCTGTATGGTCTGGACTGCAACAAGCAGGTCTGCCGTTTGTACTTAGAAGCATACAAATTTGTTTGCAACTGGAAATTTTGTTGGTGGTATTATATTTAAGAAAATAATGACACTTTTATTATTTGTTTTCTTGGCCCCCAGCCCTTTCTTCTTTGGGCCTCAGACTTCAGTGTCATTTAGACAAAGGCCTTCTGTGCTTAATCTGTAGAACTTCCCTGTTTTTCAGCACTGTATTACAATATCTTTTAATTCAGCAAACACAAATGTCATGTACAGTATATTCCATGACATCAGAGCATCTTGGGAAGGCAGAAGTTCTAAAATATAGTCACAAGTAGCTTTCCCAGTCATACAGATAAAGAGTGGAGTTAAGGTACAGAATTTTCAGATGGTAATTAATACTTCCTTGGTCTGCGACAACTATATAATCAACTGGAATGTAATATACAACATATATGAATAGCATACTCGTCTACACCATAGCTGCTTACTATAGACAGTGTCTTAATCATTCAAATCAAGCAACACTTCTCTAATTTACAAAAGCTGCGTATGTGACATTCCAAGTATCGTAACAGTTCATATTAAGAAGCCCAGTGTTAAAACAGCACACTTGACACTCTGTTAAAAAACTTCTGCACGTGATGTCAAATGCCATGTTAACATTTCATGGTGGTTGTGTTATAGCTCAAGAGCTAGCTGTGGAAAGGCTATTTTCTTTTTATAGTGTTGAAACCTCTGTTTTTTATATTTCCAGAATCTCTTGGTATGCTGACTGATGTGCTGAATCAAATAGAAACTCAGAATGTCTCCCAAAATCCTACAAGCCACAGAGCACCCACATCTTCTGCAGGCATTGACCCTGTAAGTAAAATCATATGCACGTTATTGTACTTTGAAGACATTCCAGTTGCCTGAAAGTATGAGAAACTTCTTACACATGTGAATCAGAAGATGCAGTGTATAGTCTTAAAGTTCAATTTTAAAATATGACCAAAAAGACAGAGGAACAAGACTATCTTTCTGCCACTCTTGACTGTTCTCTTCTGCAAAATAACATTTTACCTAGCAAATAGGAAAGTGGAACAGTGTTTGTTTAATCATACAGGAGTTGAGTTAAAGAAGCCATGGTAGAAATATGGCTGAATCCCAACATATCAGCTGCCTTTCATTTTGACAACAGGACTTTCCCCTTCTTTCCTCACTTCTGTGGACCCCACCTAGATTTCCACAACCAAATATCAAGATCACTTTCAGGAATCTTTCACCATTCTGCTTAATAAAGCTGTTACTTTGGCAAGAATGGTTAATTGGAGGCTACCTATTTTGGTAAACATTTCTTGGGGGAGACGAACACCAGCTTTTTGTCAAAGGCCAAATTCCTTTAGAGGTAATCTGACAGGGGCCACATGTTGGGTGAGTAGTGAGCCAGATATAAAATGGTGTGAGTACACCAAGTTTCTGTATCATTTTTCTGACCCTTTCTTCAACACATAGCTTTAACAGAGATCTGAACTGATATCTTGCATAGAGTTACTGAAATAGGGTAGAGGGATGCATTTGGCCCTGGGGCTACAATTAACCCCTATAACTTTTCCTTCAGCCTTCTTGACATTTTAATGCTTAGAATAAAAAAAAAAACACGCTTTGTTATGTTTGGGGAGATTAAAAACTTGATAGGATTTATTGGGACTATATCCTAATTTATAAAATGATTTTTATAGCTTAATTTCCATCAGGAGTGTATGGCTCTCACACTGAGTAGAATTACTGGAAGAGAAGGTTCAGCAAAATCCATACTGGTGCACATAGTTTGCTTTGCCCTATATATTAATCAGTAAAACTTACTACTATAGTCCATAAAAATGCTTAGTCTATAGTTTTCATATAAATAAACATAAGTAACATTAAAATATGTAAAATCATTGTAGCATATTTGTTGCCTGAGAAATGTGACTCGTGTGTTTTCCTGTAAGTATACATTTACCTTCTTGAAACAACTAGAGATGATTATCATCACCTATGGCAAGTATTTATTGTTAATCACATTAAATTCCTTGCACTAATGGCAAATAGTATTAGCTGAACATCAACATCAACAAGTAACATGTGCTCCTATTTAATATCCACAGGCAAAATGCATTGGCCAGAAGCTCCCTGGGTTTGCATATGAATATACTCATTTGCAGCCCATCTTGTATGCTCTTGGAGTGGGTATGTCCACCAAGGATCCAGACCATCTGAAATTTTTGTTTGAAGGAAATGCGGAGTTTTGCTGCCTTCCTACGTTTGCCGTGATACCAGCTCAGTCTTCCATGCTTGATGGCGGAATATCCAGTATTCCAGGACTCAATATTGATATAACAAGAGTAAGGATGCAGTATAGGAACTGAATTTGTTTTCTGTTACAACCTATTGGTAAATAGCATTCATTACCAATACAAAGTGAGGAATTGGAAAAAGTTTTTTATATATTTATTTATTTGTCATATTTCTTTACCGCCCAACTCATATTGTAATGACTCTATAAAAATTTTAAATGCTTTGGTTAAAATCTAAGTGCCACATCCACAGCTTGGCTTCCCATTTTTCCCCCATGTCTTTTTATCCAAGGTAACATGTTCCATTGGAAGTTTGGGAGTTGGGTTTAGTCAATGCTGTAGGGCTGATACACACCATGTAATACCTCCTCGGTAACACAGCGTTCTAACACTCATCACAATAATTTTATCGGGATGAAAAACGAAGTAATTGGACATGCTTTGCCGGACATCTCATGGACATTTTTTTCCAATGCTTGTGAGAAGCCAGGAGAAGATACCAATGAGCTTCAGATATTTTACCCCTTAATTTCTACGTTCAGGAGTAAAAAAAACCAAAGCAGGAGGGATACGGGCAATATAATTTTAAAAAAATACCCAAATCACTACAGGTTTAGTGAAAGGGAAAAAGGAAGTAAATGAAATGAAAACTACTTTTTAAATTGGAGACTTGGAAGAGATAAGGATATTTTGTATCTAATGGCATATTCACTCCCAGACACTGAAGATTTACAAGGCCATAAAATAGTAATGCCTCATTACTTTCATTACTTTTCAAGAGATAAAAAAGTAATGCCTTTTGTTGGGAAAATCCTCAGTGTGAACTTTAGTCCTGTGTTTTTACCCCACATTGCCAAATAAATGGATAATGTATTTAAGAATACAGTTTGGTATAGATTTCAGTAATGTAGTTTTACATTCTGTGAAAAATATCTTTCTTATCATAGGCCTTACATGGTGAACAGTATTTGGAACTGTACAAGCCGCTTCCTACATCAGGCAAGACTTTTACATTTCTAATTAGTTCCATTAGGAAATAGATTGTATTCCCATAAATGTACCACACTATTTCTTCTCTTTTTTCAAAAATAGTTCTGCTTTTCTCTAAGTCCTCTGTAGTTATACCAATAGGAGCTTCACTGGCATAGAACTGCCTCTGAATATCTTAGAGCTGTATCATTTTCCCTGCCCTTAAGGGGAGATACTATAAGTTACTATCATGCATCAAAGAGCAGAACATGTATTTAATATAATCTTCTTCAACTTGGTGTCTCCAAGTTTGTTAAGGTTCAGATAATCTGTGCTACCTAGGAATAATGCAAGTTGAAACCCCAACACATCTGAGGGACACCATTTTTTTTTTGTAGGATGAGTTAGTGTTTTGTGCAGCTGGATGGTCCTTTTGCATTCAAATCAGGGTCATGCATAGGACCCTGTCAAGATGGCAGCTGCAACCATGTGATTGAAGCCCCAACATTTTTTTAGGTGCATTGCATGGTGAGGGTTTCAGCTGGATGTTTGTGGCAACCATCTGGACATTTTTGACCCCCTCAGGCCCCCTTGGTTCAAATAATGCTTTGTTGTTTCGTACATACTCTGTGTTATATTAATAATTATCATTGATACTCTGTGAAGATATGGAAAAAAATTCTGTTTGTTTTGAGTACTTATTTGTCATTTAATTTTCTTTTAAATTTTAGGAAAACTAACTTCAGAAGCCGTTATTACTGACATTCTTGATAAAGGCTCAGGAGCTCTTATACTCTTAGATGGTAACTCTCTTGGGTTTTGTAATAGATAAATGGCTGGAGGGGTTGGGCTGGAAACCGCCGTGAAAACTCATTGATGATAACTTTTAACTGTGCCTGGAAGCCATCTCAAGGGAAGGAAGGTTTTATAAAATGAATTGGAAACTTACCCTGTCTTATGAGTAGCTTCCGTTTTGCCTGGGTTTTCCAAACCATTTCTATAGCATTCTATTTCCAAAATGTAATGTTGTGGTACTTCCAATTTTACAATGCTAGGTAATACGCTGGAAGAGCAGTTATGTGTGTGTTTGTATATATCTTGAGAATGTACAATTATGGAGTCCCATTTTTTAGATAGAAGGTATCTTGAAGTCTAGCTCCTCTTACCACCACCAGACATTTGTATTGTTTTGACTTATAGCCATATTCATAGACATTTTTTAAAAATCATGTACTGTATTGGTTTAGGGTATCTTTACAACTCCTTTCAGCTGTTCCTACAATATCTTATACGATTAAGTATGTTGCAATCTTAAAATGAACAGAAAAAACAAACCATAAATTTCAACAGAATGGGTAGGACAAAGTCTGGACCTAGCTGATGTAAGCTGAATTAAGAGTTAGGAGAAAATAAAATAAAAACATTCAGAGCCAAAACTGATACAGAGTTGGCATCAGACAAAGTTGTATAGTCACCAATAACTACTTTCCTGATCTTAGTTGGGAAAGTGATAGAGTAAGATAATCTTTAGAAGATTATCATAACATATGGAAAACCGCATGTTACTGACATTCCTCTAGATGTGCTAGGATTTTCAGCTGCCCCAAACTATTAGCTCTGTAGGGCTTTAATTGTACATGCCAACCTTTGAGATAAGGGCTGGAATGGAGATATAAACTGAAATGAATGAGGCAAAATTAAATACGTAATTTCCAGTTTGGTAGAGTCAGTACATACGATCCTGGGAGTATCAGAAAAACGAAGTGACTTTGGCTAAAAAACCAAATGAATTGAAGCCAAACCTTGAATGATTTCGTTCTACCCCAGCCCAGTCCTTGTTGTACTGAACATTGCCAGGACAGTCATATCCTCCTTACCTTCCTTCTGGGGACAGAGAAATAACCCTAGCCTATTCTTCTTCCTTTCACTAAACTAAAAAAGAATAAAAGAAAACTGGAACTCATATATATAATGCAATACAGCTCAATACTACCATGAACCAGCATTTGCTATACACACTACTTTATGTGTATGCACATCTGTTCATGCTATACACATCTGTTTTACACATACCTACCAGTACTGTCGGTATGAGCCAATCTTCCCTTTCTAGTGTTGTATAATTAGTTGTGCCCAATGTTCAGTTCATTCATAGCTCTAGTCATAATGACAGATTCCATATACTAGTGATACAGCCTAGGAGAGCAAAAACATCTCTTAAGAATCATCAATCATTATAGTATATTTATATCAGTTTCAAAACAAATATAATAATAATACAAGTCCAAAGCATGGGAATGTTTCAGTTTCCAAATTAAACCTTCAATAGTTCTAGATGAATACTCTCCCAATGACTAGGTTTCTACGCTTGAAAAGTATATTTCACCCAAGCCACTCTTTTTGTTTGTTTGTTTGTTTTAAACAAGGTGTGTATAAAGTTAAAAAGGCATCTTTCTTGGCTTTCTGTTCCTCTCTAGTATACACGTACTCTGGAAAGGATCTTTTGTGCCATAATCAGTTCTCTGTCTTTGCTGTTGGAGCTGGAGGTTTTGGTGGAAAGCGATCGTCTGAAAAAGCCAAGGTAATAGGAGTTTTGTGTTAGGCTAGTGAATTTCAAATGTATTACTAATTACTAAGCAGTCATAAAAGTGATTACTCCCTGTGTTCAGTTCACTCACTTGAAAGTTGATTTTTTCCATTAAGTTCCTTCGCGTACATAATATGCTCCCTACCATCAGCCTCTCAAAACATATCTGTTGCATTGTTTTGTGCTAGTAGGGCTGATGGTAGGGGCATTGTAAGTAAAGCCGAGGATATTTCTAAACTCCCTGGCAATATTTGCTATTCAGGGAACATCTGAAATTACTGTTGATGGTAGGCTTCACTGCTATTGGTCAGGGGGCTGATCTTTGAACTAACGTTACTTTGGTGTATTGACCTGTCCAACTTAAACTTTTGCAGTCTACCTAATGATCAATTGATTGCTCTCTGGAGTCCATGTTCTCAGTATTACCTCAGCCAAATGTTCATTACAAGATTTGTATCTAAGAAACTGTCCACTCCAGTTAAGTTTTAGAGGTCACCCATTTGTGTAAAACTATCAAACATCCAGCATTTGACTCAGAAAAGGAATGGGTTCCTTCTGTGTCCATTTATTCATTCTTCTCCTTTAGGTCACAGTGAACACCCCCAACAGGCCACCAGATGTTGTAGTCACTGATGCCACTACAGTAGATCAGGTAAGTGTTTTAATTAATTAAAACACTTTAATTAAGTTCTTAATGAAGAGCTTCATCTGTACAAATTTCTGTGAGGAGTTAGCTCACATTTCTATAGAAATACTGAATTGTTACTAAAGTTAGAGAAGATATATGACTTTTAGGATTTTGAAATACAAAGTTTATGAATAGTACCAGTTGGTAGTTAACTGCTTGAATACTTTTGGGTCTCAGACTAACTTAGGTCTTGTATTCTACTGCACACACATCCCCAACCTTGTTGCTACCTTTTTAAAACTTGCTTTAGACATCCATTAACAGAACTTTGTCCTTCAAATAAAAATACTTACTTCACATCTAAAAGACTCCTATCTGAAGTATATCCATACATAAAGTTCATCCATACATTTCTGTTGATGCGCTGCAGTGTGTCACTTAGTGACTTACTCATTTCAAAGGACAATATGGTTGTATTGTTTATTTAATTTTTAGATTTGTATCCCACCTTTTCCCCAGAAGCTCAACATGGGATACAGATCTAACAATCCCACTTCTTCAGTATGTCCACAGAAACAACCCTGTAAGGTAGGCTGGGCCCAAAGTCACCCAATGAAGTGCCATGAATGAGAGTGAACATGAACCCAGGGTTCCCCAGTCTGAATTCAACACCTTAACCACCTTAACACTGGAAGAAGACTAGAATCTACCAGAGCTGTGTTTCTCAAACTTGGTAACTTTAAGACATGTGGACTTCAACTCCCAGAATTCCCCAGCCAGCATGTCTTAAAGTTGCCAAGTTTGAGAAACAGTGTACTAGAGTATAGCTGCAGCCTTCTTCCTATTAACTCCAGTGGTAAATGCTAGAAGAATCAAGCATAGATAACTCCTGAGAGAGATCACATATAATTATCCCTCACAAAGGCCAGAAATCATAGCACAACCAGATCTGTAAACTAGTGGCATTTGCAATTTTAAACAGAATTAAAATACCACTAATCTCTGTTTAAGGGTGAATTAATATGGTACAGTAGGTACAGAGGCGAGTTTTTTGCCTTTTCATGTCTGATTTTTTTTAAACATGATTTTAAAATGCTAGTCATTTTTCCTATTCCTGTTAATGAAGGAGAAAATGAACAGTGGCAAAGTACAATGGCAATGACCACAAACAGCCATTTGGGACAAAGATTGTGTCATTGTAACACATGTAATATTTTGTGTTCCTCCACGGTTAAAGTAGTGCTCCTATTGACTTATTTCTTGTGTCATTTGTATTCAAGAAACTGGGTGGTTTAAACAGTGATTACCAGAAATAGGCCAGGATCTGAAATCTTGGTGGCCTGTTTGTCCCTGTGACTCAAAAATCTGAGGAATTTGATCTGAGGAATTTAGATTAATTTTAGATTAATCTTAGATTAATCTTAAACACTATTAGGAACAGTTGGGCTGGAGTCTAGAGGAAGAAGACATTAAGAAATAAAGCAAAGCCTTTCCCATAGTGGAATGAGGGAAGATACCAGCTCACTTCAACAACTCTCTGAATCAGGAAAATTTAGGATTTCATTTGCACCAGGTTTCATGCATGGTATTGAACTAAACAACAGAGCCTTAAACCATTCACAGTGCGCTTTTCTCACTTATAGCCGAATAACTATGGGCAGGAATTAGTCTTTCTCTCTTTGCCTCTGTCATACATACACACGCATTCACACACACAGAGAAAAGAGGTCAGAGGATAAAGGAAATGTTCTTCGGCTGATGTTTATGTCATGTCAAACCCTTTCCTGCATTCATTCAACGCTGAAAATCCCCATCATCCCTCATGACTGGCATTGGAGAGCATGAAGACAGGAGTAATGGAGGTAGCAGGGATTGCTCTCACACAAGCAGCCTGTGGTCCTCTTCCTTATTTCCCTCTCAGCCTTGGTAGCATGCAGCAAATATCCTTTCCCTTCCATCTACTTTTGCACAGACACACTGATTTTGACCCTCACCCCCATCTGCTAAAGCCAGGCTTTTGGCCTGTGAAACAAGGCTGGCCAAGGAGAATAGGAGCAGCAGTGCAACACCAGGCTCATTTTCTTGACTGTGTGGGGCTACTGAGGGGAAGAATTTGATGAGTTGAGGGTATCCAGAAGAGATTGTTCTATAACTTCTGCCATACATCTAAGTACAAGAGAGCAAATATTTCTACAACATCTCCATCTTCTCTAGCAGTCCAAGGTTTGAGGCTCTGGTGCCTTAAAATAACGATGGAGGAGGTGGAGGAGGGAGAAGAACACTGACGAGTTGTCATTAGAATGCCTGGTGATCTGTAACATCAGGTGAATGGCTTGGATTCTAGATGAATTAAGTAATGTGTTCTAAAAGATTCAACATAAATTAAAAAGAGAAATAGACACATTACTGCTTGTTCCTTCTTCAGCCATGAAGAGCAAGTGTGTATGCTGCTTCTTCCTGTCCTTCCCATTGCTTCTTTGTAATATGAGCTTCTTTTGAGTGTGTTTTCTTCCATAAATCTTTGCATCAAACAAGAGTGTTGACAGAAGATCAGAACTAAATCCAAAAGCATTTAACTGTTAACAGTTTGTGGAGAGATGAAAATATCCATTTCAGCCCCGCAGGGGGACGCTATGACTACAGAGTTTAAAGGCATCATCTCATTACTTTGTGCTGCCAATTATCAGACTGAGGTTTTAAATCAATGAAGGGAGAAATATAACATCAGGAATTCTGTATTGGAATTCTCTTGCTCTGTCTGTGATGGCTTTTGGAAGAGGGTTAATAAGAAGAAATCACTTTTCAGAAACACCTATCACTGGAAGCCAGTGAGGAGAAAATCAATGGTGGCAAAGTACAATGGCAATGACCACAAGCAGCCATTTGGGACAAAGATTGTATCATTGTAACACATGTAATATTTTGTGTTCCTCCACGGTTAACATAATGGAGTTTTAATTCCTTTCAGTAGATGGTTTTTCCCCAGAAACTGTTGTTATTATGCAGAACTAATGCTGGATGTAACAATGATACATTCGTGTTGTCTTGATTTTTTTAGAGGCAGTTTTCATATGTTGTCTCTGAATTCCTTTCTGTTTGAATCCTTCACCTCTTACTGTGCAAATACTGCAAATTGACCTAAAAAGTTTTGACTAATAAAGTATGTATTATTTTCTATTCATGTTTAAGAATTAATTATGTTTCATCTGCTGTAGTTCTACAGTTCTGTGAATATATTGGAATATGCACCTGCCTGAAACTGATTGAGACTAGTGCCTGAAAGGCATTTTCATCAAAATTACAGTATTCTCTGAATGCATACTATAAACCACATCAAAAATTCCGTGAAATACTGAACTTGCAAAGCTTTCCCTTAATTTTGCTGAGTACCACTTTTACTTTTCGACTTCCATTTTCTGTCCCACTGCTATAACCTATGTAAGAATCTGTTTTTTAAGGCTTTGCTAAAAGTTTTTTTTTAGTAAATGTATAAGCTGTTCAACTCCATTATGACTCTGGGCAGTGTACAATGTATAAGATTTAAAATAAAACAGTTCCACACAGTATAGAAAGAATGTCCAGAGAAAAACAGCCACCATCTCCCAAATTGGTTTCAGCCAGCTGCAACCTTCTCCTTGAGCCAGAGCTATGAATCTAAGAAGATCCCTCAAAATGGGCACCAGTCCTGAAGGAGGCGGTTCAACCCCACTCGGGACTAAAGGTGGAACATCTCCACATCAGGGTGGTCCAAATATCCAGTCATGCTGGATGCTGTTCTTAAGACTGAATATAGATTTGTATAACAACTCAGCATAGATGTCAGCTCTACAAGGCAAACAAGACCAGGAAATAAACTCCACAGAAGTCTAAAGATTACTTTTATTTAGGCTGGCTATAATAATGTAGTCTTGCAAGTCTGATTGTGCTTCCCTCTCCTCCTCTTTTATCACTGTGTGAATTAGGAAAGCGTCTGGCTGAGAAGTTTGCGCACACTTTCTACATGTCTCAGATTTAATCTGAGTTTTCTTGCTCAGGTCTGTGTTAACAGTTCTTCCCTCTCTCCTTCAAGGCCATCCTCTTTACTCTCTACAATAGGCCAATTCCAATGCCAGAATTGCAATAGCTTTTAAATGATTTATAATGGAGAAGATTATGAAATGTGTGAGGTGGAAAGAAGATCTGTCAGCTACACATCTACATAATGCATGGGGTGGACATACAGAACTACATCTTCTGGGTCAGTGTGAAAGGGACCTATGCTCAGACAGAGGTACATGCAGAGAATTTCTGTATTTGATTGGTGAACACATGAAAACCTTTGCAGTGCCACTGAACCCATGCTTAAAGAAGAGCCATGAGATACTTGTGAACAATATAGGAGGTTGCACTGCTAAGTATCATTCTTCTGCCAGTTAAATCTTACTACCTCCAGGATTTATTGGCGACCTCTGCAATCCATACTACAGTATTTCTAGGTGTCAGTTTGGCTTCTGTTATTACTTCTGTTACTATAATCGCATTGAATTGTGCTGGATATTGAGAAATTACATATAGTATTAAAGATTGGGGGAAGTGGGAAGCTTCAGCTCTACATATGGTGGTCTCTCTGGTTTTCAACTCTTAAAATAAACATAAACAACAATGGAATAACATGACAATAAACAGCAAAGCTAAGCCAAGAACCCATACAGCAGCTCTAGCCACATAAAAGGAAGGAAGGTTTCAAATGACTTAACAGGACAAAATGGATCTTTTACCAACTCAATAGAAGCAGCACCTGCATCCCAAGATTATAGATGCATGTCTTAGGTGAAACCAGTCTTAGCAGGAACGTATGAACAGAAATATGTGCATGCTAAATTTTTTAAAAGGATACTTGTAGTAGCCTCTGTGATTCAGGCAAACAAGAGCACATTTGGAATGTGGATGTGTGTGCATGTGAACCTTAGTTTCATTGGCTCATCTTTAGTTTAACTCTGTTTCTACTATCCTTCCATATTTCCAAGGTCTTGCTGAACTTCAGGGAAGGGGAGGGGGGTTCATGTTCTATGAGAGGAACTGAAACCTATGGGTCCTTGTAATATTTGCTTTTCATTTGGTAGCATGATATGCCACAAATATATGCATATTGTTTGTTCCACAGATTGATTTTTTGCACCACAAATTACATATCCTTGGAAGCTTCAATGTTCTTTCATTTCTGTTTTTATTTTCTTGCTATCCCAGCTGTTCTTTGATAGGGTTATAGAGTTAAGCAAGAGGGCTGGCCTTAATTCACAGTGCCGCTGTTTGTTACTATAGAAAATAATCTTGTAAGGGATTAATCTTACAGAGGGCAGACCTAATTCTATCTTAGATATTTTTTTTAGTGTCCTTTGGTCGATGTGTTGATTTCTAGATGATAGAGGATAAAACTCTAGCTTAAGGGATTTGTCTGGCTGTTGCTTTTTTCCCCTTACACAAATGTTTAATATCTGACAACTGAATTTATCTTTATAGTGTCCCTTCGTGTCAATTTTCAGAGCAAACAATCCCCCTTTTTGGGGTGGGGGGTAAAACTACTGGCAGCTTTTCTCTCCACACACAAACACAAACACACACTTTCTCTTTTACATCATATTCTGGTTACAGCAAAAGTTAAACTTTCAAGAGTTTATTTTAAACTTTAAAGATTTGATAATTTTTCATATTTTAAGCAATTTATGTTTTTATGAATGCAGTGGAAAGGTCAGTTTTCACACATTTTCCTCTTCCCCGTAGCTATTTTTGTATCTATTTGGTGCTTAAGCAGAAAATCAAATAACCCAGCCCTAACCTTTTTTGCTCAGGAACAAGCCCAACTTGAGTTCAGATACAATAAATATAGTCCTTCATAGGTGTGTTTTAAGACTGATAGCAAGATGTTCCAAGAATCTAGTCCTGTGCAGGCGTTCGCCTATAGCACAAGAATAGTTAAGCAGAAGAGAAAATGTGCATGTAATACTCCCACCCACCTAGCTTCTTTCAGTTATTAATAGGAAGATCTGTCTATAAAATGCCATGCATATGCTTACATTGCTATATTATGTTATATTTTGTAATTAAGGGAAGACAGGAGTTTTCAGTGTCTTTTTTTTTAAAGCACCTCAAGGAAAAGTGTTAACTGCATCCTTCTTCTCAGAACTGTGATCCTCCACCAGATAGGCGCAGAACTGCTCTTTATCAAAGTGTAAGGGGACAAGAAATTCAGTTATGGGTCTACGTAATATCTTGCAATTTAGCCTCAATTATTTATCGTATATGCTATGCCACTATGATTGTTTGCTTTATTCTAGATCTGAAAATATATTTGATTAAAACGATTTTTACTTATCAGCAAAGAGAGAGAGGCTATTTTCTCTCATTCATAAAATTATGTATGATTGTATTGTTGGCTTCAATTTGTTAGTTTTCGCTGTAACCTTTATTGTTGACAGCTGGCAATACTGAAAAATTGGTACAGACAGGTTGGATATTGTCTTTCCACTTTTGATCTGGCAGAACTTTTAAATTGTTAGGAAATAAAACCTGACAGTTTCTGTTATTAATTAGAGAATAATCCAACCATATCACAACTGACTTCAGTCTAGTGCTCCTAATGATCTGATTTTTGTAATGTTCAAAAATGAGGGATCCATTTTTACATGCTGTTGAAAATGTAAGGAAATACCATTGTTGCAGGCATGTAGAAGTTCCTGAGGTTTTTCTTTTGTTTTTCAATTCACTTTTGCAAATTCTACCTATGCTTTAAATTACTTACTTTTAATTAAGACAGAATTTGAAAGGCTTACTCCCCATACAGTATTGCTGGCAAAGTGGTTTTGGAGGCATGAACATTAACCAACCAACTGGGAAATGCCTGGTTATGCATAGCAATTTGTAAAAAGTGAATTGTGTGCTTGCTTGATGGATTATGGTACTTCTGGAACAGTTTTGCATTCTTCTTATACACCTTAGTTCTACCTGAAGAAACAACCTGATTGCTATCTGCTCTCCACCAGTCCTAAATGTCTCAATTATATGGCAAAGTAACATGCTAACAGATGAGCAGGTTCGCTCAAATTGTATGTCAACCTTCATCAACCTTCAGATATGTTGGACTGCCATTATCCCCCATTGAATGGTGATGCGGTTTGTAGATCACTTATGTCTCTTTGGACTGGGCTACTATGTCGCTACATTTATAATTAATTCTTCTGTTCACATGTGGAATGTAGTGAGTATGCTTCCTGACATGGATGACCTGACTATACTGTAATACATTTTTTTTTAATGAACTGGTTCTCTGGAGCATCATGTGTAAGAACCTAAGTGATTCCTCTGGAGTCACAGCTTAACAGCATTGCAGATCTGATCCCATTGAGTTCTTTCATGTGTCAGTTATCTTGTCAACAGTTTATATAGCAAAACCCAGAGCCTTAGCTTATCTAAAATTAATAGCAGTTCTTAAGCTGAAAATTTATAAATATGTAGTAACAAACAGCACTTGGACTATCAAGAAGAAACATGATGCATAGATTTAAGGTTTGTTCAGTTGCACGTACAGCTTATGGAAAAACGGTATTAATGTGTGCCTAAAGAATAGTCTCTGCCCAGGGGGTCAGTCTGAGGATAGAAAAGAAATAAAGAGTGGCATGAATGCTAAAGGTTTCCGTGGAAGAAAAAGATGCCAAAATGTTGCTGTTGGTTATATTTATAGCATCCCTCTTGATTTTGAAGTGTCTTTAAGCATGAATTCTGTGTAACTATACACACACACGTGTGTGCATTAATAGCAAACTCATTCTCCAAGTGCCAGCCCCTGTAGCAAAAAGAAAACTAATTACACACAAGAGGGAGATATCTGAAGGCTTAGAAAACCTCAAGGTTTGTAATACTCCAAATAACATTTGCTCTCTTCTTCAAATCTAAATCCAATGAATACTAATCATTCTCCCTGGACAGGAGATGGTGCCTGATTATTATGGGACCAAAGGGAAAGATTCTTTCAAGCTGAGCTTGATTGTTAGTGACCTCGTGATGTTTATGTGGTTTCATGACAATAATATAGAAGTGGCTTCCTATTGCCTTTTTCCAAGACTTGGAACTTCTCTATCTAGCCTAAAGCCCTGGGATTTTCTGGAGAGCTCCTATCTAAGTATTAACCAGTCCAACCCTTCTTACCTGCTTTTCTTTTTACCTGAAACCAGTTCCAGTCAGATAGGTACTATCAGCTGGGCGCTGTGAAGAGAAAAAAACTCAAATAGAGCATTTGGAAGAGAGTGTCCTGCAAAAGGGCATCGCTGACTTAGCTGAAACTTTAAATAAGAGCATTCCAGCAGCATTTTATTGCATATTAGTATTACTGAAACAGAACTGGAATCAAGTTCATCTCAGATTTTGAAATTGCAATTGGTAGCCCAAATGACATGCTTCAGTTTGTTTGTTTACAGATTGTTGTGGTTGGGGAGTTGATTCAAAATAAGATTCTATAGAAATCTCCATCTCTCACCCTCTTTACCATCCCAGCCCTCTTGGCCCAAGCAGGCAGATATATGTTCACACGCTGCATCAATCAGTTCTGGAGGATGGAAACACAAAACAGGTTCCATGTCTATATTCACTGTGGCTTGACTGCTCTTCCAAGAAATGCAGCTGAATTTAAGCCTGTTAGCTTTCACTCCAGAACCAGTGGTGTAGCTTATGGCAGACACCACCTGCTTAGCTTCCATTTCTTGAAATTCGGTGTGTGTGTGTGTGTTTTAAAGAATTTTATTAAGTTTCAAGACAAGGATAAAAGCTGTGAAACAAAAAACTACAGAAAAAAAATAACTAAAAAGGTATGAAAACACACAGTTGAAAATCTTTTTTTCAAGATTACAGAAAGATATGACTTCCAACTTTTAACAGCAAGGATATACAAAATTTTCTGTAATCAATCCCATACTCTGTATTAAACCAAAACTGCATTATTTCTATAAATCATTCCACTTTAGCACATTAAAAAAATCACTAAGTACTGTTACTCCCCCCTTATATTAAAATAAAAAATCATATAGACCTCCTAAATAACTCCCCCCCCCAACGATAACACTTTTTTAATTAGTCCCTTGCTGCTACTATTCTATGCATTTCTGTCTACTATAATAAGAATCTAAAAAGCACATAAATTGTCTGTCATTATACTTAACAGTACAACAGTTTTAATCTTAATAAACCCAAAAAACAAAATTCAAAACAGTAGCCTTAAATCCTTAAAATCATCCAAATATTTTTATACCCTAATCTTAATCCAAATCCTTAAAAGCAAATACCATCAGTCGAACCCTTAAAGCAATCCAGATAAACATTCTTTAACTCTTATCCCACTTCAAAATAAACCGGAGCATTTACATATCCCCACAATGTGCGCAGAGCTTTTCTCTTGAAAAAATCAAACGGCCCAACTGCCACCCTCAAAAATTCCACCTTCTTTTCAAAAAACCTCCCATACATAATGACCCCTACTTTTTCATGGCATTCCACCAGAAAGTCAATTTCATTTATTGCTTGCAAACCTCTCTCTCCCTTAAATTTCTCCAACTCCACTATCCAATCTTCATCCAGCATCTCAATAGAAATCCCAATCTCACTCTTAGAAGAAAGATTTCTATCGCTGTTGAATATCTCAGTTTCGTCCATTACATCCCCAGCCAGATGGCACAAATTTAGACCTCATATTTTCCACAGTGTCCTGAATATCTTGCATAAAAGCTTGGTAGAAGACAGAAGAAATCTGTTTAAAATCTTCCATGTCTCACACAGTAGATGATAATGCCCCCTAGGAGCTTAACCAGCGAAAGTCAAAGATACGGAAAAGTTCCAGAATGTATTTACACAAGCAAGAGTGAGATAGGCAGACTGTTCTCATGGGAAAATAGAAACAGAAAGCTGAAAGTTCAAATCAGCCGATTCAATGTGTAGGAAAATGCTAATATCTTCAAATTTAATACAAAAATAATAACAGGAAGACAATTGTTTACTCTCAATCCTCCTTTTTATTTGGAAGGAAAACGAAGTCCAAAAGAATTTTTTAAAAAAGTAATCCCAAAAATAGCGATAAGCACCAAGATAGCCAGCTTCTCCTTGCAATAGAAAGCCTCACTTAGGTTATGCATACTTTAAAAAACCCCATAAATGTAGTGAATTTAGAAATGGGGTGGCCAGTCTTAGTGTCCCTTTAAGGCTACAGCGCAGCTTGGAAAATGACAGCTCCACCTCCCGGCTAGCTCTTACAAGTCAAATGCGAAACGCTGTTTCCGATCTGGCTGCAAGCAGCCATCCGGAGGACAGATGGGATGATTCCAGGTGTTTTCCTTTATCCGGAGAATGTTTCTAGGCTGCAGGAAAACCTGCCTGAGCCCAAAATAAATTGCGTTGTCAGCTAAGCCCGCGGGCACAGCTGCTCAGTCTGCCATTTCCCCACCAGAAGCCCCACTGTGTGTGTTTTTAATGACTTTTGTTTCCTGTTAATGTTAGTTACTTTATTTCCAATCAATGTGGGAAGGCAAACTGTAAATTGCATTGCAAATGTATGCATTTTGGAATAAATTCTTCTCTTAGCCACAAGAAAAAAAATGTAAGGTTTTATTTCTTTATTGGTTTATCATGATGATTTTCAAATTATTTTTGTTCTGTAGGCTGCCTTGTATCGGCTTAGTGGTGATTGGAACCCTTTGCACATTGATCCTGGGTTTTCAGCCCTTGGAGGTGAGTTTGAGTAACTTTTGCAAAAGATGAATGACTGTTGCTTTTTTTTTTACTTCAGTTTTTAAAATTATAATTAAGTTTGAGAATGTTTGAATTGTAACAAACAATATTCTTCACTAGAATGAAATTATAATAAGTTGCTTGAAGTATGTTTTCCTCTTATGTAAGATATGGTGGTGTTTATAGAGGTATGAGAGAATGTTTTAAATTTATAACAGTAATAACTTGTATTTATATATGTATTTTACTATCCTTCAAGGTTATAGTCAATCATCAAAAGAAATACTGAGTCCATTGAGAAAACAAAATTTATCTAAAATTAACTTGTACCAAGTCATGATTAAGACAATCAAACACTGAAAGCTGGGAGAAATGACTATTTTTATCTAATGCCAAAAGAGCAATAAAATGAGTGCTTGTTCTTGGAAAAGGTGTTCCATAAATGGAGAGTCACCAAGCACACATTTGACTCATTTTCTGGCTGCAACTCCCTAATCTCCGAATATGGGAACACCCAGGAAGCAGATCGTAATGAAGAGGCGGTTTCCTAAAAGAGAATATTGTCCTTCATACACTGCAGGTCAAGACATTTATAGAGGACAGCTTTTAAATAGATCCAGAATTGCTCTGCACGGTATCTTTTTATTTCTCTGAAACATGAAAGGAATTTACTACTGCAAGATGTATTGCCAACTTTCCCCTCAGATGGTTTTAAAGGGGGATTGGACAGATTCATAGAGGATAAAACTGTTTCTGACTCCTAGTTCCGAAGGCCATATATTACAATATATGCAACTGTTGGATACCACAAGTAGGGCTATTATAGTCATGGCCTGTTTGTTGGCTTCCCATTGGTATCTTCATGGATAGAAACACTGCATTAGATACATGTTGATCTGATGATATATACCTTTTGTTTTCTCCAGTTCCAGCCTGTGAATCCTGGTTAGCAAACTGGCTGCTGTGTTATGCACCAGTTGAGGCTTTGGGGAGTGACCGGATTACAATCCTTTAACTAACAGCGTGCTATATTGCAATTATTTTATTTAACTACCTCTACAAATTATAGTGCTTTTGCTGGCAGGTAGATTGTAACTAAGTGTGTGTGTGTGTACTCATGCATATGAATGGGATTGAAAAACAATAAACAGACATCCCTAGTGTACATATTTAAACATAGGAATGTAAATAAGATATAAACTCTTTTAAAAATTGTCTTCTCCTAATAGGATTTCAGAAGCCCATATTGCATGGACTTTGTACTTTGGGATTTGCTGCCAGGCATGTTTTAAAACACTTTGCTAATAACGATGTGACCAGATTCAAGGCAGTTAAGGTCTGTATGTGTTCGTGTTTTCATTAAATATAGAATATTACTTTTCTTAAATGCAGTTTCTGAAGTCTGAAAAATACATACAGTAGCTGCATAAAATCTAGGATGTCAACCATACTCTGATATGTTGATAAGCTTGAATTACGAACGTGGCTGCAAATGGACAGTGTGCTATTTGAGCAAGCCAGAATTGTAAGCCATAGTTTGTTGGGTTTTTAAATTGCATGTAGTCCTCACTTAATGACCACAATTGGGACCAGAATTTCAGTCACTAAGCGATGCAGTCATTAAGCAAGGCATCATGTGATAGGACCCAATTTTATGACTATTTTTATCACAGTCATTAAGTGAATTATCATTAAGCAAGTTGTGGCAGTCATTAAGCAAATCAGTGGTTCCCTATTGATTTGGCTTGTTGGAAGCTGGCTGGGAAGGTCGCAAATTGCAATCGCGTGACTGCAGGACACTGCAACGAGTCATAAATGCAAGCCGGTTGCCAAGCGCCTAAATCACGATCATGTGACCACAGGGGTGCTGTGACAGTCATAACTTCAAGGACGGGTCATAAGTAACTTTTTTTTAGCCCTGTCATATCTGAACCATTGTTAAACGAATGGTCATTAAGCAAGGACTACCTGTACTGTTCTTTTTTTTAAATGGACAAGGCTGAATTTCCAGTTTGGTACACCCAATGTGGCTCCTAAGATGTTTCTCAGTTATGACTGCCAGCACCCTTTATCGTTGGCCATGCTGGTTGATGCATCATTGAGTTGTCATTCAGCAATATCTGGGGTCCATAGATTTTCCACTCCTGTGTTGATAAAGCAAGCATGGAGCTGTCAAGTTTTTTGCGCTTCTCTTGACTGCAGGAAGAAACAAGTGGATTTCTTGATAATTCAAGACTCTTTACTCTTCTGGCTTATTGTAATACCCAGTCATGACAATTATGCCACAGTGAGACTTAATTTTGATAGTACTTTCACCAATTTTATACGCTCTCATTTTCTTAAATTTTCAAACATGTCTTAAATGTACAAATATGAATCAGTCATATTTTCCTTTTGGATTGTTGATGTTATATGCATATTTCTTGCTTTTCATTAATTCTCAAATACAGTTTCCATACTCCAAAGTGCCTTACAAACAGTTTCCATAAAGCTGTTTTCAGTTTTGATCTTCTTCATGCTGATATTCCCTTATTAAAAAAAAAAGAGGCAGTCTTTGCAGTGGGACAAAGAGCAGTCTCTGCCAGTAAGGACCATTGTCCCAGGCATATCTCACCATGGCACAGATAACAATGTCTAACCTAGAAGGCATCAGGTGCCAATTACTGCTGGCTTGATGAGGTTACATAGAATCTTCATAACAAAGTTGTGTAGTAGGTATTTTATATCTTACATGTGACTTCTTGCAGCAAAAGTGGGGAACGTTGCAGTGGTTAATGTTTGTATTATGCAATTATGTTTTATCTGTATTTAATTTCTCTATTTTCGTGTCTTATGATAGATTCGTTTTGCAAAACCAGTTTTCCCAGGACAAACCTTGCAAACAGAAATGTGGAAGGAAGGAAATAGAATTCATCTTCAAACCAAGGTCAGAATCATGAAGTGAAGACTTGTTTGTATAAATCCTGCTGATTTCATTGGAGAATAAAGAGAAATGTATAGGTCCTGGTCCTCCTCCTCCTCTTCCTCCTCCTCCAGCACTCTCAAAGCTGTCATGCTTCTCTTTGTACATAAACATATAAACTTACTAAACATATAAACATAAACTTCTTCTTGTATTTAAGACTGTTTAAAACTGCTTCTTGAGAATTCTTGGTATGGCATAAAGAACTTTTTGAGGAAAAGAAAAGGGATAAAAGAAAGGTATCCTTTTAGGGAGGCTGGGAGTTGGGGGTGGGCGGCGTGGTCTTGCTCTGGTTCACCTCCTTCCTCCAGGGCCGGTCCCAGTCGGTGGTGATAGGGAGCGAGTGGTCCAACCCTCAGTCCCTCCTTTGTGGGGTGCCGCAGGGTTCGGTACTCTCTCCGCTCCTTTTCAACATCTACATGAAACCGCTGGGTGAGATCATCCGTCACCACGGGGTGAGATATCATCAATATGCTGATGATACTCAATTGTATATCTCTATCCCAGGTGAGGTAAGTGATGCTGTGACTGCCCTCTCACGGTGCCTGGGGGCTGTGGGGGTCTGGATGGGGAACAACAGGCTTCAGCTGAACAAGACAGAGTGGCTGTGGGTTAATGGTTTCTCCGTATCTGGGACATTATCATCTCTGGTTCTGGATGGGATTGCACTGCCCCAGACAGAAGCGGCGCATAATCTGAGGGTCCTCCTGGACTCATGGCTCCTGCTCGAAGAGCAGGTGGCAGCCGTGGCCAGGAGAGCCTTTGTGCAGCTACGTGCTGTGCATCAGTTAAGCCCTTTCCTGGATCGGGAGGCTCTTCGAACAGTCACTTGACACCCTTGTTATCTCTCAGATAGACTATTGCAACGCACTCTACATGGGGCTACCCTTGAAAAGTATCCAGAAGCTTCAGCTGGTCCAGAATGCAGCTGCGCGAGCTGTTTTTGGTGCCCCCAGAAGGGCACATGTAACACCGCTGCTGCGCGAGCTGCACTGGGTACCAGTTTGCTTCCGGGTCCAATTCAAGGTGTTGGTTATCACCTTTAAAGCCCTACATGGCATGGGGCCAGGTTACCTGAGGGACCGCTTCTTCCCCATTACATCAGCCTGTCCCACCCAATCGTGCAAAGAGGGGATGCTGCGGACCCCGTCTTTAAGACAACTTCATTTGGCGGGGTCCAGGAAGCGGGCCTTCTCTGCAGTGGCGCCCACCCTATGGAACATACTGCCCCTCGAGGTGAGATTGGCCCCATCGCTCCTGGCCTTTCAGAGGAGTCTGAAGACCTGGTTCTGCCGCCTCGCTTGGGGCGGAGAGGGGAATAGATCTACATGGGGATGGCTGCTATAGACCACTCCTCCCACACTTGGGCCGTTTTAGATTCTTTTGCCACTTGGACTTTTTTATTTTTTACTCTTATTTATATTATTTATTACTGTAATTTTATATTGTGTATTTTATTCATTGTATGATTGTTTTAATTGATTACTGTAAACTGCCCAGAGTCCCCCGAAGGGAGGAGATGAGTGGGAACAAATTGGATGGATGGATGGATAGATAGATAGGTAGATAAAATAAAATAATTATGGAGGCATACATTTGAATTCTGCCCATAAATTTTGATATATGTCCACTTTCTACACATCTTATTTTTGGATAATCAGTAATAACATAAGTTAAAACACTTTTATAATGTTATTAAGATTTCTTATTCCCTGTGCATTCCTCTTTAATTACCAGCCTTTACTCAGTATAGTCTGTCCTAGAATAGCTCATCCTTCCTAGCATCTCATTATCTGTTGCTTTTCCATTTTGTAACCCTACACTGTGCCTTTTGGGTGTGCTGTGCTACAAGTCCTATCACCATGACCAAGAATAGTAGGAGTTGCCCAGCATATGTCTAGGTACCAGGTTGAGGTGGCTTGCCTACACCAGTATTTTTTCAGTTTCAAAGCTGAATAGTTTCATATCTCCAAGCAGTTGGCCTCCTAGGCAGACCTCCATTACCACCTGTGAAGCTGCTGTTGCTCGTCGGCTAGAGAAGCAATGTTCAGGACTAAAATAAGAAGGATCTAGATATTGGTCTAGATGCACATATGGCCATTGATGAGATTGGGTTGGAGCCATCATGGTATTATTCTTAGGCACGATTTATGATAGGCCACTGGGCATATATAAGAATGGGGGGCATAGAGTTACTTCATATCAAGTAAGATACTTGATTGTATAGTCCCTTATTGCCTGCCCTGGCTGGCAGGAGATCTGTAGGGTTTCAAGCAAAGTTTTTTTAAACCCCCTATTCCCCAGTCCTTATTTTTAACTGGAGATGCCAGAAACTAAGATTGGGGCATGAAAACCCCTCTGTGTTCTGCCATATTGCTATATACCTTCCTTCACTTCTCTTTTTATCTTCATAGGACTTGATAAAATTATTTGATTGTCATTGCTTTAGAGAGTTTATCCTGTCTTTTAAACTTGCATTGAAAATCTGGGAACAAAGAATTAGAATAGTTTTTTAGAAGCTTATGTTTCATGTACTTGAATCTCTTTTCTCTTAAAAGGTGCACTCAGACTTTGTTGGCCTTTAAAAGCATGCGTCTAAATAGACTTTGTTGATACTGCCCCTGGTTTTGAGTCCCTTGGCATTCCCCTCCCCCCAACTTTTATTTTGATTCATCTCTATTTTTCTAAAACACTTTTCCTTCTGGTACTTTCATGAAAAGCCCAAAGAAGCAGAGCAAGCCAAGAAGAGCTATTGCTGCAGAGCTGTTGAAGTAAATAAAGATTTTGAAAAACATAAAGCGTATTTTATTGAAACAAACAAAACAGATTCCAGGTTAAATGGCTGCAGTTTATTAAATGCTGGAAGCTTGTTGTTCCAATTGCGGTCTGCTTAAAATATGCAGCCTGTTCTTTGGTAATCTACATTTCAACTAGAACTGATCCTTTTCTGTGCATGTGGGTTTATAATTGTGTCAGTAATTTTCTTTCACTAAGTCATACTTGAATTATCATCATGAATAATTGCAAGAACAATTGTTCTATATTTAGGAGGGTTTGCTTTTAATGATTTCTAATTATTTCGCTCCTTCATTTCCCTTACACTGTTGTTTTGTTTGCTGACCTAAATTGTGCAATGAAAAGTATGAAGAGGATTTTTCAATTGACATAAAGCATATTGCTTGTAATTGTTATGTCATGGAGGTGAAAAACTCACTTCCCATCTTTTTTACAGGTCAAAGAGACTGGGGATGTTGCAATGGGAGGAGCATATGTGGATCTGGTGTCATCTATCCAGCCTTCAGTGAAGGAACCTTCAGATAAGGTAGGGAAAAAATGAGTAGCCTCGAAGTATGTCGGCCTTCAGATTTGTATGTGCTCTCAGTTCAGAACAGTAGCAACAGCTTTTGTATATTGCATTTGTACTTCCACAAAAAAGCCAAATTATGTTGCTTGTTTACATGCAGCCAATATCTGCTTATTGGCTCTGTGAGAATTCTGCCTCTGCATCAGGAGAAAAAGGAGATTTAATTAAGCGCTGAGGCCACTTTCATTTAGCCACTCATGTTCTTCTTGGTCATTATCTGGTCAACTCTCTTACGTTCTCTGAATTGAACCTGTGAGATTTCTGCTACAGCCATCAAGGCTAAGAAATATGGAAGCACATCATAATGGTGTATTTTCAGTCCAATAGTAGTGGACTGTGTGGCATTCACTTGGTATTTACTTTGGTATGTGACAGATTGAGAACATAAATTGGAAGGGAGGATAAATCTGCGTATTTCAGCTGAAAAGAAGACTTGAAAAAACTTGTTTCATACCACTTAAACTTAATGGGTTACATCCAGTAGTGTGAGAACACTGCTATTAATGAAGTGGACTTGCATATCTACACCCTGAATTTACCCAAATCATCCTAGAGGTGCACAGGATTATGAAGAAAATATGAAGAATGCCTTCCTTTGATGGATGCCATTCTGTAAGTGGACCAATATAGCATATTTGGTTGCTGCAAGATTCAGAAATACGCCAAGTGTGTCTTTAGAAGTTGTGTGATAGGAAAAAAGCTTACCTGCATGGTAATTTGCCATAACCCTTTTCTTTAAAATCTGGTACGTTTCTACGATTGCCTTACATCTTTTTGTTTCAATTTGTACACTGCCCAACTCCCAACGACTGAGCAGTTCACAAGAAAACATTAAAACTATATAATAATAAAAACAATATAGCAATAAAAGAAGAAATTAAAAAACAAAGATGGCAAAACTAGGTAGCAACAAAACACACACCCACTCCTCAAAAGGAGCTACACCCTTCCTAGCCAAAGGCCTGGGCAAAGAGCAAGGTCTTCAAGGCCGGTAATTCAAGACAGGAGCTGCAACGGAGAAGGTGCACTTCCAGGGTCCTGTTAGATGGCATTGTTTAATTGAAGGAACCTGGAGTGCGGCAACCCTGTTGGATCTAAGTGACAGGATTCCTGTCCTGTAGAATGAGGTTCCTTCTGAGATCCGGGTGGCTTCCACATTACTCGCATTTTGGAGGGCCTTGAAGACCTCACTCTTTGCCCAGGCCTTTGGCTAGAAAAGGTGTAGCCCCTTTTGAGGAGTGGGTGTGTGTTTTGTTGCTGCCTAGTTTTGCCATCTTTGTTTTTTAATTTCTTTTATTGCTGTATTGTTTTTATTATTTTATAGTTTTAATGTTTTCTTGTGAATTGCCCAGAGTTGTTGGGAGTTGGGCAGTGTACAAATCAAAACAGAAAGATATGTGGGAATAGTAGAAACATACCAGATTTTAAAGTAAATGGCAGATACTAGGAGAAATAGGCATGCTTCAAGTATCTGCGTCCTATGTATGTAGGGCTTTATAGGTAATAGCCAATGCCTTGAATCACAGCAGGAAGCAAACTGGCAACCAATGAAGCGGTGTCACATGGGCTTACGAAGGCATGCCTATCTCTGCCTGCACTGCCACATTCTGGACCAGTTAAAGTTTCTGTGTGGTCTTCAAGGGCAACCACATATAGACTGCATTGCAATAGTCAAGCTGCAAGCTGACCGGGGTGTGACTGACTGCCCCCTGATCTCGTAAATAGCAGCATATTGGTCTCATTTTGTTTTGATTGTAGTTAATCTATATTAGCAACACCTTTAAAAAGGGCTATAAAATTATATAAAAGTGGTTGACTTGAATAATATGGACATGAAGGGGATTTGGGTGATTTTTACCATCACAATATATCTCAGAGATCCTTCAATTTATATACTAGGCATCAGAGTTGCAAAGTAACCTTATTTTTGAAGAAATTGGTCGCCATATCAAAGATGTTGGAAATGAGCTGGTGAAGAAAGTAAACGCTGTATTTCAGTGGAACATCACTAAGGAGAACAAGACTGCAATGCAGTGGAGTAAGTTGCAAGATTAATTTATTTATGGAGTGCCTTATTTTGTCCTCTAATGGAATTAGTGAACCTTGTTTCTAAATCCTGCTACATGAAAAGGAACAACCCAATGTTTACTTTTTCTCGTACTGACAATTGTAATTGTAGTTAGGAAGTCAAGGCTAGGGATATTAAAATATTACAGCATAACTAGTAGAAATATGGATGAGTCACAATATTCTGTCAGCTGTGGATTTGGGACTCAAGTCAACTGAGGCTTTTCAATCAGTCTAAGGAAAAATGGGGTATTTCCAAATTGTTAGCCCAGGATACACAAACAGAAGTTGATTTACTGAAAATGTGAGGAAAATGCTTTAAACACTCAGAATTACTTTGTTCATCCTCTTGTTTCTTCTATCTTGAAGCAGTACGTTAGGTTTATTTCTGCATATTTATCATTACAAGACATTGAATTACCGCTCCATTTGCAAACAAGCATCCTCTGAAAAGTACTTTTGGATGGAAATCATAATAGGTTCAGAATCTCCATTAGGCAGATAACATATTCAGGGATAAATATAGGTGACAAACACTCAAACTTGGGATGAAGGCAGAGCTATGTATGCACAAGGGTCTGACCTTTTTGGATGAATGGGTACTTGGAATGTTGATAAAGTATAATGGATACCATAATTAAGAGGAGTCGCTTTTCACAAAATGGCTTCCTTGTTGGGCACACCCAATGACAAAGTGCTCAGAAGGTTAAAGGGGATGATGGTGATGATGGCCATCATTCTCATCATTATTGAGGAAGCTATGAAATAAGAATCCTAAAAATCTAGGTCTGATGAAATAATGATTTAAACTTACACTGCTGTAGTAGGAATGATTTAGATCTCAGTTTAGAGTAACAACCAACTCTTACAACATAGTTGTCATATGAGGAACTTATGAAAATAATTCTGCTTGATTGCCTTAATCACAAGTATACTTCTTGTGTTTAATACCAGTCAAGTTCTAAAGTATTATATCATCCATGTGGTGAAGAGAAATTGGAAAAATCCAGGTTCAAGTCCTTCCTCAGCCATGGACGCTCACTGAATAAGTCTGGGCCAGTTGCTGTCTCTTAGCTAAACAAACGGATTTGTTGCAGGAAAAAAAGTTGGACAAGGGACTGCTAGGTATGCCACCTTGAACTCCTGAAGTAAAGGCAGCATTTTAATTTAATAATTGAATGAATGCCATATTCTGGGTTAATGTTATCATAATCTTCTTTTCCACAGCTATATTATATGCTGGCACTCCTCTGGTTAAACAGACTTTGACTTCCTCAAACCTGCTTTTAGCCAAGGAATAATAGTAATAATAATAATGTATTAAACTTATATGCTGCCATTTTGTGCATGTGCACTGTGCAGAAGCCAATGTGCACTAAAACTGATGTATTCAAGACTTCCTTGAATGGCCACTTGCTTAACCTAGGAACTGCCTATCAGTTACTTCTCCTTGTGACAACTGTCTTTTATCTGTCTTTCTTCCACAATTTGATTTATTATATTAGTATCACAATAGTGAGCAATGTATCTCAGGTATGGAAATTGAAAATGTCTATCCTTCTATGCCACTGCCATGCCTCTTCTCCCTAAGGAGCATGCTATAAACAGGTTAAATCAATAAATCTGAAATTCTAGTCACATAGATTCTTAGATTCTTTTTAGATTCCAGTGAATCATAACCACTACAGCTATTTAAGAGTTAAAAAAATATCAAGCCCAGAATTCCAGATATCAGCAATAAAATATACCAAAATGAAATTCAGTGTAGAAAAATACATGTTAGGGACATGTTAGTGTTGTTGGTTAATCAAGAAACAAAAGCTACCGTATCCATCTAGCAGAATTCTTACTTTTCCAGAGTAAAAGATTTCCCTTAAAGGAACTTTAGACTTTCTATCTGTACTTCTAACTAAAATTTGAATTCAGAAGTTACCTTTAAGAAGAAAAATAAAACAATCTCTATGGGATATCCTATATCTGTGAGCCAAAAATATTAAGTACCTAGGGAATCTCCCTCCCTTGCCTTTAGCCCAAAGCAGAAATGTCTCTGGAACCACCCTTGGCTTCTGAGCTGTTCCTTTCCATTTTAAAAGCCAAAGCTTCGTATGCTGAAGCCATCTTGTCAGCATCTCTCAGGGGATGATGGAAAAATAAAAATCACAGCACAGGCTCTGGCTAGTTGATATTTCAATTCAGACTTGAGATAGATTGACCCAAACCTTATTATGTCCTAAATTCTGCCTTTCTTTTACACTGAATATTCAAGTAGAATTTATGCAGCAATTAGAAAAGGCAGTTGGCTGAGCTTAATTTTAACTGTATTTTTTTTTACCCTTTCAGTGTAACTGGCATTTTTTATGACAACAAACAGGTGTATTTTTGTTCGTTTTAGTTTTGTTAACTTTGGTTAACATTGACTTTTCTCCCTCCCTCCCTTCCACCTCCCAGAATCTTCTCCCCCCACTTTCTGCTTTGGCCCTCTGTTGCTAAAAACTAGCAAACTGAAATTTAACTGCAGATGTTGGCTTCTGGCACTTAGTCTTTTCCTGCCCCACCTGCTAGGTTTGTTTGCAGTGTTAACCATGTGTTGCAGCCTGCCTTGGTTTTGCCTTGTCACTGTTCCCTGGCCTTCTGCTGCTCTGTACTCTGTGGCTGCTGACAGCCCTGGCCGCCTTCAGAGACCCTGCAGCTTGTAGCAGTTGTGGGCGATGACTGAAACTCTGGCAACTTTGCCTGATGTCCTTGGGCTGCATGTCAGGAAGAGGGTGGGGGAGAGAAAGCCCTTAAGGAAATGATTTGCAGTTCTGGTTGACACAGCCAATAATTTTATTCTTCCCAAATTCATGACTGCCAAAAAAGCTTTTATTGCTTTGTGCAATTGTCTGTAGCCTCCTCCCTCGTATCACGCCAACCTCTTCATTTCATTAGTGTCCCTTAGCGGCTAGAGTATGTGAACTAGAATTAATATTTGCAATGGGAGTGGGAATTCTTCACTGTGATACTTTTAGTAGCTTATTTTAATAGTAACAAGATTTTCTTTGCAGGCTGCACAGAAATGCTTTTGATATATCAGGACAATTCCTTGCCTCCCTCTCCCCCCACACGTATACCCTTCTTAAATCAGGAGCATTTTCCTCCCCTGATGAACTAGCTTTGTGGGGCTATTTAGCATTTATATTTATGTAGCATCTTTCAAGTGTCCAGAACTTCGTGTATATAAACACCAATAAAGCAATCCTGTACATATGCATTGTAAATTCAGTTATATAGCAACCATGTATAGTTGGCCTGTACTGCTACTATACTGCTGATGACAAGCAGAGACCATCCTGGCTTGTCTAAAGCCACCTAGTATTTTTGTGGGTAAAGTGAAATTTGAATGTAGGATTTCTTGACTAGGTAGGCTTTCACAGCTGGTATCTGTTGGACAGTGTTGAGCTTCAGGGTTTAGTGACCATGGTCTAGAGAACAAATTTCTTGACATTTCACTGGCAACTGTAACTGGCATCTTCAGAGGCAAGGTGGTCTACTACACAGACCATAGGCAACTGAGCAGAAACTGACTGGGCTCTTGTCTTTATAGCCAGGTGACCTGACTTTTGATTGGTTTTTAGCTGAGTTAGCTTCCAATTGATACAGGTTTGTGACTTGCCTGGACATGGACCCAGTCAGGAGTCAGCTGCTCAAATTAACCAGCCAGAACCCAGCATGAACAAAGAACCAGTCAGGAACCAGCACCATCAAAATGCTCAGTTAAGGTCAGATGCAAACAAATAACCAATCAGAAACCAGTCCTCACCAATCTGCACCAGACCGAGTCAGTTCCTGCTCAGTTGTCTGTGGTCCTTGTAGCCACAGTTGCAGGCGAAACCACAGCACTAAATCCTGAAGCTCAATACCGCCCAGCAATTTCTTGACCACTGATGATACTTTTGTCCAATACATTAAACTATTAAATGATTGCTTGCCATAGACAATTTTTATTCAGATAAGTTCCAGTATTTCTACCCAGAGATCCTCTAACAAAATCAGTCTATCAAAGAATAACTGTTTTCTATTTCATTAACCTTGATGAAACTCTGTTTTTCAAAAAGATAACATGACTTAGCCCTTTCAGAACATGTACTATGCAATTGTTACGGGAACATGGAGCAGGTTTTTAAACAAACTGATCAATCAGATCAAAGCAGATTTTTCATTTGCATTGATCAAATGTAAAAGTATTCTGTATTAATTTAAAAAAAAAAAACTAGTTTAGATGAAGATGTTATTTGTAGGAACAACCTAAAAAATAAGCAGACAGCTTCCAGATTGTTGTCTTATTGATGGCAAGATTGCTACAATATCATAATTAAACCTGTCAGGTCCATACAGGAATATTAATTGGCAATGCCTTTGGTTTTACATTCCTTGCATGGGGTGAGAGAGAAGAAATTGCTCTGAAAATTTGCAGGATGTGAAAATGAATTGACAGAACAAAATCTTGTCATAACATTCTCCATTGCTAGCATCATGATAACTTAGGTGCCTTGTAGTAGAACATTTTGGCAGTGCATTTTGTGCAGGAAATAGGACTTTGAAAATCAGACACTTTGAGAAATAGTGGTGTTCCATGAAGAAAGGCGTGGTACTTGGCTGAGATTCAAGATACTCTTGAAACTGATTGTTTTAAAGAAAAGACAACAAAAAATCCTACATTAATCCTACATGTGTGTTCACTGAAGAAAGCCTGTAAGATAAAGAAGTCTAGGAGATCAGAATTAAATGATTGCTCCTTAAACGTATTATGAAAAAAAAGCATGGAGAGCTTTGCATTTGTCTCTTAACTCCCACCATTCTGATAGTGCATTATATTGTAAGTAACTAGACTGATTGAATGGGATATACATAATTAGGTACATGTTATTCTGTGTTTTATTAAATTAAAATAATTTAAGAAATCCTACAGTTAGAAGTCTGAAACTAAGTGGTAAGAGAAATGGTTTTCATTATTTCTGTAATTCTGTGACTTGTTATTTGATGTTTGGTTTTTAAAAATCTGTTAAAACTAATTAGATTTAGAAATTAAACTTATTTTCTTCAGTTGCCAGTATTCTGTCATCTAATTTAATCTGTACAACTCCCATCTTGATATAAAATTTTTGAGTATAAAAATATGATTCCCAGGAAGCATATGGCTTTGCCTCTGTTTTTCTTCATTAACTTTTTTTCCCTTCACTTCTACTAAGCAGAGCTTTAAATAATAAAGCCCACATTCCTTCTCTTAATATTGATTTTTGGTATCTTTTTTTTCCCACCAGCCATAGACCTAAAGAATGGATCTGGAGAGTTGTACCAAGGACCTGCCCGTGGAAAAGCTGATACTGTTTTCACTGTGTCAGATGAAAATTTTGTGAACTTGGCACTAGGCAAGATCAATCCACAGAAGGTATAGAGGCAAATGTTTGCTGCAAGCTCTGACTTGTTAAGTAGGACATCAGCACTGAAATAAGAAGTTTGCATTTACACTTAGGTACTGCTATGAGACCAACATGTTATTGTTAGTCATGGTTTACAAAGCCATAATGTTGACCCTGCTTTAAATTATATGATCCAACTTTGGATGAACAGGCAAAGTGAGAATAGATTAAAAAATTGTTAAGTAGGGAAAAAAGAAGCACATAACTTTAGGCCAGTCAATTTCTCTCAGCCTAAACTACCTCACAGGGATGTTATTTTGGGGAAAACTGGAAGGAGGGAGAAATATGCACACTTTTAACTAAAAAAGGACAGCTTTCACTGTGCAAAGAGGAATATATATGGAATCTCTTGTTTACCTAATATAATTTAGTATGTCTATGCATGCAAGTGCTCCCTGTATGCAACAAATGCCATGTTTTGTCTTCTTGGAATTCTTCCCCCTCTTGCGGGGGCATTTACCTGTGATGTGCATCAAATTGTTGAAATATTTTCAAGCACAGTAGCTCAGGTATCAAAGTCAAATTAAAAATAAACTTGGCCGAGAATTATACATCACCTGAGATTTCACTGTCTCCAGATTTCAGCCTTTTTTCTTAAAATTGTGGTATTTAATTTTTGGTTGTGTGGATACTGTTTAGAAGTGTTGGAAGCACTGATGATCTCTTGAAAACATTATAACACTACAGTCTTAGGGGTTTCATAGCTGTAGTTTGACTTTCTGTGTAATAAGTCTGTAAAGCATAATACTTAAACCCCAGATGAAATTGTTGTCAGGGGTAAAATGAATGCAGGTTCTTCATATCTACTGCTGCAATAAAAATTTGATGTGTACAAAGGGATCTAGGCACGAAGTAGACCAAGGAACACTCCTTCCCTTTCTGCTGCTTCTCTTCTCCTTCTTTTTATGTCTTCTCCGTAATCTTGGCAAGTTATGTATTGAAAGTGACCAAGCTGGATACTGAAAAGAGCCACTTGGCCATTTGGTTTTATTTCAGTTATGTGGTTGAGTAGAGGTATGAGGATGATTGTGGTTAATGCCTATTCAGTCTTAACTCTCTAAGTGTTTCTAAAGTGACACTTTCAGGCAGACTTAATTGTTTTTCTTTCCTTTTCCTGATACAGGCATTCATCTCTGGTAAGCTAAAAGTTAAAGGAAACATCATTCTGAGCCAGAAACTGGGGATGATACTCCAACAGTATGCAAAGCTGTGAATTCCCTGCTGAAATGATTTGCCCTCTGAAGAAGAAAAGAGAAATTTCAGCTAGAAGAAGCTGTTTCATTTTTAGAACAACCTGAAATGTTATACAAATTTTCTACTAGATAATTTCCAGTAGATGTTATTGCTAAGATGCAGGTTGTCTTGAGTCTTGCAAATTCAGACAGTTGATTGTTATTGTTTCCTCTCTTTTATTCTGTATTGCAAGGCTTTGTACCTGCCTTCTTCTGCCTGGTGTCCTTAATATTGCAGATGATGGGATTTGTTTTGCAGTTCATCTGGAGAACACTTGTTGGGAGGCTTGCTTTGTGCCTCTTCCTTATTCTTCTTTCATTAAAAATGCAATTAATATATTTCTATATGAAATCTAACTATAATTAAATAAACTTCCTTTGATACTAACCTCTTGATTTTGTTTCTTTTTCCTGTCAGTGGCTTAAACCAGATTTTTTAGTTACTTTGTTCTTTAGCCTGTAGAACTCATTGTTTGCTAAAAAGTAAATTAACTGGGGATTGATTACTGGTTATATTAAGTGGATATGAGGGTGTTGTGCTTTTTTATGCTGTTTTACTGTATTTTATTATATTTTACTTTGCTATGCTTGGTGAGTCTGTGACCTGTAATAAAGACTAAAGTAAAATACTTTGTTTAGAAAAAAATTATATAAAGTTGAAGAACTTTGGAGATTGGTGTATTATGCTTTAACCTATGTCGGATCCTAGGATTCCACAGCTACTAACTCCCTTGGCTGACTAGATGCTATCCAGAAGGGGTAATTATTTAACTGGTTCTGCTCATAGATTTCTAATTTAAAATATTGAGACATATGGAAGGACTGAAGAAATGCTGAGATTGTATTTTTTCCTGGTCTTGCTACATGTTATAGCTTGCCATGTGGTTCTGTTTTGCTCCTTTTCATTTCTGAATCTAGTTTCTAATATTTCTATCAAAGAGACATAGATGTAGTTCACATATTGTGCTAAGTTGAAATATTATTTATTTGTTTAGCATGTTATGTAGCTTCAGGCAATCATCATTTGTTCATTAAATCAAAATTAATTAAATGATGGTTTCACATAATGTATGAACCCTGCCAGTAGAGAAGCTGCCATCACGTGTTAGTTTAATAGCCTGGGCAACACAAATCATAATAAAGAGTTTCAAGGAATCCAGCAGCAAAAGTCATAGTACATTTTCAAAGTACACAGTAGTTTTGGAGGCTGAGTTCTGCCATTGGATCAATGCTGAATTTGCTGGATATCATGTCATTTCTGTCTCCTATTGAATTCCTATGTGTGGCTCATTTCTTTCTGGCTTCTGTTGTAGCATCAAGCATTTTATCCTGCTATTCATAAGCAGTAATGTGTTGATCATTGAAGTTGCTCTTGAAAAACAAAGTAAGATGTGCCTAGATTACATCTGTTTGCAGCAGCTTACCACATACCTTTCTTACAGTTACGTATCTAAAGGCACATGCTAGGATCTTTAATCAAAAGGAGATTGCAGCAACAATTAGGACACTCTAGCTGGGAAAAGCAATAGGCAATTAGCAAGATATGCACAATGGATGGTATATTTCAAAAAGTATATGTGCAGCACATACATAAGACAGCTGTTTGGTTAGTTGCACACACACACACATTTTAAAAAGTGAACAGAAAAAGATTGATCAAGTTGCTTGCATTTCAGAAGAATGCGTGAGGAATGGGCAGATATGTAATATAGTGATAAGGGCAACTAGGGTTAGGGTTAGGATCAGTCAAGCAGGGACCAAGTAGGATGTATTACATGGACCAAAGTTAAGGAAAAAGTCCTAGCTGTTCGTTGGTATTCGGGAGTTTGTCTTTGGATCAGAATTTTGCTTGATCGTGTCTGACCTATATACCAAGCCTTCGCTCTCAAATCACACCCTCCTAAAAAGGCAGCAGGGAACGGCTAGAGGAAGGTGGTGGGATGAATCGTGATCCTATATGACCCAGAAGGTAGACAAGTTCTGTGCCATTTTTCCAATTGCAAAGCAGCACAAAAGTTCTAAGGAAAGAACCAGCTTAAATATACCAAATTTGAGGGAGAAAAAGGCTTTTGCAGAATCATTCTTTTAAGAAAAAAGTTTGATTTTGGGATAAAAGCTTTTCTACCAGGATCAGGAAAAAAAATAGTATGGGTTATAAATGGTGAACATGTCTAGTGCAAAAGTGCAGAGTGTAACAAGAAAGCTGTGTTCATATTTTGACACTTTATTATGTTACTAACTTAATCCATCTAGAAGGCCTTGCTGTTGGGGCTGATTAAAAGATAAAAGATAATTAACTTTAGTTTATATGGTGATGACAAATCAATGGACTAAATTCTGTCCCAAGTTAAGGGTCTATATCTTCATTTTTTATTGCTTAATTGGTTAGCAGAAAATTCATTTTGTCTGTCTGTGTTTGAATTACTGTGTTGTGATAAATTATGGATCTAAAGAAAAGGAGTTGTTCCATTCTTCTGAGCAACTTTCTGAACGAGATGAAGAATTACAAGCTTTAGCTTCTGCTGAATTTATTCCTGATCCATAAAAGAAACTAACAGAGGAAAAAGGGTATGGAGAGTTTCCTACCACTAAAAGAATTCCTATGATTTACAGTCTTAGAACTGAATTTATGCAATCAGAAAATTAAAAACCTTAGTGATTGATTCACAGGAAACTAGAAATAGTGTGCTTGAAAATACAACTAAAGTGCTAGAGATTTAAAAAAGGGGTTGAAATCAAAGTTGTCAAGATGAAGTGACTTTATTACAGGGCCTACCTTGTAAAATAATTACGATTTTTAAGCATTCCTTACAACATTGAACAAAATCTCTAGCAGTCTTTGTGGAGAAAAGTATACCTTTCCATTTACTGCAGCTAGAACACGAGCTTGAAATTCAAACTGTTCATTCTGTAGGTTTCCATTTCCAATCAGTACAAAAGTCAGTTCCTGTCCTGTTGCTGTGAAGTTTCAAAAACCTTTAGCACAGCCTCCTATCCTGCATTTATGTCAGCAAGCAGTGTCTTTATAGTGAAATATAAAGAGGATAATGATTTTTCCAGATCTGCCTTCACAGACAGTTCAGAAGCAGAAGGTTCTCACTGAAGCTCACTTGGCAACAGCAAAAATGTATAAAATTACTTGTTCTTGTTATCCCTTGATTCTAGTTTGAAGATCTTTGATTCGGACCACAGAGCAAACAAATAGCAGAGCAAACAATTTAATATTTTTCCTTAAGAGTTTTTAAAAAAGAGATAGGACACTGCAGCTTGGTTTCACTACATATCATCTGGAAAATTTTGTAGAGCTGTTTTGTAGTACTGTTTATGTTTTTTCCAGTTTTCTTTCTGGTTTTTTTTTGGGGGGGGGGGCTTTGTATTTTTCTTTTGGTTCTTTTTTTAGCTTTTTTATCTTAATATTTTTCTCTTTTTCTTCTTGGGATTATTCATGGTTTCTGTAGTCCTTTAAAAACTTTGTCTCATTAAATAAAAATTCTTAGACTCTGCAAACACAATGGCTTTGGGGGATATTTTTAGGGCATGTAGTCATGGTTTTATTATTGCACATGCTTTATGGAAGGAAAGTGCATTAAACACCTTAACAAGAAAATAGAGAAAGAATTTTTGAGTACAGATGCAACACAATGTATACCAGAGCTACATAAAACTTGCTATGTGTGCTACACTGGAACTTAATTTCTTCTGTGTGCTTGATTCAGAATATTTGAATCCTATAATGTAAACATCACACTAAAACAAAATATATGCAGACAGGGAACCTTCCAAAATTCCAAATGAGGCTTCAGAATGAACTTATTGAAGAGGTTGACCACTATGTCTACCTGGGACAGCTAATCAAAATGAACAACGATCAAAGAGAAGAACTGGTCAGAAGAAAGAAAGCTGGATGGGCTAGATACAACTCCATTAGGGAAGTCCTATAGAATGAGAAGATCGATGGAAAACTTGTGCTGATCTTTTTAATTTGACTGTCTTGGCGGTGCTATATGGAAGTGAAACATGGTCGCTAACAAAGGCAGAAGAGGAAGAGCTTTCAAGAATAGTAAGGGGTATGGAAAGATCCATGCTAAAAGTTTCTTTCTGAGACCACATCCCAAGCAGCCAGATTAGAACACGAAGTGGAATAAATGATGTCGAATATTGAAAATGGAAGCTACTCTGGGTAGGACATGTGCGCATGTTGGATGGCCGTTGGACAACAGCAGTTGCTGAATGGTATCCAAGAGAAGTAAAAAGTCCTATTGGCCGACCTCCAAGGAGATGGGAAGATCCTATAGTCAAGGACTTTGGCCAAACCTGGAGAAGGAAAGCCATGATTCAAAACAAATGGAAAGTGCGTTGCGACCAGCAGGACTCTGTACGGTGACAGTCTGGTCAATCAAGGTGATAATGTAAACATATTGGTAGCATGGATTATTATTAGCTTTCAACTGAAATTGCAATAACTAAGTAATACCATTTTTACTATTAACATTCTGATAATAAAGTATATAATGACAGATCCAAACAATATTTCTTAATCTTTCCGATACCACAGAAGGAAATTATATAAAGGGATTCAGAACTGTCTGATAGCAGAATATCTATCTGAAAAAAAAACCCAGAATGAGACTAAATTTGGTTTGAGTGGGAGGCCAGCAAAAGAAAAATTGAGTTTGAAAAGGGGCCAAATCAGGCCTGAGGTTGTGGAGAAAAAAAATCTAGGAAAAGTTCCCTTGGTGTATCCTTACAGGGAAAGTAGTTGGGGAGCAACAGAGAATTTCTATTTATTTTATTTATTTATTAAATTTATATCACCATCCATCTCCCCCAATGGGGGACAGAATGCTGGTAACTTACATTCCAAGTCCCCATCTGTCCTGGATATGCGACCCTAAGTGAAGTATACTGTATACAGTACACCTGTGATTCTAATATGTGCATACACACAAAAACAGACAACACACATGCATTCAATTTGATTAGGCCCTCAAAGACACACACACAGGTGTGCACACACAGGCACAGTGTATGTATATCTCTTGATTAGTACCTGGAGAGAAAGGGTGCACACACACACAGACACAACCCAATTCATTACACAGAAGAAAATACAGAGCCGTATGGCTGCTGCTGATAAAGAGATTGGGAAGAATTCCCAAAATCATACTCTGCAGGCCTTCCCTACCTTGCCATTCTTCCTAATCCAACAAAATGTGGGAAATTAGGCAAAAGGGCTTCGGACTCCATTTGTCTTTCAGCAGGATACCTCGTTGAACACTGAATGCGATCAAATTTGGTATGGGAGAGAGTGAAAGATGGCAAAAAAAATTTTTTAATGGCCTAGATCAAACTGGGGGCCTGAGGAGAGAAAGAACCCAGTTAATTCTCCCCAGTGCATCCCTATAAGGGGGAAAGGGATGGGAGCTGAGAATGGAGCAATCACCAACTTTCTGAGCCCATATAGATTGACACCCAGAGCACAGCTAGTATAAAGACATTGGAAAGCCATGCTTCTTTATCTTGTCTGCATAAAGTTTTTCCAGCTTTGTTTAATGTGGTTTATTAATTTTGAGCTCTGGGAAAGACTACTGATTATTGAAATTTCCTTGTTAAATGATGATCCTGGCATGTGGATTGTCCTGGCAAATAATTCTGCTTTTGATTGACCATCCTAAACAATCTGGCTTCCTAATAGAGCAACAATTCTAGAACAGTATTACAGTACTAATTGATATTTTAGAGATACATCCAGAAAAACTGAAATTGGCAGTGGTGGTCTCACTGGACACAAAAAAGTTCTTTAATATGGTTTAGTGGAAAATATTTTCATTTTGACCTCTCTTTCTCTGTGGAACCCAAGGGCTCAACTCCAGAAACCACAATAGGCACAATTAAAAAGTAAGTCAATAACCCTTGATATCTTGGCAGAGGCTTGGTTCTTTTTCTTAGTCAAAATTAAGTTGGATTTCCAGCATTGCAGGCTGCAAGACATAAATGAAAGTTGTTGGGACAGAAGTATAATTTTACCCTTAGTCATATGATAACCTTACACTCTGGAATCATTCCAGTTTAAAATTGCAGGTAAATTGTCATTTCAGAATCCATGGGCTAATAGAGATATTAATACTTAAGATCATCTTATTGCCAATCAAGTTTTAAACCATTTAAATTATTGCAGCAGAAATGTGGATTGTATAAAACTGCAGAATGGTAGTAAATTCAATTTAAAATGTCTTTTGATATTACAATTTGGTCTTGACATTTTGCCATTGAAATGTGTTGTGGATTATTCCAAATCTACAGTATCCATCCATCCATCCATCCATCCATCCATCCATCCATCCATCATCTATCTATCATCTAATCTATCATATATTGGATAAAATATATTTAAAAGTGGATAGGCTTGTTCTACTACTTGTTCCATTTTAGTTTACTTTTTTAAATATGATTTTAGGAAGAGTAATATGAAAACATGAGTATGATTTTGAATTATATGCCAAAATTTTGGAATATATCAGTACATGAAGGACTGTGGATTTATTAAGCATGGGATATTAAAAAAAAAAGTTTTCTGATGGAATTATTGTACTACCCTGGGTTTAAAACTTTGATTGATGATATGTGTCCATATTCTGCTTATGAACTGGCTCTTTACTGATGTAATGGAAAAACTGATCAATATTATTCCATATGCTCATAGTTTATAGCTATGTTTAAAAACTGGCCTGTCTTTTATATGTTTTATAATCTGTTTTTGCATCTTTTCCCCCTTCTTTCTGCTTAGGAAAGCAATACAGTTTTTAGAAAGTTAATAAATACAGTGCTTAATGGCAGTGGAAACGCCTTAGGCATGGCATTTTCAGGACTCTAGACAGCTGATTTAAATGTATATGCCTTCTATGACTGTGCAAATTGTTTAACAGAGCTGGTTCCAAGCCAAATGCACACAGGGACAGTCAGGAGCAGCTTCCAAAACTAGCCATGAATGCTTGGAAAAAACATGTGGCTACTTCAATTATTTGAAAAGAAGTACTTAGTACAGGCTCCCATATATGCAGAAGAACCTTTTCAAAATGTTTGCTCAGCCCTGATATCTTGATGCTTTAGTATTAGGTACAAGAATAGTGATCTACAGTGGGTTTCATGTTGTTTGCTTTTAGTAGGAATCTGTGCAGTGGTCTTGTAGGATAGCAATGGTGCCCTGTGATTTTTGCATTTAGTATTGGGAAATGTAAGCCCCCCCAAGCCCTAAGGGTGCTAGAATAATGATTTCCCACTGTCTCTCCTTTATTACTAATGCAGATCCTTTTTATTCTCCCCTTATTGTATCATAATCGCTTCAAGATTAAAATGATTAAGGCAAAGTGAATGTGTTCCTTTATTCCTATAACTTTTGTGGCAATGAAGAAGTGATGTTCAGTTTCACAGAAGCCTAGAAGCCAAGAAGCAGCATTCAGTGCATTTTTGTAGCTTTTTTCCCCAATGTATCTATATAGCAACTAAAAAACAAATAGATGAGATGATAGATAGATATATGGATGGATGGATGGATGGATAACCATTACAGTACAAAGGATACAATGGGAAAGAAAGGAAAGCATGCTTCATCCAGCATGGAAAAAAAAATCAAAAGGATGCCCACTGAGAGATGTAAAGGTAGAACATAGGTTACTAGCAGAAGAGGAGAGGAAACATGGTGGCCAGGAGATTTAACTGGATTCCACAACTTTTATGGGCCATTTTGGATCCACTGGAAGGAAGGAAGGAAGGAAGGAAGGAAGGAAGGAAGGAAGGAAGGAAGGAAGGAAGGAAGGAAGGAAGGAAGGAAGGAAGATGCTAACCAGCTGAGAATATAGGATGTAATGGTTGTACAAGGCAGCAAACAGACCCTGGAAGGGATGGTCATTCTACTCACTGCAGGCAGTCAACGCGGTAGGTATTGCTAAACGAATGAAGTGCAATAGTTTAGAAGCATGGAAGTTTTAAGGCAGCTCTGGATGGAAATGTGCTTTTGAAGCAGAGTGGGAGATACATTTATGGTGGGCTGGCAGTGGATGGAGAACAGTTCCTATATTCAGAAAATGTCATGTGGCCCATAACTGGCAATGGGGCAGACAGTGCAGTGCAGTGGCCTAATAGGACACATTTATGAAAATGCTATCTAACATTACTTGATTGTAGCTGATCCAGGACATTTTATGGCTAGAAGTTAAGGAAGAAATTCACAAACACCTCTACCCTGTTTTCAGCTTTTTTTTTAACAAAACAAAACAGTTAAGTAATTAGGAAAACAGTCATCATTATCCTTTGATGACCTTTAGTATCAGCCTAATATTCAGGCTGTCCTCATAATTTTTCTTCCCTTTTTAAAAAAATCATGTTCGTATCTTACATTCAGCTGTTTAAAAGAATATTGCTTCTTTATATTCACTACTAAATCACAGTTGTTGTGAGCTATAGTCTTCCTCATTTGCTCTTCCTCATATTTCAGAGGATAACAATCAGAGAATGAAATATCACAGAAAATATACCAGTTTATGTCAACATTTTTGCAAGCAGAACTTTTCTTCTAGACTCTTTAAGAATCTGGATATAAAACATAATACAAAGTATTTCAGCTTGAAGCTATATACACTATGAAGTCCCCCATAATCAGGATGTAAAATATGCTAAACAAAGCTAAATGTTCCAATTGGCTTAGCATGTCACAATGAAATTTGTTTCTTGCACTTTTAAAGCAACTGTTACACACAGGAGTTGTGTTCCTATTTGTTCCATATGTATTGGAATTAGTGTTGCCAAGAAGGATTGCTGACATTTTTCACTGCCAAGCATACTGTTCTGTGGCTAGCTTTGCATTAATTTTCCATTGTTCATCTGAGAAGGCCTTTTTGCATCTTTTTTATTCTTTGCAATGCAACAGAATGTTGGAAATGAATTATGCAAGTCTCAGGACTCTGTCCAGCCATCTGTCTGTCTGTCCATCAGCAGGATAGGTCTTTGAAATCAGAACAGAACAAGACAAATTCTGGTGTGGTGCAGAAGTCAATGGGAGAAAGTTTGAGTTTGAAAATGGACCAGATCAGGAACTGGTGATGCTTTATTAAGTACCAAGACACAGCAATGCAGAAGCGTCCATAAAGTCAATGCATGGAGTTTTGCTAAATTGCCTCTTAGGCTGCTGAAAGATAGAGCTATGAATTGATTCAAGGTGGGAGTGTCAAAGAAAAGAAAAGAAAATGGTGCCTGTCTGTCTCAAGGCCTTTTTGTATTTCCTTTTGTGCCAGCGTTATGGATTTCTAGAAGTTTTGTGATTTCTTTTCTGCAAATCAGTAGAAGAATTGCAATGGAACATCCCCTTAAGTAATCCATTTAATGGCTTTTAGATAACATAAGAGAAGTGAAAAAGAACTAAAGCTTTTTATGCATTTGTTTCAGCTTCAATCTAGCTCCATGCTGCTGACTATTATGCCTTCAAGTCATTGGCTTGGCTCTTAATTAGGTTATTCTGGAAGATTTCCCTGTTCCTAAGAACTGTCCTCAGGAATTGGCATTGCTTATTAATGAATCACTTTAAAAATGAATGTGATGAAAAAAGGATGGCAACTTTGTAGCCTAGAACTACTGGAGCTGGAATGGGCTGTGAAAGAATGGGCCATTGAAATACTTCCATACACTATCCAAAGCCTGTGCTGGTAACACATTAGGTAACCTGCTGCAATTCCAACAGATTTGTAAATGTAAGACAGTTGTGCAAGGATAGGAACTCTCTAAGCACTTCCCTATATCATTTGTTCCTTTTATCTTTGTTACTTCTAAATATCCCAGCTGCCATACCTTTAAGAATGGTTCCCTGACATCTACTTTCCCAGTCACAAAACCTATGGGATGGCCAAAATCTGTAAAATGTCTACAAGTCCAAGTCTTCCTCAGTGGGAAGGTGTGTAACCAGCAACGCTACCCTTCCAGATGTTCAATTTTGTCATGTAAAAAATACTTTTCAGCATGTGGAATAAGATAGCAACCATGTATTCCTGTGCCAAAAATGAATGCCATCAAGGCAGAGCTTATGTTGAGAAGTCAGGTCCTCCATTTTTTAAGCTGAACCCTGAACCCATTCTAGTGCTATACCTCTGAACTATGGTTAGTAACTATAATTTGCTGGTGAGTTTCAGAAAGTTCACTTCAAGCTTGGAAGAATACTCAAGGAGTATATGCTAATCCTTGCGGCATAGTAGCCCAACTTTGTTGAAAATATGTAACTTCTAATATGATGGAAAAATGCTGAGATGTGCTAAGACACAGTTTATTTCTCTCTCCCCAGTCAGATGCAAAATAAAGTTTGTGGACTGCATTTGAAGAAAAACATACCATAGGATTTGATCAAATTGCTTCTGCTGCTCCTGGTCTTTTGGAAGATAGTAATGCCATGTAAATCTAGGAAACAGTGACTCCCTTCTTTCCCTCCCACTCACAACATGGATGTTTGTCACACAGCCCCCTCTCCCTGCCTGAATTTTTGGAGATGTTGTTATAAAGTTAGGGAATGTCAATCCTTCAAGGTAGACTAAATCAGGAAACATACTAGAACTATCCTTAATGGAAACAGGCTATAGTAACAGCATCTTGCTAATTTGTCTGTGTCTTCCCTTCTCTCCGTTTTATACCCAAGGGACTCAAGGTATGTGTGTTCATCAGTCTCTTTGTAATACTCTCCTGCATCTTCTGCAACTGGTCTTTCCCTAACTACTTCTAACTCCATCTCCAAGATCATCTCCCTGGCTCTCTACATGGAATAAAGCTTTAAGCAAGAGGTTATCTACTCCCAAATCCAGGTGGGAACTCTGGGTGACATCCCGATTCAGTTGACAAATATATAGAAAGCTATGTTTACACCCAAAATTCTGTCTGAAGTTATTTCTTGTGAAGTAAACAATTTAAAAATTGTTTTCATTTTTAATTCACTAAATTGACAGTTCTCAGAATCTGCTGATCAGGTTGATAAGACTGAGAGGAGATATGAGATCAGGAAGCAGTTAAAAGAACAAGAAGGTAAGACTGAAGCAAATGAGAAATTAAATGCATCTTTAACTGCTTGAGACAAAAAGAACTAAAGAGCTGATATCTTTCCAGGAAACCTTGGATTCCATCCAAGGTCAAGAAAGCAGGAAAAAAAGCTTGTTTGGATGCTTCTATTTACAAGATAAAGAGATTCTAATAGAAGCTATTAAAATGATTTCTGGACCTATTTCAGATAGATTGTACTGAATTTATTGAGACAAACTATAATGTGTCATCTAGATACAGATCTTCCCAGTCTTCTGATCCCCTTGTCACTGTATTTCTTTGGACATTTGACTGAGAATATTCAAGTAGTTAGAATGGCAACAAATATGAAATATGAAGGAAAGAAGTTTGTATTATTTCCAGATCTTTCAGGTGGTGCACCAAGTTTATCTCATGGCCAGACAAAAAGAGGTAAAGACCTTCTTTATTTATGCAGGAGTATTTAGCTTCCCTTTGGAAACAGGGCCAGGAAATATTATGATTGTGAAAATATGACATGCATATACAGTCTATACTGTATATATCATTATCTGTCTGTCTGTCTGTCTGTCTGTCTATCTAATACAGTATTACAGTAGTAAAATCTAATGCAAACCAAAAGAAAGAAGGGAGAATAAAAAGAATGAGTGAAAGGTGCAAAGGAAAAGAAAAAAAGACATAGAAAATAGAAAAAAGAAAGAAAGAAAAGAAAGAATATAGTAAAGAAAAAGTAATATATAAAGAAGTGATTTCCAACCTTCATCACAAATATCAACAATTTTAGTAACTCTTCACCCCTTTTTAGTTTACAACCCATGATTCCTTCATCCCATATCTCATCTCTTATCTATCAACAAATCCATAAAGCATCATCTTTTCAGTCCTTCTGTCAGCAGAAAGAACAACATATCGTATTTTAACCTTGATCAGATAAACCAACTTTATATTCCTTCTTTTTACTTCTAACAGTCTTAATCTTTAGTCCATTCAAATAATGTCATAGAATTTGATTTTTTAAAAAATGTCTTCTTTGTCCCTTCTAACAAGATTCTTCAAAGTTTTAACAAGCCTCTTTTGTAAAACCAATGTAAAAATTATCCAGGTCACTCTCTTGTTTTATTATTAGTATTTCCTTTTGATTTTTGAAACATCAACTGGTTTCTTTTGTATGTCCAGTGAGACATCCTTTTCCATGTCATTCTCATAGCCTGTCATTTGTAGAACCATTTTCGATGCCATCTCTGTCTTGTCAAATAAAACTTGTTCCTCATCTGCCATTTCTTCCATAACAACTTTTGGACACAGTCTATCTATAGAAGCAAACACTGCTATCGAGATTGTTGATACTAACTTCTGATTTCATTTTTTGAAAGTGTCCTTCAGTATTTTTAATGTGATAATGTTTTCTGTCATTTTATAAGTCCCAGTTAATTAGCTGTCAGTCAGGCTTGTGTATTTTCTCTCCTTTAACTAAAATCTTTAGTTCCCTCTAATGAACAATTCTTAAAATTACTTATCTTTATTGTGTCTTGCAAAAAGTCCAAACAAATCTATTTCCCAGAGGAAGGATTCTTTGTAATTAATTCCAATATCTTATTCAAACTTTGACTGGACTCTTAATCCATTTATAACTTTCTAGGATCAAAGTCTTATTTAGCTTTTTGTTGTTCATTTCAAATTTTTAAAATTCTTAAGCTTATGATTAAAATTTCCTTTCATTAAAGATTGAAGGCAAGCTTACCCAGCATTTTCAGATGTGTCAATCCAAAGGTCTCTAATAGCTTAAAACTAGTTAACAAGCAATTTCCAAATGTGATTAGAAAAGGAAGTTTATGAACTTGGTGTCCTTTAAAAGACACTGAACATGCTTGCCAGCAAGATGGCCATCATCCCTTAGTGCTCAAAACCCACTGGGGACTGCTATCTTGCAATCTCCTTGTGAGGAGCAACTGTTTGGAGTGCATGTGGGTGATCTCCCATCCCCTCCTTGTCCGGAGAGGTTCTGAAGAGCTGGTCTACTCACTGGCTCTTTGTCCTTTGCCATGGTTGTCAGCTCTGCTTTTCATGGAGCCATCTTTAGTCCGCCATTTCTTCCTCCGGAACTCCTGAAAATATGGCTTTTAAAGGTGTAATAAATGTTCCAGAAATTTGTGCTGTATAGTCAGGTGATTTGGTTGCACCCAAGCCTTAAGTAAATCTGTAACACTATTCATATGATGAAAACTGGAAAGGCCCTTGGACCAGATAGAATGACTATGGAATGATATTAAAAAATCCAGGACAAAGTAGGCTTGGCTTGGCTTGGCTTGGCTTTCCTTTTTATATAATTGAATTTACATACAAGCCACCATGAGTCTTTCCAATTTGGTAGCCATACAGTATAAATCAAATAAATCATATTACTATTATTACAATATTGCAAACTAATAACTAAGGTTTTTAAAGACATGTTAATGGTAATGTTTTAAAATTTTAATTTTATTATTTATAATATAACATTCTATTACTTTTTTTTTTAAAAAAGGTTCAGAGTGCATGCCAAGTTGGATTAGCAGTTAGCCAGTGATCAAGGAACAATCCTTTTTGTCCTAATTTCTTCCTTCCTGTGGTGTATAATAGCACACATACACCAAGGTGACAGGATTTTCTGAGGCTTAAAAATAAGAGGCGCTGCCTATAGAGAATGAAAAGATTTTAAAGCAGAGTAGTTCTAGTAATTTCATAAATGAAAGCACTGTTCAAAACTGGAGAAAATAAGATCCTTGAAACTGTATTTAAAGTCCAGGATGCCATTATTATGATATTTTTCTCAAAAGGAAAACGATCAAACGTGCTGAATCCCAGTAAGAGACTGATTTAACTTGTCCGGAACCAATATTGGCTGTACATGTTGGGGTGCAACTATATTTATATAGCTGCAGTTTTGTTTCAACAAATTTCTTCATGAAGATGTGTGTGTGTGTGTGTATCCTACTCTGTCCTGATTTGTTCTTTTATATGTAATAGTTGATTTGTTATTATGCTGAATTGTTTTATTTATTATATAGAATGGTTTCCATGTTGATATTTTTATATTATGTTTCCTTGTTGATGGTTTGGGGGGGTTGGGGGTGGGGTGAGTGAAAAATTAAGATACATACACGGAATTAAGTTCTATGCACAAGTGGTTTTGGAATAAGGTCCAGTGTGGTCCCTGGGGTTGCCTTCTCAATAAATATGCACATGGCTGAATTGTAAAAGAAAAAGATGGTTCAACTAGTAGAACATGAAACTTAGTGTGCTTATCTGCTGCCTCAGAACAAAGGGTTTAAGGGAACCTGATCATTTGCCAGTTGTGGCCCAAACAAAATAAGTTCTATTTTCTAGGGATGTATAGATTGATCTGATTCCAGCCCCCGTTTTTTGTGATTGCTGAGTTATGATTCCATTCCAGCCAATGTTTGTATTAGTCTATAATATTTAAAAGGCAACATTTGACTTTAAGAAGATGCACAACTTTTCCTAATAGACACATTTTTTAATGCAACTTTCCTTTAAAACAATCCCTTTTACATGCAAGCTTAGAACTGAGAATTCTACCAGAAAATCAAGAGAAGAATTATGTTCTAATCCATAAGGTGCAGGAGAATCTGGGGAAAGGCAGATTAAAGCAGCTGACTGACATGCTTCTCTTTTCCTATAAATATGTGTGTTCATTCATATTCCATCCTCTTCTAGTGTTCCTCAACTCTGTGAATTCACAATTAATATTGATATAGTTCTACAGACACACTTAACTGCAGAATAAATTTAATATTGAGTGCCTATGCAAACTTTACCAAATCTCAACATATTGGCTTGTAAAAGTTCAACATCTATTTCTTTTCTCTTCCTGTAATCTTCTTTCAAACTGTTTATAGAAAATGGAATGCAGGAACATGTCTGTGCTGGATTAATTCCATGTGTGCCAAAGTAGACTTTATTTTCTTGGAAAGCTCTTATATTTCTCCCTCTGTATCTCTCCTTAACAGTGGTAACAGTAGGCAGAATACACTAGACTCTGCATGGGAAATAAGCTTCTACCCGATTTCACCAGTTGTATGAATTCCATACTTTGCATCTACAAGACAATGAATACCACCTACTGGGTCATATATTATTTTCTCTTGTGAATGCTGGTATTGAACAACCGAGTCCTGTCTGAAGAACAGTTTTCTAACTTAATCACAAGATCTGATAAACACATAAGAAAAGGCATCTTTGGGACTTCTTTCCAAGAAGGTGCATTTAGGGATTGCTATATAAGAAAATAGCGTTGCTTGTCTTTGGTTGGTATTTTTTAAATCCTTTCCATCAGATTCACCCGGCCTTAGAAGAGTCACCAGTGTTTTAATTTTACACTTGGTTCCCCAATCTTGTTAGTATTTTTTGAATGATTTTAAAAAGAACTTGCCTGTAGTAGTACACACCAAACCAATTTCAGCCTGGCATAGGGAATTTGATTGCAGTGCATGTCACTTGCTATTTCAGAGATAATTAAATTTTGAAAGAGCAGAGTATTGCTTCCCTTTTTAATGTTTGCCTGTCTGGGATTTGTGCACTGCCCTTGCCTTGTCCTTGCCATGCTATTCTTTTCTTCAAGATCAAAACACTCCAGTTTTATATATGACATTGTTCTCTTTTTCATTGATCGAGTAGCTTGATTCCTTTTTGGAGATTATCCAAAACATCCAATATTAAACACTTTTCACACAATCATTCCACTAGTTTCTGCAGGTAGTTTATTCTTTTCTTGGAAAGAAAATAAGTTAAAATTTAGATGCATGTTTATTTTGTTCTAGAAAGTAATCAGTAGGTCCAGGACAAAAATGACATTTGACTTCATTTCATTAACATGTTAATCTAAATTGAGATAAATATACAGTGTAGTTAAAAGGATTACTCTTTAATAACCTGTTTAATTATTTTCCACTTCTGTATTGCTTGTTGACAATTGTGGGAGGTGTTAAGGGAAGAGTTACATGCAGTCTTGACCTATGGGGTGTACATATCTGCTGTAAGTATTTTTGGAGAGAAGTCCAGGAACCAAGGATGGCAAAGGAGTTGTTTCATGAAGCTGAAGAGATTGGATAACTAAGGCATGGTGAACCAACCATTACAAGCAGAAATCACTAAGAATATATAGGCTAAAGGATAAGAAATTGTGATATTTGATGAGAATGTCTGTTGGACATAGAAAAATACCAAGTCACCTAAACATGAGGTGATAAGGAAGGGGAGAAAATCTCAAGCATTGGAGGTTGCTTTAGTTTTTTTCCTATCTGCCCATCCAACTGATTCTACATAGATTGGAAGAGGCTCAGGGACTTAATGTTCTATCAGGGTAATAGTTTTGTAGTTCATTCTGCAGATAAAATTACGAAGTAGAGTATAAGTATACAGTCAATACATTTTCAATCACTGTGTTCTGGACACAAGGAGATTGGGTACATTGGCCCTGCCCCTTTTGGTGAGAACCTAGCAAATAAGACTCTGAGTTTTTTAATGAACATTGCTAAATGCCCAGAATTTTTAATGAGTATTTTCCAAGAACAGGGGTTATTCATATACCCTCCTGAACTGGAATGGAAATTAATGTTAATGGCAGCATGTTAGCTACACCAATCAGAGTAACATGAATGTGCATATTTGTACAACAGACTACATAAGTAAGGGGCTAACAACCATGTTAGGGCAGTGAAAATGAGGATTATATGAGATTGTTTAAAACTGACAGTCTCAGAATGATTCAGGAAAGCAAAGGAAGCCCAGTGGTTAGTGGGATACATTTTATACATACAAAGTATGGGGACACCCACTTTATTTGTTACGTAAGTGCTGCAATTTCCACTGAAAGTCTCTTTTGAGCCCTGCTCTTTGTCATCCATCTCAGTAACAGAGTATAGTCACCCAATCATTTAAATGTTGTTGCATGAAACCAACAGAGGACAGTGTCACTTAAGAAGTAATTGGCATAACTGCAGCATCACAAAACCAACACTGTAGTATTACAAAGTTTCCTTTTTGTTTTTATCAGATATTAAAGCTGGAATTGGTTGATACTGCAAACTTGTACAAAAGGGATTTCTCCAACACCTTTTTGACAGAAAAAATGAAGAACCTTTTTTCGCAGGGCCAGACCAAAGAGCAGATGTGCTTCAAGTTGTATGACTGTTATGTGTGGCACTGGATGGTTATGGTGCCAATATAATCTACAACTTAAAGATAAATTTAGAGGAAAGTAAAGCAAACTTTAAATTTAACTAATTTTGGATGCAATGGACAAAATATCTCCATAAAGTATATGCTTTGTGTATGCATAAAACCCCATTCCCATTTTGAGTAAAAATATGCATGTATAAAATCCCATTCAGACTTAATAGACATTCTTCTTGAATGAACACTTCTTCTCTCCTATTAGTCTATTAAATCAAGGAATTTCTGTATTATGAAATTCATTTTTGTGAGGAAGAATAACAATCTTAAACCAGTTAAGTAATTTTCATAGTTTTGCACTTTGGGGTTTGGATGCAATTTTATAATACGTTAATTGTATCTATAGACACTTACATGTCTTTTTCTACTTATTGTCCAACAAACTTGCCCCCAAGTTTGTTGGACCTTTCCCCATCACAAAAATTATTAATCCTGTGACTGTTCAATTGCAATTACCCCCCACCCTCAAAAGGCTTCACCCTGTTTTTCATTGCAGCTTGCTTAAACCTGCACCGGAACTTTCTAAGTGGCACCAGCCTGCAGCAACCCTTCCACCCATCGTGATCGATGGCCATCAGCATTTTGAAGTTAAAGACATTCTGGACTCTCATTTTTTTTGCAAACCTTTACAGTGCTTGACTCAGTGGAAACTATCATGAGCACTGATGGTGAGCAGGAGGGGGCCCCTGTCCAGGGGGGAAAATGTATGCGTAGTAGCGAGAATTTGAGCTGTCATTTAAAGAGACACAGAACAGACCTGCCTTGACTTTTGGGGTTTATCTGTATGGGTTTTCTCATGCTTCTTCAGTTTGTTAGGATTTTCTGTCTAATGTAGCAGTAATAAAACACTAGAGACCTATTCCTCGTCTTGGTGTGGTTCCTGCTTGTTAGGACAGGAGCATTTTCCAGATCCTGAGTGGGTTAATGCATGTCATGTTAATGCTCCTATTTTAACCAAAAAGTTTCATGCAAAGTATCCTTCTAAGCCTTCTCCTTACTAACCTCATTGCTTAATTTTATGTGATATCTGATTGTTTTTTAGTCTTTCTTTTGTCAGATCCCCCCGATCAAAGGTTTTACAAAAGCCCTTATTGGAGCATTTACCATCATTTTCTTCTCCAAGGAATGGAATCTGTGTCGCCAGATGGGAGGGGGTGTGAAGTTGGAGTGTGAAGTGGTTTATTATGGCTATGGAAGACATCAAGGACATGGGGTTGAGATATGCCAGGAATACCATCTGGTTGAGAGCGGGGGTGACATGGTTTCATGGGAAAGGGGACTAACTAAGGGAATGTAGTTTTAAGTTAGGTTTGAGCGGGAAATCTTTATTTGCAACTTGCCTTCTGTACCGTTCATTACGCTTCATTAAAACAGTTAAAGGAATCCCAGCCTCCTGACTGTGATTGTGTGAATGCTCGAATGATCAGGTGCTGACATTGGGAGTCTAAGAAAGCTTCCCAGCTAGCATAACACTGTTATAATGCAGGGCACAGATTCTATTAGTACTGTATGCACAGCTGCTGAAGGATGAGCCAGTCTATGGACAGCACTTCAAGGTAAGCAGTGCCATTATAGGCTGTAATATGGGTATTGGGACAACCATTAAAACAGATGGCAGAGGCTGATATTTATTCCTAAAGAGCCCATATTCAGTGGATTCTACAAGAAGAACAGTTATGTTGCAATGAAACAAACTGTGCTGGGACACTCCATCAAATCAGTGTGTGTGTTTTTTTAATCCATACATTTATTTCATTTTTTGCCATTCTTTCAGTCATTAAGCTCAAGTATGTCCTTTCCCATTTTATCACAGCAAAAGGAAATCCACTGAGTGTTTTGGCCCAACTGGGGTCTCCCACTTCTAGCCTGGTCCTATTAATTCCATGACATAGTGTCTTTTTCATTTGTATTTTGTTTATACATAATACATGAATTTCTTGTTCTCATCTATGCCATATATTTTTTGCTACATGCCAGTTCTGTTTCAAAGAAAGCACATGTGGGATGAGTCATTTGCATAAGCTGGTATGCAAGTTCTTTTCCAAGTGTCTGAGCTATCTTTGAGCATACCATTATTCTTCTCTTTTCTTCCTGTAGAACTTAAAATCTAATTGAAATAACTATAATTTCACAAAGAACCATTCACACAAACTGTTTGGAACAGCTTTTCTGTGTATTAAATGGAGTGTATAAACAAATCTATGACAGTCCTTTCACCCAAAAGCAAAATATATGGCACCCAATTTTCTTTCCTTCCTTCCTTCCTTCCTTCCTTCCTTCCTTCCTTCCTTCCTTCCTTCCTTCCTTCCTTCCTTCCTTCCATAAAAGTTTGATTTCATTTTTCTTTTTTATGCTATTCAGGGTTACAAATACTCATTTTCTTTCATCAAAAGACATGGTGTGGCAGCTACAAGTTGTATTGAGTAAAATCGTAAACAGATTCTGATAAGAATGTTGGGCTCCCTTCCTAAGGATCACAGCTTTAAAAAGGATAATCATAGCAGCTGTGAAGTCTGCTTTAGACTTTCTCTTTTTTCCTCTCCATTTTATTCTTCAAAGCAATGGAATGGAATACACTGATTGGAATTGAAACAATTGGAAGAATTGGAATTATTGATGAGATCCATGCCAAGAACCCATGCCAAGCTCTAGCACTTCCTATCTCATCTCCCCTTTGTAAGCAGAAAAGCAGAAAGAAAAGAACATAGAGCAGGACCCACCCCTTCCTCACATTTTCAATAATGGACAGTGGTAAGAGAGGCAGGCAGGAGGCAGAATCAATTGCAGAAGACAAGTCTGCCAAAAAAGTATGGAGTTATCATTTGCTATGCAAAACCTTAAGTGGTCTGTTGAAAATGTCATAATCAATCCCATAGGCTACCCAAAGTGAATGCTCCAATTTTTGCCAGGTTGTTTTACAGATGTAGTAGGGGAAAACCACATTCATTGACTTGACAGCCACATACTCACACACACACATATACACAAAGAAGTATGTAGTTGATAAGAGATAATTCTGCAATATATTTTGTTTAAGTTATATCCTTCTGAGAAGGCAACATGAATGTTATCAGTAATGAATACTTTCTATGCCTTAAATAATGATTACTATATTAATGAGAAATACTGTATCTCTGTTTTTTCATTTTTATTTTTTTAAATTGAAACTGAGAATTCTTTAAGATAGTTTTGTTCATTCCAGATGGAAGGAAGGAAGGGGCAAATAAACATTCATTTGGAAATTCTAATTAACTGAACAAGTATTATTATGTTAACTCAGAGTAATTAATCAAACAGTGAATTACTTTGGAAATATAGATTTATTTCTGGGGTTTGAGAGTATAATAAAAAGGGATAAATCCATAATCTCCAGCCCTTTCCCAAAAGGTGGAAAACTGGTTTCATGTAAGGATGATAAGTTAGCACTTCCTAAAATTTCTGATGGGACTTGGTCTCCGTTCTTCCCTTGTGGCAAATAATTTCCGTAAATGTATTTAGAATACTAACAGAACTAGGGCAACCTGAATATTCTTATTCATAACTGTTTTCAGATACCTTCCAAATTTCAGTGATTTTTTCCCCACCTGAGCATCAGTTTTCAAGTTATAGGATCATAGCTGCTTTTTCTAAGGTCAGGCTATATGTCCTTTGTTTATTTGGATGGTGCCCATCATACTCTCCATTTCATCTGACTGCTTTTGTTCTAGTTTACATCCATTAATTCATAATGGAAAGTTGGCAGTTGTAAAGCCAAGTGCTAGCCTCCAGTGTCATCTCCATTTCCAAGACCCACTATGAGCTCCACATTGATTCCAATCCACATTCTGAGAAAATAAAACTAATGGGGTGGCTTCAACACAGCACTTTGTCTGGAGGAAATGGTCCATTTGCTCAGAAAAAGAGGACAAAATTAACCTGGCATGGTACAGAGTAGCCTGAGGAACTAGAAGGAGGTACCATGCAGCAACTTCACTAACTTGCTTTCATTTACTTAGCCACACCCATGATGACAGCCATTTTGTGGACAGGCAACTTGTTGGAAGTTGTTATGGAATGTATGATATCAAAATTCCAAATGTGTTCACCAGCCCCAAAGGATTGGGGGTCCCTGGTGCTAGACCTTAGGCAGAAAGAGATCTATTGTCTGACCCTTTTAACAGAATTTATCAAGAACTGAGCTTGAAACTTTCTACATGCAAGGCATGTATTTTATCTAGATCTTCCCTTTTAATTTTATTTTATGTAAGATGAGCTGTCTTGGCAAGTCTACTCATAATACACTTCACTGAGCAGTTAGCAAGGGAATGGGCAATACAAAATGTTCACCATAAAGGACAGCTATCTAGATGGTTATGAGCACCAGCAACTTGTAATTACACACAAGAATGGTTTTGGCACTGTGTAGGACACTATTTCCTCTCACTGAAGAAAGTAATTCACTACTAAATGAATACATACAAATCCCTTCAGTAGTTAAAATATGCATAAAGATGTTGGCCTGTAGCTAACTATTAATGCACATTCCAGTTAAACATCTACCACCCTATATCTCTATTTAGGTCTCTCCAGTGCAAGATGGAATCCTGATTGGACCAGAATTCCAATTTGCAGTTATAGAATCTGTTATAAACATTTGTAGGTAAAGGAGTACAGACTGTTCACAAGCTGCTAAATACATAGCATGGTTGCATCTAGCTGATTCCTTTATATGGACAACTCCCCTTCCTTGTTACTACAGTTGTTTAAGAGAGCATTCTTCTCAATGGCTGGGTAAAAGTCCATGGAAATCAGTTTATAGTTAATTGATGAGAACAGGTAATATAAGATGTTCTCATTATGAGTAAGCATCTTTCCACTCTTGGAGTGTGATATCAGAATTTGCAATTGGAACTGATGGATTAAGTAAAGAACCGAGTTATTTATTTATTTAGACCATTTATATGGATTTTGGTCTTGTTGATGTTTTACAAGGATGGTTATTACTACTGCTGCTACTACGTTATGATGTTTTAATTTACCATTCAATGTACTGCTGTCATGTTCATCGTTTCAATGTTCTGTATACATCGTAACGTTTCGCATGTCACTTTTCTAACCCGTGTTTGCGGGTTGGAAATTTCCAGCCGTGCCAGGCTGTAATCTTCTTACTGCAACTGTGGAATGTATGTTTGGGTTAGTGACTCTGTTCAAGGTTACTTTCTCAGGCCGATGTGGGTAACGGTTGCTAACACCTGGGAGGGGGTGGTTGCTAGGAGGGAGGATGGGCGGGGCTGGTTTTGAAGCGAGGGTTTTTAGTTTGTATTTGGCGCGCTTTTGCTCATCCTCAGCTTTCTTCGTATTTGCATACTATTCTTTCAATAAATCAGTTTTCATTAAGAACCTGCTTGTGAGGCTGAGTATGTCAGAATAGGCAATCATTACATAAAGCTGAGAATCCCAGCTTTCTGCCAGCATCTATCCAGAGACGACATCTGTGAGGAACTCAGGCTGGCGACGGAACAACTCGACCCACGGAGAGGTGGCTAACAGAGACACGGCGGCAAGTCGTCCTACCCCGCGGCCCGAGCGATCGCTGAGGGATCAGACTCCTAGAGGGGCAGGAAGCCCAGGAGGATCCAGGATTGGTCTCGGAGGAGGAAGGGGAGGCGACCGGGTGCTGCAGGACTCTCAGAGCTACCGGAGGGTTGCCGGGTGAGTGTCAGCAACAAAGACACAAACCCGAGAGCTGGAGGTCGGAAGCGGAGCGGCCAGACCACGGGTGGCGTACGAGTGGGTGCACGACTCGGCGCCATGGAAACACGCTGGCTTCAGCAGCTAAGCAGAGCACAGGAGGAGGCAGCGGCGGAAGGCAGAGCACACCGTAGCTCGTTCCCTACCCCGTTTGTATTGGAGACAAGAACCACAGCGAAGTGCAGGAGGAGAAAGCAACGGAAGGCAGAGCGCACCGAGGCCCATCGGCAAACCAGCCCGCCCCTGAGCCGGTGTGGATGCAGAGGCCACGAAGATGGGGGAGAGACGGAGGCATCGCCGCGAGGCTTGGGGCGGCACGAGGCGGGGCTGGGCGCTTGTAGGAGCAGCGCGAATTGGCGGCGGCGGTGGCTGCCATTGCTGGCAAGGGGATATCATGTTAACCCCGTGCCTTAGAGTCTCCTTTGGGGCAGTATGTCACGACCTCATTGCAATCCAAAAACGCATCGCAACGGAGGTCATGCCTTTCCAGGGGAGGAAGGAGAGAAGGAACTTCTAACGGCTCTGCGAGGCGCCAAGACCCGGGAAGCAGATGGGGCGTTCTAACGGCCAACAACCAACTGCCAAACTTAACCCAATCTCACCCCAGGGTCACCCATCGAGCATTCCGGGGTGACTCCAGGGACAACGGAGGGTGGGAAGGGGGGGGCGGGGACCACCCCATGTGTATATATAGTCGCCAGGCATGCTGCATGTTCATTCTCGTCTTTTTTGGTGTTTGCATTCTGTTCCAAATAAATCGAAGTTCCTTACCCGTTTTCATACTGCCTAGCCTGATAAGCCTGTTCCTTGGTTTTGCATTTTTTAGGGGGGGCAATATGTCATGTTCATCATTTCAATGTTCTGTATACATCGTAATGTTTCGCATGTCACTTTTCTAACCCGTGTTTGCGGGTTGGAAATTTCCAGCCGTGCCAGGCTGTAATCTTCTTACTGCAACTGTGGAATGTATGTTTGGGTTAGTGACTCTGTTCAAGGTTACTTTCTCAGGCCGATGTGGGTAACGGTTGCTAACACCTGGGAGGGGGTGGTTGCTAGGAGGGAGGATGGGCGGGGCTGGTTTTGAAGCGAGGGTTTTTAGTTTGTATTTGGCGCGCTTTTGCTCATCCTCAGCTTTCTTCGTATTTGCATACTATTCTTTCAATAAATCAGTTTTCATTAAGAACCTGCTTGTGAGGCTGAGTATGTCAGAATAGGCAATCATTACAACTGCATGGTTTGGGTCCAAAAGATCAACTGCTTGCTTGTTAATAATTTGACAGTTGCAAATTAACATCAGAACCAGTTGTTGCCTAATTTAAATATTGTTGGAAATCAGAACTGGTACAGGAAAACTTTCCAGAGCATTGTTTGTAACAGGTGGAACTCCAAGAGTAAGAAGATCCTGGAAATGAATCCTCACCAGCCTTACCTCTGAAGTCAGGATGATTTGCTGAGGCATATTTTAGTATCCAAATAGCATGTGGATGGGAGAGGACAATTTGTCTCCAAATATCTCAAAGCATTCCTAATGACTTTTCTTCTAGAGTAGTAGTAGGGTATAATGTGCTTTATATGGTAAGCTACCTTACAGAAAGTTATGATAGGTCCACCTAGTTCAGCATTGCTTATACAGAATGAAATCAATTTTCTAGAATTTCAGATGTGATTTTTCTCCCCCTATTTTACCTAAAAGTGGGGACTTAAGTCCTTTTGCTCTGGAAACAACAACAGAAGGACCCCCTGAGTTGTAGGTCTGTTCTCTTTGGAGAGTACAACACCATCAAAAGCCAAAGTTGTTTTATCTTGGAATTAGTAGGCTTCTGAATGAATAACCACTCCATCTTGTTTGGACTGAATATTCACAGACCTACAGTTTCATTCTTTTCCTCCCTTAAAAAAGCCCTAATCTGAAAAGAGTTCTCAGCACCTGAGTGAAAAAGTTGTATTATGTTCTGCTTCAGCTGAGAACAGAAAATGTATCTTGGTTTCATTTTATCAACAATCTTTCATTCTACCTCTCAGTCAGACATATAAGCATGCACACACAAACACAGACAAATTCACTTATTTTATTTCCTCAATTAGAATTCCTTTCCTTATATTTGACAGCTGAATGAGGAGTGTAATGGAACCAAATTAGTAGAAATGAAGTGTGATGCACATCTTACACAGTTATTAAAAGCCAGAGGGGATTTCTCTCTACAAAGCAATGAAAATGAGATAAGTCTTGAACTCTTTTGGCCCTAGCTGATGAGGGATGCATAGTAATGAAGGCTGATTTCCCATGGAATTTGTTAAGGTGAAAGAGGCATTACCATTTTAGTATTTGCATTGTGATTTCACATAAATAGTTCATTTCATGATCCACTGTATAACTGCCTTAAAATTTCTTGACCTTGATCTATGATTTTACTTAATGCTTCACTTCAGCTTGCTATCTTAAAGAAGTGTGAATTCTACTTAGAGAGGAAATTACACACACAAAAAAAGCATTATCTTGCTTATTGACTTGGAATAAAATGCCAGACATCTGATTTCCTGATCAATGTTACTTACACAAATTACCATTTGATCTTTACAACTATAGACCAAAAGTTTCAAGCAGATTATCTGATCTAATTCTTTGTCTTGGAACAGTGTTCACCATATTGACTTCCTGTACAGATCAAGGGATTACAACTGCTGTAGGAAAGAGCAAATATTTGCAAACAAGTTATTGTGTAGTAAAAGTACTTGCTGTACATAGAACTCTGAGAAAGGAAGGTGGACCTGTTCAGGAACAACAATCAAACCAATTCAGGATGAACAATTTCTTTAATTCCAGTGAAAAATGTGAAGCTAGATCCCCTTCACTGCATTCACTCAGAATGGTTGGTAGTTATATATTCATACCAACTCTCATATCTAGTTGTGGCACTTCCTGATTCTTAGCATGATGGTGATACTGCACAAGGCATCAGTTGAGCTCCTCTACCATCACTGAGCTGCAACTAAAGCACTTGATCAAAATGAAGGCCTTTTCTTTATTCTGGGTATGAATTTGGGAATAATCTCAGATTCAGATCTGGAACATGATATAAAGAGATGCAGGAAATGAATCTCTTTTTTAAACTATTACATTATTGTGGCTAGGTATTCCTATTTGTGTTTATGATCAAAGCATCCCATTTTTTTGGCAAAAATTTATCCTGGGAGGTCTTAGTGTGGATTAGAGAATGAAAGAAGGGGCTGCATTTGTTTTTCCAAGTATGTAACATTTTCTTATGGAAAATGCTGCTTCTCCCAATTGCCATTTTATTTTATTTATTTGTTTGTTTATTTATGTATTTTATAATTTTATTCACTGCCCATCTCTCCCTTATGGGGGGACTCCGGGAGGCTTACAATAAATGCATTTAATGCAGTTGGACAAATTGGTACAATTCTAGTACTTTTTAGTTACATTCATTTGGGAGAAACAGAAGCTTTGGAAGTGATAACATGTTTAGCTAAGATCCCAAAAGAAAAAGTTTGCAGCGAAATCTTAATTTGAGTTGGAGCCCTAAATAAAAGATGATATGTTTTACTGATTTGGACTGAGGACAGCCCATTTTGCACAGCATTTTCTACACTGATATTGTCTCCAGATGTCAGGAGTTGCCAGAGATTGAACTGTTTGCATGTAAGGCATATGCTCTGCCACTGAGCAGTGGCTCTTCTGGCAGCTTTTTTTGTAGCAGAAAAAGATACTAGGAGTTCTAATCATGGGGCTTTCATGTCATGTCTACTTTGATCCTAGGATACTGAACTTTCCAGTTGGAACTTAGGGGAATTGAATGTTCCAAAGAAAAATTGCAGGTGAAATACAAGTGATCTGAGCTGCTTCCTCCTAAAGTTTGCAGCAAGCTTTTAAAAAAGGAGGCAGGAATGTAGAGGTGGGATATGCAAGCTCTTCCAGTGGCTAGTATTGGCATGCTATTTCCAAGTGAGCTTCTCTTAAGCTTTGCATCTACTCAATAATTAGGCCTCCTTTACCCCCATATTTGAATTCAGTCTCTGGACTATCCATTCCCCAGCTTGGTTGTATCCCAATATGATAGTTGACACTTGATCCCTGTTTAGCTTGTTATTCAGCTTATATTGATGTGATATAAGCTTTAACATAAAATGATGGCAGGAGAAGAAAGTTTGATTAGGATCAACTCACACTTATCATCTTCTCCTGGAAAGAAGTATTTAACTTTTACTACATGTCCACATAGCCAGAATAGGCTGGGACTGCACATTTCAGGTGTCAGCTGATCTTCAGGATTAAACTACCAGGCAATAGGATGTGAGAGAAAACACTAAAAAGAGTGGGTGGTGTGAAGCCTGATCATTCCTTTTTATGCTACACTACAGTCACTGCACTGGTTACTGATTTGCTCCTGGGTCCAATTCAAAGTGCTGATTATCACCATGAAAATCTTACATGCATTATCTTTCCCACCCAGATGTGACCAGCTGAGGGCATCCTGAGATTCCCTACCCTGTGGGAGGTAAAGGAGGTGGGGACTTTATGATAGACCTTCTGAATGGCTGCTTATATTTTCTGGCATATTTTGCCTCTTGAGGAGTACTGTCCTCAATCTTCTGGCCTTAAAGAAGGATTCTGGAAGGTGTATGGGCATTTTATGTTAGATTAGATTAGATGGGATTTTTATTTATTTTTGTTATTTATTGAATTTTAGCTGCCTCAGGTCCATGGCAGTAGCAGATATAAAAATGATTATACAGTTAATTAAAGAACTTGAAATCCTTGAATATCTTTAACTAACTTGTGCATCCAATAAGATATCACCCATTCTGCCTTCTTTTACAACCTTACAATTGTAAGGTTTTTTTGCTTTACCTTTTATATTGTAGGCAAATATTATAACAGGAAATTGTACATATACACAAACATTCCAGCATAACTCAAAGAAAGAATATTTTTTTTGAAAATTAAGATAGTGTAGACATACAGCAAGCAGTTGCTTGTTTCTGGTCAGAGAAATAACTCAATGGATCTCATTTTATTCAGCTGGCTCAAACTTGTAACAGTTCAGGAAGAATGCCAGTAATTTTATATTGCAATATACTCTTAGATAAAGGAAGAATACAAAATATAAGACAAGAAATTTATTTATTTGTTATATTTATAATTTACCTTTCCTCAGAATTTGAAGGAGAAAACCTGACCTGAGGGGTAGTGTGGCCTACTAAAATGGCTTCAGCTTTCTAAATAGCACTAACCTGGTGCAAAGAAGCATAAATAGAGGAGCAGCTTATACAGCTTGATAAAGCAAAAGTGAAATCAACAGGAACAGCTGCAAGAATTGGGAAACAGGTCCTAGAAGTACTAATGCTGGCAGACACTGTGTCTGCTACTATTAAATGAGGCAAAAAAGGACTCTGGGTTGCCAAGGGAAGGGTGCTGTTGCTATGGGACATCATTATCTGACCAAGCTCATGGCATTACTACAGTATACAAGTTGCTTCCCCACCCTTGCCAAATGACCAGAACTTTGTATTTTCCCCTGCGCAATTATAATATACTTGGCTCAAAGCACAGTGTGGTCTCCAGTCACTGAAAAGGGTAAGGGACTTGTTTTTTTTCCCTTCAGAGTTCAAGGTACTTCTCCAATTTTTTCCCCAGAACAAGAACCCCATGACGTATGTTGGTGATGATAGGCTGTCTATCACAGAGACACCCAGTGAGCTTTCATTGGCTGAGGATGGACTAGAACCCAAGTCTTCCCCATTCTTCTCCACTTGTTTAACCAAATTGCTGATTATTTGTGATTTTGGGAGAACCATATATTTCTTGAAGTTCAGTTGAAAACCTGTTAATATATTTTCTAAATGGAACCTTTTTGTTGTTTATTCATTCAATTGCTTCCGACTCTTCGTGACTTCATGGACCAGCCCACGCCAGAGCTTCCTGTTGGTCATCAACACCTCCAGCTCCCCCAGGGACGAGTCCGTCACCTCTAGAATATCATCTATCCATCTTGCCCTTGGTCGGCCCCTCTTCCTTTTGCCTTCCACTCTCCCTAGCATCAGCATCTTCTCCAGGGTGTCCTGTCTTCTCATGATGTGGCCAAAGTATTTCAGTTTTGCCTGTAGTATCATTTCCTCAAGTGAGCAGTCTGGCTTTATTTCCTGGAGGATGGACTGGTTTGATCTTCTTGCAGTCCAAGGCACTCTCAGAATTTTCCTCCAACACCACAGTTCAAAAGCATCGATCTTCCTTCTCTCAGCCTTCCTTATGGTCCAGCTCTTGCAGCCGTATGTTACTACGGGGAACACCATTGCTTTAACTATGCGGACCTTTGTTGTCAGTGTGAGGTCTCTGCTCTTAACTATTTTATCGAGATTTGTCATTGCTCTTCTCCCAAGGATTAAACATCTTCTGATTTCCTGACTGCAGTCAGCATCTGCAGTAATCTTCGCACCTAGAAATACAAAGTCTTTCACTGCTTCTACATTTTTTCCCTCTATTTGCCAGTTATCAATCAGCTGGTTGCCATAATCTTGGTTTTTCTGAGGTTTAGCTGCAAGCCAGCTTTTGCACTTGCTTCTTTCACCTTCATCATAAGGCTGCTCAGTTCCTCTTTGCTTTCAGCCATCAAAGTGGTATCATCTGCATATCTGAGATTGTTAATGTTTCTTCCAGCAATTTTAACTCCAGCCTTGGATTCCTCAAGGCCAGCTTGTCGCATGATGTGTTCTGCATACAAGTTGAATAGGTAGGGTGAGAGTATACAGGCCTGCCATACTCCTTTCCCAATCTTAAACCCGTCCGTTGTTCCATGGTCTGTTCTTACTTGGTCATTATACAGATTCTTCAGGAGGCATACAAGATGACTTGGTATCCCCATACCACTAAGAACTTGCCACAATTTGTTATGGTCCACACAGTCAAAGGCTTTAGAATAGTCAATAAAACAGAAATGGATGTTTTTCTGAAACTCCCTGGCTTTTTCCATTATCCAGCGGATATTGGCAATTTGGTCCCTAGTTCCTCTGCCTTTTCTAAACCCAGCTTGTACATCTGGCAATTCTCGCTCCATGAATTGCTGAAGTCTACTTTGCAGGATCTTGAGCATTACCTTACTGGCATGTGAAATGAGTGCCACTGTTCGATAGTTTGAACATTCTTTAGTGTTCCCTTTTTTTGGTATGGGGATATAAGTTGATTTTTTCCAGTCTGATGGCCATTCTTGTGTTTTCCAAATTTGCTAGCATATAGCATGCATTACCTTGACAGCATCATCTCGCAAGATTTTGAACAGTTCAGCTGGGATGCCGTCGTCTCCTGCTGCCTTGTTATTAGCAATGCTTCTTAAGGCCTATTCAACCTCGCTCTTCAGGATGTCTGGCTCTAGCTCACTGACCACACCGTCAAAGCTATCCCCGATATTGTTATCCTTCCTATACAGGTCTTCTGTATATTCTTGCCACCTTTTCTTGATCTCTTCTTCTTCTGTTAGGTCCTTGCCATCTTTGTGTTTGATCATACACATTTTTGCCTGGAATTTACCTCCAATGTTTCTAATTTTCTGGAAGAGGTCTCTTGTCCTTCCTTTTCTATTGTCATCTTTCACTTCCACGCATTGCTTGTTTAAAAACATTTCCTTATCTCTTCTGGCTAACCTCTGGAATTTTGCATTAATTGGGCATATCTCCCCCTATCACTGTTGCCTTTTGCTTTCCTTCTTTCTTGGGCTACTTCTAGTGTCTCAGCAGACAGCCATTTTGCCTTCTTGGTTTTCTCTTTCTTTGGGATGTATTTTGTTGCCACCTCCTGAATAATGTTGTGAACTTCTGTCCATAGTTCTTCCGGGACCCTATCTACTACGTCCAGTCCCTTAAATCTATTCTTCACCTCCACTGCATATTCCTTGGGAATATTAGTGAGCTCATATCTAGCTGATCTGTGGGTCTTCCCTAATCTCTTTAGTCTGATCCTAAATTGTGCAAGAAGAAGTTCGTGATCTGAACTACAGTCAGCTCCAGGTCTTGTTTTTACTGACTGTATAGATGTCTGCCACCTTTGGCTGCAAAGGATGTAGTCAATCTGATTTCGCTGTTGTCCATCTCGTGAAGTCCATGTATAAAGCCATCTCTTAGGTTGTTGGAAGAGAGTGTTTGTTCTGCAGAGTGAATTGTCTTGGCAAAATTCTATCAGCCTATGTCCTGCTTCGTTTTGTTCTCCCAGGCCATGCTTACCTGTAATTCCAGGTGTCATCTGACTGCCCACCTTAGCATTCCAGTCTCCTGTGATGAAAATAACATCTCTTTTAGGCGTGTTGTCCAGTAGGTGCTGCAGATCCTCATAGAACTGCTCCAGCTTCTTCAGCATCTGTGGTTGGGGCATATATTTGGATCACTGTGATGTTAGATGGCTTGCCCTGAATTTGAATTGAGATCATTCTATTGTTTTTTGGATTGTATCCAAGCACTGCTTTCGCCACTTTACTATTAATTATGAAGGCTATTCCATTTCTTCCGTGGTCCTCTTGTCCACAGTAGTAGATCTGGTGGTCATTTGATGTGAAGTGGCCCATTCTGGTCCATTTCAGTTCACTGATGCCCAAAATGTCTATCTTTAATCTTGACATCTCACCAATAACCACATCCAATTTTCCCTGGCTCATAGATCTTACATTCCAGGTTCCAATGGTGTGTTGATCCTTAGAACATCGGATTCGCCGTTCACCATCAGCACCATCGGCTGCTAGCCGTCCTTTCGGCTTTGAGCTAGCTGCGTCATCACGTCTGGGGCTAGTTGAACTCATCCTCTGTTCGTCCCCAGTAGCATTTTGACCATCTTCCGACCTGGGGGTCTCATCTTCCCATGGTATACCGACATATCTCTGGTTGTACTGATCCATTTAGTTTTCACGGCAAGAATACTGGGATGGGTTGCCATTACCTTCCCCAGGGTTCGCATTTAGTCTGACCTCTCTGTCATGATCTCCCCGTCTTGGGTGGCCCTTCACGGTTTAGCTCATGGCATCATTGAGGTGCTCAAGCTCCAGCACCACAACAAGGTAACGATCCTTTGCTGAAGAAATGGAACCTATAGAGCAGTATTTCTCAACCTTGAGAACTTGAAGAGCTGTGGACTTTAACTCACAGAATTTCTCAGCTTTGCTGGCTGGGGAATTCTGGGAGCTGCCGTCCACACCTCTTCAAGTTGCCAAGGTTGAGAAACCCTGCTATAGAGGGTCCTTGAGTATGATGGAAGCCATTTTGCAAATTGCTACTGACTGTAGTAGCTATTACAGTTACAACTAGTTGAAGCTTTTCAGGTACACAGCTGCTGTAGGTGGAAAGCTATTAAGTTTTCATTTTTGTTGGCATCTCACAAGGTTCTGTTTAGAACATCTGTAGTTGGAAATGATTACATTCAAAAGCAATAATATTTGCTGTAAATCCACCTCTCTTGGGTGCAATGTGCAGCATACATAGTTCCCTGTTCTGCTTTGTTTTCATGGTGTGCATGAAAGATAGACAGATATTTAATATTTAGTAAGCTTTTAATGTTAAACTTTGTGAATCTTCAGAATATTTACTCATTAATATTCGTAGCTCTGTTGATGGTAAGTCAATTTCCGTTTCCCAATTACATATCATCTACACAGCCTTTTCAGATGGGTAACATGCTGCTTTCAAAGTACTATAGAATTGTTTCCTTTCCATACATAGGGATAGTTCTATTTAGGAGTCAATATGCAGAGAACTGTAGAAGACAGATTTATATTTTTAGGAAGAAAAGTTTAACACTACACTTATATACCGCAAATAATCAGGGATATTGATGCCATCTAAAAATGATCTTATACCATCTGAAACACATGTATAATATTTGACAGTTCCTTTTGAAAATAATGCCCTGAAAACTAGTCCTGTAAACTACCCGTATGCATAATGTTCCTTTTTATGAACATGAGGATGGCTACAACGGGGTTGCTCTTCCAGGAAAGACCTACTTCACCTACTTCCATATATGCAAACATTAGCTAAGGATACTATCACACCTGAAGTTGTGACGAACAATTTAGTATTGGTTGAAATAGGGCAATGCATATTTATAAAATGATGATGTAAGAAATTAGGCAAAGTGCTTTCCATTGCCATGCATGCTTTTAAAAAAACATTTATTTATTTATTTATTCAATTTCTATAGCTGCTGATCTCAACAAGTGACTCTGGGTGGCTTACAACAATAAAAAACTATAGAACAATTAAATACCTTGCTTGTTATATGAAAAATATTTCTCAGATAGCTGCTGTGAAATGCCAGTGACCCTTTGCTTGCCAGCTGGAGCCTTCTTCCCATCGGAAATGCTAGCATGAGGGACTAAGGTTTGGACTGGTGACATGGAAGCATGAAGCAATCTAAGGCTTTTTCTGTCCATGTAATAGCTGTGATCTTGGTGGGGCTTTCCCATGGTGTCTGTGTTGTGGTTTTTAAGTGTGATAAGGCTAAAACTGGAAGTAATTTGATGCCTACTTTGGTCTTGATAATAGCTGGTGTTTGATTCTGATGGATCAAAAAATGCCATACAAATATCTAAACATGGGTAATGTAAAGGACTTTGGTTAAAAGATTCATACTAATGACTATTGATTGGCTTCACTGACAATAATTGTGAAATATCACTTTGATGAAACCAAGGGAACAGTAATCTTAGGTATCAGTATATGACTTAGAATTAAAATCTGAGAAAAATAAATTCAACTGAAGGAAATATTTTCTTTTATGGAAATGCTTTCTTGCTTTTTACAAGCTGCTAAATGTCAAGATTAATGTTTCTTTGTTTTTAATGCTCCTTACTTATTGGTTTATATCCATTTCCTTCCCCCTCAATTCCCTTGTGCTAGGTAATTTTTAACAATATTGGACACACATACACAATAAAATACAAATTATTTTTGTTGGCTGTAAATGGCTTTTAACGGTTGGATTAAATATAATGGGAGATCATATAATAAAGCATATCCTTAAGCCTGAGCTTATCCATCAGGGCTAAATTGCCATGGGCCAGATTCTGGATGCATCATCAAGACCTTCCCTTTCCAAATGTTGCAAGAACATATGATCTGAATGACCAAACTGTCATTGTACATTTAGTATAATGCTTTAACTATATTTTTACTAAATGACTTGTTATATAATTATCACCATGGAAATTCCAAATATTTTTGGGGGGTGCAGGCTACAGAGGTTTGGGGATTTTGTGTGTTATAGCTCAGAAATAGCTGTAAAACAAATGGGGTTTTGTTGAAACTGCATTAAATGTGGCATCTGCTTATCTTGGTACAGGTGGGAGAGGCTGTTGGGATCAAGTCTTAAGAATCAAACTCACTGGGTGATCATGGCCTGTCTTCATTAAAAAAAAAAGGATCTTACTCTATGCAACTAAAGGTACCACCTGCAGAACACAAGCAAAAGCAATGAAATTAAGCTAAAGAATAAGCACAAAGCATTTAAAACCAAAAGCTGATCCATTAAAAGAGACTTTGCTTGGCACCAGTCAGGTAACAAAGAATTAGGCAGATCTTCCATGGAAGGGAATTCCACAAACCAGAAAATGTCCCCTTCATCACAGTTTTCAACCTGTATCTCTGCAAGCAAGGCCTAAACATCAGGGTTTCCAATGCAAGTTTCAGGTACCAGGCACATCCATCATAAGTACAAGCACTCTGTGAGTCTGTTCAAAATAGTCTGAGTGCTGGCTGCTTAAGGCACTGGAGTTGAAAACCAATTATGTCTTATAACAGATGAGGAAGTCAGTGAAGTTTAAGATCTGCCTGAGCTTCTTTATAATCGTAAATCCCACCAAGAACTTATCTGTTGTATATTATGGACAAGTTGAAGGATTCTTCCAGATGGACAACTCCTGAACTGGTAGTGCTCTTCAAAAGACCAGGGCATAGCTATTCCAGCTTTCCCATTTAATGGTAGAAGGGGGCAGGGGGCAAGCTGGGAAAACATAGATGGGCTGCATGAACAAGGCAGGGTGTTTGTGTGATAAAAACCTCATCTGAAGGAATCTCATATTTCTGAAGCCTTTACAAAGGCAGACACTTATATAACAAATTGCAGTAATCAAACATAGAGGTTATTAAAACATGTATAAAGCTGTGGTCAAGTTATTCTGTGACCGAACATGACAGGCAGAGTTGATTTAACTGATATAGACCAAAACAAACACTCTGAATGATAGCTTCCATTTGTTCAAGTTTCTTGGAGAATATGCTTATTGATTAGAGAATGTGTGTGTGTGTGTGTGTGTGTGTAGTGTCCAGACAGTATAAAGAATGCCATCCAGACATGCCTGTTTCACAAGGCCTGGTGAAGATTATTCATACTGTATGCCTAAGAAATACCCAAAGTCATTTTGGAAAATATGTATAGTCACTAAGGAATATGCAGAGTTCATTCTTTTTGTGGAGTAAGCAGTTGCATGTTCTCCATAAGGAGTAAAAAATAATCACATTGGCCAGTTATTATGCATATTAGTAGTTAAAGTCACATTGGCCTTAATATACATGAAAAAACACACAATATGCCATTGTCTCAATTGAAGAGAATTTGGCAATATGACATTGTCTTATTTGCATTTCTTATGAAGTGTTAGTTTGCTAGAATGCTAAAAATATGGGATGAAGTTTGACCTTCAAATTTCCTTCTTTGTCACAGTAACTGCTCAGAAGCTAGTTGACTAACACTTGCAGAAAAATCCTGCAGTTTTTCCCTCTTCGCTGTGTTATCCATAAATGGCCTCCTTCCAAGGCTATTTATTTTACACTCTGCATATATAGTGAGAAATGCTTGTTCTGCCTGAGTTTCTGCCTGCTGACTTAAGCTGAGAATATGTTCAGCTTGAACCTAACAGGCTCATGTGCAGTTTGACACCTATGCTATGTTAAGAGGGTTCAAAGGGTTTCAGAAAGCATTGTTCTGTCACCTTGCTAATCACACACTCTGTAAGAATGAATCTTAGTATTCAGAACATGTGACAGCTGAGAAAACGTCTTAGCACATGCCACAGCTAACCAGCTTCTTGGCTTAGAACATTTTGTTAGTCCACATTTACTTGTGTTTATTATTAATGAGAGTTGGGTATGTCAAGAAAAAATGAAAGGAAGTGAAATGCAATGGGAATGGGATACTTAAGAAGTGTGTGTGACAAAGCAAGAAAGAATAGGATCAGGAAAGAGGTGGTGCTGAAGGAATGTAGACTGAATACAAAAATGACTGAATAGTATAAAAGAAATAGGTTGGGGTGTTATTGATCATATAGAGGGAATGTATGAGGATTGAATTGCAAAGCAAATATATGAAAGAAGAGTGAATCAAGAGGAATGGGAAGTCTTAGAAAGTCATGGTTGGATGGAGTTCTTTAAGAAGAGAGATGAGAACAATGGCATCTCTGTGTATGTAACTGAGAGAGAAAGAGAATATAATGTCAATGTGGTGGTCTTGATTTTAAGTCCTGCCTCTTTTGTACATATTGCATCCATAAACCATAATTATGCAAGCAAGTTCCACTTAAAAAGAACCAATAGAAATTAAATTCTTCATTAGGCACTTAAGGTAAATCCCAGTTTTCCCAATCCAATAACAGCAGTGCACTCTTCCAGTCTGCCTGGACCAGCTGGTTGCCTGTAAAGCTTGGGGTGTGGTCCTGTCATAGCTGTGGCTTTGCCTGGGCTTTCCTTCCTGCTCTGCCTAGCTTAGCAGGGAAAAATGTCTGATTTTGACTTAGCTGCTCTAATGGGTGGAACAATTTAAAAGCTGTTTCTCTTGAATTGAACTGAACTGACTAGATGCCACCTCTGCTCTTGTCTCTAAAGGCTGAAAGCACTTTTCATAATTTCACATGGTATCATATGTAAATATACAACAATGGTCCAAACAATGCTATGTGAGAGCATCGACAGTGTATGAAATGGCAGAGAGATCTGGTGTCTGCTGCCTTGTTGTCCAGAAATTATCAGTTCTGGCTATCTGTCTTTGATGCTAGGGTTGTGCCCTCACATCTGTTTCTTCTTGTCCCTCTTTCTCTCCTAGATAGATTTATGCCTCCTGCAAGATTTCTTTGGTCATATCAGTTGCATTTCTTGATTGCAAGCTGTTTTCCTTACAAGGAATATCAGATGGTTTCTCTCCTATGAGCTATTTTGAGGGGAGGCTGGCCTGACATATGGGATTCTAGCAAAGAAGACAGGAAGCTTCAGTACTCCTTCGTGTCACCATATTGTTACCAGGGTTATATACTGATTTGTAGTTATTTGATTCCTATACTTTGCCCAAGGTATATATGTGCGACGGTATAAAAAATATAGGAAGAATTCAGTTCATGAGGCTTACTCAGAGTAGGCCCATAAAGGCAGAAGGGTTTCTAGAGAATTCAACTTCTACAGCATGTAGAAAAATTCCAAATAAAGACAGACACATGCATGGGCACACACACACACTTCTCAAAATGTAATAGTTCTCATGTGAATAGGTGAAGTGATGGTACTGGAGTGGAAAAGTCCCAGCAGGTAAGAGAAGAGTCCTACGCTATAACTAGCAAACTTTATCAGAAGCTATGAAAGTAGATGGAACCTACAGCACTTTGACCCCATTGTATAGAATGATGTACTGTGCATGGTGGGCATCCCAGTTTGGTTCTTCTGGAACTCAAATGTATAATGGCCAGCCAGCTAGTCTCTGAGCACTTTTTCTCCCCATTGTGGTGATGGGTCTGGTGGGATTTTATTAGGATGATATGGTTGACTGAGGAGGTTGAGATGGTTGGGTGGATCTCTGTAGTTTGGAAAGTCTGGGGATGGCTAGAAGAGGGTTTCCCTATTCTCAATAGACCAGCACAATTTCTGCCAGTCCCATTTTTTCAGGCTTATTAACAGTCTTATTAACAGAGCTTCTCCCTGATATACTGGCCTAGTTGGGTAGCTGGAACAGTTCTTGGAGCTGGTATCATATACTGGAAAGGCAGCGGTAGTGAAGAGAGGCAGTGGTGAAGGCAATGAAGCAGCCAGAGCTGGAACCACTAATCACCTGTTAGCAAGCACCACCACTCAGGTGTTTGGTGGCATGTACATCATGGCAGAGCTGCAGAAGACCTTCTTGGCAGCAATGTTGATGACTGGTTTTCTATGATCTGCACCCTCAGTGTCTGCAGAGACTACAGAGGATGACCTTGAAGGACAGAGGGAGGATCTGTTACCCAAGAAATGATCAGATAAATGAGGCTTTCTGACAGCTCCCCCACCCCAATTTATATGAAGATAAAAGAGGGAGGAAGGGAAGCACGTTCAGACTTGCAAGTTTCTATTACTATAACTGTTCTAATAACATAGTTTTAGGCCAGCACAGTGTCTATTTCTTAGTTTTGTCTACCTTATAGGGTTGACAGTGTCTGTGGGAGAGTTGGTTGGTCTGTTCTTGCTGGCCCTTCCTGTTCTGGAGGACTGATATGATCAAGCTTTGGCATCAAGCCTCAGCTGGAATGGGAGCTGGCTGGTGGCCCTGCAAGAGAATCAGCCAGTCTTCATCAGCTGAGAGGAGATGTGTCCCAATGCCTGGAAGGCAGCCATCTTATCTCCTTCACACCAGTTGGGACCCGTGGGCCCTAAAGCAGGTAAAGCAGACTGGACTTACCATTTTGTGGTAGCTTTGAGGTTTGATCTGGGCTGTCTGAAGATTCAAATTATAATACTGGAATAGAATCCTAGACTGCAGATCTTTGTACAGGCTAGACTAGAGTGGATTTTACTGTGGTTCTTGGGTAGCTGGGTTATAGTTGTTTATTCCCCCCTGGGTGGAAGATGGGGTGGGGACTTACCATAGCTTCTGGGATGGTTGTTCTTCTGTTTTGCCTCTGTGTCCCCTGGTGAGAGCAGGGGGTTGAGGCTGGTGTGCTTTAGATTGAGAATGGGAGGAAGTTGGCAGTTCATGTGGAAGACTTGAGTGCTACTCAGAAGCACCCTGGTATTGGCTACCAGTATGTTGAGGGAGAGAGAGAGAGATGTAAAATTAGGTGTGTGGGTGGCCCAGGAGGAGAGAGGGCAGAGGTTGGGGAGAGTTGGAGTATCAGGTTTCAAGGACAGGCAGGAATGTTATAGTGGTAATGGACAATGGAAGATATGGTGGGAGTCAAGGGGCTCATGGAGAATATGAATACTAATACCAATCTCTTGTATTAGTACTGTGTCTGGCCCCCTCTGATTATGTGCCATAAAGTTGGTGTTGACTTTTAGTGATCACATAGATAGATTTTGATCAGATATGGTAAATACTTTACAAATAGACCTCTAACTTTCATTGAGTAAGTTCTATTTTCATTATTCAGGATTTCTTTTGTCTTGGCTTGAATCCTCAAAAACAATTTCTTAGCTCCACCCAAGCACCCATATTTGTATTTTACTGGCTGTAGAAGGAAAATCAAAGCTTATTGAAATCTTTCTTGCTAAGTATAGCTATTGGTAGATGTTTGTTGACCAGTTACTCTTTTGGCATCAGTCTCTCTAAGATCTTTCCCATTTTAGGCTTAGGTGAAGAAACACTGTACTGAAGTTTCTGCTCATACTTGGTTATTTTAACTGCTTGGATTCCAGTGACTGACTTTCTGTCCAAGCTTATAAAATTTATAACACTTAACTGGAAATCGGATTTATCCTCCTGCAAAATGTCCCTTGGCTGCAATTCTACTGTGGGTTAATGCTTATATTATTGGCTTCAGTAAAATTAAATGAGTCTAACTCTGTGCTGGATCACAAAGCTTTCATTCCTTTTTTTACCTTTTTCTACTTTCAAAACAAAGGCAAGGGTTAATACAGAAATGAAGAATGCAAAATGTTTATTACCACTCTCCTTAAAATTAACTTCTACTTTATTTCTTTGGGAAGAGAACACTTAAGAAATACCTTATCAGTATCAGGAAAAAGTATAAACTAACTGATATGTCTTACTATCATTAGCACTGTTAGCAGTGTTATTTCTGACTGGGTGGGAGAATGAATAAAAAAGTATGCTAGTTCTCCATCTTTACCAACATTTCTGTTTCTATTTAATGCTACTTCTTTTGGACAAGGACTTGAAAATATCCTCCCAAGTTGCCCAGTTTTGTGCTACCATCTGCATGATATGCCACACCATTACTTAGGTTTAGAATTTCTTTAAATAGTATTTTATTTTGATTTATTTTAGTATTTTTATTCTTAATTATAGATCCTATCATACTTATTGTTTTTCTGATATATATTATTACTAGATATTTTGATTGAATCTGGCCTTAGGGCTGTAATAAACTTGATTTGATTTGATACCAACATGTAGAGCAGGGTTCTCCAATTCATGACCCATGGGCCACTTGTAGCTCTCCAGTTATTTTGGGCAGCCTACATCTCAATCCTACACAATAAGATGGATCCTTCTTTAAGCAGTCAGGAATCAAAATATGGCTCAGTGACTGGGTGGGGCAGGCTGAGGGGTGCTTGACTCCTAGCCCCACATCAAGGCTAGCTCTTGTCAGCTCACTGCTTGGATGTGGGCCTCACTTTTCACCCTAAAGGTGTAGCAAGGAGGCAGTGAAGCCGTTCCAGTCCTGGACTGTGACCACATTTCAGTGTGGGGCTAGGAGTGCAGCCACACCTTCTCACTGTAAAGCCACAGGATGGACTAGCTCCAATGAGGACAGAGGGAGTAGGTCCCAATCCTGGCCCCAACATTAGCTTTGATGGCCTGTTCCCTACTTTCCCAGGGCACCTCAGGTGGAGAAGAGGTTTTGTTCAGGAGGCAGTGAGAGGATCCATGAGCCCAGTGCAGAGAAATGGCCTGGGACTGGCTATCTAGGAGGAAAAGTGGCACCTTTGCCGCTTTCCATGCAATAACCATTCACCACATGCCTAATGCCAAAGTCAGAAGAAACCCACAGCTATTTCTATGAAGCTGTCACCAAAGCTACTTAGGATAGTTTTATGATTTGGGGGGGGCACTTGCTGTACAATTTCAGCTTTTTTCTATAGCCGTTTGCTGTGGAAATTGACAATGCTGAAGAGGAAAATGGAATTAGTGGAGTTTCAGTGTAACACCATTTTGAAGCAGAAGTATATGGTGGTTGGAATACCTGAATTTTATAAATTTCTGTCCTGTTCAGACTATGAGGTGGCCAGACAGAATAATTATCAAACTCTTTATTTAAAACAACTATTTATTTATTTAAAACAACTATAGTAAAGTCCTGGTGAATAAATAAAGCAAAGCAATTCCAATCAAGACCACCCAGGCAATGACGGATGAACAGACAAGGCTGCAGGGTCAGACTGTGACAGAACAGCAAGGCAGAATTCAGCTAACTCTCTGATCGAAGCTGTCAGGCTTGGTGAAGCTAGAGGTGCATGGCAAGGCAGAAGCTGGAGGCAAGGGTCTGTGAGCTGGCACGCAGATAGGACCGGGCTGACACATGGAGGCTAGGCAAGGCTGATAGCTGGAAGCCAGGCTGCACTGGACTGGAGATCCTAGGCAAGGCTGTGGGTTTGGAGCAAGGCTGGACTGGACTGGAAATCCTAGGCAAGGCTGAGAGCTGGGAGCAAGGCTGGATGCACACCTGGATTGCTTTGAAATGCGGGGACAAGGTCCGGAGCTAGACTCAAGGCTGTGCTTGGCAGGGATGGCAAGAAGAGGATCGACTGGAGCAGCTTGTGCAGAAGGTGATTCTGCAGAGGTAGAAGATGCTGGTGCTGGTTCCACTCTGGCTACAAGCAAGGCTTCTGATGCAGGTAAGGACTCTTCCACAAGGGCTGTGTGCTCAAAGGATCGGTTGTGTCTGGCAGCTTGCTCTTCGCGTGTCTGCCTTTTATGCTGACCCTTTCCATGCCTTTTCTCTCCAGCAGCCAACTGAGCTGCTTTCTGATTCACGTGCTTCTCAGCTCTCCTGTCTCACACGCTGATTGGAGAGTTCAAATCCCCCACTGGAGCTTGTCCAGTCCTGGCTTTCATGACATAAGTTGGCCTAGAACTCACAGTCTGCTGTTCCTAGGCCAGCACCTATTTGCACAAAATTATGAAACACATTATGGCTTTGCAGAAGATTCTTACTTTCATAAAAGGCTAGAGAAAACCAACATTTACCAGTCTCCCCTACCTATTCTGTAACTATATCTTACATTTTTCCAGAATTGTTCTAGTTGCTAAAAAAAAAAAAGCTGGAGGGAGATTGAGATAACTATAATGTAAATATGGGGAACCTTCAATCTGTGGGCCTAATCCAGCTCTCAAGAGTTTTCCCATCTGATTTGCATCTCCCTTTAGGAAATCTCTGCCTCTTCTTCCAAGCTTTGTTGGATGGCTCTGGGGGTTGCACCCACAACTTAAGAGGTGTGTGGGCCCCGATCACTCTGCAGGATGACCTTCAGGTCTGCAGAGCAATCTCCTGCCCATTTTAGGCAATGGTCATACTCAGTGTAACAGTTCCAGCATGCTTGCTAGAAATTGATTTGGTCTTCAGGTAGAAATCATTTTCCCATTGCTGTTTGGTAGGTAGGGCAATCAATAAAAATTGGGTATCTGACTTCATATGAGCAGAAGTTCTTTCCACCATTGGATACAAACCCCTGACAATTATCCACAGAAATTTAGATAATGAAAATAAATAGAAATGAGCTCAGTTAGAAATATCATATACTCCATTGGCAACTAAATGTAGTGTTCCATTGTCTACCTTTCAGGAAGTGTAATGATATGTGGGAATGATTTGGGGAGACAGGAGGAAGAGCTGCAGCCTAGACAAAGTTCTGCTAAACAAAATCTCAGTCCAAAGGAAGGGTGGGACTAGAGAAAGCATCTCAGAAGGGATCCTCCCTAGTTTTTGGAAGACTAAAAGTAAGGGAGGGGAGAGGTACAGTACTTTCAGACTTGTAAGATTCTGTTACGTAACCTTACAATAAAGGTAGTGTTAGTATTCATGGTTGGTGCTTCTTGTCTGGACTACCTCAGAAGGTAGATAGGAGAGTAACCTGTTCTTAGGATAAAGTAACATAAATACTATACAGCTGCAATGCTATAGGTTTTTGTTGGGGATCATTCAGTTTAGTGACAAGTCCAAGGACCCTCAATGCTATTGTGTGGAACTGTAGCCCGGCTGCATTCCCATACAGAGAAGAGCTGTTGATTGCAATACTGTTGAAGGCTAGCCCTTAAAAAATTGGACTGGAGACTCCCCTTGTCTCTTTTGCTCATTATCTTCCATAAAATGCATCTCAGTGTACTGAAAATGTCCTGCTTTGTCTTTCTTTGTCTTCCAAATAAAAGATTCTATGGGTGCACTTTATAGGCACTTCTGACACTGATGTATGAAATAATTCCCCATTTTTTTTTAATGTCAAAGGAACACTGGGTGCTTAGATGTGCTTGTGTCAAGGGAAAAGGCTGTAATGAACAAAGAGCAGAGCTGAGCCAGCTAACATTTTCCAAACAACACATTACTGACTTTTCTCTGAATCATTTATGGCAGCATTTCTATTCCCTTCCTTTGCAAGTGGAAAAATGCCATCTGTAGAAATTGTACTTTGAGTAGCAAACCCTTATCCACACACTATTTTCTTTAACGTAGAATTTCTTCAGCATTATCTGCAAAAAGTAATACATGAAATCAAAAGATGAAAAAGATTAGAAGAATGCTTTCTTTGTGCATAAGAAGCCCCTTAGTTCATTGACACATCTCAGTAATCCCACACCAGATCTCAAACATAAGAAGGGAAATGAATGCAAAACAATTCAGCAATTTTAAGTCCCATTGATTTCAAGGAAGCTGTTCTTAACTCTTCCATTGAAATAAATGGAACCTGAAATATTATGTCTAATTTTTTCAGGTGAATTCAGTTATGTTATCTGCATCTTGGGAATGCAAGAGATAGCAAAGGCATCATTGTTATATGCAAAATATCTTCAGGTTATCTGGACATTTCCTGCCCAGACAAGTTCTATACTTCAAGTGAATTTATGTTATCTACACATATAGGAAAATTGCCATGTTGTAAACTTCATGGTGCTACTTTTTTATGTGATTAAGAACATGAATTGTGATAGTAGGTGCAATGACTTAAAATAACCACACATATACATATATAAAAACCCTGTATGGTTATATAAAATCATGATGAACGTAATGATGATAAAGGTGATGGCAGTGGTAGTAATGATGAGTAAAACATTAATAATAATAATAATAATAATATAATACGATGAATCATGCCCTTCATCCACACAGTGACATCAATAGACTCTATTTACCAAGGAGCATAGGTGGGCATGGAATGTTGCAAGTACACCACACAGTTGAAAAAGAAAAAAAGGGCATTGGAAGAATATCTGAAGGACAGGGAAGAAGATGCACTGAAGCTAGTATATCGTGAAGGCTTAATGAGTACTGAAGAGACCAAACTGGCCTATAAGAAAGACCAAATGAAGAATAGAAAAGAGACATGGCAAGGCAAAGTATTGCATGGCTGGTACATAAAAAAAAAACTAGCAGGCAAAGCAGATAACAGCAAGATCAAGTTGAAGCCAAGAGCAGGAAAGTTGGAGAAAGAGACAGAGGGGCTAATTCTGGATGCACAAGACCAAGCCTTTGACCACAAAATGGACAAAGTAATAGAAAATGAAGAAGCTAAAGTGCTCTGGGACTTTAAAATACGATAGACAAGCATCTGCCACACAACACCCCAGACTTAACAATTGTTGCTAAGAAAGACAAAAAACTCTGGATAGTGGACATTGCAATACCTGGAGACAACAGAATAAAAGAGAAAGAACTGGAGAAAATCACAAAATATAAAGACTGGCAAATAAAAGTAGCACAACTCTGGCAAAAGAAAGCAAAGATGGTACCAATAGTAATAGCTGCCTTGGGTGCAATTTCAAAACATCTGGAGCACCACTTGAATACCATCAGCATTGACAAAAACCACTATCAATCAATTGCAAAAGGCAGCTTTACTTGGAACAGCTTATATCCTGTGACAATACCTTTAATATTATTAAACAACAACATCTGCCTATCCCAGGTCCTTGGGGAGGACTGAATAGGTGGACAAAAATGCCAAATCCAGTCTAAACATCTGGCTGACTGTGTGATCAACCATAATAATAATACTGCCTTTGTTGATACCAGAAGCTAACCAGAGTCATATTTAGTTAGCAGTTGAAAGGGAAACCACTGGTGAATTTATATTAGATGTTATGTTAAATGATTTATGAGGATGTTAGAAGATGGCAATAACAAACCACTTCCATACTGTTGCCAATAAAATTGTATGGATGTGGTCACCAGAAGTTGAGATCAACTCAGGAAAAATTCATTTTATTACTATTATTACTGCTACTATTATTTCTAATCTGACCAATAATCTGAATCCCTTAAATGGATTACAAAGTTATTTAAAAAGTAAAAATAATAAAGTACAAAAATAAGTAGCATAGGAAATCTATAATAGAAACATATAAAACATCAATATGGTTTCTTGGTATAATTAGTTCTGCTTTCGAATACAGCTGAGCTTTCTTGCATTGCATAGAAAAATCTCCATTAATTCATAAAAGACAATTAAGTGGCAATCAGTCAGTGCAGCAGTTTACAGTAGTTGAAGCTTGCATTAAAACAATTGAAATTGAAGGCAACAAAGAAACAGCAGAAGTGAAAAATACATCAGCAGTACAAAATGTGTCCAGTATGTGTGTCAGGGGAAGGGAAAAAGGGTTGGCTACTGCTTTGAAGACATTAACTTGTGTCATGTTAGTTTCCTTGAAGCAAGTGGGGAGCCATTACTGAAATGACTCTTTCTTCTATCATTGGCTATTTTGTTTCAGAAGACAAGAGACATTGGAGGAGATTCTTTTGTCTTTGCCACTGATCAGACAAAAACATTAGAGTCAGGAGCAAGTTTTTCTTGTTTGCTTTAATTGAACTTCTGGAAAGACTAACTCCAGTGAGTCTGCAAAAATTGCAAGATATAGAAGCAGCCCAGGGCAACTGGGTGATGGTGCTAAATCACAGGCATGCTTAATCAATCGATAACAACAATAACCCAATATACTACAGTCTAAGAAACATTAGAGGGTGTAGACAGATGTTTCTGTTAAAGATTTTTTTCTGAGTCTTTTAATTTGGAGTTAATTAAAATAATTAATTTTGGATTTTTAATTTTAATTTTAATCTAAATTTAATTTAACTTTAATTTGGATTTCTGTTGACCCCTTTTCAACCTTCGTGCATTGTCTTTAAATCATGCACCAGTTTTTAAACATTTGCTCTCACAAATTCTACATACTTCATACTTTGTTAAGCAGTTTCCTTTCTTACAGGTCCATGAATTAGCTTGTATTATCTGTAACAGACAGGTAAAATGTGAAAACAAATGTTCATCCATATGCATTTGTGCTCCAGAGTCTGGATTTGAGTGCAGCATCTCCTTGCACATTCAGCTATTCACAGTTGCTTATGTATATTTGTGTTTATGTGTTTACACATTTATTGTATATTTGTGATTTGATCACCATACAGAAGTTCTGTGAGCCACACAGAGTTTCACTGAAACTTTATTTGGCTTCACTGAAGTGGCATGTAAGCCAAATAAATAAATATTGATTGAGGATAATGGCAACAGCACTGATGGCCATGAAATATCTGAGGTTTTTTTGGAAACAAATTTCAACTGGAGGTTGACAGCATGATATTTCTGATACCCCAGATGGCATCTAAAAAATCCCTTTAAATATATATTTTTAAATGCCTGAAATCTCATGACTTTGCTGACATCTTCTGAAATAACAGACATTTTAAAATTGTATTTTAAAACTTCTTCACGATTGCACATAACACTTCAAAAGACTGCCAATTTTTCCAGTAGGTCAAGTAAATAAAACCACAACTGTTAATAATAATAATAACAACAACAACAACTCGATAGATGGACAAAAATTCCAAATCTAATCTAAACATCTGGCTGACTCCTCTGCTGCCACCACCCCCGCCAATAATAATACCTGGATTGGAACAATTGGGTGAATGTTTTAAGATCGCTCAACCAATTCTAACCAACATTAGGCATTTTAAAAGTTAAAATAAAATATTTTCAAGTAAGGTCTTGTGTTCCTAGGTGGCATGTTCATTCCTTGTGTATAAAAGCACAGAGCCCACCTGGAGTTCCCAGCTGAGACTCAGATTTCTGAAGCTACAATTACAGTGTATTTCTTCTGCCTTTTCAGCCTTCAACACTGAAGATTGCAGCTGATCAAGTGAGTTTGTTGTTCTCAGGTGGGGAGCATTTTGTACATAGAAAATGTAAAGCCACTGCAGTCTTCAAGAGTCAGTAGGGAAGTGGGAAAGGATCTGAAGGATGCTTTCTCCCTTTGTGACAGAAATAATGCCTCATCTTTATTTCATATGGTAACTCCTCACTGCCTCAATAAATTATTAAAATCTTCTTTTCAGCGTTAGCCAAAGTACCAGAAAAATAATGTATCCTAAAAACTTACAGATAAATGCAAAGTATTTTGAATAACAACTACAACAACAATGATGTTCTGATTGCCACTGGATAGAAAAAGATGTTTCTGCATTATAGGATTGCAGAGTGAATTTATTTATTACTTATGCAATGATACTGGCTTAGATTATTCTGCTTGATGGCCATTGTGGTGAACAAACTGTAGAACCCAAACAGTTTATGTACTTTATACTACCCTGTAGGAAATTTTATTCACGAGAAGTCCTGGTGATTTGTTAGAAAGTGCTTCAAATACACAATGAAACATTTTAACCATTGTAAAGTATCTTCGGAGTGATAGCCTTAATGTGGGTCTGGACCAGGGTTAATACTGATGACCATTTTTTAATTTCAGCCAATAGAAGGCTGAAGGTAACAGTAGCTGGGTTGTTACAATATTCTAAACCCAGGATACACAAACACATAAGGACACACAAAGTAGGTGGAGCTGGTATAAAAAGATAACCTTGATTTAATTCATGTGTCATTACAATTATATTAATTATAGTCTAAATATATATATGGCCCTGGGCCTTTGGACTGTGCACCTCTACACTAAGCCAGTATGTGGCTGATTTTGGCTTAGTGTTTATGTGAACCCAGACACTGTAGTTTATGAAGCATGGTTAATGGTTTAGGACAGTGCTTCTTAAACTGGGGGTAATGGAGCCATCTGTACAGGTGGTCCTCACTTAATGACTGTTCAAATTTACAATGGCACTGAACAAACCCTGGTCCTCAATGTTCTGGCCACTGCAGCATCCCTGCAGTCACGTGATGTCAACCTTCCCAGGTAGACCAGATAGGAAACATGACCAGATGAGCTAATTCTACTTTATTGTAAGGCTACATTAATAGATTCTTGCAAGTCTGAAAGTACAGTTCTCCTGCTGTTACTTTTACAGCCTGGAAACTTAGGGAGGGTCCCTCCTGAGCCTCTTGCTTCATCCATCATGCAGCTGTGGGTTATGCTCCCTCTTACCTGACCATTTGCTAGGCAGCATCTTTGCCCATTTCCCAAGGTCATTCCCACATACTGATATCCGTTGAATCTATGGTTGAGTCTGTCCATGTGTTGTGAGATTAAGGAGTTTTCATCATGTCTTCTGACTGCTAGCTGGCATTCATGGATGCACTCTGCTAGTCTTCTGCTTGTGTGTCCCACATAGTGGCTGTTACAGTCCTTACACAGTATGTTGTAGATGACTCCTGTTTTTTCTTCTTGGGTTACTGGGTCTAATAGATATGTTGTGGATATGTTGACCAATCTCATACATAGGACACACCTGGTTCCTTATCCAATTCATGCATTCTCCCAATTCATTCATTCATTTATTCATTCATTCTGAATATACATCAAAGAGGGACCTCCTTTAGCTCTGCCACATTAAGTAATTGGGTTTAAAAATGCCCCATTAGTGTCAGGGGAAATATATCTCATCTTAAAAAAAAAATAAAAATGATAGGGGCATAGGCTGGACTAAAGTTCCTGTAAGCTACAGTTTATTCAATCCTACATAAGTAAGATTTTATGGGACAAAGTTGCATAAAAAGTGGAACAAAGTTCATGGAAAGTTTTGTGTATAGGGGAGGCAAGGGTACTATCCAACCCAGGAACTATAACTGTCAGATCCCCCTAGCAACAATCAGGATTGGAAAAGAACAGCAAATGAACAAGTCTCTGAATCTGGATTAATACAATTTATTAGAAAAATGTTGAAGAGAGAACATAAAATTCCAGCAAGTAACTTTGCTTTCAGATATGGTACCTTATATAGAAAGTTCAAAGGTTTTGCTTTTGATATAACCAATGCCAATGCCAATCTCTTCTGAGAAGGTAAACCAGTCTGCCCTTGGGATTTGTTTACATACTGGTTACTAGCCACTTTATCAGCTGAGAATCCTCTCATACAACAACAGACAGCAGTTCTATGGAATCACAAATAGTGACAGTATTGTCTCAGATAAATTACCAGAACCTTACAGTCTCTGGTGTCTCCCACTGTCATCTCACAATTCAGAAAAGGGCAGCTGTTCCAGAAATCCTAAATAAATGCTGTAGCCTGAGCAACATTCTGTATTGGTGAATAAGTAGCGATTTGTCATCATGGCTGTAAAAATGGGAACATCTGTCTTCTCTTTACTGGATAAGCATTTATTTCAAATATTTGTAGAAACCAGAAAAGGAAAAAAATTGATAATAGATTTCAAGATTCTGAATAAATACTAGCTTAGCTGGGCTGTTAGCTAGTGAATCTCAAAGGAAAATATGAATGGAGGAGTTATTAACTGAAAAAACTTCTAAAAAAGCACTTAAAAGATAAAAGAGATGCTCTGACTTTGTACATGTAACTTTTAACTGAAAAAAATTACTTTCAACTAGCTGACTTTTTCCTCTTAATTCTCTGTATCCAGTTTTTCTGTTGTATCTTGACTTGAATATAATTGTGTGTGCATGTGACTTGCAAAAGCTTGTCATGACCATGACTTGTGTGTGTGTGTGTGTATGTCTTGCCATAAAAGAAATCTATAGTGGGATACCATTATGTATGTTTTATGCCATTACAGATGAAGTTGAAAGAAAAAGTGTTGTTGGAACAAGGTCTATGGGCCTAACAAACACTTGGTTTAGTATAAATGGGCCATAGAACCCTTGGCTTGCCCTCACATCATTCTCAGGCAGGCACCAACTCTGGGATTACTTGGATTACAGAGATTACTATTTAGTAGACATTTCTGGACTGTTAGGGCTTCTGTGTGCCTTGGTATCACTAGCTCCAGGACCTGTTTGGCTTATGTGATTGCTGCCTCCATGCCTCTGTCAGGCTGTTGGGCAAACACTGTGTTCCTTTGCCTGTAGCTCAATTCTACAGAAAGAGAAACTACTTGGAAAGCCTTCCTTTCCTTCCCTTTTTCTTGATCTGTAGAGAGAAGTTACCACAAAGTGCTGGTACATAGTCAGACTGCAGTTTTCAGTGGACTCCACTACAGCTTGCATTCTGAGTAGTTAACATGATCTTATCGGAAGGAAGCCAAGGAGGAACTAGGATGTTTGTCAGTGTCCCAGTGTGAAGAGGGAATTTCTGTACACTATTTTAAGAATTTTGCTTTGCACATGAAAACATGAAGCCTGCTGACATTAAAAGAAACTTGGGCAATTCCTATGTGGGAGGCATGTAAAGTACACTTAATTAGCAAACTTCCCTGCTGGCTTCCCACAGGCAAAGTCAATGGGGAAGCTGACAGGAAGTCAGAAGTCACTCCGGCAAGTTGCTCCTGCTCCTATTGCTTTTTCTCCCAAGGACCCTCCAGGTGACAGGGGGATCTCATACTTAGTAGCATCTCCCTGCACTCATGCCCACCTATAGCACCCACCCACATGGCTGGCCACAGTCACGCCTGCCTGTGGCACCCACCCACCTGCCTGCCCTTGTGCCCACCCACCCACACTCCATAGTATTCACCTGCCTGCCTGTAGCTCTTGCCCAGCAGCCCCCTAAGAAGGAAAGGCTTGTCATGACCATGACTTGCAATTTCCTGCTGGTTTCCCCACTGATTTTGCTTGTTGGAAGCCAGCAGGAAGTCAGAAGTCACAGCCACATGAGGTCCTTGCTTAACAACCTGTGGTTCTTGCTTAACAGTGACAATGGGGACTACCAGGATTGCCGTCACTAAGTGGCGCAGTCACTTGATGTCATGCTTTATGACTGCATCATTTAGTGATGGAAATTCGGGTCCCAATTACCATTGTAACCCAAGGACTACCTGTAATTGGGGAATGGAAGTATATGTAATGGTTGCCTATTCTGACAGACTCAGTCTCACAAGCAGGTGCTTAAGGATAACTGATTTATTGAAATAATAGTGTGCAAATACAAAGAAAGCTGAGAATGAGCAAAAGCGTGCCAAATACAAACTAAAAACCCTCGCTTCAAACATGGTCCCGCCCTTGCTCCCGCTTAGCAACCACCCCCTCCCAGGTGTTAGCAACCGTCACCCACATCGGCCTGAGAAAGTAAACTTGAACACAGTCAATAACCCAAACATACATTCCACAGTTACAGTAAGGAGATTACAGCCTGGCATGGCTGGAAATCTCCACTCCGCAAACACGGATCAGGAAAGTGACATGCGAAACATTATGATGTATTCAGAACATTGAAACAATGAACATGACATACCGCCCCCCTTAAAAAATTCGAACTTAAGGAGCGGGCTTAGTAGGATAGGCAGCATGAAAACAGGCCACTAAACGAGGGGAGTGAACATTGTGGTCAGCAACCCACTCGGAATGAGGGAAATGTTTCCATTGGACCAGGTATTGCAAAGTAGAACGAAGACATCGAGAATCTAGAATCTCCTGGACTTCGAAGTGTTGCTGGCCATCAATCATAATGGGAGCAGGTGGTGGGGGTTGCGGATGCCAGCGATCCGAGTGGCGAAAGGGTTTGAGCAAGCTGCAATGAAAAACGGGATGCAAACGTTTAAGATTATGAGGCAAATCCAACTTAAAAGTCACAGGATTAATTTGGGCCACAATAGGAAAAGGGCCCACGAACTTCGGTGCCAACTTCTTAGAAGGTTGCAGAGATTTAATAAATTTTGTGGAGAGGTAAACCTTATCTCCAACTCTGAAGGGTGGCTGAGGTGCCCGTTTGGTGTCAGCAAAGCGTTTGTAAGTAGCTTGGGCATCAGCAAGAGCTTGTTTTATTTTAGGCCAGAAGTCCCCCAGATGCACTGCCCAGTCTGCAGGGGACAAAGGAGGAGAGGTTGGTGAGGCAGCTCAGGAATGAGCACAAAATCTCGACCAAAGACAGTGCGAAATGGCACCTGACCAGTGCTCCGATGTACTGCATTGTTGTAGGCAACTTCAGCAAAGGGCAGGAGATCGACCCAATTATCTTGCTGATAGTTAACAAAAGCACGCAGATATTGCTCCAGCGTGGAATTAAGTGCCTCTGTAGATCCGTCAGTCTCAGAATGCGACGCAGTAGACAGCGCTTGTTTGGTGCCCACCAATTTCATAAAAGCCCGCCAAAACTGGGAAGTAAATTGTGTGCCTCTGTCAGTCACCAAACGGGAGGGGCTCCGGTGGAGCCTGTACACGTGTACAAAAAAGAGGTGGGCTAGCTGTTGTGCTGAGGGAATGGAAGTGCATGGAATGAAATGGGCTTGTTTTGAGAAGAAGTCCTTTACAACCCAAATCACAGTTTTCCTCTGGCTTGGAGGTAAATCCATGATAAAATCCATAGAAATCTCCTCCCAGGGGTGAGAGGGACTGGCCACTGGTTGGAGCAACCCTTGGGTCTTACCAACCTTCCGTTTGGAGCCAGCACATACAGGACAGGAGGCAACATAGTCTTTAACATCCCGCCTTAGTATTGGCCACCAGAATTGGCATCTAACCAAATGGAGCGTCTTAACAAACCCAAAATGCCCAGCCAGTTTGTCATCATGTGAACGGAGCAAAATGTCTTTGCGCAAAGCCTCAGGCACATAGAGACGATCGTTCTTCCAAGCAAACTCGCGGTCAAAAGTAACATTGTGTAAATTTGCTTGCAACCAAGTGTCAGATTTCAATTGGGAAAGAAACTGTTGTTGCAAGTCAGAGGGAACTGGCAAACGTCCCGGACGGGGTGAAAGTGAAGTGTCTGGTTGTCGCGCGCGAGTCTGGCTGCGGGTCACAGCTGCCAGACTCAATTGCGGCTCTGTCCATAGTGTACCTATCACATCAGGCACAGTGCTAGAATCTTGTGGTCTGCGGGAAAGTGCATCAGCCAGAAAGTTTTTCTTTCCCAGAATAAATTTTAGTTTGAAATCAAAACAACTGAAGAATTGAGCCCATCTGATTTGCTTTGGATTGAGCTTACAAGGTGCACTGAGTGCTTCGAGGTTCTTGTGGTCAGTCCAAACCTCGAAAGGGTGGGTAGCCCCCTCCAACAAATGGCGCCAAGTGTCTAAAGCAGCTTTAACAGCAAAAGCCTCCTTCTCCCAAACATGCCACCGCCTTTCCGTCTCAGAGAATTTACGGGAGAGATAAGCACAAGGCTTCAAACATCCCGAGTCATCTGCTTGTAGCAGGAGCACTCCAATGGAGAAATCAGAAGCATCCACTTGCACCACAAATGGCTTGCTAGGATCGGGATGCTGTAGAATGGGTTCTGCTGTGAATAGCTTTTTAAGCTTGTCAAAAGCCACCTGGCATGCGGGCGTCCATTTCAACAATGCCCCTGGATTCTTTGCCCTCCGTGTGTCCCCCTGCCCTTTAGTTTTTAGTAACTCAGTGAGGGGCAACGCTATCCCCGCGAACCCCTGGATAAACTGTCGATAATAGTTCACGAATCCGAGGAAACTTTGGAGCTGCCGACGCGTGCGTGGTGGCTCCCATGCTAGAATGGCTTCAGTCTTAGCTGGATCCATTTCAATACCCTTGTCTGAAATTCTATAGCCCAAATAGTCAATTTGAGATTTATGAAAAGTACATTTGGACAATTTAGCATACAGTTCAGCCTTTCTCAGCTTGCTGAGCACTTGTCTAAGCAGTTCTATATGTTCCTCCATGGTTTCAGTATAGATTAACACATCATCCAAATACACCAAGACCCCTTTGAATAAATGGTCATGCACGACCTCATTGATCAGTTGCATAAAAAACCCAGGTGCTCCCGCCAGCCCAAAAGGTACTGGAAAGAGCCCAGAGGACAATTGAAAGCAGTTTTCCATTCATCCCCCTCCCTTATACGAATGCGGAAATATGCCTCCCTCAGGTCCAACTTAGAGAATATTTCCCCCTTTGCCAGATGTGATAACATGTCTTTGATTAACGGGATGGGATATTTATTCAATATTGAGACTGCATTCAATCCACGGAAATCCGTACATAACCTCAAAGTCCCATCTTTCTTTGGTCTGAATAGAACAGGAGCACCCACTGGGGAACTGGCTGGTTCGATAAAACCCCTGGCTAGATTTTTATTGACAAACTCTCTTAGCGTTGCCAGTTCCTTCTGGGTCATAGCATAAATTTTTGGCTTAGGCAACTTTGCATTAGGGATAAAGTCTATGGCACAGTCAGTTTTGCGGTGCGGCAGTAGCTGATCCGCTTCCTTTTCACCAAACACATCTGCAAAGTCTTGGTATTGTTCCGGCAGTCCGTCTAGCGGACCAGTAAGGAGCTGCGGAGTTGTTGCTGCCGCTCTCCCCACCTCGCCGTTGTCCAATTCATCCCCCTCAGGGGCTTTGTAGAATCCATCTGCAAACGTCACAGTCCTATGCACCCAATTTATGAGTGGGTTCTGCTGAACAAACCAAGGCATTCCCAAAATGACAAACGGACCCCCCACAGGCGCTACCACAAAAGGCAGTTTCTCCCAGTGGCTCCCCATTTGCAATGCCACCATCCCTGTGGAGTGAGTCACCGGTTTCCCCCCCACTGTAGATCCATCCAATTGGGTGAAGATCATGGGCCGTTTCAAAGGGAACATGGGTAACTCTAACGCAGCTACCACATCAGGGTGCATTAAACACCATGAGCACCCCGAATCAACCATTGCCTACACTTCCACAGTTCTTGTCCATGACCCTAATTTCACCTTCACTGTCATGGCAGGGAAATTTCCACTCACTGAAGTGTGATCGTGCCCTTCCTCTTCCACCTGCCCAGTGGCGGCCTTTAAAGCAGGTGGCTGGCGTTTCCCGCCGGCTGATTGAAAACAGCCTCCTCCTCATCCCCAAAGAAAGGGACATCCTCAGGTTCGCCCTCCGCCAGCGCCACCTTCATCTTCCTGGGTAGGGAAGGAGATTTTCCAGATGACTTTCCCGGCTGGTCTTCGGTCTTTCCCTTCGGGCACACCACTGCTCGGTGCCCCTCTTTTCCACACCGCAGACGCCCTCTTGCATAGCGTCGCTCCTTCTCTTCCTCCCAGGTCCGCTGGCTGGATTTCCCTGGAGGAGCCGAGGTGTGGGACCCCTTACTGAATCTCCCATATCTCATTGATTTTCAGTGGGCAAATGTCTCTAGGGCATGCTCAGTGCTGCTCGCCAGCTGAATCCAGTCATACAGGGTTCTTGGGTCCTCACGCCCCAGAGACCACTTCAGAACCTCAGTTTCCAGTCCATCCTTGAACATCTCCACCAGCGTGGATTGGGACCAATTCTCCACTTTCCCAGCCAGTGCTTTAAACTCCAGCGCATAATCCGCCATGGATCGTGACCCTTGGTACAGTCCCTTTAATGCCCGCTTCGCTCTTTCCTGAGCTAGCGGGTCTTCAAAATGTTGCCGTAACGCCCACAGAAATTCCTCGAAGTCTTCTAACTCCGGAGCGTCTGATTGGCACAGCTGTACATACCAATCAGCCGCTCTCCCATTCAGCTTGGTAGCAATGGTGTTTATTTCCCCCCGCTCTGACCGGAACCCCTGTTCCCAATCCTCCATATAACTGTTAGCATTAGTTATGAAGAAGGACAATTTGGTGGGGTCCCCATCGAACTTTACTGTGAAGGGTGGGGGTCTTGCAGTTTCTGGTCACTCAGCCCTTTGTACGGCCCCTAGCGAGCACCTCTCTGCCAGAGGGGACCTCAAAATTGTCACCCTTGGGCCCCTCTCCTCGACGCCGGACCCTGCTTCTCCCTCTGGGGGATGGTAGGGGTGACGGTGAGGTGGAATGCCTACGGCGGGACCCTTCCCTTCCTTTTTCAGGCGACCCCCATCCCATTGACATCTTCTTCAGCATGAATTCGACCGAGTCTAATTTTGCCTTCAACACCTTTATACGATCAGGGGTGGGGCGCTTCTTTTCTGACCACCTTAGGTGACAGCGGGTACCGCCGCTTCCAGGAGGCTTGAGCCGCCCCCGTGTCCGATTCCTCCTCCCAAGTAAGGTAGTCACCAGCCAAAGTACTGGTCGTCTCTGGTACTTTTTGACGTCCCTCCTTCTCCTTCGAGTTGGGGTTGGGTTCTGCCTGAACCTCTGGAGCGTAGCTGCAGGGCACCTTCTCCGCTCTAACCACCGTGGAGTTCAGTTCCCCCTCGCTCGATGCCTCGCTCTCCATCTCTTGCAATCTCGGTTCATTCCTCGCTAGCGCTCCCCTTCACAGATGAATCTGGATAGGGGCTAGCGGAATAAGGGTTTTGAGATTCTCAGCTTTATGTAATGGTTGCCTATTCTGACAGACTCAGTCTCACAAGCAGGTGCTTAAGGATAACTGATTTATTGAAATAATAGTGTGCAAATACAAAGAAAGCTGAGAATGAGCAAAAGCGCGCCAAATACAAACTAAAAACCCTCACTTCAAACCTGGTCCCGCCCTTGCTCCCGCTTAGCAACCACCCCCTCCCAGGTGTTAGCAACCGTCACCCACATCGGCCTGAGAAAGTAACCTTGAACACAGTCAATAACCCAAACATACATTCCACAGTTACAGTAAGGAGATTACAGCCTGGCATGGCTGGAAATCTCCACTCTGCAAACACGGATCAGGAAAGTGACATGCGAAACGTTACGATGTATTCAGAACATTGAAACGATGAACATGACAGTATAGGTTTGGATAGAGTATAAAGACAGTATCAGTTTGATAGCATAAGAAATCTCCTGCAAAGTGAATTAGTGCATTATTATATTTTACAAAAATCCCGCAGAGTTAAAGCTGTAATCAAACATACTAATATTTTGTAATATTTTTCAATCCAGTACTCCAGAATTCCACCTTTCCTCAAAATTCCCAGTATTCCCAATCACTTTGGCCAATTCGCTGAGAGTAAGGCCAACTGAACTTAGTGAAACTTCCATTCAATCAGAAATGCCTAGGATGATTATGCAAATATTTTCTATTTAATTTTCTATTTTTTTTTTTTTTTGCTTAATAAAATTATTAAATCAATACTCTGACTTCTGGAACCATTGGGTACCACAGTGGGAGTCCCCTGTGGTTCTAGGTTTTTCTTTTCTTTTCCTGAAGCTGTGGCAGAATTTACCTGCTTGATCATATTATATTTACACGTATACACTCTGGATGATATTTTCTACACGCCATATACTGTATTCTAGTCACACACCACAACTAGACTGTAGACCGGCAACCTGATTCTATTTCTTTGTAGTTAAACATACACTCTATAATTCAATAGCCAATTTATACTGGATTTGTTCATGTACTGAAGTATAAACTAATGTTGTGCATTGAAGAATATAGTAATATTGATTGTTACAGCCTTTAGAGAAGTAGTTAGGATAGGATTGGAACAGCTCAATCTGTTGAAAACTTTAGTATGTGTTGAATTGTGGACAACTTATCAATTCCAGAGCTGCAAAAATGTCCTTAAGACATATAATGATTCAAGACTTTGTTTATAAGTTATAAGCACGCTTGCTGATGCATGCTGTACTACGTATCCTTTAGAATAATGGAGAATCTAAGAGATTTGTACCTGACATAATAAAATATTGCAATTATGTTTTTCCCCATTGCGTGCTTAGTTATAAGCCACCCATTACTTTGTGATGCAACGTGACTCTGTGTGAGTGTGTGTGTCTATTTAGAAGGATGTTCCACTGAACTGATTCCAAGGCAAGGGTGTATTGAATTGCAGCTGTCATTTCTCTGTCACTTTCTTTGGATGTTGTAATATTCTTCTTTGCTTTTGGAAGTCACTGTATTGAGATTTAGACTGTACTGTACATGGGCTGTTGGAAAGTTACAAGTTACTGTCCCAGCTAGAAGAAGGTAGGGATTGCATTCATATACTGTTAACACTTTCTGTAAAGTCAGCCCTACTGAAAATAAGTAATAAATAAGCATAGGACTGAAGTAACAGTCTAATAATATTTATAATTCTCATATTCCTTTATTTTTTGTATTACTTGTTCATAGATATTTCTTATGATATATCTTTCTGTGGCTGGGTTCATATATCACCTTGAGGCATACAGTAATGTGTTCTGTTTGGTTTGAGAAGGCAATCACTGTGTTTATAAAGCATGGTGAATGGCCCAAAATATTGTGTGAACCCAGTCAGTTATGGTTCGTTCAATCAACCATGTTGAAATACATGGCCTAGCTGCCCTCCCCTCCCCTCCCCCCCTCCATCCCTCCTTTCCTCAGTTCTTTTGGTGTGGATGCTTATTTCTTTCTTTGATTCTACAGCTAAAACAATAACAACCACTTGGTTGTTTCCTCACTAATAATCCTGGATGGCTATTTTATACTTCCCACCACCATTATGTTTACTACGGCTGCACAGCAGTACGTGCAGACACATATCATAAAGAATAAAGGTTGTGAGTCCTTAAGTAGCATGCAAGGGACATGCTGACAAAACTACGACCCAATGTGTCGCTCAGTATTTAGAGACACAGGCTTCTTCCTTACGTATAAAATGTTTATTGCAAGAAAAAAAAGGTGTGGCACTGTTGTAGCTTCAGTGAATGTGACTGTAGCATGAAATATAATACAGCCCTGAGGGATTTGCTGTAAACCTTTTTCTTTTTCTTTCTTTTTTGCATGCAGATGATATTTGTTAGACTGGATCAATTAACTTTTACATGTTAGACATGTACACATATATACACACATGGTTTTGGAAGCCTTGACTTATATTTTCTCAAAACAGGTAGCATAAAACACAACTGCTGTAGTTCATTCTCACATTGTTGACTTGGAACATATCAGCTTATACAGCAAAGAAAAATGATTCCCCTCAGACAGGATTCTGTGGAAATTCTATGAGCTGGGTTATTCTAGAGGTCAAATGAGAGTTTTGTAGGGGCCCCATTTGGCCTTAAAGCTTATCAAAATCGGAGAAGAAAGAAGCTAAAAGTAATGTGAAGAGAGAGAGACCATCATTTTAAAGCATGGTTATTGTTGTGACTCAACTGTGTTCAGATCTGCAGGGATGGGGAGCCATTGCTTTATTTTTTATATTCTCCAAGTTGTTTTCAGGTTCTGATATTGTGTGATACCCATACACACAATATACCATATTCTTACCGTGCATCCCATGCCAGCTGTGATACAACTATTCTTCATGTCTGTTCTGCAACTGGGAGGAAATTATGACTGTATGAAAAGCAGTGGCCCCACAGCCTGCATTTACTATGCCTTGGCAACAGGTTGGTCAGTGCTGGTGCCTCCAGACACTGCAATGCAGGGTAGTTTTGGGGTGGCCAGGCATATTCCCCTCCCCTGACCTCCAGTAACATGTACCAGTAGGTAAATGAACTGCCAATTGCTCCCCTGAATATGTGGTGGTTCCGGGTTTGGTATCATGACCTTCTTCCTCCCATTGGAACTGGCCTTCCTGTTTGGAAACCTGGACATTGCTTGACTCCGCTCCCATCATTCTTACTGCTGTTCCTGTGCACATGTGTTTTAGGAAATTTCTGTATTTAATGCATGGGATTTACTTCTACATACGCATGCCCAGATTCTCGCTGTCTCTCAATTGACAGGGCAACCAGATGTCAAGGAATACAGCTGATGGAATAGTAGAATTATCTGGCTCATATTTATCAGATAGGAGTTAAAAATATTTTAGTATGATTCTCCACTACAGCTCGTTCTATACTGAATCCTTGCATTTAGTAAATCATACAGTAAGGATTATTCAATATACTCAGGATTCATCCTCTTACTCAGTCAGCTCAGCAAGTCTTACAGATGCTGGTCAGAAGATGTTCTGTTGACTTCCTCCAATCACTCACTCATCTCACCCACCAATGGGAGAAAAAGATATTCCTGCAGAACTATCCATCTTACTTGTTTTTGCTTATGAATGGAAACATTGATCTCCTGGTAGACCTTCAGTCTGGATTTAATGAGGTCAGTTTTCTCATGGCAAGAAATAGGCTGTGCCAGTGAGCTGCCCTATCACCTGGCAATTACAGCAGAAAAGATCACAAAGGTGCACAACCCTCCAGCCAGTCAGGAACGAGTGGTCCCCTGTAGCAGGATGGCTACAGTCTGGCAGATCACCAGCCTCCAAAGGCCCCTCCTCCTTGTGCACTTGAATTCACATGGGAGGCAATCTGCCAAAAAGTTTGTGATATACTGTGCATTTTATCAGTTCCAGTATTATGGTCAGTAATAGAAGATGAGGGAAGTTTTAGTCCAAAATACCTAGAAGGTGTCATGAAAGTTCCACTCCAACTTGGCAGTTCAGAGAAGGGCGTGGGTGGGACCATATTATTTCCAAGAACAATAGGAGAAAATTGACCTCCTGATGGCTAGCTATGCTTACAATGCCTTCTACTGAGTGGAAAGATCCACATGATAGCAGCAATGCTGGGAGGACAATGTGTGGATATTTATATAAGTAGGCTTTGTCTTCTTTCTAGCCTCAGCAGACATGAAAGCCTGCCTCATTTCTGGATGCCAGCAACCTTTTGCTATCTCTTTCAGTGAAAGGACTTGCAGCAAACTTTATATTTCTTGTAATCTGCAACCTGCCCATGGAGAGACAAACCATCATGTAAATACGGATTTGTTAAAAAGAGCAAGGAAGATATTCCCCTGAAGTTCTATATGCCCTCTAGAATCTGATGTGTAACAAATCACAACATAAAAGGATATAAATTTATGCACACATTTACATACAAAGGTAATGGATTTCTCTTGGTGCCTGGGGGCTGTAGGGGTCTGGATGGGGAACCACAGGCTTCAGCTGAACCCTGGTAAGACTGAATGGCTGTGGGTTAATGGCTCTTCTGTATCTGGGACTTTGTCATCTTTAGTTCTGGATGAGGTTGCACTGCCCCAGACAGACCCAGTGCATAATCTGGGGGTCCTCCTGGACTCACGGCTACTGCTTGAAGAACAGGTGGCAGCTGTGGCCAAGAGGGCCTTTGTGCAGCTTTGTGTTGTGTGCCAGTTATGCCCTTTCCTGGACTGGGAGGCCCTTCAAACAGTCACTCATGCCCTTGTTATCTCCTACATAGACTATTGCAATGCATTCTACATGGGGCTACCCTTGAAGAGTATCTGGAAGCTACAGCTGGTCCAGAATACAGCTGGTCCAGAATGCGGGTTATTTTTGATGCCCCTAGAGTGGCACACATAACACCTATACTGCACGAGCTGCACTGGGTACCAGTCTGCTTCCTGGTCCAATTCAAGGTGTTGGTTATCATCTTTAAAGCCCTACATGGCATGGGGTCAGGTTACCTGAGGGACCACCTCTTCTCCATTATATCAACCCATCCCACCTGATCATGCAGAGAGGTCATGTTGAGGGCCCAGCCGGTAAGAGAATTCCATTTGGCAGGGTCCAAGAAGCAGGCCTTCTATGCAGTAGCTCCCACCCTGTGGAACACGCTGCCCCTGGAGGTGTGGTTAGCCCCATCACTCCTGGCCTTCCAAGGAATCTAAAGACTTGGCTCTGCCATCTTGCTTGGGGTGGAGAAGGGAGTAGCTCCGCTTGGGGATGGCTGGCACCTTAGAATGCTCCTCACACACATGGACTGAATTAGATCTTTTGCCACTTGAATTTTATTCCTATCCTTATTTTTATATCTATTTATTAATGGTATTTATATTTTTATATATTGTATTTGTATTTTATTTACTGTTTTAATTGACCATCTTGTTTTAAACTGCTCAGAGTCCCTCCAGTGGGAGGAGATGAGTGGTGACAAATTTGATAAATATATAAATAAATAATGGATTTTTGAAAATATGAGAGCTTTCATTTAGAGAACAATCCTACATTTTACTTAGAATAAACTTTAATGAATTCGGGAGGGGGGGCTTACTCCTGACTACATAAGGTAACACTTTTAATGAAGAATAAATACTATGAATCTTCCCAAAACAAGTTTCATTGTAGAAAAGCAAATAAAAGAAATTGGTGTTGAAATGTTGTATATTACAGATAAGTTATCATATCTGCCTCTTCTCCATAAATGCAACATTCTGTATTCGGATACAAAGAGACACATGTGGGGCTTCTTAAAGAAGCGTTACAGATAATTTCTGCATATACACAACTGCTTTCCAAACATCTCACTAAGTTCTGTTGGTCTCTGGTTTTCTACAGCATCTGACGGGTACCTTTTAGAATGAACTCTTAATACGTGTAATAATTAAATGAATGATACTGAAAGTATAAATGTCCTGGATTTCATCTTTTCCCTTCTTCATATTTTGGATTTATAAATATGTATTTCTGAAGCTACAGCTGGTCCAGAATGCAGCAGTGCAGATAGTAATGGGCAGGCCTCTGTATATCCATGTGACTCCACTGCTCCATGAGTGGCACTGGTTGTCATTTGGCTCCCAGGTGCAATTCAAGGTGCTTGTTACCACCTCTACAGCTCTTCATGGCATAGGGCCTAACTATTTTACATAGTTTCTGCCCAGCCTGTATGATCAGACAAAGCAGGTGCACTCTAGGTCCTTTTGATTAAATGACATCATCTGTTGGGATCCAGGAAGTGTGCCTTTTCTGTTGCAGTGTCTGCCATCTGGAACATGTCCCCAGAGATCTATATGGCTCCCACCCTGATGATATTCAAGAAGTCTTTGAAAACCTGACTGCCCACCAGGGCTTGGGGTAGAATGGATGTTGATCCCCTTACAGAATCTCATTTGTTTGAATAATAGCCTTTTCCAGGGAAATTTTCTGTATCTTTCAAAGTGTAAAATATGATAAACATTATAGCAGGAGAACCAGAAGCACATGGAATTTGAGATATCCAGCCTATTTTAGTACAATCTTAAGTATTCATATACGGAGCTACATCCCCTGAAATCAATGGTATTGACAGTGAAGCTACTCATGTTGCTTAAGTGAGGAGCACTCAGAAAGGCTCCCACAGATTGGTTTAGGTCATCACTACTGTAATTCACAGAGGTTGTTTCAATATGCATCATGTGCTCAGAACAAACACTAAATTGAGTTGATTTCATCATAATCAATAATAAATGTACTTAATGATATACAGTTCATATGCTTATTCTGCATTATTTTTTCCTTCTGCCAAATTAAATATTGCAATTCAGTGCCAACTTTTGAAAGGACTCAGAGCATCACACCTAACACCTTGGAAGACTACATCTAAGGTTGTGCTGCAGTGTGACCATCTGTGCCAGCAATGGGCCAAACAATAACAAAAAGTGCATGCTCCCAATATCCCAATTTGTCTTTCCTTCTCTGCTTAGTCAAGAAACAAGTTGAAAGACCTCCTTCCTATATTTAATTACCCACTTATTATATTGTTTGTACAGACTCGATGTGTGCAGGGGGAATTTTTTTTAACTGCCTAGGAATTATATTATGTCTGTGCATGTCAAGCCTATGGTAAACTGAATCAAGCCAATAGATTCTTTGCATTGTGATCATAAATTGGAGACTGGTATACTGTTTTATCTTTGATATGTAGTTGCATTTTTATTGTAATCATGACATTCCCATTATGTTTTCATGTGTAAGCTTACACGTAAAAGTTAAAAAGTTTTGAACGCAGTTAATCATTTTCCTTCTTTTTTTTCTGGTTGACTAATTTTTACTGTGTAGTTTTTATTTTTCTTATGAGTGTCTCATGGTTTCTGGCAGTTCAATTTTAGCTGGGTATAATTAATGGTGCTTAACAAACACATCCATTTCTACTGTAATACATTTGAGCCAAAGAAGTTTTTGCACATCCTGAAATCCTTGGTCAAATCAGGAGTGACTAGACTTCATCTCCCTGCCCAGTTTTTGTTTTCAAATGAACAGTGCAAACCTTTATTGAATGATGCTGGCAAAATATGCTTGTCAGCTTGAGCTTTTCTGAAAATTACGATGATCCTGTGATACCAGATCAGCATCAGTACACCAGTCTATTCTTGTAAATGCAGTGGCATTTGGCTGAGATGTGAAGAATGGAGGTGGGGATTTGAACAGAGGAACAAAGGATTGACTGGCTTAATGGCTGTTTTACTGATCTCCAAACTTCAATTCCTGTTTGTCTATTAGCATAAAGTTGATAGAATAACTGGTTTTAGGATTAAATTATGCCTGTAAGGATCAATAGAGAGTCCAATGCCATACCTCCCCAAATAATTTGTCTTCCAAAGAGCCAGAAGTGTGGCAGGATCAAGGAGGAACTAGCAGATTCTTGAAGTCTAGAAGGCTAAGCAAGCAGTGTTTGGTTTGTCAAGGAAGGGGATCTCATGGAGTCTTCCTCTGGCCCTAGAAAGTGAAGGCTTTTGAAAGGGCAGACCATGAGAGAGAACAGTCATTAGAGGACAGCCTTGGCAGGGCCAGCGATCATTCTGCAAGCCCCTAAATATAGATGGTTGTGCCTGTGAGGGCTCTGCCTTGCTTTGCCATGTTACTTGGATTTCTGTGCCTGTGGCCTATCTCTGGATTATCCCTGTGCTTAACTCCTGTTGGACTGATAAACTGGTTTCCCTGATGTGGATAGATTTTTTATCTTGCTCTTGCCTTCTTCCTCTTAAGTATTCCATTATGTCTTTACGTGGTCAATTAGGAGAACTAATTCTCATCTAAGCTACATGAAAAGACTGGAAATCAATTGATCCAGGAACAATCCAGGAACAGCATCATGACTGCAAATACTGATATATTCCTCGGAAGGGGTCAGGCAGCTCTTCTGCTGACTAACACATTGTATTAAATGGTATAAGCTTACATGAGTTTACATGAAAGCTTATGCTTTTTTATACAATTTATTAGTCAGAAAAGGTGCTGCCAGACTCCTCCTTGATTTTTTGCTACCATGGACTAACATGGCTCTCCTTCTACAATTTATATTCCTATTAGCTTGGGAGTACACAAAAAATAAAGGAATATGTAATACTTTACTCTTGAACAGTAAAAGCACATAAATGTGCACTTTTCCTTTCCTGGAAAGTAAAAACAAACAATTTCATGATGCAGATTTAAGAACAGCCAATGAATGTCTGGCTCGCAGTCTTTTATCTCTTTTCAAGATGCCTCTTCTTTTCCATTCTGCCCAGTCCTTGGACACCTTTGCTTTTCCCCTGATCCCATACACCAAACTACAGTAAGTTCCTCCATCCCCCTTTTCCTCTAAATGGTTCTGCCCCACATCCCACTCCTTCCGGCATTTTGAATTTCTCCCCAAGTGAATTGTGCACTTTGTTTTAAGTTTAATTGATTGAGATAATTATGATGGATGAATGGAATAGTTGATTGAGGGAGAATTAATTAATTTTTTAAACCAGAATCTGGATGGAAATTATGAAAATGATTGAAAGTGACCTTCTGAGTCAACCTGGCTTGCTTCTGAACAAATATTTTCTCAACTTTTTGAAAGAAACTCTGGGTTGGTGTAAAATTTGTTATTTAAAGGATTTGTGGGAAGGGGCTCAAGGGAAAGTCTATTAACTATTCTTTTTGTGCATTATTGTACTACTCACAGTTATTGCAAATTAATTATTTATTAAAGTCCCCTTTTTAGGGGGAGATGGGCGGTGATAGAAATGTGAATAATAAAAATAAATAAATTATAACAGAAAAGGAGGTATTGCTTTAAAATGATCTTTTATTTGGAGATTCTAGATGGGAAATTAAGGGACCAGGCTACTTATGGGACCGTCTCTCTGCAATTGTTTCTACCTATCTTACTCAGTCCAGCAGGAGGGGCATGCTCTGGGTGCCATCAGCTAAGGAATGTTGGCTGGCATGGTCCAGGAGGAGGGCCTTTTCTGCCATGATGCCCGCCCTGTGGAATTCCACATTCTACCTGAGGTTAAATTAGCCCTGATCCTGCTGGCATTTTGCAAGACCCTAATAACTTGGTTTTGTGCCCAGGAGTATGATAGAGCCTGCTTCTTGGCTTTGTTGGTGGTTATTTATGAAGCTCAGCTGCTATGTTTTTTATTATATATTATGTATTTTATTGTTTTTAGCTATTTTATTGTAAGCCACCCAGAGTCACTTATATGAGATGGGCAGCTATATAAATCTAATCTAATCTAATCTAATCTAATCTAATCTAATCTAATCTAATTATTAACATATGCAAATTTTATACTGATTGAGTCCATACAACATCAATCAGCACTACTACCTGTTGTACATTTTTTCTTCTTGATGCTATCAAAACCAATGCCATAAAACAAGCTGTTCAATAAAATCTGATTGCATTTGATATATTTCTATTTTAATGAAAAAGGTAAGAGGTAGGGAATGTCCCTCAACACACATCTCAGCTAAGTTTGTGATTGGGTATAAACATTAGAAAGAGGTTCTGAGATCCTCACCACTATGTGACAGTAGGACTAAGGGTCTGTAACATGTCCATTCTATAGCCATAGAGTTGAGCTTTATAAAACAGACAGTAGAATAGAAGGGGTAGATAACAAGGCCTTATAGGAAAACATTTGGTTGTTGCTGGAATGATTAAAAGAGATATGGCTTGTTGGGAGGAAAGAGACTGAAACTGAAGGTCATCCTGGGGTTAGACAGCTACTGAATGAGATGAGATTGACTTTTACTACTCATCCTGGGTATAGAATTGTACCGTAATATCTCCTCCCAGGCTTTCGACTAGAATATAGCTTCTAGGACTTGCTATTTCAGCTTCAATTTGTTTGGTTTGATTTAGGAAAAAAATATAGGCCACCTTTAGGGTCATATCCTCTGAGGCAGCCTCCATCATGTAAGTCCACAAGGAAAAGAACAACAATGAACAATGATGCTTATGCGAATTATGCAGATGTGGCCTTCTCCATCTTGAAAGTCTAAAATGGAGCTCTGGAAACTGCCTGAACTGCTCCAAGTTGTTCTAGGCACCCTGATCCATTCATTTCTTGGATCCAAAGGATCAAACTAGACTTCAAACTAGACTTAAATCCATTTCAGCATTCATTTCAGCAAAATAGAATGAAATTTGCAGCATGCAAAAGTGTTATGAACAGTCAATCATTTCTGATTGAAAAATCAATACCCCAAATGACTGGTTAAAAAAAAAAAAATCTACTAATGTCACTTTGCCAATTCAGGCAGAAAATGTGCATCATTGTGAGCTATTGAAGTGTTGACCACAAAGTCTATAAATAAAAATAAAAATAAATAATTTTCCCCCCATTTCAACAAGTTAATTTTAAGAGAATAAATAAATATATTTAAAATATTTCCTTAAAACTTTTCTATGATAAGCTCCTTTGCCCTAAAATGCAGTATAGAGGAAAACCACAGCAGGCAATGAAACTCATGTTTAATGATACATTGATTTCATACTGGTATTTTACCACTAGTAACTATGTGTGCTTTCTAACAAAACAGAAATGCTGTTTCCTCTTTTTTTTTTTTTCCAGAATACACTGGGAAAAAAAAATCTTGCCTAGGGGTATCAACATTTGATCCTGTTACTAATTACAGAACTGTTTCTTTGCATAGCTCTAGTGTTTCTCTGGCTGCTTAAAGTGCTAGGAATCCAATTCTTTGCTGAATAACACACCAAGAAGTACTTAATGTATTATTTCAAAACAACACATATTAAAAACAACACAAAAACAACACAATCATTAATTCTTACGGGATGCTAGAAATTTGGATCATGATTTAAAAATAGACACATTTAATTTTTTAGACTTTTAAAACATTTTGATAAACCCTGTTAGGATCAGTGTAATTAAACACTGATACTAGAAACTGGAAAAGGCATTTACTACAAGGAATCTTGCTCTGTTCAAATCATTACAATTAGTACATGTTTCACCATGTTATACTTCATCTTGGCTTTATCTTTCATGTTATATTCTCTGTGTTGTTGATCAATATATCAATATACATTTATATTCACATAAACGGATGTTTTTTCTATGTTCACTTTATAGCTCATTATTTAATAGGTAGAATTTCAATATTTTATGTTTAAAATATTTTATTAATAAATTAATCATTTTGTTTCAATTACCCAGGTTTAATTTTTAGTTTCCTGTTACCTGTATTCCCTGCATGGTAGTAAATTGCACTCCTAGTGATGTTTTAGAAATGTTTTAGATTTTAGGCATTTTTACTGTTTTCCTTAGACAATGTTTTTGTTTTCTCCTCCCGTGCCATGGCTTGCTGTAGTTTGTTCTTTTTCTTTATTTCTTTTTAAGAAGCTGACTATTTAATCCGCTAACCAGTGACTGAAATAAAGATGATCTATTTTGGAATAATCAGCTCAGATTTAAAACCATTGGATGGCAAATAGAAATGAGGACCTGCTGTTCCTTGAGACATTAAAACATTATTTCCCAGATTCCAAGTTTCATAAGAATGCTAGCAGAACCAAACTATTTATACTGATATTTGTCACCTGTAAATTAAATTATCCTTTGTAGCATATTGGCACTTGTCCAAAGAGAAATATAAGTCTAGAAGTGACCATTCCTCTCTCAAGAATGTATTATCAGCATCCTGATTTTTGATGTTGGTTCTTGAAGCACTGGGGGGAAAAGGTAGGATATTTTTTAAAATATGCCATTATAGATAGGGACATTTACTGAAATAATATTGTAAATGTTATTTGGCATTTTATGAAACTCAACATTCATCCCTTTCACATTACAAATATAGATTTGGAATGAGAACACTGCCTTAATCTCTTTGCAGGAATTCACCTTCATACAGGGACCTAAATTGCATAGGGGGTGGGGGCTAGTGTGAGGATTAACAGAAATGTCATCAGCCTGTGCCAGGTGCTTGGATCACTTTGACAAAGAACTTGCTTGTCCTGGTTCTAAAGAAAGATGGTATACAAATGAAAACATGCTAACAGCATACCACTTTTTTAAAAGTGGGATTGTAATTACCAAACTTTTCCAAATGATGAACGTATGGTGGATTCTGGCACTGCCATTAGTACTCAGGAAGAGGGGAGCACATTCCAGAGAGATAAGAGGATTCACAGTCCAGAAAGTGTTTGTGGGAAAGCTAAGAGGTTTAGGGTCACCCTGCCCTAGAGTCTCCCAGCTTATTTGTGCTTAGGTCAGTTAGGATAGCTTTAGTTTTGCAAGATTCTGTCTATATGGTGAGAACAATAAAAATTAGAATTGGAGATATTGGCTCAACGTGGTTCTTGGCCTAGTTCCTGACAAGAAGTTTGAACAGTCTATTATTTATTTAGGATCAGTCCCCTCTGAAGGGAGGTCACTGGAGGCAAATGTACAATTTGTAATATTTATGTTACTTAAAAAATGAATGGTTTGAGCAAAAATGGAGACACAACTTAAAGCTCTTTCCAGATATTTTGGGATTGATCACTGACCATGCTTAGTGGGGTTGCTTGGAATTGTAATCCAGAAAAGAGATGAACAAAGTCCACTGCTTCTACAGCAGTTCTCTAGGGAGATAACCCGCAACTTAATATATAGAAAAAAACAAACTCATATTTCTGTCTCTGTTAATCACAGTCTAACTGAAGTCTAATTCTATATCTTTTTAAAGATACCTAGGTTTCATCCTCCTATTATGGAGTGGGAAGAAAGGACCAGGGGAGAAAGAGAGCTAAATCTATTTGTCAAAATGGCTTCCACATTCCATAGAAATTTCCACTTAATTCCTAATTACTGCAGACCACTTATACCTAATTTTTTAAGGATTGCCAGACAGGGCTACTAAAGTCCTGGATTAGAGTTTTCAGCATCTTATTTCTGCCATCAAGGGGTCATCAAGATTTTAATCACCTGGATATAACTCTATTAAGTGGTGACTCTCCAACACTTTTCCTAAGTATTTAAGTGACACCAAGGTTGCTGAGTTTTCAGGACTAGGTAAAGACATTTCTTTCCTGTAAGACTTTGTTGATTTTTGCAGCCCACATATGGTAAGCACAGGTTACTTAGTCTTCCAAGTAAAAGAGCTGGAGAGAAGGTGCAACTGAGGAAAAAAAAACCTATTTTTTCATTACAGAACTTAATGATAAGGCCAGGCAGCACAAAACATAAAACACTGGCCTTCTACTACTGTCCTCCTGGCCTATGCGGAAAGGTCTAATGATATCATGAAGTTTGGTAATAATGAGATTGTTAATGTGATTGTATGGCCCCACACCACCACTAATGAGATCTGACTGGGCTATTGGCCAACTGGGTTGAAATAATGAAGGTGGGATAAAAATTAAATAACTAAAATAAAAATAAAAATATTGTGGAAACAGATCCACAGAATATGTAGTGTTTGTATTAAATGAACTTGCCAACAGAATGCATTTCTTGAACTTTAAAAGCAAAATATTTTGCATACTAGTATTATCCATTTAGGGAAAAAGTTTATATTCTTAGGTGTGGATAGTACATGAGGAACTTCACTATTACTGATGCAGTTTGATCTTTTGTGAATGGGGAGGGCCCATATATCTGTATGCTTTCCTCAGTCTCCATGTGTTCAAGCAGTGTTTCTGTCAAGCTTAAAGGAGCCTGAGGCAATATGCCACACTTTGTGCTAACACCTTCTCCCCCTTAACTAGGCAGCAATAGAAAACAAGTGGCTACTTCCTTATTCTTTCTTTTGGGCATGTTGTAAAGAGAAGCTACAGACATGACTGGCATGTTGATTCTCCACCACTGATCCTTCCAGTCCTTAGGAGTGACCTATTCAACTCCCTAACTTTTAAAATTTAACAACAAAACTCAACAGTGCTGAAGATGTAGCTTTTGAGTAGCTCCCATGTGATACTTTCCTCCATTTGTCTTTCTTTAAACCTTCCATTAGACATTTTCAAGTCCTTGTTGAGAGCTCTTCTAATGACACCTCTTGCTTGTCTTGTATTCCAAGCAGAATAGTCACACATTCAAGATGATAGATCACAAAATCTTTTCAGTATTTATTGACAGTTTTGTGTCTGTTTGTCATCATCTGGAGACATCTTTTCTCTCCGATCGTTTCTTCATTCACCTTCTCTAAAAGTGTAGTTTTCATGGCATGCATTTTCCCTGTTGTACAGAAGCAGTCCAATCAATGCATGTTCTTTGAATTGTATTTTATTGTGATTTAAATCAAATTTTACCCAGTTCTTTCAGTGATAAAATAATAAATCTGGTCCCAGAAGCAAAATATTTCAAATAAAAGAGTGTTCCTCTATGTTTTTGAATTTCACCAGTTAACTAAACCTATAGTTACAGTATAGTTAAAGGAGATCTTCTTAGAAAGAAGACTCAGTGATAACATAGTAATAAACACCTTAGAGTCCTTATGATGGCAAATGAAATAAACCATTAAGTGCCATTTATATTATTTTTCTATTAAACCTTTTATTCCCATGCATAGATATTAAGCTTATTTACTTATCTTCTTTTTAAAAAAAATCCCAACATTCATAGTTCCATTTTTGTCTCAGATCAATGTCATGACCATTGTTCTCCTGAATATGAGCTAGAAGTCCTGGCCATTTTCTTCAATTGCTGTTTCTATTGAGAAAAAAGCCAGAGCAGCTGAGGGAGACACATTACATCTCAGTGTGCTCCTTGAAATACTGGGAAGAGCACATTAAGCTACTCATGCTACTCTCAGTATTCCCAACTGGGCTCCTATTAAACTCCATTCTTTGCAAAGTTTTGCATGTCTTCTGATTCTTTTTGCTCCTGTGTTTGTTTGCAATGGTTTTATTTGTACCCAACTGTACTTGGAACCACATTATGGAACATTAAAATTACAAAGCTATGACTGTTTTTCAATAGTACCCTATGTATGACACAACTGTAATTTTTAATTGTTAACTTATGCAGTATATTTAATTTTATGTATTGATTAAAATATTCCATTCTTCCCAATAAAATTCATATTATTTGGCCGATTTTAAATGCAATTAGACAATAGGTTCCTATTGATTTTCTTTGCATAAATATTTTGGTATAGTAATTGTATTAAGTTTATGCTGCAAACTGAACATAAAAGTCCCTATTTTTATTTGTTTTTCCCTTTAAATGCCATTTATTTACAACTGCTGGATTAATATTTACCTGAGCCAACATTTTTTCTTAGAAATCTATACCATTACCTGACTAGAACAAGTTTTTTTCATCCTTGTTACTCCAAGGATGAAATATTAATGCAGAATGTGGTCTCAGGAGTATCCACTGGGGGTGGGGTGGGGGGTGGGGGGTGGGGGAGGGAAGGGAATGACAAACTCAAGAGGGAAGGCATGACCACTTGATTGAAGCATCACCTTAGCTATAGAGTTATTCTTTATTTTCCTCTACAGTCTCATCTGCCCTGCAGAATTGGTTTAATCGTACAAGTTGTGGTAATATGAAGCTAAATTGCTGGCATCAGTTGACAGAAATTGCTACCTTACGAAGTTTTGCTTTTAACTGTTGCTATAGTCCAACAAAAATGCAGCAGGAGGGGTTTTACAATTCCTGACAGACTCCTAGCAGTTGCTACCATATGTGAGTCCTACTTGAGAGGCCATCTTGTTCATAATTCCGTTGCAATAGTATGATCTTGATTGCAGTAAATCAGTCAGTGAGTTTCAATTATTTCAGCATATGAGCAGCAGGATAAATTAAATTCTTTCTCCAAAAGGTACATGACTCAGAGAAGCCCTTTGATTCTATGTTTTATGCAGCACTTTGTAATTAGCCATGTTCCAATGTTCTAGAATCTAAAGGGATATTTTACCATCACTTATGTTTGTTGTCAGAAAACACCAGTGGTTTATGTTCCAGTAACTGTTTAAAGAATCTCTTTTCTTTTCCTGAACTTCTAGTTGTCCTAAGTAGAGATGAGTTTTTTTTTCCCCTTTCAGAATGAAAGGATGTGTAAGTTTCCCATACTACTTTTATTGTGTCATATTTTCTGTCTTGAAATGAACATTAGCTCTCTCACAATCTTATTTACATCTTGACATGAAGAGGGCTCTTTTCCTTCAACATTCTCCCGAAAGATTCTTTTGCTTTTTGCAAGGATATTGGCCTCCTAGAAATAATGATTAAACCTTTTGAAATCAAGTGAATAGAATGTTATTAAATTAATAAAACTTCATATTATTGTAATGATATGTCCATAATATTCAGCGATTTTTGGAGGATAAGCTTACAAATCAGCTGAGCCACAGGGCATCCTTGTGGTGGGGGGCCATCAGCAACATCAAAATGGTAGCTGTGACCAGGGTGATTGAAACCCTACCCTTTTTAAATTTGTGTTTGATGCATGTGAAGCACATTGAAAAGGGGTCACACTTCAATCACTCAGTTGTACCCACCATTTTGATACTGTTGATGATCCTCCAGAGAGATCCCCGTTGAGCCATAATACAGCTTCTTTTATTTTGGCTTATTATGTTGGGTGGACCCAGCCATAGCAGTTGGTTAACCATAATTTATGGCTTAGCAAGTATATAAACCTAGGTGATTGTGAGCTAGTCCATGGGTAACCAAGATATGACTTAATGTTTGTGACTGGGTTCATATAAAATGTTCTTTGGTTTTAATTTACAATATTGTGTTAACCCAGCTATTCTACTTTGTATATCATGATTTATACATTAGCTTGATATATGAGCCTAGCTAATTATTGTTAATATGTTTTCTACTACAGATTAAGGTTACTATGGTAACTAATCATTTTGGCCGGGTGAAGAGGTTGAATTTAATTGTCCCCTTTTCACGTGTTAATGGTTGCATTGCCTAAGGGAAAGAACTTGCCTGGACTTGTTTCAGTTTCAGTTTCCCTTCTGTGTAGGCTTGCAGAGAGTATGCAGCTGAGAGAAATCTCTCCTCTCAGCAAACAGCCTTTAAATATGTTTGTTTTCTGTAAATAAAATTATTTTTATAGAAATGCCCGGTGTGTGACTTTTCTGATCTCTCCTGGGCCAAAGGCTTTCCTAGCAATCTGCTAACAGGTTATGGGCCCAGTAAGCAGCCCAGTAAACCCAGTAAGAAGCCCAGTAAAACCCCAGAGAGAATAGAGAGATCAGCTCCACACCTCATGCACAATTTAAAGGCAGGTAGCAAAGACCTGTGAAGATTTTCTTTGGAGCCACCTGGAGTTTTTCCAGCAACTGCCAGTCTACAGGACAAAGAAGCCAGCTGAGGTGACTTGCAAAAGAAGGAAGAAGACATGGCTACCTCCCAGCCCTCAGCAATGCCTCTGGAGCACCTACCAGAGACCAACTATTTGAATTGGGCCCTGAAGATGGAGATGTATCTTCGCAGAGAGAATCTTTGGCTGCCAATTGGTGAGCAAACCCCCCAAAATCCCAGTGCTGAATGGCTGAGACAGGATGAGCGGGCTAGAGCCACCATTATCCTGGGAGTTGAGGAAAATCAGCTAGTCCATGTGCGAGGTATGCAGTCTGCAAAGCAACTTTGGGACGCTTTGAGAGACTTGTATGTAAAGGCAACAGCAGGGAGTAAAGTTACCCTGACAAAAAGGCTGTACAAAGCCTACCTTGCAGAAGGAGATAGCCTTCCTGAGCACCTGCATCATATTCAGCAGCTGTTTGTTGAGTTGCAGGAGAGGAATGGAATTTACACCTCTCACAAAATCCTATATCCTCCTGTCCTCACTGAATGAAATGTGGGACATGCTGATTTGTACCCTGGAGGCTATGCCTGAAGCAGACCTCACCCCATCGTATGTTACACAGCGCTTATTCGCTGAATGGGAGAAGAGAGAGGAAAGATCCCCCCCCATCTCTTCTGGAAAGCTGCAGTACCAGAAAACAAGGGAAAAGAAGGGAAAGGAAGCTGAGGCCACAGCACTAGCCAGCCAGCGATGCTTCACTTGTGGTTCAGCTGGACATTTGCAGAAAGACTGTGCCTTGAGACCCAAGAGTAGAAAGACAGAGAAGAAGAACTCAAGGGCAGCACAGAAGAAGGCTCTTCAGACAACCCAAATTGCACAGGTTGCTGAGAAGGGTAATTCTGATGTATGGGTGTTAGATTCTGGGGCCAGTTGTCATTTATGTAATTGTAAAAGCTCTTTTGTGTCACTGTCTAAAACTGAAAGACAAAGTGTATCTTTGGCTGATGGGGCTGTGACCAAAATTATGGGACAAGGTGACTTGTATTTATCCTGCTTGGGAGAAACTGTAAAAGGTGTGTTGTATGTGCCAAATTTACAATCAAACCTTTTATCTGTGGCACAATTGGCTGCAACAGGGTATGTCATAACATTTAAGAAAAATGGTTGTGAGATATGTAAAAATGGGAAATTGTGTGCTACTGGTATATTAAAAGACTCCTTGTGCATTGTGCAAAATGCAAGGAAGCCAAGCTGCAAGGCTGGCGTTGGCAACACGCCATATCATGACCAATGTGTACACCTGATGCACAGGAGATTTGGTCATGCTAATTTCAAGTATATAGCACAAATGCCACAGCGGTGTGCTGACCTAAAGATAAAACCCTGTGACAAATACTTAGATTGTGTAGTTTGCAAAGAATGCAAAACACTAAAAGCTCCTGTGAGTAAGCACAGTGACAGAGTTACAACTAGACCTTTGGAAATTGTACACTCTGACATTATTGGTCCTTTTGCTCCAAGTCTTGGACAAGCAAGGTATGCAATGACCATCATTGATGATTTCTCAAGATACACATTTATCTACATCTTAAAACATAAAGATGAGGCACTTGAGAAATTTAAAGGTTTTGTGACATGGGCAAATGGAAAATTCCCTAGGCCTGTATCTGCAATCCAATGTGATAGAGGAGGAGAGTACCTTTCTCACAAATTCAAAAGGTTCCTAGTGGAAAGGGGGATAGAAGAAATTCTTTCTAACCCTTACACCCCTTAGCAAAATGGTGTTGCTGAAAGAAAGGGCAGAACCTTGCAAAATGCAATGGAATGCATGCTTAAAGGTTCACATTTATCTTTTAAGTATTGGGGAGAGGCAATATCTACTGCCTGTTATGTACAAAACAGATTGTATACCTCTGTGATTCAGGACACTCCATTCCATTTGTTTTATGGTGTGAAACCAAAGGTAAACCATCTTAGAGTGTTTGGTAGCACTGCTTGGGTTCATATTCCAAAACAACAGAGAAGGAAAGGAGGCCCCACAACAAAGAAAGCCATCTTTGTTGGCTATGAACAAAGCCAGAGGAGCTACAGGTTCATAGTGGGAGAGAAATTGATAATTAGCAAAAGCGCTTCTTTTGCTGAACAAAACTGGGGGAGATTAAATTCTAGCTCTCCAGTTGATCTGACCACCACAAGAGAACAGCAAGGACTTGCTGATGGTGATCTTTTGCCTGATGAGGACATTAAACCAGAAAAGCAAACTGAAGATCTGTCTGATAAGACAGATGCTTCTCAGGAAAGTGATAGGAGTCAAAATTTAAGCCCTGTATTACCTCGCAGTTCTCAGAGAAGTAATAAAGGCGTTCCTCCATCACGTTTCCAGGCTGAAACAGTAAAGGCTTTTCACATATTCACAGGACCTGAGTCTTTAGAACAAGTGAATGCTTTACCACCTGAAATTGCACAAAATTGGCATTCTGCCCTGCAACAGGAGTTAGCATCCTTGAAAGAAAATAAAACATGGAAACTGGTAAATCTACCTCCCAATGAACGCTGTCTAGGTTGTAGGTGGGTTTTCAAACTGAAAAAGGATGCTGATGGCAAAATCCAAAAACATAAAGCAAGGCTAGTTGCAAAAGGGTTCACTCAAAGGAAAGATTTAGACTTTGACAAGACTTTTGCACCAGTTACTAAAGGTGAATCAATTAGATTACTGTTAAAAGTTGCTGCACTGAAAGGAATGTCAGTTCACCACTATGACATTCAAACTGCATTTCTCTATGGTGATTTAGACCACAGATTATACATGCAGCAACCCCCTGGCTATGAAAAAGGGGAGAATCTAGTCTGTGAACTGCAGAAGTCAATCTATGGGTTAAAACAAGCTGTTAGATCCTGGAACCAAAAATTAGATGAAAAACTGCAGAATTTTGGTTTTGAAAAAGGAAAAGCAGATCCATGTGTATATATGAAAAAAGACAAACAAGGCTGTATGTATCTGTGCATTTATGTTGATGATTTGCTGCATTATGTTGATGATTTGCTGCATCAACAGAAAAACAAAGGCTTGATTTTGACAAAGGCCATTTCACATTAGAAAGCTTTGGGGGTGGAATTGAGAACATTCCAGTTATACTTGTGTGGTCTCATTATACTGCTTACTATGGCTTTATTTTTCCCTACCAATATCCCCCCTAAGTTGAACCAATCTCCTTGCCCCTAAAATGTTAAGGCAACTAACTCTTCGAAAAAATCCATTATTTTCACCCACACAGCATGAGCACCTAACCAGACCAGCTGCCAGCTTATTTGTTATTCACTTAGAAACATATTCAAGTTATCATCTGACCCAAGTGAATCATCTCTAAAGCACAATGATTATTAATCTTTCTGTTTTATATAATCTAATTTACAAAACAAGAAAATTGTAAGCTAAATGAGATAACAGTGGTATGTCAAACAGTGAACTAAAAAGGGTTAGCACAGACTTATTAATCATTTTGATGGTGTTTTCAAAGCACAACTATCAGACATAAAATTTCTACCCATTTGTGCATTAGAACAAAAGAGCTTCTGAAGTCATCACGCCTTCTGCATTGACCTATCTATAATTATAAAACTGTTAAATCACAATTAGATAATCTAAATTAGATCATATAATTCAATGCCCTACTCAAAGTAGGCACTATAGTGCTAGACACACTACTCATCCTTTGCATATATTAGAGTTACTATACCTGGGCTGCAAAAATCCAGGAAGCCATAAGGTGGCAGCAGAGAGGTATAGAAAATTCTGATTCTTTGCTGCCACCTTATGGTCATTCAGATTTTGCAGCCCAGTTCTGGTATTCCTATTAAATATCTGAAGCAAAAGAAAGCCCATACATTTAACTGTACTTATTAATTTTAGAAAAGTCTATGACTTCATAATAAAAAATCTGCAGGCAGAAATGCAAAGTGAAACAACCCAAAATCCAAAGCAACCCAAAATATTTGATTAACCCAAAATCCAAAGCAACCCAAAATTTTTGAATAACCCAAAAGCAAAGCAACATTTAGACACTCCACTGTCAGATAATTGTTATAGTACATTTGGACAGTACTTTAGTTGAAATCTATTTCCCTGTAATTACTTTGGATCTTTTCCACTAGAAGAACACCAAATATGTCTCATTTCTGCACAATCATATCTCCATGTCTCTAGACTAAACATACAAATCTTTTTCAATCTTCCTCATAGAATTTGGTTTCTATGGAAACCATTTTAGACCCATTCTAATTTTGTCAGTGCACCTCCTCAGTCATTCTATTTACTTAGCATTATGATGAAAAATGCGGTGGGAAAATAGTATTAGCTCCAAGATCTCCAGAATTTCAAAGTTTTTTTAGAACTTGTGCTTTGAGGACAAAGGCCTACAAGACAGGAGGTTGCAAGTGTACTTGGCTGAATGTTATAAGTATGTATAATTTCACCCTACCTGGGGACACTCACAGGACAGGGTTCCCAATCAGAAGGAAGCTTATTTACTTCTCCAGGTACCAACCTTTTATATCCATAGTATTCAATTTGCAGAAATGCCAGGTAGGATAAGGTGGGTCTTGTTTTCAACCCTCATTATTAAAAAGGTTTAATATTCTTCTCAAATTATATAACTGAGGTTCCCCATTCTTCATTAAGGACTTTAGCAAACAAAGGAATATACATGCCTTGATTTTGGAGTAAATGTGGAGAGTTATTCATATAACTTTTAATTTAACCAATGTTTGGTCTTATTGTAATAATAATGTCCAATCTTTTCTGTTCCAGTCCTTTTACTTAAAGCAAACATATATGTGATAGGGTATGTACATGGGCTTTAGGATCTGACTGAAACAGGCCGGGCCATGTGGTTTCAATTCTGCTTTCTCTCCCCCCCACCCCCCAGCTTTTTATTCAGTTTATGGAGACAGGGAATAAAAGTTTGGGTATCAATGAAGCCTTATTAGAGCAGCCAAGCACTTTTACTTTTCCAGATTCAGCACTGCTACTTAGTTTGCAATCTTTTCTCTGGGCAGTTCACCCTCCTTCTCTAACCTAGCATAACGTTTTACCCATTTTTTCCTGGAGCTTAGCTTTTGTTTTCAAAAGCATTCTAGGTAAATATGTCTTAACACATCATAATCTGAGGACAATGTATGATGCTAGTTATTAAGTTTATTAAGTAAATTATTATTAGTCCTAGATTTTACCCACCTAGATTTAAAGAAAGAGTTTACAAATTGGATGGCAGTTTACCATCCTTCAAAATCCACAGAGCTGACAGGTAAACCTTTGATTGGCTTCAGGACTCTCCTCCTACCCCTCCTACCCCCAAACAAGTCTTCTGTTCTCGCCCAGCATCCAATAAATCCTTATTAGTGTAAACTGCTCAATCCACCTTTAGCTGCCTGCCATATCTTCCATTATTCAGCCTCTTATATATTTATGTGATTGAGTGATAGATTGATTGATTGATATCCCACTTGTTTATTTTGTACAACTCTCCCCTCTGATGTTGTTTTACTCTAGCTCTGTCAGCATGGCATCTGATACTAACACTAGCCCACCTGCAGTCTTTCCTTCTTCTTTGTGAGTCTAAACTAATCCCTACTTTCAGCAAAATGGACATAAACAACTTTATTTGGGTGCTTGCATGGATGCATAGATACATGTAGAGCCAGTGAGATGTTAGGGCAGATAGTGGGCTCATTGCATACACTCTCTTTTTGGAAAGTATTGGGTAAACATCAATAGTATCAAATTTTCCATGACTTTCATAGGTGTCATTGGTATTTGTTCCTCAGGTAGCAATTTCCAGACCAATTTGTACACAGAAAATAACAACTTGGTGCTACATTCCTGCTTGATACTGAATTACAAATTTGAATGGCTATAGTGTAAAATGATATTATTAATTTGAATTGTTTGGATTTATTTTTTTCTTTTTAATTTCTTGTATTCTGCCTAGAGTCCACTAGGTTTATTATAGACTATAAATATTGCAAAGCAAACAGACAAAAAATAAACCAGAAAAGTTACTAATGTATTGAGCATATACATTTTTTTGTCTTCCTAACATTTTTCCCACAGGTGCAGGGTCCGCTTTTTCGGATCAACCAAACGTTGATCCATTGGTTGCAACAGATATTGAGTGACCAGCTTGTCACCCAAGCCTGATGTGGCCCAAAGTCACCCAGCTGGCTTTCACAGGCAGGTCTAGAACTCACAGTCTCCTGGTTTCTAGCCTGTAGCCTTAACTATTAGACCAAACTGCCTCTCATTGAGCATATACATTATTTCATGAAATTCTGTAATCAAAACATACTGCAGCTATCACATGCTATTTAAAAAGATTGTGTGGTGATTTCCTGCAATGGTTATATTTAGTCTTGCTGTTCCTGCCTATACCAACACTTTTTTGAGGTGAAAAGAATTCAGTTTAGATACCTATGATTAATCACGCCTATTAACGTCATGAAACAGGTATATGTAAGAAGAGCATCCATCACTATTATTGTAAAACAACTAGAAGAGCTCCAGAATTAGCATTTTGAAATACTGCTTGGCATAATGTTACTGATCAAAGTAATGGGCTTTTATGTATGCTTTCTTCAATAAACAGCATGTTCTCAAGGTAGCTTTAAAAATGATCTAGTACTATAGGACTTTGTCAGTATGATCACATCATCTATTTGCATTAACACCACACGTAGCTTATATGTTAGTTAGATTTTAATGTAACATGAGCTGAATACAACATCAAGGTGAATTCCAAAAAGCACTCTACTTCTGCCTTGGATTAGCAGAGTAAAATTAAATTATAGATAACACCAAGCAACAAAGACATTGTATATGGATAAACTGGGGAAAGTTTCAATAGCATATTATTCAGACTTCAAAATAACAGACTTAAAAAAAATTAAACAATAATTCTATAATAGGAGTAAGACCCATTGAATGTAATGGATTTCAAATGTGAGTAGACATGATTGTGCTCGAAGTATTTGATGTTCAGTTCACATATATGGGTAGTTCAAATATATGGGAAAAATAATTCTGGTAATGCACTGCATGATATAAGCAGAATAATGAGAGCTGGGGAAAAGGTAACTTTAATTTATGTTGCTAAATTCTATGCAGCAATGAAAACAGGAATATGATACATATCACCTATAAAAATAAATCAGATAAGAATAAACAAAATTAAAAATCATAATTATCAAGCAATTGAAAATTAGAAATCAGAAATTTACTGGTAAAATACAAGGCAGGCAGGCAGGCAGGCAGGCAGGCAGGCAACAAAGTTATAAAGAAAGGGGAAAAAACAAAAGAGATAGATAGATGGATAGATAGATATATTCTACAAAGCACTTCAGTTAATAGTAGCTATATTTAATTTGAATCATTCATTAATTTGAATCATTCATAGCTAATCTGTTGATAAGTACTTCATAATTCTCTAATAACAGGAATTCTGCAGATGACTAAGTAGTTGAGGTCATATATTTATCTATTGAAGGTTTTAGTATTATGTTTATTTATTTATTAAATTTATACACCACCCATCTCACTATAAAAGCAACTCTGGGCAGCTTACTAATAGAAAATCATAAAAACCATTATAAAAATAGAAATAATACAAGAAATACAAGAAGGTAAAGGAGAAAAACTAGAAGGCGGAGGCAGCATCTTCCAACCACCAACCACCCCCGGGGCTGCCTACCACTCTTGGATCCCCAAGCTAGTTGGCAGAGCTAGGTCTTCTGGAAGGCTAGAAGAGTGGGGGCCAACCTTCCCTCAATGTTAACACTTCTTTCACTTTTCTAGAAAAAAATAGGAATCTCTTTCTTTTTTCCATCCATCCATTAAAGTTTGCATATCAGATGGATCCATCACCAATTTTATAAAAAGAATTAATCACAGAATTTTTATAAAAAGTAATTTAAGATTTTTTTTGTATCATGAGATTTAATACTTGCTTGCAGCAGATTAAGTATTTCTGGGCTTGAAACCGCTACAGGTCCAAACTCATATGCTAACAGATGTAATTTAACTACTGCCACAGAACTGTACTAGACAGATAATATTTGTCCTTTAAAGCCTAAAATGATTAAAATTAATCATTTGAATTTTTATTATGTCATTTGTGTTATGACATCATGATGCAAATTACATAATTTACATCAATTAAGTTTGTGTTATAACCTTATTGTGTAAATTTTACATAATTTGCATCATGATGTCATAATAAAAATGACTTAAACTGATGTAAATAGAATAACTTACATAAATTGGTAGACACAATTTAAATATAATTTAACAGAACCTTAAGTATCTTGTTTATACTACTTTGGATGCAGTGAACCTCTCTGTTATTTCAAGGATCTCCAAACAGAAATTGTGACTGTTGTATCAGTAGTCCATTAAATGAAGTTCTGTTGAATTAAGGTGTTACTGTATTAGCTGACATCTTAAGAGCAAATTTACAAATTGAAGAAACAAATATATAGTGTAACAACTATTTTTACATTTATTTATGGACAATATGGTTTTTATTCTCTAATGCAACACTTGTTTCTTGGTATATAAAGAAGAAACCTGAAGTTTAAAAAGTACCAGGTACATTTTTTAAAAATCTCTTTTAATTTGAATTCACAATTCCCCTAAATTACACACAACAGTATCTAATAACTTAGACATCTTTATTTCAAATAAAACGTTTCCATGTGTGTTGTTGTTGTTTATTCGTTTAGTCGCTTCCGACTCTTCGTGACTTCGTGGACCAGCCCACGCCAGAGCTTCCTGTCGGTCGTCAACACCCCCAGCTCCCCCAGGGACGAGTCCATCACCTCTAGAATATCATCCATCCACCTTGCCCTTGGTCGGCCCCTCTTCCTTTTGCCTTCCACTCTCCCTAGCATCAGCATCTTCTCCAGGGTGTCCTGTCTTCTCATGATGTGGCCAAAGTATTTCAGTTTTGCCTTTAATATCATTCCCTCAAGTGAGCAGTCTGGCTTTATTTCCTGGAGGATGGACTGGTTTGATCTTCTTGCAGTCCAAGGCACTCTCAGGATTTTCCTCCAACACCACAGTTCCAAAGCATCTATCTTCCTTCTCTCAGCCTTCCTTATGGTCCAGCTCTCGCAGCCATATGTTACTACGGGGAACACCATTGCTTTAACTATGCAGACCTTTGTTGTCAGTGTGAGGTCTCTGCTCTTGACTATTTTATTGAGATTTGTCATTGCTCTTCTCCCAAGGATTAAGCGTCTTCTGATTTCCTGACTGCAGTCAGCATCTGCAGTAATCTTTGCACCTAGAAATACAAAGTCTTTCACTGCTCCTACATTTCCTCCCTCTATTTGCCAGTTATCAATCAAGCTGGTTGCCATAATCTTGGTTTTTTTGAGGTTTAGCTGCAAGCCAGCTTTTGCACTTGCTTCTTTCACCTTCATCATAAGGCTCCTCAGTTCCTCTTCGCTTTCAGCCATCAAAGTGGTATCATCTGCATATTTGAGATTGTTAATGTTTCCTCCAGCAATTTTAACTCCAGCCTTGGATTCCTCAAGCCCAGCATGTTGCATGATATGTTCTGCATACAAGTTGCATAGGTAGGGTGAGAGTATAGAGCCCTGCCATACTCCTTTCCCAATCTTAAACCAGTCCGTTGTTCTGTGGTCTGTTCTTACTGTTGCTACTTGGTCATTATACAGATTCTTCAGGAGGCATACAAGATGACTTGGTATCCCCATACCACTAAGAACTTGCCACAATTTGTTATGGTCCACACAGTCAAAGGCTTTAGAATAGTCAATAAAACAGAAATGGATGTTTTTCTGAAACTCCCTGGCTTTTTCCATTATCCAGCGGATATTGGCAATTTGGTCCCTAGTTCCTCTGCCTTTTCTAAACCCAGCTTGTACATCTGGCAATTCTCGCTCCATGAATTGCTGAAGTCTACCTTGCAGGATCTTGAGCATTACCTTACTGGCATGTGAAATGAGTGCCACTGTTCGATAGTTTGAACATTCTTTAGTGTTTCCCTTTTTTGGTATGGGGATATAAGTTGATTGTTTCCAGTCTGATGGCCATTCTTGTGTTTTCCAAATTTGCTGGCATATAGCATGCATTACCTTGACAGCATCATCTCGCAAGATTTTGAACAGTTCAACTGGGATGCCATCGTCTCCTGCTGCCTTGTTATTAGCAATGCTTCTTAAGGCCCATTCAACCTCACTCTTCAGGATTTCTGGCTCTAGCTCACTGACCACACCGTCAAAGCTGTCCCCGATATTGTTATCCTTCCTATACAGGTCTTCCGTATATTCTTGCCACCTTTTCTTGATCTCTTCTTCTTCTGTTAGGTCCTTGCCATCTTTGTTTTTGATCATACCCATTTTGGCCTGAAATTTGCCTCCAATGTTTCTAATTTTCTGGAAGAGGTCTCTTGTCCTTCCTATTCGATTGTCTTCTTCCACTTCCACGCATTGCTTGTTTAAAAATAATTCCCTATCTCTTCTGGCTAACCTCTGGAATTTTGCATTAATTGGGCATATCTCCCCCTATCACTGTTGCCGTTTGCTTTCCGTCTTTCTTGGGCTACTTCTAGTGTTGCAGCAGACAGCCATTTTGCCTTCTTGGTGTTCTCTTTCTTTGGGATGTATTTTGTTGCCGCCTCCTGAACAATGTTGCGAACTTCTGTCCATAGTTCTTCCGGGACCCTATCTACTAAGTCCAGTCCCTTAAATCTATTCTTCACCTCCACTGCATATTCCTTAGGAATATTGCTGAGCTCATATCTAGCTGACCTGTGGGTCTTCCCTAATCTCTTTAGTCTGATCCTAAATTGTACAATAAGAAGTTCGTGATCTGAACTACAGTCAGCTCCAGGTCTTGTTTTTACCGACTGTAGAGATGTCCGCCACCTTTGACTGCAAAGGATGTAGTCAATCTGATTTCGGTGTTGTCCATCTGGTGAAGTCCACGTATAAAGCCGTCTCTTAGGTTGTTGGAAGAGAGTGTCTGTTATGCAGAGTGAGTTGTCTTGGCAAAATTCTATCAACCTATGTCCTGCTTCATTTTGTTCTCCCAGGCCATGCTTACCTGTAATTCCAGGTGTCATTTGACTGCCCACCTTAGCATTCCAGTCTCCCGTGATGAAAATAACATCTCTTTTAGGCGTGTTGTCCAGTAGGTGCTGCAGATCCTCATAGAACTGCTCCAGCTTCTTCAGCATCTGTGGTTGGGGCATATATTTGGATCACTGTGATGTTAGATGGCTTGCCCTGAATTTGAACTGAGATCATTCTATTGTTTTTTGGATTGTATCCAAGCACTGCTTTAGCCACTTTACTATTAATTATGAAGGCTATTCCATTTCTTCCGTGGTCCTCTTGTCCACAGTAGTAGATCTGGTGGTCATTTGATGTGAAGTGGCCCATTCTGGTCCATTTCAGTTCACTGATGCCCAAAATGTCTATCTTTAATCTTGACATCTCACCAATAACCACATCCAATTTGCTCTGGCTCATAGATCTTACATTCCAGGTTCCAATGGTGTGTTGATCCTTAGAACATCGGATTCGCCGTTCACCACCAGCACCGTCAGCCGCTAGCCGTCCTTTTGGCTTTGAGCTAGCTGTGTCATCACATCTGGGGCTAGTTGAACTCATCCTCTGTTCCTCCCCAGTAGCATTTTGACCATCTTCCGACCTGGTGGTCTCATCTTCCAATGGTATACTGGCATAACTCTGGTTGTACTGATCCATTTAGTTTTCACGGCAAGAATACTGGGGTGGGTTGCCATTACCTTCCCCAGGGATCGCATTTAGTCTGACCTCTCTGTCATGACCTCCCTGTCTTGGGTGGCCCTTCACAGTTTAGCTTATGTCATCATTGAGGTGCTCAAGCTCCAGCACCACGACAAGGTAACGATCCTTTGCTGAAGATGATTAACATGATTAAGTTTATTAAAATTGTTTTATTATCAAGTATAATGGTAGACAATTTATGTTTTTTAGTCTGATCTTTATTTTAGTAGAAAGGAATGTATAAAATAATAGTAGAAAGGAAATAATTAAATGTTATCTTTGATGGGGAAGTTGATTAGGAGGTCTGTGTGTGTGTGTATGTATATATATGTATGTGTGTATGTGTGTGTATTCTTTTTCTTTTAATATAAAGGGAAGGAGCAACTGTATTTAGTGATTTTTATAATGTACTGAAGGGGAATGATTTATAGAAAAAATGTGATTTTGGTTTAATATAGAGTAAGGGATTGATTATGGAAAATTATTGTATATCCTTGCTGTTAAAAATTGGAAGTCACCTCTTTTTGTAATTCTAAAAAAATTCTCTTATGTTTCCACACTTTTTTAGTTTTTTTTTCTTTTTTCTTTGTAGTTTTTTGTTTTTCTGTAGCTTTTATCTTTGTTTGAAACTTAATAATTTTTTTAAAGCAATTCCCTAGTATTTCTGAGTTTCACTTGGTCTAGGATACTCACAGTTTCCCAGTTGAAACTGTGGTTGAGTCTGTCCATGTGTTGTGAGATTAAGGAGATTAAGAAGAAAACAATAACACACTACCCTTTCTGGATATCCTCATCAGCAGAGGAAATAACAGCAAATTAGAAATGCAAGTCTATCAAAAAAACAACCCACACTAACCAAGTGCTCCATTACCAAAGTAACAACCCAACCTCCCACAGGAACATTATTCAGACAAGTACAAATGCACTGCAGGAAACCAGAACAAAAGGAAAAGGAAACAAACTGCCTATACAACTCCTTCCAACAAAATGGATACCCATGCAACTTTAACAAAAAGTGCCTGACCACTCAACCCACTACAGCACAACCAACACAAGCTATGAAAAGGATAACACTGCCATACATCAAAAACATCTCAGAACTACCAACAGACTATTACAACCACATGGCATCACTGTGCCACACAAACCAACTAAAGCCCTCCAAAACTTCTTAAGCAAACCAGAAGAACCAGTAGCCCAAGAAGAAAAAACAGGAGTCATCTGCAACGTACAGTGTAAGGACTGTAATAGCCACTATGTAAGACAGACAGGCAGAAGACTAGCAGAATGCATCCATGAACACCAACTAGCAATCAGGAGACACAATGAAAACTCCTTAATCTCAGAACACATGGACAGACTCAGGTGATTCTGTAGCCTTTCTGGACAGTTTTAAAGGATTTCATCTTTGTCTTATTAATAAATTATAAGACATAAATCTATACAAATTATTGTCCCTCTATTGATCAACTTTCTTTGTACATTCTCCTTCATGAAAATTATTTAATATCAAAGCCAAATCTGGACTAATTCCTTCTTTATATCCCATAAGTTTAGAACACTAATTATTATTGAATAATTCCTTAAAATTGTATTTTTCTATTTGTATCAGAACAAAGATATTTGTGCAACCATCTGGAAATCCTGCTCCTTCCATAGAAACAATCCAGTTGTAACTTATATTTGTTTCAAAATTATTTAGAATATAGATCAACAGAGATTTTTCCCAAAATAAATAAAAATGGAGGGCTCAGGTTGTATACACAGACTAGATTCACATATCTTGTCAGGCTATTCTTTGTTAAATATGATAATTTATTTAAAACATCATAATTGTTAGCAGATTGCTAGGAAAGCCTTTGGCCCAGGAGAGATCAGAAAAGTCACACACCAGGCATTTCTATAAAAATAATTTTATTTACAGAAAACAAACATATTTAAAGGCTGTTTGCTGAGAGGAGAGATTTCTCTCAGCTGCATACTCTCTGCAAGCCTACACAGAAGGGAAACTGAAACTAAAACAAGTCCAGGCAAGTTTTTCCCCTTAGGCAATGCAACCATTAACACGTGAAAAGGGGACAATTAAATTCAACCTCTTCACCTGGCCAAAATGACTAGTTACCATAGTAACCTTAATCTGTAGTAGAAAACATATTAACACTCCCCTTTTTATACTACAAAATAAGATGCAAACCAATTTGCTTTGTTAACTCTTTGTTTCTTGGTACAGCAAGAGGTTTGGTTAAAATATCAGCAATGATGTCTTTTGATTCACAATATTTCAACATTATTTCTCCTTTGCTTATCATATCTTTGATATATTGATATCTAATATCAATATGTTTTGTCCTATTTTTGCAGGCTTCAGATTTTGCCATAGCAATGCAAGCTTGATTATCCTCATAAACAGTTATAGGCTGGTTCACTTCCATGCCTACGTCTTTTAACAAATGTTTCAACCATATAACCACATTACAGGCTTGTGTTAGAGAATAAAACTCTGGTTCTGCAGTGGAAAGAGCAACAAGTGTTTGCTTTCTAGAATGCCAGCCTAAGCTAGACCCAGCAAATTGAATTAAAATCCCAGAAGTGGATTTCCTGTCACTGACATCTGCTCCCCAGTCAGAATAGGCAAAAGCCTGCAATTTCTTGGTTCCAGAGGCATTTAGCTTCAGGCAATAAATCTTTGTTCCTTGCAAATACCTCATTAACCTCTTCAATGCAGCTTTTCCAGTAGATGTAGGCTTCTCTACCTGTCTACTTAAAATGGCCACAGAATTTGAGATATCTGGGCGAGAGTGATTTGCAATGTACAGTAAACTTCCAATTGCAGATCTATATTTCTCTGCCTCAGTTAACTGAGTTCTCCTATATCTTTCTGAAAATCTGTTATCATCGGAGTAGAGACTGGTTTACAGTCTTGCATATTAAAATCCTCTAGGAACTTTTGAATTTTACTACGTTGGTTTAACAGAAAGCTACCATCCTTCTCCCTGTGTTTTTCCAAACCTAGGTAATTTGTTACAGTTCCAAGCCTTTTTAATGTGAAATGGCTTTTCATGCAGGCTTCAGAATCAAGCCTTTGTTTTTCTGTTGATGTGAACAGCAGCAAATCATCAACATAAATGCACAGATACATACAGCCTTGTTTGTCTTTCTTCATATATATACATGGATCTGCTTTTCCTTTTTCAAAACCAAAATTCTGCAGTTTTTCATCTAATTTTTGGTTCCAGGATCTAGCAGCTTATTTTAACCCATAGATTGACTTCTGCAGTTCACAGACTAGATTCTCCCCTTTTTCATAGCCAGGAGGTTGCTGCATGTATAATTTGTGGTCTAAATCACCATAGAGAAATGCAGTTTGAATGTCATAGTGGTGAACTGACATTCCTTTGAGTGCAGCAATTTTTAACAGTAATCTAATTGATTCACCTTTAGTAACTGGTGCAAAAGTCTTGTCAAAGTCTAAATCTTTCCTTTGAGTGAACCCTTTTGCAACTAGCCTTGCTTTATGTTTTTGGATTTTGCCATCAGCATCCTTTTTCAGTTTGAAAACCTACCTACAACCTAGACAGCGTTCATTGGGAGGTAGATTTACCAGTTTCCATGTTTTATTTTCTTTCAAGGATGCTAACTCCTGTTGCAGGGCAGAATGCCAATTTTGTGCAATTTCAGGTGGTAAAGCATTCACTTGTTCTAAAGACTCAGGTCCTGTGAATATGTGAAAAGCCTTTACTGTTTCAGCCTGAAAACGTGATGGAGGAACGCCTTTATTACTTCTCTGAGAACTGCGAGGTAATACAGGGCTTAAATTTTGACTCCTATCACTTTCCTGAGAAGCATCTGTCTTATCAGACAGATCTTCAGTTTGCTTTTCTGGTTTAATTCCTCATCAGGCAAAAGATCACCATCAGCAAGTCCCTGCTGTTCTCTTGTGGTGGTCAGATCAACTGGAGAGCTAGAATTTAATCTCCCCCAGTTTTGTTCAGCAAAAGAAGCGCTTTTGCTAATTATCAATTTCTCTCCCACTATGAACCTGTAGCTCCTCTGGCTTTGTTCATAGCCAACAAAGATGGCTTTCTTTGTTGTGGGGCCTCCTTTCCTTCTCTGTTGTTTTGGAATATGAACCCAAGCAGTGCTACCAAACACTCTAAGATGGTTTACCTTTGGTTTCACACCATAAAACAAATGGAATGGAGTGTCCTGAATCACAGAGGTATACAATCTGTTTTGTACATAACAGGCAGTAGATATTGCCTCTCCCCAATACTTAAAAGATAAATGTGAACCTTTAAGCATGCATTCCATCGCATTTTGCAAGGTTCTGCCCTTTCTTTCAGCAACACCATTTTGCTGAGGGATGTAAGGGTTAGAAAGAATTTCTTCTATCCCCCTTTCCACTAGGAACCTTCTGAATTTGTGAGAAAGGTATTCTCCTCCTCTATCACATTGGATTGCAGATACAGGCCTAGGGAATTTTCCATTTGCCCATGTCACAAAACCTTTAAATTTCTCAAGTGCCTTATTTTTATGTTTTAAGATGTAGATAAATGTGTATCTTGAGAAATCATCAATGATGGTCATTGCATACCTTGCTTGTCCAAGACGTGGAGCAAAAGGACCAATAATGTCAGAGTGTACAATTTCCAAAGGTCTAGTTGTAACTCTGTCACTGTGCTTACTCACAGGAGCTTTTAGTGTTTTGTTTTGCATTCTTTGCAAACTACACAATCTAAGTATTTGTCACAGGGTTTTATCTTTAGGTCAGCACACAGCTGTGGCATTTGTGCTATATACTTGAAATTAGCATGACCAAATCTCCTGTGCATCAGGTGTCCACATTGGTCATGATATGGCGTGTTGCCAACTGCAGCCTTGCAGCTTGGCTTCCTTGCATTTTGCACAATGCACAAGGAGTCTTTTAATATACCAGTAGCACACAATTTCCCATTTTTACGTATCTCACAACCATTTTTCTTAAATGTTATGACATGCCCTGTTGCAGCCAATTGTGCCACAGATAAAAGGTTTGACTGTAAATTTGGTACATACAACACACCTTTTACAGTTTCTCCTAAGCAGGATAAATACAAGTCACCTTGTCCCATAATTTTGGTCACAGCCCCATCAGCCAAAGATACACTTTGTCTTTCAGTTTTAGACAGTGACACAAAAGAGCTTTTACAATTACATAAATGACAACTGGCCCCAGAATCTAACACCCATACATCAGAATTACCCTTCTCAGCAACCTGTGCAATTTGGGTTGTCTGAAGAGCCTTCTTCTGTGTTGCCCTTGTGTTCTTCTTCTCTGTCTTCCTACTCTTGGGTCTTAAGGCACAGTCTTTCTGCAAATGTTCAGCTGAACCACAAGTGAAGCATATTGAAATATTGAAAGTTGTTTTTCTAACATATCTTACAACTGTCTTTACAAGGAAAGGATCCAAATTATTTTTCTCATGCACCACCTAACTGCAAGGCAGTAGTTGAGGTACCCACTAAGAACAAATAATTCCTAATTCTTTGAGATAAAAAATGCTTTGCCAAGACCGTGGGAAGAAACTTCAAAGACCAAGAGGGCTAAAAATGGTCTGGGACTGCAGTAGAAGGGTTTGAACACTGAACATACTTGTAGAAAAGTAAGGTGTCTACATGCATTTCATGTAGCTCAGAGTCTGCATGACAAGGATAGTTTTGATAACCTTAAGGCATCCTATCGGATCTCTAGCCAACATGGCCACTGGTGAGATAAAGTTCACACATCTGGAAGTAGATGTATACCATAAATGCACAGCCCATTGATCATATTTTTTTTTGTCTCCATCTCAACTCTATTTTAATTTGGTTTCTTTGTTTACATAATTTTACTCCAGCAGGAAAGTATGAATAAGGGATATTAATTATTGTAAAACTTTGAATCCTTATCCACATTGCTCTCTAAACCTGAATAATGGGGTTGTGAATACTGGGAGAAAATAATGAAAAATAATAAATAATGAATGAATGTTCACCCTTTCCTTAAAGGCTGACATAGCTCTCAAGTCAATACAAGTTGTGAACTCTTACTCTATATAGTTAATTAAAAAAAAAAGAAGTTGTATTAGTTGGAAGAGCCAACTATTTGGCTGTGTCTGGATTGTGCACACAAAGGCACTGCTTATTGAATAAGTGTCAGTAACCTTATCATTGCAATCACCTCCTTTTAATTATTGAAGGGATGGTAGGACCCAAGAAGATGTTTATTAGCAGTGATTTTGGGAAAGTAAATACTAGGAGTGGGCTCTTCAGTGTTGATTGTGTATCTTCTGATTTGTTTAGCATTTGTGAAATAATTTTAGTTTCTCTTCTTGTTTCTCTCTGTTCTTCTGGAGTACAATCTTATGCATATTTACTCAAAATGACACCCAACAGTTATTTAAGTCTGCAAAAGATTACATCCTTAAGCTGCTACATATAAATATCTGCCAGAAAGCCATTCATTTTTTTAGATTATTTATGGGATCCCTTGTTTACTTGCCTCCTATCACTCCATTTTATGTAGGGTTGTCCTTTGATCTTAGCTTTCAGTTTCCTAGGTCAACTCTACCCAAATACTCAAAATCAAAATAATTTTAAAAGCATTTGGAGTACAACTACTCTCTGTGTGTGTGTGTGTGTGTGTGAGCTGAGAGAATGCCTGAGGCAGCAGCAGACATGGAAGGAAGATCAAGCAGAGGAAATGCCATGGCAAGACAAGACCCTGCATGGGATGTACCATTGACAGATAGCTGAGGTGGCTGACATTGGGAAATCCTACCAGTGGCTGGAAAGGGCAGGACTAAAAGACAGCATGGAGGCACTGATCATGGGGGAACTGGTGTCAGATTTCCCTTTTCAATATCATAGATTTTTCTCCAGTTTTGAAGGGATAAACTGGAAATATTCTATGGCTTCTCAGATATGGTGCTGTATAATTTTGCTACCTTTATTAATGGAAGGTTTTGATTTCTTTGTAGAATTTTTTAGTTGGCAGAAATCTGAAGAAGCTTGAAGTCAGAAGAAAGCTACAAAGAAAGCAGAAGAAGAAGGAATATGTTTTTTAACCTCAAAACATAAAGAAGTAAACCATCAATCTACCAATTCAGAGTCTTCCTCCTCACTTGTTGATCAACTAAATTTATTTGTTATTTTTCCAAACATTATTAATATGCCAATCAAATCTTGAATTCTTAGTTTTGGAGGACTGGAAATTATAAAACATGCTGATTTTTATTCATCTGAATTCATAGACTTGTAAGGGGCAATAACCTGTTTAATGCAGGAATGCAAATTAAAACATCCACAACAGATAGCTGCCCAACCTTGGTTGGAAAATATGCAGTCGAGGAGAATTTAAAACCTCCCTTTGAATTGGTTCCACTGTTGAACTGCTTTTAGGAGTTGGATGTTTTTCTTAACATTCAGCTTGAATCTGCATTCCTGGGACAACCAAAATCAGTCTTCACATTTTCTATAATCAGACAACCATTCAGATGGCTTTCTCAAGACTTACAGTAGACATAGCTAATTTCCTCAGTCTTTTTGCATAAGATTTAGTTTCCATCCCCTGATCATCACTGTTGTCTTTCTTTACATTAGCCCACTTTCTCTGACATTAGTCAAGGTGGGGACCAGATCAGCATAGAATGAAGTATAAACTGTATTGTGCTTATCCAAAAGGAAGATGAAGTCCTCTCCAAAATAATGTTTGAATTCCAGGGGAATGGATAACAAGGAACACATTGGTTATTGAAAACCTGGTGCCTTTGAAAGTTGACCAAATTCTCAGGCACCCAGAATTCCTTAAACCTTTAGTTTACTATTTTTCACTGTTTGGGTATTTAAGAAGAGGACTACTGAACAGCTGGAAGGGGAACTCTTCAAAAGAATTTTTTGAGCGTAATAAATCTTCATAAGTGAATTCCCTTTCCAAAACTGAGTAAGCCTCTCTTTTGGCATCCAGTAATAGGATCTTATCGTCACTAAGAACTCAAGCTGTGATATAAGTTCATTTTAAATTTCTGTGCCACACAGATTTGTCCATATGTTTTTGTCAGCATATGAATTTTAAATAGTTTTTGTAATAAATTATTTTACTAGTTAAAAAGAAAGGGCATCCATACCAATTTACTTTGGGTAGTCTGTCATAATTTTCCTTTTCATCTGTGAATTATCATCTTGGTGTTTGTTTTTTTTAAATCCTTCTTTTGCACCAGAAGCTAAATAATAAAAAAAGGAACAGCTTGCCAAAGTTGTATATTTCAGTTATAATGTTCAGTGCTCCATAGTATGTTACAATGTACAGATGTAAGAATTTTACATATAGTTAAATCAAAACTTGTAAATGTTTTTACATTTTATTTATTTATTATTTTATTTTTTACATAAAGATCGAGCTCTACAAATGTAAACAAAGGACCTGTATAAAATGTATGCTAAATGAAAGTGCTAATATATTCTGTTCTAAACCTTAGCCACAAAATCTCAGTGCTAAATGCAAATGAAACACCTTAATAATTTCCTTCCTTCCTTCCTTCCTTCCTTCCTTCCTTCCTTCCTTCCTTCCTTCCTTCCTTCCTAGCATAAAAGTTAATGTACATTGATTATCCAGTTCAGCTTATATATTTTGTAACAAAAGCGTTATCTTCATTTTTCTAAAAGAAACAGTAAGCAATTAAGCACAATTGCCACAAACCTTTTCAACTAAAATGTAGTATTAATATTTGTGAAATTTTTATTTAAATGATCATACAACTTGTTGGTTTCCAATGATAATCAGTGGGAAAGTTAGAGATTTGTATTTCTAAATCGAATTGGATTCAGGACCAAAACTGAATTGGTCAGACTGTTGTATATATTCAAGAGAAGGAGATGGGTGCTGGTTAACAAGTTTGGGTGAATCTTGTGTTGATAGACCACCCTAGTGCAAATATGCCATTGAATTTAGCAAATGTTGTATACATCTCTTTACAGAAGCAGATCCATCATTTTCCATTTGTTTAGAAGCAGTTTCTGGACAAGGTTTCTCTTGAGATATTTATTTTTCTTTTTGGGTTTATTCTGGTGATGTTTCTTCACATTTCAATGGTTTAAAACAAATTAATACATATTGAGCCCAAAATCAATTTTCTCCTACAGATACTCTGCCATACAGATGCACATAAACTGTGCACAATACATGCAAAGGAGGCAGCAGGATGAAGCCAAGAGTAGCAGTTATGGTGTTGGATTTGATGGATGGTGGGTCAATAACCAGAGTGGATTGTGGGGCATGCATGAACTGTTTAGCATTAGGACTCTGCAATGCTTCAGATCCAGTTTGCATCCTCCTTTTTCTCGGCATCACAGCTGCAGAGGGCAGCTGGGTGATCCCAGTAAAAATTTGTCTTTAAAAGATGCAGTCAAGTCCTATGTTCACAGTCCTGCACCCTCCCTAACACCTTTTCCAAAGCTTTGCAAGAAAAATGCACTTATTCTGTGGTGGGAATGAACAGGTAATTTATATTTTCTCAAAGTCTCCTTTACTAAGAACATAGTAAGGGAGAAGATTGTGCAGACAAATAACCTATTTTTTTAATGAAAAGTTGTATGAAGTAAACAAGAGTTAAAGGAGCACTTAGGGTCCCAGCTTAACTGTCCCATATCATTTCACCACAGGGTAGATTCTCCAGTTGATCATTCACAAGCACTGAAGTTGACATGACCTCAGTTGTAACCCCTGATTACAGGCAGGAATGTCTTCAAATGCTTTCCTTGGCATTTTTGAGATCTTTCCCAAGTGTCCGTGATTTCAACAAGACAGTATATTCCAGGAGATCATAACACCATTCTGCTTTAGTTTTATTCAGTCTGACATTAATGATAAAGGGCTCACTGTCTACCTAGCATTGTTCTTCAACAAATGATGAAGTTTGTACAAGCTGTGAAAATAACAAAGACACAGGTAAGAAGAATAACCTAATATGATTGTTACAAAGATTTCTAAAATAATGTATGTGGAATATTTGTAAAACAGTGCAAACAACAGCTACGCAGATCTGTAATGAAGGTAACGTTTGTACTTCTACCAAAAAGGGCCCATGTTACATATTTATTGCCCATTTTTTTAAATAAAGGAAACCTACCATTTTTTCCATTGAATAAAACTTTTTTTAAAGGCTTTAGGCTGAAACCTTGGAATAAGTCACACTGAACTTGCAAATAAAAGGTTTCACTGTTAAAGTTCTTTACATTCTTGAAAAGCATAGAAATTACAACTGAATTGTGTTCCATTGTTGGACTTCTCCCAGCTTGGTTTTTGGACTGCAAAAATGAAACCCCCAAATCTATGGAGATATTCATAATGCTTATATCCTGCTTCTTTTACATCAGTTTCCTGGGAGATCTGGCAGTATTTATACGTTCGTCCTTTTTTCAGATGGTAAATCATTTATACCTCAGATCACAACAAAATACTATGCAGCAGCCATGAAAATTAGGCATAAATTGGTGAAAGGTCTCCCACAGTTGTAACATACTTTTTATACCAACTATTACAATTATCTGTATTTACTTTCATGATTTTTTTAGCTGTTTAGTTATACCTTTTATTTTTCATCTTTGGCTGTAACAAAGGTTTGAGTTGAGTGTGTAACATTAGAATGCAATCAGAAGCCAAATAAAGTTTCATGAGGAACAAACAGGTGATGAGGCATTAAAATCAAAAGAATCCCAGTGGGCTACCCTATCTGGGTCACAAAAAATCTTCTCTATCTCTTTGCTAGAGTTTGCCTCTTAGATATGATAGCCCTAGGACCAGTCAAAGAGTCAAGAGCCAGGACTACAAGAAACAAATGTAACTAAGAATTACTACTACCAAGGCTAGAAGTTGAGAAGACAATCTTGAGCACCATAAAATCAGAATTACTGGACCTTGCTCCACCAGTATTTTTCAGAAGAAATTCTTCTCACAACTTGAACTCAACTTCAGAATAAGCCCTTACTCCTGAAAAACTTGATTTTTGATTGTGCAATTTGTTTTAACTGGCAAATGCTTGCCTTTGAATGGGCTTGGTAGAGTGTCAGCCTCCTTTTTTGATAGGCATGAAATAATTTGCCTACAGATGCTTTAAACCTGGACTTGTTCTTTCTCTGCTTCCCAAAATAAGCAGGGCTTGAAATAATTATCCATCTTCAGCACGATCCTTCTACATTTCTTCTCTAGATAGTAAACCTGCTTGGCTTCTTGTCTATTAAGATAGTTTCCACTCACATACTTGCTTGACATTCTGAATAACAGTGCAAAGAAATAGATGTATGATGTCATTGTATGGGAGAGATATTTAACATTCACTTTTCCTTAAATATTTTTCAAGTTCCCATCAGTGGAAACAAGTCCCATTGCATTCCTAGAACTCATTTACTCTTGGGACAGAGAAGAAATGAGCTTACACAGGAAATGGAATTCTTATCTCTGTGTATTTATCATTTTAACCTGCCCCTAAACTTTTCTTAAAATTGAGATTTGAAATGGTATTATTTTTCAGCCTGGGCTGTGAACAAGCATTGCAATCATGATGTCTTTCTTTTTGTTATTCTTAATATCTATTTAGCTATTAATATCAAGTAGCTTAATCTACCTTTTGAATAATTTGGCATACAAAATGTTAAAATAACAATTTTTCAATTGGGGGCTAACCCTAACCAAAGCCATCTTGCTGCTTCTGACACCAGTCTCATTGGTGTGCTGCTTTCTGCTGGAGCCCCACATGCCTCCATTGGTGAGGAATAAGTTCTCTTGAAGGACCCTTCTGACTGCTTCAGTTATGGGAGTGATAGTTGTTTGCTTCCTCTTGAACATTGCCATCAAATACCATAAAAAGTGAAGTGGCTTTTAGCTGCTGATTGAGTGTATGTGTTTGGATATTCAGTTGCTTTTATTTTTCAGGCAATTCCTTTGTTTATATTTTTGTCAGGCGGCATGAGTACTATCCATTGGCATAAAATCAGAAAATATAGTAAAGTCTCTTTCAAATTAAACTTGCTTTTATAGATATATACCTGTAGATTTCTTACCAGTAGTAAGGAACTAATTTACTGCTATATTCTACTGGGTGGTTTTTCACTTCCCCATCTAGATTTTTAGCTCTGGCATTCACTGCCATCTGTCAAAGGGATAAACAGTATGGCTGTGCATGGATTGAAAATGACTCAAAGTATCATGTCGTGTCATGTAGTGTTGGAGGTAGTGTAGTGTAGTGCAGAAGTGTTTTGGACTTCATGCAGACATGAACACAACATCTCTCTGCTATTCTTGAAAGAAGCTTTCATGTTTCTTTAATATTGACCCATTAAATTAGCTGCATCTTTTTCAGAATTGCCTAGAAGGTTGTTCGTATGACTAAAATAGAGGTGATAGTTCTAACTGTGCACAGCTCGGGCCCACCATCTTGAAAACGAAGTACAGACAAAGCCAGCCAGAAGCTGCCATCTACTGAGGCTGAAAGGCATCAAATCCTTCACTGTCTTGGGAGGCCAGGATGACACCCTTCCTGATCTCTTGCCAGTTGATTTAACATCTTCCTATTAGTGAAGGCACAATTCCACAGACAAAATAATATTTTTACCTAATGGCATATGTTAATTATTTCCCAGTGTAGCCTACAGCACTGAGATTTCCCAGTAATCTCCCATCCAAGTGCTAACCAGACTTAACCATGCTTTACTTCCAATTCCAGACAAAGTTATCAAGGTGCTGCCACCTGTTGAGAATGGAGAGATGGACAAGATGAAAAGATGGACTTTCAAAAGATTTCAGTCCCAGTTGGAGTCCCAGTAAGACCAAACAAAATATAAGTAACTCTTGAAATTGTTGCTTTGGATATCAACACTATCTGGATGAATGTGGCAATCAGGTGATCAAGTGAAGTTGAGTCATATGTTATTTATTGTATCTACCTACTTTTACCTTATAATGTTACAATGCTATTGCAGAAGTCAATTACAATGGCAAGGAGGTTTAAGTGGTGTGCCCCATTTTTTCCTCTGCTATACTATATAAAATGCCTTTTCTTCTGATGTTTATGTATAGTATGGCTAGGTAAAGCCTTAGCTTTCCCAAAAGTACACAGGCTTCTATAATTCCCTCCCTCCCCCTGCTTAATTGGTTATTTTGTCATGCAGTTTGGCTCAGAGTGTTATTTATTCCTGTCGAGATGCTTTGCCAAGGCCAGCCACCTGGCAGGGAGGGCAGGATGATCACCTGGTACTACCTCACATAAACATTTGATAACTAGTAAGCATGAAGTGTTAGTAACAAATATGCGCAATGAGAAGTATGAATAATGGCAACAGAATACTATAGAAGCTTTCAGAAAACCTACCTGGTGAACCTTGGTATAGACCTACCCTGAAAAGGTGCTGTGTACTAGCCAGAATAATCTGGGAACATCTGTGGATGCCTCTGAATGAGGTTAAGAGGCACATATGGACAGCAGAACAGAAAGGCCCATTTTAGATGAATGGTAAAGGCAGGCTGTGAGGGCAAGACAATTTAGGGCAGCATGATTCCTGACAGCTGTGGGATAAAAGAGGAGTACAGCAGAGCAACCATGTGAATGTGGCTTTAGAATAGCTCAACCTAATGCTTGCTTAGAGCTTTGAGGGAGATGAATTTTGGGCCACAGAAGCCCAGTAATCGTTGCCATAGGCCAATACGGGACAGTGGTTAAGATACTTGAATTGAAACCAGGTAGACACAAATAGAACTGTGTAGCATGCCAAATAAATGCTTTGATCTGAAGAAGCTTTGACTGAAACTTCTTTGAAGTGAAATGCTGGAATTCAGGCAGATTGAAGTATTGGAATAGAATGGTCTGGACCTTCATCTCACTGGATGATTTTTGAGCCAACCATTGGCTTTCAACCAACTTATCCTCATGTTGTTATCAGAATAAAAGAAGAAATTCTTCCTGTGAATTCCTTGAGGATGTAAATGTAATAAAAAGGAAATAAACAAGATGAGCATCAACTTTCATTACAGGAAGGAAAATAATATTTGATAGTATAAATGAGACCTCATGGGAGGATTCTCATATTTGGCATAGAGCAGTGAGAGCATCGAGATTAAAATAAATGGGAGAAACAGGAAAAGCAGCCTACTAACCACCAAAGAAGTAAGGAATAGTAACAATGACATGAGAGTTTAATAACTTTGTCCATTGGGAGACAAATTCTGCCTAGTAAAATCCTTCCAGAAATGCCAGACTTATCTTAGAGATAATTTACTCCTGTAAGTTGTAGGAGGACAGCCATGATAGTCTATGTACCCAAAAAACTGTTGGAGGAAATCAAAAGGGAATAAGTTGTCCTTGAGATTATCCATATTAATAAAGAAGACTTAGAAGACAGGGTAAAAATAATGGGGATTTTGGAGGGGGAACTAAACACACAATGCTGGATTTCTTGATATTAAGGGAAACTAAATCTGAGTGTAGTCAAGCACTTACACTGAACTTCGAGAGGGTAGATTTTAATAAACTCAAAGCAATGATAAGTAGGATTCTATGCCAGGAGAATCTAATATGAAAAGAAACTTAAGTTAGGAGCCAGTTGCTGAAAAAAAGAAGATATCAAAAGGACAAATGAAAGCAATTCCAACAAGGGAAAATACAAGGTTCCAAACCCTGACTTGCAGCCATTGGAAATCCATGCTGCTTATGAAGGTGGCCTTCTTGACCTGTTCCTCAGATCTTCAATCCACAGTTATCAGAGCAGACTATTGTTGAGGATCAGACTCAGAGAATACACAACAGGGCAGCAGATTGCAGGGAAGAGTTACATCTGAATAGACAAGCCTAGGAGTAAATCTCATTCTACTTTAGTCTCTTTTTACCCTGAATCAAGAATAGCACTCTCCTGCTGAGGGCAACAGGAATGGGTGGAACTGCAATCTTTGCCCCTAATGTAGCTAACCTCATTTTATACTTGGAGTACTTTAGGAAAATCATGACATGACAAAGGCTACCCAGCACAATTCATCCCTTCCCTGTAGGAAAGTATCTGCATTTCCAACATTGAAAATTCTAGCTACTGTACAGGGCCCTGTTGACTTTAGCTGTGTTTTACACTTCACCTATTATTGACTCTCCCAAGATGTGCTTTCTCTCCACATATAGCCAAGTGCCTCTGTTTCTCCCCCTTGTTTTGTTCTCAACATATCTTCATAATAAATATGCATTCTTATAGATACCCAGAAGCAAGTTCTGTTGGGCTTCTCAAGATCTGATTAAAATTCAGGAAAGAGGTACAGGACTTTACAGTAGTTGTATATTTATTTTGTCACTTAACTATAATACAGACAGGGAAGGAAGCTTTCCTGGACATTTTATTTATTCTACTTGGTTTCCTTCTTTCCCACTCTGTATATTTAACATGTTATCAACTTCCTAATATTCATTTAACCCCACTGGCATCACATAATTATTTTTAATAATTATTACAGCTATTTTATACGTGACAATCAGACTTTCTTGGCTTTCCTTTTGTTGTTGTTTTTGTGCCATGGAGTATATCTGGCACTTCTAATGTCTCTAAGGGATTGTTTTCTTTCAGATAATCCAGACTCTTATTTCTTTTTACCTAAAGATAATTTATGCTGCAGTCATGCATCTATTTATTTCAGATTCAATCTGTTGACTGTGGCGATTTACTTCTAAATAAACATCTGTAGAATTGCTTTAAGTCTATGAAAACATAGAATATGTCTTCAAGATCCCAAATCTGAAATACAACCAAGGACTGGATTCACATGATATAAGCCATGGTTAGTTGTTGCCATATTTTGTTGAATAAGCCGCAGTGATTATATTCATACAACATTAATCAGGGTTTCTCAACCAGGGTTCCATGGAACCCTAGGGTTCCATGAGAGGTCACTAGGGGTTCCCTGGGAGATAATTTCAAATTCGAGCAACTTCACATTAGAGAGGTAAGTTTCATTCTTTATTTTTAGTTTAAGAACACTGTTAATGCATACATACAGGCCTACACGTGAAACAAATATAATAATTTTGTAACTTCTGGCCTATATTTGAGCCTGAATGTGCAGGGGTTCCCTGAGGCCTGAAAAATATTTCAAGGGTTCCTCCAGAATCAAAAAGTTGAGAAAGCCTGCACTACCGTAAGCCAAAGCAACCAACCTCCCCCCACCCCACCCCATACCCTGATTATTGCTTTGTGCAGTATGTGAACCAATTCACTGAAAACATTCTAAACAGGATCACAAAATACACAGAATTTTCCCCAGTCTCTTTATGTGCCATCAGAAACAGTCTCTTTTTCTGCCATTTTATGCCAGACTTTCCTCTTGTATAGAATAGGCTTCAGGTTGGATCACTTGATATTCACCACGCTGGTGACAACAAATGGCAAGTTGTTACTTGTCATTGCCCAGGTAAGTTACAGTAGTTCTTCTTGGAATGCCTGAAAGAAAAAAAATATGTAGGTTGATGGTTCTGTTTTCAGAAAGCAACAGTAACAATCTATGGTGAATAAGATGTTGGGGTTTCTTTGACAAATTCCGTGGTTTAAAAGGAGAGGTGAATGGTGCTAGATAGATTTCTGTCACTGTTATGAGCAAACTGGAGCATTTCTCCTGAAGTAAATCTAATATTCTAATATTCTGTTTAACTAAGTATTGTGTTTGTCTGCCAAGACTGCCTCTTTCCCAGCAAAGAGGAAAAAAATGATAATAAAATAATACATATTTACAAGGGAAGTTAATTTTCTATTAAGTTATATTTGCATATAAATTTATTGTGTCCCTTTGTGCATTGCTTTTTGCAAATCCTGTCTAATAAACTTACTGATCTAAAAACACAGTTGATTTTTTTTACCCCTCAGCTTCTTATAGAGAAAGAACTTTGCAGCATTCTCTCCAAATCTTTTCAGCCATGTTTGGGACTGGAGCAGCTGCAATTTTCAACACGTAATGCCCTAAACAGTGGTTAGATCTGGGCTTTTTGAGAGAATGCAGAATAATGGGGGCTGCTGCTGCCAAAAGCAAAAGAAAAGACAAATGAGCAAAGAATTAGGAGTTCTCCCTCCCTTAAAATTTTTAGTTACATTGTTACAATAAATACATCTTTCCCAAAGTTTCATTGTATTGTTTTCATGGTTCCTTTGTGTTCATTTTGGGGTTTGGAATTTTTACGGGAGGTGTATACATTAAGATTATGTATACATAAAACTAAAGCAGAGTTTCCCAAAGTGGTCAATATCAACCCCCAAGGATTAATGGGACAACCTGTTGTTGTTGCTGTTGTTGTTAATCATAGTACTATTAGTTAAAGTAGTATTTGTTAAATTATTTTCATATAATAAATGTTTGGGGGTCAATGAACAATCTGAAACTTCATGAAGGGGCCAATGAACTGAAGACTTTGGGGACTAGCCTGCACTAAAGGGAAGTGTGATGGCGAAAAGTTTAAGAACCCCTGCTTTAACTGAGCACTGTCTTTGCACTTGTTTTTCTCTGTCAGTCTTTGTCTCATCCTGACTTTATGGAACTGAGGCATCTTGAGAGTTGCTCTAGGTAACAGTGTTAAGAAGTGTTGGATTTTTTTTTTTAGATTTTTTTATCCCACTTTCATTATTTTTATAAATTACTCAAGGCAGGGAACATACCTAGTACTCCTTCCTCCTCCTATTTTCCCCACAAGAACAACCCTGTGAGGTGAGTGGGGCTGAGAGTGAGCGACTGGCCCAAGGTCACCCAGCCAGCTTTCATGCCTAAGGCGGGACTGGAACTCACAGAATCCCAGTTTCTAGCCCGTTGCCTTAACCACTAGACCAAAAACTGTATATTTCATATACAAATGAACTGAAGAAGATTAGCAGACTCTTGGAGTTGCTTGGTGAGCTTTTTATAAGCAGTCAAGTGCTGGAGAGCAGCAGTGAAATCTGTTGTGGGTTCTGTGCAACTTGTCAAGCCCGTTCAAAGCTCTTGGCTGTTGCCGATTATCTATCATAAGCAAGACTGAAGATTCTAGTCATTGATTATAAGTGGAGAGTGTAAGAGGCATGTGTGACAGAGGTTTACCTTTCACTTCAGGCAGCATAGGATGCCTGAAGTCAGAGCTGTTAATTATTTTACTGGATATTTCTGTATTCAGTATCACATGTTACCAAATGCACACTACCCTCAGCTTCAAAGATGGCCCTTTTTTCTCTCCCAAGTTGTACTGGCAAGGAATGGACGTGCTTAACTCCCTAACTGGCTGTATCTTGTAATTGCCCCCAAACTATTCTGCTATAGCTTCTTCAGCATGGCAGTTCATAGATGAGCATTCCTGGTGTCATTTGGCAGAAGAAATTTCATTTGCAGCTAAATCATGTGATGGAATTTAATTGGATCAGTTCCATATCCATAGTGCTATTCATATGCACATTCCTGAGACTGTTACACAGGCTAAACACGTCTTTTTCATTCATGAAAATAATTTCAACTGTTGATGGCACAGGAAATGGTTGGAAACTCACCTGCTTTTTAGAAGTTTACAAACCATTACTATCTGTAGGTTACTGAGCTTGTTACAGAAAATGAATCTATTTAGCAAATGGGTAATCCTGAAGTAAAATAAGTTTCCTTCCTCTCTGTGTCAGGATTTGTATGAGGACTTCAAAACACTGCCTATTATTTAACTGAGGGAGTGCATTAGTAAAAGACTACCTGCCCATTTCAACAAATTGGCTTTTAAAAAAACACTTTATTTTAATTAGTGCACAGCATACATCTATTAAATATGTATCAAATTCAAGGGCATTTGTCGTGGAGAACTGTCTTTTTTTATTACAAAAGAACGTCCATTCTGAGAACCACTAAACTGCTAAAGAAATGCCTTGAGGTAATTTATCAGACTCCTGAGCCAGTGAAATCATATAAGCTATGGATGGTAAATTGGATATTTTCAGTAAGCTATTTATAATAATATAGGAGCATAATGGTGATTAAATATAAATGGGACTTGTTTTACAGGTTCACTTAGAACTCACATTTCTCCAAAGCTAGTGTTTCAACTACTGACTATATATAATATTAACATAACTTGGCAATACATTAGTTAAAAGTATATAACTTTTTGTTTGATGTATTAGATTAAATGGCTTATTTCTTTCAGGTTAGTTTTTTTTCATTACAAATGTTATTTACATGTTGCAGCTAAAGGGTTTTTTCAATATTTTGAATACCTTTGATCTAGATTTTTTAAACTATAGTCACATTTTAAGTAAGTGTAACTACATTTAGAATAATTGAATTATAGAGTTCATTAACATCATTTGGCAGTCAGAAAACACAATGAAAATTCTTTAATTTCACAGCAGATAGACAACCACAATTTCAGTTGAGAAGCTGTAGACATTTTAGATTAAGCCAGGTCTAAAATTGCAAGAGAATTCCTAGAGGCATGGCATTCTAACAAATTAGCTATCTGCAGATATATAGATATAAACCAAATTTATGAACCTTTCAAAAGGAACAATCGAAGGTCCAGGAAAGGAGCAATCAATCCTGCACACTTCCTCCCTTATCACACACCTATTAACCAACACCCAGTAAGCAAGAATCAGCACTTGATCACCACAATAAGCACCCAACAATAGCATACCATTAAAGAAGAAACAATACCCCCAATCAACACATGCTGTCCAACCCACACAAGGCTGGTAGGACAAGCTAACAGCAAACTTCAGTTCCTCATGTCAGAGCACTGATGATGTCATCTAGACTGATAACAAAATTTATGGAAGAGGAAAATGAAGCTTGGAGAACACCAAAAACCCAAGAATGATAAGCTGTGGTCTTGATTTTCTCATGTGTGACATCTTTTCAGGAATGCTGCCATACCTCCTTTTAGTGCTGGCTAATTCCCTAAATCAGTATGTTAAGGTATTAGCTTAGGATTGGACTAACTCCAATCTGATTTCACCTATGAAAATTCATTGGGTGACTTTGTCAGTTCCTATCTCTCAGCCCAGCCTTTTTCACAAGGTTATCGTTGTATGAAAAATAGATTTATCCTGTGCTGTGATTGCAACAAGACTATTATTTCTCCATCCTTATTGCTTCTACTTTCTAAATCAAGGACAAAAGCTTTTGTACACTGCAAGACTTTCTTGGAGTAGGGAAGCAAAAGTTACATCAGGAAGTGAAGAAATTGGCCATAAATCAGCTAGGATTGGATGGAGACTTAAATAGCCAAGAGGAAAAGTGGACTGGATGCAGAAGGGTCAAAGAGGAGGAGAACCGTTGGAGGGATAAAGAAGAAGACAGTGAGAAAATCTTCTTTGGGATATTTGCAAAGAAAGCTTGTAGCTGTGGGCAGTTTGCAATGGAGAGGAGAGAGTTGGTTTGTTTGACTATGTATTGTGTTGCACCTTTACAAAGATTAGTCAGTCTGTTGTATACAAAAAGTACTAGGTCTGAGCAAGCCTCAGAGATGATTCATCCTACTGAATTCAATAACTCAGTGTTGTTCAAAGTTATTCTTGTACCTCTGTATCCCTGTATGGTTGTTGTTTTTCTATTCCAAGTAAGAAAGGGTGTTTTTTTCCTTGTTCATTACTAAAGTTTAATACTGTTCTTACCAAATGCCTCAGGAAGCAGGGTGAAAATTGGCCCTTGGAACATCCCTGCTGATTGGAGACTTGGTAGTAGGCTTATTTTATGTAAATTGTAAAGTGGCTGGAATGGATCCTGCTGGGAGATCCCATAGGGAGTCAGCTCCTACAACTCGCAGCAAGCATGAATGCTACCCACTTGCTACAGATACATTGATACATCCATCGATGTAATCTTTCTGCATCAATGACTGCTGCCAAAATTCAAATTAATTTGGTTGGTGGAGTGGGGGAGTCTGGATTACTTTGAATGATCCCTTGAAAACTCCTCCCTAATAATTCTTAAGAGCTAAATGTTTGAAAATAAAGATTTCTATGTGTACAGTTCTGGACTTTGCTGCCCTGAACCAACAGCTCTTAAAAGCTGGCAACAAGGCATTTGAGAGTTAATGTTACAAGAAAAGAAAAGTGACATTTAGTCTGATTTTGCCCAGAAATGTTTTATAAGTCATTTGCATAGGAAGTAATTTATCCATTGTGGTATTAGGCCAAGGAAAAGGGGAATAGACCAGGTTTTATTTGTTTATTTTTAAAAACCCAAAATCAATCTGTTCTGGAACTGTGGGGGAGAGAGAGCTGACATTATGTTTTTCTAGGATGGAATCTGCTAGAGCGTCAAGGCTGTAAAATCTTTGTCTTACACATACATGTGTAAATAAATCTTATGCTACAGAAACACAATTTATGTCCTCTGACCTCTTACTGGGGAAGCACTAGTAGCACCACTAGTGTCTGTGCATGGAAATATATTTTGTGCAGAGCTACATGAACATATCTGAGAGAACCTCTGTGCCATTGAAAGACAATGTCAGAAAAATAGGAACAGGGGCTATAATCTTACACTATAATGTAAGATGGATTATGCTATTATGGTTTATACTGTTTTCTGTTTGTTCTATTGTTTTTAGTTCTTATTTTTGCTGCACCCTGCTCAGAGTCATTTGGAGTGGAGTGGCATAGAAATGTCAGCAATAAATAAATAAACGAATTCTCATTTATCCAAAGGCTTGCCATTCATCTAAGAAACCTCAGGATGAGACCTTTTAGCTCAGTGAGTTCGGAAATGGCACAGGCAATTCAGCCCTCATTGATTTCACTGTGGAAATTCTGGAATAATATATACTAAGCAAAAATACCTGGCAGAGTAAACACACCAGAATTTCTAGAATAAAGCAGATAATTTCTCATTTTACTTGCAGAGCCATATTGATTGCGATCTCTCTATTTGTCTCTAATTCTGTATTTATTTATTTATTTTATTTGGGGGCTGTCTGACTCCAGAATAACTCTTTTTTTCTGTAAATAAACCCAATTATACTCAATGGGACTTATTTTGATTAAGATGTAATTCAGCTTTTGCACATATTTTTTATTTATTTAGAAAGTATATCAGGATTTTATATACAAACACTTTTGCTTGCTTGAAATCAAACATTTTAACTGTAGTCTTTTTAAAAGATTACAACCAATTTGACTCCAATAATTTTTCCACTGAATCCCATCTTTTTAATCAAAGATTTTCAAGCCTGAAAATTTGTTGGTATTTCTTATATCATTACAACATTTAAGACTGCATCTCCTATTGCAAGTAATGTTAATGATGCAAGGGCATTAATAAACATACTAGGTTTTCCCTTCAAGATTATTGATAAATTAAATTGAGGCAATTACTTAAGGAAAAGCTGTAAATTCTCATTCAAAGAAAAGTGACTTTTATACAACCAGATACTGGATGAAGTGCTCTTGAATACAATTTCTTCAAATAGAAGGCATCTTCATATCTATATTACATTGATGTATAGTCAATGCATGAACAAAAGGAGCACAATCAGGCTGGCCCAAAGCTTGTATGAACAGGGACTGTGAAAGCATTGAAAGAGTTCTTTTACGAAGCAATTAATATGAGCAAAGCATCACACCTTGAAGCATTAAAGATCCTTGAGAATCTGCATCCTTTACAAAGCTGATGCTGATATTTCAAATGTTGTCCCTAGCTGTCTGCAAGGGTCAGGATTGGGGACAGCCTTTGAAACAGCTACACAAATCTCTGAATGTACACAGGACCGGAGTATTTCAGTGAGGAGTGTTTCACTTGCCCTACCATGCTTTGCAAATAATGCTTTGGCTGACTCTAGTGTGCATGCAAAGGATTTCAGACACTTGATGTTGGTCACCTGGATAGGAGAGGGAGCCCTTAATCACAGAGATAAAATTTTGGTTTAGCCAAGAGTTGCACTGGGTTTTGATTGGCATGCCAGAGACCCACTTCAAAAATTAGCCATTTTCCTACTGAATATGGGTATGTTGACATTTTTCTATTTTTTAAAAAAACAACTAAATAAGATTAAGAGAATAACTTGATAGGAAGTAATTAAGGTCCCCACTCTATCACAGGCCCTCTGCTCTCTAAAGAATTAATGAGTGAAATTTTTGATGGATTTGAATTACTATTTCCTGCATTCAGGCTATCTGCTATATATCAATTTAAGAAGTACAGTTTATGTTCTTGACCCTCTGCCAACTTCTTGTTCCGCAGACCAATATCTAACCTCAGTTTTCAACCATAGAATAAGTCTCAGCAGAGGCTATCAAATAGACTGATACTAGTACTCTAGCTCAGAAATATAAAGCATTCTAGATACTTTGGCATTTAGACAAATGGAGGAAAAGCTGGTGGGCAAAAAAGGAAATAGTAAGATAGATTCAGAAGCGAGGAAGATGTGGGGGCAAGAGGGGATTGCATTGGCAAGACAGAAGGCTGGATGAAAAGGGTATTTATGCCAAGTGTGTTGGTGGTGCTAAAGGAGATGAAGAAGACACAGAGGCTGTATTTATACTGGAGACAAAGGAACTGTGAAATGAGATGATGGTTATTAAGAAAACATGGGTGGGGAATTCTGGGAGTAGATGTCAAACATCTTAAAGGTGTTGAGTTTGAAAAACACTGGCCTAGAAGGACCTTTTTGTGGCTCACCTGCAACCTAATAATTTGAGCTTGTGTGCCTCTGCAACAGGCAAATCAACCTAGCTCACAATTATATTCAAGCTGACATATTTATTTATTAATCCAATTTATATCGCCATCCATCTGGCCAAGAAATTTTGGGAAGTGAAAAAGTAATACATCAAGGCAATGTACAGAGTTCTTGAGATGGTTTAAATATGCTAGTATCCATAAAGTTTTTCACAAATGGGGGGATAATTCTCAAACTAAGAAAGTTTGAATATACCCCATTCTAAAAGAATAAAAATAAAAACAAAACAATAACTTTGCCAGGATCATTGAAGTGGGTTAGGACTGCACTACAAATCATCAAAGCTGCAAATATTTGGATGTGAAGTAAGTAAACTATTGTTTAAACAATGAAACCATATTATCTTCTTTAATCAATGTCATGGAATGGTGCACATGAAAAATTAATAAAGGAAACAAGAGCATAACACTGTTCCGATGAGTTTGTTAATTCTGCGTGGCATCGGCAAAAGTTGGAGTAAATAGGAAAAAAAAAATCCCTGCTCCTTCCTTCTATGAAGTTCTGATTGGAGCAATGCCTGGTGAAATGGATTTGAATATAAAAGAAGATTACTTTCAGCTTACTGGATTTCCTTGGCCAAGCTAGCTCAGCTTAACTCATCTCTAAGGGTTTTTATGGGGATAAATGGAATATTTTCAGTCACTGAAATATGCTATAGAAATAATGATTAATCATTTCAGAATTTTTGGACAAGGTACAATGCTTTCCTCTTGAGAGTACAGGATTTAGATAAGATTGAGAAAATCCAAAATATATTAAACTGAATATAACAGATATATTACTGTGTGTGACCCCAAAATGAACTCTAGGCTATACAGATGTTTTGTTTCTCAGGATTATAAGAATGTGGTGATTTATGTTTTTAAAGCTGTATATAAAATTTTCTTTAAGCATTTCAGCATCTGAGTATGTAACATATAATTCACAAACACACCCAACCTTTTCCTAACCTTTGCTATGGCAATAATCACTACCAGACATAACTCCTTGCTATATTCCAGTCTTTAAAAAATGGAAGAGTCTTATCTGATGGATCAAAAGTCCTTATTTTGTATTGCTTTTGGACCTTTTGCAGTATCTAAGAAAAGAATAATGGTGTAAAAAGTAAGGAAGATTACCTTGATGGAGATATGCATATTTTAAATCTACAATAGACAAGTGATATTCAGAAGCAGCTTAGACAAACTCATCCCTAATTCACTGGAGTATAAGAAGGGGGAGGAAGTACAGCGTAAGGAGACTTGCAAGATTGATGTCCATCCCTCTAGATAGACCAGACCAAGAAATCAACAAGAAGGCTAGGTAAAGGTAAAGGTAAAGGTTTCCCTTGACGTAAAGTCCAGTCGTGTCCGACTCTAGGGGGCGGTGCTCATCTCCGTTTCTAAGCCTTGGAGCCGGCGTTGTCCATAGGACACTTCCGGGTCATGTGGCCAGCATGACTCACGGAACGCTGTTACCTTCCCGCCGAAGCGGTACCAATTAATCTACTCACATTTGCATGTTTTCGAACTGCTTGGTGTGCAGAAGCTGGGACGAGCAACGGGAGCTCACCCCGCCGCGCGGTTTCGAACCGCCGACCTTCCGATCGACAGCTCAGCGGTTTAACCCGCAGCGCCACCGCGTACCCTGAGAACCAAATGAAAACTCCAGTTGTACTTAAGTTCATTAGAAGTCAGGAAAGCATTTATGGATATATATTTTGGGCTGATCAACTATCATAAGCAAAATACGTACCTACCTACCTACCTTCTACCTACCTATGCAGTGCTGTGTTCACCTTTACTCTTCTCTGGGTTTAGCACACATATAAACTCAGCCTGGTCAGGCTTCTTTTATTTTACAGATAATCATTATACTGCATGAATAAACGGTAATTGATTTCTGGCTGAATAATTGTGGAACAGAAAAGAATAATTATTTAGTATGCAGAAAGCTAACTGTATGTTGTTATTAGTTGGCTTAGTTAAAGGAAGCTACACTTTATTATTGGCTGTTTGATCAAATCTGCATTTAATAAAATGTGAACTGCCTTTTCAGAAGCAAATATGAACATTATGTAAACCTGATTTCCCAGAAAAGAACATTCAACTGGCAATGTGGATGAAATTCTGCCAGGTTCCTGCTAAATGAGGAAAGGAATATTGTTCAACCTTCGGTGTATTATATGCTACAAAAATGTACTTTATTTTATATGCATACATGCATTTTATATGAATTTTATATGCATACATGCTATTATAGCATACATGCTATAGCATACATATAGCATACATTATAGCATACATGCTATTTTATATGCATACATGAGACGGCTATAATCCTGCATGTGCTGGAAAAAATAAGAAGACCCAAGCTTTTCTAAAATTTGTAGCAAACCATTTAGCTATTTTTAATAAGACTGCAGTTATTGCTGGTATGGATGGTTTCTACCTTAATAAGGTATGAATAATTTTACTTGCGTTTAGTGGTCTAAACTGCACTATGGTGTCATTTTGGTCTTGTTGCAATAATGCCTACAGCATGCTTTAATATTTCATTTTTCCTTCCCCGTATTTTGACATTAAAGTTTAATTCCCTAAGCCTACACAAATGGCACTTGAATAGGAGCACTAATCCTCTTGCAAGAACTTACATGGCAGGTTAACAATATATGTCATTATTTATATGCTGTTTAGGACTATGCACTGATTATAACATGAATACCAGTGATTCCTGCTTCAGAATCCATAGATAAGCTCCTTTAGAAAGTGCTTTTCACCATTTTCTTTCTTCTCACACCCAAAAGCTTTAAAACTGTCCCTGAAAATGTGTTCCTGATCTGCTTCATTGTGTAATGTATTACACAAATCTGATGCTCTTATGGTGTAGTCGTAATACTCTCTACACAGTAGTAAGCTGCACTGTTGAGTTCAATAGAACTTGCTTTCAGGGATTATAGCCTTAGTTCTTTTCAGATTTTATTAGTAGCAATTCTTTCAAAAATGAATTTCTGTCGTGAAAGAATGCATTACAACGTTTTCATCCCCCAAGCAGTTTAAATTTTGACATCTCAAATAAGCTCGAGCACACATGTTCTTCCATATGTGACTGGGAATCCTGTTTTTGCAAGATTCTTGGCCACACTGAAAAGTGCCACTGAATAGGGTATACAATACATTCTTTTCAGAATGTATTCCAATGGAATAACATCTATCAGTTTTGGGGTGGGGTACATATCTTCCTGTTTCGGATAGCTTGCTCTGTGTGTACTTCCTTTGAAGCTAAACCAAACTAATTTGAACACAGTTGTATTTTTAAAAAATCTTTTTCTGCTAATTGGCAAAACATGTGAGGCTACTGATATATTTTCAAAAACAATTTCTAATTGTAGATAAAATAAGATTTGTTTTTATATATGTTACAATATACTTGATGGGATTTGGTCTCTAAATGTAAGCAAGAAATGCTTTGGCAGACAGACAGATACACACACACACACAAACACCGTAACTCCCAGAAGGAACAGGAAAACTGGAAAAATCCATTTGGGGCCATGATCTGAGTCTAAAGATCAAGGAGGAGCTCATCTGGAATTTTCTTTAATTTTACTTTAAACAACAGTATACATGGGTAAGGACTCATATGCCAGGGCAGATATGTCATTAGGCAGAATGATTTAAACACCCCATGCAAAAGATGATGGGGACACCAGTTTCTTTAGGCTGAGTTCCTGGCTAGGTCCTGTATCCTCTGTGCTACTCTTTTGCCACAAGTGTGGTAGAGGATCCTACACAGTTATCAGTGTAGAACAGTGTTTCTCAACCTTGGCAACTTGTCAACCTTGACATGGCTGGCTGGGGAATTCTGGGAGTTAAAGTTCACGCATCTCAAAGTTGTCAAGGTTGAGGAACACTGGTATAGAAGGAAACTCATGGTCAAGGAATGGGAAGGAGGTAATATCCTGACCAACTGGGGAAGGGAAAGTTGCAAAAGAAGACAGAATCCTACACCTATAGTAGTTGCATCACAAAGGGAATTTCAGAGGCTGTGCACCAAGGCTGTCCATTATATCTGGTCACCCTGTGTAGGAAACAGAACTCAGCCAAGACAATTAATTCTGCAGTCTTTTGCAACACATGTTCCTTGAGGCCAAGAAATTGCTTCAAGTAATCATGAGGCTTAGGAGCAATGCCATGTACAATGGCACCTTTTCTTCATTTCTGCAGTTCTTTTTACCTCCTCAGAGCATGTTTTGAGTGCATGCTGGTGGCGGGAGGAAGCTATAGGACAAAGGGGAGGACCGAGCAGGAACAATCTGACTGCTAGTGATAAAAAGAAGGAAAGTGTGCCATGTGGAATGCCTTGAATGTCATATCAGAGCCTAATAAAGAAGACTATGTGGATGTGTTCTAATCCTATTACATCTAAAAATATCTGATAAAGTGAATTAAGATGCATGAAAAATTCTATAATAATCTTATTTGTTTATCTTTTAAATGCCATTGGAATCTTTTCCCACAACCCCAACTAAGGATATCTACCTCCTTGGGCAACATTGGCATCTGAGATTGCTACAAATAAAATAGTGACAAATCACATTTGTAACCCAGACCACTAATACAATAGTGGGCTGAATAGGCATTAACAAGTTTAATTAGCTAGTTTGATTTTCTTTTTCTTTTTTTTCAGGAGGATGCAATTGACTTTGGGAATCATGCAATAATAAGACACCTTAATTCAGTTTGGTTCCTTTATCATGAGATAGTTCCTTTCTCGCTTTCCGCACTCTACCCAATCTGCTCTCTGTCTCTCTCTAGTATCTCTATAATGCTAGCATTTGCCTTGCCCTTTTTTATTCTTGTAGAAATCTGGTCATCTGACTATGATAATGTGTGAATGATTTTAGTCCATCACACCCTTTCTCTTGTTATCTTCATTAAGGGAACTTTCTTCACCCCTCCTGGAGCAGAAAGAAAGTGCTTCTCTTTGATTTTCCCCTTCCCTTTCTTTGTTTTTCCTTCATTTATTTTCACATACACCCCCTTCTTCTCTGCCATAAGAAAATGGAGCACTAGCAGAAAGACAGCAGCATCAACTGTGTGCCAAGGTAGATAATTAAAAGGGTTCAGTGGGAAAGTCAACAGCACCCCAGGAGCTAACAGTCATGTGATTTAATGAATGCTGGAGTAGGATAGTGGTCAGTCATGAGAGGGATCTCTACTTTGCTCTTAACCATCTTTGTCATATTTTTCTTTGATCACTTTGCCATGTAAATGAGAGCTGTCAGATTGTGATGCCATTAGAAGCCTAGACAGGAAGGCAAAGTGGCATTGGAGACACTTCCCACAACACTATAAACAACAAAGAACATTGAAGTCATTTACATACAGAAATATAGGGGCTGAACATTTCAGTTCCTACTATGCACTTAAAACAAAGTTATTGGTCACTTTCAGTAATCAGAGAACACGTTTAAATGAGCTGTTTTCAGATTGTTTTACCAAATTTATCCCCCAAATCCTCAGAAGGGAGTAAAGGATTTAAGTCCAAATATTAGATGCAGTTCCAATATTTATTGCATACCCTGCCTGCAGCTATTTCCATTTAAAAAGATGAATATTAACTATTAAGTAATATTTGACATAACATCTAGTTCAGCCTTTCTAGGTAAACAGATGTAAGCAGATTTTTTTGCCTGATCTCTGTTTGAATAAGGTCTAATATGGAACTGTCAGTCCTAACAATATTTCTGACCCAAGTAATAAATAATAACAAACAAGCTGTTTAATCTCTCAGTTATCAGGGTCAGTTCCAGATTGCCACCAATACACATGTTATGCAGCGATTCCTGTAGATTTATACAGAGCCTGAACATTATTTTTGTGCATGTTTGAAGGCAGAATTTTCTGTCCAATCAATCCTACTCATTTTAAAATAACTCTTTTTTAAGTGTACATTTCTAAATCCCTTGGGTTTGACAAAATGTCAATGCGTGATGCATCATTATTCCTACCTCCAAAGGTCATTTTGTAATAATTCATATCTTAGTGCTACAGGCACAGAAGGACTCCAGTTCTACCCAGAGGCCAAAAATGAGATAGAATTTGTTTCTAGAAATTGTGAAAATTGCATTGTTCAGGAATGAATGCATACCATAAGCACTAGGTTCTTTGTTTTTTTAGCCTTTTCAATTCACGTGTAAAATGTATTTGGTGATACAGTGCTGGGAGAATTTTATTGAATGATAAATTAAAAAATTGCAGATTTATTGCTGTACCAGGTATAAGCTGTAATATCAGGCTAAATATGTTCAAAAACTACTTCATCATTCATTCCACCTAATCCATGGACGACTTCTTTTTGTTTTAGTTCCTGTTCCAGTGCTGACAGACCCTGTGGTGAGCAAGTATTGTTTCACTTATTTATATAATTTTTGCTCCAAAAGTACTCAGTAGAAACCGCTCTGGGACCTAGCTGAGACTAGGTCTAACTGGCTCATTCTAGGCAGATTACCCTGCTTGGGAGAAAGCTTCAGCAGCCAAATCAATGTACTTTTCATATTAATAATATTGTTTCAGAAGGAGGGGGAGAAGGAGGAGAAGGCGTATTGCTCTTCTCAGAGAAAACAGAGATGGTCTTAAAGGACATTACAAGAAATTTATTTATTTGCTTTATATCTTACCTTTCCCTTCCAGAGCTCAAACTGGAAGATAGCATATCACTCCTACAAGGCAGAGATTTAGCTACAGCAAGTCTTAGAGATAGGAATATTGAAAATTTAACCAGGTTTAATGTTGTCCTTAACACACACACATGCACAACCTTCTCAGTGGACCAGGGACCCCTTCATAGATAACGCTTCTGGAAAGCTCACAAAGTTAATTGAAACAGTCACAGTTCTCAGGTGTTTTGACAGCAAGGAAAGGCTCTCAATTCTTCAAATACCCTTCCAAAGATAGACATGAAAAATATGTTAACAGTGGATCCTGTAGTCTGTGTAAACAGACCCCTCATAGACACAGAAAGGCATATGCACAAGTGTCTGGGCCATGGACCCAAAAAAGAAAGGGTCCATGTTTTTATATATTGGAGATGTATTGATTACAAACGCTAGCTATTCCTCTTCCAGATTTCAAAATTATACAGTTTGAACTTGAAACAAATCCTGTCAGTGTCTGGATTATATAAAAAGAATTGATGCCGATGAATTGGATATGGTGTAGTTCCATAAGATAAGATAAAATAGCCGATTTCAGCTGAGATGTGGCCGAAATTTACTGCTGAGAGTTATAAAAGCCAACACATTTGTCCAGGGTCTCACCAGCCTGCTCTGCATCAGTGCTGTGCATCAGTTTGGTTGCAAGTCTGAGTTCTTCCTAATTTGAAAGGGAGAGGAACGAACTCAAGGTGCAGTATGTTTAGGGGGCGAATAGCAGCATAACTGCTCCTGGAACTGGGGGAGTGGGATGCAGGGAGGACACCATATTTTTTCAATGAAGGTTTAACTTCAAAATAGCCTACAGTATGTGCCCACTCATCACTCCTTGTACCTTCTTTTTTAAATTTCCAGTGATCACCTAAACTTGCCCCTTGGTCTGGTTACTGTACACTCTATACAGAAGAAAAGAAGAAATAAGATGAGGAATGATAGGGCAACAGGAGGTAAGAAACAGCAACCTCAAAATCCAAATCGGTGTCCTTTTTTCTCCTTTTGAAATGAGAAAGAGAGAGGGGGGGGGGAACCTCTCTCTTTTGAAAGGTGTAAAATTGTCAATGGCTGCATCCAGATTTAGCCAGGCCTTCCCTTTTATTATTATTTTTGTCAGAACTCTCAATAATATCTTTTAATTTAAAAAATCATAAATGTTAGAGATGCTCTGAGCAATCTGTTTGATTGGTGTGGCTCTACTTTAGGCTTATTTGTAAGGAGTTAACATTCTTCCATTTTGAGTTTCTGCAAGATATGGATTTTTTTTTTTTAATTTATCAAATTTTATCACTGCCCATCTCCCCCGTAAGGAGGGATTCTGGGCGGTTTGGGCACCCTTGGGAGGTGAACTCAGGATCTCTAATTTACAAGGGATTTTTTGTCTTCTTTTTCTTTCTTCCTTTTTGCCAGCATAGCTGTAGCAATACATTATTCTTTCTGCATAGGCCAAAAGCAATTGGGCTTTTAAAAATGAAAGAAAACATTGAATGTATAAATCAATAAACAGTTCTATGAGATTAAAGAACCCACATTCTGGTTGGGGGAATTTCAAAAGAACTAAGTCATTTTTCTAAAGCAAAAAAGGTAAGAGATCTCGATGGCTCATTTTCTCACTTTTTCATCCACATAGTTTTGTTTTTTTTTGCACATATTTGAGAATGCTTGCCTAAAAGGGCTGGTGCTGAAGTAAATTAGTGCTTAATAGGCCATACAATATTTTGTTAACTTAATTCTAGCCTGGTTCTTACCGAAGCTATACTTCTGCAGACAAAATATGCTTTGCCATTGTTAGCAGTTTTAATTACTAACTGTCAGATCATTAGATATCATTGTCTGGTATGTTCTTCATGTATTCTATCAAACAAAAAGTTATAATTAAACTCTAGCAAAACTTTTCTTTCATTCTCAAAAATACAAGAAGCAACTTGGCATGACATATAAGCTGTTTATGTTTAGCCTGAAAATTGCTGGTGACTTGTACATTGTGGAAGAAAATTTAAAAAGTTGTTTTCAGGAACAACAGTATCCAGCCAGAAAATAATTTTGTTAGTGAATTTTAATTAAATCTGTTCCTAAATGGATAAACTGGAGGAATACACACGTTTTTTTAAATTTCTGCTTTTTTTTAGTGATTACCTTCCTTAGCCAGGCCTATTTAAGAAGTAAATCCACTGAATTCCATGGGGCTTTAAGATCTATAACTATAATACACTTTCAAGCTATGATGGGTCCACAAGGTCTGAAATGGATTTGTAAGATAAATTGCAGTCAAATATCATTAGATGATGATTAGCAGCAGGGCATATTTTTATATGTGTTAAGGGAGCCTCTTAGATTTATTATATCTTTTGGTTTGACAAAATCATAAACCTGTTGATATAGAATTTGACTGAAATGTATCAGATATACAGTATTTGCATTATGTTTATATTTACACTATGTAAGTCACTATGTAAGTGACATTGTTCTGAAGTTTTGCTTTTCTCTAAATAAACTTTTAATATTCTTAACAGTACATTGCTTGTCTCTAGTTGTAAATCAAACCAGAATGATTTGTTGTCTGTACCACTCAAGTTGCTTACAGTTTGACACACTTGTGTGTTTTCTTTTTTGTACTGTGAAATCTAATGCAGTCAAACATGAAACCTTTCTCTGAAACCAATAGCAAGATGCTTTCTTGGTCTGCCTACTTCCAGACTCAATTTCCTTGAATCTAATGTTCATTGGGATTGATGAGGTCTTGGTTATGTAATAGCTCCAAAGTTATTACTTCCTTTGACATGATAGATATAAAAACCATTTCTGGCAAGATTCTGATAATGTAGCTTAACAATGAAGTAGAATGAGCTCATTTGGTCTTGTTTCCTATATGATCTACCTCATAAGCCTGACACTCCCACTCCCAACCCCCTGAGCCAGTCCAGAAGAATACCATGGTCAATGATATCAAAAGCCACCAAAAGATAAAGGAGGGCCAGGATGGATGGACAGTCCCCATCCTGGTTCCACCAAGCATGATCAATGCCATCTCAGTATAGTGCTCAGGGATGCAGATAATCTACTTCCTCCAGGGTACTCTGATGCAGCAGCCCAACCACCTTTTCAACAACCTTCCTCAGAAGGGATGATTGTAAACAGGTCAGAAGTTATCCAGTAATGGCTTCTTGAGGAGGGCAGAACTACTCCCTCATTCAGGGATGAATTCATCACCACTTGGACCTGACCACATGTGATCCCCTGGGCAATCTTAACCAACCAGGTGGAATATTGATCTAATACATAGGTGGCTGCACTCATAGACCTGAGGACTCTGTCCACACCAACAGCTCTAACTCCTCCCTGTTAACCGAGCAAGACTGTACTTATGTCAACTCAGCAGGAGTCCAGCTAAAAGTGGATTCTGTTGTTTTGAACTCACCTGCACATGCTGCTGGTGTTATATACAGTATGTGTCAACACACACTCTGAAGCACCCTTTTCCCTGACCTAATTATATATGAAAATATAGAGGTAGCCTGAGTCACCAAGGCCTGGATGAGGGAGAAGTGGTATTTCCTTCTTGGAGATGTGTCCATCTGGGTTTTGAGTTTGGCATCAGCTGCTTTCCCAAGGCAGGGGTAAAGGGTGGCAATTGGTGCTCAAGAGGCTTTGTAGGCATTGCTATGCAGATCTTGTTGAGTAAGGCTTGAGGGACAAGCTGGAACTGCTGCTGTTGTAGTGCCTTTCTTCCTGCACAGCTGAATCCCTGCCAGAGCTGCTGGACTTCACTGCTATGTTTGCAATCAATTTCCCCAGGTGTATGGCACTGAAGGACTTCAATTTTTCTTCCTTGAGGAAGGGGTCAGACAGCTTGTAAATTCATGACCAACATAGAAACCATGGATTATCTCAGTCTTCAAAGGAAACCACATATTAAATCTGGTTCCAGAGCAGATGAAATATGAACTGAGAGCATGGGGCATTAACATTAGCCCCTATCATAGTTATATCACTGTCTGGTTTTCATGAAGCTGACCTCCACAGGAAGGATAGGCTTATTTGGTTAGTCTTCCCCAGATTGCTGATGGTTCCACTCAGTTTTCAAAGAATACTTGGTGAATTTCTCAAAGCCTCAATGTGTAGTCTGTCAGAGCTGTAGCTGACTACTGGAATTCAGAGATCACTTCTGTTCTTGACAGTATCATACCAAAATGGCTTTTCTGATATGGATTTGGGAGGGCTCCCTGGTATAACTGAGGAGCTCAAGAAAATGAAGCATCAGAAGAGACACTTGGATTGACACTGACAAACTAAAGAATCAATATAACTGAACACAGGTCAGGTTTGAATCTATACCATGGCAATAAGAGTAGTGAAGCAATGAAATTTTTCCAGACTCAGTCCTAACAAGCCAGAATAGCTGTGGGCATGGAAGCCAATAGATTCCAACATAATTCCATCTATGGTGATGGATGAGGTTGCATATACTATGCAGAGCAGGTCCACAACCTAGGAATCTAATTGGTCTCACAGCTCTACTAGAAAAGCAAATGGAGCCTATGATGGGGGTGAGGTGGGGTAGCACAGCTATGTATTATAATGTCAGTTGTACTCAGTCCTGGACAAGAATCTGTGATCATTCATACTTGTCACATTATGGCTGGACTATTGTAACTGATTCTACATGAGCCATACAGAAAGTATAGCTGGTCCAGAATTCATCAGCTGAGTAATAACTGGTGCATTGTGATTCACTTATTTTACACCAGTACTTTGGGAGCTGCACTGGTTGCCAGATAGCTTATGGGGGCAGCTGGTTGTTACTTTTAGAATGCTTTATGGGTCAAGACATGGGTATCTGTGAGGCCACCTTTTCAGATCAATATCTGCCCCTTTTGTGAGATTTAGTAGAGAAGGCTTGCTATGGGAACTTATCCCAGGAAATGTTGTCATCAGAGACCCTTAGGGCAAGCTTCTCCATGGCAGCCCCTTCTATGGAAGACCAAATCTTCAAAGATAAGGGCAGCCCCATCCCTATCATTGTTCCAGAAGATGATCAAAACCTTGTTCTTCTGACTTCCGGTGGGGACATGGCGGACTCAACAGCTGTGCCTGCAGACTCAGTGGGCAGAACTGACAACATGGCATTTTTTTTCGGGCTTGGGCAGGTTTTTCCTGAAGCCCAGGAGTGTTTTTCCAGAAAAAGGAAAACACCTGGAATCACCCTATCTGTCCTCCAGACAGCTGCTTGCAGCCAGAAGATTGCAAACAGCATTCACGCTCGACTGGTAAGACCAGCCAGGAGGTTGGGAGTCACTATTTCCAAGCCATGCTGTAGCCTTAAAGGGACACTAACACTGGCCACCCCATTTTAAATCACCCAATTTATATTTCTTTTAATTATGCATACCCTAAGAGAGGCTTTCTACAGCAAGGAGAAGCGGGCTCTCTTAGTGCTTATCATTATTTTGGGATTAATTTTTTTTAAAAAAAATCTTTTTAAGTTTTGGACTTTGTATTCCATCCAAATATTAAGGAAGATTGAGAGTGAATAATTGTCTCCCTGTTATTATTTTTGCATTAAATTTGAAGCTATTAGCATTTTCCAACACATTGAATTGGCTGTTTGAACTTTCAGTTTTCTGCTTCTACTTTCCCTGGGGAACTGTCTGCATATCTCACTTTTGCTTGTGTAAACACATTCCAGAATCCTTTCATATTGTCATGTTACCTGATCAAATGTTCCCAGAACATCTGATTGGACTTGCATATATGAATGGACTTAACACGAGTTGGGACTTGCGGGTCAGTAGAGTTGGGAGGGGGAACATGCCAGGAGTGTGAAAACATCTTGTATGGACTATCTCTGGTATCCAAGGTCAAGGTACTGAGCCATTGGAGACATCTGCATGGAGCTGAGCTGACTGGCATGAAAAGGGGGACTGCATGCCTGAGAGAGGGAGGGGGCTTGTACCCATTGGGTCATTTAACTTGGGGAAAATGTGGGAAGTTTCATTTTTCACTGTTCTGTGTACTACTCTCCATTAAAGAGATTTCTACTAAAATCATGTATGAATCAAATTTGATGGTAGATTGAGTATTACAGTAGTTACACATATCTTCAACTTTCACTGGTTAAGCTCCCAGGGGGTGCCATAATCTACTGTGTGAGACATGGAGGATTTTAAACAGACTTTCTCTGACTTCCACCAAGATTTTAAACAGATTCTTTCTGATTCCTGCCAAGTTTTTATGCGAGGCATTCAGGACATTGTGGAAAATATGAGGTCTAAAATGTGTCATCTGGTTGAAACTGAGGAATTTAACAGACAGAAATATCTCTTCTAAGAGTGGGATTGGGACTTCTGTTGAAATGCTGGATGAAGATCAGGTAGTCAAATTGAAGAAATTAAAGGGAGAGATCAAATTGCAGCCATAAGTGAAGTTGATATTCTGATGCAATGCCATGGAAAAGAAGGGGTTATTGTGTATGGGAGATCTCCTGAAGAGAAGTCAGAGTTTTTGAGGGGGGCAGTTGGGCTGTTCAATTTTTAAAAGAAAAATGCTCTGTTTGCATTGTGGGGATATGTAAATGCTCTGGTTTATTTTGAAGTGGGATAAAGGTTTAAGAATATTTATCTGGATTGCGTTTAGGGTTTAGCTGATTTCATTTATTTTTAATGATTTGGATTAAGATTATTAAGGTATAACGAAAAAATAATAAATGTCTGGTTTTGGGTTTAATATGATTAAGATTATTAAAACTGTTGTATTATCAACTACAGTTGCAGACAATTTATATGTTTTTGGTCTTTATTATAGTAGACAGGAATGTATAGAATAGTAGTAGTATCTTTGGGCGGGGAAGTTGATTAGGAGGTATATGTATATATATGTATATGTACTGTATATATGTATATGTATTTCTTTTACTATAAGGGGAGGGAGCAACTGTCTTTAGTGATTTTTATAATGTGTCAATGGAATGATTTATAGAAATAATGTGATTTTGGTTTCATATAGAGTAAGGAATTGATTATGGAAAATTGTTGAATATCCTTGCTGTTAAAGTCAGAAGTCACCTCTTTTTGTAATTTTGAAAACTTTTCTCTTGTGTTTCTACAGTTTTTTAGTTTTTTCTTTTTTTTTCTTTGTAGTTTTTTGTTTTTCTGTAGTTTTTATCTTTGCTTGAAACTTAATAAAATTCTTATATAAAAAAAGAACTTGTTCTTCCAGGAAGCCTCTGGGGATGAGTGAATATTTGAGTTGTTTATGAAGAAGTATCACCAGAGGATTATTGAGTACTATAACAAATATGGCAGGGGCATCTGGGGGGGAGAGGGAAAGGGGGGCAAATGATGAAAACAGCATTGCAGGTATGAAAAGGGCACAGCTTACATCATAACAGGCAATTCTGTTTTCATCATTTTGACAAACACCTTCCATTTTCAGTTGTTATAAATTTACTGCTATAATGAGTGCAAGGTTTTTGTTTTTGTTTTCATCGGGGGCATATACACTTTTAGACAGTAAAACTGAAGGCAGATCCTTCCCCTATTTCCTGTTTCTGCTTTCTTACAGCCAAGTATCTGGCCTTTCTCCAGGAACCGGATGTAGCAGTTAAGTACCTCCCAGAGGCTCCTACAGATAAGGAACATCCTGGCATTTCAAATTTGGCCTTCCTTGCATGGAATTAGGATAGAACTGCCCTTTATCTTCCCTATTTCTGTTTTCTTTGGGATTTGTTGATGCTACTAGCTTTTCCTTTGAATTTCAAACAAACTTCAGTCTCAGCATAAGAACTTCCTTCTTCTGTCCTCTTCCTCCTCCTCCTCTCTCCCTCTCCCTCTCTCTCCTATGTCTTTTGTTTTTATTTCACTTTCTCCTCCACTTTCCTTGTTCTCAACTGCTTTTGCTGTTTCCTGTTTGGCCTGATTTGTGATGCCAATCAGCCCTTTTGCTAGACATCCTTTTGCTTGCAAATGCTGTGAAGAAATTGCCCATTGGCCTCAGCACTTTTTGATAAAATGGTGGCTTAATGAACAGTATTTTAAAGAATTTTGACTTATAAATTGTATTTTTGTTGTTCCCAAAATTGGGCTTTTGAAATGTTTTCCAGACTTTTGTTGTCAAGAGAACTAAGTGGTGCAGGTGGAGGCGTCTTCAATTTTTCTCTTTAAGCTTTAAAATATCCAGTCTGTTACAGAAAGAAGGGACTTCTTACACAGCAATCACTTCAGCAAATGTCGATGAGAGGTGCTCTTAAACTCTTCTGAATGTTAATTTATGAAACTGTGGGAGCAGAGCTATTTCAGATACTTCTTATCTACTTTTCTGCATGACCTAAGGGAAAAAACATCCCATTGTATCGCGGAAGAACTTTTTTACTTACTATATTAAAATAACATTTAAAAATTGGTCCAGCTGATGTCAGCTTCTTTTGGCTGAAATCCAATTCTGTCAGATTCAGCCAACTTAATATCAGCTCATTCACTTCATGGCCATTTGGGCTGCTTATCAATAGTTCAATTATGATTTTAGGTTTTCCACTTTATGTGTATATTTTAATTTTAATTGAACTTAATTGTGTCTTTGTGATTATTTATTTTATCTGATTAGCGACTGTTGTTTAATATCAATGGAATTGATCCATTCATTCCAATCAGTTGGAAGGCTGAAATGGAGAATAGATACTACTTTCAGATTGATCTGGTGAGGCTGGAGATATGTAAAACTCTGGGATATATGTTTTACATCATTTTATTTTATTTTATTTTACATTTTATTTATTTTTAGAGTATATTTAGCATCAGGGTGTAATGCTGATATTAGCTGCAGGTTTGTGGTGTGTTTTTAAATATAGTCTACAAAATCAGATCAAAGATGCAATAAATAATTACCTTTAATTTAACTTAAATTCCAATCTCTGGATATTTTTTTGGTGGTGGGTTTTTTAAAATTTCTTTAATAGCCACATTGTAAATGCATTTTGTTGAGTAATATTAAGCTTCCAGCATCTCTTCAAGATATGCAGCTTTGATTTATCATAGTCTTCTTATAAACCAACCTTCTGCATCAACCTCAGTCTTATTATGTTCATTCACAGTCTGTCAACTTTGGTTAACTGATCATTCTGTTTAATTATTCTAATGAATTTTTTTATTGCTGATTACTAAATACTGTACTTCAGTAAGTATTCAGCTATAATTTGTCTCTATTAAGTTTGACATTATAGACATTCTTAAAATCAGAAATACAGTGAAGATAGTAAACATATTCTCAGAATAATATGGTGCCGTGGAAGGAAAGGTGTTACCCAAGTTAGGCAAGAACTGGTACCAATGAAAATTAGTCAATCCATTTCCACCCTCTCTTCTCCTCTATTCCCAAGCACAGAAGACTGCAGGATAATTGAGGACTGCAAGATGCACAGGGAACTGCAAGATGCATAATAATTAGTCATCCATCTGCCAGAAGTAGAGGAAAAGAAGGAGGTAAAGTGGCACCCAGGCTCAGTGCCAGGACCTAACATAATGGCTTTCAGGAAAAAGCCCAGGAAGAGCTTATAAAATTTAACAAGTTTGCAGGAACCAGACTGAATTGCTTTGAGCTTTTTAATTAAAAAAAAGTCTTTAAAAAATTAAAATCAGGTGGATCCAGTAGTTTGATAATACAAATAGGAAATAGTTATGATGGTGCCATAGATATGATTGGTGTCATCGTTCTTTTCCTTTGATCTAAACTGGAGGCCTGTGAAAATAATTGAGCTAGGGGCTTTGCTCATGAGCAAAGGTCCCCTCGAAAGTCACTCTTGAAGGCTGCAAAATAATGACAGCCCCCCAAAAGTCTGGGGTGGCCTTAGTGCAGCTGCTATAAGCTTAATTCAGGATGAACTCAAGGAAAGGCCATGCAGCACCTAATTGCTGATATTTAATAAATATTAACTTGTATCTTAAATTGATTAAATTGCATATCAAGGTAGTTGATATGCCATCCTAAGGTATATATTTTCTGCTGCTTTTTAATGCTAATTTATGCTTTTCTTTTATTATTTTTGCTGCAGAAACTTTTTAAGGTTTTAACATACTCTTTCTACATTTAAGGTTGTAAGAGTGGAGAGAAATTTGTTCAGTCTATAGAATGATGTAAATTTTTTCAGCTTATACTTCTCCAACCTTTCCTTCATTGACTGGAATTACATAAACACAAGCAACCATAGGAAGTCAAGAAAGGGAAACATGCATTATAATGTCACAATGCAAATGCTGCCCCTTATGTACTTGCAGTGTCAGACACACATTATGTCATTTTGATGCCATTGTGGTTAGGAATGATTGCCTGTGAGCTTAACCATGCATGAAACTTAGTCTGCTCATCATTCCTATTTTTAAAGAGTTCCCTCACTAGTCAATAAGCAATCAGTGGCTTTACCTGAGGCCAAATATCACCAAACACTCTCTCAGCCAAATCTGCACAATTAGAAATGATGTACAATAGACCTTCTTCCTCTTCATTCAGCCGTTGCTATTATATATCATTTCTAGAATAAGTCAAGCTTATAGATGTTATTGTAGATTTTCCTTCTGTTTAGATCTCTGTGAACCCTTGATAAGATGTCATGCACATATTATAAACATAATACAAGTAAATAAAATATAGAATGGAATTAATACAACATACAGGGGGGAAAAAAAGAGAGAGAGATGATTCGAGAGCATTTCTAACTACCTATAGTGGAAAGTGGGAATATGGAATGCCATTTGAGCTGGTGGCATTCACATTTGGAATTTGTTACAATGACCAGAACATCTGTTTTATTTTCTAATAAGCTTGGGCTAAAATATTAATTTTGTGGCCATGATTCTAAACTGAAATATATAGATTTTAATAAGTCTTTAGTATTTAAGTAATTAGTTTATGAAATTGTTTTATATATTTAGGCCAATTAGATTATTACTCTGTCTCAAAATGTTTTGAGGACATTTTCAGGGACATATGATTTTCAATTTCCTTTTTTTTTTGTATTTCCTGTAAATTCACAGATTATCAACATTTGCAGATGACATTAAATTCAGAAAGAATTGATGTCTTGGAATAACTCTGAAAGCTTTCCATATCAATACATAACTCTGGGGAAAAATGACTTTCTGATGTCAGTTGGCAAAAACCCACCTCAACTGAAAAACAGCAGGAAGCAGTTCAATGAATCTTCAAATGCACCCATCCACTTGACAATTAAGAGTGATAGTGTTTATACATTTGCAAGAGGTTTTTCTTAAGAGGTGAATGAAGATAAACGAACTTTTACTGAAGCTTGATGACTTTCATTGCATCACTGGCGAAAGATTGGGTGCCATTGATTGAAGGGGATGCACATGCACTATCAATGGGCTAAATTTTAAGCATGTCCCTCAAGGGAATCAAATAAGAGAAATCAAAAATATGACATAAAATCTGAAAACAAAGAGAGGTAGTACCCTTCTGTGGGAATATTTTGGTATGCATTATCATAAGCTGCTTTAGGGATCTGATTTGATCTAGAAAGTTTAAAATAAAAATAAAATAATTTGAGAAACTGTTTTCTTACAAGGTTACATTCATATTCCCCTTTACCCATGGTAAGTCAGATTCAGATCAATGGCACTCATATCTAATTGTTAAAATATTTAGGATTATGCTGTTTGCTTGCAATTCCACTCTGGCATGTCTAAGATGCTTTAATACAAATTATATATTTCAAATCTCAAACATACAATATGCAATATGTTTTAGTTATGGAGAGATCACTTGTAAAGACACTAAGACATACTGTTTGTTTGAATCAGACTTGGCTTTGGCATTGAAACTGGTTTCTCATTAGAAAAGTGTAGTCTTTTACCCTCTTCATCTATTTTGTGGACAAGACTGATCTGGCTTGTTCAAGCATCCATGATTTAAGCAAATCCTGGCTTAAATCAAATTATATTGGATTTCAGCCTTTGATTTTTATCTATGTGATATAGGAATCTCTAAAAAGGAATCAGATACAAAGATTTTTCAGTCCTTCCCATAAATAGTACAGGATTTCCATGGAGATGCTTTGAATGGGTACCAGCTCAAATAACAGAGACAAAAAGATTTGTATGTTTGTTAGAATGATAATGAATATAAATATTTTATGTATTTTGCATATATTTTCAACTTTGGTTAGCTTTATGAAGATATAAAATTTCAAGATGTGAATTTAGCTCACAGTGAGTTTATTTTAAACACATGGCAGAATACAAAATTGCTGAACAGTTACTTCCACAATGAAATTTGGAGAACCCTGACATCCTATAGCATATAGTATTAGTATTCATTTGGAATAAACTGCTGTTCTATCTGAGGTTTCCATAGAAAATACTTCTTTTTTTCCTTATTCCATATTGTCTATTTTTCTCAGCTCCACAGGATATAAATTGTCCTTTGTGTTTAACCACAAATATTTTATTCTTCCTGAAGCACTCCTATTTATCTAGTAGAGGTGAGAGCGGTCAGGGTTTCAAGAACCACTAGATTTTACCAGCAGCAAAATCTATATTTTGATGATTTATTACCAAGGCAGCTAGAAGAAAAAGTGTGGAGATGACTATAGAATTCTCTTACTCACTGAAGCCTACTTGTGACAATACTTTGTGAATAGGAAAACCATAAAGGAAACATCCTATCTTTTTTTTTTTGTTCCTTTTCATTTTACATTTTGATCTGACACATATAATTTCAGTCTTTAGAGATTACATGCCTCCCCATTAATGCCTATTATAACATTTGTAGTACAAAATGTAATTGAAAGCAATGAAAATAGTATTCAGGATTGAAATAATGCAAGGATAGGGAAATTATTTTTTAAGAAGCATTCCCTTAAAGTTATTCTCTCAGAGGTCCAGCTTGCTGCTGTTTGAAGGGGCCAGACCCACCTCACTCATTGTAGACCTCTGGTTGCTGTCCCAGACTGGGTGCACAGACTGCTCTTGCCATGGTTGGAAATGATTGTTTCAAAAGGCTTTGAAGTTACATTGAAAATAGTATGCAGGTTGGGTTAGGGCCACACATTCCCAATTCCTGCTCTAATGAATCAAAGACAAATACAAATTATCTTGACCAGAAGGACATAAAAATACACGCTGAATTGAACCTTGTAGATTTTCCTACCGGGCAAGATTTTGCAGGTTTCCCCATAAGTGTCTTTCATTAAAAATTGGATTGAAAATTCACCCAAATAGGAACAAGAATGGTGCAGGGAGAGTTTGTGACAATAAAATCTTTAAGGAGGGTCCAAGTGTTATTTTTCCCCCATTAAAAAAAAACAAAACTTAAAAAACTGCTGTGCTCTTTATACTTTTCCTCCAAGCTCTTTTAGTCTGGAAGCTTTATTTTCAGTGTTTCCTGAAACTGTCATGGATACCTATTGAATAGCAGAAATGAACACAAAATGTTCCTACCATTCCTCTTTTCAAATGGCTTTCATAATTTTCAGGGTAGTACCTTCTAGACTGCTTTGTTATCATGAAACACAAACATGTGAAATAGTATGTTTCATATGGACTCCTTTTCTTCTGATGCTGCAACTGTGCTCTACAGCAAATTGGATGATATTTCTTTAGAACAGGCAAGAAGATGGAGTGGCCTCTTCCTGTTATCAGAAGTAACCAGGGCATTAAGTGGACCACATTGATGTTGACTTGAAATATTTGAGAAAACATTTTGAAGTTTGTGGCTGGGAAGCCTTGGACTCCAGATATGCTTTCCTCTATTTAAATATATGGCTGAAAAAGATGCCCCTACTTCTATGTTAATACAAGTCCAATTGTCTTTGTGACCTTAGGTATATGTGGGAAATAGGGCAGAGTCCATGACTATTTATGAGGTTTCTAGTTACTTAATTAAGCTATTTCCTCTGGTGAGTGGCTGAGAGTTAGGGCAGCATGTGGCCCCCTAACCACCCACAACTGTTAAAACTCATGGCAGTTTTCTGCCATTTTGTGGCAAGACATATGCAAAAATTATAGGGCAGGCCCCCCAAACAAAGGAACATATTCTTCCTGCAAATAGGGAAAAAG